>NC_068396.1:17074620-18347953 GCF_023724105.1 Carassius gibelio
CAATGTTTTCTGCAATGCTGTAAGACAGTTTTTAATGTGTTAGAAGTTATATGCACAAAAACTTATGTTAGGACTTCAATGATCAAGATTGTCAGTTTACAGCTTTCTGAGTCCAGTAATGCTGAAATAGTGTTTCTGTTGAAATTAAGTGAAATCAAGCCCAAATCTGCTCAAAAGCTTTTCTCTCTATTAGATAAAGCTGTTTCATTCAGTATTCAGTGCAAATCTTGCCAAACTGAAACAAGCTTATGCCTTATGAAGTACAATGTTTTCTGCAATGCTGTAAGACAGTTTTTAATGTGTTAGAAGTTATATGCACAAAAACTAATGTTAGGACTTCAATGATCAAGATTGTCAGTTTACAGCTTTCTGAGTCCAGTAATGCTGAAATAGTGTTTCTGTTCAAATGAAGTGAAATCAAGCCCAAATCTGCTCAAAAGCTTTTCTCTCTATTAGAGAAAGCTGTTTCATTCAGTATTCAGTGCAAATCTTGCCAAACTGAAACATGCTTATGTCTTATGAAATAAAATGTTTTCTGCAATGCTGTAAGACAGTTTTTAATGTGTTAGAAGTTATATGCACAAAAACTTATGTTAGGACTGCAAATGATCAAGATTGTCAGTTTACAGCTTTCTGAGTCCAGTAATGTTGAAATAGTGTTTCTGTACAAATGAAGTGAAATCAAGCCCAAATCTGCTCAAAAGCTTTTCTCTCTATTAGAGAAAGCTGTTTCATTCAATATTCAGTGCAAATCTTGCCAAACTGAAACAAGCTTATGTCTTATGAAGTACAATGTTTTCTGCAATGCTGTAAGACAGTTTTTAATGTGTTAGAAGTTATATGCACAAAAACTTATGTTAGGACTTCAATGATCAAGATTGTCAGTTTACAGCTTTCTGAGTCCAGTAATGCTGAAATAGTGTTTCTGTTGAAATTAAGTGAAATCAAGCCCAAATCTGCTCAAAAGCTTTTCTCTCTTTTAGATAAAGCTGTTTCATTCAGTATTCAGTGCAAATCTTGCCAAACTGAAACAAGCTTATGTCTTATGAAGTACAATGTTTTCTGCAATGCTGTAAGACAGTTTTTAATGTGTTAGAAGTTATATGCACAAAAACTTATGTTAGGACTGCAATGATCAAGATTGTCAGTTTACAGCTTTCTGAGTCCAGTAATGCTGAAATAGTGTTTCTGTTGAAATGAAGTGAAATCAAGCCCAAATCTGCTCAAAAGCTTTTCTCTCTATTAGATAAAGCTGTTTCACTCAGTATTCAGTGCAAATCTTGCCAAACTGAAACAAGCTTATGTCTTATGAAGTACAATGTTTTCTGCAATGCTGTAAGACAGTTTTTAATGTGTTAGAAGTTATATGCACAAAAACTAATGTTAGGACTTCAATGATCAAGATTGTCAGTTTACAGCTTTCTGAGTCCAGTAATGCTGAAATAGTGTTTCTGTTGAAATGAAGTGAAATCAAGCCCAAATCTGCTCAAAAGCTTTTCTCTCTATTAGATAAAGCTGTTTCATTCAGTATTCAGTGCAAATCTTGCCAAACTGAAACAAGCTTATGTCTTATGAAGTACAATGTTTTCTGCAATGCTGTAAGACAGCTTTTAATGTGTTAGAAGTTATATGGACAAAAACTTATGTTAGGACTTCAATGATCAAGATTGTCAGTTTACAGCTTTCTGAGTCCAGTAATGCTGAAATAGTGTTTCTGTTGAAATTAAGTGAAATCAAGCCCAAATCTGCTCAAAAGCTTTTCTCTCTATTAGATAAAGCTGTTTCATTCAGTATTCAGTGCAAATCTTGCCAAACTGAAACAAGCTTATGCCTTATGAAGTACAATGTTTTCTGCAATGCTGTAAGACAGTTTTTAATGTGTTAGAAGTTATATGCACAAAAACTAATGTTAGGACTTCAATGATCAAGATTGTCAGTTTACAGCTTTCTGAGTCCAGTAATGCTGAAATAGTGTTTCTGTTCAAATGAAGTGAAATCAAGCCCAAATCTGCTCAAAAGCTTTTCTCTCTATTAGAGAAAGCTGTTTCATTCAGTATTCAGTGCAAATCTTGCCAAACTGAAACATGCTTATGTCTTATGAAATAAAATGTTTTCTGCAATGCTGTAAGACAGTTTTTAATGTGTTAGAAGTTATATACACAAAAACTAATGTTAGGACTGCAATGATCAAGATTGTCAGTTTACAGCTTTCTGAGTCCAGTAATGTTGAAATAGTGTTTCTGTTCAAATGAAGTGAAATCAAGCCCAAATCTGCTCAAAAGCTTTTCTCTCTATTAGAGAAAGCTGTTTCATTCAATATTCAGTGCAAATCTTGCCAAACTGAAACAAGCTTATGCCTTATGAAGTACAATGTTTTCTGCAATGCTGTAAGACAGTTTTTAATGTGTTAGAAGTTATATGCACAAAAACTCATGTTAGGACTGCAAATGATCAAGATTGTCAGTTTACAGCTTTCTGAGTCCAGTAATGTTGAAATAGTGTTTCTGTTCAAATGAAGTGAAATCAAGCCCAAATCTGCTCAAAAGCTTTTCTCTCTATTAGATAAAGCTGTTTCATTCAGTATTCAGTGCAAATCTTGCCAAACTGAAACAAGCTTATGCCTTATGAAGTACAATGTTTTCTGCAATGCTGTAAGACAGTTTTTAATGTGTTAGAAGTTATATGCACAAAAACTTATGTTAGGACTTCAATGATCAAGATTGTCAGTTTACAGCTTTCTGAGTCCAGTAATGCTGAAATAGTGTTTCTGTTCAAATGAAGTGAAATCAAGCCCAAATCTGCTCAAAAGCTTTTCTCTCTATTAGAGAAAGCTGTTTCATTCAGTATTCAGTGCAAATCTTGCCAAACTGAAACATGCTTATGTCTTATGAAATAAAATGTTTTCTGCAATGCTGTAAGACAGTTTTTAATGTGTTAGAAGTTATATGCACAAAAACTTATGTTAGGACTTCAATGATCAAGATTGTCAGTTTACAGCTTTCTGAGTCCAGTAATGCTGAAATAGTGTTTCTGTTGAAATTAAGTGAAATCAAGCCCAAATCTGCTCAAAAGCTTTTCTCTCTTTTAGATAAAGCTGTTTCATTCAGTATTCAGTGCAAATCTTGCCAAACTGAAACAAGCTTATGTCTTATGAAGTACAATGTTTTCTGCAATGCTGTAAGACAGTTTTTAATGTGTTAGAAGTTATATGCACAAAAACTTATGTTAGGACTGCAATGATCAAGATTGTCAGTTTACAGCTTTCTGAGTCCAGTAATGCTGAAATAGTGTTTCTGTTGAAATGAAGTGAAATCAAGCCCAAATCTGCTCAAAAGCTTTTCTCTCTATTAGATAAAGCTGTTTCACTCAGTATTCAGTGCAAATCTTGCCAAACTGAAACAAGCTTATGTCTTATGAAGTACAATGTTTTCTGCAATGCTGTAAGACAGTTTTTAATGTGTTAGAAGTTATATGCACAAAAACTAATGTTAGGACTTCAATGATCAAGATTGTCAGTTTACAGCTTTCTGAGTCCAGTAATGCTGAAATAGTGTTTCTGTTGAAATGAAGTGAAATCAAGCCCAAATCTGCTCAAAAGCTTTTCTCTCTATTAGATAAAGCTGTTTCATTCAGTATTCAGTGCAAATCTTGCCAAACTGAAACAAGCTTATGTCTTATGAAGTACAATGTTTTCTGCAATGCTGTAAGACAGCTTTTAATGTGTTAGAAGTTATATGGACAAAAACTTATGTTAGGACTTCAATGATCAAGATTGTCAGTTTACAGCTTTCTGAGTCCAGTAATGCTGAAATAGTGTTTCTGTTGAAATTAAGTGAAATCAAGCCCAAATCTGCTCAAAAGCTTTTCTCTCTATTAGATAAAGCTGTTTCATTCAGTATTCAGTGCAAATCTTGCCAAACTGAAACAAGCTTATGCCTTATGAAGTACAATGTTTTCTGCAATGCTGTAAGACAGTTTTTAATGTGTTAGAAGTTATATGCACAAAAACTAATGTTAGGACTTCAATGATCAAGATTGTCAGTTTACAGCTTTCTGAGTCCAGTAATGCTGAAATAGTGTTTCTGTTCAAATGAAGTGAAATCAAGCCCAAATCTGCTCAAAAGCTTTTCTCTCTATTAGAGAAAGCTGTTTCATTCAGTATTCAGTGCAAATCTTGCCAAACTGAAACATGCTTATGTCTTATGAAATAAAATGTTTTCTGCAATGCTGTAAGACAGTTTTTAATGTGTTAGAAGTTATATACACAAAAACTAATGTTAGGACTGCAATGATCAAGATTGTCAGTTTACAGCTTTCTGAGTCCAGTAATGTTGAAATAGTGTTTCTGTTCAAATGAAGTGAAATCAAGCCCAAATCTGCTCAAAAGCTTTTCTCTCTATTAGAGAAAGCCGTTTCATTCAATATTCAGTGCAAATCTTGCCAAACTGAAACAAGCTTATGCCTTATGAAGTACAATGTTTTCTGCAATGCTGTAAGACAGTTTTTAATGTGTTAGAAGTTATATGCACAAAAACTCATGTTAGGACTGCAAATGATCAAGATTGTCAGTTTACAGCTTTCTGAGTCCAGTAATGTTGAAATAGTGTTTCTGTTCAAATGAAGTGAAATCAAGCCCAAATCTGCTCAAAAGCTTTTCTCTCTATTAGATAAAGCTGTTTCATTCAATATTCAGTGCAAATCTTGCCAAACTGAAACAAGCTTATGTCTTATGAAGTACAATGTTTTCTGCAATGCTGTAAGACAGTTTTTAATGTGTTAGAAGTTATATGCACAAAAACTAATGTTAGGACTTCAATGATCAAGATTGTCAGTTTACAGCTTTCTGAGTCCAGTAATGCTGAAATAGTGTTTCTGTTGAAATGAAGTGAAATCAAGCCCAAATCTGCTCAAAAGCTTTTCTCTCTATTAGATAAAGCTGTTTCATTCAGTATTCAGTGCAAATCTTGCCAAACTGAAACAAGCTTATGTCTTATGAAGTACAATGTTTTCTGCAATGCTGTAAGACAGCTTTTAATGTGTTAGAAGTTATATGGACAAAAACTTATGTTAGGACTTCAATGATCAAGATTGTCAGTTTACAGCTTTCTGAGTCCAGTAATGCTGAAATAGTGTTTCTGTTGAAATTAAGTGAAATCAAGCCCAAATCTGCTCAAAAGCTTTTCTCTCTATTAGATAAAGCTGTTTCATTCAGTATTCAGTGCAAATCTTGCCAAACTGAAACAAGCTTATGCCTTATGAAGTACAATGTTTTCTGCAATGCTGTAAGACAGTTTTTAATGTGTTAGAAGTTATATGCACAAAAACTAATGTTAGGACTTCAATGATCAAGATTGTCAGTTTACAGCTTTCTGAGTCCAGTAATGCTGAAATAGTGTTTCTGTTCAAATGAAGTGAAATCAAGCCCAAATCTGCTCAAAAGCTTTTCTCTCTATTAGAGAAAGCTGTTTCATTCAGTATTCAGTGCAAATCTTGCCAAACTGAAACATGCTTATGTCTTATGAAATAAAATGTTTTCTGCAATGCTGTAAGACAGTTTTTAATGTGTTAGAAGTTATATACACAAAAACTAATGTTAGGACTGCAATGATCAAGATTGTCAGTTTACAGCTTTCTGAGTCCAGTAATGTTGAAATAGTGTTTCTGTTCAAATGAAGTGAAATCAAGCCCAAATCTGCTCAAAAGCTTTTCTCTCTATTAGAGAAAGCCGTTTCATTCAATATTCAGTGCAAATCTTGCCAAACTGAAACAAGCTTATGCCTTATGAAGTACAATGTTTTCTGCAATGCTGTAAGACAGTTTTTAATGTGTTAGAAGTTATATGCACAAAAACTCATGTTAGGACTGCAAATGATCAAGATTGTCAGTTTACAGCTTTCTGAGTCCAGTAATGTTGAAATAGTGTTTCTGTTCAAATGAAGTGAAATCAAGCCCAAATCTGCTCAAAAGCTTTTCTCTCTATTAGATAAAGCTGTTTCATTCAATATTCAGTGCAAATCTTGCCAAACTGAAACAAGCTTATGTCTTATGAAGTACAATGTTTTCTGCAATGCTGTAAGACAGTTTTTAATGTGTTAGAAGTTATATGCACAAAAACTTATGTTAGGACTTCAATGATCAAGATTGTCAGTTTACAGCTTTCTGAGTCCAGTAATGCTGAAATAGTGTTTCTGTTGAAATTAAGTGAAATCAAGCCCAAATCTGCTCAAAAGCTTTTCTCTCTATTAGATAAAGCTGTTTCATTCAGTATTCAGTGCAAATCTTGCCAAACTGAAACAAGCTTATGTCTTATGAAGTACAATGTTTTCTGCAATGCTGTAAGACAGTTTTTAATGTGTTAGAAGTTATATGCACAAAAACTTATGTTAGGACTGCAATGATCAAGATTGTCAGTTTACAGCTTTCTGAGTCCAGTAATGTTGAAATAGTGTTTCTGTTCAAATGAAGTGAAATCAAGCCCAAATCTGCTCAAAAGCTTTTCTCTCTATTAGAGAAAGCTGTTTCATTCACAATATTCAGTGCAAATCTTGCCAAACTGAAACAAGCTTATGCCTTATGAAGTACAATGTTTTCTGCAATGCTGTAAGACAGTTTTTAATGTGTTAGAAGTTATATGCACAAAAACTTATGTTAGGACTTCAATGATCAAGATTGTCAGTTTACAGCTTTCTGAGTCCAGTAATGCTGAAATAGTGTTTCTGTTTAAATGAAGTGAAATCAAGCCCAAATCTGCTCAAAAGCTTTTCTCTCTACTAGATAAAGCTGTTTCATTCAATATTCAGTGCAAATCTTGCCAAACTGAAAAAAGCTTATGTCTTATGAAGTACAATGTTTTCTGCAATGCTGTAAGACAGTTTTTAATGTGTTAGAAGTTATATGCACAAAAACTAATGTTAGGACTTCAATGATCAAGATTGTCAGTTTGCAGCTTTCTGAGTCCAGTAATGCTGAAATAGTGTTTCTGTTGAAATGAAGTGAAATCAAGCCCAAATCTGCTCAAAAGCTTTTCTCTCTATTAGATAAAGCTGTTTCATTCAGTATTCAGTGCAAATCTTGCCAAACTGAAACAAGCTTATGTCTTATGAAGTACAATGTTTTCTGCAATGCTGTAAGACAGTTTTTAATGTGTTAGAAGTTATATGCACAAAAACTAATGTTAGGACTTCAATGATCAAGTTTGTCAGTTTACAGCTTTCTGAGTCCAGTAATGCTGAAATAGTGTTTCTGTTGAAATGAAGTGAAATCAAGCCCAAATCTGCTCAAAAGCTTTTCTCTCTATTAGATAAAGCTGTTTCATTCAGTATTCAGTGCAAATCTTGCCAAACTGAAACAAGCTTATGTCTTATGAAGTACAATGTTTTCTGCAATGCTGTAAGACAGTTTTTAATGTGTTAGAAGTTATATGCACAAAAACTTATGTTAGGACTTCAATGATCAAGATTGTCAGTTTACAGCTTTCTGAGTCCAGTAATGCTGAAATAGTGTTTCTGTTGAAATGAAGTGAAATCAAGCCCAAATCTGCTCAAAAGCTTTTCTCTCTATTAGATAAAGCTGTTTCATTCAGTATTCAGTGCAAATCTTGCCAAACTGAAACAAGCTTATGTCTTATGAAGTACAATGTTTTCTGCAATGCTGTAAGACAGTTTTTAATGTGTTAGAAGTTATATGCACAAAAACTAATGTTAGGACTTCAATGATCAAGATTGTCAGTTTGCAGCTTTCTGAGTCCAGTAATGCTGAAATAGTGTTTCTGTTTAAATGAAGTGAAATCAAGCCCAAATCTGCTCAAAAGCTTTTCTCTCTATTAGATAAAGCTGTTTCATTCAGTATTCAGTGCAAATCTTGCCAAACTGAAACAAGCTTATGCCTTATGAAATAAAATGTTTTCTGCAATGCTGTAAGACAGTTTTTAATGTTTTAGAAGTTATATACACAAAAACTAATGTTAGGACTGCAATGATCAAGATTGTCAGTTTACAGCTTTCTGAGTCCAGTAATGTTGAAATAGTGTTTCTGTTCAAATGAAGTGAAATCAAGCCCAAATCTGCTCAAAAGCTTTTTTCACTATTAGAGAAAGCTGTTTCATTCAATATTCAGTGCAAATCTTGCCAATCTGAAACAAGCTTATGCCTTATGAAGTACAATGTTTTCTGCAATGCTGTAAGACAGTTTTTAATGTGTTAGAAGTTATATGCACAAAAACTAATGTTAGGACTGCAATGATCAAGATTGTCAGTTTACAGCTTTCTGAGTCCAGTAATGTTGAAATAGTGTTTCTGTTCAAATGAAGTGAAATCAAGCCCAAATCTGCTCAAAAGCTTTTCTCTCTATTAGAGAAAGCTGTTTCATTCAATATTCAGTGCAAATCTTGCCAAACTGAAAAAAGCTTATGCCTTATGAAGTACAATGTTTTCTGCAATGCTGTAAGACAGTTTTT
Organism: Carassius gibelio; assembly: GCF_023724105.1. Lineage (NCBI taxonomy): Eukaryota > Metazoa > Chordata > Actinopteri > Cypriniformes > Cyprinidae > Carassius > Carassius gibelio. The sequence goes on from NC_068396.1 coordinate 17,083,076, forward strand.
AATGTGTTAGAAGTTATATGCACAAAAACTTATGTTAGGACTTCAATGATCAAGATTGTCAGTTTACAGCTTTCTGAGTCCAGTAATGCTGAAATAGTGTTTCTGTTGAAATGAAGTGAAATCAAGCCCAAATCTGCTCAAAAGCTTTTCTCTCTATTAGATAAAGCTGTTTCATTCAGTATTCAGTGCAAATCTTGCCAAACTGAAACAAGCTTATGTCTTATGAAGTACAATGTTTTCTGCAATGCTGTAAGACAGTTTTTAATGTGTTAGAAGTTATATGCACAAAAACTAATGTTAGGACTTCAATGATCAAGTTTGTCAGTTTACAGCTTTCTGAGTCCAGTAATGCTGAAATAGTGTTTCTGTTGAAATGAAGTGAAATCAAGCCCAAATCTGCTCAAAAGCTTTTCTCTCTATTAGATAAAGCTGTTTCATTCAGTATTCAGTGCAAATCTTGCCAAACTGAAACAAGCTTATGTCTTATGAAGTACAATGTTTTCTGCAATGCTGTAAGACAGTTTTTAATGTGTTAGAAGTTATATGCACAAAAACTTATGTTAGGACTTCAATGATCAAGATTGTCAGTTTACAGCTTTCTGAGTCCAGTAATGCTGAAATAGTGTTTCTGTTGAAATGAAGTGAAATCAAGCCCAAATCTGCTCAAAAGCTTTTCTCTCTATTAGATAAAGCTGTTTCATTCAGTATTCAGTGCAAATCTTGCCAAACTGAAACAAGCTTATGTCTTATGAAGTACAATGTTTTCTGCAATGCTGTAAGACAGTTTTTAATGTGTTAGAAGTTATATGCACAAAAAACTAATGTTAGGACTTCAATGATCAAGATTGTCAGTTTACAGCTTTCTGAGTCACAGTAATGCTGAAATAGTGTTTCTGTTGAAATGAAGTGAAATCAAGCCCAAATCTGCTCAAAAGCTTTTCTCTCTATTAGATAAAAGCTGTTTCAATTCAGTATTCAGTGCAAATCTTGCCAAACTGAAACAAGCTTATGTCTTATGAAGTACAATGTTTTCTGCAATGCTGTAAGACAGCTTTTAATGTGTTAGAAGTTATATGGACAAAAACTTATGTTAGGACTTCAATGATCAAGATTGTCAGTTTACAGCTTTCTGAGTCCAGTAATGCTGAAATAGTGTTTCTGTTCAAATGAAGTGAAATCAAGCCCAAATCTGCTCAAAAGCTTTTCTCTCTATTAGAGAAAGCTGTTTCATTCAGTATTCAGTGCAAATCTTGCCAAACTGAAACATGCTTATGTCTTATGAAATAAAATGTTTTCTGCAATGCTGTAAGACAGTTTTTAATGTGTTAGAAGATATATACACAAAAACTAATGTTAGGACTGCAATGATCAAGATTGTCAGTTTACAGCTTTCTGATTCCAGTAATGTTGAAATAGTGTTTCTGTTCAAATGAAGTGAAATCAAGCCCAAATCTGCTCAAAAGCTTTTCTCTCTATTAGAGAAAGCTTGTTTCATTCAATATTCAGTGCAAATCTTGCCAAACTGAAAAAAGCTTATGCCTTATGAAGTACAATGTTTTCTGCAATGCTGTAAGACAGTTTTTAATGTGTTAGAAGTTATATGCACAAAACTTATGTTAGGACTTCAATGATCAAGATTGTCAGTTTACAGCTTTCTGAGTCCAGTAATGCTGAAATAGTGTTTCTGTTGAAATGAAGTGAAATCAAGCCCAAATCTGCTCAAAAGCTTTTCTCTCTATTAGATAAAGCTGTTTCATTCAGTATTCAGTGCAAATCTTGCCAAACTGAAACAAGCTTATGTCTTATGAAGTACAATGTTTTCTGCAATGCTGTAAGACAGTTTTTAATGTGTTAGAAGTTATATGCACAAAAACTAATGTTAGGACTTCAATGATCAAGTTTGTCAGTTTACAGCTTTCTGAGTCCAGTAATGCTGAAATAGTGTTTCTGTTGAAATGAAGTGAAATCAAGCCCAAATCTGCTCAAAGCTTTTCTCTCTATTAGATAAAGCTGTTTCATTCAGTATTCAGTGCAAATCTTGCCAAACTGAAAAAAGCTTATGCCTTATGAAGTACAAATGTTTTCTGCAATGCTGTAAGACAGTTTTTTAATGTGTTAGAAGTTATATGCACAAAAACTTATGTTAGGACTTCAATGATCAAGATTGTCAGTTTACAGCTTTCTGAGTCCAGTAATGCTGAAATAGTGTTTCTGTTGAAATGAAGTGAAATCAAGCCCAAATCTGCTCAAAAGCTTTTCTCTCTATTAGATAAAGCTGTTTCATTCAGTATTCAGTGCAAATCTTGCCAAACTGAAACAAGCTTATGTCTTATGAAGTACAATGTTTTCTGCAATGCTGTAAGACAGTTTTTAATGTGTTAGAAGTTATATGCACAAAAACTTATGTTAGGACTGCAATGATCAAGATTGTCAGTTTACAGCTTTCTGAGTCCAGTAATGTTGAAATAGTGTTTCTGTTCAAATGAAGTGAAATCAAGCCCAAATCTGCTCAAAAGCTTTTCTCTCTATTAGAGAAAGCTGTTTCATTCACAATATTCAGTGCAAATCTTGCCAAACTGAAACAAGCTTATGCCTTATGAAGTACAATGTTTTCTGCAATGCTGTAAGACAGTTTTTAATGTGTTAGAAGTTATATGCACAAAAACTAATGTTAGGACTGCAATGATCAAGATTGGTCAGTTTACAGCTTTCTGAGTCCAGTAATGTTGAAATAGTGTTTCTGTTCAAATGAAGTGAAATCAAGCCCAAATCTGCTCAAAAGCTTTTCTCTCTATTAGAGAGAAAGCTGTTTCATTCAATATTTCAGTGCAAATCTTGCCAAACTGAAAAAAGCTTATGCCTTATGAAGTACAATGTTTTCTGCAATGCTGTAAGACAGTTTTTAATGTGTTAGAAGTTATATGCACAAAAACTTATGTAGGACTTCAATGATCAAGATTGTCAGTTTACAGCTTTCTGAGTCCAGTAATGCTGAAAATAGTGTTTCTGTTGAAAATGAAGTGAAATCAAGCCCAAATCTGCTCAAAAGCTTTTCTCTCTATTAGATAAAGCTGTTTTCATTCAGTATTCAGTGCAAATCTTGCCAAAATGAAACAAGCTTATGTCTTATGAAGTACAATGTTTTCTGCAATGCTGTAAGACAGTTTTTAATGTGTTAGAAGTTATATGCACAAAAAACTAATGTTAGGACTTCAATGATCAAGTTTGTCAGTTTACAGCTTTTCTGAGGTCCAGTAATGCTGAAATAGTGTTTCTGTTGAAATGAAGTGAAATCAAGCCCAAATCTGCTCAAAAGCTTTTCTCTCTATTAGATAAAGCTGTTTCATTCAGTATTCAGTGCAAATCTTGCCAAACTGAAACAAGCTTATGTCTTATGAAGTACAATGTTTTCTGCAATGCTGTAAGACAGTTTTTAATGTGTTAGAAGTTATATGCACAAAAACTTATGTTATGGACTTCAATGATCAAGATTGTCAGTTTACAGCTTTCTGAGTCCAGTAATGCTGAAATAGTGTTTCTGTTGAAATGAAGTGAAATCAAGCCCAAATCTGCTCAAAAGCTTTTCTCTCTATTAGATAAAGCTGTTTCATTCAGTATTCAGTGCAAATCTTGCCAAACTGAAACAAGCTTATGTCTTATGAAGTACAATGTTTTCTGCAATGCTGTAAGACAGTTTTTAATGTGTTAGAAGTTATATGCACAAAAACTAATGTTAGGACTTCAATGATCAAGATTGTCAGTTTACAGCTTTCTGAGTCCAGTAATGCTGAAATAGTGTTTCTGTTGAAATGAAGTGAAATCAAGCCCAAATCTGCTCAAAAGCTTTTCTCTCTATTAGATAAAGCTGTTTCATTCAGTATTCAGTGCAAATCTTGCCAAACTGAAACAAGCTTATGTCTTATGAAGTACAATGTTTTCTGCAATGCTGTAAGACAGCTTTTAATGTGTTAGAAGTTATATGGACAAAAACTTATGTTAGGACTTCAATGATCAAGATTGTCAGTTTACAGCTTTCTGAGTCCAGTAATGCTGAAATAGTGTTTCTGTTCAAATGAAGTGAAATCAAGCCCAAATCTGCTCAAAAGCTTTTCTCTCTATTAGAGAAAGCTGTTTCATTCAGTATTCAGTGCAAATCTTGCCAAACTGAAACATGCTTATGTCTTATGAAATAAAATGTTTTCTGCAATGCTGTAAGACAGTTTTTAATGTGTTAGAAGTTATATACACAAAAACTAATGTTAGGACTGCAATGATCAAGATTGTCAGTTTACAGCTTTCTGAGTCCAGTAATGTTGAAATAGTGTTTCTGTTCAAATGAAGTGAAATCAAGCCCAAATCTGCTCAAAAGCTTTTCTCTCTATTAGAGAAAGCTGTTTCATTCAATATTCAGTGCAAATCTTGCCAAACTGAAAAAAGCTTATGCCTTATGAAGTACAATGTTTTCTGCAATGCTGTAAGACAGTTTTTAATGTGTTAGAAGTTATATGCACAAAAACTTATGTTAGGACTTCAATGATCAAGATTGTCAGTTTACAGCTTTCTGAGTCCAGTAATGCTGAAATAGTGTTTCTGTTGAAATGAAGTGAAATCAAGCCCAAATCTGCTCAAAAGCTTTTCTCTCTATTAGATAAAGCTGTTTCATTCAGTATTCAGTGCAAATCTTGCCAAACTGAAACAAGCTTATGTCTTATGAAGTACAATGTTTTCTGCAATGCTGTAAGACAGTTTTTAATGTGTTAGAAGTTATATGCACAAAAACTAATGTTAGGACTTCAATGATCAAGTTTGTCAGTTTACAGCTTTCTGAGTCCAGTAATGCTGAAATAGTGTTTCTGTTGAAATGAAGTGAAATCAAGCCCAAATCTGCTCAAAAGCTTTTCTCTCTATTAGATAAAGCTGTTTCATTCAGTATTCAGTGCAAATCTTGCCAAACTGAAACAAGCTTATGTCTTATGAAGTACAATGTTTTCTGCAATGCTGTAAGACAGTTTTTAATGTGTTAGAAGTTATATGCACAAAAACTTATGTTAGGACTTCAATGATCAAGATTGTCAGTTTACAGCTTTCTGAGTCCAGTAATGCTGAAATAGTGTTTCTGTTGAAATGAAGTGAAATCAAGCCCAAATCTGCTCAAAAGCTTTTCTCTCTATTAGATAAAGCTGTTTCATTCAGTATTCAGTGCAAATCTTGCCAAACTGAAACAAGCTTATGTCTTATGAAGTACAATGTTTTCTGCAATGCTGTAAGACAGTTTTTAATGTGTTAGAAGTTATATGCACAAAAACTAATGTTAGGACTTCAATGATCAAGATTGTCAGTTTGCAGCTTTCTGAGTCCAGTAATGCTGAAATAGTGTTTCTGTTTAAATGAAGTGAAATCAAGCCCAAATCTGCTCAAAAGCTTTTCTCTCTATTAGATAAAGCTGTTTCATTCAGTATTCAGTGCAAATCTTGCCAAACTGAAACAAGCTTATGCCTTATGAAATAAAATGTTTTCTGCAATGCTGTAAGACAGTTTTTAATGTTTTAGAAGTTATATACACAAAAACTAATGTTAGGACTGCAATGATCAAGATTGTCAGTTTACAGCTTTCTGAGTCCAGTAATGTTGAAATAGTGTTTCTGTTCAAATGAAGTGAAATCAAGCCCAAATCTGCTCAAAAGCTTTTTTCACTATTAGAGAAAGCTGTTTCATTCAATATTCAGTGCAAATCTTGCCAATCTGAAACAAGCTTATGCCTTATGAAGTACAATGTTTTCTGCAATGCTGTAAGACAGTTTTTAATGTGTTAGAAGTTATATGCACAAAAACTAATGTTAGGACTGCAATGATCAAGATTGTCAGTTTACAGCTTTCTGAGTCCAGTAATGTTGAAATAGTGTTTCTGTTCAAATGAAGTGAAATCAAGCCCAAATCTGCTCAAAAGCTTTTCTCTCTATTAGAGAAAGCTGTTTCATTCAATATTCAGTGCAAATCTTGCCAAACTGAAAAAAGCTTATGCCTTATGAAGTACAATGTTTTCTGCAATGCTGTAAGACAGTTTTTAATGTGTTAGAAGTTATATGCACAAAAACTTATGTTAGGACTTCAATGATCAAGATTGTCAGTTTACAGCTTTCTGAGTCCAGTAATGCTGAAATAGTGTTTCTGTTGAAATGAAGTGAAATCAAGCCCAAATCTGCTCAAAAGCTTTTCTCTCTATTAGATAAAGCTGTTTCATTCAGTATTCAGTGCAAATCTTGCCAAACTGAAACAAGCTTATGTCTTATGAAGTACAATGTTTTCTGCAATGCTGTAAGACAGTTTTTAATGTGTTAGAAGTTATATGCACAAAAACTAATGTTAGGACTTCAATGATCAAGTTTGTCAGTTTACAGCTTTCTGAGTCCAGTAATGCTGAAATAGTGTTTCTGTTGAAATGAAGTGAAATCAAGCCCAAATCTGCTCAAAAGCTTTTCTCTCTATTAGATAAAGCTGTTTCATTCAGTATTCAGTGCAAATCTTGCCAAACTGAAACAAGCTTATGTCTTATGAAGTACAATGTTTTCTGCAATGCTGTAAGACAGTTTTTAATGTGTTAGAAGTTATATGCACAAAAACTTATGTTAGGACTTCAATGATCAAGATTGTCAGTTTACAGCTTTCTGAGTCCAGTAATGCTGAAATAGTGTTTCTGTTGAAATGAAGTGAAATCAAGCCCAAATCTGCTCAAAAGCTTTTCTCTCTATTAGATAAAGCTGTTTCATTCAGTATTCAGTGCAAATCTTGCCAAACTGAAACAAGCTTATGTCTTATGAAGTACAATGTTTTCTGCAATGCTGTAAGACAGTTTTTAATGTGTTAGAAGTTATATGCACAAAAACTAATGTTAGGACTTCAATGATCAAGATTGTCAGTTTACAGCTTTCTGAGTCCAGTAATGCTGAAATAGTGTTTCTGTTGAAATGAAGTGAAATCAAGCCCAAATCTGCTCAAAAGCTTTTCTCTCTATTAGATAAAGCTGTTTCATTCAGTATTCAGTGCAAATCTTGCCAAACTGAAACAAGCTTATGTCTTATGAAGTACAATGTTTTCTGCAATGCTGTAAGACAGCTTTTAATGTGTTAGAAGTTATATGGACAAAAACTTATGTTAGGACTTCAATGATCAAGATTGTCAGTTTACAGCTTTCTGAGTCCAGTAATGCTGAAATAGTGTTTCTGTTCAAATGAAGTGAAATCAAGCCCAAATCTGCTCAAAAGCTTTTCTCTCTATTAGAGAAAGCTGTTTCATTCAGTATTCAGTGCAAATCTTGCCAAACTGAAACATGCTTATGTCTTATGAAATAAAATGTTTTCTGCAATGCTGTAAGACAGTTTTTAATGTGTTAGAAGTTATATACACAAAAACTAATGTTAGGACTGCAATGATCAAGATTGTCAGTTTACAGCTTTCTGAGTCCAGTAATGTTGAAATAGTGTTTCTGTTCAAATGAAGTGAAATCAAGCCCAAATCTGCTCAAAAGCTTTTCTCTCTATTAGAGAAAGCTGTTTCATTCAATATTCAGTGCAAATCTTGCCAAACTGAAAAAAGCTTATGCCTTATGAAGTACAATGTTTTCTGCAATGCTGTAAGACAGTTTTTAATGTGTTAGAAGTTATATGCACAAAAACTTATGTTAGGACTTCAATGATCAAGATTGTCAGTTTACAGCTTTCTGAGTCCAGTAATGCTGAAATAGTGTTTCTGTTGAAATGAAGTGAAATCAAGCCCAAATCTGCTCAAAAGCTTTTCTCTCTATTAGATAAAGCTGTTTCATTCAGTATTCAGTGCAAATCTTGCCAAACTGAAACAAGCTTATGTCTTATGAAGTACAATGTTTTCTGCAATGCTGTAAGACAGTTTTTAATGTGTTAGAAGTTATATGCACAAAAACTAATGTTAGGACTTCAATGATCAAGTTTGTCAGTTTACAGCTTTCTGAGTCCAGTAATGCTGAAATAGTGTTTCTGTTGAAATGAAGTGAAATCAAGCCCAAATCTGCTCAAAAGCTTTTCTCTCTATTAGATAAAGCTGTTTCATTCAGTATTCAGTGCAAATCTTGCCAAACTGAAAAAAGCTTATGCCTTATGAAGTACAATGTTTTCTGCAATGCTGTAAGACAGTTTTTAATGTGTTAGAAGTTATATGCACAAAAACTTATGTTAGGACTTCAATGATCAAGATTGTCAGTTTACAGCTTTCTGAGTCCAGTAATGCTGAAATAGTGTTTCTGTTGAAATGAAGTGAAATCAAGCCCAAATCTGCTCAAAAGCTTTTCTCTCTATTAGATAAAGCTGTTTCATTCAGTATTCAGTGCAAATCTTGCCAAACTGAAACAAGCTTATGTCTTATGAAGTACAATGTTTTCTGCAATGCTGTAAGACAGTTTTTAATGTGTTAGAAGTTATATGCACAAAAACTAATGTTAGGACTTCAATGATCAAGTTTGTCAGTTTACAGCTTTCTGAGTCCAGTAATGCTGAAATAGTGTTTCTGTTGAAATGAAGTGAAATCAAGCCCAAATCTGCTCAAAAGCTTTTCTCTCTATTAGATAAAGCTGTTTCATTCAGTATTCAGTGCAAATCTTGCCAAACTGAAACAAGCTTATGTCTTATGAAGTACAATGTTTTCTGCAATGCTGTAAGACAGTTTTTAATGTGTTAGAAGTTATATGCACAAAAACTTATGTTAGGACTTCAATGATCAAGATTGTCAGTTTACAGCTTTCTGAGTCCAGTAATGCTGAAATAGTGTTTCTGTTGAAATGAAGTGAAATCAAGCCCAAATCTGCTCAAAAGCTTTTCTCTCTATTAGATAAAGCTGTTTCATTCAGTATTCAGTGCAAATCTTGCCAAACTGAAACAAGCTTATGTCTTATGAAGTACAATGTTTTCTGCAATGCTGTAAGACAGTTTTTAATGTGTTAGAAGTTATATGCACAAAAACTTATGTTAGGACTGCAATGATCAAGATTGTCAGTTTACAGCTTTCTGAGTCCAGTAATGTTGAAATAGTGTTTCTGTTCAAATGAAGTGAAATCAAGCCCAAATCTGCTCAAAAGCTTTTCTCTCTATTAGAGAAAGCTGTTTCATTCACAATATTCAGTGCAAATCTTGCCAAACTGAAACAAGCTTATGCCTTATGAAGTACAATGTTTTCTGCAATGCTGTAAGACAGTTTTTAATGTGTTAGAAGTTATATGCACAAAAACTAATGTTAGGACTGCAATGATCAAGATTGTCAGTTTACAGCTTTCTGAGTCCAGTAATGTTGAAATAGTGTTTCTGTTCAAATGAAGTGAAATCAAGCCCAAATCTGCTCAAAAGCTTTTCTCTCTATTAGAGAAAGCTGTTTCATTCAATATTCAGTGCAAATCTTGCCAAACTGAAAAAAGCTTATGCCTTATGAAGTACAATGTTTTCTGCAATGCTGTAAGACAGTTTTTAATGTGTTAGAAGTTATATGCACAAAAACTTATGTTAGGACTTCAATGATCAAGATTGTCAGTTTACAGCTTTCTGAGTCCAGTAATGCTGAAATAGTGTTTCTGTTGAAATGAAGTGAAATCAAGCCCAAATCTGCTCAAAAGCTTTTCTCTCTATTAGATAAAGCTGTTTCATTCAGTATTCAGTGCAAATCTTGCCAAACTGAAACAAGCTTATGTCTTATGAAGTACAATGTTTTCTGCAATGCTGTAAGACAGTTTTTAATGTGTTAGAAGTTATATGCACAAAAACTAATGTTAGGACTTCAATGATCAAGTTTGTCAGTTTACAGCTTTCTGAGTCCAGTAATGCTGAAATAGTGTTTCTGTTGAAATGAAGTGAAATCAAGCCCAAATCTGCTCAAAAGCTTTTCTCTCTATTAGATAAAGCTGTTTCATTCAGTATTCAGTGCAAATCTTGCCAAACTGAAACAAGCTTATGTCTTATGAAGTACAATGTTTTCTGCAATGCTGTAAGACAGTTTTTAATGTGTTAGAAGTTATATGCACAAAAACTTATGTTAGGACTTCAATGATCAAGATTGTCAGTTTACAGCTTTCTGAGTCCAGTAATGCTGAAATAGTGTTTCTGTTGAAATGAAGTGAAATCAAGCCCAAATCTGCTCAAAAGCTTTTCTCTCTATTAGATAAAGCTGTTTCATTCAGTATTCAGTGCAAATCTTGCCAAACTGAAACAAGCTTATGTCTTATGAAGTACAATGTTTTCTGCAATGCTGTAAGACAGTTTTTAATGTGTTAGAAGTTATATGCACAAAAACTAATGTTAGGACTTCAATGATCAAGATTGTCAGTTTACAGCTTTCTGAGTCCAGTAATGCTGAAATAGTGTTTCTGTTGAAATGAAGTGAAATCAAGCCCAAATCTGCTCAAAAGCTTTTCTCTCTATTAGATAAAGCTGTTTCATTCAGTATTCAGTGCAAATCTTGCCAAACTGAAACAAGCTTATGTCTTATGAAGTACAATGTTTTCTGCAATGCTGTAAGACAGCTTTTAATGTGTTAGAAGTTATATGGACAAAAACTTATGTTAGGACTTCAATGATCAAGATTGTCAGTTTACAGCTTTCTGAGTCCAGTAATGCTGAAATAGTGTTTCTGTTCAAATGAAGTGAAATCAAGCCCAAATCTGCTCAAAAGCTTTTCTCTCTATTAGAGAAAGCTGTTTCATTCAGTATTCAGTGCAAATCTTGCCAAACTGAAACATGCTTATGTCTTATGAAATAAAATGTTTTCTGCAATGCTGTAAGACAGTTTTTAATGTGTTAGAAGTTATATACACAAAAACTAATGTTAGGACTGCAATGATCAAGATTGTCAGTTTACAGCTTTCTGAGTCCAGTAATGTTGAAATAGTGTTTCTGTTCAAATGAAGTGAAATCAAGCCCAAATCTGCTCAAAAGCTTTTCTCTCTATTAGAGAAAGCTGTTTCATTCAATATTCAGTGCAAATCTTGCCAAACTGAAAAAAGCTTATGCCTTATGAAGTACAATGTTTTCTGCAATGCTGTAAGACAGTTTTTAATGTGTTAGAAGTTATATGCACAAAAACTTATGTTAGGACTTCAATGATCAAGATTGTCAGTTTACAGCTTTCTGAGTCCAGTAATGCTGAAATAGTGTTTCTGTTGAAATGAAGTGAAATCAAGCCCAAATCTGCTCAAAAGCTTTTCTCTCTATTAGATAAAGCTGTTTCATTCAGTATTCAGTGCAAATCTTGCCAAACTGAAACAAGCTTATGTCTTATGAAGTACAATGTTTTCTGCAATGCTGTAAGACAGTTTTTAATGTGTTAGAAGTTATATGCACAAAAACTAATGTTAGGACTTCAATGATCAAGTTTGTCAGTTTACAGCTTTCTGAGTCCAGTAATGCTGAAATAGTGTTTCTGTTGAAATGAAGTGAAATCAAGCCCAAATCTGCTCAAAAGCTTTTCTCTCTATTAGATAAAGCTGTTTCATTCAGTATTCAGTGCAAATCTTGCCAAACTGAAAAAAGCTTATGCCTTATGAAGTACAATGTTTTCTGCAATGCTGTAAGACAGTTTTTAATGTGTTAGAAGTTATATGCACAAAAACTTATGTTAGGACTTCAATGATCAAGATTGTCAGTTTACAGCTTTCTGAGTCCAGTAATGCTGAAATAGTGTTTCTGTTGAAATGAAGTGAAATCAAGCCCAAATCTGCTCAAAAGCTTTTCTCTCTATTAGATAAAGCTGTTTCATTCAGTATTCAGTGCAAATCTTGCCAAACTGAAACAAGCTTATGTCTTATGAAGTACAATGTTTTCTGCAATGCTGTAAGACAGTTTTTAATGTGTTAGAAGTTATATGCACAAAAACTAATGTTAGGACTTCAATGATCAAGTTTGTCAGTTTACAGCTTTCTGAGTCCAGTAATGCTGAAATAGTGTTTCTGTTGAAATGAAGTGAAATCAAGCCCAAATCTGCTCAAAAGCTTTTCTCTCTATTAGATAAAGCTGTTTCATTCAGTATTCAGTGCAAATCTTGCCAAACTGAAACAAGCTTATGTCTTATGAAGTACAATGTTTTCTGCAATGCTGTAAGACAGTTTTTAATGTGTTAGAAGTTATATGCACAAAAACTTATGTTAGGACTTCAATGATCAAGATTGTCAGTTTACAGCTTTCTGAGTCCAGTAATGCTGAAATAGTGTTTCTGTTGAAATGAAGTGAAATCAAGCCCAAATCTGCTCAAAAGCTTTTCTCTCTATTAGATAAAGCTGTTTCATTCAGTATTCAGTGCAAATCTTGCCAAACTGAAACAAGCTTATGTCTTATGAAGTACAATGTTTTCTGCAATGCTGTAAGACAGTTTTTAATGTGTTAGAAGTTATATGCACAAAAACTTATGTTAGGACTGCAATGATCAAGATTGTCAGTTTACAGCTTTCTGAGTCCAGTAATGTTGAAATAGTGTTTCTGTTCAAATGAAGTGAAATCAAGCCCAAATCTGCTCAAAAGCTTTTCTCTCTATTAGAGAAAGCTGTTTCATTCACAATATTCAGTGCAAATCTTGCCAAACTGAAACAAGCTTATGCCTTATGAAGTACAATGTTTTCTGCAATGCTGTAAGACAGTTTTTAATGTGTTAGAAGTTATATGCACAAAAACTTATGTTAGGACTTCAATTATCAAGATTGTCAGTTTACAGCTTTCTGAGTCCAGTAATGCTGAAATAGTGTTTCTGTTGAAATGAAGTGAAATCAAGCCCAAATCTGCTCAAAAGCTTTTCTCTCTATTAGATAAAGCTGTTTCATTCAGTATTCAGTGCAAATCTTGCCAAAAACTGAAACAAGCTTATGTCTTATGAAGTACAATGTTTTCTGCAATGCTGTAAGACAGTTTTTAATGTGTTAGAAGTTATATGCACAAAAACTAATGTTAGGACTTCAATGATCAAGTTTGTCAGTTTACAGCTTTCTGAGTCCAGTAATGCTGAAATAGTGTTTCTGTTGAAATGAAGTGAAATCAAGCCCAAATCTGCTCAAAAGCTTTTCTCTCTATTAGATAAAGCTGTTTCATTCAGTATTCAGTGCAAATCTTGCCAAACTGAAACAAGCTTATGTCTTATGAAGTACAATGTTTTCTGCAATGCTGTAAGACAGTTTTTAATGTGTTAGAAGTTATATGCACAAAAACTAATGTTAGGACTTCAATGATCAAGATTGTCAGTTTGCAGCTTTCTGAGTCCAGTAATGCTGAAATAGTGTTTCTGTTGAAATGAAGTGAAATCAAGCCCAAATCTGCTCAAAAGCTTTTCTCTCTATTAGATAAAGCTGTTTCATTCAGTATTCAGTGCAAATCTTGCCTATGCCTTATGAAGTACAATGTTTTCTGCAATGCTGTAAGACAGTTTTTAATGTGTTAGAAGTTATATACACAAAAACTAATGTTAGGACTGCAATGATCAAGATTGTCAGTTTACAGCTTTCTGAGTCCAGTAATGTTGAAATAGTGTTTCTGTTCAAATGAAGTGAAATCAAGCCCAAATCTGCTCAAAAAATTTTCTCTCTATTAGATAAAGCTGTTTCATTCAGTATTCAGTGCAAATCTTGCCAAACTGAAACAAGCTTATGCCTTATGAAGTACAATGTTTTCTGCAATGCTGTAAGACAGTTTTTAATGTGTTAGAAGTTATATACACAAAAACTAATGTTAGGACTGCAATGATCAAGATTGTCAGTTTACAGCTTTCTGAGTCCAGTAATGTTGAAATAGTGTTTCTGTTCAAATGAAGTGAAATCAAGCCCAAATCTGCTCAAAAGCTTTTCTCTCTAATAGAGAATGCGGTTTCATTGAGTATTCAGTGCAAATCTTGCCAAACTGAAACAAGCTTATGTCTTATGAAATGAAATGTTTTTTGCAATGCTGTAAGACAGTTTTTAATGTGTTAGAAGTTATATACACAAAAACTAATGTTAGGACTTCAATGATCAAGATTGTCAGTTTACAGCTTTCTGAGTCCAGTAATGCTGAAATAGTGTTTCTGTTCAAATGAAGTGAAATCAAGCCCAAACCTGCTCAAAAGGTTTTCTCTCTATTAGAGAAAGCTGTTTCATTCAATATTCATTGCAAATCTTGCCAAACTGATACAAGCTTATGCCTTATGAAGTACAATGTTTTCTGCAATGCTGTAAGACAGTTTTTAATGTGTTAGAAGTTATATACACAAAAACTAATGTTAGGACTGCAATGATCAAGATTGTCAGTTTACAGCTTTCTGAGTCCAGTAATGTTGAAATAGTGTTTCTGTTCAAATGAAGTGAAATCAAGCCCAAATCTGCTCAAAAGCTTTTCTCTCTAATAGAGAATGCGGTTTCATTCAGTATTCAGTGCAAATCTTGCCAAACTGAAACATGCTTATGTCTTATGAAATAAAATGTTTTCTGCAATGCTGTAAGACAGTTTTTAATGTGTTAGAAGTTATATGCACAAAAACTTATGTTAGGACTTCAATGATCAAGATTGTCAGTTTACAGCTTTCTGAGTCCAGTAATGCTGAAATAGTGTTTCTGTTTAAATGAAGTGAAATCAAGCCCAAATCTGCTCAAAATCTTTTCTCTCTATTAGATAAAGCTGTTTCATTCAGTATTCAGTGCAAATCTTGCCAAACTGAAACAAGCTTATGTCTTATGAAGTACAATGTTTTCTGCAATGCTGTAAGACAGTTTTTAATGTGTTAGAAGTTATATGCACAAAAACTTATGTTAGGACTTCAATGATCAAGATTGTCAGTTTACAGCTTTCTGAGTCCAGTAATGCTGAAATAGTGTTTCTGTTGAAATGAAGTGAAATCAAGCCCAAATCTGCTCAAAAGCTTTTCTCTCTATTAGATAAAGCTGTTTCATTCAGTATTCAGTGCAAATCTTGCCAAACTGAAACAAGCTTATGTCTTATGAAGTACAATGTTTTCTGCAATGCTGTAAGACAGTTTTTAATGTGTTAGAAGTTATATGCACAAAAACTAATGTTAGGACTTCAATGATCAAGATTGTCAGTTTACAGCTTTCTAAGTCCAGTAATGCTGAAATAGTGTTTCTGTTGAAATGAAGTGAAATCAAGCCCAAATCTGCTCAAAAGCTTTTCTCTCTATTAGATAAAGCTGTTTCATTCAGTATTCAGTGCAAATCTTGCCAAACTGAAACAAGCTTATGTCTTATGAAGTACAATGTTTTCTGCAATGCTGTAAGACAGCTTTTAATGTGTTAGAAGTTATATGCACAAAAACTTATGTTAGGACTTCAATGATCAAGATTGTCAGTTTACAGCTTTCTGAGTCCAGTAATGCTGAAATAGTGTTTCTGTTGAAATGAAGTGAAATCAAGCCCAAATCTGCTCAAAAGCTTTTCTCTCTATTAGATAAAGCTGTTTCATTCAGTATTCAGTGCAAATCTTGCCAAACTGAAACAAGCTTATGTCTTATGAAGTACAATGTTTTCTGCAATGCTGTAAGACAGTTTTTAATGTGTTAGAAGTTATATGCACAAAAACTAATGTTAGGACTTCAATGATCAAGATTGTCAGTTTACAGCTTTCTGAGTCCAGTAATGCTGAAATAGTGTTTCTGTTGAAATGAAGTGAAATCAAGCCCAAATCTGCTCAAAAGCTTTTCTCTCTATTAGATAAAGCTGTTTCATTCAGTATTCAGTGCAAATCTTGCCAAACTGAAACAAGCTTATGTCTTATGAAGTACAATGTTTTCTGCAATGCTGTAAGACAGTTTTTAATGTGTTAGAAGTTATATGCACAAAAACTTATGTTAGGACTTCAATGATCAAGATTGTCAGTTTACAGCTTTCTGAGTCCAGTAATGCTGAAATAGTGTTTCTGTTGAAATTAAGTGAAATCAAGCCCAAATCTGCTCAAAAGCTTTTCTCTCTATTAGATAAAGCTGTTTCATTCAGTATTCAGTGCAAATCTTGCCAAACTGAAACAAGCTTATGTCTTATGAAGTACAATGTTTTCTGCAATGCTGTAAGACAGTTTTTAATGTGTTAGAAGTTATATGCACAAAAACTAATGTTAGGACTTCAATGATCAAGTTTGTCAGTTTACAGCTTTCTGAGTCCAGTAATGCTGAAATAGTGTTTCTGTTGAAATGAAGTGAAATCAAGCCCAAATCTGCTCAAAAGCTTTTCTCTCTATTAGATAAAGCTGTTTCATTCAGTATTCAGTGCAAATCTTGCCAAACTGAAACAAGCTTATGTCTTATGAAGTACAATGTTTTCTGCAATGCTGTAAGACAGTTTTTAATGTGTTAGAAGTTATATGCACAAAAACTTATTTTAGGACTTCAATGATCAAGATTGTCAGTTTACAGCTTTCTGAGTCCAGTAATGCTGAAATAGTGTTTCTGTTGAAATGAAGTGAAATCAAGCCCAAATCTGCTCAAAAGCTTTTCTCTCTATTAGATAAAGCTGTTTCATTCAGTATTCAGTGCAAATCTTGCCAAACTGAAACAAGCTTATGTCTTATGAAGTACAATGTTTTCTGCAATGCTGTAAGACAGTTTTTAATGTGTTAGAAGTTATATGCACAAAAACTAATGTTAAGACTTCAATGATCAAGATTGTCAGTTTACAGCTTTCTGAGTCCAGTAATGCTGAAATAGTGTTTCTGTTGAAATTAAGTGAAATCAAGCCCAAATCTGCTCAAAAGCTTTTCTCTCTATTAGAGAAAGCTGTTTCATTCAGTATTCAGTGCAAATCTTGCCAAACTGAAACATGCTTATGTCTTATGAAATAAAATGTTTTCTGCAATGCTGTAAGACAGTTTTTAATGTGTTAGAAGTTATATGCACAAAAACTTATGTTAGGACTGCAAATGATCAAGATTGTCAGTTTACAGCTTTCTGAGTCCAGTAATGTTGAAATAGTGTTTCTGTACAAATGAAGTGAAATCAAGCCCAAATCTGCTCAAAAGCTTTTCTCTCTATTAGAGAAAGCTGTTTCATTCAATATTCAGTGCAAATCTTGCCAAACTGAAACAAGCTTATGTCTTATGAAGTACAATGTTTTCTGCAATGCTGTAAGACAGTTTTTAATGTGTTAGAAGTTATATGCACAAAAACTTATGTTAGGACTTCAATGATCAAGATTGTCAGTTTACAGCTTTCTGAGTCCAGTAATGCTGAAATAGTGTTTCTGTTGAAATGAAGTGAAATCAAGCCCAAATCTGCTCAAAAGCTTTTCTCTCTATTAGATAAAGCTGTTTCATTCAGTATTCAGTGCAAATCTTGCCAAACTGAAACAAGCTTATGTCTTATGAAGTACAATGTTTTCTGCAATGCTGTAAGACAGTTTTTAATGTGTTAGAAGTTATATGCACAAAAACTTATGTTAGGACTGCAATGATCAAGATTGTCAGTTTACAGCTTTCTGAGTCCAGTAATGTTGAAATAGTGTTTCTGTTCAAATGAAGTGAAATCAAGCCCAAATCTGCTCAAAAGCTTTTCTCTCTATTAGAGAAAGCTGTTTCATTCACAATATTCAGTGCAAATCTTGCCAAACTGAAACAAGCTTATGCCTTATGAAGTACAATGTTTTCTGCAATGCTGTAAGACAGTTTTTAATGTGTTAGAAGTTATATGCACAAAAACTTATGTTAGGACTTCAATTATCAAGATTGTCAGTTTACAGCTTTCTGAGTCCAGTAATGCTGAAATAGTGTTTCTGTTGAAATGAAGTGAAATCAAGCCCAAATCTGCTCAAAAGCTTTTCTCTCTATTAGATAAAGCTGTTTCATTCAGTATTCAGTGCAAATCTTGCCAAACTGAAACAAGCTTATGTCTTATGAAGTACAATGTTTTCTGCAATGCTGTAAGACAGTTTTTAATGTGTTAGAAGTTATATGCACAAAAACTAATGTTAGGACTTCAATGATCAAGTTTGTCAGTTTACAGCTTTCTGAGTCCAGTAATGCTGAAATAGTGTTTCTGTTGAAATGAAGTGAAATCAAGCCCAAATCTGCTCAAAAGCTTTTCTCTCTATTAGATAAAGCTGTTTCATTCAGTATTCAGTGCAAATCTTGCCAAACTGAAACAAGCTTATGTCTTATGAAGTACAATGTTTTCTGCAATGCTGTAAGACAGTTTTTAATGTGTTAGAAGTTATATGCACAAAAACTAATGTTAGGACTTCAATGATCAAGATTGTCAGTTTGCAGCTTTCTGAGTCCAGTAATGCTGAAATAGTGTTTCTGTTGAAATGAAGTGAAATCAAGCCCAAATCTGCTCAAAAGCTTTTCTCTCTATTAGATAAAGCTGTTTCATTCAGTATTCAGTGCAAATCTTGCCAAACTGAAACAAGCTTATGCCTTATGAAGTACAATGTTTTCTGCAATGCTGTAAGACAGTTTTTAATGTGTTAGAAGTTATATACACAAAAACTAATGTTAGGACTGCAATGATCAAGATTGTCAGTTTACAGCTTTCTGAGTCCAGTAATGTTGAAATAGTGTTTCTGTTCAAATGAAGTGAAATCAAGCCCAAATCTGCTCAAAAAATTTTCTCTCTATTAGAGAAAGCTGTTTCATTCAGTATTCAGTGCAAATCTTGCCAAACTGAAACAAGCTTATGTCTTATGAAGTACAATGTTTTCTGCAATGCTGTAAGACAGTTTTTAATGTGTTAGAAGTTATATGCACAAAAACTAATGTTAGGACTTCAATGATCAAGATTGTCAGTTTACAGCTTTCTGAGTCCAGTAATGCTGAAATAGTGTTTCTGTTGAAATGAAGTGAAATCAAGCCCAAATCTGCTCAAAAGCTTTTCTCTCTATTAGATAAAGCTGTTTCATTCAGTATTCAGTGCAAATCTTGCCAAACTGAAACAAGCTTATGTCTTATGAAGTACAATGTTTTCTGCAATGCTGTAAGACAGTTTTTAATGTGTTAGAAGTTATATGCACAAAAACTTATGTTAGGACTTCAATGATCAAGATTGTCAGTTTACAGCTTTCTGAGTCCAGTAATGCTGAAATAGTGTTTCTGTTGAAATTAAGTGAAATCAAGCCCAAATCTGCTCAAAAGCTTTTCTCTCTATTAGATAAAGCTGTTTCATTCAGTATTCAGTGCAAATCTTGCCAAACTGAAACAAGCTTATGTCTTATGAAGTACAATGTTTTCTGCAATGCTGTAAGACAGTTTTTAATGTGTTAGAAGTTATATGCACAAAAACTAATGTTAGGACTTCAATGATCAAGTTTGTCAGTTTACAGCTTTCTGAGTCCAGTAATGCTGAAATAGTGTTTCTGTTGAAATGAAGTGAAATCAAGCCCAAATCTGCTCAAAAGCTTTTCTCTCTATTAGATAAAGCTGTTTCATTCAGTATTCAGTGCAAATCTTGCCAAACTGAAACAAGCTTATGTCTTATGAGGTACAATGTTTTCTGCAATGCTGTAAGACAGTTTTTAATGTGTTAGAAGTTATATGCACAAAAACTTATTTTAGGACTTCAATGATCAAGATTGTCAGTTTACAGCTTTCTGAGTCCAGTAATGCTGAAATAGTGTTTCTGTTGAAATGAAGTGAAATCAAGCCCAAATCTGCTCAAAAGCTTTTCTCTCTATTAGATAAAGCTGTTTCATTCAGTATTCAGTGCAAATCTTGCCAAACTGAAACAAGCTTATGTCTTATGAAGTACAATGTTTTCTGCAATGCTGTAAGACAGTTTTTAATGTGTTAGAAGTTATATGCACAAAAACTAATGTTAAGACTTCAATGATCAAGATTGTCAGTTTACAGCTTTCTGAGTCCAGTAATGCTGAAATAGTGTTTCTGTTGAAATGAAGTGAAATCAAGCCCAAATCTGCTCAAAAGCTTTTCTCTCTATTAGATAAAGCTGTTTCATTCAGTATTCAGTGCAAATCTTGCCAAACTGAAACAAGCTTATGTCTTATGAAGTACAATGTTTTCTGCAATGCTGTAAGACAGCTTTTAATGTGTTAGAAGTTATATGGACAAAAACTTATGTTAGGACTTCAATGATCAAGATTGTCAGTTTACAGCTTTCTGAGTCCAGTAATGTTGAAATAGTGTTTCTGTTCAAATGAAGTGAAATCAAGCCCAAATCTGCTCAAAAGCTTTTCTCACTATTAGAGAAAGCTGTTTCATTCAATATTCAGTGCAAATCTTGCCAATCTGAAACAAGCTTATGCCTTATGAAGTACAATGTTTTCTGCAATGCTGTAAGACAGTTTTTAATGTGTTAGAAGTTATATGCACAAAAACTAATGTTAGGACTGCAATGATCAAGATTGTCAGTTTACAGCTTTCTGAGTCCAGTAATGTTGAAATAGTGTTTCTGTTCAAATGAAGTGAAATCAAGCCCAAATCTGCTCAAAAGCTTTTCTCTCTATTAGATAAAGCTGTTTCATTCAATATTCAGTGCAAATCTTGCCAAACTGAAACAAGCTTATGCCTTATGAAGTACAATGTTTTCTGCAATGCTGTAAGACAGTTTTTAATGTGTTAGAAGTTATATGCACAAAAACTTATGTTAGGACTTCAATGATCAAGATTGTCAGTTTACAACTTTCTGAGTCCAGTAATGCTGAAATAGTGTTTCTGTTGAAATGAAGTGAAATCAAGCCCAAATCTGCTCAAAAGCTTTTCTCTCTATTAGATAAAGCTGTTTCATTCAGTATTCAGTGCAAATCTTGCCAAACTGAAACAAGCTTATGTCTTATGAAGTACAATGTTTTCTGCAATGCTGTGTAAGACAGTTTTTAATGTGTTAGAAGTTATATGCACAAAAACTAATGTTAGGACTTCAATGATCAAGATTGTCAGTTTACAGCTTTCTGAGTCCAGTAATGCTGAAATAGTGTTTCTGTTCAAATGAAGTGAAATCAAGCCCAAATCTGCTCAAAAGCTTTTCTCTCTATTAGAGAAAGCTGTTTCATTCAATATTCAGTGCAAATCTTGCCAAACTGAAACAAGCTTATGCCTTATGAAGTACAATGTTTTCTGCAATGCTGTAAGACAGTTTTTAATGTGTTAGAAGTTATATGCACAAAAACTCATGTTAGGACTGCAAATGATCAAGATTGTCAGTTTACAGCTTTCTGAGTCCAGTAATGTTGAAATAGTGTTTCTGTTCAAATGAAGTGAAATCAAGCCCAAATCTGCTCAAAAGCTTTTCTCTCTATTAGATAAAGCTGTTTCATTCAGTATTCAGTGCAAATCTTGCCAAACTGAAACAAGCTTATGCCTTATGAAGTACAATGTTTTCTGCAATGCTGTAAGACAGTTTTTAATGTGTTAGAAGTTATATGCACAAAAACTAATGTTAGGACTTCAATGATCAAGATTGTCAGTTTACAGCTTTCTGAGTCCAGTAATGCTGAAATAGTGTTTCTGTTCAAATGAAGTGAAATCAAGCCCAAATCTGCTCAAAAGCTTTTCTCTCTATTAGAGAAAGCTGTTTCATTCAGTATTCAGTGCAAATCTTGCCAAACTGAAACATGCTTATGTCTTATGAAATAAAATGTTTTCTGCAATGCTGTAAGACAGTTTTTAATGTGTTAGAAGTTATATACACAAAAACTAATGTTAGGACTGCAATGATCAAGATTGTCAGTTTACAGCTTTCTGAGTCCAGTAATGTTGAAATAGTGTTTCTGTTCAAATGAAGTGAAATCAAGCCCAAATCTGCTCAAAAGCTTTTCTCTCTATTAGAGAAAGCTGTTTCATTCAATATTCAGTGCAAATCTTGCCAAACTGAAACAAGCTTATGCCTTATGAAGTACAATGTTTTCTGCAATGCTGTAAGACAGTTTTTAATGTGTTAGAAGTTATATGCACAAAAACTTATGTTAGGACTGCAAATGATCAAGATTGTCAGTTTACAGCTTTCTGAGTCCAGTAATGTTGAAATAGTGTTTCTGTTCAAATGAAGTGAAATCAAGCCCAAATCTGCTCAAAAGCTTTTCTCTCTATTAGATAAAGCTGTTTCATTCAATATTCAGTGCAAATCTTGCCAAACTGAAACAAGCTTATGTCTTATGAAGTACAATGTTTTCTGCAATGCTGTAAGACAGTTTTTAATGTGTTAGAAGTTATATGCACAAAAACTTATGTTAGGACTTCAATGATCAAGATTGTCAGTTTACAGCTTTCTGAGTCCAGTAATGCTGAAATAGTGTTTCTGTTGAAATGAAGTGAAATCAAGCCCAAATCTGCTCAAAAGCTTTTCTCTCTATTAGATAAAGCTGTTTCATCCAGTATTCAGTGCAAATCTTGAAAAACTGAAACAAGCTTATGTCTTATGAAGTACAATGTTTTCTGCAATGCTGTAAGACAGTTTTTAATGTGTTTGAAGTTATATGCACAAAAACTTATGTTAGGACTTCAATGATCAAGATTGTCAGTTTACAGCTTTCTGAGTCCAGTAATGCTGAAATAGTGTTTCTGTTGAAATGAAGTGAAATCAAGCCCAAATCTGCTCAAAAGCTTTTCTCTCTATTAGAGAAAGCTGTTTCATTCAATATTCAGTGCAAATCTTGCCAAACTGAAACAAGCTTATGCCTTATGAAGTACAATGTTTTCTGCAATGCTGTAAGACAGTTTTTAATGTGTTAGAAGTTATATGCACAAAAACTTATGTTAGGATTGCAAATGATCAAGATTGTCAGTTTACAGCTTTCTGAGTCCAGTAATGTTGAAATAGTGTTTCTGTTCAAATGAAGTGAAATCAAGCCCAAATCTGCTCAAAAGCTTTTCTCTCTATTAGATAAAGCTGTTTCATTCAGTATTCAGTGCAAATCTTGCCAAACTGAAACAAGCTTATGTCTTATGAAGTACAATGTTTTCTGCAATGCTGAAAGACAGTTTTTAATGTGTTAGAAGTTATATGCACAAAAACTTATGTTAGGACTTCAATGATCAAGATTGTCAGTTTACAGCTTTCTGAGTCCAGTAATGCTGAAATAGTGTTTCTGTTGAAATGAAGTGAAATCAAGCCCAAATCTGCTCAAAAGCTTTTCTCTCTATTAGATAAAGCTGTTTCATTCAGTATTCAGTGCAAATCTTGAAAAACTGAAACAAGCTTATGTCTTATGAAGTACAATGTTTTCTGCAATGCTGTAAGACAGTTTTTAATGTGTTAGAAGTTATATGCACAAAAACTTATGTTAGGACTTCAATGATCAAGATTGTCAGTTTACAGCTTTCTGAGTCCAGTAATGCTGAAATAGTGTTTCTGTTGAAATGAAGTGAAATCAAGCCCAAATCTGCTCAAAAGCTTTTCTCTCTATTAGAGAAAGCTGTTTCATTCAATATTCAGTGCAAATCTTGCCAAACTGAAACAAGCTTATGCCTTATGAAGTACAATGTTTTCTGCAATGCTGTAAGACAGTTTTTAATGTGTTAGAAGTTATATGCACAAAAACTTATGTTAGGATTGCAAATGATCAAGATTGTCAGTTTACAGCTTTCTGAGTCCAGTAATGTTGAAATAGTGTTTCTGTTCAAATGAAGTGAAATCAAGCCCAAATCTGCTCAAAAGCTTTTCTCTCTATTAGATAAAGCTGTTTCATTCAGTATTCAGTGCAAATCTTGCCAAACTGAAACAAGCTTATGTCTTATGAAGTACAATGTTTTCTGCAATGCTGAAAGACAGTTTTTAATGTGTTAGAAGTTATATGCACAAAAACTTATGTTAGGACTTCAATGATCAAGATTGTCAGTTTACAGCTTTCTGAGTCCAGTAATGCTGAAATAGTGTTTCTGTTGAAATGAAGTGAAATCAAGCCCAAATCTGCTCAAAAGCTTTTCTCTCTATTAGATAAAGCTGTTTCATTCAGTATTCAGTGCAAATCTTGCCAAACTGAAACAAGCTTATGTCTTATGAAGTACAATGTTTTCTGCAATGCTGTAAGACAGTTTTTAATGTGTTAGAAGTTATATGCACAAAAACTTATTTTAGGACTTCAATGATCAAGATTGTCAGTTTACAGCTTTCTGAGTCCAGTAATGCTGAAATAGTGTTTCTGTTGAAATGAAGTGAAATCAAGCCCAAATCTGCTCAAAAGCTTTTCTCTCTATTAGATAAAGCTGTTTCATTCAGTATTCAGTGCAAATCTTGCCAAACTGAAACAAGCTTATGTCTTATGAAGTACAATGTTTTCTGCAATGCTGTAAGACAGTTTTTAATGTGTTAGAAGTTATATGCACAAAAACTAATGTTAGGACTTCAATGATCAAGATTGTCAGTTTACAGCTTTCTGAGTCCAGTAATGCTGAAATAGTGTTTCTGTTGAAATGAAGTGAAATCAAGCCCAAATCTGCTCAAAAGCTTTTCTCTCTATTAGATAAAGCTGTTTCATTCAGTATTCAGTGCAAATCTTGCCAAACTGAAACAAGCTTAGGTCTTATGAAGTACAATGTTTTCTGCAATGCTGTAAGACAGCTTTTAATGTGTTAGAAGTTATATGGACAAAAACTTATGTTAGGACTTCAATGATCAAGATTGTCAGTTTACAGCTTTCTGAGTCCAGTAATGTTGAAATAGTGTTTCTGTTCAAATGAAGTGAAATCAAGCCCAAATCTGCTCAAAAGCTTTTCTCACTATTAGAGAAAGCTGTTTCATTCAATATTCAGTGCAAATCTTGCCAATCTGAAACAAGCTTATGCCTTATGAAGTACAATGTTTTCTGCAATGCTGTAAGACAGTTTTTAATGTGTTAGAAGTTATATGCACAAAAACTAATGTTAGGACTGCAATGATCAAGATTGTCAGTTTACAGCTTTCTGAGTCCAGTAATGTTGAAATAGTGTTTCTGTTCAAATGAAGTGAAATCAAGCCCAAATCTGCTCAAAAGCTTTTCTCTCTATTAGAGAAAGCTGTTTCATTCAGTATTCAGTGCAAATCTTGCCAAACTGAAACAAGCTTATGTCTTATGAAGTACAATGTTTTCTGCAATGCTGTAAGACAGTTTTTAATGTGTTAGAAGTTATATGCACAAAAACTAATGTTAGGACTTCAATGATCAAGTTTGTCAGTTTACAACCTTCTGAGTCCAGTAATGCTGAAATAGTGTTTCTGTTGAAATGAAGTGAAATCAAGCCCAAATCTGCTCAAAAGCTTTTCTCTCTATTAGATAAAGCTGTTTCATTCAGTATTCAGTGCAAATCTTGCCAAACTGAAACAAGCTTATGTCTTATGAAGTACAATGTTTTCTGCAATGCTGTAAGACAGTTTTTAATGTGTTAGAAGTTATATGCACAAAAACTAATGTTAGGACTTCAATGATCAAGATTGTCAGTTTACAGCTTTCTGAGTCCAGTAATGCTGAAATAGTGTTTCTGTTCAAATGAAGTGAAATCAAGCCCAAATCTGCTCAAAAGCTTTTCTCTCTATTAGAGAAAGCTGTTTCATTCAATATTCAGTGCAAATCTTGCCAAACTGAAACAAGCTTATGCCTTATGAAGTACAATGTTTTCTGCAATGCTGTAAGACAGTTTTTAATGTGTTAGAAGTTATATGCACAAAAACTCATGTTAGGACTGCAAATGATCAAGATTGTCAGTTTACAGCTTTCTGAGTCCAGTAATGTTGAAATAGTGTTTCTGTTCAAATGAAGTGAAATCAAGCCCAAATCTGCTCAAAAGCTTTTCTCTCTATTAGATAAAGCTGTTTCATTCAGTATTCAGTGCAAATCTTGCCAAACTGAAACAAGCTTATGCCTTATGAAGTACAATGTTTTCTGCAATGCTGTAAGACAGTTTTTAATGTGTTAGAAGTTATATGCACAAAAACTAATGTTAGGACTTCAATGATCAAGATTGTCAGTTTACAGCTTTCTGAGTCCAGTAATGCTGAAATAGTGTTTCTGTTCAAATGAAGTGAAATCAAGCCCAAATCTGCTCAAAAGCTTTTCTCTCTATTAGAGAAAGCTGTTTCATTCAGTATTCAGTGCAAATCTTGCCAAACTGAAACATGCTTATGTCTTATGAAATAAAATGTTTTCTGCAATGCTGTAAGACAGTTTTTAATGTGTTAGAAGTTATATACACAAAAACTAATGTTAGGACTGCAATGATCAAGATTGTCAGTTTACAGCTTTCTGAGTCCAGTAATGTTGAAATAGTGTTTCTGTTCAAATGAAGTGAAATCAAGCCCAAATCTGCTCAAAAGCTTTTCTCTCTATTAGAGAAAGCTGTTTCGTTCAATATTCAGTGCAAATCTTGCCAAACTGAAACAAGCTTATGCCTTATGAAGTACAATGTTTTCTGCAATGCTGTAAGACAGTTTTTAATGTGTTAGAAGTTATATGCACAAAAACTTATGTTAGGACTGCAAATGATCAAGATTGTCAGTTTACAGCTTTCTGAGTCCAGTAATGTTGAAATAGTGTTTCTGTTCAAATGAAGTGAAATCAAGCCCAAATCTGCTCAAAAGCTTTTCTCTCTATTAGATAAAGCTGTTTCATTCAATATTCAGTGCAAATCTTGCCAAACTGAAACAAGCTTATGTCTTATGAAGTACAATGTTTTCTGCAATGCTGTAAGACAGTTTTTAATGTGTTAGAAGTTATATGCACAAAAACTTATGTTAGGACTTCAATGATCAAGATTGTCAGTTTACAGCTTTCTGAGTCCAGTAATGCTGAAATAGTGTTTCTGTTGAAATGAAGTGAAATCAAGCCCAAATCTGCTCAAAAGCTTTTCTCTCTATTAGATAAAGCTGTTTCATTCAGTATTCAGTGCAAATCTTGAAAAACTGAAACAAGCTTATGTCTTATGAAGTACAATGTTTTCTGCAATGCTGTAAGACAGTTTTTAATGTGTTAGAAGTTATATGCACAAAAACTTATGTTAGGACTTCAATGATCAAGATTGTCAGTTTACAGCTTTCTGAGTCCAGTAATGCTGAAATAGTGTTTCTGTTGAAATGAAGTGAAATCAAGCCCAAATCTGCTCAAAAGCTTTTCTCTCTATTAGAGAAAGCTGTTTCATTCAATATTCAGTGCAAATCTTGCCAAACTGAAACAAGCTTATGCCTTATGAAGTACAATGTTTTCTGCAATGCTGTAAGACAGTTTTTAATGTGTTAGAAGTTATATGCACAAAAACTTATGTTAGGATTGCAAATGATCAAGATTGTCAGTTTACAGCTTTCCGAGTCCAGTAATGTTGAAATAGTGTTTCTGTTCAAATGAAGTGAAATCAAGCCCAAATCTGCTCAAAAGCTTTTCTCTCTATTAGATAAAGCTGTTTCATTCAGTATTCAGTGCAAATCTTGCCAAACTGAAACAAGCTTATGTCTTATGAAGTACAATGTTTTCTGCAATGCTGAAAGACA
Organism: Carassius gibelio; assembly: GCF_023724105.1. Lineage (NCBI taxonomy): Eukaryota > Metazoa > Chordata > Actinopteri > Cypriniformes > Cyprinidae > Carassius > Carassius gibelio. The sequence continues at coordinate 17,110,442 of NC_068396.1, forward strand.
GTTTTTAATGTGTTAGAAGTTATATGCACAAAAACTTATGTTAGGACTTCAATGATCAAGACTGTCAGTTTACAGCTTTCTGAGTCCAGTAATGCTGAAATAGTGTTTCTGTTGAAATGAAGTGAAATCAAGCCCAAATCTGCTCAAAAGCTTTTCTCTCTATTAGATAAAGCTGTTTCATTCAGTATTCAGTGCAAATCTTGCCAAACTGAAACAAGCTTATGTCTTATGAAGTACAATGTTTTCTGCAATGCTGAAAGACAGTTTTTAATGTGTTAGAAGTTATATGCACAAAAACTTATGTTAGGACTTCAATGATCAAGTTTGTCAGTTTACAGCTTTCTGAGTCCAGTAATGCTGAAATAGTGTTTCTGTTGAAATGAAGTGAAATCAAGCCCAAATCTGCTCAAAAGCTTTTCTCTCTATTAGATAAAGCTGTTTCATTCAGTATTCCGTGCAAATCTTGAAAAACTGAAACAAGCTTATGTCTTATGAAGTACAATGTTTTCTGCAATGCTGTAAGACAGTTTTTAATGTGTTAGAAGTTATATGCACAAAAACTTATGTTAGGACTTCAATGATCAAGATTGTCAGTTTACAGCTTTCTGAGTCCAGTAATGCTGAAATAGTGTTTCTGTTGAAATGAAGTGAAATCAAGCCCAAATCTGCTCAAAAGCTTTTCTCTCTATTAGAGAAAGCTGTTTCATTCAATATTCAGTGCAAATCTTGCCAAACTGAAACAAGCTTATGCCTTATGAAGTACAATGTTTTCTGCAATGCTGTAAGACAGTTTTTAATGTGTTAGAAGTTATATGCACAAAAACTTATGTTAGGATTGCAAATGATCAAGATTGTCAGTTTACAGCTTTCTGAGTCCAGTATTGTTGAAATAGTGTTTCTGTTCAAATGAAGTGAAATCAAGCCCAAATCTGCTCAAAAGCTTTTCTCTCTATTAGATAAAGCTGTTTCATTCAGTATTCAGTGCAAATCTTGCCAAACTGAAACAAGCTTATGTCTTATGAAGTACAATGTTTTCTGCAATGCTGAAAGACAGTTTTTAATGTGTTAGAAGTTATATGCACAAAAACTAATGTTAGGACTTCAATGATCAAGATTGTCAGTTTACAGCTTTCTGAGTCCAGTAATGCTGAAATAGTGTTTCTGTTGAAATGAAGTGAAATCAAGCCCAAATCTGCTCAAAAGCTTTTCTCTCTATTAGATAAAGCTGTTTCATTCAGTATTCAGTGCAAATCTTGCCAAACTGAAACAAGCTCATGCCTTATGAAGTACAATGTTTTCTGCAATGCTGTAAGACAGTTTTTAATGTGTTAGAAGTTATATGCACAAAAACTTATGTTAGGACTGCAATGATCAAGATTGTCAGTTTACAGCTTTCTGAGTCCAGTAATGTTGAAATAGTGTTTCTGTTCAAATTAAGTGAAATCAAGCCCAAATCTGCTCAAAAGCTTTTCTCTCTATTAGAGAAAGCTGTTTCATTCAATATTCAGTGCAAATCTTGCCAAACTGAAACAAGCTTATGCCTTATGAAGTACAATGTTTTCTGCAATGCTGTAAGACAGTTTTTAATGTGTTAGAAGTTATATGCACAAAAACTTATGTTAGGACTTCAATTACCAAGATTGTCAGTTTACAGCTTTCTGAGTCCAGTAATGCTGAAATAGTGTTTCTGTTGAAATGAAGTGAAATCAAGCCCAAATCTGCTCAAAAGCTTTTCTCTCTATTAGATAAAGCTGTTTCATTCAGTATTCAGTGCAAATCTTGCCAAACTGAAACAAGCTTATGTCTTATGAAGTACAATGTTTTCTGCAATGCTGTAAGACAGTTTTTAATGTGTTAGAAGTTATATGCACAAAAACTAATGTTAGGACTTCAATGATCAAGATTGTCAGTTTGCAGCTTTCTGAGTCCAGTAATGCTGAAATAGTGTTTCTGTTGAAATGAAGTGAAATCAAGCCCAAATCTGCTCAAAAGCTTTTCTCTCTATTAGATAAAGCTGTTTCATTCAGTATTCAGTGCAAATCTTGCCAAACTGAAACAAGCTTATGCCTTATGAAGTACAATGTTTTCTGCAATGCTGTAAGACAGTTTTTAATGTGTTAGAAGTTATATACACAAAAACTGATGTTAGGACTGCAATGATCAAGATTGTCAGTTTACAGCTTTCTGAGTCCAGTAATGTTGAAATAGTGTTTCTGTTCAAATGAAGTGAAATCAAGCCCAAATCTGCTCAAAAAATTTTCTCTCTATTAGATAAAGCTGTTTCATTCAGTATTCAGTGCAAATCTTGCCAAACTGAAACAAGCTTATGCCTTATGAAGTACAATGTTTTCTGCAATGCTGTAAGACAGTTTTTAATGTGTTAGAAGTTATATGCACAAAAACTTATGTTAGGACTGCAATGATCAAGATTGTCAGTTTACAGCTTTCTGAGTCCAGTAATGTTGAAATAGTGTTTCTGTTCAAATTAAGTGAAATCAAGCCCAAATCTGCTCAAAAGCTTTTCTCTCTATTAGAGAAAGCTGTTTCATTCAATATTCAGTGCAAATCTTGCCAAACTGAAACAAGCTTATGCCTTATGAAGTACAATGTTTTCTGCAATGCTGTAAGACAGTTTTTAATGTGTTAGAAGTTATATGCACAAAAACTTATGTTAGGACTTCAATTACCAAGATTGTCAGTTTACAGCTTTCTGAGTCCAGTAATGCTGAAATAGTGTTTCTGTTGAAATGAAGTGAAATCAAGCCCAAATCTGCTCAAAAGCTTTTCTCTCTATTAGATAAAGCTGTTTCATTCAGTATTCAGTGCAAATCTTGCCAAACTGAAACAAGCTTATGTCTTATGAAGTACAATGTTTTCTGCAATGCTGTAAGACAGTTTTTAATGTGTTAGAAGTTATATGCACAAAAACTAATGTTAGGACTTCAATGATCAAGATTGTCAGTTTGCAGCTTTCTGAGTCCAGTAATGCTGAAATAGTGTTTCTGTTGAAATGAAGTGAAATCAAGCCCAAATCTGCTCAAAAGCTTTTCTCTCTATTAGATAAAGCTGTTTCATTCAGTATTCAGTGCAAATCTTGCCAAACTGAAACAAGCTTATGCCTTATGAAGTACAATGTTTTCTGCAATGCTGTAAGACAGTTTTTAATGTGTTAGAAGTTATATACACAAAAACTGATGTTAGGACTGCAATGATCAAGATTGTCAGTTTACAGCTTTCTGAGTCCAGTAATGTTGAAATAGTGTTTCTGTTCAAATGAAGTGAAATCAAGCCCAAATCTGCTCAAAAAATTTTCTCTCTATTAGATAAAGCTGTTTCATTCAGTATTCAGTGCAAATCTTGCCAAACTGAAACAAGCTTATGCCTTATGAAGTACAATGTTTTCTGCAATGCTGTAAGACAGTTTTTAATGTGTTAGAAGTTATATACACAAAAACTAATGTTAGGACTGCAATGATCAAGATTGTCAGTTTACAGCTTTCTGAGTCCAGTAATGTTGAAATAGTGTTTCTGTTCAAATGAAGTGAAATCAAGCCCAAATCTGCTCAAAAGCTTTTCTCTCTAATAGAGAATGCGGTTTCATTGAGTATTCAGTGCAAATCTTGCCAAACTGAAACAAGCTTATGTCTTATGAAATGAAATGTTTTTTGCAATGCTGTAAGACAGTTTTTAATGTGTTAGAAGTTATATACACAAAAACTAATGTTAGGACTTCAATGATCAAGATTGTCAGTTTACAGCTTTCTGAGTCCAGTAATGCTGAAATAGTGTTTCTGTTCAAATGAAGTGAAATCAAGGCCTAACCTGCTCAAAAGGGTTTCTCTCTATTAGAGAAAGCTGTTTCATTCAGTATTCAGTGCAAATCTTGCCAAACTGATACAAGCTTATGCCTTATGAAGTACAATGTTTTCTGCAATGCTGTAAGACAGTTTTTAATGTGTTAGAAGTTATATACACAAAAACTAATGTTAGGACTGCAATGATCAAGATTGTCAGTTTACAGCTTTCTGAGTCCAGTAATGTTGAAACAGTGTTTCTGTTCAAATGAAGTGAAATCAAGCCCAAATCTGCTCAAAAGCTTTTCTCTCTAATAGAGAATGCGGTTTCATTCAGTATTCAGTGCAAATCTTGTCAAACTGAAACATGCTTATGTCTTATGAAATAAAATGTTTTCTGCAATGCTGTAAGACAGTTTTAATGTGTTAGAAGTTATATGCACAAAAACTTATGTTAGGATTGCAAATGATCAAGATTGTCAGTTTACAGCTTTCTGAGTCCAGTATTGTTGAAATAGTGTTTCTGTTCAAATGAAGTGAAATCAAGCCCAAATCTGATCAAAAGCTTTTCTCTCTATTAGATAAAGCTGTTTCATTCAGTATTCAGTGCAAATCTTGCCAAACTGAAACAAGCTTATGTCTTATGAAGTACAATGTTTTCTGCAATGCTGAAAGACAGTTTTTAATGTGTTAGAAGTTATATGCACAAAAACTTATGTTAGGACTTCAATGATCAAGATTGTCAGTTTACAGCTTTCTGAGTCCAGTAATGCTGAAATAGTGTTTCTGTTGAAATGAAGTGAAATCAAGCCCAAATCTGCTCAAAAGTTTTTCTCTCTATTAGATAAAGCTGTTTCATTCAGTATTCAGTGCAAATCTTGCCAAACTGAAACATGCTTATGTCTTATGAAATAAAATGTTTTCTGCAATGCTGTAAGACAGTTTTTAATGTGTTAGAAGTTATATACACAAAAACTAATGTTAGGACTGCAATGATCAAGATTGTCAGTTTACAGCTTTCTGAGTCCAGTAATGTTGAAATAGTGTTTCTGTTCAAATGAAGTGAAATCAAGCCCAAATCTGCTCAAAAGCTTTTCTCTCTAATAGAGAATGCGGTTTCATTCAGTATTCAGTGCAAATCTTGTCAAACTGAAACATGCTTATGTCTTATGAAGTACAATGTTTTCTGCAATGCTGTAAGACAGTTTTTAATGTGTTAGAAGTTATATGCACAAAAACTAATGTTAGGACTGCAATGATCAAGATTGTCAGTTTACAGCTTTCTGAGTCCAGTAATGTTGAAATAGTGTTTCTGTTCAAATGAAGTGAAATCAAGCCCAAATCTGCTCAAAAGCTTTTCTCTCTATTAGAGAAAGCTGTTTCATTCAATATTCAGTGCAAATCTTGCCAAACTGAAAAAAGCTTATGCCTTATGAAGTACAATGTTTTCTGCAATGCTGTAAGACAGTTTTTAATGTGTTAGAAGTTATATGCACAAAAACTTATGTTAGGACTTCAATGATCAAGATTGTCAGTTTACAGCTTTCTGAGTCCAGTAATGCTGAAATAGTGTTTCTGTTGAAATGAAGTGAAATCAAGCCCAAATCTGCTCAAAAGCTTTTCTCTCTATTAGATAAAGCTGTTTCATTCAGTATTCAGTGCAAATCTTGCCAAACTGATACAAGCTTATGCCTTATGAAGTACAATGTTTTCTGCAATGCTGTAAGACAGTTTTTAATGTGTTAGAAGTTATATACACAAAAACTAATGTTAGGACTGCAATGATCAAGATTGTCAGTTTACAGCTTTCTGAGTCCAGTAATGTTGAAACAGTGTTTCTGTTCAAATGAAGTGAAATCAAGCCCAAATCTGCTCAAAAGCTTTTCTCTCTAATAGAGAATGCGGTTTCATTCAGTATTCAGTGCAAATCTTGTCAAACTGAAACATGCTTATGTCTTATGAAGTACAATGTTTTCTGCAATGCTGTAAGACAGTTTTTAATGTGTTAGAAGTTATATGCACAAAAACTAATGTTAGGACTGCAATGATCAAGATTGTCAGTTTACAGCTTTCTGAGTCCAGTAATGTTGAAATAGTGTTTCTGTTCAAATGAAGTGAAATCAAGCCCAAATCTGCTCAAAAGCTTTTCTCTCTATTAGAGAAAGCTGTTTCATTCAATATTCAGTGCAAATCTTGCCAAACTGAAAAAAGCTTATGCCTTATGAAGTACAATGTTTTCTGCAATGCTGTAAGACAGTTTTTAATGTGTTAGAAGTTATATGCACAAAAACTTATGTTAGGACTTCAATGATCAAGATTGTCAGTTTACAGCTTTCTGAGTCCAGTAATGCTGAAATAGTGTTTCTGTTGAAATGAAGTGAAATCAAGCCCAAATCTGCTCAAAAGCTTTTCTCTCTATTAGATAAAGCTGTTTCATTCAGTATTCAGTGCAAATCTTGCCAAACTGAAACAAGCTTATGTCTTATGAAGTACAATGTTTTCTGCAATGCTGTAAGACAGTTTTTAATGTGTTAGAAGTTATATGCACAAAAACTAATGTTAGGACTTCAATGATCAAGTTTGTCAGTTTACAGCTTTCTGAGTCCAGTAATGCTGAAATAGTGTTTCTGTTGAAATGAAGTGAAATCAAGCCCAAATCTGCTCAAAAGCTTTTCTCTCTATTAGATAAAGCTGTTTCATTCAGTATTCAGTGCAAATCTTGCCAAACTGAAACAAGCTTATGTCTTATGAAGTACAATGTTTTCTGCAATGCTGTAAGACAGTTTTTAATGTGTTAGAAGTTATATGCACAAAAACTTATGTTAGGACTTCAATGATCAAGATTGTCAGTTTACAGCTTTCTGAGTCCAGTAATGCTGAAATAGTGTTTCTGTTGAAATGAAGTGAAATCAAGCCCAAATCTGCTCAAAAGCTTTTCTCTCTATTAGATAAAGCTGTTTCATTCAGTATTCAGTGCAAATCTTGCCAAACTGAAACAAGCTTATGTCTTATGAAGTACAATGTTTTCTGCAATGCTGTAAGACAGTTTTTAATGTGTTAGAAGTTATATGCACAAAAACTAATGTTAGGACTTCAATGATCAAGATTGTCAGTTTGCAGCTTTCTGAGTCCAGTAATGCTGAAATAGTGTTTCTGTTTAAATGAAGTGAAATCAAGCCCAAATCTGCTCAAAAGCTTTTCTCTCTATTAGATAAAGCTGTTTCATTCAGTATTCAGTGCAAATCTTGCCAAACTGAAACAAGCTTATGCCTTATGAAGTACAATGTTTTCTGCAATGCTGTAAGACAGTTTTTAATGTGTTAGAAGTTATATACACAAAAACTAATGTTAGGACTGCAATGATCAAGATTGTCAGTTTACAGCTTTCTGAGTCCAGTAATGTTGAAATAGTGTTTCTGTTCAAATGAAGTGAAATCAAGCCCAAATCTGCTCAAAAGCTTTTCTCTCTAATAGAGAATGCGGTTTCATTGAGTATTCAGTGCAAATCTTGCCAAACTGAAACAAGCTTATGTCTTATGAAATGAAATGTTTTTTGCAATGCTGTAAGACAGTTTTTAATGTGTTAGAAGTTATATACACAAAAACTAATGTTAGGACTTCAATGATCAAGATTGTCAGTTTACAGCTTTCTGAGTCCAGTAATGCTGAAATAGTGTTTCTGTTCAAATGAAGTGAAATCAAGCCCAAACCTGCTCAAAAGGTTTTCTCTCTATTAGAGAAAGCTGTTTCATTCAATATTCAGTGCAAATCTTGCCAAACTGATACAAGCTTATGCCTTATGAAGTACAATGTTTTCTGCAATGCTGTAAGACAGTTTTTAATGTGTTAGAAGTTATATACACAAAAACTAATGTTAGGACTGCAATGATCAAGATTGTCAGTTTACAGCTTTCTGAGTCCAGTAATGTTGAAATAGTGTTTCTGTTCAAATGAAGTGAAATCAAGCCCAAATCTGCTCAAAAGCTTTTCTCTCTAATAGAGAATGCGGTTTCATTCAGTATTCAGTGCAAATCTTGCCAAACTGAAACATGCTTATGTCTTATGAAATAAAATGTTTTCTGCAATGCTGTAAGATAGTTTTTAATGTGTTAGAAGTTATATGCACAAAAACTTATGTTAGGACTTCAATGATCAAGATTGTCAGTTTACAGCTTTCTGATTCCAGTAATGCTGAAATAGTGTTTCTGTTTAAATGAAGTGAAATCAAGCCCAAATCTGCTCAAAAGCTTTTCTATCTATTAGATAAAGCTGTTTCATTCAGTATTCAGTGCAAATCTTGCCAAACTGAAAAAAGCTTATGTCTTATGAAGTACAATGTTTTCTGCAATGCTGTAAGACAGTTTTTAATGTGTTAGAAGTTATATGCACAAAAACTAATGTTAGGACTTCAATGATCAAGATTGTCAGTTTACAGCTTTCTGAGTCCAGTAATGCTGAAATAGTGTTTCTGTTGAAATGAAGTGAAATCAAGCCCAAATCTGCTCAAAAGCTTTTCTCTCTATTAGATAAAGCTGTTTCATTCAGTATTCAGTGCAAATCTTGCCAAACTGAAACAAGCTTATGTCTTATGAAGTACAATGTTTTCTGCAATGCTGTAAGACAGCTTTTAATGTGTTAGAAGTTATATGGACAAAAACTTATGTTAGGACTTCAATGATCAAGATTGTCAGTTTACAGCTTTCTGAGTCCAGTAATGCTGAAATAGTGTTTCTGTTGAAATTAAGTGAAATCAAGCCCAAATCTGCTCAAAAGCTTTTCTCTCTATTAGATAAAGCTGTTTCATTCAGTATTCAGTGCAAATCTTGCCAAACTGAAACAAGCTTATGCCTTATGAAGTACAATGTTTTCTGCAATGCTGTAAGACAGTTTTTAATGTGTTAGAAGTTATATGCACAAAAACTAATGTTAGGACTTCAATGATCAAGATTGTCAGTTTACAGCTTTCTGAGTCCAGTAATGCTGAAATAGTGTTTCTGTTGATATGAAGTGAAATCAAGCCCAAATCTGCTCAAAAGCTTTTCTCTCTATTAGAGAAAGCTGTTTCATTCAGTATTCAGTGCAAATCTTGCCAAACTGAAACATGCTTATGTCTTATGAAATAAAATGTTTTCTGCAATGCTGTAAGACAGTTTTTAATTTGTTAGAAGTTATATACACAAAAACTAATGTTAGGACTGCAATGATCAAGATTGTCAGTTTACAGCTTTCTGAGTCCAGTAATGTTGAAATAGTGTTTCTGTTCAAATGAAGTGAAATCAAGCCCAAATCTGCTCAAAAGCTTTTCTCTCTATTAGAGAAAGCTGTTTCATTCAATATTCAGTGCAAATCTTGCCAAACTGAAACAAGCTTATGCCTTATGAAGTACAATGTTTTCTGCAATGCTGTAAGACAGTTTTTAATGTGTTAGAAGTTATATGCACAAAAACTTATGTTAGGATTGCAAATGATCAAGATTGTCAGTTTACAGCTTTCTGAGTCCAGTATTGTTGAAATAGTGTTTCTGTTCAAATGAAGTGAAATCAAGCCCAAATCTGCTCAAAAGCTTTTCTCTCTATTAGATAAAGCTGTTTCATTCAGTATTCAGTGCAAATCTTGCCAAACTGAAACAAGCTTATGTCTTATGAAGTACAATGTTTTCTGCAATGCTGAAAGACAGTTTTTAATGTGTTAGAAGTTATATGCACAAAAACTTATGTTAGGACTGCAAATGATCAAGATTGTCAGTTTACAGCTTTCTGAGTCCAGTAATGCTGAAATAGTGTTTCTGTTGAAATGAAGTGAAAACAAGCCCAAATCTGCTCAAAAGCTTTTCTCTCTATTAGATAAAGCTGTTTCATTCAGTATTCAGTGCAAATCTTGCCAAACTGAAACAAGCTTATGTCTTATGAAGTACAATGTTTTCTGCAATGCTGTAAGACAGCTTTTAATGTGTTAGAAGTTATATGGACAAAAACTTATGTTAGGACTTCAATGATCAAGATTGTCAGTTTACAGCTTTCTGAGTCCAGTAATGCTGAAATAGTGTTTCTGTTGAAATTAAGTGAAATCAAGCCCAAATCTGCTCAAAAGCTTTTCTCTCTATTAGATAAAGCTGTTTCATTCAGTATTCAGTGCAAATCTTGCCAAACTGAAACAAGCTTATGCCTTATGAAGTACAATGTTTTCTGCAATGCTGTAAGACAGTTTTTAATGTGTTAGAAGTTATATGCACAAAAACTAATGTTAGGACTTCAATGATCAAGATTGTCAGTTTACAGCTTTCTGAGTCCAGTAATGCTGAAATAGTGTTTCTGTTGAAATGAAGTGAAATCAAGCCCAAATCTGCTCAAAAGCTTTTCTCTCTATTAGAGAAAGCTGTTTCATTCAGTATTCAGTGCAAATCTTGCCAAACTGAAACATGCTTATGTCTTATGAAATAAAATGTTTTCTGCAATGCTGTAAGACAGTTTTTAATTTGTTAGAAGTTATATACACAAAAACTAATGTTAGGACTGCAATGATCAAGATTGTCAGTTTACAGCTTTCTGAGTCCAGTAATGTTGAAATAGTGTTTCTGTTCAAATGAAGTGAAATCAAGCCCAAATCTGCTCAAAAGCTTTTCTCTCTATTAGAGAAAGCTGTTTCATTCAATATTCAGTGCAAATCTTGCCAAACTGAAACAAGCTTATGCCTTAAGAAGTACAATGTTTTCTGCAATGCTGTAAGACAGTTTTTAATGTGTTAGAAGTTATATGCACAAAAACTTATGTTAGGATTGCAAATGATCAAGATTGTCAGTTTACAGCTTTCTGAGTCCAGTATTGTTGAAATAGTGTTTCTGTTCAAATGAAGTGAAATCAAGCCCAAATCTGCTCAAAAGCTTTTCTCTCTATTAGATAAAGCTGTTTCATTCAGTATTCAGTGCAAATCTTGCCAAACTGAAACAAGCTTATGTCTTATGAAGTACAATGTTTTCTGCAATGCTGAAAGACAGTTTTTAATGTGTTAGAAGTTATATGCACAAAAACTTATGTTAGGACTTCAATGATCAAGATTGTCAGTTTACAGCTTTCTGAGTCCAGTAATGCTGAAATAGTGTTTCTGTTGAAATGAAGTGAAATCAAGCCCAAATCTGCTCAAAAGCTTTTCTCTCTATTAGATAAAGCTGTTTCATTCAGTATTCAGTGCAAATCTTGCCAAACTGAAACATGCTTATGTCTTATGAAATAAAATGTTTTCTGCAATGCTGTAAGACAGTTTTTAATGTGTTAGAAGTTATATACACAAAAACTAATGTTAGGACTGCAATGATCAAGATTGTCAGTTTACAGCTTTCTGAGTCCAGTAATGTTGAAATAGTGTTTCTGTTCAAATGAAGTGAAATCAAGCCCAAATCTGCTCAAAAGCTTTTCTCTCTATTAGAGAAAGCTGTTTCATTCAATATTCAGTGCAAATCTTGCCAAACTGAAACAAGCTCATGCCTTATGAAGTACAATGTTTTCTGCAATGCTGTAAGACAGTTTTTAATGTGTTAGAAGTTATATGCACAAAAACTTATGTTAGGACTGCAATGATCAAGATTGTCAGTTTACAGCTTTCTGAGTCCAGTAATGTTGAAATAGTGTTTCTGTTCAAATTAAGTGAAATCAAGCCCAAATCTGCTCAAAAGCTTTTCTCTCTATTAGAGAAAGCTGTTTCATTCAATATTCAGTGCAAATCTTGCCAAACTGAAACAAGCTTATGCCTTATGAAGTACAATGTTTTCTGCAATGCTGTAAGACAGTTTTTAATGTGTTAGAAGTTATATGCACAAAAACTTATGTTAGGACTTCAATTATCAAGATTGTCAGTTTACAGCTTTCTGAGTCCAGTAATGCTGAAATAGTGTTTCTGTTCAAATGAAGTGAAATCAAGCCCAAATCTGCTCAAAAGCTTTTCTCTCTATTAGATAAAGCTGTTTCATTCAGTATTCAGTGCAAATCTTGCCAAACTGAAACAAGCTTATGTCTTATGAAGTACAATGTTTTCTGCAATGCTGTAAGACAGTTTTTAATGTGTTAGAAGTTATATGCACAAAAACTAATGTTAGGACTTCAATGATCAAGTTTGTCAGTTTACAGCTTTCTGAGTCCAGTAATGCTGAAATAGTGTTTCTGTTGAAATGAAGTGAAATCAAGCCCAAATCTGCTCAAAAGCTTTTCTCTCTATTAGATAAAGCTGTTTCATTCAGTATTCAGTGCAAATCTTGCCAAACTGAAACAAGCTTATGTCTTATGAAGTACAATGTTTTCTGCAATGCTGTAAGACAGTTTTTAATGTGTTAGAAGTTATATGCACAAAAACTAATGTTAGGACTTCAATGATCAAGATTGTCAGTTTGCAGCTTTCTGAGTCCAGTAATGCTGAAATAGTGTTTCTGTTGAAATGAAGTGAAATCAAGCCCAAATCTGCTCAAAAGCTTTTCTCTCTATTAGATAAAGCTGTTTCATTCAGTATTCAGTGCAAATCTTGCCAAACTGAAACAAGCTTATGCCTTATGAAGTACAATGTTTTCTGCAATGCTGTAAGACAGTTTTTAATGTGTTAGAAGTTATATACACAAAAACTAATGTTAGGACTGCAATGATCAAGATTGTCAGTTTACAGCTTTCTGAGTCCAGTAATGTTGAAATAGTGTTTCTGTTCAAATGAAGTGAAATCAAGCCCAAATCTGCTCAAAAAATTTTCTCTCTATTAGATAAAGCTGTTTCATTCAGTATTCAGTGCAAATCTTGCCAAACTGAAACAAGCTTATGCCTTATGAAGTACAATGTTTTCTGCAATGCTGTAAGACAGTTTTTAATGTGTTAGAAGTTATATACACAAAAACTAATGTTAGGACTGCAATGATCAAGATTGTCAGTTTACAGCTTTCTGAGTCCAGTAATGTTGAAATAGTGTTTCTGTTCAAATGAAGTGAAATCAAGCCCAAATCTGCTCAAAAGCTTTTCTCTCTAATAGAGAATGCGGTTTCATTGAGTATTCAGTGCAAATCTTGCCAAACTGAAACAAGCTTATGTCTTATGAAATGAAATGTTTTTTGCAATGCTGTAAGACAGTTTTTAATGTGTTAGAAGTTATATACACAAAAACTAATGTTAGGACTTCAATGATCAAGATTGTCAGTTTACAGCTTTCTGAGTCCAGTAATGCTGAAATAGTGTTTCTGTTCAAATGAAGTGAAATCAAGGCCTAACCTGCTCAAAAGGGTTTCTCTCTATTAGAGAAAGCTGTTTCATTCAGTATTCAGTGCAAATCTTGCCAAACTGATACAAGCTTATGCCTTATGAAGTACAATGTTTTCTGCAATGCTGTAAGACAGTTTTTAATGTGTTAGAAGTTATATACACAAAAACTAATGTTAGGACTGCAATGATCAAGATTGTCAGTTTACAGCTTTCTGAGTCCAGTAATGTTGAAACAGTGTTTCTGTTCAAATGAAGTGAAATCAAGCCCAAATCTGCTCAAAAGCTTTTCTCTCTAATAGAGAATGCGGTTTCATTCAGTATTCAGTGCAAATCTTGTCAAACTGAAACATGCTTATGTCTTATGAAATAAAATGTTTTCTGCAATGCTGTAAGACAGTTTTTAATGTGTTAGAAGTTATATGCACAAAAACTTATGTTAGGATTGCAAATGATCAAGATTGTCAGTTTACAGCTTTCTGAGTCCAGTATTGTTGAAATAGTGTTTCTGTTCAAATGAAGTGAAATCAAGCCCAAATCTGCTCAAAAGCTTTTCTCTCTATTAGATAAAGCTGTTTCATTCAGTTTTCAGTGCAAATCTTGCCAAACTGAAACAAGCTTATGTCTTATGAAGTACAATGTTTTCTGCAATGCTGAAAGACAGTTTTTAATGTGTTAGAAGTTATATGCACAAAAACTTATGTTAGGACTTCAATGATCAAGATTGTCAGTTTACAGCTTTCTGAGTCCAGTAATGCTGAAATAGTGTTTCTGTTGAAATGAAGTGAAATCAAGCCCAAATCTGCTCAAAAGTTTTTCTCTCTATTAGATAAAGCTGTTTCATTCAGTATTCAGTGCAAATCTTGCCAAACTGAAACATGCTTATGTCTTATGAAATAAAATGTTTTCTGCAATGCTGTAAGACAGTTTTTAATGTGTTAGAAGTTATATACACAAAAACTAATGTTAGGACTGCAATGATCAAGATTGTCAGTTTACAGCTTTCTGAGTCCAGTAATGCTGAAATAGTGTTTCTGTTGAAATGAAGTGAAATCAAGCCCAAATCTGCTCAAAAGCTTTTCTCTCTATTAGAGAAAGCTGTTTCATTCAGTATTCAGTGCAAATCTTGCCAAACTGAAACATGCTTATGTCTTATGAAATAAAATGTTTTCTGCAATGCTGTAAGACAGTTTTTAATTTGTTAGAAGTTATATACACAAAAACTAATGTTAGGACTGCAATGATCAAGATTGTCAGTTTACAGCTTTCTGAGTCCAGTAATGTTGAAATAGTGTTTCTGTTCAAATGAAGTGAAATCAAGCCCAAATCTGCTCAAAAGCTTTTCTCTCTATTAGAGAAAGCTGTTTCATTCAATATTCAGTGCAAATCTTGCCAAACTGAAACAAGCTTATGCCTTATGAAGTACAATGTTTTCTGCAATGCTGTAAGACAGTTTTTAATGTGTTAAAAGTTATATGCACAAAAACTTATGTTAGGATTGCAAATGATCAATATTGTCAGTTTACAGCTTTCTGAGTCCAGTATTGTTGAAATAGTGTTTCTGTTCAAATGAAGTGAAATCAAGCCCAAATCTGCTCAAAAGCTTTTCTCTCTATTAGATAAAGCTGTTTCATTCAGTATTCAGTGCAAATCTTGCCAAACTGAAACAAGCTTATGTCTTATGAAGTACAATGTTTTCTGCAATGCTGAAAGACAGTTTTTAATGTGTTAGAAGTTATATGCACAAAAACTTATGTTAGGACTTCAATGATCAAGATTGTCAGTTTACAGCTTTCTGAGTCCAGTAATGCTGAAATAGTGTTTCTGTTGAAATGAAGTGAAATCAAGCCCAAATCTGCTCAAAAGCTTTTCTCTCTATTAGATAAAGCTGTTTCATTCAGTATTCAGTGCAAATCTTGCCAAACTGAAACATGCTTATGTCTTATGAAATAAAATGTTTTCTGCAATGCTGTAAGACAGTTTTTAATGTGTTAGAAGTTATATACACAAAAACTAATGTTAGGACTGCAATGATCAAGATTGTCAGTTTACAGCTTTCTGAGTACAGTAATGTTGAAATAGTGTTTCTGTTCAAATGAAGTGAAATCAAGCCCAAATCTGCTCAAAAGCTTTTCTCTCTATTAGAGAAAGCTGTTTCATTCAATATTCAGTGCAAATCTTGCCAAACTGAAACAAGCTCATGCCTTATGAAGTACAATGTTTTCTGCAATGCTGTAAGACAGTTTTTAATGTGTTAGAAGTTATATGCACAAAAACTTATGTTAGGACTGCAATGATCAAGATTGTCAGTTTACAGCTTTCTGAGTCCAGTAATGTTGAAATAGTGTTTCTGTTCAAATTAAGTGAAATCAAGCCCAAATCTGCTCAAAAGCTTTTCTCTCTATTAGAGAAAGCTGTTTCATTCAATATTCAGTGCAAATCTTGCCAAACTGAAACAAGCTTATGCCTTATGAAGTACAATGTTTTCTGCAATGCTGTAAGACAGTTTTTAATGTGTTAGAAGTTATATGCACAAAAACTTATGTTAGGACTTCAATTATCAAGATTGTCAGTTTACAGCTTTCTGAGTCCAGTAATGCTGAAATAGTGTTTCTGTTCAAATGAAGTGAAATCAAGCCCAAATCTGCTCAAAAGCTTTTCTCTCTATTAGATAAAGCTGTTTCATTCAGTATTCAGTGCAAATCTTGCCAAACTGATACAAGCTTATGCCTTATGAAGTACAATGTTTTCTGCAATGCTGTAAGACAGTTTTTAATGTGTTAGAAGTTATATACACAAAAACTAATGTTAGGACTGCAATGATCAAGATTGTCAGTTTACAGCTTTCTGAGTCCAGTAATGTTGAAATAGTGTTTCTGTTCAAATGAAGTGAAATCAAGCCCAAATCTGCTCAAAAGCTTTTCTCTCTAATAGAGAATGCGGTTTCATTGAGTATTCAGTGCAAATCTTGCCAAACTGAAACAAGCTTATGTCTTATGAAATGAAATGTTTTTTGCAATGCTGTAAGACAGTTTTTAATGTGTTAGAAGTTATATACACAAAAACTAATGTTAGGACTTCAATGATCAAGATTGTCAGTTTACAGCTTTCTGAGTCCAGTAATGCTGAAATAGTGTTTCTGTTCAAATGAAGTGAAATCAAGGCCTAACCTGCTCAAAAGGGTTTCTCTCTATTAGAGAAAGCTGTTTCATTCAGTATTCAGTGCAAATCTTGCCAAACTGATACAAGCTTATGCCTTATGAAGTACAATGTTTTCTGCAATGCTGTAAGACAGTTTTTAATGTGTTAGAAGTTATATACACAAAAACTAATGTTAGGACTGCAATGATCAAGATTGTCAGTTTACAGCTTTCTGAGTCCAGTAATGTTGAAACAGTGTTTCTGTTCAAATGAAGTGAAATCAAGCCCAAATCTGCTCAAAAGCTTTTCTCTCTAATAGAGAATGCGGTTTCATTCAGTATTCAGTGCAAATCTTGTCAAACTGAAACATGCTTATGTCTTATGAAGTACAATGTTTTCTGCAATGCTGTAAGACAGTTTTTAATGTGTTAGAAGTTATATGCACAAAAACTAATGTTAGGACTGCAATGATCAAGATTGTCAGTTTACAGCTTTCTGAGTCCAGTAATGTTGAAATAGTGTTTCTGTTCAAATGAAGTGAAATCAAGCCCAAATCTGCTCAAAAGCTTTTCTCTCTATTAGATAAAGCTGTTTCATTCAATATTCAGTGCAAATCTTGCCAAACTGAAACAAGCTTATGTCTTATGAAGTACAATGTTTTCTGCAATGCTGTAAGACAGTTTTTAATGTGTTAGAAGTTATATGCACAAAAACTAATGTTAGGACTTCAATGATCAAGTTTGTCAGTTTACAGCTTTCTGAGTCCAGTAATGCTGAAATAGTGTTTCTGTTGAAATGAAGTGAAATCAAGCCCAAATCTGCTCAAAAGCTTTTCTCTCTATTAGATAAAGCTGTTTCATTCAGTATTCAGTGCAAATCTTGCCAAACTGAAACAAGCTTATGTCTTATGAAGTACAATGTTTTCTGCAATGCTGTAAGACAGTTTTTAATGTGTTAGAAGTTATATGCACAAAAACTTATGTTAGGACTTCAATGATCAAGATTGTCAGTTTACAGCTTTCTGAGTCCAGTAATGCTGAAATAGTGTTTCTGTTGAAATGAAGTGAAATCAAGCCCAAATCTGCTCAAAAGCTTTTCTCTCTATTAGATAAAGCTGTTTCGTTCAGTATTCAGTGCAAATCTTGCCAAACTGAAACAAGCTTATGTCTTATGAAGTACAATGTTTTCTGCAATGCTGTAAGACAGTTTTTAATGTGTTAGAAGTTATATGCACAAAAACTAATGTTAGGACTTCAATGATCAAGATTGTCAGTTTGCAGCTTTCTGAGTCCAGTAATGCTGAAATAGTGTTTCTGTTTAAATGAAGTGAAATCAAGCCCAAATCTGCTCAAAAGCTTTTCTCTCTATTAGATAAAGCTGTTTCATTCAATATTCAGTGCAAATCTTGCCAAACTGAAACAAGCTTATGCCTTATGAAGTACAATGTTTTCTGCAATGCTGTAAGACAGTTTTTAATGTGTTAGAAGTTATATGCACAAAAACTTATGTTAGGACTTCAATGATCAAGATTGTCAGTTTACAACTTTCTGAGTCCAGTAATGCTGAAATAGTGTTTCTGTTGAAATGAAGTGAAATCAAGCCCAAATCTGCTCAAAAGCTTTTCTCTCTATTAGATAAAGCTGTTTCATTCAGTATTCAGTGCAAATCTTGCCAAACTGAAACAAGCTTATGTCTTATGAAGTACAATGTTTTCTGCAATGCTGTAAGACAGTTTTTAATGTGTTAGAAGTTATATGCACAAAAACTAATGTTAGGACTTCAATGATCAAGATTGTCAGTTTACAGCTTTCTGAGTCCAGTAATGTTGAAATAGTGTTTCTGTTCAAATGAAGTGAAATCAAGCCCAAATCTGCTCAAAAGCTTTTCTCTCTATTAGAGAAAGCTGTTTCATTCAATATTCAGTGCAAATCTTGCCAAACTGAAACAAGCTTATGCCTTATGAAGTACAATGTTTTCTGCAATGCTGTAAGACAGTTTTTAATGTGTTAGAAGTTATATGCACAAAAACTTATGTTAGGATTGCAAATGATCAAGATTGTCAGTTTACAGCTTTCTGAGTCCAGTATTGTTGAAATAGTGTTTCTGTTCAAATGAAGTGAAATCAAGCCCAAATCTGCTCAAAAGCTTTTCTCTCTATTAGATAAAGCTGTTTCATTCAGTATTCAGTGCAAATCTTGCCAAACTGAAACAAGCTTATGTCTTATGAAGTACAATGTTTTCTGCAATGCTGAAAGACAGTTTTTAATGTGTTAGAAGTTATATGCACAAAAACTTATGTTAGGACTTCAATGATCAAGATTGTCAGTTTACAGCTTTCTGAGTCCAGTAATGCTGAAATAGTGTTTCTGTTGAAATGAAGTGAAATCAAGCCCAAATCTGCTCAAAAGCTTTTCTCTCTATTAGATAAAGCTGTTTCATTCAGTATTCAGTGCAAATCTTGCCAAACTGAAACATGCTTATGTCTTATGAAATAAAATGTTTTCTGCAATGCTGTAAGACAGTTTTTAATGTGTTAGAAGTTATATACACAAAAACTAATGTTAGGACTGCAATGATCAAGATTGTCAGTTTACAGCTTTCTGAGTCCAGTAATGTTGAAATAGTGTTTCTGTTCAAATGAAGTGAAATCAAGCCCAAATCTGCTCAAAAGCTTTTCTCTCTATTAGAGAAAGCTGTTTCATTCAATATTCAGTGCAAATCTTGCCAAACTGAAACAAGCTCATGCCTTATGAAGTACAATGTTTTCTGCAATGCTGTAAGACAGTTTTTAATGTGTTAGAAGTTATATGCACAAAAACTTATGTTAGGACTGCAATGATCAAGATTGTCAGTTTACAGCTTTCTGAGTCCAGTAATGTTGAAATAGTGTTTCTGTTCAAATTAAGTGAAATCAAGCCCAAATCTGCTCAAAAGCTTTTCTCTCTATTAGAGAAAGCTGTTTCATTCAATATTCAGTGCAAATCTTGCCAAACTGAAACAAGCTTATGCCTTATGAAGTACAATGTTTTCTGCAATGCTGTAAGACAGTTTTTAATGTGTTAGAAGTTATATGCACAAAAACTTATGTTAGGACTTCAATTATCAAGATTGTCAGTTTACAGCTTTCTGAGTCCAGTAATGCTGAAATAGTGTTTCTGTTCAAATGAAGTGAAATCAAGCCCAAATCTGCTCAAAAGCTTTTCTCTCTATTAGATAAAGCTGTTTCATTCAGTATTCAGTGCAAATCTTGCCAAACTGAAACAAGCTTATGTCTTATGAAGTACAATGTTTTCTGCAATGCTGTAAGACAGTTTTTAATGTGTTAGAAGTTATATGCACAAAAACTAATGTTAGGACTTCAATGATCAAGTTTGTCAGTTTACAGCTTTCTGAGTCCAGTAATGCTGAAATAGTGTTTCTGTTGAAATGAAGTGAAATCAAGCCCAAATCTGCTCAAAAGCTTTTCTCTCTATTAGATAAAGCTGTTTCATTCAGTATTCAGTGCAAATCTTGCCAAACTGAAACAAGCTTATGTCTTATGAAGTACAATGTTTTCTGCAATGCTGTAAGACAGTTTTTAATGTGTTAGAAGTTATATGCACAAAAACTAATGTTAGGACTTCAATGATCAAGATTGTCAGTTTGCAGCTTTCTGAGTCCAGTAATGCTGAAATAGTGTTTCTGTTGAAATGAAGTGAAATCAAGCCCAAATCTGCTCAAAAGCTTTTCTCTCTATTAGATAAAGCTGTTTCATTCAGTATTCAGTGCAAATCTTGCCAAACTGAAACAAGCTTATGCCTTATGAAGTACAATGTTTTCTGCAATGCTGTAAGACAGTTTTTAATGTGTTAGAAGTTATATACACAAAAACTAATGTTAGGACTGCAATGATCAAGATTGTCAGTTTACAGCTTTCTGAGTCCAGTAATGTTGAAATAGTGTTTCTGTTCAAATGAAGTGAAATCAAGCCCAAATCTGCTCAAAAAATTTTCTCTCTATTAGATAAAGCTGTTTCATTCAGTATTCAGTGCAAATCTTGCCAAACTGAAACAAGCTTATGCCTTATGAAGTACAATGTTTTCTGCAATGCTGTAAGACAGTTTTTAATGTGTTAGAAGTTATATACACAAAAACTAATGTTAGGACTGCAATGATCAAGATTGTCAGTTTACAGCTTTCTGAGTCCAGTAATGTTGAAATAGTGTTTCTGTTCAAATGAAGTGAAATCAAGCCCAAATCTGCTCAAAAGCTTTTCTCTCTAATAGAGAATGCGGTTTCATTGAGTATTCAGTGCAAATCTTGCCAAACTGAAACAAGCTTATGTCTTATGAAATGAAATGTTTTTTGCAATGCTGTAAGACAGTTTTTAATGTGTTAGAAGTTATATACACAAAAACTAATGTTAGGACTTCAATGATCAAGATTGTCAGTTTACAGCTTTCTGAGTCCAGTAATGCTGAAATAGTGTTTCTGTTCAAATGAAGTGAAATCAAGGCCTAACCTGCTCAAAAGGGTTTCTCTCTATTAGAGAAAGCTGTTTCATTCAGTATTCAGTGCAAATCTTGCCAAACTGATACAAGCTTATGCCTTATGAAGTACAATGTTTTCTGCAATGCTGTAAGACAGTTTTTAATGTGTTAGAAGTTATATACACAAAAACTAATGTTAGGACTGCAATGATCAAGATTGTCAGTTTACAGCTTTCTGAGTCCAGTAATGTTGAAACAGTGTTTCTGTTCAAATGAAGTGAAATCAAGCCCAAATCTGCTCAAAAGCTTTTCTCTCTAATAGAGAATGCGGTTTCATTCAGTATTCAGTGCAAATCTTGTCAAACTGAAACATGCTTATGTCTTATGAAATAAAATGTTTTCTGCAATGCTGTAAGACAGTTTTTAATGTGTTAGAAGTTATATGCACAAAAACTTATGTTAGGATTGCAAATGATCAAGATTGTCAGTTTACAGCTTTCTGAGTCCAGTATTGTTGAAATAGTGTTTCTGTTCAAATGAAGTGAAATCAAGCCCAAATCTGCTCAAAAGCTTTTCTCTCTATTAGATAAAGCTGTTTCATTCAGTTTTCAGTGCAAATCTTGCCAAACTGAAACAAGCTTATGTCTTATGAAGTACAATGTTTTCTGCAATGCTGAAAGACAGTTTTTAATGTGTTAGAAGTTATATGCACAAAAACTTATGTTAGGACTTCAATGATCAAGATTGTCAGTTTACAGCTTTCTGAGTCCAGTAATGCTGAAATAGTGTTTCTGTTGAAATGAAGTGAAATCAAGCCCAAATCTGCTCAAAAGTTTTTCTCTCTATTAGATAAAGCTGTTTCATTCAGTATTCAGTGCAAATCTTGCCAAACTGAAACATGCTTATGTCTTATGAAATAAAATGTTTTCTGCAATGCTGTAAGACAGTTTTTAATGTGTTAGAAGTTATATACACAAAAACTAATGTTAGGACTGCAATGATCAAGATTGTCAGTTTACAGCTTTCTGAGTCCAGTAATGCTGAAATAGTGTTTCTGTTGAAATGAAGTGAAATCAAGCCCAAATCTGCTCAAAAGCTTTTCTCTCTATTAGAGAAAGCTGTTTCATTCAGTATTCAGTGCAAATCTTGCCAAACTGAAACATGCTTATGTCTTATGAAATAAAATGTTTTCTGCAATGCTGTAAGACAGTTTTTAATTTGTTAGAAGTTATATACACAAAAACTAATGTTAGGACTGCAATGATCAAGATTGTCAGTTTACAGCTTTCTGAGTCCAGTAATGTTGAAATAGTGTTTCTGTTCAAATGAAGTGAAATCAAGCCCAAATCTGCTCAAAAGCTTTTCTCTCTATTAGAGAAAGCTGTTTCATTCAATATTCAGTGCAAATCTTGCCAAACTGAAACAAGCTTATGCCTTATGAAGTACAATGTTTTCTGCAATGCTGTAAGACAGTTTTTAATGTGTTAAAAGTTATATGCACAAAAACTTATGTTAGGATTGCAAATGATCAATATTGTCAGTTTACAGCTTTCTGAGTCCAGTATTGTTGAAATAGTGTTTCTGTTCAAATGAAGTGAAATCAAGCCCAAATCTGCTCAAAAGCTTTTCTCTCTATTAGATAAAGCTGTTTCATTCAGTATTCAGTGCAAATCTTGCCAAACTGAAACAAGCTTATGTCTTATGAAGTACAATGTTTTCTGCAATGCTGAAAGACAGTTTTTAATGTGTTAGAAGTTATATGCACAAAAACTTATGTTAGGACTTCAATGATCAAGATTGTCAGTTTACAGCTTTCTGAGTCCAGTAATGCTGAAATAGTGTTTCTGTTGAAATGAAGTGAAATCAAGCCCAAATCTGCTCAAAAGCTTTTCTCTCTATTAGATAAAGCTGTTTCATTCAGTATTCAGTGCAAATCTTGCCAAACTGAAACATGCTTATGTCTTATGAAATAAAATGTTTTCTGCAATGCTGTAAGACAGTTTTTAATGTGTTAGAAGTTATATACACAAAAACTAATGTTAGGACTGCAATGATCAAGATTGTCAGTTTACAGCTTTCTGAGTACAGTAATGTTGAAATAGTGTTTCTGTTCAAATGAAGTGAAATCAAGCCCAAATCTGCTCAAAAGCTTTTCTCTCTATTAGAGAAAGCTGTTTCATTCAATATTCAGTGCAAATCTTGCCAAACTGAAACAAGCTCATGCCTTATGAAGTACAATGTTTTCTGCAATGCTGTAAGACAGTTTTTAATGTGTTAGAAGTTATATGCACAAAAACTTATGTTAGGACTGCAATGATCAAGATTGTCAGTTTACAGCTTTCTGAGTCCAGTAATGTTGAAATAGTGTTTCTGTTCAAATTAAGTGAAATCAAGCCCAAATCTGCTCAAAAGCTTTTCTCTCTATTAGAGAAAGCTGTTTCATTCAATATTCAGTGCAAATCTTGCCAAACTGAAACAAGCTTATGCCTTATGAAGTACAATGTTTTCTGCAATGCTGTAAGACAGTTTTTAATGTGTTAGAAGTTATATGCACAAAAACTTATGTTAGGACTTCAATTATCAAGATTGTCAGTTTACAGCTTTCTGAGTCCAGTAATGCTGAAATAGTGTTTCTGTTCAAATGAAGTGAAATCAAGCCCAAATCTGCTCAAAAGCTTTTCTCTCTATTAGATAAAGCTGTTTCATTCAGTATTCAGTGCAAATCTTGCCAAACTGATACAAGCTTATGCCTTATGAAGTACAATGTTTTCTGCAATGCTGTAAGACAGTTTTTAATGTGTTAGAAGTTATATACACAAAAACTAATGTTAGGACTGCAATGATCAAGATTGTCAGTTTACAGCTTTCTGAGTCCAGTAATGTTGAAATAGTGTTTCTGTTCAAATGAAGTGAAATCAAGCCCAAATCTGCTCAAAAGCTTTTCTCTCTAATAGAGAATGCGGTTTCATTGAGTATTCAGTGCAAATCTTGCCAAACTGAAACAAGCTTATGTCTTATGAAATGAAATGTTTTTTGCAATGCTGTAAGACAGTTTTTAATGTGTTAGAAGTTATATACACAAAAACTAATGTTAGGACTTCAATGATCAAGATTGTCAGTTTACAGCTTTCTGAGTCCAGTAATGCTGAAATAGTGTTTCTGTTCAAATGAAGTGAAATCAAGGCCTAACCTGCTCAAAAGGGTTTCTCTCTATTAGAGAAAGCTGTTTCATTCAGTATTCAGTGCAAATCTTGCCAAACTGATACAAGCTTATGCCTTATGAAGTACAATGTTTTCTGCAATGCTGTAAGACAGTTTTTAATGTGTTAGAAGTTATATACACAAAAACTAATGTTAGGACTGCAATGATCAAGATTGTCAGTTTACAGCTTTCTGAGTCCAGTAATGTTGAAACAGTGTTTCTGTTCAAATGAAGTGAAATCAAGCCCAAATCTGCTCAAAAGCTTTTCTCTCTAATAGAGAATGCGGTTTCATTCAGTATTCAGTGCAAATCTTGTCAAACTGAAACATGCTTATGTCTTATGAAGTACAATGTTTTCTGCAATGCTGTAAGACAGTTTTTAATGTGTTAGAAGTTATATGCACAAAAACTAATGTTAGGACTGCAATGATCAAGATTGTCAGTTTACAGCTTTCTGAGTCCAGTAATGTTGAAATAGTGTTTCTGTTCAAATGAAGTGAAATCAAGCCCAAATCTGCTCAAAAGCTTTTCTCTCTATTAGATAAAGCTGTTTCATTCAATATTCAGTGCAAATCTTGCCAAACTGAAACAAGCTTATGTCTTATGAAGTACAATGTTTTCTGCAATGCTGTAAGACAGTTTTTAATGTGTTAGAAGTTATATGCACAAAAACTAATGTTAGGACTTCAATGATCAAGTTTGTCAGTTTACAGCTTTCTGAGTCCAGTAATGCTGAAATAGTGTTTCTGTTGAAATGAAGTGAAATCAAGCCCAAATCTGCTCAAAAGCTTTTCTCTCTATTAGATAAAGCTGTTTCATTCAGTATTCAGTGCAAATCTTGCCAAACTGAAACAAGCTTATGTCTTATGAAGTACAATGTTTTCTGCAATGCTGTAAGACAGTTTTTAATGTGTTAGAAGTTATATGCACAAAAACTTATGTTAGGACTTCAATGATCAAGATTGTCAGTTTACAGCTTTCTGAGTCCAGTAATGCTGAAATAGTGTTTCTGTTGAAATGAAGTGAAATCAAGCCCAAATCTGCTCAAAAGCTTTTCTCTCTATTAGATAAAGCTGTTTCATTCAGTATTCAGTGCAAATCTTGCCAAACTGAAACATGCTTATGTCTTATGAAATAAAATGTTTTCTGCAATGCTGTAAGACAGTTTTTAATGTGTTAGAAG
The DNA here is from genome assembly GCF_023724105.1 of Carassius gibelio. Lineage (NCBI taxonomy): Eukaryota > Metazoa > Chordata > Actinopteri > Cypriniformes > Cyprinidae > Carassius > Carassius gibelio. The sequence goes on from NC_068396.1 coordinate 17,135,455, forward strand.
TTATATACACAAAAACTAATGTTAGGACTGCAATGATCAAGATTGTCAGTTTACAGCTTTCTGAGTACAGTAATGTTGAAATAGTGTTTCTGTTCAAATGAAGTGAAATCAAGCCCAAATCTGCTCAAAAGCTTTTCTCTCTATTAGAGAAAGCTGTTTCATTCAATATTCAGTGCAAATCTTGCCAAACTGAAACAAGCTCATGCCTTATGAAGTACAATGTTTTCTGCAATGCTGTAAGACAGTTTTTAATGTGTTAGAAGTTATATGCACAAAAACTTATGTTAGGACTGCAATGATCAAGATTGTCAGTTTACAGCTTTCTGAGTCCAGTAATGTTGAAATAGTGTTTCTGTTCAAATTAAGTGAAATCAAGCCCAAATCTGCTCAAAAGCTTTTCTCTCTATTAGAGAAAGCTGTTTCATTCAATATTCAGTGCAAATCTTGCCAAACTGAAACAAGCTTATGCCTTATGAAGTACAATGTTTTCTGCAATGCTGTAAGACAGTTTTTAATGTGTTAGAAGTTATATGCACAAAAACTTATGTTAGGACTTCAATTATCAAGATTGTCAGTTTACAGCTTTCTGAGTCCAGTAATGCTGAAATAGTGTTTCTGTTCAAATGAAGTGAAATCAAGCCCAAATCTGCTCAAAAGCTTTTCTCTCTATTAGATAAAGCTGTTTCATTCAGTATTCAGTGCAAATCTTGCCAAACTGATACAAGCTTATGCCTTATGAAGTACAATGTTTTCTGCAATGCTGTAAGACAGTTTTTAATGTGTTAGAAGTTATATACACAAAAACTAATGTTAGGACTGCAATGATCAAGATTGTCAGTTTACAGCTTTCTGAGTCCAGTAATGTTGAAATAGTGTTTCTGTTCAAATGAAGTGAAATCAAGCCCAAATCTGCTCAAAAGCTTTTCTCTCTAATAGAGAATGCGGTTTCATTGAGTATTCAGTGCAAATCTTGCCAAACTGAAACAAGCTTATGTCTTATGAAATGAAATGTTTTTTGCAATGCTGTAAGACAGTTTTTAATGTGTTAGAAGTTATATACACAAAAACTAATGTTAGGACTTCAATGATCAAGATTGTCAGTTTACAGCTTTCTGAGTCCAGTAATGCTGAAATAGTGTTTCTGTTCAAATGAAGTGAAATCAAGGCCTAACCTGCTCAAAAGGGTTTCTCTCTATTAGAGAAAGCTGTTTCATTCAGTATTCAGTGCAAATCTTGCCAAACTGATACAAGCTTATGCCTTATGAAGTACAATGTTTTCTGCAATGCTGTAAGACAGTTTTTAATGTGTTAGAAGTTATATACACAAAAACTAATGTTAGGACTGCAATGATCAAGATTGTCAGTTTACAGCTTTCTGAGTCCAGTAATGTTGAAACAGTGTTTCTGTTCAAATGAAGTGAAATCAAGCCCAAATCTGCTCAAAAGCTTTTCTCTCTAATAGAGAATGCGGTTTCATTCAGTATTCAGTGCAAATCTTGTCAAACTGAAACATGCTTATGTCTTATGAAGTACAATGTTTTCTGCAATGCTGTAAGACAGTTTTTAATGTGTTAGAAGTTATATGCACAAAAACTAATGTTAGGACTGCAATGATCAAGATTGTCAGTTTACAGCTTTCTGAGTCCAGTAATGTTGAAATAGTGTTTCTGTTCAAATGAAGTGAAATCAAGCCCAAATCTGCTCAAAAGCTTTTCTCTCTATTAGATAAAGCTGTTTCATTCAATATTCAGTGCAAATCTTGCCAAACTGAAACAAGCTTATGTCTTATGAAGTACAATGTTTTCTGCAATGCTGTAAGACAGTTTTTAATGTGTTAGAAGTTATATGCACAAAAACTAATGTTAGGACTTCAATGATCAAGTTTGTCAGTTTACAGCTTTCTGAGTCCAGTAATGCTGAAATAGTGTTTCTGTTGAAATGAAGTGAAATCAAGCCCAAATCTGCTCAAAAGCTTTTCTCTCTATTAGATAAAGCTGTTTCATTCAGTATTCAGTGCAAATCTTGCCAAACTGAAACAAGCTTATGTCTTATGAAGTACAATGTTTTCTGCAATGCTGTAAGACAGTTTTTAATGTGTTAGAAGTTATATGCACAAAAACTTATGTTAGGACTTCAATGATCAAGATTGTCAGTTTACAGCTTTCTGAGTCCAGTAATGCTGAAATAGTGTTTCTGTTGAAATGAAGTGAAATCAAGCCCAAATCTGCTCAAAAGCTTTTCTCTCTATTAGATAAAGCTGTTTCGTTCAGTATTCAGTGCAAATCTTGCCAAACTGAAACAAGCTTATGTCTTATGAAGTACAATGTTTTCTGCAATGCTGTAAGACAGTTTTTAATGTGTTAGAAGTTATATGCACAAAAACTAATGTTAGGACTTCAATGATCAAGATTGTCAGTTTGCAGCTTTCTGAGTCCAGTAATGCTGAAATAGTGTTTCTGTTGAAATGAAGTGAAATCAAGCCCAAATCTGCTCAAAAGCTTTTCTCTCTATTAGATAAAGCTGTTTCATTCAATATTCAGTGCAAATCTTGCCAAACTGAAACAAGCTTATGCCTTATGAAGTACAATGTTTTCTGCAATGCTGTAAGACAGTTTTTAATGTGTTAGAAGTTATATGCACAAAAACTTATGTTAGGACTTCAATGATCAAGATTGTCAGTTTACAACTTTCTGAGTCCAGTAATGCTGAAATAGTGTTTCTGTTGAAATGAAGTGAAATCAAGCCCAAATCTGCTCAAAAGCTTTTCTCTCTATTAGATAAAGCTGTTTCATTCAGTATTCAGTGCAAATCTTGCCAAACTGAAACAAGCTTATGTCTTATGAAGTACAATGTTTTCTGCAATGCTGTAAGACAGTTTTTAATGTGTTAGAAGTTATATGCACAAAAACTAATGTTAGGACTTCAATGATCAAGATTGTCAGTTTACAGCTTTCTGAGTCCAGTAATGTTGAAATAGTGTTTCTGTTCAAATGAAGTGAAATCAAGCCCAAATCTGCTCAAAAGCTTTTCTCTCTATTAGAGAAAGCTGTTTCATTCAATATTCAGTGCAAATCTTGCCAAACTGAAACAAGCTTATGCCTTATGAAGTACAATGTTTTCTGCAATGCTGTAAGACAGTTTTTAATGTGTTAGAAGTTATATGCACAAAAACTTATGTTAGGATTGCAAATGATCAAGATTGTCAGTTTACAGCTTTCTGAGTCCAGTATTGTTGAAATAGTGTTTCTGTTCAAATGAAGTGAAATCAAGCCCAAATCTGCTCAAAAGCTTTTCTCTCTATTAGATAAAGCTGTTTCATTCAGTATTCAGTGCAAATCTTGCCAAACTGAAACAAGCTTATGTCTTATGAAGTACAATGTTTTCTGCAATGCTGAAAGACAGTTTTTAATGTGTTAGAAGTTATATGCACAAAAACTTATGTTAGGACTTCAATGATCAAGATTGTCAGTTTACAGCTTTCTGAGTCCAGTAATGCTGAAATAGTGTTTCTGTTCAAATGAAGTGAAATCAAGCCCAAATCTGCTCAAAAGCTTTTCTCTCTATTAGAGAAAGCTGTTTCATTCAGTATTCAGTGCAAATCTTGCCAAACTGAAACATGCTTATGTCTTATGAAATAAAATGTTTTCTGCAATGCTGTAAGACAGTTTTTAATGTGTTAGAAGTTATATACACAAAAACTAATGTTAGGACTGCAATGATCAAGATTGTCAGTTTACAGCTTTCTGAGTCCAGTAATGTTGAAATAGTGTTTCTGTTCAAATGAAGTGAAATCAAGCCCAAATCTGCTCAAAAGCTTTTCTCTCTATTAGAGAAAGCTGTTTCATTCAATATTCAGTGCAAATCTTGCCAAACTGAAACAAGCTTATGCCTTATGAAGTACAATGTTTTCTGCAATGCTGTAAGACAGTTTTTAATGTGTTAGAAGTTATATGCACAAAAACTTATGTTAGGACTGCAAATGATCAAGATTGTCAGTTTACAGCTTTCTGAGTCCAGTAATGTTGAAATAGTGTTTCTGTTCAAATGAAGTGAAATCAAGCCCAAATCTGCTCAAAAGCTTTTCTCTCTATTAGATAAAGCTGTTTCATTCAATATTCAGTGCAAATCTTGCCAAACTGAAACAAGCTTATGTCTTATGAAGTACAATGTTTTCTGCAATGCTGTAAGACAGTTTTTAATGTGTTAGAAGTTATATGCACAAAAACTTATGTTAGGACTTCAATGATCAAGATTGTCAGTTTACAGCTTTCTGAGTCCAGTAATGCTGAAATAGTGTTTCTGTTGAAATGAAGTGAAATCAAGCCCAAATCTGCTCAAAAGCTTTTCTCTCTATTAGATAAAGCTGTTTCATCCAGTATTCAGTGCAAATCTTGAAAAACTGAAACAAGCTTATGTCTTATGAAGTACAATGTTTTCTGCAATGCTGTAAGACAGTTTTTAATGTGTTTGAAGTTATATGCACAAAAACTTATGTTAGGACTTCAATGATCAAGATTGTCAGTTTACAGCTTTCTGAGTCCAGTAATGCTGAAATAGTGTTTCTGTTGAAATGAAGTGAAATCAAGCCCAAATCTGCTCAAAAGCTTTTCTCTCTATTAGAGAAAGCTGTTTCATTCAATATTCAGTGCAAATCTTGCCAAACTGAAACAAGCTTATGCCTTATGAAGTACAATGTTTTCTGCAATGCTGTAAGACAGTTTTTAATGTGTTAGAAGTTATATGCACAAAAACTTATGTTAGGATTGCAAATGATCAAGATTGTCAGTTTACAGCTTTCTGAGTCCAGTAATGTTGAAATAGTGTTTCTGTTCAAATGAAGTGAAATCAAGCCCAAATCTGCTCAAAAGCTTTTCTCTCTATTAGATAAAGCTGTTTCATTCAGTATTCAGTGCAAATCTTGCCAAACTGAAACAAGCTTATGTCTTATGAAGTACAATGTTTTCTGCAATGCTGAAAGAAAGTTTTTAATGTGTTAGAAGTTATATGCACAAAAACTTATGTTAGGACTTCAATGATCAAGATTGTCAGTTTACAGCTTTCTGAGTCCAGTAATGCTGAAATAGTGTTTCTGTTGAAATGAAGTGAAATCAAGCCCAAATCTGCTCAAAAGCTTTTCTCTCTATTAGATAAAGCTGTTTCATTCAGTATTCAGTGCAAATCTTGAAAAACTGAAACAAGCTTATGTCTTATGAAGTACAATGTTTTCTGCAATGCTGTAAGACAGTTTTTAATGTGTTAGAAGTTATATGCACAAAAACTTATGTTAGGACTTCAATGATCAAGATTGTCAGTTTACAGCTTTCTGAGTCCAGTAATGCTGAAATAGTGTTTCTGTTGAAATGAAGTGAAATCAAGCCCAAATCTGCTCAAAAGCTTTTCTCTCTATTAGAGAAAGCTGTTTCATTCAATATTCAGTGCAAATCTTGCCAAACTGAAACAAGCTTATGCCTTATGAAGTACAATGTTTTCTGCAATGCTGTAAGACAGTTTTTAATGTGTTAGAAGTTATATGCACAAAAACTTATGTTAGGATTGCAAATGATCAAGATTGTCAGTTTACAGCTTTCTGAGTCCAGTAATGTTGAAATAGTGTTTCTGTTCAAATGAAGTGAAATCAAGCCCAAATCTGCTCAAAAGCTTTTCTCTCTATTAGATAAAGCTGTTTCATTCAGTATTCAGTGCAAATCTTGCCAAACTGAAACAAGCTTATGTCTTATGAAGTACAATGTTTTCTGCAATGCTGAAAGACAGTTTTTAATGTGTTAGAAGTTATATGCACAAAAACTTATGTTAGGACTTCAATGATCAAGATTGTCAGTTTACAGCTTTCTGAGTCCAGTAATGCTGAAATAGTGTTTCTGTTGAAATGAAGTGAAATCAAGCCCAAATCTGCTCAAAAGCTTTTCTCTCTATTAGATAAAGCTGTTTCATTCAGTATTCAGTGCAAATCTTGCCAAACTGAAACAAGCTTATGTCTTATGAAGTACAATGTTTTCTGCAATGCTGTAAGACAGTTTTTAATGTGTTAGAAGTTATATGCACAAAAACTTATTTTAGGACTTCAATGATCAAGATTGTCAGTTTACAGCTTTCTGAGTCCAGTAATGCTGAAATAGTGTTTCTGTTGAAATGAAGTGAAATCAAGCCCAAATCTGCTCAAAAGCTTTTCTCTCTATTAGATAAAGCTGTTTCATTCAGTATTCAGTGCAAATCTTGCCAAACTGAAACAAGCTTATGTCTTATGAAGTACAATGTTTTCTGCAATGCTGTAAGACAGTTTTTAATGTGTTAGAAGTTATATGCACAAAAACTAATGTTAGGACTTCAATGATCAAGATTGTCAGTTTACAGCTTTCTGAGTCCAGTAATGCTGAAATAGTGTTTCTGTTGAAATGAAGTGAAATCAAGCCCAAATCTGCTCAAAAGCTTTTCTCTCTATTAGATAAAGCTGTTTCATTCAGTATTCAGTGCAAATCTTGCCAAACTGAAACAAGCTTAGGTCTTATGAAGTACAATGTTTTCTGCAATGCTGTAAGACAGCTTTTAATGTGTTAGAAGTTATATGGACAAAAACTTATGTTAGGACTTCAATGATCAAGATTGTCAGTTTACAGCTTTCTGAGTCCAGTAATGTTGAAATAGTGTTTCTGTTCAAATGAAGTGAAATCAAGCCCAAATCTGCTCAAAAGCTTTTCTCACTATTAGAGAAAGCTGTTTCATTCAATATTCAGTGCAAATCTTGCCAATCTGAAACAAGCTTATGCCTTATGAAGTACAATGTTTTCTGCAATGCTGTAAGACAGTTTTTAATGTGTTAGAAGTTATATGCACAAAAACTAATGTTAGGACTGCAATGATCAAGATTGTCAGTTTACAGCTTTCTGAGTCCAGTAATGTTGAAATAGTGTTTCTGTTCAAATGAAGTGAAATCAAGCCCAAATCTGCTCAAAAGCTTTTCTCTCTATTAGAGAAAGCTGTTTCATTCAGTATTCAGTGCAAATCTTGCCAAACTGAAACAAGCTTATGTCTTATGAAGTACAATGTTTTCTGCAATGCTGTAAGACAGTTTTTAATGTGTTAGAAGTTATATGCACAAAAACTAATGTTAGGACTTCAATGATCAAGTTTGTCAGTTTACAACTTTCTGAGTCCAGTAATGCTGAAATAGTGTTTCTGTTGAAATGAAGTGAAATCAAGCCCAAATCTGCTCAAAAGCTTTTCTCTCTATTAGATAAAGCTGTTTCATTCAGTATTCAGTGCAAATCTTGCCAAACTGAAACAAGCTTATGTCTTATGATGTACAATGTTTTCTGCAATGCTGTAAGACAGTTTTTAATGTGTTAGAAGTTATATGCACAAAAACTAATGTTAGGACTTCAATGATCAAGATTGTCAGTTTACAGCTTTCTGAGTCCAGTAATGCTGAAATAGTGTTTCTGTTCAAATGAAGTGAAATCAAGCCCAAATCTGCTCAAAAGCTTTTCTCTCTATTAGAGAAAGCTGTTTCATTCAATATTCAGTGCAAATCTTGCCAAACTGAAACAAGCTTATGCCTTATGAAGTACAATGTTTTCTGCAATGCTGTAAGACAGTTTTTAATGTGTTAGAAGTTATATGCACAAAAACTCATGTTAGGACTGCAAATGATCAAGATTGTCAGTTTACAGCTTTCTGAGTCCAGTAATGTTGAAATAGTGTTTCTGTTCAAATGAAGTGAAATCAAGCCCAAATCTGCTCAAAAGCTTTTCTCTCTATTAGATAAAGCTGTTTCATTCAGTATTCAGTGCAAATCTTGCCAAACTGAAACAAGCTTATGCCTTATGAAGTACAATGTTTTCTGCAATGCTGTAAGACAGTTTTTAATGTGTTAGAAGTTATATGCACAAAAACTAATGTTAGGACTTCAATGATCAAGATTGTCAGTTTACAGCTTTCTGAGTCCAGTAATGCTGAAATAGTGTTTCTGTTCAAATGAAGTGAAATCAAGCCCAAATCTGCTCAAAAGCTTTTCTCTCTATTAGAGAAAGCTGTTTCATTCAGTATTCAGTGCAAATCTTGCCAAACTGAAACATGCTTATGTCTTATGAAATAAAATGTTTTCTGCAATGCTGTAAGACAGTTTTTAATGTGTTAGAAGTTATATACACAAAAACTAATGTTAGGACTGCAATGATCAAGATTGTCAGTTTACAGCTTTCTGAGTCCAGTAATGTTGAAATAGTGTTTCTGTTCAAATGAAGTGAAATCAAGCCCAAATCTGCTCAAAAGCTTTTCTCTCTATTAGAGAAAGCTGTTTCATTCAATATTCAGTGCAAATCTTGCCAAACTGAAACAAGCTTATGCCTTATGAAGTACAATGTTTTCTGCAATGCTGTAAGACAGTTTTTAATGTGTTAGAAGTTATATGCACAAAAACTTATGTTAGGACTGCAAATGATCAAGATTGTCAGTTTACAGCTTTCTGAGTCCAGTAATGTTGAAATAGTGTTTCTGTTCAAATGAAGTGAAATCAAGCCCAAATCTGCTCAAAAGCTTTTCTCTCTATTAGATAAAGCTGTTTCATTCAATATTCAGTGCAAATCTTGCCAAACTGAAACAAGCTTATGTCTTATGAAGTACAATGTTTTCTGCAATGCTGTAAGACAGTTTTTAATGTGTTAGAAGTTATATGCACAAAAACTTATGTTAGGACTTCAATGATCAAGATTGTCAGTTTACAGCTTTCTGAGTCCAGTAATGCTGAAATAGTGTTTCTGTTGAAATGAAGTGAAATCAAGCCCAAATCTGCTCAAAAGCTTTTCTCTCTATTAGATAAAGCTGTTTCATTCAGTATTCAGTGCAAATCTTGAAAAACTGAAACAAGCTTATGTCTTATGAAGTACAATGTTTTCTGCAATGCTGTAAGACAGTTTTTAATGTGTTAGAAGTTATATGCACAAAAACTTATGTTAGGACTTCAATGATCAAGATTGTCAGTTTACAGCTTTCTGAGTCCAGTAATGCTGAAATAGTGTTTCTGTTGAAATGAAGTGAAATCAAGCCCAAATCTGCTCAAAAGCTTTTCTCTCTATTAGAGAAAGCTGTTTCATTCAATATTCAGTGCAAATCTTGCCAAACTGAAACAAGCTTATGCCTTATGAAGTACAATGTTTTCTGCAATGCTGTAAGACAGTTTTTAATGTGTTAGAAGTTATATGCACAAAAACTTATGTTAGGATTGCAAATGATCAAGATTGTCAGTTTACAGCTTTCCGAGTCCAGTAATGTTGAAATAGTGTTTCTGTTCAAATGAAGTGAAATCAAGCCCAAATCTGCTCAAAAGCTTTTCTCTCTATTAGATAAAGCTGTTTCATTCAGTATTCAGTGCAAATCTTGCCAAACTGAAACAAGCTTATGTCTTATGAAGTACAATGTTTTCTGCAATGCTGAAAGACAGTTTTTAATGTGTTAGAAGTTATATGCACAAAAACTTATGTTAGGACTTCAATGATCAAGACTGTCAGTTTACAGCTTTCTGAGTCCAGTAATGCTGAAATAGTGTTTCTGTTGAAATGAAGTGAAATCAAGCCCAAATCTGCTCAAAAGCTTTTCTCTCTATTAGATAAAGCTGTTTCATTCAGTATTCAGTGCAAATCTTGCCAAACTGAAACAAGCTTATGTCTTATGAAGTACAATGTTTTCTGCAATGCTGAAAGACAGTTTTTAATGTGTTAGAAGTTATATGCACAAAAACTTATGTTAGGACTTCAATGATCAAGTTTGTCAGTTTACAGCTTTCTGAGTCCAGTAATGCTGAAATAGTGTTTCTGTTGAAATGAAGTGAAATCAAGCCCAAATCTGCTCAAAAGCTTTTCTCTCTATTAGATAAAGCTGTTTCATTCAGTATTCCGTGCAAATCTTGAAAAACTGAAACAAGCTTATGTCTTATGAAGTACAATGTTTTCTGCAATGCTGTAAGACAGTTTTTAATGTGTTAGAAGTTATATGCACAAAAACTTATGTTAGGACTTCAATGATCAAGATTGTCAGTTTACAGCTTTCTGAGTCCAGTAATGCTGAAATAGTGTTTCTGTTGAAATGAAGTGAAATCAAGCCCAAATCTGCTCAAAAGCTTTTCTCTCTATTAGAGAAAGCTGTTTCATTCAATATTCAGTGCAAATCTTGCCAAACTGAAACAAGCTTATGCCTTATGAAGTACAATGTTTTCTGCAATGCTGTAAGACAGTTTTTAATGTGTTAGAAGTTATATGCACAAAAACTTATGTTAGGATTGCAAATGATCAAGATTGTCAGTTTACAGCTTTCTGAGTCCAGTATTGTTGAAATAGTGTTTCTGTTCAAATGAAGTGAAATCAAGCCCAAATCTGCTCAAAAGCTTTTCTCTCTATTAGATAAAGCTGTTTCATTCAGTATTCAGTGCAAATCTTGCCAAACTGAAACAAGCTTATGTCTTATGAAGTACAATGTTTTCTGCAATGCTGAAAGACAGTTTTTAATGTGTTAGAAGTTATATGCACAAAAACTAATGTTAGGACTTCAATGATCAAGATTGTCAGTTTACAGCTTTCTGAGTCCAGTAATGCTGAAATAGTGTTTCTGTTGAAATGAAGTGAAATCAAGCCCAAATCTGCTCAAAAGCTTTTCTCTCTATTAGATAAAGCTGTTTCATTCAGTATTCAGTGCAAATCTTGCCAAACTGAAACATGCTTATGTCTTATGAAATAAAATGTTTTCTGCAATGCTGTAAGACAGTTTTTAATGTGTTAGAAGTTATATACACAAAAACTAATGTTAGGACTGCAATGATCAAGATTGTCAGTTTACAGCTTTCTGAGTCCAGTAATGTTGAAATAGTGTTTCTGTTCAAATGAAGTGAAATCAAGCCCAAATCTGCTCAAAAGCTTTTCTCTCTATTAGAGAAAGCTGTTTCATTCAATATTCAGTGCAAATCTTGCCAAACTGAAACAAGCTCATGCCTTATGAAGTACAATGTTTTCTGCAATGCTGTAAGACAGTTTTTAATGTGTTAGAAGTTATATGCACAAAAACTTATGTTAGGACTGCAATGATCAAGATTGTCAGTTTACAGCTTTCTGAGTCCAGTAATGTTGAAATAGTGTTTCTGTTCAAATTAAGTGAAATCAAGCCCAAATCTGCTCAAAAGCTTTTCTCTCTATTAGAGAAAGCTGTTTCATTCAATATTCAGTGCAAATCTTGCCAAACTGAAACAAGCTTATGCCTTATGAAGTACAATGTTTTCTGCAATGCTGTAAGACAGTTTTTAATGTGTTAGAAGTTATATGCACAAAAACTTATGTTAGGACTTCAATTACCAAGATTGTCAGTTTACAGCTTTCTGAGTCCAGTAATGCTGAAATAGTGTTTCTGTTGAAATGAAGTGAAATCAAGCCCAAATCTGCTCAAAAGCTTTTCTCTCTATTAGATAAAGCTGTTTCATTCAGTATTCAGTGCAAATCTTGCCAAACTGAAACAAGCTTATGTCTTATGAAGTACAATGTTTTCTGCAATGCTGTAAGACAGTTTTTAATGTGTTAGAAGTTATATGCACAAAAACTAATGTTAGGACTTCAATGATCAAGATTGTCAGTTTGCAGCTTTCTGAGTCCAGTAATGCTGAAATAGTGTTTCTGTTGAAATGAAGTGAAATCAAGCCCAAATCTGCTCAAAAGCTTTTCTCTCTATTAGATAAAGCTGTTTCATTCAGTATTCAGTGCAAATCTTGCCAAACTGAAACAAGCTTATGCCTTATGAAGTACAATGTTTTCTGCAATGCTGTAAGACAGTTTTTAATGTGTTAGAAGTTATATACACAAAAACTGATGTTAGGACTGCAATGATCAAGATTGTCAGTTTACAGCTTTCTGAGTCCAGTAATGTTGAAATAGTGTTTCTGTTCAAATGAAGTGAAATCAAGCCCAAATCTGCTCAAAAAATTTTCTCTCTATTAGATAAAGCTGTTTCATTCAGTATTCAGTGCAAATCTTGCCAAACTGAAACAAGCTTATGCCTTATGAAGTACAATGTTTTCTGCAATGCTGTAAGACAGTTTTTAATGTGTTAGAAGTTATATACACAAAAACTAATGTTAGGACTGCAATGATCAAGATTGTCAGTTTACAGCTTTCTGAGTCCAGTAATGTTGAAATAGTGTTTCTGTTCAAATGAAGTGAAATCAAGCCCAAATCTGCTCAAAAGCTTTTCTCTCTAATAGAGAATGCGGTTTCATTGAGTATTCAGTGCAAATCTTGCCAAACTGAAACAAGCTTATGTCTTATGAAATGAAATGTTTTTTGCAATGCTGTAAGACAGTTTTTAATGTGTTAGAAGTTATATACACAAAAACTAATGTTAGGACTTCAATGATCAAGATTGTCAGTTTACAGCTTTCTGAGTCCAGTAATGCTGAAATAGTGTTTCTGTTCAAATGAAGTGAAATCAAGGCCTAACCTGCTCAAAAGGGTTTCTCTCTATTAGAGAAAGCTGTTTCATTCAGTATTCAGTGCAAATCTTGCCAAACTGATACAAGCTTATGCCTTATGAAGTACAATGTTTTCTGCAATGCTGTAAGACAGTTTTTAATGTGTTAGAAGTTATATACACAAAAACTAATGTTAGGACTGCAATGATCAAGATTGTCAGTTTACAGCTTTCTGAGTCCAGTAATGTTGAAACAGTGTTTCTGTTCAAATGAAGTGAAATCAAGCCCAAATCTGCTCAAAAGCTTTTCTCTCTAATAGAGAATGCGGTTTCATTCAGTATTCAGTGCAAATCTTGTCAAACTGAAACATGCTTATGTCTTATGAAATAAAATGTTTTCTGCAATGCTGTAAGACAGTTTTTAATGTGTTAGAAGTTATATGCACAAAAACTTATGTTAGGATTGCAAATGATCAAGATTGTCAGTTTACAGCTTTCTGAGTCCAGTATTGTTGAAATAGTGTTTCTGTTCAAATGAAGTGAAATCAAGCCCAAATCTGATCAAAAGCTTTTCTCTCTATTAGATAAAGCTGTTTCATTCAGTATTCAGTGCAAATCTTGCCAAACTGAAACAAGCTTATGTCTTATGAAGTACAATGTTTTCTGCAATGCTGAAAGAGAGTTTTTAATGTGTTAGAAGTTATATGCACAAAAACTTATGTTAGGACTTCAATGATCAAGATTGTCAGTTTACAGCTTTCTGAGTCCAGTAATGCTGAAATAGTGTTTCTGTTGAAATGAAGTGAAATCAAGCCCAAATCTGCTCAAAAGTTTTTCTCTCTATTAGATAAAGCTGTTTCATTCAGTATTCAGTGCAAATCTTGCCAAACTGAAACATGCTTATGTCTTATGAAATAAAATGTTTTCTGCAATGCTGTAAGACAGTTTTTAATGTGTTAGAAGTTATATACACAAAAACTAATGTTAGGACTGCAATGATCAAGATTGTCAGTTTACAGCTTTCTGAGTCCAGTAATGTTGAAATAGTGTTTCTGTTCAAATGAAGTGAAATCAAGCCCAAATCTGCTCAAAAGCTTTTCTCTCTAATAGAGAATGCGGTTTCATTCAGTATTCAGTGCAAATCTTGTCAAACTGAAACATGCTTATGTCTTATGAAGTACAATGTTTTCTGCAATGCTGTAAGACAGTTTTTAATGTGTTAGAAGTTATATGCACAAAAACTAATGTTAGGACTGCAATGATCAAGATTGTCAGTTTACAGCTTTCTGAGTCCAGTAATGTTGAAATAGTGTTTCTGTTCAAATGAAGTGAAATCAAGCCCAAATCTGCTCAAAAGCTTTTCTCTCTATTAGAGAAAGCTGTTTCATTCAATATTCAGTGCAAATCTTGCCAAACTGAAAAAAGCTTATGCCTTATGAAGTACAATGTTTTCTGCAATGCTGTAAGACAGTTTTTAATGTGTTAGAAGTTATATGCACAAAAACTTATGTTAGGACTTCAATGATCAAGATTGTCAGTTTACAGCTTTCTGAGTCCAGTAATGCTGAAATAGTGTTTCTGTTGAAATGAAGTGAAATCAAGCCCAAATCTGCTCAAAAGCTTTTCTCTCTATTAGATAAAGCTGTTTCATTCAGTATTCAGTGCAAATCTTGCCAAACTGATACAAGCTTATGCCTTATGAAGTACAATGTTTTCTGCAATGCTGTAAGACAGTTTTTAATGTGTTAGAAGTTATATACACAAAAACTAATGTTAGGACTGCAATGATCAAGATTGTCAGTTTACAGCTTTCTGAGTCCAGTAATGTTGAAACAGTGTTTCTGTTCAAATGAAGTGAAATCAAGCCCAAATCTGCTCAAAAGCTTTTCTCTCTAATAGAGAATGCGGTTTCATTCAGTATTCAGTGCAAATCTTGTCAAACTGAAACATGCTTATGTCTTATGAAGTACAATGTTTTCTGCAATGCTGTAAGACAGTTTTTAATGTGTTAGAAGTTATATGCACAAAAACTAATGTTAGGACTGCAATGATCAAGATTGTCAGTTTACAGCTTTCTGAGTCCAGTAATGTTGAAATAGTGTTTCTGTTCAAATGAAGTGAAATCAAGCCCAAATCTGCTCAAAAGCTTTTCTCTCTATTAGAGAAAGCTGTTTCATTCAATATTCAGTGCAAATCTTGCCAAACTGAAAAAAGCTTATGCCTTATGAAGTACAATGTTTTCTGCAATGCTGTAAGACAGTTTTTAATGTGTTAGAAGTTATATGCACAAAAACTTATGTTAGGACTTCAATGATCAAGATTGTCAGTTTACAGCTTTCTGAGTCCAGTAATGCTGAAATAGTGTTTCTGTTGAAATGAAGTGAAATCAAGCCCAAATCTGCTCAAAAGCTTTTCTCTCTATTAGATAAAGCTGTTTCATTCAGTATTCAGTGCAAATCTTGCCAAACTGAAACAAGCTTATGTCTTATGAAGTACAATGTTTTCTGCAATGCTGTAAGACAGTTTTTAATGTGTTAGAAGTTATATGCACAAAAACTAATGTTAGGACTTCAATGATCAAGTTTGTCAGTTTACAGCTTTCTGAGTCCAGTAATGCTGAAATAGTGTTTCTGTTGAAATGAAGTGAAATCAAGCCCAAATCTGCTCAAAAGCTTTTCTCTCTATTAGATAAAGCTGTTTCATTCAGTATTCAGTGCAAATCTTGCCAAACTGAAACAAGCTTATGTCTTATGAAGTACAATGTTTTCTGCAATGCTGTAAGACAGTTTTTAATGTGTTAGAAGTTATATGCACAAAAACTTATGTTAGGACTTCAATGATCAAGATTGTCAGTTTACAGCTTTCTGAGTCCAGTAATGCTGAAATAGTGTTTCTGTTGAAATGAAGTGAAATCAAGCCCAAATCTGCTCAAAAGCTTTTCTCTCTATTAGATAAAGCTGTTTCATTCAGTATTCAGTGCAAATCTTGCCAAACTGAAACAAGCTTATGTCTTATGAAGTACAATGTTTTCTGCAATGCTGTAAGACAGTTTTTAATGTGTTAGAAGTTATATGCACAAAAACTAATGTTAGGACTTCAATGATCAAGATTGTCAGTTTGCAGCTTTCTGAGTCCAGTAATGCTGAAATAGTGTTTCTGTTTAAATGAAGTGAAATCAAGCCCAAATCTGCTCAAAAGCTTTTCTCTCTATTAGATAAAGCTGTTTCATTCAGTATTCAGTGCAAATCTTGCCAAACTGAAACAAGCTTATGCCTTATGAAGTACAATGTTTTCTGCAATGCTGTAAGACAGTTTTTAATGTGTTAGAAGTTATATACACAAAAACTAATGTTAGGACTGCAATGATCAAGATTGTCAGTTTACAGCTTTCTGAGTCCAGTAATGTTGAAATAGTGTTTCTGTTCAAATGAAGTGAAATCAAGCCCAAATCTGCTCAAAAGCTTTTCTCTCTAATAGAGAATGCGGTTTCATTGAGTATTCAGTGCAAATCTTGCCAAACTGAAACAAGCTTATGTCTTATGAAATGAAATGTTTTTTGCAATGCTGTAAGACAGTTTTTAATGTGTTAGAAGTTATATACACAAAAACTAATGTTAGGACTTCAATGATCAAGATTGTCAGTTTACAGCTTTCTGAGTCCAGTAATGCTGAAATAGTGTTTCTGTTCAAATGAAGTGAAATCAAGCCCAAACCTGCTCAAAAGGTTTTCTCTCTATTAGATAAAGCTGTTTCATTCAATATTCAGTGCAAATCTTGCCAAACTGATACAAGCTTATGCCTTATGAAGTACAATGTTTTCTGCAATGCTGTAAGACAGTTTTTAATGTGTTAGAAGTTATATACACAAAAACTAATGTTAGGACTGCAATGATCAAGATTGTCAGTTTACAGCTTTCTGAGTCCAGTAATGTTGAAATAGTGTTTCTGTTCAAATGAAGTGAAATCAAGCCCAAATCTGCTCAAAAGCTTTTCTCTCTAATAGAGAATGCGGTTTCATTCAGTATTCAGTGCAAATCTTGCCAAACTGAAACATGCTTATGTCTTATGAAATAAAATGTTTTCTGCAATGCTGTAAGATAGTTTTTAATGTGTTAGAAGTTATATGCACAAAAACTTATGTTAGGACTTCAATGATCAAGATTGTCAGTTTACAGCTTTCTGAGTCCAGTAATGCTGAAATAGTGTTTCTGTTTAAATGAAGTGAAATCAAGCCCAAATCTGCTCAAAAGCTTTTCTATCTATTAGATAAAGCTGTTTCATTCAGTATTCAGTGCAAATCTTGCCAAACTGAAACATGCTTATGTCTTATGAAATAAAATGTTTTCTGCAATGCTGTAAGACAGTTTTTAATGTGTTAGAAGTTATATACACAAAAACTAATGTTAGGACTGCAATGATCAAGATTGTCAGTTTACAGCTTTCTGAGTCCAGTAATGTTGAAATAGTGTTTCTGTTCAAATGAAGTGAAATCAAGCCCAAATCTGCTCAAAAGCTTTTCTCACTATTAGAGAAAGCTGTTTCATTCAATATTCAGTGCAAATCTTGCCAATCTGAAACAAGCTTATGCCTTATGAAGTACAATGTTTTCTGCAATGCTGTAAGACAGTTTTTAATGTGTTAGAAGTTATATGCACAAAAACTTATGTTAGGACTGCAATGATCAAGATTGTCAGTTTACAGCTTTCTGAGTCCAGTAATGTTGAAATAGTGTTTCTGTTCAAATGAAGTGAAATCAAGCCCAAATCTGCTCAAAAGCTTTTCTCTCTATTAGAGAAAGCTGTTTCATTCAATATTCAGTGCAAATCTTGCCAAACTGAAACAAGCTTATGCCTTATGAAGTACAATGTTTTCTGCAATGCTGTAAGACAGTTTTTAATGTGTTAGAAGTTATATGCACAAAAACTTATGTTAGGACTTCAATTATCAAGATTGTCAGTTTACAGCTTTCTGAGTCCAGTAATGCTGAAATAGTGTTTCTGTTGAAATGAAGTGAAATCAAGCACAAATCTGCTCAAAAGCTTTTCTCTCTATTAGATAAAGCTGTTTCATTCAGTATTCAGTGCAAATCTTGCCAAACTGAAACAAGCTTATGTCTTATGAAGTACAATGTTTTCTGCAATGCTGTAAGACAGTTTTTAATGTGTTAGAAGTTATATGCACAAAAACTAATGTTAGGACTTCAATGATCAAGTTTGTCAGTTTACAGCTTTCTGAGTCCAGTAATGCTGAAATAGTGTTTCTGTTGAAATGAAGTGAAATCAAGCCCAAATCTGCTCAAAAGCTTTTCTCTCTATTAGATAAAGCTGTTTCATTCAATATTCAGTGCAAATCTTGCCAAACTGAAAAAAGCTTATGTCTTATGAAGTACAATGTTTTCTGCAATGCTGTAAGACAGTTTTTAATGTGTTAGAAGTTATATGCACAAAAACTAATGTTAGGACTTCAATGATCAAGATTGTCAGTTTACAGCTTTCTGAGTCCAGTAATGCTGAAATAGTGTTTCTGTTGAAATGAAGTGAAATCAAGCCCAAATCTGCTCAAAAGCTTTTCTCTCTATTAGATAAAGCTGTTTCATTCAGTATTCAGTGCAAATCTTGCCAAACTGAAACAAGCTTATGTCTTATGAAGTACAATGTTTTCTGCAATGCTGTAAGACAGCTTTTAATGTGTTAGAAGTTATATGGACAAAAACTTATGTTAGGACTTCAATGATCAAGATTGTCAGTTTACAGCTTTCTGAGTCCAGTAATGCTGAAATAGTGTTTCTGTTGAAATTAAGTGAAATCAAGCCCAAATCTGCTCAAAAGCTTTTCTCTCTATTAGATAAAGCTGTTTCATTCAGTATTCAGTGCAAATCTTGCCAAACTGAAACAAGCTTATGCCTTATGAAGTACAATGTTTTCTGCAATGCTGTAAGACAGTTTTTAATGTGTTAGAAGTTATATGCACAAAAACTAATGTTAGGACTTCAATGATCAAGATTGTCAGTTTACAGCTTTCTGAGTCCAGTAATGCTGAAATAGTGTTTCTGTTGATATGAAGTGAAATCAAGCCCAAATCTGCTCAAAAGCTTTTCTCTCTATTAGAGAAAGCTGTTTCATTCAGTATTCAGTGCAAATCTTGCCAAACTGAAACATGCTTATGTCTTATGAAATAAAATGTTTTCTGCAATGCTGTAAGACAGTTTTTAATTTGTTAGAAGTTATATACACAAAAACTAATGTTAGGACTGCAATGATCAAGATTGTCAGTTTACAGCTTTCTGAGTCCAGTAATGTTGAAATAGTGTTTCTGTTCAAATGAAGTGAAATCAAGCCCAAATCTGCTCAAAAGCTTTTCTCTCTATTAGAGAAAGCTGTTTCATTCAATATTCAGTGCAAATCTTGCCAAACTGAAACAAGCTTATGCCTTATGAAGTACAATGTTTTCTGCAATGCTGTAAGACAGTTTTTAATGTGTTAGAAGTTATATGCACAAAAACTTATGTTAGGATTGCAAATGATCAAGATTGTCAGTTTACAGCTTTCTGAGTCCAGTATTGTTGAAATAGTGTTTCTGTTCAAATGAAGTGAAATCAAGCCCAAATCTGCTCAAAAGCTTTTCTCTCTATTAGATAAAGCTGTTTCATTCAGTATTCAGTGCAAATCTTGCCAAACTGAAACAAGCTTATGTCTTATGAAGTACAATGTTTTCTGCAATGCTGAAAGACAGTTTTTAATGTGTTAGAAGTTATATGCACAAAAACTTATGTTAGGACTGCAAATGATCAAGATTGTCAGTTTACAGCTTTCTGAGTCCAGTAATGCTGAAATAGTGTTTCTGTTGAAATGAAGTGAAAACAAGCCCAAATCTGCTCAAAAGCTTTTCTCTCTATTAGATAAAGCTGTTTCATTCAGTATTCAGTGCAAATCTTGCCAAACTGAAACAAGCTTATGTCTTATGAAGTACAATGTTTTCTGCAATGCTGTAAGACAGCTTTTAATGTGTTAGAAGTTATATGGACAAAAACTTATGTTAGGACTTCAATGATCAAGATTGTCAGTTTACAGCTTTCTGAGTCCAGTAATGCTGAAATAGTGTTTCTGTTGAAATTAAGTGAAATCAAGCCCAAATCTGCTCAAAAGCTTTTCTCTCTATTAGATAAAGCTGTTTCATTCAGTATTCAGTGCAAATCTTGCCAAACTGAAACAAGCTTATGCCTTATGAAGTACAATGTTTTCTGCAATGCTGTAAGACAGTTTTTAATGTGTTAGAAGTTATATGCACAAAAACTAATGTTAGGACTTCAATGATCAAGATTGTCAGTTTACAGCTTTCTGAGTCCAGTAATGCTGAAATAGTGTTTCTGTTGAAATGAAGTGAAATCAAGCCCAAATCTGCTCAAAAGCTTTTCTCTCTATTAGAGAAAGCTGTTTCATTCAGTATTCAGTGCAAATCTTGCCAAACTGAAACATGCTTATGTCTTATGAAATAAAATGTTTTCTGCAATGCTGTAAGACAGTTTTTAATTTGTTAGAAGTTATATACACAAAAACTAATGTTAGGACTGCAATGATCAAGATTGTCAGTTTACAGCTTTCTGAGTCCAGTAATGTTGAAATAGTGTTTCTGTTCAAATGAAGTGAAATCAAGCCCAAATCTGCTCAAAAGCTTTTCTCTCTATTAGAGAAAGCTGTTTCATTCAATATTCAGTGCAAATCTTGCCAAACTGAAACAAGCTCATGCCTTATGAAGTACAATGTTTTCTGCAATGCTGTAAGACAGTTTTTAATGTGTTAGAAGTTATATGCACAAAAACTTATGTTAGGACTGCAATGATCAAGATTGTCAGTTTACAGCTTTCTGAGTCCAGTAATGTTGAAATAGTGTTTCTGTTCAAATTAAGTGAAATCAAGCCCAAATCTGCTCAAAAGCTTTTCTCTCTATTAGAGAAAGCTGTTTCATTCAATATTCAGTGCAAATCTTGCCAAACTGAAACAAGCTTATGCCTTATGAAGTACAATGTTTTCTGCAATGCTGTAAGACAGTTTTTAATGTGTTAGAAGTTATATGCACAAAAACTTATGTTAGGACTTCAATTATCAAGATTGTCAGTTTACAGCTTTCTGAGTCCAGTAATGCTGAAATAGTGTTTCTGTTCAAATGAAGTGAAATCAAGCCCAAATCTGCTCAAAAGCTTTTCTCTCTATTAGATAAAGCTGTTTCATTCAGTATTCAGTGCAAATCTTGCCAAACTGATACAAGCTTATGTCTTATGAAGTACAATGTTTTCTGCAATGCTGTAAGACAGTTTTTAATGTGTTAGAAGTTATATGCACAAAAACTAATGTTAGGACTTCAATGATCAAGTTTGTCAGTTTACAGCTTTCTGAGTCCAGTAATGCTGAAATAGTGTTTCTGTTGAAATGAAGTGAAATCAAGCCCAAATCTGCTCAAAAGCTTTTCTCTCTATTAGATAAAGCTGTTTCATTCAGTATTCAGTGCAAATCTTGCCAAACTGAAACAAGCTTATGCCTTATGAAGTACAATGTTTTCTGCAATGCTGTAAGACAGTTTTTAATGTGTTAGAAGTTATATACACAAAAACTAATGTTAGGACTGCAATGATCAAGATTGTCAGTTTACAGCTTTCTGAGTCCAGTAATGTTGAAATAGTGTTTCTGTTCAAATGAAGTGAAATCAAGCCCAAATCTGCTCAAAAGCTTTTCTCTCTAATAGAGAATGCGGTTTCATTGAGTATTCAGTGCAAATCTTGCCAAACTGAAACAAGCTTATGTCTTATGAAATGAAATGTTTTTTGCAATGCTGTAAGACAGTTTTTAATGTGTTAGAAGTTATATACACAAAAACTAATGTTAGGACTTCAATGATCAAGATTGCCAGTTTACAGCTTTCTGAGTCCAGTAATGCTGAAATAGTGTTTCTGTTCAAATGAAGTGAAATCAAGGCCTAACCTGCTCAAAAGGGTTTCTCTCTATTAGAGAAAGCTGTTTCATTCAGTATTCAGTGCAAATCTTGCCAAACTGATACAAGCTTATGCCTTATGAAGTACAATGTTTTCTGCAATGCTGTAAGACAGTTTTTAATGTGTTAGAAGTTATATACACAAAAACTAATGTTAGGACTGCAATGATCAAGATTGTCAGTTTACAGCTTTCTGAGTCCAGTAATGTTGAAACAGTGTTTCTGTTCAAATGAAGTGAAATCAAGCCCAAATCTGCTCAAAAGCTTTTCTCTCTAATAGAGAATGCGGTTTCATTCAGTATTCAGTGCAAATCTTGTCAAACTGAAACATGCTTATGTCTTATGAAGTACAATGTTTTCTGCAATGCTGTAAGACAGTTTTTAATGTGTTAGAAGTTATATGCACAAAAACTAATGTTAGGACTGCAATGATCAAGATTGTCAGTTTACAGCTTTCTGAGTCCAGTAATGTTGAAATAGTGTTTCTGTTCAAATGAAGTGAAATCAAGCCCAAATCTGCTCAAAAGCTTTTCTCTCTATTAGATAAAGCTGTTTCATTCAATATTCAGTGCAAATCTTGCCAAACTGAAACAAGCTTATGTCTTATGAAGTACAATGTTTTCTGCAATGCTGTAAGACAGTTTTTAATGTGTTAGAAGTTATATGCACAAAAACTAATGTTAGGACTTCAATGATCAAGTTTGTCAGTTTACAGCTTTCTGAGTCCAGTAATGCTGAAATAGTGTTTCTGTTGAAATGAAGTGAAATCAAGCCCAAATCTGCTCAAAAGCTTTTCTCTCTATTAGATAAAGCTGTTTCATTCAGTATTCAGTGCAAATCTTGCCAAACTGAAACAAGCTTATGTCTTATGAAGTACAATGTTTTCTGCAATGCTGTAAGACAGTTTTTAATGTGTTAGAAGTTATATGCACAAAAACTTATGTTAGGACTTCAATGATCAAGATTGTCAGTTTACAGCTTTCTGAGTCCAGTAATGCTGAAATAGTGTTTCTGTTGAAATGAAGTGAAATCAAGCCCAAATCTGCTCAAAAGCTTTTCTCTCTATTAGATAAAGCTGTTTCATTCAGTATTCAGTGCAAATCTTGCCAAACTGAAACAAGCTTATGTCTTATGAAGTACAATGTTTTCTGCAATGCTGTAAGACAGTTTTTAATGTGTTAGAAGTTATATGCACAAAAACTAATGTTAGGACTTCAATGATCAAGATTGTCAGTTTGCAGCTTTCTGAGTCCAGTAATGCTGAAATAGTGTTTCTGTTTAAATGAAGTGAAATCAAGCCCAAATCTGCTCAAAAGCTTTTCTCTCTATTAGATAAAGCTGTTTCATTCAGTATTCAGTGCAAATCTTGCCAAACTGAAACAAGCTTATGCCTTATGAAGTACAATGTTTTCTGCAATGCTGTAAGACAGTTTTTAATGTGTTAGAAGTTATATACACAAAAACTAATGTTAGGACTGCAATGATCAAGATTGTCAGTTTACAGCTTTCTGAGTCCAGTAATGTTGAAATAGTGTTTCTGTTCAAATGAAGTGAAATCAAGCCCAAATCTGCTCAAAAGCTTTTCTCTCTAATAGAGAATGCGGTTTCATTGAGTATTCAGTGCAAATCTTGCCAAACTGAAACAAGCTTATGTCTTATGAAATGAAATGTTTTCTGCAATGCTGTAAGACAGTTTTTAATGTGTTAGAAGTTATATACACAAAAACTAATGTTAGGACTTCAATGATCAAGATTGTCAGTTTACAGCTTTCTGAGTCCAGTAATGCTGAAATAGTGTTTCTGTTCAAATGAAGTGAAATCAAGCCCAAACCTGCTCAAAAGGTTTTCTCTCTATTAGAGAAAGCTGTTTCATTCAATATTCAGTGCAAATCTTGCCAAACTGATACAAGCTTATGCCTTATGAAGTACAATGTTTTCTGCAATGCTGTAAGACAGTTTTTAATGTGTTAGAAGTTATATGCACAAAAACTAATGTTAGGACTTCAATGATCAAGTTTGTCAGTTTACAGCTTTCTGAGTCCAGTAATGCTGAAATAGTGTTTCTGTTGAAATGAAGTGAAATCAAGCCCAAATCTGCTCAAAAGCTTTTCTCTCTATTAGATAAAGCTGTTTCATTCAATATTCAGTGCAAATCTTGCCAAACTGAAAAAAGCTTATGTCTTATGAAGTACAATGTTTTCTGCAATGCTGTAAGACAGTTTTTAATGTGTTAGAAGTTATATGCACAAAAACTTATGTTAGGACTTCAATGATCAAGATTGTCAGTTTGCAGCTTTCTGAGTCCAGTAATGCTGAAATAGTGTTTCTGTTGAAATGAAGTGAAATCAAGCCCAAATCTGCTCAAAAGCTTTTCTCTCTATTAGATAAAGCTGTTTCATTCAGTATTCAGTGCAAATCTTGCCAAACTGAAACAAGCTTATGTCTTATGAAGTACAATGTTTTCTGCAATGCTGTAAGACAGTTTTTAATGTGTTAGAAGTTATATGCACAAAAACTAATGTTAGGACTTCAATGATCAAGTTTGTCAGTTTACAGCTTTCTGAGTCCAGTAATGCTGAAATAGTGTTTCTGTTGAAATGAAGTGAAATCAAGCCCAAATCTGCTCAAAAGCTTTTCTCTCTATTAGATAAAGCTGTTTCATTCAGTATTCAGTGCAAATCTTGCCAAACTGAAACAAGCTTATGTCTTATGAAGTACAATGTTTTCTGCAATGCTGTAAGACAGTTTTTAATGTGTTAGAAGTTATATGCACAAAAACTTATGTTAGGACTTCAATGATCAAGATTGTCAGTTTACAGCTTTCTGAGTCCAGTAATGCTGAAATAGTGTTTCTGTTTAAATGAAGTGAAATCAAGCCCAAATCTGCTCAAAAGCTTTTCTCTCTATTAGATAAAGCTGTTTCATTCAGTATTCAGTGCAAATCTTGCCAAACTGAAACAAGCTTATGTCTTATGAAGTACAATGTTTTCTGCAATGCTGTAAGACAGTTTTTAATGTGTTAGAAGTTATATGCACAAAAACTAATGTTAGGACTTCAATGATCAAGATTGTCAGTTTGCAGCTTTCTGAGTCCAGTAATGCTGAAATAGTGTTTCTGTTTAAATGAAGTGAAATCAAGCCCAAATCTGCTCAAAAGCTTTTCTCTCTATTAGATAAAGCTGTTTCATTCAGTATTCAGTGCAAATCTTGCCAAACTGAAACAAGCTTATGCCTTATGAAGTACAATGTTTTCTGCAATGCTGTAAGACAGTTTTTAATGTGTTAGAAGTTATATACACAAAAACTAATGTTAGGACTGCAATGATCAAGATTGTCAGTTTACAGCTTTCTGAGTCCAGTAATGTTGAAATAGTGTTTCTGTTCAAATTAAGTGAAATCAAGCCCAAATCTGCTCAAAAGCTTTTCTCTCTAATAGAGAATGCGGTTTCATTGAGTATTCAGTGCAAATCTTGCCAAACTGAAACAAGCTTATGTCTTATGAAATGAAATGTTTTTTGCAATGCTGTAAGACAGTTTTTAATGTGTTAGAAGTTATATACACAAAAACTAATGTTAGGACTTCAATGATCAAGATTGTCAGTTTACAGCTTTCTGAGTCCAGTAATGCTGAAATAGTGTTTCTGTTCAAATGAAGTGAAATCAAGCCCAAACCTGCTCAAAAGGTTTTCTCTCTATTAGAGAAAGCTGTTTCATTCAATATTCAGTGCAAATCTTGCCAAACTGATACAAGCTTATGCCTTATGAAGTACAATGTTTTCTGCAATGCTGTAAGACAGTTTTTAATGTGTTAGAAGTTATATACACAAAAACTAATGTTAGGACTGCAATGATCAAGATTGTCAGTTTACAGCTTTCTGAGTCCAGTAATGTTGAAATAGTGTTTCTGTTCAAATGAAGTGAAATCAAGCCCAAATCTGCTCAAAAGCTTTTCTCTCTAATAGAGAATGCGGTTTCATTCAGTATTCAGTGCAAATCTTGCCAAACTGAAACATGCTTATGTCTTATGAAATAAAATGTTTTCTGCAATGCTGTAAGACAGTTTTTAATGTGTTAGAAGTTATATGCACAAAAACTAATGTTAGGACTTCAATGATCAAGATTGTCAGTTTACAGCTTTCTGAGTCCAGTAATGCTGAAATAGTGTTTCTGTTTAAATGAAGTGAAATCAAGCCCAAATCTGCTCAAAAGCTTTTCTCTCTATTAGATAAAGCTGTTTCATTCAGTATTCAGTGCAAATCTTGCCAAACTGAAACATGCTTATGTCTTATGAAATAAAATGTGTTCTGCAATGCTGTAAGACAGTTTTTAATGTGTTAGAAGTTATATACACAAAAACTAATGTTAGGACTGCAATGATCAAGATTGTCAGTTTACAGCTTTCTGAGTCCAGTAATGTTGAAATAGTGTTTCTGTTCAAATGAAGTGAAATCAAGCCCAAATCTGCTCAAAAGCTTTTCTCACTATTAGAGAAAGCTGTTTCATTCAATATTCAGTGCAAATCTTGCCAATCTGAAACAAGCTTATGCCTTATGAAGTACAATGTTTTCTGCAATGCTGTAAGACAGTTTTTAATGTGTTAGAAGTTATATGCACAAAAACTAATGTTAGGACTGCAATGATCAAGATTGTCAGTTTACAGCTTTCTGAGTCCAGTAATGTTGAAATAGTGTTTCTGTTCAAATGAAGTGAAATCAAGCCCAAATCTGCTCAAAATCTTTTCTCTCTATTAGAGAAAGCTGTTTCATTCAATATTCAGTGCAAATCTTGCCAAACTGAAAAAAGCTTATGCCTTATGAAGTACAATGTTTTCTGCAATGCTGTAAGACAGTTTTTAATGTGTTAGAAGTTATATGCACAAAAACTTATGTTAGGACTTCAATGATCAAGATTGTCAGTTTACAGCTTTCTGAGTCCAGTAATGCTGAAATAGTGTTTCTGTTGAAATGAAGTGAAATCAAGCCCAAATCTGCTCAAAAGCTTTTCTCTCTATTAGATAAAGCTGTTTCATTCAGTATTCAGTGCAAATCTTGCCAAACTGAAACAAGCTTATGTCTTATGAAGTACAATGTTTTCTGCAATGCTGTAAGACAGTTTTTAATGTGTTAGAAGTTATATGCACAAAAACTAATGTTAGGACTTCAATGATCAAGTTTGTCAGTTTACAGCTTTCTGAGTCCAGTAATGCTGAAATAGTGTTTCTGTTGAAATGAAGTGAAATCAAGCCCAAATCTGCTCAAAAGCTTTTCTCTCTATTAGATAAAGCTGTTTCATTCAGTATTCAGTGCAAATCTTGCCAAACTGAAACAAGCTTATGTCTTATGAAGTACAATGTTTTCTGCAATGCTGTAAGACAGTTTTTAATGTGTTAGAAGTTATATGCACAAAAACTAATGTTAGGACTTCAATGATCAAGATTGTCAGTTTACAGCTTTCTGAGTCCAGTAATGCTGAAATAGTGTTTCTGTTGAAATGAAGTGAAATCAAGCCCAAATCTGCTCAAAAGCTTTTCTCTCTATTAGATAAAGCTGTTTCATTCAGTATTCAGTGCAAATCTTGCCAAACTGAAACAAGCTTATGCCTTATGAAGTACAATGTTTTCTGCAATGCTGTAAGACAGTTTTTAATGTGTTAGAAGTTATATGCACAAAAACTAATGTTAGGACTTCAATGATCAAGATTGTCAGTTTACAGCTTTCTGAGTCCAGTAATGCTGAAATAGTGTTTCTGTTCAAATGAAGTGAAATCAAGCCCAAATCTGCTCAAAAGCTTTTCTCTCTATTAGAGAAAGCTGTTTCATTCAGTATTCAGTGCAAATCTTGCCAAACTGAAACATGCTTATGTCTTATGAAATAAAATGTTTTCTGCAATGCTGTAAGACAGTTTTTAATGTGTTAGAAGTTATATACACAAAAACTAATGTTAGGACTGCAATGATCAAGATTGTCAGTTTACAGCTTTCTGAGTCCAGTAATGTTGAAATAGTGTTTCTGTTCAAATGAAGTGAAATCAAGCCCAAATCTGCTCAAAAGCTTTTCTCTCTATTAGAGAAAGCTGTTTCATTCAATATTCAGTGCAAATCTTGCCAAACTGAAACAAGCTTATGCCTTATGAAGTACAATGTTTTCTGCAATGCTGTAAGACAGTTTTTAATGTGTTAGAAGTTATATGCACAAAAACTCATGTTAGGACTGCAAATGATCAAGATTGTCAGTTTACAGCTTTCTG
This sequence comes from Carassius gibelio, assembly GCF_023724105.1. Taxonomy (NCBI): domain Eukaryota; kingdom Metazoa; phylum Chordata; class Actinopteri; order Cypriniformes; family Cyprinidae; genus Carassius; species Carassius gibelio. The sequence continues at coordinate 17,163,145 of NC_068396.1, forward strand.
AGTCCAGTAATGTTGAAATAGTGTTTCTGTTCAAATGAAGTGAAATCAAGCCCAAATCTGCTCAAAAGCTTTTCTCTCTATTAGATAAAGCTGTTTCATTCAGTATTCAGTGCAAATCTTGCCAAACTGAAACAAGCTTATGCCTTATGAAGTACAATGTTTTCTGCAATGCTGTAAGACAGTTTTTAATGTGTTAGAAGTTATATGCACAAAAACTTATGTTAGGACTTCAATGATCAAGATTGTCAGTTTACAGCTTTCTGAGTCCAGTAATGCTGAAATAGTGTTTCTGTTGAAATTAAGTGAAATCAAGCCCAAATCTGCTCAAAAGCTTTTCTCTCTATTAGATAAAGCTGTTTCATTCAGTATTCAGTGCAAATCTTGCCAAACTGAAACAAGCTTATGCCTTATGAAGTACAATGTTTTCTGCAATGCTGTAAGACAGTTTTTAATGTGTTAGAAGTTATATGCACAAAAACTAATGTTAGGACTTCAATGATCAAGATTGTCAGTTTACAGCTTTCTGAGTCCAGTAATGCTGAAATAGTGTTTCTGTTCAAATGAAGTGAAATCAAGCCCAAATCTGCTCAAAAGCTTTTCTCTCTATTAGAGAAAGCTGTTTCATTCAGTATTCAGTGCAAATCTTGCCAAACTGAAACATGCTTATGTCTTATGAAATAAAATGTTTTCTGCAATGCTGTAAGACAGTTTTTAATGTGTTAGAAGTTATATGCACAAAAACTTATGTTAGGACTGCAAATGATCAAGATTGTCAGTTTACAGCTTTCTGAGTCCAGTAATGTTGAAATAGTGTTTCTGTACAAATGAAGTGAAATCAAGCCCAAATCTGCTCAAAAGCTTTTCTCTCTATTAGAGAAAGCTGTTTCATTCAATATTCAGTGCAAATCTTGCCAAACTGAAACAAGCTTATGTCTTATGAAGTACAATGTTTTCTGCAATGCTGTAAGACAGTTTTTAATGTGTTAGAAGTTATATGCACAAAAACTTATGTTAGGACTTCAATGATCAAGATTGTCAGTTTACAGCTTTCTGAGTCCAGTAATGCTGAAATAGTGTTTCTGTTGAAATGAAGTGAAATCAAGCCCAAATCTGCTCAAAAGCTTTTCTCTCTATTAGATAAAGCTGTCTCATTCAGTATTCAGTGCAAATCTTGCCAAACTGAAACAAGCTTATGTCTTATGAAGTACAATGTTTTCTGCAATGCTGTAAGACAGTTTTTAATGTGTTAGAAGTTATATGCACAAAAACTTATGTTAGGACTGCAATGATCAAGATTGTCAGTTTACAGCTTTCTGAGTCCAGTAATGTTGAAATAGTGTTTCTGTTCAAATGAAGTGAAATCAAGCCCAAATCTGCTCAAAAGCTTTTCTCTCTATTAGAGAAAGCTGTTTCATTCACAATATTCAGTGCAAATCTTGCCAAACTGAAACAAGCTTATGCCTTATGAAGTACAATGTTTTCTGCAATGCTGTAAGACAGTTTTTAATGTGTTAGAAGTTATATGCACAAAAACTTATGTTAGGACTTCAATTATCAAGATTGTCAGTTTACAGCTTTCTGAGTCCAGTAATGCTGAAATAGTGTTTCTGTTGAAATGAAGTGAAATCAAGCCCAAATCTGCTCAAAAGCTTTTCTCTCTATTAGATAAAGCTGTTTCATTCAGTATTCAGTGCAAATCTTGCCAAACTGAAACAAGCTTATGTCTTATGAAGTACAATGTTTTCTGCAATGCTGTAAGACAGTTTTTAATGTGTTAGAAGTTATATGCACAAAAACTAATGTTAGGACTTCAATGATCAAGTTTGTCAGTTTACAGCTTTCTGAGTCCAGTAATGCTGAAATAGTGTTTCTGTTGAAATGAAGTGAAATCAAGCCCAAATCTGCTCAAAAGCTTTTCTCTCTATTAGATAAAGCTGTTTCATTCAGTATTCAGTGCAAATCTTGCCAAACTGAAACAAGCTTATGTCTTATGAAGTACAATGTTTTCTGCAATGCTGTAAGACAGTTTTTAATGTGTTAGAAGTTATATGCACAAAAACTAATGTTAGGACTTCAATGATCAAGATTGTCAGTTTGCAGCTTTCTGAGTCCAGTAATGCTGAAATAGTGTTTCTGTTGAAATGAAGTGAAATCAAGCCCAAATCTGCTCAAAAGCTTTTCTCTCTATTAGATAAAGCTGTTTCATTCAGTATTCAGTGCAAATCTTGCCAAACTGAAACAAGCTTATGCCTTATGAAGTACAATGTTTTCTGCAATGCTGTAAGACAGTTTTTAATGTGTTAGAAGTTATATACACAAAAACTAATGTTAGGACTGCAATGATCAAGATTGTCAGTTTACAGCTTTCTGAGTCCAGTAATGTTGAAATAGTGTTTCTGTTCAAATGAAGTGAAATCAAGCCCAAATCTGCTCAAAAAATTTTCTCTCTATTAGATAAAGCTGTTTCATTCAGTATTCAGTGCAAATCTTGCCAAACTGAAACAAGCTTATGCCTTATGAAGTACAATGTTTTCTGCAATGCTGTAAGACAGTTTTTAATGTGTTAGAAGTTATATACACAAAAACTAATGTTAGGACTGCAATGATCAAGATTGTCAGTTTACAGCTTTCTGAGTCCAGTAATGTTGAAATAGTGTTTCTGTTCAAATGAAGTGAAATCAAGCCCAAATCTGCTCAAAAGCTTTTCTCTCTAATAGAGAATGCGGTTTCATTGAGTATTCAGTGCAAATCTTGCCAAACTGAAACAAGCTTATGTCTTATGAAATGAAATGTTTTTTGCAATGCTGTAAGACAGTTTTTAATGTGTTAGAAGTTATATACACAAAAACTAATGTTAGGACTTCAATGATCAAGATTGTCAGTTTACAGCTTTCTGAGTCCAGTAATGCTGAAATAGTGTTTCTGTTCAAATGAAGTGAAATCAAGCCCAAACCTGCTCAAAAGGTTTTCTCTCTATTAGAGAAAGCTGTTTCATTCAATATTCAGTGCAAATCTTGCCAAACTGATACAAGCTTATGCCTTATGAAATAAAATGTTTTCTGCAATGCTGTAAGACAGTTTTTAATGTGTTAGAAGTTATATACACAAAAACTAATGTTAGGACTGCAATGATCAAGATTTTCAGTTTACAGCTTTCTGAGTCCAGTAATGTTGAAATAGTGTTTCTGTTCAAATGAAGTGAAATCAAGCCCAAATCTGCTCAAAAGCTTTTCTCTCTATTAGATAAAGCTGTTTCATTCAGTATTCAGTGCAAATCTTGCCAAACTGAAACAAGCTTATGCCTTATGAAGTACAATGTTTTCTGCAATGCTGTAAGACAGTTTTTAATGTGTTAGAAGTTATATGCACAAAAACTTATGTTAGGACTTCAATGATCAAGATTGTCAGTTTACAGCTTTCTGAGTCCAGTAATGCTGAAATAGTGTTTCTGTTGAAATTAAGTGAAATCAAGCCCAAATCTGCTCAAAAGCTTTTCTCTCTATTAGATAAAGCTGTTTCATTCAGTATTCAGTGCAAATCTTGCCAAACTGAAACAAGCTTATGCCTTATGAAGTACAATGTTTTCTGCAATGCTGTAAGACAGTTTTTAATGTGTTAGAAGTTATATGCACAAAAACTAATGTTAGGACTTCAATGATCAAGATTGTCAGTTTACAGCTTTCTGAGTCCAGTAATGCTGAAATAGTGTTTCTGTTCAAATGAAGTGAAATCAAGCCCAAATCTGCTCAAAAGCTTTTCTCTCTATTAGAGAAAGCTGTTTCATTCAGTATTCAGTGCAAATCTTGCCAAACTGAAACATGCTTATGTCTTATGAAATAAAATGTTTTCTGCAATGCTGTAAGACAGTTTTTAATGTGTTAGAAGTTATATGCACAAAAACTTATGTTAGGACTGCAAATGATCAAGATTGTCAGTTTACAGCTTTCTGAGTCCAGTAATGTTGAAATAGTGTTTCTGTACAAATGAAGTGAAATCAAGCCCAAATCTGCTCAAAAGCTTTTCTCTCTATTAGAGAAAGCTGTTTCATTCAATATTCAGTGCAAATCTTGCCAAACTGAAACAAGCTTATGTCTTATGAAGTACAATGTTTTCTGCAATGCTGTAAGACAGTTTTTAATGTGTTAGAAGTTATATGCACAAAAACTTATGTTAGGACTTCAATGATCAAGTTTGTCAGTTTACAGCTTTCTGAGTCCAGTAATGCTGAAATAGTGTTTCTGTTGAAATGAAGTGAAATCAAGCCCAAATCTGCTCAAAAGCTTTTCTCTCTATTAGATAAAGCTGTTTCATTCAGTATTCAGTGCAAATCTTGCCAAACTGAAACAAGCTTATGTCTTATGAAGTACAATGTTTTCTGCAATGCTGTAAGACAGTTTTTAATGTGTTAGAAGTTATATGCACAAAAACTTATGTTAGGACTGCAATGATCAAGATTGTCAGTTTACAGCTTTCTGAGTCCAGTAATGTTGAAATAGTGTTTCTGTTCAAATGAAGTGAAATCAAGCCCAAATCTGCTCAAAAGCTTTTCTCTCTATTAGAGAAAGCTGTTTCATTCACAATATTCAGTGCAAATCTTGCCAAACTGAAACAAGCTTATGCCTTATGAAGTACAATGTTTTCTGCAATGCTGTAAGACAGTTTTTAATGTGTTAGAAGTTATATGCACAAAAACTTATGTTAGGACTTCAATTATCAAGATTGTCAGTTTACAGCTTTCTGAGTCCAGTAATGCTGAAATAGTGTTTCTGTTGAAATGAAGTGAAATCAAGCCCAAATCTGCTCAAAAGCTTTTCTCTCTATTAGATAAAGCTGTTTCATTCAGTATTCAGTGCAAATCTTGCCAAACTGAAACAAGCTTATGTCTTATGAAGTACAATGTTTTCTGCAATGCTGTAAGACAGTTTTTAATGTGTTAGAAGTTATATGCACAAAAACTAATGTTAGGACTTCAATGATCAAGTTTGTCAGTTTACAGCTTTCTGAGTCCAGTAATGCTGAAATAGTGTTTCTGTTGAAATGAAGTGAAATCAAGCCCAAATCTGCTCAAAAGCTTTTCTCTCTATTAGATAAAGCTGTTTCATTCAGTATTCAGTGCAAATCTTGCCAAACTGAAACAAGCTTATGTCTTATGAAGTACAATGTTTTCTGCAATGCTGTAAGACAGTTTTTAATGTGTTAGAAGTTATATGCACAAAAACTAATGTTAGGACTTCAATGATCAAGATTGTCAGTTTGCAGCTTTCTGAGTCCAGTAATGCTGAAATAGTGTTTCTGTTGAAATGAAGTGAAATCAAGCCCAAATCTGCTCAAAAGCTTTTCTCTCTATTAGATAAAGCTGTTTCATTCAGTATTCAGTGCAAATCTTGCCAAACTGAAACAAGCTTATGCCTTATGAAGTACAATGTTTTCTGCAATGCTGTAAGACAGTTTTTAATGTGTTAGAAGTTATATACACAAAAACTAATGTTAGGACTGCAATGATCAAGATTGTCAGTTTACAGCTTTCTGAGTCCAGTAATGTTGAAATAGTGTTTCTGTTCAAATGAAGTGAAATCAAGCCCAAATCTGCTCAAAAAATTTTCTCTCTATTAGATAAAGCTGTTTCATTCAGTATTCAGTGCAAATCTTGCCAAACTGAAACAAGCTTATGCCTTATGAAGTACAATGTTTTCTGCAATGCTGTAAGACAGTTTTTAATGTGTTAGAAGTTATATACACAAAAACTAATGTTAGGACTGCAATGATCAAGATTGTCAGTTTACAGCTTTCTGAGTCCAGTAATGTTGAAATAGTGTTTCTGTTCAAATGAAGTGAAATCAAGCCCAAATCTGCTCAAAAGCTTTTCTCTCTAATAGAGAATGCGGTTTCATTGAGTATTCAGTGCAAATCTTGCCAAACTGAAACAAGCTTATGTCTTATGAAATGAAATGTTTTTTGCAATGCTGTAAGACAGTTTTTAATGTGTTAGAAGTTATATACACAAAAACTAATGTTAGGACTTCAATGATCAAGATTGTCAGTTTACAGCTTTCTGAGTCCAGTAATGCTGAAATAGTGTTTCTGTTCAAATGAAGTGAAATCAAGCCCAAACCTGCTCAAAAGGTTTTCTCTCTATTAGAGAAAGCTGTTTCATTCAATATTCAGTGCAAATCTTGCCAAACTGATACAAGCTTATGCCTTATGAAATAAAATGTTTTCTGCAATGCTGTAAGACAGTTTTTAATGTGTTAGAAGTTATATACACAAAAACTAATGTTAGGACTGCAATGATCAAGATTTTCAGTTTACAGCTTTCTGAGTCCAGTAATGTTGAAATAGTGTTTCTGTTCAAATGAAGTGAAATCAAGCCCAAATCTGCTCAAAAGCTTTTCTCTCTATTAGATAAAGCTGTTTCATTCAGTATTCAGTGCAAATCTTGCCAAACTGAAACAAGCTTATGCCTTATGAAGTACAATGTTTTCTGCAATGCTGTAAGACAGTTTTTAATGTGTTAGAAGTTATATGCACAAAAACTTATGTTAGGACTTCAATGATCAAGATTGTCAGTTTACAGCTTTCTGAGTCCAGTAATGCTGAAATAGTGTTTCTGTTGAAATTAAGTGAAATCAAGCCCAAATCTGCTCAAAAGCTTTTCTCTCTATTAGATAAAGCTGTTTCATTCAGTATTCAGTGCAAATCTTGCCAAACTGAAACAAGCTTATGCCTTATGAAGTACAATGTTTTCTGCAATGCTGTAAGACAGTTTTTAATGTGTTAGAAGTTATATGCACAAAAACTAATGTTAGGACTTCAATGATCAAGATTGTCAGTTTACAGCTTTCTGAGTCCAGTAATGCTGAAATAGTGTTTCTGTTCAAATGAAGTGAAATCAAGCCCAAATCTGCTCAAAAGCTTTTCTCTCTATTAGAGAAAGCTGTTTCATTCAGTATTCAGTGCAAATCTTGCCAAACTGAAACATGCTTATGTCTTATGAAATAAAATGTTTTCTGCAATGCTGTAAGACAGTTTTTAATGTGTTAGAAGTTATATGCACAAAAACTTATGTTAGGACTGCAAATGATCAAGATTGTCAGTTTACAGCTTTCTGAGTCCAGTAATGTTGAAATAGTGTTTCTGTACAAATGAAGTGAAATCAAGCCCAAATCTGCTCAAAAGCTTTTCTCTCTATTAGAGAAAGCTGTTTCATTCAATATTCAGTGCAAATCTTGCCAAACTGAAACAAGCTTATGTCTTATGAAGTACAATGTTTTCTGCAATGCTGTAAGACAGTTTTTAATGTGTTAGAAGTTATATGCACAAAAACTTATGTTAGGACTTCAATGATCAAGATTGTCAGTTTACAGCTTTCTGAGTCCAGTAATGCTGAAATAGTGTTTCTGTTGAAATGAAGTGAAATCAAGCCCAAATCTGCTCAAAAGCTTTTCTCTCTATTAGATAAAGCTGTTTCATTCAGTATTCAGTGCAAATCTTGCCAAACTGAAACAAGCTTATGTCTTATGAAGTACAATGTTTTCTGCAATGCTGTAAGACAGTTTTTAATGTGTTAGAAGTTATATGCACAAAAACTTATGTTAGGACTGCAATGATCAAGATTGTCAGTTTACAGCTTTCTGAGTCCAGTAATGTTGAAATAGTGTTTCTGTTCAAATGAAGTGAAATCAAGCCCAAATCTGCTCAAAAGCTTTTCTCTCTATTAGAGAAAGCTGTTTCATTCACAATATTCAGTGCAAATCTTGCCAAACTGAAACAAGCTTATGCCTTATGAAGTACAATGTTTTCTGCAATGCTGTAAGACAGTTTTTAATGTGTTAGAAGTTATATGCACAAAAACTTATGTTAGGACTTCAATTATCAAGATTGTCAGTTTACAGCTTTCTGAGTCCAGTAATGCTGAAATAGTGTTTCTGTTGAAATGAAGTGAAATCAAGCCCAAATCTGCTCAAAAGCTTTTCTCTCTATTAGATAAAGCTGTTTCATTCAGTATTCAGTGCAAATCTTGCCAAACTGAAACAAGCTTATGTCTTATGAAGTACAATGTTTTCTGCAATGCTGTAAGACAGTTTTTAATGTGTTAGAAGTTATATGCACAAAAACTAATGTTAGGACTTCAATGATCAAGTTTGTCAGTTTACAGCTTTCTGAGTCCAGTAATGCTGAAATAGTGTTTCTGTTGAAATGAAGTGAAATCAAGCCCAAATCTGCTCAAAAGCTTTTCTCTCTATTAGATAAAGCTGTTTCATTCAGTATTCAGTGCAAATCTTGCCAAACTGAAACAAGCTTATGTCTTATGAAGTACAATGTTTTCTGCAATGCTGTAAGACAGTTTTTAATGTGTTAGAAGTTATATGCACAAAAACTAATGTTAGGACTTCAATGATCAAGATTGTCAGTTTGCAGCTTTCTGAGTCCAGTAATGCTGAAATAGTGTTTCTGTTGAAATGAAGTGAAATCAAGCCCAAATCTGCTCAAAAGCTTTTCTCTCTATTAGATAAAGCTGTTTCATTCAGTATTCAGTGCAAATCTTGCCAAACTGAAACAAGCTTATGCCTTATGAAGTACAATGTTTTCTGCAATGCTGTAAGACAGTTTTTAATGTGTTAGAAGTTATATACACAAAAACTAATGTTAGGACTGCAATGATCAAGATTGTCAGTTTACAGCTTTCTGAGTCCAGTAATGTTGAAATAGTGTTTCTGTTCAAATGAAGTGAAATCAAGCCCAAATCTGCTCAAAAAATTTTCTCTCTATTAGATAAAGCTGTTTCATTCAGTATTCAGTGCAAATCTTGCCAAACTGAAACAAGCTTATGCCTTATGAAGTACAATGTTTTCTGCAATGCTGTAAGACAGTTTTTAATGTGTTAGAAGTTATATACACAAAAACTAATGTTAGGACTGCAATGATCAAGATTGTCAGTTTACAGCTTTCTGAGTCCAGTAATGTTGAAATAGTGTTTCTGTTCAAATGAAGTGAAATCAAGCCCAAATCTGCTCAAAAGCTTTTCTCTCTAATAGAGAATGCGGTTTCATTGAGTATTCAGTGCAAATCTTGCCAAACTGAAACAAGCTTATGTCTTATGAAATGAAATGTTTTTTGCAATGCTGTAAGACAGTTTTTAATGTGTTAGAAGTTATATACACAAAAACTAATGTTAGGACTTCAATGATCAAGATTGTCAGTTTACAGCTTTCTGAGTCCAGTAATGCTGAAATAGTGTTTCTGTTCAAATGAAGTGAAATCAAGCCCAAACCTGCTCAAAAGGTTTTCTCTCTATTAGAGAAAGCTGTTTCATTCAATATTCAGTGCAAATCTTGCCAAACTGATACAAGCTTATGCCTTATGAAGTACAATGTTTTCTGCAATGCTGTAAGACAGTTTTTAATGTGTTAGAAGTTATATACACAAAAACTAATGTTAGGACTGCAATGATCAAGATTGTCAGTTTACAGCTTTCTGAGTCCAGTAATGTTGAAATAGTGTTTCTGTTCAAATGAAGTGAAATCAAGCCCAAATCTGCTCAAAAGCTTTTCTTTCTAATAGAGAATGCGGTTTCATTCAGTATTCAGTGCAAATCTTGCCAAACTGAAACATGCTTATGTCTTATGAAATAAAATGTTTTCTGCAATGCTGTAAGACAGTTTTTAATGTGTTAGAAGTTATATACACAAAAACTAATGTTAGGACTGCAATGATCAAGATTGTCAGTTTACAGCTTTCTGAGTCCAGTAATGTTGAAATAGTGTTTCTGTTCAAATGAAGTGAAATCAAGCCCAAATCTGCTCAAAAGCTTTTCTCACTATTAGAGAAAGCTGTTTCATTCAATATTCAGTGCAAATCCTGCCAATCTGAAACAAGCTTATGCCTTATGAAGTACAATGTTTTCTGCAATGCTGTAAGACAGTTTTTAATGTGTTAGAAGTTATATGCACAAAAACTAATGTTAGGACTGCAATGATCAAGATTGTCAGTTTACAGCTTTCTGAGTCCAGTAATGTTGAAATAGTGTTTCTGTTCAAATGAAGTGAAATCAAGCCCAAATCTGCTCAAAAGCTTTTCTCTCTATTAGAGAAAGCTGTTTCATTCAATATTCAGTGCAAATCTTGCCAAACTGAAAAAAGCTTATGCCTTATGAAGTACAATGTTTTCTGCAATGCTGTAAGACAGTTTTTAATGTGTTAGAAGTTATATGCACACAAACTTATGTTAGGACTTCAATGATCAAGATTGTCAGTTTACAGCTTTCTGAGTCCAGTAATGCTGAAATAGTGTTTCTGTTGAAATGAAGTGAAATCAAGCCCAAATCTGCTCAAAAGCTTTTCTCTCTATTAGATAAAGCTGTTTCATTCAGTATTCAGTGCAAATCTTGCCAAACTGAAACAAGCTTATGTCTTATGAAGTACAATGTTTTCTGCAATGCTGTAAGACAGTTTTTAATGTGTTAGAAGTTATATGCACAAAAACTAATGTTAGGACTTCAATGATCAAGATTGTCAGTTTGCAGCTTTCTGAGTCCAGTAATGCTGAAATAGTGTTTCTGTTTAAATGAAGTGAAATCAAGCCCAAATCTGCTCAAAAGCTTTTCTCTCTATTAGATAAAGCTGTTTCATTCAGTATTCAGTGCAAATCTTGCCAAACTGAAACAAGCTTATGCCTTATGAAGTACAATGTTTTCTGCAATGCTGTAAGACAGTTTTTAATGTGTTAGAAGTTATATACACAAAAACTAATGTTAGGACTGCAATGATCAAGATTGTCAGTTTACAGCTTTCTGAGTCCAGTAATGTTGAAATAGTGTTTCTGTTCAAATTAAATGAAATCAAGCCCAAATCTGCTCAAAAGCTTTTCTCTCTAATAGAGAATGCGGTTTCATTGAGTATTCAGTGCAAATCTTGCCAAACTGAAACAAGCTTATGTCTTATGAAATGAAATGTTTTTTGCAATGCTGTAAGACAGTTTTTATTGTGTTAGAAGTTATATACACAAAAACTAATGTTAGGACTTCAATGATCAAGATTGTCAGTTTACAGCTTTCTGAGTCCAGTAATGCTGAAATAGTGTTTCTGTTCAAATGAAGTGAAATCAAGCCCAAACCTGCTCAAAAGGTTTTCTCTCTATTAGAGAAAGCTGTTTCATTCAATATTCAGTGCAAATCTTGCCAAACTGATACAAGCTTATGCCTTATGAAGTACAATGTTTTCTGCAATGCTGTAAGACAGTTTTTAATGTGTTAGAAGTTATATGCACAAAAACTAATGTTAGGACTTCAATGATCAAGTTTGTCAGTTTACAGCTTTCTGAGTCCAGTAATGCTGAAATAGTGTTTCTGTTGAAATGAAGTGAAATCAAGCCCAAATCTGCTCAAAAGCTTTTCTCTCTATTAGATAAAGCTGTTTCATTCAGTATTCAGTGCAAATCTTGCCAAACTGAAACAAGCTTATGTCTTATGAAGTACAATGTTTTCTGCAATGCTGTAAGACAGTTTTTAATGTGTTAGAAGTTATATGCACAAAAACTTATGTTAGGACTTCAATGATCAAGATTGTCAGTTTACAGCTTTCTGAGTCCAGTAATGCTGAAATAGTGTTTCTGTTGAAATGAAGTGAAATCAAGCCCAAATCTGCTCAAAAGCTTTTCTCTCTATTAGATAAAGCTGTTTCATTCAGTATTCAGTGCAAATCTTGCCAAACTGAAACAAGCTTATGTCTTATGAAGTACAATGTTTTCTGCAATGCTGTAAGACAGTTTTTAATGTGTTAGAAGTTATATGCACAAAAACTAATGTTAGGACTTCAATGATCAAGATTGTCAGTTTGCAGCTTTCTGAGTCCAGTAATGCTGAAATAGTGTTTCTTTTTAAATGAAGTGAAATCAAGCCCAAATCTGCTCAAAAGCTTTTCTCTCTATTAGATAAAGCTGTTTCATTCAGTATTCAGTGCAAATCTTGCCAAACTGAAACAAGCTTATGCCTTATGAAGTACAATGTTTTCTGCAATGCTGTAAGACAGTTTTTAATGTGTTAGAAGTTATATACACAAAAACTAATGTTAGGACTGCAATGATCAAGATTGTCAGTTTACAGCTTTCTGAGTCCAGTAATGTTGAAATAGTGTTTCTGTTCAAATTAAGTGAAATCAAGCCCAAATCTGCTCAAAAGCTTTTCTCTCTAATAGAGAATGCGGTTTCATTGAGTATTCAGTGCAAATCTTGCCAAACTGAAACAAGCTTATGTCTTATGAAATGAAATGTTTTTTGCAATGCTGTAAGACAGTTTTTAATGTGTTAGAAGTTATATACACAAAAACTAATGTTAGGACTTCAATGATCAAGATTGTCAGTTTACAGCTTTCTGAGTCCAGTAATGCTGAAATAGTGTTTCTGTTCAAATGAAGTGAAATTAAGCCCAAACCTGCTCAAAAGGTTTTCTCTCTATTAGAGAAAGCTGTTTCATTCAATATTCAGTGCAAATCTTGCCAAACTGATACAAGCTTATGCCTTATGAAGTACAATGTTTTCTGCAATGCTGTAAGACAGTTTTTAATGTGTTAGAAGTTATATACACAAAAACTAATGTTAGGACTGCAATGATCAAGATTGTCAGTTTACAGCTTTCTGAGTCCAGTAATGTTGAAATAGTGTTTCTGTTCAAATGAAGTGAAATCAAGCCCAAATCTGCTCAAAAGCTTTTCTCTCTAATAGAGAATGCGGTTTCATTCAGTATTCAGTGCAAATCTTGCCAAACTGAAACATGCTTATGTCTTATGAAATAAAATGTTTTCTGCAATGCTGTAAGACAGTTTTTAATGTGTTAAAAGTTATATGCACAAAAACTTATGTTAGGACTTCAATGATCAAGATTGTCAGTTTACAGCTTTCTGAGTCCAGTAATGCTGAAATAGTGTTTCTGTTTAAATGAAGTGAAATCAAGCCCAAATCTGCTCAAAAGCTTTTCTCTCTATTAGATAAAGCTGTTTCATTCAGTATTCAGTGCAAATCTTGCCAAACTGAAACATGCTTATGTCTTATGAAATAAAATGTTTTCTGCAATGCTGTAAGACAGTTTTTAATGTGTTAGAAGTTATATACACAAAAACTAATGTTAGGACTGCAATGATCAAGATTGTCAGTTTACAGCTTTCTGAGTCCAGTAATGTTGAAATAGTGTTTCTGTTCAAATGAAGTGAAATCAAGCCCAAATCTGCTCAAAAGCTTTTCTCACTATTAGAGAAAGCTGTTTCATTCAATATTCAGTGCAAATCTTGCCAATCTGAAACAAGCTTATGCCTTATGAAGTACAATGTTTTCTGCAATGCTGTAAGACAGTTTTTAATGTGTTAGAAGTTATATGCACAAAAACTAATGTTAGGACTGCAATGATCAAGATTGTCAGTTTACAGCTTTCTGAGTCCAGTAATGTTGAAATAGTGTTTCTGTTCAAATGAAGTGAAATCAAGCCCAAATCTGCTCAAAAGCTTTTCTCTCTATTAGAGAAAGCTGTTTCATTCAATATTCAGTGCAAATCTTGCCAAACTGAAAAAAGCTTATGCCTTATGAAGTACAATGTTTTCTGCAATGCTGTAAGACAGTTTTTAATGTGTTAGAAGTTATATGCACAAAAACTTATGTTAGGACTTCAATGATCAAGATTGTCAGTTTACAGCTTTCTGAGTCCAGTAATGCTGAAATAGTGTTTCTGTTGAAATGAAGTGAAATCAAGCCCAAATCTGCTCAAAAGCTTTTCTCTCTATTAGATAAAGCTGTTTCATTCAGTATTCAGTGCAAATCTTGCCAAACTGAAACAAGCTTATGTCTTATGAAGTACAATGTTTTCTGCAATGCTGTAAGACAGTTTTTAATGTGTTAGAAGTTATATGCACAAAAACTAATGTTAGGACTTCAATGATCAAGTTTGTCAGTTTACAGCTTTCTGAGTCCAGTAATGCTGAAATAGTGTTTCTGTTGAAATGAAGTGAAATCAAGCCCAAATCTGCTCAAAAGCTTTTCTCTCTATTAGAGAAAGCTGTTTCATTCAGTATTCAGTGCAAATCTTGCCAAACTGAAACATGCTTATGTCTTATGAAATAAAATGTTTTCTGCAATGCTGTAAGACAGTTTTTAATGTGTTAGAAGTTATATACACAAAAACTAATGTTAGGACTGCAATGATCAAGATTGTCAGTTTACAGCTTTCTGAGTCCAGTAATGTTGAAATAGTGTTTCTGTTCAAATGAAGTGAAATCAAGCCCAAATCTGCTCAAAAGCTTTTCTCTCTATTAGAGAAAGCTGTTTCATTCAATATTCAGTGCAAATCTTGCCAAACTGAAACAAGCTTATGCCTTATGAAGTACAATGTTTTCTGCAATGCTGTAAGACAGTTTTTAATGTGTTAGAAGTTATATGCACAAAAACTCATGTTAGGACTGCAAATGATCAAGATTGTCAGTTTACAGCTTTCTGAGTCCAGTAATGTTGAAATAGTGTTTCTGTTCAAATGAAGTGAAATCAAGCCCAAATCTGCTCAAAAGCTTTTCTCTCTATTAGATAAAGCTGTTTCATTCAGTATTCAGTGCAAATCTTGCCAAACTGAAACAAGCTTATGCCTTATGAAGTACAATGTTTTCTGCAATGCTGTAAGACAGTTTTTAATGTGTTAGAAGTTATATGCACAAAAACTTATGTTAGGACTTCAATGATCAAGATTGTCAGTTTACAGCTTTCTGAGTCCAGTAATGCTGAAATAGTGTTTCTGTTGAAATTAAGTGAAATCAAGCCCAAATCTGCTCAAAAGCTTTTCTCTCTATTAGATAAAGCTGTTTCATTCAGTATTCAGTGCAAATCTTGCCAAACTGAAACAAGCTTATGCCTTATGAAGTACAATGTTTTCTGCAATGCTGTAAGACAGTTTTTAATGTGTTAGAAGTTATATGCACAAAAACTAATGTTAGGACTTCAATGATCAAGATTGTCAGTTTACAGCTTTCTGAGTCCAGTAATGCTGAAATAGTGTTTCTGTTCAAATGAAGTGAAATCAAGCCCAAATCTGCTCAAAAGCTTTTCTCTCTATTAGAGAAAGCTGTTTCATTCAGTATTCAGTGCAAATCTTGCCAAACTGAAACATGCTTATGTCTTATGAAATAAAATGTTTTCTGCAATGCTGTAAGACAGTTTTTAATGTGTTAGAAGTTATATGCACAAAAACTTATGTTAGGACTGCAAATGATCAAGATTGTCAGTTTACAGCTTTCTGAGTCCAGTAATGTTGAAATAGTGTTTCTGTACAAATGAAGTGAAATCAAGCCCAAATCTGCTCAAAAGCTTTTCTCTCTATTAGAGAAAGCTGTTTCATTCAATATTCAGTGCAAATCTTGCCAAACTGAAACAAGCTTATGTCTTATGAAGTACAATGTTTTCTGCAATGCTGTAAGACAGTTTTTAATGTGTTAGAAGTTATATACACAAAAACTAATGTTAGGACTGCAATGATCAAGATTGTCAGTTTACAGCTTTCTGAGTCCAGTAATGTTGAAATAGTGTTTCTGTTCAAATGAAGTGAAATCAAGCCCAAATCTGCTCAAAAGCTTTTCTCACTATTAGAGAAAGCTGTTTCATTCAATATTCAGTGCAAATCTTGCCAATCTGAAACAAGCTTATGCCTTATGAAGTACAATGTTTTCTGCAATGCTGTAAGACAGTTTTTAATGTGTTAGAAGTTATATGCACAAAAACTAATGTTAGGACTGCAATGATCAAGATTGTCAGTTTACAGCTTTCTGAGTCCAGTAATGTTGAAATAGTGTTTCTGTTCAAATGAAGTGAAATCAAGCCCAAATCTGCTCAAAAGCTTTTCTCTCTATTAGAGAAAGCTGTTTCATTCAATATTCAGTGCAAATCTTGCCAAACTGAAAAAAGCTTATGCCTTATGAAGTACAATGTTTTCTGCAATGCTGTAAGACAGTTTTTAATGTGTTAGAAGTTATATGCACAAAAACTTATGTTAGGACTTCAATGATCAAGATTGTCAGTTTACAGCTTTCTGAGTCCAGTAATGCTGAAATAGTGTTTCTGTTGAAATGAAGTGAAATCAAGCCCAAATCTGCTCAAAAGCTTTTCTCTCTATTAGATAAAGCTGTTTCATTCAGTATTCAGTGCAAATCTTGCCAAACTGAAACAAGCTTATGTCTTATGAAGTACAATGTTTTCTGCAATGCTGTAAGACAGTTTTTAATGTGTTAGAAGTTATATGCACAAAAACTAATGTTAGGACTTCAATGATCAAGTTTGTCAGTTTACAGCTTTCTGAGTCCAGTAATGCTGAAATAGTGTTTCTGTTGAAATGAAGTGAAATCAAGCCCAAATCTGCTCAAAAGCTTTTCTCTCTATTAGAGAAAGCTGTTTCATTCAGTATTCAGTGCAAATCTTGCCAAACTGAAACATGCTTATGTCTTATGAAATAAAATGTTTTCTGCAATGCTGTAAGACAGTTTTTAATGTGTTAGAAGTTATATACACAAAAACTAATGTTAGGACTGCAATGATCAAGATTGTCAGTTTACAGCTTTCTGAGTCCAGTAATGTTGAAATAGTGTTTCTGTTCAAATGAAGTGAAATCAAGCCCAAATCTGCTCAAAAGCTTTTCTCTCTATTAGAGAAAGCTGTTTCATTCAATATTCAGTGCAAATCTTGCCAAACTGAAACAAGCTTATGCCTTATGAAGTACAATGTTTTCTGCAATGCTGTAAGACAGTTTTTAATGTGTTAGAAGTTATATGCACAAAAACTCATGTTAGGACTGCAAATGATCAAGATTGTCAGTTTACAGCTTTCTGAGTCCAGTAATGTTGAAATAGTGTTTCTGTTCAAATGAAGTGAAATCAAGCCCAAATCTGCTCAAAAGCTTTTCTCTCTATTAGATAAAGCTGTTTCATTCAGTATTCAGTGCAAATCTTGCCAAACTGAAACAAGCTTATGCCTTATGAAGTACAATGTTTTCTGCAATGCTGTAAGACAGTTTTTAATGTGTTAGAAGTTATATGCACAAAAACTTATGTTAGGACTTCAATGATCAAGATTGTCAGTTTACAGCTTTCTGAGTCCAGTAATGCTGAAATAGTGTTTCTGTTGAAATTAAGTGAAATCAAGCCCAAATCTGCTCAAAAGCTTTTCTCTCTATTAGATAAAGCTGTTTCATTCAGTATTCAGTGCAAATCTTGCCAAACTGAAACAAGCTTATGCCTTATGAAGTACAATGTTTTCTGCAATGCTGTAAGACAGTTTTTAATGTGTTAGAAGTTATATGCACAAAAACTAATGTTAGGACTTCAATGATCAAGATTGTCAGTTTACAGCTTTCTGAGTCCAGTAATGCTGAAATAGTGTTTCTGTTCAAATGAAGTGAAATCAAGCCCAAATCTGCTCAAAAGCTTTTCTCTCTATTAGAGAAAGCTGTTTCATTCAGTATTCAGTGCAAATCTTGCCAAACTGAAACATGCTTATGTCTTATGAAATAAAATGTTTTCTGCAATGCTGTAAGACAGTTTTTAATGTGTTAGAAGTTATATGCACAAAAACTTATGTTAGGACTGCAAATGATCAAGATTGTCAGTTTACAGCTTTCTGAGTCCAGTAATGTTGAAATAGTGTTTCTGTACAAATGAAGTGAAATCAAGCCCAAATCTGCTCAAAAGCTTTTCTCTCTATTAGAGAAAGCTGTTTCATTCAATATTCAGTGCAAATCTTGCCAAACTGAAACAAGCTTATGTCTTATGAAGTACAATGTTTTCTGCAATGCTGTAAGACAGTTTTTAATGTGTTAGAAGTTATATGCACAAAAACTTATGTTAGGACTTCAATGATCAAGATTGTCAGTTTACAGCTTTCTGAGTCCAGTAATGCTGAAATAGTGTTTCTGTTGAAATGAAGTGAAATCAAGCCCAAATCTGCTCAAAAGCTTTTCTCTCTATTAGATAAAGCTGTTTCATTCAGTATTCAGTGCAAATCTTGCCAAACTGAAACAAGCTTATGTCTTATGAAGTACAATGTTTTCTGCAATGCTGTAAGACAGTTTTTAATGTGTTAGAAGTTATATGCACAAAAACTTATGTTAGGACTGCAATGATCAAGATTGTCAGTTTACAGCTTTCTGAGTCCAGTAATGTTGAAATAGTGTTTCTGTTCAAATGAAGTGAAATCAAGCCCAAATCTGCTCAAAAGCTTTTCTCTCTATTAGAGAAAGCTGTTTCATTCACAATATTCAGTGCAAATCTTGCCAAACTGAAACAAGCTTATGCCTTATGAAGTACAATGTTTTCTGCAATGCTGTAAGACAGTTTTTAATGTGTTAGAAGTTATATGCACAAAAACTTATGTTAGGACTTCAATTATCAAGATTGTCAGTTTACAGCTTTCTGAGTCCAGTAATGCTGAAATAGTGTTTCTGTTGAAATGAAGTGAAATCAAGCCCAAATCTGCTCAAAAGCTTTTCTCTCTATTAGATAAAGCTGTTTCATTCAGTATTCAGTGCAAATCTTGCCAAACTGAAACAAGCTTATGTCTTATGAAGTACAATGTTTTCTGCAATGCTGTAAGACAGTTTTTAATGTGTTAGAAGTTATATGCACAAAAACTAATGTTAGGACTTCAATGATCAAGTTTGTCAGTTTACAGCTTTCTGAGTCCAGTAATGCTGAAATAGTGATTCTGTTGAAATGAAGTGAAATCAAGCCCAAATCTGCTCAAAAGCTTTTCTCTCTATTAGATAAAGCTGTTTCATTCAGTATTCAGTGCAAATCTTGCCAAACTGAAACAAGCTTATGTCTTATGAAGTACAATGTTTTCTGCAATGCTGTAAGACAGTTTTTAATGTGTTAGAAGTTATATGCACAAAAACTAATGTTAGGACTTCAATGATCAAGATTGTCAGTTTGCAGCTTTCTGAGTCCAGTAATGCTGAAATAGTGTTTCTGTTGAAATGAAGTGAAATCAAGCCCAAATCTGCTCAAAAGCTTTTCTCTCTATTAGATAAAGCTGTTTCATTCAGTATTCAGTGCAAATCTTGCCAAACTGAAACAAGCTTATGCCTTATGAAGTACAATGTTTTCTGCAATGCTGTAAGACAGTTTTTAATGTGTTAGAAGTTATATACACAAAAACTAATGTTAGGACTGCAATGATCAAGATTGTCAGTTTACAGCTTTCTGAGTCCAGTAATGTTGAAATAGTGTTTCTGTTCAAATGAAGTGAAATCAAGCCCAAATCTGCTCAAAAAATTTTCTCTCTATTAGATAAAGCTGTTTCATTCAGTATTCAGTGCAAATCTTGCCAAACTGAAACAAGCTTATGCCTTATGAAGTACAATGTTTTCTGCAATGCTGTAAGACAGTTTTTAATGTGTTAGAAGTTATATACACAAAAACTAATGTTAGGACTGCAATGATCAAGATTGTCAGTTTACAGCTTTCTGAGTCCAGTAATGTTGAAATAGTGTTTCTGTTCAAATGAAGTGAAATCAAGCCCAAATCTGCTCAAAAGCTTTTCTCTCTAATAGAGAATGCGGTTTCATTGAGTATTCAGTGCAAATCTTGCCAAACTGAAACAAGCTTATGTCTTATGAAATGAAATGTTTTTTGCAATGCTGTAAGACAGTTTTTAATGTGTTAGAAGTTATATACACAAAAACTAATGTTAGGACTTCAATGATCAAGATTGTCAGTTTACAGCTTTCTGAATCCAGTAATGCTGAAATAGTGTTTCTGTTCAAATGAAGTGAAATCAAGCCCAAACCTGCTCAAAAGGTTTTCTCTCTATTAGAGAAAGCTGTTTCATTCAATATTCAGTGCAAATCTTGCCAAACTGATACAAGCTTATGCCTTATGAAGTACAATGTTTTCTGCAATGCTGTAAGACAGTTTTTAATGTGTTAGAAGTTATATACACAAAAACTAATGTTAGGACTTCAATGATCAAGATTGTCAGTTTACAGCTTTCTGAGTCCAGTAATGCTGAAATAGTGTTTCTGTTGAAATGAAGTGAAATCAAGCCCAAATCTGCTCAAAAGCTTTTCTCTCTATTAGATAAAGCTGTTTCATTCAGTATTCAGTGCAAATCTTGCCAAACTGAAACAAGCTTATGTCTTATGAAGTACAATGTTTTCTGCAATGCTGTAAGACAGTTTTTAATGTGTTAGAAGTTATATGCACAAAAACTAATGTTAGGACTTCAATGATCAAGTTTGTCAGTTTACAGCTTTCTGAGTCCAGTAATGCTGAAATAGTGTTTCTGTTGAAATGAAGTGAAATCAAGCCCAAATCTGCTCAAAAGCTTTTCTCTCTATTAGAGAAAGCTGTTTCATTCAGTATTCAGTGCAAATCTTGCCAAACTGAAACATGCTTATGTCTTATGAAATAAAATGTTTTCTGCAATGCTGTAAGACAGTTTTTAATGTGTTAGAAGTTATATACACAAAAACTAATGTTAGGACTGCAATGATCAAGATTGTCAGTTTACAGCTTTCTGAGTCCAGTAATGTTGAAATAGTGTTTCTGTTTAAATGAAGTGAAATCAAGCCCAAATCTGCTCAAAAGCTTTTCTCTCTATTAGAGAAAGCTGTTTCATTCAATATTCAGTGCAAATCTTGCCAAACTGAAACAAGCTTATGCCTTATGAAGTACAATGTTTTCTGCAATGCTGTAAGACAGTTTTTAATGTGTTAGAAGTTATATGCACAAAAACTCATGTTAGGACTGCAAATGATCAAGATTGTCAGTTTACAGCTTTCTGAGTCCAGTAATGTTGAAATAGTGTTTCTGTTCAAATGAAGTGAAATCAAGCCCAAATCTGCTCAAAAGCTTTTCTCTCTATTAGATAAAGCTGTTTCATTCAGTATTCAGTGCAAATCTTGCCAAACTGAAACAAGCTTATGCCTTATGAAGTACAATGTTTTCTGCAATGCTGTAAGACAGTTTTTAATGTGTTAGAAGTTATATGCACAAAAACTTATGTTAGGACTTCAATGATCAAGATTGTCAGTTTACAGCTTTCTGAGTCCAGTAATGCTGAAATAGTGTTTCTGTTGAAATTAAGTGAAATCAAGCCCAAATCTGCTCAAAAGCTTTTCTCTCTATTAGATAAAGCTGTTTCATTCAGTATTCAGTGCAAATCTTGCCAAACTGAAACAAGCTTATGCCTTATGAAGTACAATGTTTTCTGCAATGCTGTAAGACAGTTTTTAATGTGTTAGAAGTTATATGCACAAAAACTAATGTTAGGACTTCAATGATCAAGATTGTCAGTTTACAGCTTTCTGAGTCCAGTAATGCTGAAATAGTGTTTCTGTTCAAATGAAGTGAAATCAAGCCCAAATCTGCTCAAAAGCTTTTCTCTCTATTAGAGAAAGCTGTTTCATTCAGTATTCAGTGCAAATCTTGCCAAACTGAAACATGCTTATGTCTTATGAAATAAAATGTTTTCTGCAATGCTGTAAGACAGTTTTTAATGTGTTAGAAGTTATATGCACAAAAACTTATGTTAGGACTGCAAATGATCAAGATTGTCAGTTTACAGCTTTCTGAGTCCAGTAATGTTGAAATAGTGTTTCTGTACAAATGAAGTGAAATCAAGCCCAAATCTGCTCAAAAGCTTTTCTCTCTATTAGAGAAAGCTGTTTCATTCAATATTCAGTGCAAATCTTGCCAAACTGAAACAAGCTTATGTCTTATGAAGTACAATGTTTTCTGCAATGCTGTAAGACAGTTTTTAATGTGTTAGAAGTTATATACACAAAAACTAATGTTAGGACTGCAATGATCAAGATTGTCAGTTTACAGCTTTCTGAGTCCAGTAATGTTGAAATAGTGTTTCTGTTCAAATGAAGTGAAATCAAGCCCAAATCTGCTCAAAAGCTTTTCTCACTATTAGAGAAAGCTGTTTCATTCAATATTCAGTGCAAATCTTGCCAATCTGAAACAAGCTTATGCCTTATGAAGTACAATGTTTTCTGCAATGCTGTAAGACAGTTTTTAATGTGTTAGAAGTTATATGCACAAAAACTAATGTTAGGACTGCAATGATCAAGATTGTCAGTTTACAGCTTTCTGAGTCCAGTAATGTTGAAATAGTGTTTCTGTTCAAATGAAGTGAAATCAAGCCCAAATCTGCTCAAAAGCTTTTCTCTCTATTAGAGAAAGCTGTTTCATTCAATATTCAGTGCAAATCTTGCCAAACTGAAAAAAGCTTATGCCTTATGAAGTACAATGTTTTCTGCAATGCTGTAAGACAGTTTTTAATGTGTTAGAAGTTATATGCACAAAAACTTATGTTAGGACTTCAATGATCAAGATTGTCAGTTTACAGCTTTCTGAGTCCAGTAATGCTGAAATAGTGTTTCTGTTGAAATGAAGTGAAATCAAGCCCAAATCTGCTCAAAAGCTTTTCTCTCTATTAGATAAAGCTGTTTCATTCAGTATTCAGTGCAAATCTTGCCAAACTGAAACAAGCTTATGTCTTATGAAGTACAATGTTTTCTGCAATGCTGTAAGACAGTTTTTAATGTGTTAGAAGTTATATGCACAAAAACTAATGTTAGGACTTCAATGATCAAGTTTGTCAGTTTACAGCTTTCTGAGTCCAGTAATGCTGAAATAGTGTTTCTGTTGAAATGAAGTGAAATCAAGCCCAAATCTGCTCAAAAGCTTTTCTCTCTATTAGAGAAAGCTGTTTCATTCAGTATTCAGTGCAAATCTTGCCAAACTGAAACATGCTTATGTCTTATGAAATAAAATGTTTTCTGCAATGCTGTAAGACAGTTTTTAATGTGTTAGAAGTTATATACACAAAAACTAATGTTAGGACTGCAATGATCAAGATTGTCAGTTTACAGCTTTCTGAGTCCAGTAATGTTGAAATAGTGTTTCTGTTCAAATGAAGTGAAATCAAGCCCAAATCTGCTCAAAAGCTTTTCTCTCTATTAGAGAAAGCTGTTTCATTCAATATTCAGTGCAAATCTTGCCAAACTGAAACAAGCTTATGCCTTATGAAGTACAATGTTTTCTGCAATGCTGTAAGACAGTTTTTAATGTGTTAGAAGTTATATGCACAAAAACTCATGTTAGGACTGCAAATGATCAAGATTGTCAGTTTACAGCTTTCTGAGTCCAGTAATGTTGAAATAGTGTTTCTGTTCAAATGAAGTGAAATCAAGCCCAAATCTGCTCAAAAGCTTTTCTCTCTATTAGATAAAGCTGTTTCATTCAGTATTCAGTGCAAATCTTGCCAAACTGAAACAAGCTTATGCCTTATGAAGTACAATGTTTTCTGCAATGCTGTAAGACAGTTTTTAATGTGTTAGAAGTTATATGCACAAAAACTTATGTTAGGACTTCAATGATCAAGATTGTCAGTTTACAGCTTTCTGAGTCCAGTAATGCTGAAATAGTGTTTCTGTTGAAATTAAGTGAAATCAAGCCCAAATCTGCTCAAAAGCTTTTCTCTCTATTAGATAAAGCTGTTTCATTCAGTATTCAGTGCAAATCTTGCCAAACTGAAACAAGCTTATGCCTTATGAAGTACAATGTTTTCTGCAATGCTGTAAGACAGTTTTTAATGTGTTAGAAGTTATATGCACAAAAACTAATGTTAGGACTTCAATGATCAAGATTGTCAGTTTACAGCTTTCTGAGTCCAGTAATGCTGAAATAGTGTTTCTGTTCAAATGAAGTGAAATCAAGCCCAAATCTGCTCAAAAGCTTTTCTCTCTATTAGAGAAAGCTGTTTCATTCAGTATTCAGTGCAAATCTTGCCAAACTGAAACATGCTTATGTCTTATGAAATAAAATGTTTTCTGCAATGCTGTAAGACAGTTTTTAATGTGTTAGAAGTTATATGCACAAAAACTTATGTTAGGACTGCAAATGATCAAGATTGTCAGTTTACAGCTTTCTGAGTCCAGTAATGTTGAAATAGTGTTTCTGTACAAATGAAGTGAAATCAAGCCCAAATCTGCTCAAAAGCTTTTCTCTCTATTAGAGAAAGCTGTTTCATTCAATATTCAGTGCAAATCTTGCCAAACTGAAACAAGCTTATGTCTTATGAAGTACAATGTTTTCTGCAATGCTGTAAGACAGTTTTTAATGTGTTAGAAGTTATATGCACAAAAACTTATGTTAGGACTTCAATGATCAAGATTGTCAGTTTACAGCTTTCTGAGTCCAGTAATGCTGAAATAGTGTTTCTGTTGAAATGAAGTGAAATCAAGCCCAAATCTGCTCAAAAGCTTTTCTCTCTATTAGATAAAGCTGTTTCATTCAGTATTCAGTGCAAATCTTGCCAAACTGAAACAAGCTTATGTCTTATGAAGTACAATGTTTTCTGCAATGCTGTAAGACAGTTTTTAATGTGTTAGAAGTTATATGCACAAAAACTTATGTTAGGACTGCAATGATCAAGATTGTCAGTTTACAGCTTTCTGAGTCCAGTAATGTTGAAATAGTGTTTCTGTTCAAATGAAGTGAAATCAAGCCCAAATCTGCTCAAAAGCTTTTCTCTCTATTAGAGAAAGCTGTTTCATTCACAATATTCAGTGCAAATCTTGCCAAACTGAAACAAGCTTATGCCTTATGAAGTACAATGTTTTCTGCAATGCTGTAAGACAGTTTTTAATGTGTTAGAAGTTATATGCACAAAAACTTATGTTAGGACTTCAATTATCAAGATTGTCAGTTTACAGCTTTCTGAGTCCAGTAATGCTGAAATAGTGTTTCTGTTGAAATGAAGTGAAATCAAGCCCAAATCTGCTCAAAAGCTTTTCTCTCTATTAGATAAAGCTGTTTCATTCAGTATTCAGTGCAAATCTTGCCAAACTGAAACAAGCTTATGTCTTATGAAGTACAATGTTTTCTGCAATGCTGTAAGACAGTTTTTAATGTGTTAGAAGTTATATGCACAAAAACTAATGTTAGGACTTCAATGATCAAGTTTGTCAGTTTACAGCTTTCTGAGTCCAGTAATGCTGAAATAGTGATTCTGTTGAAATGAAGTGAAATCAAGCCCAAATCTGCTCAAAAGCTTTTCTCTCTATTAGATAAAGCTGTTTCATTCAGTATTCAGTGCAAATCTTGCCAAACTGAAACAAGCTTATGTCTTATGAAGTACAATGTTTTCTGCAATGCTGTAAGACAGTTTTTAATGTGTTAGAAGTTATATGCACAAAAACTAATGTTAGGACTTCAATGATCAAGATTGTCAGTTTGCAGCTTTCTGAGTCCAGTAATGCTGAAATAGTGTTTCTGTTGAAATGAAGTGAAATCAAGCCCAAATCTGCTCAAAAGCTTTTCTCTCTATTAGATAAAGCTGTTTCATTCAGTATTCAGTGCAAATCTTGCCAAACTGAAACAAGCTTATGCCTTATGAAGTACAATGTTTTCTGCAATGCTGTAAGACAGTTTTTAATGTGTTAGAAGTTATATACACAAAAACTAATGTTAGGACTGCAATGATCAAGATTGTCAGTTTACAGCTTTCTGAGTCCAGTAATGTTGAAATAGTGTTTCTGTTCAAATGAAGTGAAATCAAGCCCAAATCTGCTCAAAAAATTTTCTCTCTATTAGATAAAGCTGTTTCATTCAGTATTCAGTGCAAATCTTGCCAAACTGAAACAAGCTTATGCCTTATGAAGTACAATGTTTTCTGCAATGCTGTAAGACAGTTTTTAATGTGTTAGAAGTTATATACACAAAAACTAATGTTAGGACTGCAATGATCAAGATTGTCAGTTTACAGCTTTCTGAGTCCAGTAATGTTGAAATAGTGTTTCTGTTCAAATGAAGTGAAATCAAGCCCAAATCTGCTCAAAAGCTTTTCTCTCTAATAGAGAATGCGGTTTCATTGAGTATTCAGTGCAAATCTTGCCAAACTGAAACAAGCTTATGTCTTATGAAATGAAATGTTTTTTGCAATGCTGTAAGACAGTTTTTAATGTGTTAGAAGTTATATACACAAAAACTAATGTTAGGACTTCAATGATCAAGATTGTCAGTTTACAGCTTTCTGAATCCAGTAATGCTGAAATAGTGTTTCTGTTCAAATGAAGTGAAATCAAGCCCAAACCTGCTCAAAAGGTTTTCTCTCTATTAGAGAAAGCTGTTTCATTCAATATTCAGTGCAAATCTTGCCAAACTGATACAAGCTTATGCCTTATGAAGTACAATGTTTTCTGCAATGCTGTAAGACAGTTTTTAATGTGTTAGAAGTTATATACACAAAAACTAATGTTAGGACTGCAATGATCAAGATTGTCAGTTTACAGCTTTCTGAGTCCAGTAATGTTGAAATAGTGTTTCTGTTCAAATGAAGTGAAATCAAGCCCAAATCTGCTCAAAAGCTTTTCTCTCTAATAGAGAATGCGGTTTCATTCAGTATTCAGTGCAAATCTTGCCAAACTGAAACATGCTTATGTCTTATGAAATAAAATGTTTTCTGCAATGCTGTAAGACAGTTTTTAATGTGTTAGAAGTTATATACACAAAAACTAATGTTAGGACTGCAATGATCAAGATTGTCAGTTTACAGCTTTCTGAGTCCAGTAATGTTGAAATAGTGTTTCTGTTCAAATGAAGTGAAATCAAGCCCAAATCTGCTCAAAAGCTTTTCTCACTATTAGAGAAAGCTGTTTCATTCAATATTCAGTGCAAATCTTGCCAATCTGAAACAAGCTTATGCCTTATGAAGTACAATGTTTTCTGCAATGCTGTAAGACAGTTTTTAATGTGTTAGAAGTTATATGCACAAAAACTAATGTTAGGACTGCAATGATCAAGATTGTCAGTTTACAGCTTTCTGAGTCCAGTAATGTTGAAATAGTGTTTCTGTTCAAATGAAGTGAAATCAAGCCCAAATCTGCTCAAAAGCTTTTCTCTCTATTAGAGAAAGCTGTTTCATTCAATATTCAGTGCAAATCTTGCCAAACTGAAAAAAGCTTATGCCTTATGAAGTACAATGTTTTCTGCAATGCTGTAAGACAGTTTTTAATGTGTTAGAAGTTATATGCACAAAAACTTATGTTAGGACTTCAATGATCAAGATTGTCAGTTTACAGCTTTCTGAGTCCAGTAATGCTGAAATAGTGTTTCTGTTGAAATGAAGTGAAATCAAGCCCAAATCTGCTCAAAAGCTTTTCTCTCTATTAGATAAAGCTGTTTCATTCAGTATTCAGTGCAAATCTTGCCAAACTGAAACAAGCTTATGTCTTATGAAGTACAATGTTTTCTGCAATGCTGTAAGACAGTTTTTAATGTGTTAGAAGTTATATGCACAAAAACTAATGTTAGGACTTCAATGATCAAGTTTGTCAGTTTACAGCTTTCTGAGTCCAGTAATGCTGAAATAGTGTTTCTGTTGAAATGAAGTGAAATCAAGCCCAAATCTGCTCAAAAGCTTTTCTCACTATTAGATAAAGCTGTTTCATTCAGTATTCAGTGCAAATCTTGCCAAACTGAAACAAGCTTATGTCTTATGAAGTACAATGTTTTCTGCAATGCTGTAAGACAGTTTTTAATGTGTTAGAAGTTATATGCACAAAAACTTATGTTAGGACTTCAATGATCAAGATTGTCAGTTTACAGCTTTCTGAGTCCAGTAATGCTGAAATAGTGTTTCTGTTGAAATGAAGTGAAATCAAGCCCAAATCTGCTCAAAAGCTTTTCTCTCTATTAGATAAAGCTGTTTCATTCAGTATTCAGTGCAAATCTTGCCAAACTGAAACAAGCTTATGTCTTATGAAGTACAATGTTTTCTGCAATGCTGTAAGACAGCTTTTAATGTGTTAGAAGTTATATGGACAAAAACTTATGTTAGGACTTCAATGATCAAGATTGTCAGTTTACAGCTTTCTGAGTCCAGTAATGCTGAAATAGTGTTTCTGTTGAAATTAAGTGAAATCAAGCCCAAATCTGCTCAAAAGCTTTTCTCTCTATTAGATAAAGCTGTTTCATTCAGTATTCAGTGCAAATCTTGCCAAACTGAAACAAGCTTATGCCTTATGAAGTACAATGTTTTCTGCAATGCTGTAAGACAGTTTTTAATGTGTTAGAAGTTATATGCACAAAAACTAATGTTAGGACTTCAATGATCAAGATTGTCAGTTTACAGCTTTCTGAGTCCAGTAATGCTGAAATAGTGTTTCTGTTCAAATGAAGTGAAATCAAGCCCAAATCTGCTCAAAAGCTTTTCTCTCTATTAGAGAAAGCTGTTTCATTCAATATTCAGTGCAAATCTTGCCAAACTGAAACAAGCTTATGCCTTATGAAGTACAATGTTTTCTGCAATGCTGTAAGACAGTTTTTAATGTGTTAGAAGTTATATGCACAAAAACTAATGTTAGGACTTCAATGATCAAGTTTGTCAGTTTACAGCTTTCTGAGTCCAGTAATGCTGAAATAGTGTTTCTGTTGAAATGAAGTGAAATCAAGCCCAAATCTGCTCAAAAGCTTTTCTCTCTATTAGATAAAGCTGTTTCATTCAGTATTCAGTGCAAATCTTGCCAAACTGAAACAAGCTTATGTCTTATGAAGTACAATGTTTTCTGCAATGCTGTAAGACAGTTTTTAATGTGTTAGAAGTTATATGCACAAAAACTAATGTTAGGACTTCAATGATCAAGATTGTCAGTTTGCAGCTTTCTGAGTCCAGTAATGCTGAAATAGTGTTTCTGTTGAAATGAAGTGAAATCAAGCCCAAATCTGCTCAAAAGCTTTTCTCTCTATTAGATAAAGCTGTTTCATTCAGTATTCAGTGCAAATCTTGCCAAACTGAAACAAGCTTATGCCTTATGAAGTACAATGTTTTCTGCAATGCTGTAAGACAGTTTTTAATGTGTTAGAAGTTATATACACAAAAACTAATGTTAGGACTGCAATGATCAAGATTGTCAGTTTACAGCTTTCTGAGTCCAGTAATGTTGAAATAGTGTTTCTGTTCAAATGAAGTGAAATCAAGCCCAAATCTGCTCAAAAAATTTTCTCTCTATTAGATAAAGCTGTTTCATTCAGTATTCAGTGCAAATCGTGCCAAACTGAAACAAGCTTATGCCTTATGAAGTACAATGTTTTCTGCAATGCTGTAAGACAGTTTTTAATGTGTTAGAAGTTATATACACAAAAACTAATGTTAGGACTGCAATGATCAAGATTGTCAGTTTACAGCTTTCTGAGTCCAGTAATGTTGAAATAGTGTTTCTGTTCAAATGAAGTGAAATCAAGCCCAAATCTGCTCAAAAGCTTTTCTCTCTAATAGAGAATGCGGTTTCATTGAGTATTCAGTGCAAATCTTGCCAAACTGAAACAAGCTTATGTCTTATGAAATGAAATGTTTTTTGCAATGCTGTAAGACAGTTTTTAATGTGTTAGAAGTTATATACACAAAAACTAATGTTAGGACTTCAATGATCAAGATTGTCAGTTTACAGCTTTCTGAGTCCAGTAATGCTGAAATAGTGTTTCTGTTCAAATGAAGTGAAATCAAGCCCAAACCTGCTCAAAAGGTTTTCTCTCTATTAGAGAAAGCTGTTTCATTCAATATTCAGTGCAAATCTTGCCAAACTGATACAAGCTTATGCCTTATGAAGTACAATGTTTTCTGCAATGCTGTAAGACAGTTTTTAATGTGTTAGAAGTTATATACACAAAAACTAATGTTAGGACTGCAATGATCAAGATTGTCAGTTTACAGCTTTCTGAGTCCAGTAATGTTGAAATAGTGTTTCTGTTCAAATGAAGTGAAATCAAGCCCAAATCTGCTCAAAAGCTTTTCTCTCTAATAGAGAATGCGGTTTCATTCAGTATTCAGTGCAAATCTTGCCAAACTGAAACATGCTTATGTCTTATGAAATAAAATGTTTTCTGCAATGCTGTAAGACAGTTTTTAATGTGTTAGAAGTTATATACACAAAAACTAATGTTAGGACTGCAATGATCAAGATTGTCAGTTTACAGCTTTCTGAGTCCAGTAATGTTGAAATAGTGTTTCTGTTCAAATGAAGTGAAATCAAGCCCAAATCTGCTCAAAAGCTTTTCTCACTATTAGAGAAAGCTGTTTCATTCAATATTCAGTGCAAATCTTGCCAATCTGAAACAAGCTTATGCCTTATGAAGTACAATGTTTTCTGCAATGCTGTAAGACAGTTTTTAATGTGTTAGAAGTTATATGCACAAAAACTAATGTTAGGACTGCAATGATCAAGATTGTCAGTTTACAGCTTTCTGAGTCCAGTAATGTTGAAATAGTGTTTCTGTTCAAATGAAGTGAAATCAAGCCCAAATCTGCTCAAAAGCTTTTCTCTCTATTAGAGAAAGCTGTTTCATTCAATATTCAGTGCAAATCTTGCCAAACTGAAAAAAGCTTATGCCTTATGAAGTACAATGTTTTCTGCAATGCTGTAAGACAGTTTTTAATGTGTTAGAAGTTATATGCACAAAAACTTATGTTAGGACTTCAATGATCAAGATTGTCAGTTTACAGCTTTCTGAGTCCAGTAATGCTGAAATAGTGTTTCTGTTGAAATGAAGTGAAATCAAGCCCAAATCTGCTCAAAAGCTTTTCTCTCTATTAGATAAAGCTGTTTCATTCAGTATTCAGTGCAAATCTTGCCAAACTGAAACAAGCTTATGTCTTATGAAGTACAATGTTTTCTGCAATGCTGTAAGACAGTTTTTAATGTGTTAGAAGTTATATGCACAAAAACTAATGTTAGGACTTCAATGATCAAGTTTGTCAGTTTACAGCTTTCTGAGTCCAGTAATGCTGAAATAGTGTTTCTGTTGAAATGAAGTGAAATCAAGCCCAAATCTGCTCAAAAGCTTTTCTCACTATTAGATAAAGCTGTTTCATTCAGTATTCAGTGCAAATCTTGCCAAACTGAAACAAGCTTATGTCTTATGAAGTACAATGTTTTCTGCAATGCTGTAAGACAGTTTTTAATGTGTTAGAAGTTATATGCACAAAAACTTATGTTAGGACTTCAATGATCAAGATTGTCAGTTTACAGCTTTCTGAGTCCAGTAATGCTGAAATAGTGTTTCTGTTGAAATGAAGTGAAATCAAGCCCAAATCTGCTCAAAAGCTTTTCTCTCTATTAGATAAAGCTGTTTCATTCAGTATTCAGTGCAAATCTTGCCAAACTGAAACAAGCTTATGTCTTATGAAGTACAATGTTTTCTGCAATGCTGTAAGACAGCTTTTAATGTGTTAGAAGTTATATGGACAAAAACTTATGTTAGGACTTCAATGATCAAGATTGTCAGTTTACAGCTTTCTGAGTCCAGTAATGCTGAAATAGTGTTTCTGTTGAAATTAAGTGAAATCAAGCCCAAATCTGCTCAAAAGCTTTTCTCTCTATTAGATAAAGCTGTTTCATTGAGTATTCAGTGCAAATCTTGCCAAACTGAAACAAGCTTATGCCTTATGAAGTACAATGTTTTCTGCAATGCTGTAAGACAGTTTTTAATGTGTTAGAAGTTATATGCACAAAAACTAATGTTAGGACTTCAATGATCAAGATTGTCAGTTTACAGCTTTCTGAGTCCAGTAATGCTGAAATAGTGTTTCTGTTCAAATGAAGTGAAATCAAGCCCAAATCTGCTCAAAAGCTTTTCTCTCTATTAGAGAAAGCTGTTTCATTCAATATTCAGTGCAAATCTTGCCAAACTGAAAGAAGCTTATGCCTTATGAAGTACAATGTTTTCTGCAATGCTGTAAGACAGTTTTTAATGTGTTAGAAGTTATATGCACAAAAACTAATGTTAGGACTTCAATGATCAAGTTTGTCAGTTTACAGCTTTCTGAGTCCAGTAATGCTGAAATAGTGTTTCTGTTGAAATGAAGTGAAATCAAGCCCAAATCTGCTCAAAAGCTTTTCTCTCTATTAGATAAAGCTGTTTCATTCAGTATTCAGTGCAAATCTTGCCAAACTGAAACAAGCTTATGTCTTATGAAGTACAATGTTTTCTGCAATGCTGTAAGACAGTTTTTAATGTGTTAGAAGTTATATGCACAAAAACTAATGTTAGGACTTCAATGATCAAGATTGTCAGTTTGCAGCTTTCTGAGTCCAGTAATGCTGAAATAGTGTTTCTGTTGAAATGAAGTGAAATCAAGCCCAAATCTGCTCAAAAGCTTTTCTCTCTATTAGATAAAGCTGTTTCATTCAGTATTCAGTGCAAATCGTGCCAAACTGAAACAAGCTTATGCCTTATGAAGTACAATGTTTTCTGCAATGCTGTAAGACAGTTTTTAATGTGTTAGAAGTTATATACACAAAAACTAATGTTAGGACTGCAATGATCAAGATTGTCAGTTTACAGCTTTCTGAGTCCAGTAATGTTGAAATAGTGTTTCTGTTCAAATGAAGTGAAATCAAGCCCAAATCTGCTCAAAAGCTTTTCTCTCTAATAGAGAATGCGGTTTCATTGAGTATTCACTGCAAATCTTGCCAAACTGAAACAAGCTTATGTCTTATGAAATGAAATGTTTTTTGCAATGCTGTAAGACAGTTTTTAATGTGTTAGAAGTTATATACACAAAAACTAATGTTAGGACTTCAATGATCAAGATTGTCAGTTTACAGCTTTCTGAGTCCAGTAATGCTGAAATAGTGTTTCTGTTCAAATGAAGTGAAATCAAGCCCAAACCTGCTCAAAAGGTTTTCTCTCTATTAGAGAAAGCTGTTTCATTCAATATTCAGTGCAAATCTTGCCAAACTGATACAAGCTTATGCCTTATGAAGTACAATGTTTTCTGCAATGCTGTAAGACAGTTTTTAATGTGTTAGAAGTTATATACACAAAAACTAATGTTAGGACTGCAATGATCAAGATTGTCAGTTTACAGCTTTCTGAGTCCAGTAATGTTGAAATAGTGTTTCTGTTCAAATGAAGTGAAATCAAGCCCAAATCTGCTCAAAAGCTTTTCTCTCTAATAGAGAATGCGGTTTCATTCAGTATTCAGTGCAAATCTTGCCAAACTGAAACATGCTTATGTCTTATGAAATAAAATGTTTTCTGCAATGCTGTAAGACAGTTTTTAATGTGTTAGAAGTTATATGCACAAAAACTTATGTTAGGACTTCAATGATCAAGATTGTCAGTTTACAGCTTTCTGAGTCCAGTAATGCTGAAATAGTGTTTCTGTTTAAATGAAGTGAAATCAAGCCCAAATCTGCTCAAAAGCTTTTCTCTCTATTAGATAAAGCTGTTTCATTCAGTATTCAGTGCAAATCTTGCCAAACTGAAACATGCTTATGTCTTATGAAATAAAATGTTTTCTGCAATGCTGTAAGACAGTTTTTAATGTGTTAGAAGTTATATACACAAAAACTAATGTTAGGACTGCAATGATCAAGATTGTCAGTTTACAGCTTTCTGAGTCCAGTAATGTTGAAATAGTGTTTCTTTTCAAATGAAGTGAAATCAAGCCCAAATCTGCTCAAAAGCTTTTCTCACTATTAGAGAAAGCTGTTTCATTCAATATTCAGTGCAAATCTTGCCAATCTGAAACAAGCTTATGCCTTATGAAGTACAATGTTTTCTGCAATGCTGTAAGACAGTTTTTAATGTGTTAGAAGTTATATGCACAAAAACTAATGTTAGGACTGCAATGATCAAGATTGTCAGTTTACAGCTTTCTGAGTCCAGTAATGTTGAAATAGTGTTTCTGTTCAAATGAAGTGAAATCAAGCCCAAATCTGCTCAAAAGCTTTTCTCTCTATTAGAGAAAGCTGTTTCATTCAATATTCAGTGCAAATCTTGCCAAACTGAAAAAAGCTTATGCCTTATGAAGTACAATGTTTTCTGCAATGCTGTAAGACAGTTTTTAATGTGTTAGAAGTTATATGCACAAAAACTTATGTTAGGACTTCAATGATCAAGATTGTCAGTTTACAGCTTTCTGTGTCCAGTAATGCTGAAATAGTGTTTCTGTTGAAATGAAGTGAAATCAAGCCCAAATCTGCTCAAAAGCTTTTCTCTCTATTAGATAAAGCTGTTTCATTCAGTATTCAGTGCAAATCTTGCCAAACTGAAACAAGCTTATGTCTTATGAAGTACAATGTTTTCTGCAATGCTGTAAGACAGTTTTTAATGTGTTAGAAGTTATATGCACAAAAACTTATGTTAGGACTTCAATGATCAAGATTGTCAGTTTACAGCTTTCTGAGTCCAGTAATGCTGAAATAGTGTTTCTGTTGAAATGAAGTGAAATCAAGCCCAAATCTGCTCAAAAGCTTTTCTCTCTATTAGATAAAGCTGTTTCAATTCAGTATTCAGTGCAAATCTTGCCAAACTGAAACAAGCTTATGTCTTATGAAGTACAATGTTCCCTTTCAAAAGCTACACTCGATGCTGCGCTCAATAGCGCTAATGAGAACATTCTTTGTTCGACCGGTTGTGAAGCATGTGTGTCAAACACGCCAATAATTGGCTTTAAATAACCTCGGCAGGTGACGTCACTGATAATGTGCACCTGCAGGTTATAAATAGACGTGAAACCGAAACATCCTCAGGTTTCTTTGTCTTCAGAGACCGCATTGTGTGTGTGTGTGTGTCACGCTGATGAAAGTATTAGTTTAAAAGGAAGTATGTTGAGAGTTTTAAAAAAAAAAAAAAGGAGAAAGAAAGTTCTAGCTATTCTTGCTGATTATATATGAGATGTGTGCCTCGCTCTCCATGGCCGATCTCTGAAGAGAAATCGCATGTTTATTGTAAAAAAAGGCTGATTTCGCGTTCTAGAGTGGCAGTTGTAAGCAACGCGGTTCACTTCCTATCCGCGTTATGCTCCTTGCTCTCACGAGGGACGAGCTGCTTCCCGCTCATTAAGATCGCGCTCCGATCTGGAAGATCAAACGGTTCTCGCGCCCACCTCCGAAGCGTGCCCAGGCACTTCTTCGGATTGGGCAGAGGCTGCTGTAGCTCTAGCTTTTGTTGAAATGGACATTGAGAGTGCTCTCTCCTAGCGCTCCTCTCGCGATTATAAGCATGAGGAGTTACTAGGTGGTGACTCGTGCAGTGACCAGATTAAAGCCTTAAAATTAAAATTTGCACATTATGATTCATAGGTCAGAGAGACGCTAGCTGCTATCTCTCCCCTACTGGAGCAACATCATTTGAATAGAAATATAAATAAATGATGATGATTATGATGATGAATAATAAAGAAATATATATGAAATATATATATATATATGAAAAGACAGCAATTGTTTCATGCCAAGCCACGTACTGCAGCAGCATCTGCACTTGGATGGAACGCATTTCATGCTGTGGGTCAGACTAGTACTGCCCTGCACACCATAGGTTCTGCAGGCGTATCAGGCTGATTAAAAAATAATAATAATAAATCTGAGTCAAGGGCCTTAAGCTGTGCCCAGGACAAAGGGTGTGTCCCCTCAGGGAGGGCCCTGGAAAATTCCATCAAAAGTATAAGGCTCTTCCCTGGCACCCTTAGGGGATCACTGACCAACCTCCGCCACCACCGGTGTTTCGGGGGGCAGTGGCCTCCAGTGAAATGATACATGCTCTGTTGCTTCCTGCCATGTTTCAGGACACCAGACGTCTTTACCCCCCCCCCCCACCCCCCCCACCCCCCAACAAACAAAGTGTCACAATTAGTGCCCTTTTTGGAGAAGCTGGCAGCGTGGAAGCTACTGCCAAATATCTCCCCATGAGTCGAAAGAACTGTAGTGAAGGGCTACCTGATTCAATTTGCACATCGTCTTCTGCGTTTCAACAGCGTGCTCTCCACCTCTGTGAAACCGGCATGTGCATATCTGTTGACACAGGAATCACAGACTCTCCTGGTTAAAGGGGCCATAGAATGTGTTCCCCTTCCAGACAGAGATCAGTCAGGCTATTACAGACTGTATTTCTTGATTCCCAAGAAATACGGGGGGCTGCGTCCAATCATAGATCTATGGACGTGTATCTTCATTTCGAAATATTGCCACAACTCAGGAGGTTCCTGAGGTTCGCTTTCGGGGGCGAAGCTTACCAGTGTCAGGTTCTTCCATTTGGCCTAGCTTTGTTATCCCGCACTTATACGAAATTCATGGATGCAGCTCTGGCTCCTCTACGACTCCAGGGCATCCACATTTAAAATGTATATAAACGACTGGCTGAATTTGACCCAGTCTCAAGAGCTTGCGCTTCGACATCAGCATGTCGTCCTAGCTCATCTCGAATCTCTGGGCTTGAGACTCAACGCCAAGAAAAGCGTTCTCTCTCCGGCTCAGAGGACAACGTATTTGGGTGTGGTATTATGATTCGATCATAACGCAGGCACAACTGTCTCCTGCATGCATCAAATCCATTCTAAACACCCTAAAGAACATCAAGCTAGGCCAGAAAGTCACTGTTTATCACTTTCAGAAGGATTTAGGTCTCATGGCAGCTGCATCCACGGTGATACCTTTGGGCCTCCTGCACATGAGACCGTTTCAGTTGTGGCTCAGAGCCAGGGGATTTCATCCAAGGGCCAATCCCCAGTGGCAATTAAGGGTTACGCGCCAGGGGCTTCGTACCCTACCTATGTGGTTCAGACCCCGGTTTCTGACTTTGGGTCCCACTCTAGATCCGTGTTGTCATCGCAAGATGCTAATGACAGACGCTTCCCTCATGGGCTGGGGAGCGGCCTTAGTTGGCTGTCCAGCCCAAGGGATCTGGAGAGGTCATCTTCTCGAATTGGCACGTCAATTGCCTCGAAATGAAGACTGTATTTCTGGCCCTGAAATACTTCCTCCAGCCGTTGAGAGGCTACCATGTCCTAGTGCGGGTGGACAACACATCTGTAGTCTCTTACATAAATCGCCGGGGCAGACTGCAGTCGCGCCGCTCGGACGAGTTAGCGCTCCAGGTTCTGCTTTGGGCACAGGAAAAGTTCCTGTCCCTCAGGGCGACTTACATTCCTGGGCATATGAATGTGGGAGCAGGCTTGCTGTCCAGACAAGCTGTGAAACACGGGAAATGGAAACTCCACCCCTAAGTAGTCAAATCTGAGAAAGATTTCAAGTAGCTGAAGTGGACCTCACACAATGTCCCCTCTACATCTCTGACTCATCCAGCTCCCCTGGGTCTGGACGCTATGGCCCATGCGTGGCCCAGACTGCGTCCTTAAGCCTTTCCTCCCTCTACTAGAAGAACTTATGCCCTTATATGGAGTGTTTCTGAGGGCTGGTGCATGACACAGCATGCAGACCCAGCTCACTGCCAAATTGTTTCAGTACTGGAGTTTCTGCAATATAAATTGTCCTCAGGCACAGGCCCTAGTACTCTCAGAACCTATGTGGCCGCTATTTCGGCTTGCCACGGTCTGATTGATGGGATTAATGTGGGAAAGCACCCTTTAGTCGCCCGCTTCATTCGGGGGGCTAAGGGGTTGAGGCACCTACTTGACCTACGACCCCTTCAGGGGATTCAGCCGTAGTGCTCGAGGGGCTGGCTGGCACCCCTTTCGAACCATTAGAATCAGCGCCTGCCAGGCTTCTGACTCTAAGATGGTTTCTCTTATGCCCATTACCTCTCTAAGAAGATTTCGGAATTTACAGGCTTGTCAGTCCTGCCATCCTGTTCCAGTTCAGCTCCTAGGCAAAGCTATTTTGCATCCTCACCCTAATTATCTTCCGGATGTTCCTTACTGTATCCAGTACGTGCTCCTCAGACTTAGGTCCACCGCACTTGCCAGTGCCGTAAGTCAGAGCAGCTTTTCATGTGCCATGGGAGCCGCAACCGGGGGGGGGGGCGGCTGCCTCCAGGCGAACAGTTTCACATTGGGTGAGGGATGTTCCTGCTCAAGTGTATGATGCGGCAGGTTGGTCCTTTCCGCACACATTTGTCAGGTTCTATAGTTTGGATCTCCATCCTACTAATTTCCAAAGTCTCCTGTCCTCCGCCATCTACAACACCGGAGCAGAAGAGACTTCACTTACTGTGTCCAGTATGTGCTCTTCAGATTTACTTCCACCGCACTAGCCAGTGGCGTAAGTCAGAGCAGCTTTTCATATGCCGTGGGGGCCGCAGTCAGGGGTGCGGCTGCCATCAGGCAAACAGTTTCACATTGGGTGAGGGTTGCTATTGTCCTAGCCTACGAGGCGCGTGGTCACACTTCGCCTCTAGGAGGTAGTGCCCATTTCACCAATTGGGTTGCATTTTCAATGGCTTGAGGTGCGCCCTTGCAGCAAGTGTGTGATGCGGCAGGTTGGTCCTTTCCGCACACATTTGTCAGATTCTATAGTTTGGATGTCCATCCTACTAATTTCCAAAGTCTCCTGTCCTCCGCCATCTACAACACCGGAGCAGAAGAGACTTCACTTACTGTGTCCAGTATGTGCTCTTCAGATTTACTTCCACCGCACTAGCCAGTGGCGTAAGTCAGAGCAGCTTTTCATATGCCATGGGAGCCGCAGTCAAGGGTGCGGCTGCCACCAGGCAAGCAGTTTCACATTGGGTGAGGGTTGATATTGCCCTAGCCTACGAGGCGCGTGGTCACACTTCGCCTCTAGGAGGTAGTGCCCATTTCACCAGTTGGGTTGCATCTTCAATGGCTTGAGGTGCGCCTTTGCAGCAAGTGTGTGATGCGGCAGGTCGGTCCTTTCCGCACACATTTGTCAGATCCTATAGTTTGGATGTCGATGGTACTCCGGGCTCGCATGCCCTTGAGTCCACATCCACATGGGTCATGTCTGAGACCTCTTCGATGTTTGTGCGCACACACTACACAACCTTGGGGGTCCAGACACTTACAGTGCGGCGGCGTTGGTATTCTCGTTCCCATTAGCGCTATTGAGCGCAGCATCGAGTGTAGCTTTTGAAAGGGAACGTCTCGGGTTACTTGACTGTAACCCTGTTCCCTGAAAAAGCGGGAACGAGATGCTGCGCCTCAATGCCGCACTGTCGACGTGTCCGGACGTCTCTTCAGACAAAGGGGTAACCTGAGGATGTTTCGGTTTCACGTCTATTTATAACCTGCAGGTGCACATTATCAGTGACGTCACCTGCCGAGGTTATTTAAAGCCAATTATTGGCGTGTTTGACACACATGCTTCACAACCGGTCGAACAAAGAATGTTCTCATTAGCGCTATTGAGCGCAGCATCTCGTTCCCGCTTTTTCAGGGAACAGGGTTACAGTCAAGTAACCCGAGACGTTTTCTGCAATGCTGTAAGACAGTTTTTAATGTGTTAGAAGTTATATGCACAAAAACTAATGTTAGGACTTCAATGATCAAGATTGTCAGTTTACAGCTTTCTGAGTCCAGTAATGCTGAAATAGTGTTTCTGTTGAAATGAAGTGAAATCAAGCCCAAATCTGCTCAAAAGCTTTTCTCTCTATTAGATAAAGCTGTTTCATTCAGTATTCAGTGCAAATCTTGCCAAACTGAAACAAGCTTATGTCTTATGAAGTACAATGTTTTCTGCAATGCTGTAAGACAGCTTTTAATGTGTTAGAAGTTATATGGACAAAAACTTATGTTAGGACTTCAATGATCAAGATTGTCAGTTTACAGCTTTCTGAGTCCAGTAATGCTGAAATAGTGTTTCTGTTGAAATTAAGTGAAATCAAGCCCAAATCTGCTCAAAAGCTTTTCTCTCTATTAGATAAAGCTGTTTCATTCAGTATTCAGTGCAAATCTTGCCAAACTGAAACAAGCTTATGCCTTATGAAGTACAATGTTTTCTGCAATGCTGTAAGACAGTTTTTAATGTGTTAGAAGTTATATGCACAAAAACTAATGTTAGGACTTCAATGATCAAGATTGTCAGTTTACAGCTTTCTGAGTCCAGTAATGCTGAAATAGTGTTTCTGTTCAAATGAAGTGAAATCAAGCCCAAATCTGCTCAAAAGCTTTTCTCTCTATTAGAGAAAGCTGTTTCATTCAGTATTCAGTGCAAATCTTGCCAAACTGAAACATGCTTATGTCTTATGAAATAAAATGTTTTCTGCAATGCTGTAAGACAGTTTTTAATGTGTTAGAAGTTATATACACAAAAACTAATGTTAGGACTGCAATGATCAAGATTGTCACTTTACAGCTTTCTGAGTCCAGTAATGTTGAAATAGTGTTTCTGTTCAAATGAAGTGAAATCAAGCCCAAATCTGCTCAAAAGCTTTTCTCTCTATTAGAGAAACCTGTTTCATTCAATATTCAGTGCAAATCTTGCCAAACTGAAACAAGCTTATGCCTTATGAAGTACAATGTTTTCTGCAATGCTGTAAGACAGTTTTTAATGTGTTAGAAGTTATATGCACAAAAACTCATGTTAGGACTGCAAATGATCAAGATTGTCAGTTTACAGCTTTCTGAGTCCAGTAATGTTGAAATAGTGTTTCTGTTCAAATGATGTGAAATCAAGCCCAAATCTGCTCAAAAGCTTTTCTCTCTATTAGATAAAGCTGTTTCATTCAGTATTCAGTGCAAATCTTGCCAAACTGAAACAAGCTTATGCCTTATGAAGTACAATGTTTTCTGCAATGCTGTAAGACAGTTTTTAATGTGTTAGAAGTTATATGCACAAAAACTAATGTTAGGACTTCAATGATCAAGATTGTCAGTTTACAGCTTTCTGAGTCCAGTAATGCTGAAATAGTGTTTCTGTTCAAATGAAGTGAAATCAAGCCCAAATCTGCTCAAAAGCTTTTCTCTCTATTAGAGAAAGCTGTTTCATTCAGTATTCAGTGCAAATCTTGCCAAACTGAAACATGCTTATGTCTTATGAAATAAAATGTTTTCTGCAATGCTGTAAGACAGTTTTTAATGTGTTAGAAGTTATATACACAAAAACTAATGTTAGGACTGCAATGATCAAGATTGTCAGTTTACAGCTTTCTGAGTCCAGTAATGTTGAAATAGTGTTTCTGTTCAAATGAAGTGAAATCAAGCCCAAATCTGCTCAAAAGCTTTTCTCTCTAATAGAGAATGCGGTTTCATTGAGTATTCACTGCAAATCTTGCCAAACTGAAACAAGCTTATGTCTTATGAAATGAAATGTTTTTTGCAATGCTGTAAGACAGTTTTTAATGTGTTAGAAGTTATATACACAAAAACTAATGTTAGGACTTCAATGATCAAGATTGTCAGTTTACAGCTTTCTGAGTCCAGTAATGCTGAAATAGTGTTTCTGTTCAAATGAAGTGAAATCAAGCCCAAACCTGCTCAAAAGGTTTTCTCTCTATTAGAGAAAGCTGTTTCATTCAATATTCAGTGCAAATCTTGCCAAACTGATACAAGCTTATGCCTTATGAAGTACAATGTTTTCTGCAATGCTGTAAGACAGTTTTTAATGTGTTAGAAGTTATATACACAAAAACTAATGTTAGGACTGCAATGATCAAGATTGTCAGTTTACAGCTT
The DNA here is from genome assembly GCF_023724105.1 of Carassius gibelio. Lineage (NCBI taxonomy): Eukaryota > Metazoa > Chordata > Actinopteri > Cypriniformes > Cyprinidae > Carassius > Carassius gibelio. Next base: position 17,204,542 of record NC_068396.1, read on the forward strand.
TCTGAGTCCAGTAATGTTGAAATAGTGTTTCTGTTCAAATGAAGTGAAATCAAGCCCAAATCTGCTCAAAAGCTTTTCTCTCTAATAGAGAATGCGGTTTCATTCAGTATTCAGTGCAAATCTTGCCAAACTGAAACATGCTTATGTCTTATGAAATAAAATGTTTTCTGCAATGCTGTAAGACAGTTTTTAATGTGTTAGAAGTTATATGCACAAAAACTTATGTTAGGACTTCAATGATCAAGATTGTCAGTTTACAGCTTTCTGAGTCCAGTAATGCTGAAATAGTGTTTCTGTTTAAATGAAGTGAAATCAAGCCCAAATCTGCTCAAAAGCTTTTCTCTCTATTAGATAAAGCTGTTTCATTCAGTATTCAGTGCAAATCTTGCCAAACTGAAACATGCTTATGTCTTATGAAATAAAATGTTTTCTGCAATGCTGTAAGACAGTTTTTAATGTGTTAGAAGTTATATACACAAAAACTAATGTTAGGACTGCAATGATCAAGATTGTCAGTTTACAGCTTTCTGAGTCCAGTAATGTTGAAATAGTGTTTCTTTTCAAATGAAGTGAAATCAAGCCCAAATCTGCTCAAAAGCTTTTCTCACTATTAGAGAAAGCTGTTTCATTCAATATTCAGTGCAAATCTTGCCAATCTGAAACAAGCTTATGCCTTATGAAGTACAATGTTTTCTGCAATGCTGTAAGACAGTTTTTAATGTGTTAGAAGTTATATGCACAAAAACTAATGTTAGGACTGCAATGATCAAGATTGTCAGTTTACAGCTTTCTGAGTCCAGTAATGTTGAAATAGTGTTTCTGTTCAAATGAAGTGAAATCAAGCCCAAATCTGCTCAAAAGCTTTTCTCTCTATTAGAGAAAGCTGTTTCATTCAATATTCAGTGCAAATCTTGCCAAACTGAAAAAAGCTTATGCCTTATGAAGTACAATGTTTTCTGCAATGCTGTAAGACAGTTTTTAATGTGTTAGAAGTTATATACACAAAAACTAATGTTAGGACTGCAATGATCAAGATTGTCAGTTTACAGCTTTCTGAGTCCAGTAATGTTGAAATAGTGTTTCTGTTCAAATGAAGTGAAATCAAGCCCAAATCTGCTCAAAAGCTTTTCTCTCTAATAGAGAATGCGGTTTCATTCAGTATTCAGTGCAAATCTTGCCAAACTGAAACATGCTTATGTCTTATGAAATAAAATGTTTTCTGCAATGCTGTAAGACAGTTTTTAATGTGTTAGAAGTTATATGCACAAAAACTTATGTTAGGACTTCAATGATCAAGATTGTCAGTTTACAGCTTTCTGAGTCCAGTAATGCTGAAATAGTGTTTCTGTTTAAATGAAGTGAAATCAAGCCCAAATCTGCTCAAAAGCTTTTCTCTCTATTAGATAAAGCTGTTTCATTCAGTATTCAGTGCAAATCTTGCCAAACTGAAACATGCTTATGTCTTATGAAATAAAATGTTTTCTGCAATGCTGTAAGACAGTTTTTAATGTGTTAGAAGTTATATACACAAAAACTAATGTTAGGACTGCAATGATCAAGATTGTCAGTTTACAGCTTTCTGAGTCCAGTAATGTTGAAATAGTGTTTCTTTTCAAATGAAGTGAAATCAAGCCCAAATCTGCTCAAAAGCTTTTCTCACTATTAGAGAAAGCTGTTTCATTCAATATTCAGTGCAAATCTTGCCAATCTGAAACAAGCTTATGCCTTATGAAGTACAATGTTTTCTGCAATGCTGTAAGACAGTTTTTAATGTGTTAGAAGTTATATGCACAAAAACTAATGTTAGGACTGCAATGATCAAGATTGTCAGTTTACAGCTTTCTGAGTCCAGTAATGTTGAAATAGTGTTTCTGTTCAAATGAAGTGAAATCAAGCCCAAATCTGCTCAAAAGCTTTTCTCTCTATTAGAGAAAGCTGTTTCATTCAATATTCAGTGCAAATCTTGCCAAACTGAAAAAAGCTTATGCCTTATGAAGTACAATCTTTTCTGCAATGCTGTAAGACAGTTTTTAATGTGTTAGAAGTTATATGCACAAAAACTTATGTTAGGACTTCAATGATCAAGATTGTCAGTTTACAGCTTTCTGTGTCCAGTAATGTTGAAATAGTGTTTCTGTTCAAATGAAGTGAAATCAAGCCCAAATCTGCTCAAAAGCTTTTCTCTCTATTAGATAAAGCTGTTTCATTCAGTATTCAGTGCAAATCTTGCCAAACTGAAACAAGCTTATGTCTTATGAAGTACAATGTTTTCTGCAATGCTGTAAGACAGTTTTTAATGTGTTAGAAGTTATATGCACAAAAACTTATGTTAGGACTTCAATGATCAAGATTGTCAGTTTACAGCTTTCTGAGTCCAGTAATGCTGAAATAGTGTTTCTGTTGAAATGAAGTGAAATCAAGCCCAAATCTGCTCAAAAGCTTTTCTCTCTATTAGATAAAGCTGTTTCAATTCAGTATTCAGTGCAAATCTTGCCAAACTGAAACAAGCTTATGTCTTATGAAGTACAATGTTTTCTGCAATGCTGTAAGACAGTTTTTAATGTGTTAGAAGTTATATGCACAAAAACTAATGTTAGGACTTCAATGATCAAGATTGTCAGTTTACAGCTTTCTGAGTCCAGTAATGCTGAAATAGTGTTTCTGTTGAAATGAAGTGAAATCAAGCCCAAATCTGCTCAAAAGCTTTTCTCTCTATTAGATAAAGCTGTTTCATTCAGTATTCAGTGCAAATCTTGCCAAACTGAAACAAGCTTATGTCTTATGAAGTACAATGTTTTCTGCAATGCTGTAAGACAGCTTTTAATGTGTTAGAAGTTATATGGACAAAAACTTATGTTAGGACTTCAATGATCAAGATTGTCAGTTTACAGCTTTCTGAGTCCAGTAATGCTGAAATAGTGTTTCTGTTGAAATTAAGTGAAATCAAGCCCAAATCTGCTCAAAAGCTTTTCTCTCTATTAGATAAAGCTGTTTCATTCAGTATTCAGTGCAAATCTTGCCAAACTGAAACAAGCTTATGCCTTATGAAGTACAATGTTTTCTGCAATGCTGTAAGACAGTTTTTAATGTGTTAGAAGTTATATGCACAAAAACTAATGTTAGGACTTCAATGATCAAGATTGTCAGTTTACAGCTTTCTGAGTCCAGTAATGCTGAAATAGTGTTTCTGTTCAAATGAAGTGAAATCAAGCCCAAATCTGCTCAAAAGCTTTTCTCTCTATTAGAGAAAGCTGTTTCATTCAGTATTCAGTGCAAATCTTGCCAAACTGAAACATGCTTATGTCTTATGAAATAAAATGTTTTCTGCAATGCTGTAAGACAGTTTTTAATGTGTTAGAAGTTATATACACAAAAACTAATGTTAGGACTGCAATGATCAAGATTGTCACTTTACAGCTTTCTGAGTCCAGTAATGTTGAAATAGTGTTTCTGTTCAAATGAAGTGAAATCAAGCCCAAATCTGCTCAAAAGCTTTTCTCTCTATTAGAGAAACCTGTTTCATTCAATATTCAGTGCAAATCTTGCCAAACTGAAACAAGCTTATGCCTTATGAAGTACAATGTTTTCTGCAATGCTGTAAGACAGTTTTTAATGTGTTAGAAGTTATATGCACAAAAACTCATGTTAGGACTGCAAATGATCAAGATTGTCAGTTTACAGCTTTCTGAGTCCAGTAATGTTGAAATAGTGTTTCTGTTCAAATGATGTGAAATCAAGCCCAAATCTGCTCAAAAGCTTTTCTCTCTATTAGATAAAGCTGTTTCATTCAGTATTCAGTGCAAATCTTGCCAAACTGAAACAAGCTTATGCCTTATGAAGTACAATGTTTTCTGCAATGCTGTAAGACAGTTTTTAATGTGTTAGAAGTTATATGCACAAAAACTTATGTTAGGACTTCAATGATCAAGATTGTCAGTTTACAGCTTTCTGAGTCCAGTAATGCTGAAATAGTGTTTCTGTTGAAATTAAGTGAAATCAAGCCCAAATCTGCTCAAAAGCTTTTCTCTCTATTAGATAAAGCTGTTTCATTCAGTATTCAGTGCAAATCTTGCCAAACTGAAACAAGCTTATGCCTTATGAAGTACAATGTTTTCTGCAATGCTGTAAGACAGTTTTTAATGTGTTAGAAGTTATATGCACAAAAACTAATGTTAGGACTTCAATGATCAAGATTGTCAGTTTACAGCTTTCTGAGTCCAGTAATGCTGAAATAGTGTTTCTGTTCAAATGAAGTGAAATCAAGCCCAAATCTGCTCAAAAGCTTTTCTCTCTATTAGAGAAAGCTGTTTCATTCAGTATTCAGTGCAAATCTTGCCAAACTGAAACATGCTTATGTCTTATGAAATAAAATGTTTTCTGCAATGCTGTAAGACAGTTTTTAATGTGTTAGAAGTTATATGCACAAAAACTTATGTTAGGACTGCAAATGATCAAGATTGTCAGTTTACAGCTTTCTGAGTCCAGTAATGTTGAAATAGTGTTTCTGTACAAATGAAGTGAAATCAAGCCCAAATCTGCTCAAAAGCTTTTCTCTCTATTAGAGAAAGCTGTTTCATTCAATATTCAGTGCAAATCTTGCCAAACTGAAACAAGCTTTTGTCTTATGAAGTACAATGTTTTCTGCAATGCTGTAAGACAGTTTTTAATGTGTTAGAAGTTATATGCACAAAAACTTATGTTAGGACTTCAATGATCAAGATTGTCAGTTTACAGCTTTCTGAGTCCAGTAATGCTGAAATAGTGTTTCTGTTGAAATGAAGTGAAATCAAGCCCAAATCTGCTCAAAAGCTTTTCTCTCTATTAGATAAAGCTGTTTCATTCAGTATTCAGTGCAAATCTTGCCAAACTGAAACAAGCTTATGTCTTATGAAGTACAATGTTTTCTGCAATGCTGTAAGACAGTTTTTAATGTGTTAGAAGTTATATGCACAAAAACTTATGTTAGGACTGCAATGATCAAGATTGTCAGTTTACAGCTTTCTGAGTCCAGTAATGTTGAAATAGTGTTTCTGTTCAAATGAAGTGAAATCAAGCCCAAATCTGCTCAAAAGCTTTTCTCTCTAATAGAGAATGCGGTTTCATTGAGTATTCAGTGCAAATCTTGCCAAACTGAAACAAGCTTATGTCTTATGAAATGAAATGTTTTTTGCAATGCTGTAAGACAGTTTTTAATGTGTTAGAAGTTATATACACAAAAACTAATGTTAGGACTTCAATGATCAAGATTGTCAGTTTACAGCTTTCTGAGTCCAGTAATGCTGAAATAGTGTTTCTGTTCAAATGAAGTGAAATCAAGCCCAAACCTGCTCAAAAGGTTTTCTCTCTATTAGAGAAAGCTGTTTCATTCAATATTCAGTGCAAATCTTGCCAAACTGATACAAGCTTATGCCTTATGAAGTACAATGTTTTCTGCAATGCTGTAAGACAGTTTTTAATGTGTTAGAAGTTATATACACAAAAACTAATGTTAGGACTGCAATGATCAAGATTGTCAGTTTACAGCTTTCTGAGTCCAGTAATGTTGAAATAGTGTTTCTGTTCAAATGAAGTGAAATCAAGCCCAAATCTGCTCAAAAGCTTTTCTCTCTAATAGAGAATGCGGTTTCATTCAGTATTCAGTGCAAATCTTGCCAAACTGAAACATGCTTATGTCTTATGAAATAAAATGTTTTCTGCAATGCTGTAAGACAGTTTTTAATGTGTTAGAAGTTATATACACAAAAACTAATGTTAGGACTGCAATGATCAAGATTGTCAGTTTACAGCTTTCTGAGTCCAGTAATGTTGAAATAGTGTTTCTGTTCAAATGAAGTGAAATCAAGCCCAAATCTGCTCAAAAGCTTTTCTCACTATTAGAGAAAGCTGTTTCATTCAATATTCAGTGCAAATCTTGCCAATCTGAAACAAGCTTATGCCTTATGAAGTACAATGTTTTCTGCAATGCTGTAAGACAGTTTTTAATGTGTTAGAAGTTATATGCACAAAAACTAATGTTAGGACTGCAATGATCAAGATTGTCAGTTTACAGCTTTCTGAGTCCAGTAATGTTGAAATAGTGTTTCTGTTCAAATGAAGTGAAATCAAGCCCAAATCTGCTCAAAAGCTATTCTCTCTATTAGAGAAAGCTGTTTCATTCAATATTCAGTGCAAATCTTGCCAAACTGAAAAAAGCTTATGCCTTATGAAGTACAATGTTTTCTGCAATGCTGTAAGACAGTTTTTAATGTGTTAGAAGTTATATGCACAAAAACTTATGTTAGGACTTCAATGATCAAGATTGTCAGTTTACAGCTTTCTGAGTCCAGTAATGCTGAAATAGTGTTTCTGTTGAAATGAAGTGAAATCAAGCCCAAATCTGCTCAAAAGCTTTTCTCTCTATTAGATAAAGCTGTTTCATTCAGTATTCAGTGCAAATCTTGCCAAACTGAAACAAGCTTATGTCTTATGAAGTACAATGTTTTCTGCAATGCTGTAAGACAGTTTTTAATGTGTTAGAAGTTATATGCACAAAAACTAATGTTAGGACTTCAATGATCAAGTTTGTCAGTTTACAGCTTTCTGAGTCCAGTAATGCTGAAATAGTGTTTCTGTTGAAATGAAGTGAAATCAAGCCCAAATCTGCTCAAAAGCTTTTCTCACTATTAGATAAAGCTGTTTCATTCAGTATTCAGTGCAAATCTTGCCAAACTGAAACAAGCTTATGTCTTATGAAGTACAATGTTTTCTGCAATGCTGTAAGACAGTTTTTAATGTGTTAGAAGTTATATGCACAAAAACTTATGTTAGGACTTCAATGATCAAGATTGTCAGTTTACAGCTTTCTGAGTCCAGTAATGCTGAAATAGTGTTTCTGTTGAAATGAAGTGAAATCAAGCCCAAATCTGCTCAAAAGCTTTTCTCTCTATTAGATAAAGCTGTTTCATTCAGTATTCAGTGCAAATCTTGCCAAACTGAAACAAGCTTATGTCTTATGAAGTACAATGTTTTCTGCAATGCTGTAAGACAGCTTTTAATGTGTTAGAAGTTATATGGACAAAAACTTATGTTAGGACTTCAATGATCAAGATTGTCAGTTTACAGCTTTCTGAGTCCAGTAATGCTGAAATAGTGTTTCTGTTGAAATTAAGTGAAATCAAGCCCAAATCTGCTCAAAAGCTTTTCTCTCTATTAGATAAAGCTGTTTCATTCAGTATTCAGTGCAAATCTTGCCAAACTGAAACAAGCTTATGTCTTATGAAGTACAATGTTTTCTGCAATGCTGTAAGACAGTTTTTAATGTGTTAGAAGTTATATGCACAAAAACTAATGTTAGGACTTCAATGATCAAGTTTGTCAGTTTACAGCTTTCTGAGTCCAGTAATGCTGAAATAGTGTTTCTGTTGAAATGAAGTGAAATCAAGCCCAAATCTGCTCAAAAGCTTTTCTCACTATTAGATAAAGCTGTTTCATTCAGTATTCAGTGCAAATCTTGCCAAACTGAAACAAGCTTATGTCTTATGAAGTACAATGTTTTCTGCAATGCTGTAAGACAGTTTTTAATGTGTTAGAAGTTATATGCACAAAAACTTATGTTAGGACTTCAATGATCAAGATTGTCAGTTTACAGCTTTCTGAGTCCAGTAATGCTGAAATAGTGTTTCTGTTGAAATGAAGTGAAATCAAGCCCAAATCTGCTCAAAAGCTTTTCTCTCTATTAGATAAAGCTGTTTCATTCAGTATTCAGTGCAAATCTTGCCAAACTGAAACAAGCTTATGTCTTATGAAGTACAATGTTTTCTGCAATGCTGTAAGACAGCTTTTAATGTGTTAGAAGTTATATGGACAAAAACTTATGTTAGGACTTCAATGATCAAGATTGTCAGTTTACAGCTTTCTGAGTCCAGTAATGCTGAAATAGTGTTTCTGTTGAAATTAAGTGAAATCAAGCCCAAATCTGCTCAAAAGCTTTTCTCTCTATTAGATAAAGCTGTTTCATTGAGTATTCAGTGCAAATCTTGCCAAACTGAAACAAGCTTATGCCTTATGAAGTACAATGTTTTCTGCAATGCTGTAAGACAGTTTTTAATGTGTTAGAAGTTATATGCACAAAAACTAATGTTAGGACTTCAATGATCAAGATTGTCAGTTTACAGCTTTCTGAGTCCAGTAATGCTGAAATAGTGTTTCTGTTCAAATGAAGTGAAATCAAGCCCAAATCTGCTCAAAAGCTTTTCTCTCTATTAGAGAAAGCTGTTTCATTCAATATTCAGTGCAAATCTTGCCAAACTGAAAGAAGCTTATGCCTTATGAAGTACAATGTTTTCTGCAATGCTGTAAGACAGTTTTTAATGTGTTAGAAGTTATATGCACAAAAACTAATGTTAGGACTTCAATGATCAAGTTTGTCAGTTTACAGCTTTCTGAGTCCAGTAATGCTGAAATAGTGTTTCTGTTGAAATGAAGTGAAATCAAGCTCAAATCTGCTCAAAAGCTTTTCTCTCTATTAGATAAAGCTGTTTCATTCAGTATTCAGTGCAAATCTTGCCAAACTGAAACAAGCTTATGTCTTATGAAGTACAATGTTTTCTGCAATGCTGTAAGACAGTTTTTAATGTGTTAGAAGTTATATGCACAAAAACTAATGTTAGGACTTCAATGATCAAGATTGTCAGTTTGCAGCTTTCTGAGTCCAGTAATGCTGAAATAGTGTTTCTGTTGAAATGAAGTGAAATCAAGCCCAAATCTGCTCAAAAGCTTTTCTCTCTATTAGATAAAGCTGTTTCATTCAGTATTCAGTGCAAATCTTGCCAAACTGAAACAAGCTTATGCCTTATGAAGTACAATGTTTTCTGCAATGCTGTAAGACAGTTTTTAATGTGTTAGAAGTTATATACACAAAAACTAATGTTAGGACTGCAATGATCAAGATTGTCAGTTTACAGCTTTCTGAGTCCAGTAATGTTGAAATAGTGTTTCTGTTCAAATGAAGTGAAATCAAGCCCAAATCTGCTCAAAAAATTTTCTCTCTATTAGATAAAGCTGTTTCATTCAGTATTCAGTGCAAATCGTGCCAAACTGAAACAAGCTTATGCCTTATGAAGTACAATGTTTTCTGCAATGCTGTAAGACAGTTTTTAATGTGTTAGAAGTTATATACACAAAAACTAATGTTAGGACTGCAATGATCAAGATTGTCAGTTTACAGCTTTCTGAGTCCAGTAATGCTGAAATAGTGTTTCTGTTCAAATGAAGTGAAATCAAGCCCAAACCTGCTCAAAAGGTTTTCTCTCTATTAGAGAAAGCTGTTTCATTCAATATTCAGTGCAAATCTTGCCAAACTGATACAAGCTTATGCCTTATGAAGTACAATGTTTTCTGCAATGCTGTAAGACAGTTTTTAATGTGTTAGAAGTTATATACACAAAAACTAATGTTAGGACTGCAATGATCAAGATTGTCAGTTTACAGCTTTCTGAGTCCAGTAATGTTGAAATAGTGTTTCTGTTCAAATGAAGTGAAATCAAGCCCAAATCTGCTCAAAAGCTTTTCTCTCTAATAGAGAATGCGGTTTCATTCAGTATTCAGTGCAAATCTTGCCAAACTGAAACATGCTTATGTCTTATGAAATAAAATGTTTTCTGCAATGCTGTAAGACAGTTTTTAATGTGTTAGAAGTTATATGCACAAAAACTTATGTTAGGACTTCAATGATCAAGATTGTCAGTTTACAGCTTTCTGAGTCCAGTAATGCTGAAATAGTGTTTCTGTTTAAATGAAGTGAAATCAAGCCCAAATCTGCTCAAAAGCTTTTCTCTCTATTAGATAAAGCTGTTTCATTCAGTATTCAGTGCAAATCTTGCCAAACTGAAACATGCTTATGTCTTATGAAATAAAATGTTTTCTGCAATGCTGTAAGACAGTTTTTAATGTGTTAGAAGTTATATACACAAAAACTAATGTTAGGACTGCAATGATCAAGATTGTCAGTTTACAGCTTTCTGAGTCCAGTAATGTTGAAATAGTGTTTCTTTTCAAATGAAGTGAAATCAAGCCCAAATCTGCTCAAAAGCTTTTCTCACTATTAGAGAAAGCTGTTTCATTCAATATTCAGTGCAAATCTTGCCAATCTGAAACAAGCTTATGCCTTATGAAGTACAATGTTTTCTGCAATGCTGTAAGACAGTTTTTAATGTGTTAGAAGTTATATGCACAAAAACTAATGTTAGGACTGCAATGATCAAGATTGTCAGTTTACAGCTTTCTGAGTCCAGTAATGTTGAAATAGTGTTTCTGTTCAAATGAAGTGAAATCAAGCCCAAATCTGCTCAAAAGCTTTTCTCTCTATTAGAGAAAGCTGTTTCATTCAATATTCAGTGCAAATCTTGCCAAACTGAAAAAAGCTTATGCCTTATGAAGTACAATGTTTTCTGCAATGCTGTAAGACAGTTTTTAATGTGTTAGAAGTTATATGCACAAAAACTTATGTTAGGACTTCAATGATCAAGATTGTCAGTTTACAGCTTTCTGTGTCCAGTAATGCTGAAATAGTGTTTCTGTTGAAATGAAGTGAAATCAAGCCCAAATCTGCTCAAAAGCTTTTCTCTCTATTAGATAAAGCTGTTTCATTCAGTATTCAGTGCAAATCTTGCCAAACTGAAACAAGCTTATGTCTTATGAAGTACAATGTTTTCTGCAATGCTGTAAGACAGTTTTTAATGTGTTAGAAGTTATATGCACAAAAACTTATGTTAGGACTTCAATGATCAAGATTGTCAGTTTACAGCTTTCTGAGTCCAGTAATGCTGAAATAGTGTTTCTGTTGAAATGAAGTGAAATCAAGCCCAAATCTGCTCAAAAGCTTTTCTCTCTATTAGATAAAGCTGTTTCAATTCAGTATTCAGTGCAAATCTTGCCAAACTGAAACAAGCTTATGTCTTATGAAGTACAATGTTTTCTGCAATGCTGTAAGACAGTTTTTAATGTGTTAGAAGTTATATGCACAAAAACTAATGTTAGGACTTCAATGATCAAGATTGTCAGTTTACAGCTTTCTGAGTCCAGTAATGCTGAAATAGTGTTTCTGTTGAAATGAAGTGAAATCAAGCCCAAATCTGCTCAAAAGCTTTTCTCTCTATTAGATAAAGCTGTTTCATTCAGTATTCAGTGCAAATCTTGCCAAACTGAAACAAGCTTATGTCTTATGAAGTACAATGTTTTCTGCAATGCTGTAAGACAGCTTTTAATGTGTTAGAAGTTATATGGACAAAAACTTATGTTAGGACTTCAATGATCAAGATTGTCAGTTTACAGCTTTCTGAGTCCAGTAATGCTGAAATAGTGTTTCTGTTGAAATTAAGTGAAATCAAGCCCAAATCTGCTCAAAAGCTTTTCTCTCTATTAGATAAAGCTGTTTCATTCAGTATTCAGTGCAAATCTTGCCAAACTGAAACAAGCTTATGCCTTATGAAGTACAATGTTTTCTGCAATGCTGTAAGACAGTTTTTAATGTGTTAGAAGTTATATGCACAAAAACTAATGTTAGGACTTCAATGATCAAGATTGTCAGTTTACAGCTTTCTGAGTCCAGTAATGCTGAAATAGTGTTTCTGTTCAAATGAAGTGAAATCAAGCCCAAATCTGCTCAAAAGCTTTTCTCTCTATTAGAGAAAGCTGTTTCATTCAGTATTCAGTGCAAATCTTGCCAAACTGAAACATGCTTATGTCTTATGAAATAAAATGTTTTCTGCAATGCTGTAAGACAGTTTTTAATGTGTTAGAAGTTATATACACAAAAACTAATGTTAGGACTGCAATGATCAAGATTGTCACTTTACAGCTTTCTGAGTCCAGTAATGTTGAAATAGTGTTTCTGTTCAAATGAAGTGAAATCAAGCCCAAATCTGCTCAAAAGCTTTTCTCTCTATTAGAGAAACCTGTTTCATTCAATATTCAGTGCAAATCTTGCCAAACTGAAACAAGCTTATGCCTTATGAAGTACAATGTTTTCTGCAATGCTGTAAGACAGTTTTTAATGTGTTAGAAGTTATATGCACAAAAACTCATGTTAGGACTGCAAATGATCAAGATTGTCAGTTTACAGCTTTCTGAGTCCAGTAATGTTGAAATAGTGTTTCTGTTCAAATGATGTGAAATCAAGCCCAAATCTGCTCAAAAGCTTTTCTCTCTATTAGATAAAGCTGTTTCATTCAGTATTCAGTGCAAATCTTGCCAAACTGAAACAAGCTTATGCCTTATGAAGTACAATGTTTTCTGCAATGCTGTAAGACAGTTTTTAATGTGTTAGAAGTTATATGCACAAAAACTTATGTTAGGACTTCAATGATCAAGATTGTCAGTTTACAGCTTTCTGAGTCCAGTAATGCTGAAATAGTGTTTCTGTTGAAATTAAGTGAAATCAAGCCCAAATCTGCTCAAAAGCTTTTCTCTCTATTAGATAAAGCTGTTTCATTCAGTATTCAGTGCAAATCTTGCCAAACTGAAACAAGCTTATGTCTTATGAAGTACAATGTTTTCTGCAATGCTGTAAGACAGTTTTTAATGTGTTAGAAGTTATATGCACAAAAACTTATGTTAGGACTTCAATGATCAAGATTGTCAGTTTACAGCTTTCTGAGTCCAGTAATGCTGAAATAGTGTTTCTGTTGAAATGAAGTGAAATCAAGCCCAAATCTGCTCAAAAGCTTTTCTCTCTATTAGATAAAGCTGTTTCATTCAGTATTCAGTGCAAATCTTGCCAAACTGAAACAAGCTTATGTCTTATGAAGTACAATGTTTTCTGCAATGCTGTAAGACAGTTTTTAATGTGTTAGAAGTTATATGCACAAAAACTTATGTTAGGACTGCAATGATCAAGATTGTCAGTTTACAGCTTTCTGAGTCCAGTAATGTTGAAATAGTGTTTCTGTTCAAATGAAGTGAAATCAAGCCCAAATCTGCTCAAAAGCTTTTCTCTCTATTAGAGAAAGCTGTTTCATTCACAATATTCAGTGCAAATCTTGCCAAACTGAAACAAGCTTATGCCTTATGAAGTACAATGTTTTCTGCAATGCTGTAAGACAGTTTTTAATGTGTTAGAAGTTATATGCACAAAAACTTATGTTAGGACTTCAATTATCAAGATTGTCAGTTTACAGCTTTCTGAGTCCAGTAATGCTGAAATAGTGTTTCTGTTGAAATGAAGTGAAATCAAGCCCAAATCTGCTCAAAAGCTTTTCTCTCTATTAGATAAAGCTGTTTCATTCAGTATTCAGTGCAAATCTTGCCAAACTGAAACAAGCTTATGTCTTATGAAGTACAATGTTTTCTGCAATGCTGTAAGACAGTTTTTAATGTGTTAGAAGTTATATGCACAAAAACTAATGTTAGGACTTCAATGATCAAGTTTGTCAGTTTACAGCTTTCTGAGTCCAGTAATGCTGAAATAGTGTTTCTGTTGAAATGAAGTGAAATCAAGCCCAAATCTGCTCAAAAGCTTTTCTCTCTATTAGATAAAGATGTTTCATTCAGTATTCAGTGCAAATCTTGCCAAACTGAAACAAGCTTATGTCTTATGAAGTACAATGTTTTCTGCAATGCTGTAAGACAGTTTTTAATGTGTTAGAAGTTATATGCACAAAAACTAATGTTAGGACTTCAATGATCAAGATTGTCAGTTTGCAGCTTTCTGAGTCCAGTAATGCTGAAATAGTGTTTCTGTTGAAATGAAGTGAAATCAAGCCCAAATCTGCTCAAAAGCTTTTCTCTCTATTAGATAAAGCTGTTTCATTCAGTATTCAGTGCAAATCTTGCCAAACTGAAACAAGCTTATGCCTTATGAAGTACAATGTTTTCTGCAATGCTGTAAGACAGTTTTTAATGTGTTAGAAGATATATACACAAAAACTAATGTTAGGACTGCAATGATCAAGATTGTCAGTTTACAGCTTTCTGAGTCCAGTAATGTTGAAATAGTGTTTCTGTTCAAATGAAGTGAAATCAAGCCCAAATCTGCTCAAAAAATTTTCTCTCTATTAGATAAAGCTGTTTCATTCAGTATTCAGTGCAAATCTTGCCAAACTGAAACAAGCTTATGCCTTATGAAGTACAATGTTTTCTGCAATGCTGTAAGACAGTTTTTAATGTGTTAGAAGTTATATACACAAAAACTAATGTTAGGACTGCAATGATCAAGATTGTCAGTTTACAGCTTTCTGAGTCCAGTAATGTTGAAATAGTGTTTCTGTTCAAATGAAGTGAAATCAAGCCCAAATCTGCTCAAAAGCTTTTCTCTCTAATAGAGAATGCGGTTTCATTGAGTATTCAGTGCAAATCTTGCCAAACTGAAACAAGCTTATGTCTTATGAAATGAAATGTTTTTTGCAATGCTGTAAGACAGTTTTTAATGTGTTAGAAGTTATATACACAAAAACTAATGTTAGGACTTCAATGATCAAGATTGTCAGTTTACAGCTTTCTGAGTCCAGTAATGCTGAAATAGTGTTTCTGTTCAAATGAAGTGAAATCAAGCCCAAACCTGCTCAAAAGGTTTTCTCTCTATTAGAGAAAGCTGTTTCATTCAATATTCAGTGCAAATCTTGCCAAACTGATACAAGCTTATGCCTTATGAAGTACAATGTTTTCTGCAATGCTGTAAGACAGTTTTTAATGTGTTAGAAGTTATATACACAAAAACTAATGTTAGGACTGCAATGATCAAGATTGTCAGTTTACAGCTTTCTGAGTCCAGTAATGTTGAAATAGTGTTTCTGTTCAAATGAAGTGAAATAAAGCCCAAATCTGCTCAAAAGCTTTTCTCTCTAATAGAGAATGCGGTTTCATTCAGTATTCAGTGCAAATCTTGCCAAACTGAAACATGCTTATGTCTTATGAAATAAAATGTTTTCTGCAATGCTGTAAGACAGTTTTTAATGTGTTAGAAGTTATATGCACAAAAACTTATGTTAGGACTTCAATGATCAAGATTGTCAGTTTACAGCTTTCTGAGTCCAGTAATGCTGAAATAGTGTTTCTGTTTAAATGAAGTGAAATCAAGCCCAAATCTGCTCAAAAGCTTTTCTCTCTATTAGATAAAGCTGTTTCATTCAGTATTCAGTGCAAATCTTGCCAAACTGAAACATGCTTATGTCTTATGAAATAAAATGTTTTCTGCAATGCTGTAAGACAGTTTTTAATGTGTTAGAAGTTATATACACAAAAACTAATGTTAGGACTGCAATGATCAAGATTGTCAGTTTACAGCTTTCTGAGTCCAGTAATGTTGAAATAGTGTTTCTGTTCAAATGAAGTGAAATCAAGCCCAAATCTGCTCAAAAGCTTTTCTCACTATTAGAGAAAGCTGTTTCATTCAATATTCAGTGCAAATCTTGCCAATCTGAAACAAGCTTATGCCTTATGAAGTACAATGTTTTCTGCAATGCTGTAAGACAGTTTTTAATGTGTTAGAAGTTATATGCACAAAAACTAATGTTAGGACTGCAATGATCAAGATTGTCAGTTTACAGCTTTCTGAGTCCAGTAATGTTGAAATAGTGTTTCTGTTCAAATGAAGTGAAATCAAGCCCAAATCTGCTCAAAAGCTTTTCTCTCTATTAGAGAAAGCTGTTTCATTCAATATTCAGTGCAAATCTTGCCAAACTGAAAAAAGCTTATGCCTTATGAAGTACAATGTTTTCTGCAATGCTGTAAGACAGTTTTTAATGTGTTAGAAGTTATATGCACAAAAACTTATGTTAGGACTTCAATTATCAAGATTGTCAGTTTACAGCTTTCTGAGTCCAGTAATGCTGAAATAGTGTTTCTGTTGAAATGAAGTGAAATCAAGCCCAAATCTGCTCAAAAGCTTTTCTCTCTATTAGATAAAGCTGTTTCATTCAGTATTCAGTGCAAATCTTGCCAAACTGAAACAAGCTTATGTCTTATGAAGTACAATGTTTTCTGCAATGCTGTAAGACAGTTTTTAATGTGTTAGAAGTTATATGCACAAAAACTAAGGTTAGGACTTCAATGATCAAGTTTGTCAGTTTACAGCTTTCTGAGTCCAGTAATGCTGAAATAGTGTTTCTGTTGAAATGAAGTGAAATCAAGCCCAAATCTGCTCAAAAGCTTTTCTCACTATTAGATAAAGCTGTTTCATTCAGTATTCAGTGCAAATCTTGCCAAACTGAAACAAGCTTATGTCTTATGAAGTACAATGTTTTCTGCAATGCTGTAAGACAGTTTTTAATGTGTTAGAAGTTATATGCACAAAAACTTATGTTAGGACTTCAATGATCAAGATTGTCAGTTTACAGCTTTCTGAGTCCAGTAATGCTGAAATAGTGTTTCTGTTGAAATGAAGTGAAATCAAGCCCAAATCTGCTCAAAAGCTTTTCTCTCTATTAGATAAAGCTTTTTCATTCAGTATTCAGTGCAAATCTTGCCAAACTGAAACAAGCTTATGTCTTATGAAGTACAATGTTTTCTGCAATGCTGTAAGACAGCTTTTAATGTGTTAGAAGTTATATGCACAAAAACTTATGTTAGGACTTCAATGATCAAGATTGTCAGTTTACAGCTTTCTGAGTCCAGTAATGCTGAAATAGTGTTTCTGTTTAAATGAAGTGAAATCAAGCCCAAATCTGCTCAAAAGCTTTTCTCTCTATTAGATAAAGCTGTTTCATTCAGTATTCAGTGCAAATCTTGCCAAACTGAAACATGCTTATGTCTTATGAAATAAAATGTTTTCTGCAATGCTGTAAGACAGTTTTTAATGTGTTAGAAGTAATATACACAAAAACTAATGTTAGGACTGCAATGATCAAGATTGTCAGTTTACAGCTTTCTGAGTCCAGTAATGTTGAAATAGTGTTTCTTTTCAAATGAAGTGAAATCAAGCCCAAATCTGCTCAAAAGCTTTTCTCACTATTAGAGAAAGCTGTTTCATTCAATATTCAGTGCAAATCTTGCCAATCTGAAACAAGCTTATGCCTTATGAAGTACAATGTTTTCTGCAATGCTGTAAGACAGTTTTTAATGTGTTAGAAGTTATATGCACAAAAACTAATGTTAGGACTGCAATGATCAAGATTGTCAGTTTACAGCTTTCTGAGTCCAGTAATGTTGAAATAGTGTTTCTGTTCAAATGAAGTGAAATCAAGCCCAAATCTGCTCAAAAGCTTTTCTCTCTATTAGAGAAAGCTGTTTCATTCAATATTCAGTGCAAATCTTGCCAAACTGAAAAAAGCTTATGCCTTATGAAGTACAATGTTTTCTGCAATGCTGTAAGACAGTTTTTAATGTGTTAGAAGTTATATGCACAAAAACTTATGTTAGGACTTCAATGATCAAGATTGTCAGTTCACAGCTTTCTGAGTCCAGTAATGCTGAAATAGTGTTTCTGTTGAAATGAAGTGAAATCAAGCCCAAATCTGCTCAAAAGCTTTTCTCTCTATTAGATAAAGCTGTTTCATTCAGTATTCAGTGCAAATCTTGCCAAACTGAAACAAGCTTATGTCTTATGAAGTACAATGTTTTCTGCAATGCTCTAAGACAGTTTTTAATGTGTTAGAAGTTATATGCACAAAAACTAATGTTAGGACTTCAATGATCAAGTTTGTCAGTTTACAGCTTTCTGAGTCCAGTAATGCTGAAATAGTGTTTCTGTTGAAATGAAGTGAAATCAAGCCCAAATCTGCTCAAAAGCTTTTCTCACTATTAGATAAAGCTGTTTCATTCAGTATTCAGTGCAAATCTTGCCAAACTGAAACAAGCTTATGTCTTATGAAGTACAATGTTTTCTGCAATGCTGTAAGACAGTTTTTAGTGTGTTAGAAGTTATATGCACAAAAACTTATGTTAGGACTTCAATGATCAAGATTGTCAGTTTACAGCTTTCTGAGTCCAGTAATGCTGAAATAGTGTTTCTGTTGAAATGAAGTGAAATCAAGCCCAAATCTGCTCAAAAGCTTTTCTCTCTATTAGATAAAGCTGTTTCATTCAGTATTCAGTGCAAATCTTGCCAAACTGAAACAAGCTTATGTCTTATGAAGTACAATGTTTTCTGCAATGCTGTAAGACAGTTTTTAATGTGTTAGAAGTTATATGCACAAAAACTAATGTTAGGACTTCAATGATCAAGATTGTCAGTTTACAGCTTTCTGAGTCCAGTAATGCTGAAATAGTGTTTCTGTTGAAATGAAGTGAAATCAAGCCCAAATCTGCTCAAAAGCTTTTCTCTCTATTAGATAAAGCTGTTTCATTCAGTGCAAATCTTGCCAAACTGAAACAAGCTTATGTCTTATGAAGTACAATGTTTTCTGCAATGCTGTAAGACAGCTTTTAATGTGTTAGAAGTTATATGGACAAAAACTTATGTTAGGACTTCAATGATCAAGATTGTCAGTTTACAGCTTTCTGAGTCCAGTAATGCTGAAATAGTGTTTCTGTTGAAATTAAGTGAAATCAAGCCCAAATCTGCTCAAAAGCTTTTCTCTCTATTAGATAAAGCTGTTTCATTCAGTATTCAGTGCAAATCTTGCCAAACTGAAACAAGCTTATGCCTTATGAAGTACAATGTTTTCTGCAATGCTGTAAGACAGTTTTTAATGTGTTAGAAGTTATATACACAAAAACTAATGTTAGGACTGCAATGATCAAGATTGTCAGTTTACAGCTTTCTGAGTCCAGTAATGTTGAAATAGTGTTTCTGTTCAAATGAAGTGAAATCAAGCCCAAATCTGCTCAAAAGCTTTTCTCTCTATTAGAGAAAGCTGTTTCATTCAATATTCAGTGCAAATCTTGCCAAACTGAAACAAGCTTATGCCTTATGAAGTACAATGTTTTCTGCAATGCTGTAAGACAGTTTTTAATGTGTTAGAAGTTATATGCACAAAAACTAATGTTAGGACTTCAATGATCAAGATTGTCAGTTTGCAGCTTTCTGAGTGCAGTAATGCTGAAATAGTGTTTCTGTTGAAATGAAGTGAAATCAAGCCCAAATCTGCTCAAAAGCTTTTCTCTCTATTAGATAAAGCTGTTTCATTCAGTATTCAGTGCAAATCTTGCCAAACTGAAACAAGCTTATGCCTTATGAAGTACAATGTTTTCTGCAATGCTGTAAGACAGTTTTTAATGTGTTAGAAGTTATATACACAAAAACTAATGTTAGGACTGCAATGATCAAGATTGTCAGTTTACAGCTTTCTGAGTCCAGTAATGTTGAAATAGTGTTTCTGTTCAAATGAAGTGAAATCAAGCCCAAATCTGCTCAAAAAATTTTCTCTCTATTAGATAAAGCTGTTTCATTCAGTATTCAGTGCAAATCTTGCCAAACTGAAACAAGCTTATGCCTTATGAAGTACAATGTTTTCTGCAATGCTGTAAGACAGTTTTTAATGTGTTAGACGTTATATACACAAAAACTAATGTTAGGACTGCAATGATCAAGATTGTCAGTTTACAGCTTTCTGAGTCCAGTAATGTTGAAATAGTGTTTCTGTTCAAATGAAGTGAAATCAAGCCCAAATCTGCTCAAAAGCTTTTCTCTCTAATAGAGAATGCGGTTTCATTGAGTATTCAGTGCAAATCTTGCCAAACTGAAACAAGCTTATGTCTTATGAAATGAAATGTTTTTTGCAATGCTGTAAGACAGTTTTTAATGTGTTAGAAGTTATATACACAAAAACTAATGTTAGGACTTCAATGATCAAGATTGTCAGTTTACAGCTTTCTGAGTCCAGTAATGCTGAAATAGTGTTTCTGTTCAAATGAAGTGAAATCAAGCCCAAACCTGCTCAAAAGCTTTTCTCTCTATTAGATAAAGCTGTTTCATTCAGTATTCAGTGCAAATCTTGCCAAACTGAAACAAGCTTATGTCTTATGAAGTACAATGTTTTCTGCAATGCTGTAAGACAGTTTTTAATGTGTTAGAAGTTATATGCACAAAAACTAATGTTAGGACTTCAATGATCAAGTTTGTCAGTTTACAGCTTTCTGAGTCCAGTAATGCTGAAATAGTGTTTCTGTTGAAATGAAGTGAAATCAAGCCCAAATCTGCTCAAAAGCTTTTCTCTCTATTAGATAAAGCTGTTTCATTCAGTATTCAGTGCAAATCTTGCCAAACTGAAACAAGCTTATGTCTTATGAAGTACAATGTTTTCTGCAATGCTGTAAGACAGTTTTTAATGTGTTAGAAGTTATATGCACAAAAACTTATGTTAGGACTTCAATGATCAAGATTGTCAGTTTACAGCTTTCTGAGTCCAGTAATGCTGAAATAGTGTTTCTGTTGAAATGAAGTGAAATCAAGCCCAAATCTGCTCAAAAGCTTTTCTCTCTATGAGATAAAGCTGTTTCATTCAGTATTCAGTGCAAATCTTGCCAAACTGAAACAAGCTTATGTCTTATGAAGTACAATGTTTTCTACAATGCTGTAAGACAGCTTTTAATGTGTTAGAAGTTATATGGACAAAAACTTATGTTAGGACTTCAATGATCAAGATTGTCAGTTTACAGCTTTCTGAGTCCAGTAATGCTGAAATAGTGTTTCTGTTCAAATGAAGTGAAATCAAGCCCAAATCTGCTCAAAAGCTTTTCTCTCTATTAGAGAAAGCTGTTTCATTCAGTATTCAGTGCAAATCTTGCCAAACTGAAACATGCTTATGTCTTATGAAATAAAATGTTTTCTGCAATGCTGTAAGACAGTTTTTAATGTGTTAGAAGTTATATACACAAAAACTAATGTTAGGACTGCAATGATCAAGATTGTCAGTTTACAGCTTTCTGAGTCCAGTAATGTTGAAATAGTGTTTCTGTTCAAATGAAGTGAAATCAAGCCCAAATCTGCTCAAAAGCTTTTCTCTCTATTAGAGAAAGCTGTTTCATTCAATATTCAGTGCAAATCTTGCCAAACTGAAACAAGCTTATGCCTTATGAAGTACAATGTTTTCTGCAATGCTGTAAGACAGTTTTTAATGTGTTAGAAGTTATATGCACAAAAACTTATGTTAGGACTGCAAATGATCAAGATTGTCAGTTTACAGCTTTCTGAGTCCAGTAATGTTGAAATAGTGTTTCTGTTCAAATGAAGTGAAATCAAGCCCAAATCTGCTCAAAAGCTTTTCTCTCTATTAGATAAAGCTGTTTCATTCAATATTCAGTGCAAATCTTGCCAAACTGAAACAAGCTTATGTCTTATGAAGTACAATGTTTTCTGCAATGCTGTAAGACAGTTTTTAATGTGTTAGAAGTTATATGCACAAAAACTTATGTTAGGACTTCAATGATCAAGATTGTCAGTTTACAGCTTTCTGAGTCCAGTAATGCTGAAATAGTGTTTCTGTTGAAATGAAGTGAAATCAAGCCCAAATCTGCTCAAAAGCTTTTCTCTCTATTAGATAAAGCTGTTTCATTCAGTATTCAGTGCAAATCTTGAAAAACTGAAACAAGCTTATGTCTTATGAAGTACAATGTTTTCTGCAATGCTGTAAGACAGTTTTTAATGTGTTAGAAGTTATATGCACAAAAACTTATGTTAGGACTTCAATGATCAAGATTGTCAGTTTACAGCTTTCTGAGTCCAGTAATGCTGAAATAGTGTTTCTGTTGAAATGAAGTGAAATCAAGCCCAAATCTGCTCAAAAGCTTTTCTCTCTATTAGATAAAGCTGTTTCATTCAGTATTCAGTGCAAATCTTGAAAAACTGAAACAAGCTTATGTCTTATGAAGTACAATGTTTTCTGCAATGCTGTAAGACAGTTTTTAATGTGTTAGAAGTTATATGCACAAAAACTTATGTTAGGACTTCAATGATCAAGATTGTCAGTTTACAGCTTTCTGAGTCCAGTAATGCTGAAATAGTGTTTCTGTTGAAATGAAGTGAAATCAAGCCCAAATCTGCTCAAAAGCTTTTCTCTCTATTAGAGAAAGCTGTTTCATTCAATATTCAGTGCAAATCTTGCCAAACTGAAACAAGCTTATGCCTTATGAAGTACAATGTTTTCTGCAATGCTGTAAGACAGTTTTTAATGTGTTAGAAGTTATATGCACAAAAACTTATGTTAGGACTGCAAATGATCAAGATTGTCAGTTTACAGCTTTCTGAGTCCAGTAATGTTGAAATAGTGTTTCTGTTGAAATGAAGTGAAATCAAGCCCAAATCTGCTCAAAAGCTTTTCTCTCTATTAGATAAAGCTGTTTCATTCAATATTCAGTGCAAATCTTGCCAAACTGAAACAAGCTTATGTCTTATGAAGTACAATGTTTTCTGCAATGCTGTAAGACAGTTTTTAATGTGTTAGAAGTTATATGCACAAAAACTTATGTTAGGACTTCAATGATCAAGATTGTCAGTTTACAGCTTTCTGAGTCCAGTAATGCTGAAATAGTGTTTCTGTTGAAATGAAGTGAAATCAAGCCCAAATCTGCTCAAAAGCTTTTCTCTCTATTAGATAAAGCTGTTTCATTCAGTATTCAGTGCAAATCTTGCCAAACTGAAACAAGCTTATGTCTTATGAAGTACAATGTTTTCTGCAATGCTGAAAGACAGTTTTTAATGTGTTAGAAGTTATATGCACAAAAACTTATGTTAGGACTTCAATGATCAAGATTGTCAGTTTACAGCTTTCTGAGTCCAGTAATGCTGAAATAGTGTTTCTGTTGAAATGAAGTGAAATCAAGCCGAAATCTGCTCAAAAGCTTTTCTCTCTATTAGATAAAGCTGTTTCATTCAGTATTCAGTGCAAATCTTGCCAAACTGAAACATGCTTATGTCTTATGAAATAAAATGTTTTCTGCAATGCTGTAAGACAGTTTTTAATGTGTTAGAAGTTATATACACAAAAACTAATGTTAGGACTGCAATGATCAAGATTGTCAGTTTACAGCTTTCTGAGTCCAGTAATGTTGAAATAGTGTTTCTGTTCAAATGAAGTGAAATCAAGCCCAAATCTGCTCAAAAGCTTTTCTCTCTATTAGATAAAGCTGTTTCATTCAGTATTCAGTGCAAATCTTGCCAAACTGAAACAAGCTTATGTCTTATGAAGTACAATGTTTTCTGCAATGCTGAAAGACAGTTTTTAATGTGTTAGAAGTTATATGCACAAAAACTTATGTTAGGACTTCAATGATCAAGATTGTCAGTTTACAGCTTTCTGAGTCCAGTAATGCTGAAATAGTGTTTCTGTTGAAATGAAGTGAAATCAAGCCGAAATCTGCTCAAAAGCTTTTCTCTCTATTAGATAAAGCTGTTTCATTCAGTATTCAGTGCAAATCTTGCCAAACTGAAACATGCTTATGTCTTATGAAATAAAATGTTTTCTGCAATGCTGTAAGACAGTTTTTAATGTGTTAGAAGTTATATACACAAAAACTAATGTTAGGACTGCAATGATCAAGATTGTCAGTTTACAGCTTTCTGAGTCCAGTAATGTTGAAATAGTGTTTCTGTTCAAATGAAGTGAAATCAAGCCCAAATCTGCTCAAAAGCTTTTCTCTCTATTAGAGAAAGCTGTTTCATTCAATATTCAGTGCAAATCTTGCCAAACTGAAACAAGCTCATGCCTTATGAAGTACAATGTTTTCTGCAATGCTGTAAGACAGTTTTTAATGTGTTAGAAGTTATATGCACAAAAACTTATGTTAGGACTGCAATGATCAAGATTGTCAGTTTACAGCTTTCTGAGTCCAGTAATGTTGAAATAGTGTTTCTGTTCAAATGAAGTGAAATCAAGCCCAAATCTGCTCAAAAGCTTTTCTCTCTATTAGAGAAAGCTGTTTCATTCAATATTCAGTGCAAATCTTGCCAAACTGAAACAAGCTTATGCCTTATGAAGTACAATGTTTTCTGCAATGCTGTAAGACAGTTTTTAATGTGTTAGAAGTTATATGCACAAAAACTTATGTTAGGACTTCAATTATCAAGATTGTCAGTTTACAGCTTTCTGAGTCCAGTAATGCTGAAATAGTGTTTCTGTTGAAATGAAGTGAAATCAAGCCCAAATCTGCTCAAAAGCTTTTCTCTCTATTAGATAAAGCTGTTTAATTCAGTATTCAGTGCAAATCTTGCCAAACTGAAACAAGCTTATGTCTTATGAAGTACAATGTTTTCTGCAATGCTGTAAGACAGTTTTTAATGTGTTAGAAGTTATATGCACAAAAACTAATGTTAGGACTTCAATGATCAAGTTTGTCAGTTTACAGCTTTCTGAGTCCAGTAATGCTGAAATAGTGTTTCTGTTGAAATGAAGTGAAATCAAGCCCAAATCTGCTCAAAAGCTTTTCTCTCTATTAGAGAAAGCTGTTTCATTCAGTATTCAGTGCAAAACTTGCCAAACTGAAACATGCTTATGTCTTATGAAATAAAATGTTTTCTGCAATGCTGTAAGACAGTTTTTAATGTGTTAGAAGTTATATACACAAAAACTAATGTTAGGACTGCAATGATCAAGATTGTCAGTTTACAGCTTTCTGAGTCCAGTAATGTTGAAATAGTGTTTCTGTTCAAATGAAGTGAAATCAAGCCCAAATCTGCTCAAAAGCTTTTCTCTCTATTAGAGAAAGCTGTTTCATTCAATATTCAGTGCAAATCTTGCCAAACTGAAACAAGCTTATGCCTTATGAAGTACAATGTTTTCTGCAATGCTGTAAGACAGTTTTTAATGTGTTAGAAGTTATATGCACAAAAACTTATGTTAGGACTGCAAATGATCAAGATTGTCAGTTTACAGCTTTCTGAGTCCAGTAATGTTGAAATGGTGTTTCTGTTCAAATGAAGTGAAATCAAGCCCAAATCTGCTCAAAAGCTTTTCTCTCTATTAGATAAAGCTGTTTCATTCAATATTCAGTGCAAATCTTGCCAAACTGAAACAAGCTTATGTCTTATGAAGTACAATGTTTTCTGCAATGCTGTAAGACAGTTTTTAATGTGTTAGAAGTTATATGCACAAAAACTTATGTTAGGACTTCAATGATCAAGATTGTCAGTTTACAGCTTTCTGAGTCCAGTAATGCTGAAATAGTGTTTCTGTTGAAATGAAGTGAAATCAAGCCCAAATCTGCTCAAAAGCTTTTCTCTCTATTAGATAAAGCTGTTTCATTCAGTATTCAGTGCAAATCTTGCCAAACTGAAACAAGCTTATGTCTTATGAAATGAAATGTTTTTTGCAATGCTGTAAGACAGTTTTTAATGTGTTAGAAGTTATATACACAAAAACTAATGTTAGGACTTCAATGATCAAGATTGTCAGTTTACAGCTTTCTGAGTCCAGTAATGCTGAAATAGTGTTTCTGTTCAAATGAAGTGAAATCAAGCCCAAACCTGCTCAAAAGCTTTTCTCTCTATTAGATAAAGCTGTTTCATTCAGTATTCAGTGCAAATCTTGCCAAACTGAAACAAGCTTATGTCTTATGAAGTACAATGTTTTCTGCAATGCTGTAAGACAGTTTTTAATGTGTTAGAAGTTATATGCACAAAAACTAATGTTAGGACTTCAATGATCAAGTTTGTCAGTTTACAGCTTTCTGAGTCCAGTAATGCTGAAATAGTGTTTCTGTTGAAATGAAGTGAAATCAAGCCCAAATCTGCTCAAAAGCTTTTCTCTCTATTAGATAAAGCTGTTTCATTCAGTATTCAGTGCAAATCTTGCCAAACTGAAACAAGCTTATGTCTTATGAAGTACAATGTTTTCTGCAATGCTGTAAGACAGTTTTTAATGTGTTAGAAGTTATATGCACAAAAACTTATGTTAGGACTTCAATGATCAAGATTGTCAGTTTACAGCTTTCTGAGTCCAGTAATGCTGAAATAGTGTTTCTGTTGAAATGAAGTGAAATCAAGCCCAAATCTGCTCAAAAGCTTTTCTCTCTATGAGATAAAGCTGTTTCATTCAGTATTCAGTGCAAATCTTGCCAAACTGAAACAAGCTTATGTCTTATGAAGTACAATGTTTTCTACAATGCTGTAAGACAGCTTTTAATGTGTTAGAAGTTATATGGACAAAAACTTATGTTAGGACTTCAATGATCAAGATTGTCAGTTTACAGCTTTCTGAGTCCAGTAATGCTGAAATAGTGTTTCTGTTCAAATGAAGTGAAATCAAGCCCAAATCTGCTCAAAAGCTTTTCTCTCTATTAGAGAAAGCTGTTTCATTCAGTATTCAGTGCAAATCTTGCCAAACTGAAACATGCTTATGTCTTATGAAATAAAATGTTTTCTGCAATGCTGTAAGACAGTTTTTAATGTGTTAGAAGTTATATACACAAAAACTAATGTTAGGACTGCAATGATCAAGATTGTCAGTTTACAGCTTTCTGAGTCCAGTAATGTTGAAATAGTGTTTCTGTTCAAATGAAGTGAAATCAAGCCCAAATCTGCTCAAAAGCTTTTCTCTCTATTAGAGAAAGCTGTTTCATTCAATATTCAGTGCAAATCTTGCCAAACTGAAACAAGCTTATGCCTTATGAAGTACAATGTTTTCTGCAATGCTGTAAGACAGTTTTTAATGTGTTAGAAGTTATATGCACAAAAACTTATGTTAGGACTGCAAATGATCAAGATTGTCAGTTTACAGCTTTCTGAGTCCAGTAATGTTGAAATAGTGTTTCTGTTCAAATGAAGTGAAATCAAGCCCAAATCTGCTCAAAAGCTTTTCTCTCTATTAGATAAAGCTGTTTCATTCAATATTCAGTGCAAATCTTGCCAAACTGAAACAAGCTTATGTCTTATGAAGTACAATGTTTTCTGCAATGCTGTAAGACAGTTTTTAATGTGTTAGAAGTTATATGCACAAAAACTTATGTTAGGACTTCAATGATCAAGATTGTCAGTTTACAGCTTTCTGAGTCCAGTAATGCTGAAATAGTGTTTCTGTTGAAATGAAGTGAAATCAAGCCCAAATCTGCTCAAAAGCTTTTCTCTCTATTAGATAAAGCTGTTTCATTCAGTATTCAGTGCAAATCTTGAAAAACTGAAACAAGCTTATGTCTTATGAAGTACAATGTTTTCTGCAATGCTGTAAGACAGTTTTTAATGTGTTAGAAGTTATATGCACAAAAACTTATGTTAGGACTTCAATGATCAAGATTGTCAGTTTACAGCTTTCTGAGTCCAGTAATGCTGAAATAGTGTTTCTGTTGAAATGAAGTGAAATCAAGCCCAAATCTGCTCAAAAGCTTTTCTCTCTATTAGAGAAAGCTGTTTCATTCAATATTCAGTGCAAATCTTGCCAAACTGAAACAAGCTTATGCCTTATGAAGTACAATGTTTTCTGCAATGCTGTAAGACAGTTTTTAATGTGTTAGAAGTTATATGCACAAAAACTTATGTTAGGACTGCAAATGATCAAGATTGTCAGTTTACAGCTTTCTGAGTCCAGTAATGTTGAAATAGTGTTTCTGTTGAAATGAAGTGAAATCAAGCCCAAATCTGCTCAAAAGCTTTTCTCTCTATTAGATAAAGCTGTTTCATTCAATATTCAGTGCAAATCTTGCCAAACTGAAACAAGCTTATGTCTTTTGAAGTACAATGTTTTCTGCAATGCTGTAAGACAGTTTTTAATGTGTTAGAAGTTATATACACAAAAACTAATGTTAGGACTGCAATGATCAAGATTGTCAGTTTACAGCTTTCTGAGTCCAGTAATGTTGAAATAGTGTTTCTGTTCAAATGAAGTGAAATCAAGCCCAAATCTGCTCAAAAGCTTTTCTCTCTATTAGATAAAGCTGTTTCATTCAGTATTCAGTGCAAATCTTGCCAAACTGAAACAAGCTTATGTCTTATGAAGTACAATGTTTTCTGCAATGCTGAAAGACAGTTTTTAATGTGTTAGAAGTTATATGCACAAAAACTTATGTTAGGACTTCAATGATCAAGATTGTCAGTTTACAGCTTTCTGAGTCCAGTAATGCTGAAATAGTGTTTCTGTTGAAATGAAGTGAAATCAAGCCGAAATCTGCTCAAAAGCTTTTCTCTCTATTAGATAAAGCTGTTTCATTCAGTATTCAGTGCAAATCTTGCCAAACTGAAACATGCTTATGTCTTATGAAATAAAATGTTTTCTGCAATGCTGTAAGACAGTTTTTAATGTGTTAGAAGTTATATACACAAAAACTAATGTTAGGACTGCAATGATCAAGATTGTCAGTTTACAGCTTTCTGAGTCCAGTAATGTTGAAATAGTGTTTCTGTTCAAATGAAGTGAAATCAAGCCCAAATCTGCTCAAAAGCTTTTCTCTCTATTAGAGAAAGCTGTTTCATTCAATATTCAGTGCAAATCTTGCCAAACTGAAACAAGCTCATGCCTTATGAAGTACAATGTTTTCTGCAATGCTGTAAGACAGTTTTTAATGTGTTAGAAGTTATATGCACAAAAACTTATGTTAGGACTGCAATGATCAAGATTGTCAGTTTACAGCTTTCTGAGTCCAGTAATGTTGAAATAGTGTTTCTGTTCAAATGAAGTGAAATCAAGCCCAAATCTGCTCAAAAGCTTTTCTCTCTATTAGAGAAAGCTGTTTCATTCAATATTCAGTGCAAATCTTGCCAAACTGAAACAAGCTTATGCCTTATGAAGTACAATGTTTTCTGCAATGCTGTAAGACAGTTTTTAATGTGTTAGAAGTTATATGCACAAAAACTTATGTTAGGACTTCAATTATCAAGATTGTCAGTTTACAGCTTTCTGAGTCCAGTAATGCTGAAATAGTGTTTCTGTTGAAATGAAGTGAAATCAAGCCCAAATCTGCTCAAAAGCTTTTCTCTCTATTAGATAAAGCTGTTTAATTCAGTATTCAGTGCAAATCTTGCCAAACTGAAACAAGCTTATGTCTTATGAAGTACAATGTTTTCTGCAATGCTGTAAGACAGTTTTTAATGTGTTAGAAGTTATATGCACAAAAACTAATGTTAGGACTTCAATGATCAAGTTTGTCAGTTTACAGCTTTCTGAGTCCAGTAATGCTGAAATAGTGTTTCTGTTGAAATGAAGTGAAATCAAGCCCAAATCTGCTCAAAAGCTTTTCTCTCTATTAGAGAAAGCTGTTTCATTCAGTATTCAGTGCAAAACTTGCCAAACTGAAACATGCTTATGTCTTATGAAATAAAATGTTTTCTGCAATGCTGTAAGACAGTTTTTAATGTGTTAGAAGTTATATACACAAAAACTAATGTTAGGACTGCAATGATCAAGATTGTCAGTTTACAGCTTTCTGAGTCCAGTAATGTTGAAATAGTGTTTCTGTTCAAATGAAGTGAAATCAAGCCCAAATCTGCTCAAAAGCTTTTCTCTCTATTAGAGAAAGCTGTTTCATTCAATATTCAGTGCAAATCTTGCCAAACTGAAACAAGCTTATGCCTTATGAAGTACAATGTTTTCTGCAATGCTGTAAGACAGTTTTTAATGTGTTAGAAGTTATATGCACAAAAACTTATGTTAGGACTGCAAATGATCAAGATTGTCAGTTTACAGCTTTCTGAGTCCAGTAATGTTGAAATGGTGTTTCTGTTCAAATGAAGTGAAATCAAGCCCAAATCTGCTCAAAAGCTTTTCTCTCTATTAGATAAAGCTGTTTCATTCAATATTCAGTGCAAATCTTGCCAAACTGAAACAAGCTTATGTCTTATGAAGTACAATGTTTTCTGCAATGCTGTAAGACAGTTTTTAATGTGTTAGAAGTTATATGCACAAAAACTTATGTTAGGACTTCAATGATCAAGATTGTCAGTTTACAGCTTTCTGAGTCCAGTAATGCTGAAATAGTGTTTCTGTTGAAATGAAGTGAAATCAAGCCCAAATCTGCTCAAAAGCTTTTCTCTCTATTAGATAAAGCTGTTTCATTCAGTATTCAGTGCAAATCTTGCCAAACTGAAACAAGCTTATGTCTTATGAAATGAAATGTTTTTTTGCAATGCTGTAAGACAGTTTTTAATGTGTTAGAAGTTATATACACAAAAACTAATGTTAGGACTTCAATGATCAAGATTGTCAGTTTACAGCTTTCTGAGTCCAGTAATGCTGAAATAGTGTTTCTGTTCAAATGAAGTGAAATCAAGCCCAAACCTGCTCAAAAGCTTTTCTCTCTATTAGATAAAGCTGTTTCATTCAGTATTCAGTGCAAATCTTGCCAAACTGAAACAAGCTTATGTCTTATGAAGTACAATGTTTTCTGCAATGCTGTAAGACAGTTTTTAATGTGTTAGAAGTTATATGCACAAAAACTAATGTTAGGACTTCAATGATCAAGTTTGTCAGTTTACAGCTTTCTGAGTCCAGTAATGCTGAAATAGTGTTTCTGTTGAAATGAAGTGAAATCAAGCCCAAATCTGCTCAAAAGCTTTTCTCTCTATTAGATAAAGCTGTTTCATTCAGTATTCAGTGCAAATCTTGCCAAACTGAAACAAGCTTATGTCTTATGAAGTACAATGTTTTCTGCAATGCTGTAAGACAGTTTTTAATGTGTTAGAAGTTATATGCACAAAAACTTATGTTAGGACTTCAATGATCAAGATTGTCAGTTTACAGCTTTCTGAGTCCAGTAATGCTGAAATAGTGTTTCTGTTGAAATGAAGTGAAATCAAGCCCAAATCTGCTCAAAAGCTTTTCTCTCTATGAGATAAAGCTGTTTCATTCAGTATTCAGTGCAAATCTTGCCAAACTGAAACAAGCTTATGTCTTATGAAGTACAATGTTTTCTACAATGCTGTAAGACAGCTTTTAATGTGTTAGAAGTTATATGGACAAAAACTTATGTTAGGACTTCAATGATCAAGATTGTCAGTTTACAGCTTTCTGAGTCCAGTAATGCTGAAATAGTGTTTCTGTTCAAATGAAGTGAAATCAAGCCCAAATCTGCTCAAAAGCTTTTCTCTCTATTAGAGAAAGCTGTTTCATTCAGTATTCAGTGCAAATCTTGCCAAACTGAAACATGCTTATGTCTTATGAAATAAAATGTTTTCTGCAATGCTGTAAGACAGTTTTTAATGTGTTAGAAGTTATATACACAAAAACTAATGTTAGGACTGCAATGATCAAGATTGTCAGTTTACAGCTTTCTGAGTCCAGTAATGTTGAAATAGTGTTTCTGTTCAAATGAAGTGAAATCAAGCCCAAATCTGCTCAAAAGCTTTTCTCTCTATTAGAGAAAGCTGTTTCATTCAATATTCAGTGCAAATCTTGCCAAACTGAAACAAGCTTATGCCTTATGAAGTACAATGTTTTCTGCAATGCTGTAAGACAGTTTTTAATGTGTTAGAAGTTATATGCACAAAAACTTATGTTAGGACTGCAAATGATCAAGATTGTCAGTTTACAGCTTTCTGAGTCCAGTAATGTTGAAATAGTGTTTCTGTTCAAATGAAGTGAAATCAAGCCCAAATCTGCTCAAAAGCTTTTCTCTCTATTAGATAAAGCTGTTTCATTCAATATTCAGTGCAAATCTTGCCAAACTGAAACAAGCTTATGTCTTATGAAGTACAATGTTTTCTGCAATGCTGTAAGACAGTTTTTAATGTGTTAGAAGTTATATGCACAAAAACTTATGTTAGGACTTCAATGATCAAGATTGTCAGTTTACAGCTTTCTGAGTCCAGTAATGCTGAAATAGTGTTTCTGTTGAAATGAAGTGAAATCAAGCCCAAATCTGCTCAAAAGCTTTTCTCTCTATTAGATAAAGCTGTTTCATTCAGTATTCAGTGCAAATCTTGAAAAACTGAAACAAGCTTATGTCTTATGAAGTACAATGTTTTCTGCAATGCTGTAAGACAGTTTTTAATGTGTTAGAAGTTATATGCACAAAAACTTATGTTAGGACTTCAATGATCAAGATTGTCAGTTTACAGCTTTCTGAGTCCAGTAATGCTGAAATAGTGTTTCTGTTGAAATGAAGTGAAATCAAGCCCAAATCTGCTCAAAAGCTTTTCTCTCTATTAGAGAAAGCTGTTTCATTCAATATTCAGTGCAAATCTTGCCAAACTGAAACAAGCTTATGCCTTATGAAGTACAATGTTTTCTGCAATGCTGTAAGACAGTTTTTAATGTGTTAGAAGTTATATGCACAAAAACTTATGTTAGGACTGCAAATGATCAAGATTGTCAGTTTACAGCTTTCTGAGTCCAGTAATGTTGAAATAGTGTTTCTGTTGAAATGAAGTGAAATCAAGCCCAAATCTGCTCAAAAGCTTTTCTATCTATTAGATAAAGCTGTTTCATTCAATATTCAGTGCAAATCTTGCCAAACTGAAACAAGCTTATGTCTTATGAAGTACAATGTTTTCTGCAATGCTGTAAGACAGTTTTTAATGTGTTAGAAGTTATATGCACAAAAACTTATGTTAGGACTTCAATGATCAAGATTGTCAGTTTACAGCTTTCTGAGTCCAGTAATGCTGAAATAGTGTTTCTGTTTAAATGAAGTGAAATCAAGCCCAAATCTGCTCAAAAGCTTTTCTCTCTATTAGATAAAGCTGTTTCATTCAGTATTCAGTGCAAATCTTGCCAAACTGAAACAAGCTTATGTCTTATGAAGTACAATGTTTTCTGCAATGCTGAAAGACAGTTTTTAATGTGTTAGAAGTTATATGCACAAAAACTTATGTTAGGACTTCAATGATCAAGATTGTCAGTTTACAGCTTTCTGAGTCCAGTAATGCTGAAATAGTGTTTCTGTTGAAATGAAGTGAAATCAAGCCCAAATCTGCTCAAAAGCTTTTCTCTCTATTAGATAAAGCTGTTTCATTCAGTATTCAGTGCAAATCTTGCCAAACTGAAACATGCTTATGTCTTATGAAATAAAATGTTTTCTGCAATGCTGTAAGACAGTTTTTAATGTGTTAGAAGTTATATATACAAAAACTAATGTTAGGACTGCAATGATCAAGATTGTCAGTTTACAGCTTTCTGAGTCCAGTAATGTTGAAATAGTGTTTCTGTTCAAATGAAGTGAAATCAAGCCCAAATCTGCTCAAAAGCTTTTCTCTCTATTAGAGAAAGCTGTTTCATTCAATATTCAGTGCAAATCTTGCCAAACTGAAACAAGCTCATGCCTTATGAAGTACAATGTTTTCTGCAATGCTGTAAGACAGTTTTTAATGTGTTAGAAGTTATATGCACAAAAACTTATGTTAGGACTGCAATGATCAAGATTGTCAGTTTACAGCTTTCTGAGTCCAGTAATGTTGAAATAGTGTTTCTGTTGAAATGAAGTGAAATCAAGCCCAAATCTGCTCAAAAGCTTTTCTCTCTATTAGAGAAAGCTGTTTCATTCAGTATTCAGTGCAAATCTTGCCAAACTGAAACAAGCTTATGCCTTATGAAGTACAATGTTTTCTGCAATGCTGTAAGACAGTTTTTAATGTGTTAGAAGTTATATGCACAAAAACTTATGTTAGGACTTCAATGATCAAGATTGTCAGTTTGCAGCTTTCTGAGTCCAGTAATGCTGAAATAGTGTTTCTGTTGAAATGAAGTGAAATCAAGCCCAAATCTGCTCAAAAGCTTTTCTCTCTATTAGATAAAGCTGTTTCATTCAGTATTCAGTGCAAATCTTGCCAAACTGAAACAAGCTTATGTCTTATGAAGTACAATGTTTTCTGCAATGCTGTAAGACAGTTTTTAATGTGTTAGAAGTTATATGCACAAAAACTAATGTTAGGACTTCAATGATCAAGATTGTCAGTTTACAGCTTTCTGAGTCCAGTAATGCTGAAATAGTGTTTCTGTTGAAATGAAGTGAAATCAAGCCCAAATCTGCTCAAAAGCTTTTCTCTCTATTAGATAAAGCTGTTTCATTCAGTATTCAGTGCAAATCTTGCCAAACTGAAACAAGCTTATGTCTTATGAAGTACAATGTTTTCTGCAATGCTGTAAGACAGTTTTTAATGTGTTAGAAGTTATATACACAAAAACTAATGTTAGGACTGCAATGATCAAGATTGTCAGTTTACAGCTTTCTGAGTCCAGTAATGTTGAAATAGTGTTTCTGTTCAAATGAAGTGAAATCAAGCCCAAATCTGCTCAAAAGCTTTTCTCTCTATTAGAGAAAGCTGTTTCATTCAATATTCAGTGCAAATCTTGCCAAACTGAAACAAGCTTATGCCTTATGAAGTACAATGTTTTCTGCAATGCTGTAAGACAGTTTTTAATGTGTTAGAAGTTATATGCACAAAAACTTATGTTAGGACTGCAAATGATCAAGATTGTCAGTTTACAGCTTTCTGAGTCCAGTAATGTTGAAATAGTGTTTCTGTTCAAATGAAGTGAAATCAAGCCCAAATCTGCTCAAAAGCTTTTCTCTCTATTAGATAAAGCTGTTTCATTCAATATTCAGTGCAAATCTTGCCAAACTGAAACAAGCTTATGTCTTATGAAGTACAATGTTTTCTGCAATGCTGTAAGACAGTTTTTAATGAGTTAGAAGTTATATGCACAAAAACTTATGTTAGGACTTCAATGATCAAGATTGTCAGTTTACAGCTTTCTGAGTCCAGTAATGCTGAAATAGTGTTTCTGTTGAAATGAAGTGAAATCAAGCCCAAATCTGCTCAAAAGCTTTTCTCTCTATTAGATAAAGCTGTTTCATTCAGTATTCAGTGCAAATCTTGCCAAACTGAAACAAGCTTATGTCTTATGAAGTACAATGTTTTCTGCAATGCTGTAAGACAGTTTTTAATGTGTTAGAAGTTATATGCACAAAAACTAATGTTAGGACTTCAATGATCAAGATTGTCAGTTTACAGCTTTCTGAGTCCAGTAATGCTGAAATAGTGTTTCTGTTGAAATGAAGTGAAATCAAGCCCAAATCTGCTCAAAAGCTTTTCTCTCTATTAGATAAAGCTGTTTCATTCAGTATTCAGTGCAAATCTTGCCAAACTGAAACAAGCTTATGTCTTATGAAGTACAATGTTTTCTGCAATGCTGTAAGACAGTTTTTAATGTGTTAGAAGTTATATGCACAAAAACTAATGTTAGGACTTCAATGATCAAGATTGTCAGTTTACAGCTTTCTGAGTCCAGTAATGCTGAAATAGTGTTTCTGTTGAAATGAAGTGAAATCAAGCCCAAATCTGCTCAAAAGCTTTTCTCTCTATTAGATAAAGCTGTTTCATTCAGTATTCAGTGCAAATCTTGCCAAACTGAAACAAGCTTATGTCTTATGAAGTACAATGTTTTCTGCAATGCTGTAAGACAGCTTTTAATGTGTTAGAAGTTATATGCACAAAAACTTATGTTAGGACTTCAATGATCAAGATTGTCAGTTTACAGCTTTCTGAGTCCAGTAATGCTGAAATAGTGTTTCTGTTTAAATGAAGTGAAATCAAGCCCAAATCTGCTCAAAAAATTTTCTCTCTATTAGATAAAGCTGTTTCATTCAGTATTCAGTGCAAATCTTGCCAAACTGAAACAAGCTTATGCCTTATGAAGTACAATGTTTTCTGCAATGCTGTAAGACAGTTTTTAATGTGTTAGAAGTTATATACACAAAAACTAATGTTAGGACTTCAATGATCAAGATTGTCAGTTTACAGCTTTCTGAGTCCAGTAATGTTGAAATAGTGCTTCTGTTCAAATGAAGTTAAATCAAGCCCAAATCTGCTCAAAAGCTTTTCTCTCTATTAGAGAATGCGGTTTCATTCAGTATTCAGTGCAAATCTTGCCAAACTGAAACAAGCTTATGTCTTATGAAATACAATGTTTTCTGCAATGCTGTAAGACAGTTTTTAATGTGTTAGAAGTTATATGCACAAAAACTTATGTTAGGACTTCAATGATCAAGATTGTCAGTTTACAGCTTTCTGAGTCCAGTAATGCTGAAATAGTGCTTCTGTTCAAATGAAGTGGAATCTAGCCCAAATCTGCTCAAAAGCTTGTCTCTCTATTAGAGAAAGCTGTTTCATTCAGTATTCAGTGCAAATCTTGCCAAACTGAAACAAGCTTATGCCTTATGAAGTACAATGTTTTCTGCAATGCTGTAAGACAGTTTTTAATGTGTTAGAAGTTATATGCACAAAAACTTATGTTAGGACTTCAATGATCAAGATTGTCAGTTTACAGCTTTCTGAGTCCAGTAATGCTGAAATAGTGTTTCTGTTCAAATGAAGTGAAATCAAGCCCAAATCTGCTCAAAAACTTTTCTCTCTATTAGAGAAAGCTGTTTCATTCAGTATTCAGTGCAAATCTTGCCAAACTGAAACTTGCTTATGTCTTATGAAATAAAATGTTTTCTGCAATGCTGTAAGACAGTTTTTAATGTGTTAGAAGTTATATACCCAAAAACTAATGTTAGGACTGCAATGATCAAGATTGTCAGTTTACAGCTTTCTGAGTCCAGTAATGTTGAAATAGTGTTTCTGTTCAAATGAAGTGAAATCAAGCCCAAATCTGCTCAAAAGCTTTTCTCTCTAATAGAGAATGCGGTTTCATTGAGTATTCAGTGCAAATCTTGCCAAACTGAAACAAGCTTTTGTCTTATGAAATGAAATGTTTTTTGCAATACTGTAAGACAGTTTTTAATGTGTTAGAAGTTATATACACAAAAACTAATGTTAGAACTTCAATGATCAAGATTGTCAGTTTACAGCTTTCTGAGTCCAGTAATGTTGAAATAGTGCTTCTGTTCAAATGAAGTAAAATCAAGCCCAAATCTGCTCAAAAGCTTTTCTCTCTAATAGAGAATGCGGTTTCATTCAGTATTCAGTGCAAATCTTGCCAAACTGAAACAAGCTTATGTCTTATGAAATACAATGTTTTCTGCAATGCTGTAAGACAGTTTTTAATGTGTTAGAAGTTATATGCACAAAAACTTATGTTAGGACTTCAATGATCAAGATTGTCAGTTTACAGCTTTCTGAGTCCAGTAATGCTGAAATAGTGCTTCTGTTCAAATGAAGTGGAATCTAGCCCAAATCTGCTCAAAAGCTTGTCTCTCTATTAGAGAAAGCTGTTTCATTCAGTATTCAGTGCAAATCTTGCCAAACTGAAACAAGCTTATGCCTTATGAAGTACAATGTTTACTGCAATGCTGTAAGACAGTTTTTAATGTGTTAGAAGTTATATGCACAAAAACTTATGTTAGGACTTCAATGATCAAGATTGTCAGTTTACAGCTTTCTGAGTCCAGTAATGCTGAAATAGTGTTTCTGTTGAAATGAAGTGAAATCAAGCCCAAATCTGCTCAAAAGCTTTTCTCTCTATTAGATAAAGCTGTTTCATTCAGTATTCAGTGCAAATCTTGCCAAACTGAAACAAGCTTATGTCTTATGAAGTACAATGTTTTCTGCAATGCTGTAAGACAGCTTTTAATATGTTAGAAGTTATATGCACAAAAACTTATGTTAGGACTTCAATGATCAAGATTGTCAGTTTACAGCTTTCTGAGTCCAGTAATGCTGAAATAGTGTTTCTGTTTAAATGAAGTGAAATCAAGCCCAAATCTGCTCAAAAAATTTTCTCTCTATTAGATAAAGCTGTTTCATTCAGTATTCAGTGCAAATCTTGCCAAACTGAAACAAGCTTATGCCTTATGAAGTACAATGTTTTCTGCAATGCTGTAAGACAGTTTTTAATGTGTTAGAAGTTATATACACAAAAACTAATGTTAGGACTGCAATGATCAAGATTGTCAGTTTACAGCTTTCTGAGTCCAGTAATGTTGAAATAGTGCTTCTGTTCAAATGAAGTGAAATCAAGCCCAAATCTGCTCAAAAGCTTTTCTCTCTATTAGAGAATGCGGTTTCATTCAGTATTCAGTGCAAATCTTGCCAAACTGAAACAAGCTTATGTCTTATGAAATACAATGTTTTCTGCAATGCTGTAAGACAGTTTTTAATGTGTTAGAAGTTATATGCACAAAAACTTATGTTAGGACTTCAATGATCAAGATTGTCAGTTTACAGCTTTCTGAGTCCAGTAATGCTGAAATAGTGCTTCTGTTCAAATGAAGTGGAATCTAGCCCAAATCTGCTCAAAAGCTTGTCTCTCTATTAGAGAAAGCTGTTTCATTCAGTATTCAGTGCAAATCTTGCCAAACTGAAACAAGCTTATGCCTTATGAAGTACAATGTTTTCTGCAATGCTGTAAGACAGTTTTTAATGTGTTAGAAGTTATATGCACAAAAACTTATGTTAGGACTTCAATGATCAAGATTGTCAGTTTACAGCTTTCTGAGTCCAGTAATGCTGAAATAGTGTTTCTGTTCAAATGAAGTGAAATCAAGCCCAAATCTGCTCAAAAACTTTTCTCTCTATTAGAGAAAGCTGTTTCATTCAGTATTCAGTGCAAATCTTGCCAAACTGAAACTTGCTTATGTCTTATGAAATAAAATGTTTTCTGCAATGCTGTAAGACAGTTTTTAATGTGTTAGAAGTTATATACCCAAAAACTAATGTTAGGACTGCAATGATCAAGATTGTCAGTTTACAGCTTTCTGAGTCCAGTAATGTTGAAATAGTGTTTCTGTTCAAATGAAGTGAAATCAAGCCCAAATCTGCTCAAAAGCTTTTCTCTCTAATAGAGAATGCGGTTTCATTGAGTATTCAGTGCAAATCTTGCCAAACTGAAACAAGCTTATGTCTTATGAAATGAAATGTTTTTTGCAATGCTGTAAGACAGTTTTTAATGTGTTAGAAGTTATATACACAAAAACTAATGTTAGAACTTCAATGATCAAGATTGTCAGTTTACAGCTTTCTGAGTCCAGTAATGTTGAAATAGTGCTTCTGTTCAAATGAAGTAAAATCAAGCCCAAATCTGCTCAAAAGCTTTTCTCTCTAATAGAGAATGCGGTTTCATTCAGTATTCAGTGCAAATCTTGCCAAACTGAAACAAGCTTATGTCTTATGAAATACAATGTTTTCTGCAATGCTGTAAGACAGTTTTTAATGTGTTAGAAGTTATATGCACAAAAACTTATGTTAGGACTTCAATGATCAAGATTGTCAGTTTACAGCTTTCTGAGTCCAGTAATGCTGAAATAGTGCTTCTGTTCAAATGAAGTGGAATCTAGCCCAAATCTGCTCAAAAGCTTGTCTCTCTATTAGAGAAAGCTGTTTCATTCAGTATTCAGTGCAAATCTTGCCAAACTGAAACAAGCTTATGCCTTATGAAGTACAATGTTTTCTGCAATGCTGTAAGACAGTTTTTAATGTGTTAGAAGTTATATGCACAAAAACTTATGTTAGGACTTCAATGATCAAGATTGTCAGTTTACAGCTTTCTGAGTCCAGTAATGCTGAAATAGTGTTTCTGTTCAAATGAAGTGAAATCAAGCCCAAATCTGCTCAAAAACTTTTCTCTCTATTAGAGAAAGCTGTTTCATTCAGTATTCAGTGCAAATCTTGCCAAACTGAAACTTGCTTATGTCTTATGAAATAAAATGTTTTCTGCAATGCTGTAAGACAGTTTTTAATGAGTTAGAAGTTATATACCCAAAAACTAATGTTAGGACTGCAATGATCAAGATTGTCAGTTTACAGCTTTCTGAGTCCAGTAATGTTGAAATAGTGTTTCTGTTCAAATGAAGTGAAATCAAGCCCAAATCTGCTCAAAAGCTTTTCTCTCTAATAGAGAATGCGGTTTCATTGAGTATTCAGTGCAAATCTTGCCAAACTGAAACAAGCTTATGTCTTATGAAATGAAATGTTTTTTGCAATGCTGTAAGACAGTTTTTAATGTGTTAGAAGTTATATACACAAAAACTAATGTTAGAACTTCAATGATCAAGATTGTCAGTTTACAGCTTTCTGAGTCCAGTAATGTTGAAATAGTGCTTCTGTTCAAATGAAGTAAAATCAAGCCCAAATCTGCTCAAAAGCTTTTCTCTCTAATAGAGAATGCGGTTTCATTCAGTATTCAGTGCAAATCTTGCCAAACTGAAACAAGCTTATGTCTTATGAAATACAATGTTTTCTGCAATGCTGTAAGACAGTTTTTAATGTGTTAGAAGTTATATGCACAAAAACTTATGTTAGGACTTCAATGATCAAGATTGTCAGTTTACAGCTTTCTGAGTCCAGTAATGCTGAAATAGTGCTTCTGTTCAAATGAAGTGGAATCTAGCCCAAATCTGCTCAAAAGCTTGTCTCTCTATTAGAGAAAGCTGTTTCATTCAGTATTCAGTGCAAATCTTGCCAAACTGAAACAAGCTTATGCCTTATGAAGTACAATGTTTTCTGCAATGCTGTAAGACAGTTTTTAATGTGTTAGAAGTTATATGCACAAAAACTTATGTTAGGACTTCAATGATCAAGATTGTCAGTTTACAGCTTTCTGAGTCCAGTAATGCTGAAATAGTGTTTCTGTTCAAATGAAGTGAAATCAAGCCCAAATCTGCTCAAAAGCTTTTCTCTCTATTAGAGAAAGCTGTTTCATTCAGTATTCAGTGCAAATCTTGCCAAACTGAAATTTGCTTATGTCTTATGAAATAAAATGTTTACTGCAATGCTGTAAGACAGTTTTTAATGTGTTAGAAGTTATATACCCAAAAACTAATGTTAGGACTGCAATGATCAAGATTGTCAGTTTACAGCTTTCTGAGTCCAGTAATGTTGAAATAGTGTTTCTGTTCAAATGAAGTGAAATCAAGCCCAAATCTGCTCAAAAGCTTTTCTCTCTAATAGAGAATGCGGTTTCATTGAGTATTCAGTGCAAATCTTGCCAAACTGAAACAAGCTTATGTCTTATGAAATGAAATGTTTTTTGCAATACTGTAAGACAGTTTTTAATGTGTTAGAAGTTATATACACAAAAACTAATGTTAGAACTTCAATGATCAAGATTGTCAGTTTACAGCTTTCTGAGTCCAGTAATGTTGAAATAGTGTTTCTGTTCAAATGAAGTGAAATCAAGCCCAAATCTGCTCAAAAGCTTTTCTCTCTAATAGAGAATGCGGTTTCATTGAGTATTCAGTGCAAATCTTGCCAAACTGAAACAA
This sequence comes from Carassius gibelio, assembly GCF_023724105.1. NCBI lineage: Eukaryota > Metazoa > Chordata > Actinopteri > Cypriniformes > Cyprinidae > Carassius > Carassius gibelio. The sequence goes on from NC_068396.1 coordinate 17,245,456, forward strand.
GCTTATGTCTTATGAAATGAAATGTTTTTTGCAATACTGTAAGACAGTTTTTAATGTGTTAGAAGTTATATACACAAAAACTAATGTTAGAACTTCAATGATCAAGATTGTCAGTTTACAGCTTTCTGAGTCCAGTAATGTTGAAATAGTGTTTCTGTTCAAATGAAGTGAAATCAAGCCCAAATCTGCTCAAAAGCTTTTCTCTCTATTAGAGAAAGCTGTTTCATTCAATATTCAGTGCAAATCTTGCCAAACTGAAACAAGCTTATGCCTTATGAAGTACAATGTTTTCTGCAATGCTGTAAGACAGTTTTTAATGTGTTAGAAGTTATATGCACAAAAACTTATGTTAGGACTTCAATGATCAAGATTGTCAGTTTACAGCTTTCTGAGTCCAGTAATGCTGAAATAGTGTTTCTGTTTAAATGAAGTGAAATCAAGCCCAAATCTGCTCAAAAGCTTTTCTCTCTATTAGATAAAGCTGTTTCATTCAGTATTCAGTGCAAATCTTGCCAAACTGAAACATGCTTATGTCTTATGAAATAAAATGTTTTCTGCAATGCTGTAAGACAGTTTTTAATGTGTTAGAAGTTATATACACAAAAACTAATGTTAGGACTGCAATGATCAAGATTGTCAGTTTACAGCTTTCTGAGTCCAGTAATGTTGAAATAGTGTTTCTGTTCAAATGAAGTGAAATCAAGCCCAAATCTGCTCAAAAGCTTTTCTCACTATTAGAGAAAGCTGTTTCATTCAATATTCAGTGCAAATCTTGCCAATCTGAAACAAGCTTATGCCTTATGAAGTACAATGTTTTCTGCAATGCTGTAAGACTGTTTTTAATGTGTTAGAAGTTATATGCACAAAAACTAATGTTAGGACTGCAATGATCAAGATTGTCAGTTTACAGCTTTCTGAGTCCAGTAATGTTGAAATAGTGTTTCTGTTCAAATGAAGTGAAATCAAGCCCAAATCTGCTCAAAAGCTTTTCTCTCTATTAGAGAAAGCTGTTTCATTCAATATTCAGTGCAAATCTTGCCAAACTGAAAAAAGCTTATGCCTTATGAAGTACAATGTTTTCTGCAATGCTGTAAGACAGTTTTTAATGTGTTAGAAGTTATATGCACAAAAACTTATGTTAGGACTTCAATGATCAAGATTGTCAGTTTACAGCTTTCTGAGTCCAGTAATGCTGAAATAGTGTTTCTGTTGAAATGAAGTGAAATCAAGCCCAAATCTGCTCAAAAGCTTTTCTCTCTATTAGATAAAGCTGTTTCATTCAGTATTCAGGGCAAATCTTGCCAAACTGAAACAAGCTTATGTCTTATGAAGTACAATGTTTTCTGCAATGCTGTAAGACAGTTTTTAATGTGTTAGAAGTTATATGCACAAAAACTAATGTTAGGACTTCAATGATCAAGTTTGTCAGTTTACAGCTTTCTGAGTCCAGTAATGCTGAAATAGTGTTTCTGTTGAAATGAAGTGAAATCAAGCCCAAATCTGCTCAAAAGCTTTTCTCTCTATTAGATAAAGCTGTTTCATTCAGTATTCAGTGCAAATCTTGCCAAACTGAAACAAGCTTATGTCTTATGAAGTACAATGTTTTCTGCAATGCTGTAAGACAGTTTTTAATGTGTTAGAAGTTATATGCACAAAAACTTATGTTAGGACTTCAATGATCAAGATTGTCAGTTTACAGCTTTCTGAGTCCAGTAATGCTGAAATAGTGTTTCTGTTGAAATGAAGTGAAATAAAACCCAAATCTGCTCAAAAGCTTTTCTCTCTATTAGATAAAGCTGTTTCATTCAGTATTCAGTGCAAATCTTGCCAAACTGAAACAAGCTTATGTCTTATGAAGTACAATGTTTTCTGCAATGCTGTAAGACAGTTTTTAATGTGTTAGAAGTTATATGCACAAAAACTAATGTTAGGACTTCAATGATCAAGATTGTCAGTTTACAGCTTTCTGAGTCCAGTAATGCTGAAATAGTGTTTCTGTTGAAATTAAGTGAAATCAAGCCCAAATCTGCTCAAAAGCTTTTCTCTCTATTAGATAAAGCTGTTTCATTCAGTATTCAGTGCAAATCTTGCCAAACTGAAACAAGCTTATGCCTTATGAAGTACAATGTTTTCTGCAATCATGTAAGACAGTTTTTAATGTGTTAGAAGTTATATGCACAAAAACTAATGTTAGGACTTCAATGATCAAGATTGTCAGTTTACAGCTTTCTGAGTCCAGTAATGCTGAAATAGTGTTTCTGTTCAAATGAAGTGAAATCAAGCCCAAATCTGCTCAAAAGCTTTTCTCTCTATTAGAGAAAGCTGTTTCATTCAGTATTCAGTGCAAATCTTGCCAAACTGAAACATGCTTATGTCTTATGAAATAAAATGTTTTCTGCAATGCTGTAAGACAGTTTTTAATGTGTTAGAAGTTATATACACAAAAACTAATGTTAGGACTGCAATGATCAAGATTGTCAGTTTACAGCTTTCTGAGTCCAGTAATGTTGAAATAGTGTTTCTGTTCAAATGAAGTGAAATCAAGCCCAAATCTGCTCAAAAGCTTTTCTCTCTATTAGAGAAAGCTGTTTCATTCAATATTCAGTGCAAATCTTGCCAATCTGAAACAAGCTTATGTCTTATGAAGTACAATGTTTTCTGCAATGCTGAAAGACAGTTTTTAATGTGTTAGAAGTTATTTGCACAAAAACTTATGTTAGGACTTCAATGATCAAGATTGTCAGTTTACAGCTTTCTGAGTCCAGTAATGCTGAAATAGTGTGTCTATTGAAATAAAGTGAAATCAAGCCCAAATCTGCTCAAAAGCTTTTCTCTCTATTAGATAAAGCTGTTTCATTCAGTATTCAGTGCAAATCTTGCCAAACTGAAACAAGCTTATGCCTTATGAAGTACAATGTTTTCTGCAATGCTGTAAGACAGTTTTTAATGTGTTAGAAGTTATATGCACAAAAACTTATGTTAGGACTTCAATGATCAAGATTGTCAGTTTACAGCTTTCTGAGTCCAGTAATGCTGAAATAGTGTTTCTGTTCAAATGAAGTGAAATCAAGCCCAAATCTGCTCAAAAGCTTTTCTCTCTATTAGAGAAAGCTGTTTCATTCAGTATTCAGTGCAAATCTTGCCAAACTGAAACTTGCTTATGTCTTATGAAATAAAATGTTTTCTGCAATGCTGTAAGACAGTTTTTAATGTGTTAGAAGTTATATACCCAAAAACGTCCCAAGGTTACGCATGTAACCCTAGTTCCTTGAGGGAACGAGACGCTGCGTCGATATCGCTTTGGGGGAACGTCCCTGACGAGACCGGCTCTGAACATCGTGTGCAAACTGTCCAATGGACGGGCGTGACGTCACGGAGCGGGGTGACGTAGCGACCAGGAAGCTATATAAGCACGTGCCGTGCAGCTGGCTTCAGCTTCGAGTAGGGAAGCAAGCGCCGGCAGGGGTGCCGGGAGTATGGCTCTGCGACGCAGCGTCTCGTTCCCTCAAGGAACTAGGGTTACATGCGTAACCTTGGGACGTTCCTTTTCGGGAACTCGAGCTGCGTCGATATCGCTTTGGGGAACGAGGTGCCCACGCTGCCAGACTACCAAATCCCTGCCTAGTGTGTATCCGGAGAGCACAGCTTAGGACGAGAGAACAGAAGAGCCCGGAGTGGCTCGCATATCAAGATCGTAGAATCTGACAAATGTAGAGGGCGTGGACCACCCCGCAGCGTTGCAGATGTCCAAGAGGGACACACCTGCTGAGAAGGCCTTGGAGGCCGCCATACTCCGAGTAGAGTGAGCCTTGGCCCCCAAAGGAGGGGGAAGACCAGAGGACTCATAGGACTCGTTGATAGCCTCGACTATCCAACGACTAAGGGTCTGCTTGGTGGCAGGAGAACCCTTATTAGTAGGACCGTAGCATACAAGCAATTGGTCGGACTTTCTCCACAGGGCAGCTCTGTGGACGTATGCGTCGAGTGCTCGCACTGGACACATACAGTTTAGCTTCTCTTGGTCTGGCTCCCGAAAGGGAGGAGGACAGAAGGCCTGCAGTACGATAGGCTGTGGTGTAACAGAGGGAACCTTTGGAACATAACCCGCTCGAGGGTATAAGAATGCTTTGGCCATACCAGGGGCAAAGTCTAAATAAGTAGGGGCCACCGAAAGGGCCTGGAGATCTCCAACTCGTTTCAGCGAGGTGATTGCCAGTAGCAGGGGAGTTTTCAGTGTCAGATGTCTATCTGAGATATCTTGAATTGGCTCGAATGGAGCTTTACAAAGAGCCTCTAGAACCACAACCAAATCCCATGGGGGAATACGGGACCGTACTGGAGGTCTCAGCCTCAATGCACCTCGGAGGAAACGTGTAACTAGGGGGTGTCTACCCACTGACTGATCATTGAAAGGGACATGGAAAGCAGCTATGGCCGCCACGTACACCTTTAAGGTGGAGTGGGATAACCCCGCAGAGAGCCTAGCTTGTAAAAACTCCAGAACTGTACCAACTGGGCAGTTAACAGGGTCAAGATGGCGATCTCTGCACCATGAAGTAAAGAATGACCACTTCAGGGCGTACAGTTTCCTCGTAGAGGGAGCTCTGGACTGGAGGAGGGTCTCAACAACCTCGGTTGAGAGACCAGCTGCTAACAGTTGTGCCCCCTCAGGGGCCACACCCACAGCTTGAACACCTCCGGGCGAGGGTGGATTATCGTGCCCTGCGCTTGTGAGAGTAGGTCTTTCCTGATCGGTATCTCCCACGGAGAGCCGTCGAGGAGCGAGACTAGATCTGAGAACCATATTCGGCCCGGCCAGAACGGGGCTACTAACAACAGACGGACCCCGTCCTGGCGTACTCTCGCCAGAACTCCCGGGAGCAGAGCGGTAGGGGGAAAAGCGTACAGACGAAGCCTCGGCCAGGTCTGTACCATAGCGTCCAGTCCCAGAGGAGCTGGATGAACTAGAGAGAACCAGAGGGGACATTGCGATGTCTCTTGAGTCGCAAAGAGGTCCACCTGAGCTTTGCCAAACACTCTCCATATCTGCTCCACCACCTCGGGGTGAAGCATCCATTCCCCGGGCCTCGGCCCCTGCCTCGACAGTATGTCTGCTCCCACATTCAATCTCCCAGGAATATACACTGCTCTGATCGAGAGGAGTTTGCCCTGGGACCAGAGAAGGATCTGGTATGCCAGCTTGTACAAGGGGCGTGAGCGCAGACCCCCCTGGTGATTGATATAAGAGACCACTGATGTGTTGTCGGTGCGCACCAACACATGGTGACCTCTCAGGTCTGGGAGGAAATATTTTAATGCTCGATAGACTGCTAACATCTCTAGGCAATTGATGTGCCACGTCAGGTGGCGACCACTCCACAGACCGCGGGCAGGGTGGCCACTCATGACCGCACCCCAACCGGTGAGGGACGCGTCTGTCGCTAGCGTTACACGGCGACGAAGAGCTCCCAGCACCGGGCCCTGATTCAAGAACCAAGGTTTCTTCCACATGTCTAAGGCACGAAGGCATCGCCGCGTGACCTTGATAACTCGAAGTGGATTTCCCCTCGGGGAAAAGCCCTTGGACTTGAGCCACCACTGTAGGGGTCTCATGTGCAGCAGGCCAAAAGGTATCACGTTGGACGCAGCTGCCATGAGCCCTAACAATCTCTGGAATTGTTTGACAGTGAGTGGCTGGCCTTCTTTGACTCTCTCGACTGAAGTGAGGATCGACTCGATCCGAGCAGGAGACATACGTGCCTGCATCGTGGTCGAATCCCACACTACGCCTAGATAGGTGGTTCTCTGAACTGGAGAAAGTACACTCTTCTTGGCATTTAGTCTCAAACCCAGCTCCCCCATGTGTGCGAGAACGACATCTCGATGTCGAACCGCCATCTGCTCTGATCGAGCTAAGATCAACCAATCGTCGATATAATTCAGAATGCGGATGCCCTGCATACGGAGGGATACCAGAGCCGCATCTACACATTTCGTGAACGTGCGGGGTGAGAGTGCAAGGCCGAAGGGAAGTACTCGATATTGATAAGCTTCGCCCCCGAAAGCGAACCTCAGATACTTCCTGTGTTGTGGAAGGATGGATATGTGGAAGTATGCGTCTTTGAGATCTATGGTGACAAACCAGTCCTCGGATCTGATTTGAGCTACAACCTGCTTGACAGTGAGCATTTTGAACTTCAGTGACATAACTGAGCGGTTCAGGTGACGTAAGTCTATGATCGGACGCAACCCCCCATCCTTCTTTGGAACTATGAAATACCGGCTGTAAAATCCGGATTCCCTGTCTAGAGGAGGGACCACCTCGATGGCCTCCTTCCTTAATAGGGTATTCACTTCTTGTTCCATAACCAGAGCCTGCTGGGGGCCGACCACAGTCGGTGTAACCCCGTTGAACTTCGGTGGTGGACGACCGAACTGAATGCAATAGCCTTTTTCTATTGTACGCAGGACCCAACGAGATACATTTGGCAGTAGCTTCCACGCTGCTAAATAATCTACTAAGGGAATCAGTCTCTCGAGACTGACCTCTGGTGTAAGAGGCCCCCGAAGGGGCGGCGAGCCTCCTAGCTCCGCTGCGCTCACGGGCGGAAATAACTGGGAGTAGTGCTCGAGGGAGGCCGCTGCGCCCTGAAGCTCTGGCAGGGTTGACAGACCGACCTCCTGAGGGCACTGAGGTGAGGCGGGCACCGTATACTGAGGTGGACCGCGCTCTACCCCAGTAGGGGCTACCCTCTGGACCCTGATGTCAGGATCGTTTCGTCGAGGACTTCCGGGCCTCGATAACTGTTCTTAAATCGGGCTTTTTAGCTCTGGAAGTCCCCGACTCAGGGCGTCGCTGAGGCCCTCGGTCCCGACGTGGGGGAACACGAGCGGCGACACTCTGTTTCTGCGCTTCCCGGTATGAGGAGCCGGTATGTGGCGTGGTGATCTCCCGCCCAGATGCACCACGAGAGCGACGAGGGAGGAAATTCTGGAACGCCGCCGCCTGTTTGCGTGCCTCCTGGAACCTGTCGACGACAGTGTTGACTGTGTCGCCAAACAGGCCCGAGGCTTGAAGCGGGGCGTCCAGGAGGCAGACCCTGTCTCTTTCTTTTATCTCTGACAGGGTCAGCCACAAATGCCTCTCCGCGGCCACTAAGGCTGCCATAGACCGCCCAATCGCGCGAGCGGTCTCTTTAGTGGCGCGGAGAGAGAGATCAGCGGTCTTTCTAAGCTCTTCAATATCATCAGACTTAATCCCCTCTCCCTCATCGATATCTCCCAGCAGGTCGGCTTGATAAGCTTGAAGGACTGCCATGGTGTGAAGGCAAGCCCCAGCCTGACCTGCTGCCACATAACCTTTGCCCACAAGCGATGATGTAACTCGCAGCGGCTTAGTGGGCAATGCCGGAGCCTTTAGGGACGATGCCGAGCCGGGTGACAGATAGCCCGCGAGCGTCTGTTCAACCCGTGGCAACGTCCTATAACCCCGCTCTCCCAGCCCCATCACGTTGCCATAATATAGTGAATCGGGGCCAAAGAGGCGGGTCGAATATGGGTGTTTCCACGATCTCGATAACTCATCATGGAGATCGGGAAAAAACGGTAGACTCCGGCGTGGAGGTGGTTTCCTCGGCCGCAGAAAGCGTTCATCTAGCTTGCTTTTCTGCGGCTCAGTGTGTTTTTCTGCAGGCCATTCGATTTTTAATCTATCAACTGCGCGTGTAACCACCTCCAAAAGCTCCTCATACTGGGGCGATAGGGGTGGCGAATCCCCAGCAACAGTCTCCACGTCAACCTCCTCGGAGGAAGAGAGGCGGAGAGCTGATCCCTCACCCTGGGGGGAAGAAACCGACGAGCGTGCTTCCGAACCCAGGGTTTGGGCGCCTGATCTGGCAGATGAGGAAGGAGATAAGGACTGGCCCGTCTCCATTCCCTCTGACAGATCCACCTGCGAACCCCACGAGTGCAGCAGCCGCTCTGCCTCGGCAGAAGCGGGGCCAGCACCGCGAGGAACGCTGGTGAAGGCTCCCTCCTCGAAGAGAGCCCTCCGGGATCGAAGCGCCCGCATTGGCAATCGCTCGCAATGCGGACAGTCGGCCCCCTCGAGAGCCGACTCAGCGTGCTTCGATCCCAGGCAAGCCACGCACAGATTGTGTGTATCCCCGCTCGTGATGTAGCGAGGGCAGGGAGGAACACACAAACTGTAACGCGGCTTGGAATCGCCCTTTAAATACTTGGTCTTTTGCTTTGCTTTTGGCATTATTGAGCTGTATTAGCGATCTTTTAATGGCTAAGGAGACAGACAACAATAAATAGGACCAACGGGACAGACTTTTTAACATGCACACACAGAGCGCTTGCTGACAGAGCGAAGCTGAAGCCAGCTGCACGGCACGTGCTTATATAGCTTCCTGGTCGCTACGTCACCCCGCTCCGTGACGTCACGCCCGTCCATTGGACAGTTTGCACACGATGTTCAGAGCCGGTCTCGTCAGGGACGTTCCCCCAAAGCGATATCGACGCAGCTCGAGTTCCCGAAAAGGAACTAATGTTAGGATTGCAATGATCAAGATTGTCAGTTTACAGCTTTCTGAGTCCAGTAATGTTGAAATAGTGTTTCTGTTCAAATGAAGTGAAATCAAGCCCAAATCTGCTCAAAAGCTTTTCTCTCTAATAGAGAATGCGGTTTCATTGAGTATTCAGTGCAAATCTTGCCAAACTGAAACAAGCTTATCTCTTATGAAATGAAATGTTTTTTGCAATACTATAAGACAGTTTTTAATGTGTTAGAAGTTATATACACAAAAACTAATGTTAGAACTTCAATGATCAAGATTGTCAGTTTACAGCTTTCTGAGTCCAGTAATGTTGAAATAGTGTTTCTGTTCAAATGAAGTGAAATCAAGCCCAAATCTGCTCAAAAGCTTTTCTCTCTATTAGAGAAAGCTGTTTCATTCAATATTCAGTGCAAATCTTGCCAAACTGTAACAAGCTTATGCCTTATGAAGTACAATGTTTTCTGCAATGCTGTAAGACAGTTTTTAATGTGTTAGAAGTTATATGCACAAAAACTTATGTTAGGACTTCAATGATCAAGATTGTCAGTTTACAGCTTTCTGAGTCCAGTAATGCTGAAATAGTGTTTCTGTTTAAATGAAGTGAAATCAAGCCCAAATCTGCTCAAAAGCTTTTCTCTCTATTAGATAAAGCTGTTTCATTCAGTATTCAGTGCAAATCTTGCCAAACTAAAACATGCTTATGTCTTATGAAATAAAATGTTTTCTGCAATGCTGTAAGACAGTTTTTAATGTGTTAGAAGTTATATACACAAAAACTAATGTTAGGACTGCAATGATCAAGATTGTCAGTTTACAGCTTTCTGAGTCCAGTAATGTTGAAATAGTGTTTCTGTTCAAATGAAGTGAAATCAAGCCCAAATCTGCTCAAAAGCTTTTCTCACTATTAGAGAAAGCTGTTTCATTCAATATTCAGTGCAAATCTTGCCAAACTGAAACAAGCTTATGCCTTATGAAGTACAATGTTTTCTGCAATGCTGTAAGACAGTTTTTAATGTGTTAGAAGTTATATGCACAAAAACTAATGTTAGGACTGCAATGATCAAGATTGTCAGTTTACAGCTTTCTGAGTCCAGTAATGTTGAAATAGTGTTTCTGTTCAAATGAAGTGAAATCAAGCCCAAATCTGCTCAAAAGCTTTTCTCTCTATTAGAGAAAGCGGTTTCATTCAATATTCAGTGCAAATCTTGCCAAACTGAAACAAGCTTATGCCTTATGAAGTACAATGTTTTCTGCAATGCTGTAAGACAGTTTTTAATGTGTTAGAAGTTATATGCACAAAAACTTATGTTAGGACTTCAATGATCAAGATTTTCAGTTTACAGCTTTCTGAGTCCAGTAATGCTGAAATAGTGTTTCTGTTGAAATGAAGTGAAATCAAGCCCAAATCTGCTCAAAAGCTTTTCTCTCTATTAGATAAAGCTGTTTCATTCAGTATTCAGTGCAAATCTTGCCAAACTGAAACAAGCTTATGTCTTATGAAGTACAATGTTTTCTGCAATGCTGTAAGACAGTTTTTAATGTGTTAGAAGTTATATGCACAAAAACTAATGTTAGGACTTCAATGATCAAGATTGTCAGTTTACAGCTTTCTGAGTCCAGTAATGCTGAAATAGTGTTTCTGTTGAAATGAAGTGAAATCAAGCCCAAATCTGCTCAAAAGCTTTTCTCTCTATTAGATAAAGCTGTTTCATTCAGTATTCAGTGCAAATCTTGCCAAACTGAAACAAGCTTATGTCTTATGAAGTACAATGTTTTCTGCAATGCTGTAAGACAGTTTTTAATGTGTTAGAAGTTATATGCACAAAAACTAATGTTAGGACTTCAATGATCAAGATTGTCAGTTTACAGCTTTCTGAGTCCAGTAATGCTGAAATAGTGTTTCTGTTGAAATGAAGTGAAATCAATCCCAAATCTGCTCAAAAGCTTTTCTCTCTATTAGATAAAGCTGTTTCATTCAGTATTCAGTGCAAATCTTGCCAAACTGAAACAAGCTTATGTCTTATGAAGTACAATGTTTTCTGCAATGCTGTAAGACAGCTTTTAATGTGTTAGAAGTTATATGCACAAAAACTAATGTTAGGACTTCAATGATCAAGATTGTCAGTTTACAGCTTTCTGAGTCCAGTAATGCTGAAATAGTGTTTCTGTTGAAATGAAGTGAAATCAATCCCAAATCTGCTCAAAAGCTTTTCTCTCTATTAGATAAAGCTGTTTCATTCAGTATTCAGTGCAAATCTTGCCAAACTGAAACAAGCTTATGTCTTATGAAGTACAATGTTTTCTGCAATGCTGTAAGACAGCTTTTAATGTGTTAGAAGTTATATGCACAAAAACTTATGTTAGGACTTCAATGATCAAGATTGTCAGTTTACAGCTTTCTGAGTCCAGTAATGCTGAAATAGTGTTTCTGTTGAAATGAAGTGAAATCAAGCCCAAATCTGCTCAAAAATTTTTCTCTCTATTAGATAAAGCTGTTTCATTCAGTATTCAGTGCAAATCTTGCCAAACTGAAACAAGCTTATGCCTTATGAAGTACAATGTTTTCTGCAATGCTGTAAGACAGTTTTTAATGTGTTTGAAGTTATATACACAAAAACTAATGTTAGGACTGCAATGATCAAGATTGTCAGTTTACAGCTTTCTGAGTCCAGTAATGTTGAAATAGTGTTTCTGTTCAAATGAAGTGAAATCAAGCCCAAATCTGCTCAAAAGCTTTTCTCTCTAATAGAGAATGCGGTTTCATTGAGTATTCAGTGCAAATCTTGCCAAACTGAAACAAGCTTATGTCTTATGAAATGAAATGTTTTTTGCAATGCTGTAAGACAGTTTTTAATGTGTTAGAAGTTATATACACAAAAACTAATGTTAGGACTTCAATGATCAAGATTGTCAGTTTACAGCTTTCTGAGTCCAGTAATGTTGAAATAGTGCTTCTGTTCAAATGAAGTGAAATCAAGCCCAAATCTGCTCAAAAGCTTTTCTCTCTAATAGAGAATGCGGTTTCATTCAGTATTCAGTGCAAATCTTGCCAAACTGAAACAAGCTTATGTCTTATGAAATACAATGTTTTCTGCAATGCTGTAAGACAGTTTTTAATGTGTTAGAAGTTATATGCACAAAAACTTATGTTAGGACTTCAATGATCAAGATTGTCAGTTTACAGCTTTCTGAGTCCAGTAATGCTGAAATAGTGCTTCTGTTCAAATGAAGTGGAATCTAGCCCAAATCTGCTCAAAAGCTTGTCTCTCTATTAGAGAAAGCTGTTTCATTCAATATTCAGTGCAAATCTTGCCAAACTGAAACATGCTTATGTCTTATGAAATAAAATGTTTTCTGCAATGCTGTAAGACAGTTTTTAATGTGTTAGAAGTTATATGCACAAAAACTTATGTTAGGACTTCAATGATCAAGATTGTCAGTTTACAGCTTTCTGAGTCCAGTAATGCTGAAATAGTGTTTCTGTTGAAATGAAGTGAAATCAAGCCCAAATCTGCTCAAAAGCTTTTCTCTCTATTAGATAAAGCTGTTTCATTCAGTATTCAGTTCAAATCTTGCCAAACTGAAACATGCTTATGTCTTATGAAATAAAATGTTTTCTGCAATGCTGTAAGACAGTTTTTAATGTGTTAGAAGTTATATACACAAAAACTATTGTTAGGACTGCAATGATCAAGATTGTCAGTTTACAGCTTTCTGAGTCCAGTAATGTTGAAATAGTGTTTCTGTTCAAATGAAGTGAAATCAAGCCCAAATCTGCTCAAAAGCTTTTCTCTCTATTAGAGAAAGCTGTTTCATTCAATATTCAGTGCAAATCTTGCCAAACTGAAACAAGCTTATGCCTTATGAAGTACAATGTTTTCTGCAATGCTGTAAGACAGTTTTTAACGTGTTAGAAGTTATATGCACAAAAACTAATGTTAGGACTGCAATGATCAAGATTGTCAGTTTACAGCTTTCTGAGTCCAGTAATGTTGAAATAGTGTTTCTGTTCAAATGAAGTGAAATCAAGCCCAAATCTGCTCAAAAGCTTTTCTCTCTATTAGATAAAGCTGTTTCATTCAGTATTCAGTGCAAATCTTGCCAAACTGAAACAAGCTTATGCCTTATGAAGTACAATGTTTTCTGCAATGCTGTAAGACAGTTTTTAATGTGTTAGAGATTATATGCACAAAAACTTATGTTAGGACTTCAATGATCAAGATTGTCTGTTTACAGCTTTCTGAGTCCAGTAATGCTGAAATAGTGTTTCTGTTCAAATGAAGTGAAATCAAGCCCAAATCTGCTCAAAAGCTTTTCTCTCTATTAGATAAAGCTGTTTCATTCAGTATTCAGTGCAAATCTTGCCAAACTGAAACATGCTTATGTCTTATGAAATAAAATGTTTTCTGCAATGCTGTAAGACAGTTTTTAATGTGTTAGAAGTTATATACACAAAAACTAATGTTAGGACTGCAATGATCAAGATTGTCAGTTTACAGCTTTCTGAGTCCAGTAATGTTGAAATAGTGTTTCTGTTCAAATGAAGTGAAATCAAGCCCAAATCTTCTCAAAAGCTTTTCTCTCTATTAGAGAAAGCTGTTTCATTCAATATTCAGTGCAAATCTTGCCAAACTGAAACAAGCTTATGCCTTATGAAGTACAATGTTTTCTGCAATGCTGTAAGACAGTTTTTAATGTGTTAGAAGTTATATGCACAAAAACTAATGTTAGGACTGCAATGATCAAGATTGTCAGTTTACAGCTTTCTGAGTCCAGTAATGTTGAAATAGTGTTTCTGTTCAAATGAAGTGAAATCAAGCCCAAATCTGCTCAAAAGCTTTTCTCTCTATTAGAGAAAGCTGTTTCATTCAATATTCAGTGCAAATCTTGCCAAACTGAAACAAGCTTATGCCTTATGAAGTACAATGTTTTCTGCAATGCTGTAAGACAGTTTTTAATGTGTTAGAAGTTATATGCACAAAAACTTATGTTAGGACTTCAATGATCAAGATTGTCAGTTTACAGCTTTCTGAGTCCAGTAATGCTGAAATAGTGTTTCTGTTGAAATGAAGTGAAATCAAGCCCAAATCTGCTCAAAAGCTTTTCTCTCTATTAGATAAAGCTGTTTCATTCAGTATTCAGTGCAAATCTTGCCAAACTGAAACAAGCTTATGTCTTATGAAGTACAATGTTTTCTGCAATGCTGTAAGACAGTTTTTAATGTGTTAGAAGTTATATGCACAAACACTTATGTTAGGACTTCAATGATCAAGATTGTCAGTTTACAGCTTTCTGAGTCCAGTAATGCTGAAATAGTGTTTCTGTTGAAATGAAGTGAAATCAAGCCCAAATCTGCTCAAAAGCTTTTCTCTCTATTAGATAAAGCTGTTTCATTCAGTATTCAGTGCAAATCTTGCCAAACTGAAACAAGCTTATGTCTTATGAAGTACAATGTTTTCTGCAATGCTGTAAGACAGTTTTTAATGTGTTAGAAGTTATATGCACAAAAACTAATGTTAGGACTTCAATGATCAAGATTGTCAGTTTACAGCTTTCTGAGTCCAGTAATGCTGAAATAGTGTTTCTGTTGAAATGAAGTGAAATCAAGCCCAAATCTGCTCAAAAGCTTTTCTCTCTATTAGATAAAGCTGTTTCATTCAGTATTCAGTGCAAATCTTGCCAAACTGAAACAAGCTTATGTCTTATGAAGTACAATGTTTTCTGCAATGCTGTAAGACAGTTTTTAATGTGTTAGAAGTTATATGCACAAAAACTAATGTTAGGACTTCAATGATCAAGATTGTCAGTTTACAGCTTTCTGAGTCCAGTAATGCTGAAATAGTGTTTCTGTTGAAATGAAGTGAAATCAATCCCAAATCTGCTCAAAAGCTTTTCTCTCTATTAGATAAAGCTGTTTCATTCAGTATTCAGTGCAAATCTTGCCAAACTGAAACAAGCTTATGTCTTATGAAGTACAATGTTTTCTGCAATGCTGTAAGACAGCTTTTAATGTGTTAGAAGTTATATGCACAAAAACTAATGTTAGGACTTCAATGATCAAGATTGTCAGTTTACAGCTTTCTGAGTCCAGTAATGCTGAAATAGTGTTTCTGTTGAAATGAAGTGAAATCAATCCCAAATCTGCTCAAAAGCTTTTCTCTCTATTAGATAAAGCTGTTTCATTCAGTATTCAGTGCAAATCTTGCCAAACTGAAACAAGCTTATGTCTTATGAAGTACAATGTTTTCTGCAATGCTGTAAGACAGCTTTTAATGTGTTAGAAGTTATATGCACAAAAACTTATGTTAGGACTTCAATGATCAAGATTGTCAGTTTACAGCTTTCTGAGTCCAGTAATGCTGAAATAGTGTTTCTGTTGAAATGAAGTGAAATCAAGCCCAAATCTGCTCAAAAAATTTTCTCTCTATTAGATAAAGCTGTTTCATTCAGTATTCAGTGCAAATCTTGCCAAACTGAAACAAGCTTATGCCTTATGAAGTACAATGTTTTCTGCAATGCTGTAAGACAGTTTTTAATGTGTTTGAAGTTATATACACAAAAACTAATGTTAGGACTGCAATGATCAAGATTGTCAGTTTACAGCTTTCTGAGTCCAGTAATGTTGAAATAGTGTTTCTGTTCAAATGAAGTGAAATCAAGCCCAAATCTGCTCAAAAGCTTTTCTCTCTAATAGAGAATGCGGTTTCATTGAGTATTCAGTGCAAATCTTGCCAAACTGAAACAAGCTTATGTCTTATGAAATGAAATGTTTTTTGCAATGCTGTAAGACAGTTTTTAATGTGTTAGAAGTTATATACACAAAAACTAATGTTAGGACTTCAATGATCAAGATTGTCAGTTTACAGCTTTCTGAGTCCAGTAATGTTGAAATAGTGCTTCTGTTCAAATGAAGTGAAATCAAGCCCAAATCTGCTCAAAAGCTTTTCTCTCTAATAGAGAATGCGGTTTCATTCAGTATTCAGTGCAAATCTTGCCAAACTGAAACAAGCTTATGTCTTATGAAATACAATGTTTTCTGCAATGCTGTAAGACAGTTTTTAATGTGTTAGAAGTTATATGCACAAAAACTTATGTTAGGACTTCAATGATCAAGATTGTCAGTTTACAGCTTTCTGAGTCCAGTAATGCTGAAATAGTGCTTCTGTTCAAATGAAGTGGAATCTAGCCCAAATCTGCTCAAAAGCTTGTCTCTCTATTAGAGAAAGCTGTTTCATTCAATATTCAGTGCAAATCTTGCCAAACTGAAACATGCTTATGTCTTATGAAATAAAATGTTTTCTGCAATGCTGTAAGACAGTTTTTAATGTGTTAGAAGTTATATGCACAAAAACTTATGTTAGGACTTCAATGATCAAGATTGTCAGTTTACAGCTTTCTGAGTCCAGTAATGCTGAAATAGTGTTTCTGTTGAAATGAAGTGAAATCAAGCCCAAATCTGCTCAAAAGCTTTTCTCTCTATTAGATAAAGCTGTTTCATTCAGTATTCAGTTCAAATCTTGCCAAACTGAAACATGCTTATGTCTTATGAAATAAAATGTTTTCTGCAATGCTGTAAGACAGTTTTTAATGTGTTAGAAGTTATATACACAAAAACTATTGTTAGGACTGCAATGATCAAGATTGTCAGTTTACAGCTTTCTGAGTCCAGTAATGTTGAAATAGTGTTTCTGTTCAAATGAAGTGAAATCAAGCCCAAATCTGCTCAAAAGCTTTTCTCTCTATTAGAGAAAGCTGTTTCATTCAATATTCAGTGCAAATCTTGCCAAACTGAAACAAGCTTATGCCTTATGAAGTACAATGTTTTCTGCAATGCTGTAAGACAGTTTTTAATGTGTTAGAAGTTATATGCACAAAAACTAATGTTAGGACTGCAATGATCAAGATTGTCAGTTTACAGCTTTCTGAGTCCAGTAATGTTGAAATAGTGTTTCTGTTCAAATGAAGTGAAATCAAGCCCAAATCTGCTCAAAAGCTTTTCTCTCTATTAGATAAAGCTGTTTCATTCAGTATTCAGTGCAAATCTTGCCAAACTGAAACAAGCTTATGCCTTATGAAGTACAATGTTTTCTGCAATGCTGTAAGACAGTTTTTAATGTGTTAGAGATTATATGCACAAAAACTTATGTTAGGACTTCAATGATCAAGATTGTCTGTTTACAGCTTTCTGAGTCCAGTAATGCTGAAATAGTGTTTCTGTTCAAATGAAGTGAAATCAAGCCCAAATCTGCTCAAAAGCTTTTCTCTCTATTAGATAAAGCTGTTTCATTCAGTATTCAGTGCAAATCTTGCCAAACTGAAACATGCTTATGTCTTATGAAATAAAATGTTTTCTGCAATGCTGTAAGACAGTTTTTAATGTGTTAGAAGTTATATACACAAAAACTAATGTTAGGACTGCAATGATCAAGATTGTCAGTTTACAGCTTTCTGAGTCCAGTAATGTTGAAATAGTGTTTCTGTTCAAATGAAGTGAAATCAAGCCCAAATCTTCTCAAAAGCTTTTCTCTCTATTAGAGAAAGCTGTTTCATTCAATATTCAGTGCAAATCTTGCCAAACTGAAACAAGCTTATGCCTTATGAAGTACAATGTTTTCTGCAATGCTGTAAGACAGTTTTTAATGTGTTAGAAGTTATATGCACAAAAACTAATGTTAGGACTGCAATGATCAAGATTGTCAGTTTACAGCTTTCTGAGTCCAGTAATGTTGAAATAGTGTTTCTGTTCAAATGAAGTGAAATCAAGCCCAAATCTGCTCAAAAGCTTTTCTCTCTATTAGAGAAAGCTGTTTCATTCAATATTCAGTGCAAATCTTGCCAAACTGAAACAAGCTTATGCCTTATGAAGTACAATGTTTTCTGCAATGCTGTAAGACAGTTTTTAATGTGTTAGAAGTTATATGCACAAAAACTTATGTTAGGACTTCAATGATCAAGATTGTCAGTTTACAGCTTTCTGAGTCCAGTAATGCTGAAATAGTGTTTCTGTTGAAATGAAGTGAAATCAAGCCCAAATCTGCTCAAAAGCTTTTCTCTCTATTAGATAAAGCTGTTTCATTCAGTATTCAGTGCAAATCTTGCCAAACTGAAACAAGCTTATGTCTTATGAAGTACAATGTTTTCTGCAATGCTGTAAGACAGTTTTTAAGTTGTTAGAAGTTATATGCACAAAAACTTATGTTAGGACTTCAATGATCAAGATTGTCAGTTTACAGCTTTCTGAGTCCAGTAATGCTGAAATAGTGTTTCTGTTGAAATGAAGTGAAATCAAGCCCAAATCTGCTCAAAAGCTTTTCTCTCTATTAGATAAAGCTGTTTCATTCAGTATTCAGTGCAAATCTTGCCAAACTGAAACAAGCTTATGCCTTATGAAGTACAATGTTTTCTGCAATGCTGTAAGACAGTTTTTAATGTGTTAGAAGTTATATGCACAAAAACTTATGTTAGGACTTCAATGATCAAGATTGTCAGTTTACAGCTTTCTGAGTCCAGTAATGCTGAAATAGTGTTTCTGTTCAAATGAAGTGAAATCAAGCCCAAATCTGCTCAAAAGCTTTTCTCTCTATTAGAGAAAGCTGTTTCATTCAGTATTCAGTGCAAATCTTGCCAAACTGAAACTTGCTTATGTCTTATGAAATAAAATGTTTTCTGCAATGCTGTAAGACAGTTTTTAATGTGTTAGAAGTTATATGCACAAAAACTTATGTTAGGACTTCAATGATCAAGATTGTCAGTTTACAGCTTTCTGAGTCCAGTAATGCTGAAATAGTGTTTCTGTTCAAATGAAGTGAAATCAAGCCCAAATCTGCTCAAAAGCTTTTCTCTCTATTAGATAAAGCTGTTTCATTCAGTATTCAGTGCAAATCTTGCCAAACTGAAACAAGCTTATGCCTTATGAAGTACAATGTTTTCTGCAATGCTGTAAGACAGTTTTTAATGTGTTAGAAGTTATATGCACAAAAACTTATGTTAGGACTTCAATGATCAAGATTGTCAGTTTACAGCTTTCTGAGTCCAGTAATGCTGAAATAGTGTTTCTGTTGAAATGAAGTGAAATCAAGCCCAAATCTGCTCAAAAGCTTTTCTCTCTATTAGATAAAGCTGTTTCATTCAGTATTCAGTGCAAATCTTGCCAAACTGAAACATGCTTATGTCTTATGAAATAAAATGTTTTCTGCAATGCTGTAAGACAGTTTTTAATGTGTTAGAAGTTATATACACAAAAACTGATGTTAGGACTGCAATGATCAAGATTGTCAGTTTACAGCTTTCTGAGTCCAGTAATGTTGAAATAGTGTTTCTGTTCAAATGAAGTGAAATCAAGCCCAAATCTGCTCAAAAGCTTTTCTCACTATTAGAGAAAGCTGTTTCATTCAATATTCAGTGCAAATCTTGCCAAACTGAAACAAGCTTATGCCTTATGAAGTACAATGTTTTCTGCAATGCTGTAAGACAGTTTTTAATGTGTTAGAAGTTATATACACAAAAACTAATGTTAGGACTGCAATGATCAAGATTGTCAGTTTACAGCTTTCTGAGTCCAGTAATGTTGAAATAGTGTTTCTGTTCAAATGAAGTGAAATCAAGCCCAAATCTGCTCAAAAGCTTTTCTCTCTATTAGAGAAAGCTGTTTCATTCAATATTCAGTGCAAATCTTGCCAAACTGAAACAAGCTTATGCCTTACGAAGTACAATGTTTTCTGCAATGCTGTAAGACAGTTTTTAATGTGTTAGAAGTTATATGCACAAAAACTTATGTTAGGACTTCAATGATCAAGATTGTCAGTTTACAGCTTTCTGAGTCCAGTAATGCTGAAATAGTGTTTCTGTTGAAATGAAGTGGAATCAAGCCCAAATCTGCTCAAAAGCTTTTCTCTCTATTAGATAAAGCTGTTTCATTCAGTATTCAGTGCAAATCTTGCCAAACTGAAACAAGCTTATGTCTTATGAAGTACAATGTTTTCTGCAATGCTGTAAGACAGTTTTTAATGTGTTAGAAGTTATATGCACAAAAACTTATGTTAGGACTTCAATGATCAAGATTGTCAGTTTACAGCTTTCTGAGTCCAGTAATGTTGAAATAGTGCCTCTGTTCAAATGAAGTGAAATCAAGCCCAAATCTGCTCAAAAGCTTGTCTCTCTATTAGATAAAGCTGTTTCATTCAGTATTCAGTGCAAATCTTGCCAAACTGAAACAAGCTTATGTCTTATGAAGTAAAATGTTTTCTGCAATGCTGTAAGACAGTTTTTAATGTGTTAGAAGTTATATACACAAAAACTAATGTTAGGACTTCAATGATCAAGATTGTCAGTTTACAGCTTTCTGAGTCCAGTAATGCTGAAATAGTGTTTCTGTTGAAATGAAGTGAAATCAAGCCCAAATCTGCTCAAAAGCTTTTCTCTCTATTAGATAAAGCTGTTTCATTCAGTATTCAGTGCAAATCTTGCCAAACTGAAACAAGCTTATGTCTTATGAAGTACAATGTTTTCTGCAATGCTGAAAGACAGTTTTTAATGTGTTAGAAGTTATATGCACAAAAACTGATGTTAGGACTTCAATGATCAAGATTGTCAGTTTACAGCTTTCTGAGTCCAGTAATGCTGAAATAGTGTTTCTGTTGAAATAAAGTGAAATCAAGCCCAAATCTGCTCAAAAGCTTTTCTCTCTATTAGATAAAGCTGTTTCATTCAGTATTCAGTGCAAATCTTGCCAAACTGAAACAAGCTTATGCCTTATGAAGTACAATGTTTTCTGCAATGCTGTAAGACAGTTTTTAATGTGTTAGAAGTTATATGCACAAAAACTTATGTTAGGACTTCAATGATCAAGATTGTCAGTTTACAGCTTTCTGAGTCCAGTAATGCTGAAATAGTGTTTCTGTTCAAATGAAGTGAAATCAAGCCCAAATCTGCTCAAAAGCTTTTCTCTATATTAGAGAAAGCTGTTTCATTCAGTATTCAGTGCAAATCTTGCCAAACTGAAACTTGCTTATGTCTTATGAAATAAAATGTTTTCTGCAATGCTGTAAGACAGTTTTTAATGTGTTAGAAGTTATATACACAAAAACTAATGTTAGGACTGCAATGATCAAGATTGTCAGTTTACAGCTTTCTGAGTCCAGTAATGTTGAAATAGTGTTTCTGTTCAAATGAAGTGAAATCAAGCCCAAATCTGCTCAAAAGCTTTTCTCTCTAATAGAGAATGCGGTTTCATTGAGTATTCAGTGCAAATCTTGCCAAACTGAAACAAGCTTATGTCTTATGAAATGAAATGTTTTTTGCAATGCTGTAAGACAGTTTTTAATGTGTTAGAAGTTATATACACAAAAACTAATGTTAGAACTTCAATGATCAAGATTGTCAGTTTACAGCTTTCTGAGTCCAGTAATGTTGAAATAGTGTTTCTGTTCAAATGAAGTGAAATCAAGCCCAAATCTGCTCAAAAGCTTTTCTCTCTATTAGAGAAAGCTGTTTCATTCAATATTCAGGGCAAATCTTGCCAAACTGAAACAAGCTTATGCCTTATGAAGTACAATGTTTTCTGCAATGCTGTAAGACAGTTTTTAATGTGTTAGAAGTTATATGCACAAAAACTTATGTTAGGACTTCAATGATCAAGATTGTCAGTTTACAGCTTTCTGAGTCCAGTAATGCTGAAATAGTGTTTCTGTTGAAATGAAGTGAAATCAAGCCCAAATCTGCTCAAAAGCTTTTCTCTCTATTAGATAAAGCTGTTTCATTCAGTATTCAGTGCAAATCTTGCCAAACTGAAACATGCTTATGTCTTATGAAATAAAATGTTTTCTGCAATGCTGTAAGACAGTTTTTATTGTGTTAGAAGTTATATACACAAAAACTAATGTTAGGACTGCAATGATCAAGATTGTCAGTTTACAGCTTTCTGAGTCCAGTAATGTTGAAATAGTGTTTCTGTTCAAATGAAGTGAAATCAAGCCCAAATCTGCTCAAAAGCTTTTCTCTCTATTAGAGAAAGCTGTTTCATTCAATATTCAGTGCAAATCTTGCCAAACTGAAACAAGCTTATGCCTTATGAAGTACAATGTTTTCTGCAATGCTGTAAGACAGTTTTTAATGTGTTAGAAGTTATATGCACAAAAACTTATGTTAGGACTTCAATGATCAAGATTGTCAGTTTACAGCTTTCTGAGTCCAGTAATGCTGAAATAGTGTTTCTGTTGAAATGAAGTGAAATCAAGCCCAAATCTGCTCAAAAGCTTTTCTCTCTATTAGATAAAGCTGTTTCATTCAGTATTCAGTGCAAATCTTGCCAAACTGAAACATGCTTATGTCTTATGAAATAAAATGTTTTCTGCAATGCTGTAAGACAGTTTTTAATGTGTTAGAAGTTATATACACAAAAACTAATGTTAGGACTGCAATGATCAAGATTGTCAGTTTACAGCTTTCTGAGTCCAGTAATGTTGAAATAGTGTTTCTGTTCAAATGAAGTGAAATCAAGCCCAAATCTGCTCAAAAGCTTTTCTCTCTATTAGAGAAAGCTGTTTCATTCAATATTCAGTGCAAATCTTGCCAAACTGAAACAAGCTTATGCCTTATGAAGTACAATGTTTTCTGCAATGCTGTAAGACAGTTTTTAATGTGTTAGAAGTTATATGCACAAAAACTTATGTTAGGACTTCAATGATCAAGATTGTCAGTTTACAGCTTTCTGAGTCCAGTAATGCTGAAATAGTGTTTCTGTTGAAATGAAGTGAAATCAAGCCCAAATCTGCTCAAAAGCTTTTCTCTCTATTAGATAAAGCTGTTTCATTCAGTATTCAGTGCAAATCTTGCCAAACTGAAACATGCTTATGTCTTATGAAATAAAATGTTTTCTGCAATGCTTTAAGACAGTTTTTAATGTGTTAGAAGTTATATACACAAAAACTAATGTTAGGACTGCAATGATCAAGGTTGTCAGTTTACAGCTTTCTGAGTCCAGTAATGTTGAAATAGTGTTTCTGTTCAAATGAAGTGAAATCAAGCCCAAATCTGCTCAAAAGCTTTTCTCACTATTAGAGAAAGCTGTTTCATTCAATATTCAGTGCAAATCTTGCCAAACTGAAACAAGCTTATGCCTTATGAAGTACAATGTTTTCTGCAATGCTGTAAGACAGTTTTTAATGTGTTAGAAGTTATATGCACAAAAACTAAAGTTAGGACTGCAATGATCAAGATTGTCAGTTTACAGCTTTCTGAGTCCAGTAATGCTGAAATAGTGTTTCTGTTGAAATGAAGTGAAATCAAGCCCAAATCTGCTCAAAAGCTTTTCTCTCTATTAGATAAAGATGTTTCATTCAGTATTCAGTGCAAATCTTGCCAAACTGAAACAAGCTTATGTCTTATGAAGTACAATGTTTTCTGCAATGCTGTAAGACAGTTTTTAATGTGTTAGAAGTTATATGCACAAAAACTAATGTTAGGACTTCAATGATCAAGTTTGTCAGTTTACAGCTTTCTGAGTCCAGTAATGCTGAAATAGTGTTTCTGTTGAAATGAAGTGAAATCAAGCCCAAATCTGCTCAAAAGCTTTTCTCTCTATTAGATAAAGCTGTTTCATTCAGTATTCAGTGCAAATCTTGCCAAACTGAAACAAGCTTATGTCTTATGAAGTACAATGTTTTCTGCAATGCTGTAAGACAGTTTTTAATGTGTTAGAAGTTATATGCACAAAAACTAATGTTAGGACTTCAATGATCAAGATTGTCAGTTTACAGCTTTCTGAGTCCAGTAATGCTGAAATAGTGTTTCTGTTCAAATGAAGTGAAATCAAGCCCAAATCTGCTCAAAAGCTTTTCTCTCTATTAGAGAAAGCTGTTTCATTCAATATTCAGTGCAATTCTTGCCAAACTGAAACAAGCTTATGCCTTATGAAGTACAATGTTTTCTGCAATGCTGTAAGACAGTTTTTAATGTGTTAGAAGTTATATGCACAAAAACTAATGTTAGGACTTCAATGATCAAGATTGTCAGTTTACAGCTTTCTGAGTCCAGTAATGCTGAAATAGTGTTTCTGTTGAAATGAAGTGAAATCAAGCCCAAATCTGCTCAAAAGCTTTTCTCTCTATTAGATAAAGCTGTTTCATTCAGTATTCAGTGCAAATCTTGCCAAACTGAAACAAGCTTATGTCTTATGAAGTACAATGTTTTCTGCAATGCTGTAAGACAGTTTTTAATGTGTTAGAAGTTATATGCACAAAAACTTATGTTAGGACTTCAATGATCAAGATTGTCAGTTTACAGCTTTCTGAGTCCAGTAATGCTGAAATAGTGTTTCTGTTCAAATGAAGTGAAATCAAGCCCAAATCTGCTCAAAAGCTTTTCTCTCTATTAGATAAAGCTGTTTCATTCAGTATTCAGTGCAAATCTTGCCAAACTGAAACAAGCTTATGCCTTATGAAGTACAATGTTTTCTGCAATGCTGTAAGACAGTTTTTAATGTGTTAGAAGTTATATGCACAAAAACTTATGTTAGGACTTCAATGATCAAGATTGTCAGTTTACAGCTTTCTGAGTCCAGTAATGCTGAAATAGTGTTTCTGTTGAAATGAAGTGAAATCAAGCCCAAATCTGCTCAAAAGCTTTTCTCTCTATTAGATAAAGCTGTTTCATTCAGTATTCAGTGCAAATCTTGCCAAACTGAAACATGCTTATGTCTTATGAAATAAAATGTTTTCTGCAATGCTGTAAGACAGTTTTTAATGTGTTAGAAGTTATATACACAAAAACTAATGTTAGGACTGCAATGATCAAGATTGTCAGTTTACAGCTTTCTGAGTCCAGTAATGTTGAAATAGTGTTTCTGTTCAAATGAAGTGAAATCAAGCCCAAATCTGCTCAAAAGCTTTTCTCTCTATTAGAGAAAGCTGTTTCATTCAATATTCAGTGCAAATCTTGCCAAACTGAAACAAGCTTATGCCTTATGAAGTACAATGTTTTCTGCAATGCTGTAAGACAGTTTTTAATGTGTTAGAAGTTATATGCACAAAAACTTATGTTAGGACTTCAATGATCAAGATTGTCAGTTTACAGCTTTCTGAGTCCAGTAATGCTGAAATAGTGTTTCTGTTGAAATGAAGTGAAATCAAGCCCAAATCTGCTCAAAAGCTTTTATCTCTATTAGATGAAGCTGTTTCATTCAGTATTCAGTGCAAATCTTGCCAAACTGAAACATGCTTATGTCTTATGAAATAAAATGTTTTCTGCAATGCTGTAAGACAGTTTTTAATGTGTTAGAAGTTATATACACAAAAACTGATGTTAGGACTGCAATGATCAAGATTGTCAGTTTACAGCTTTCTGAGTCCAGTAATGTTGAAATTGTGTTTTTGTTCAAATGAAGTGAAATCAAGCCCAAATCTGCTCAAAAGCTTTTCTCACTATTAGAGAAAGCTGTTTCATTCAATATTCAGTGCAAATCTTGCCAAACTGAAACAAGCTTATGCCTTATGAAGTACAATGTTTTCTGCAATGCTGTAAGACAGTTTTTAATGTGTTAGAAGTTATATACACAAAAACTAATGTTAGGACTGCAATGATCAAGATTGTCAGTTTACAGCTTTCTGAGTCCAGTAATGTTGAAATAGTGTTTCTGTTCAAATGAAGTGAAATCAAGCCCAAATCTGCTCAAAAGCTTTTCTCTCTATTAGAGAAAGCTGTTTCATTCAATATTCAGTGCAAATCTTGCCAAACTGAAACAAGCTTATGCCTTATGAAGTACAATGTTTTCTGCAATGCTGTAAGACAGTTTTTAATGTGTTAGAAGTTATATGCACAAAAACTAATGTTAGGACTGCAATGATCAAGATTGTCAGTTTACAGCTTTCTGAGTCCAGTAATGTTGAAATAGTGTTTCTGTTCAAATGAAGTGAAATCAAGCCCAAATCTGCTCAAAAGCTTTTCTCTCTATTAGAGAAAGCTGTTTCATTCAATATTCAGTGCAAATCTTGCCAAACTGAAACAAGCTTATGCCTTATGAAGTACAATGTTTTCTGCAATGCTGTAAGACAGTTTTTAATGTGTTAGAAGTTATATGCACAAAAACTTATGTTAGGACTTCAATGATCAAGATTGTCAGTTTACAGCTTTCTGAGTCCAGTAATGCTGAAATAGTGTTTCTGTTGAAATGAAGTGAAATCAAGCCCAAATCTGCTCAAAAGCTTTTCTCTCTATTAGATAAAGCTGTTTCATTCAGTATTCAGTGCAAATCTTGCCAAACTGAAACAAGCTTATGTCTTATGAAGTACAATGTTTTCTGCAATGCTGTAAGACAGTTTTTAATGTGTTAGAAGTTATATGCACAAAAACTTATGTTAGGACTTCAATGATCAAGATTGTCAGTTTACAGCTTTCTGAGTCCAGTAATGCTGAAATAGTGTTTCTGTTGAAATGAAGTGAAATCAAGCCCAAATCTGCTCAAAAGCTTTTCTCTCTATTAGATAAAGCTGTTTCATTCAGTATTCAGTGCAAATCTTGCCAAACTGAAACAAGCTTATGCCTTATGAAGTACAATGTTTTCTGCAATGCTGTAAGACAGTTTTTAATGTGTTAGAAGTTATATGCACAAAAACTTATGTTAGGACTTCAATGATCAAGATTGTCAGTTTACAGCTTTCTGAGTCCAGTAATGCTGAAATAGTGTTTCTGTTCAAATGAAGTGAAATCAAGCCCAAATCTGCTCAAAAGCTTTTCTCTCTATTAGAGAAAGCTGTTTCATTCAGTATTCAGTGCAAATCTTGCCAAACTGAAACTTGCTTATGTCTTATGAAATAAAATGTTTTCTGCAATGCTGTAAGACAGTTTTTAATGTGTTAGAAGTTATATGCACAAAAACTTATGTTAGGACTTCAATGATCAAGATTGTCAGTTTACAGCTTTCTGAGTCCAGTAATGCTGAAATAGTGTTTCTGTTCAAATGAAGTGAAATCAAGCCCAAATCTGCTCAAAAGCTTTTCTCTCTATTAGATAAAGCTGTTTCATTCAGTATTCAGTGCAAATCTTGCCAAACTGAAACAAGCTTATGCCTTATGAAGTACAATGTTTTCTGCAATGCTGTAAGACAGTTTTTAATGTGTTAGAAGTTATATGCACAAAAACTTATGTTAGGACTTCAATGATCAAGATTGTCAGTTTACAGCTTTCTGAGTCCAGTAATGCTGAAATAGTGTTTCTGTTGAAATGAAGTGAAATCAAGCCCAAATCTGCTCAAAAGCTTTTCTCTCTATTAGATAAAGCTGTTTCATTCAGTATTCAGTGCAAATCTTGCCAAACTGAAACATGCTTATGTCTTATGAAATAAAATGTTTTCTGCAATGCTGTAAGACAGTTTTTAATGTGTTAGAAGTTATATACACAAAAACTGATGTTAGGACTGCAATGATCAAGATTGTCAGTTTACAGCTTTCTGAGTCCAGTAATGTTGAAATAGTGTTTCTGTTCAAATGAAGTGAAATCAAGCCCAAATCTGCTCAAAAGCTTTTCTCACTATTAGAGAAAGCTGTTTCATTCAATATTCAGTGCAAATCTTGCCAAACTGAAACAAGCTTATGCCTTATGAAGTACAATGTTTTCTGCAATGCTGTAAGACAGTTTTTAATGTGTTAGAAGTTATATACACAAAAACTAATGTTAGGACTGCAATGATCAAGATTGTCAGTTTACAGCTTTCTGAGTCCAGTAATGTTGAAATAGTGTTTCTGTTCAAATGAAGTGAAATCAAGCCCAAATCTGCTCAAAAGCTTTTCTCTCTATTAGAGAAAGCTGTTTCATTCAATATTCAGTGCAAATCTTGCCAAACTGAAACAAGCTTATGCCTTATGAAGTACAATGTTTTCTGCAATGCTGTAAGACAGTTTTTAATGTGTTAGAAGTTATATGCACAAAAACTTATGTTAGGACTTCAATGATCAAGATTGTCAGTTTACAGCTTTCTGAGTCCAGTAATGCTGAAATAGTGTTTCTGTTGAAATGAAGTGGAATCAAGCCCAAATCTGCTCAAAAGCTTTTCTCTCTATTAGATAAAGCTGTTTCATTCAGTATTCAGTGCAAATCTTGCCAAACTGAAACAAGCTTATGTCTTATGAAGTACAATGTTTTCTGCAATGCTGTAAGACAGTTTTTAATGTGTTAGAAGTTATATGCACAAAAACTTATGTTAGGACTTCAATGATCAAGATTGTCAGTTTACAGCTTTCTGAGTCCAGTAATGTTGAAATAGTGCCTCTGTTCAAATGAAGTGAAATCAAGCCCAAATCTGCTCAAAAGCTTGTCTCTCTATTAGATAAAGCTGTTTCATTCAGTATTCAGTGCAAATCTTGCCAAACTGAAACAAGCTTATGTCTTATGAAGTAAAATGTTTTCTGCAATGCTGTAAGACAGTTTTTAATGTGTTAGAAGTTATATACACAAAAACTAATGTTAGGACTTCAATGATCAAGATTGTCAGTTTACAGCTTTCTGAGTCCAGTAATGCTGAAATAGTGTTTCTGTTGAAATGAAGTGAAATCAAGCCCAAATCTGCTCAAAAGCTTTTCTCTCTATTAGATAAAGCTGTTTCATTCAGTATTCAGTGCAAATCTTGCCAAACTGAAACAAGCTTATGTCTTATGAAGTACAATGTTTTCTGCAATGCTGAAAGACAGTTTTTAATGTGTTAGAAGTTATATGCACAAAAACTGATGTTAGGACTTCAATGATCAAGATTGTCAGTTTACAGCTTTCTGAGTCCAGTAATGCTGAAATAGTGTTTCTGTTGAAATAAAGTGAAATCAAGCCCAAATCTGCTCAAAAGCTTTTCTCTCTATTAGATAAAGCTGTTTCATTCAGTATTCAGTGCAAATCTTGCCAAACTGAAACAAGCTTATGCCTTATGAAGTACAATGTTTTCTGCAATGCTGTAAGACAGTTTTTAATGTGTTAGAAGTTATATGCACAAAAACTTATGTTAGGACTTCAATGATCAAGATTGTCAGTTTACAGCTTTCTGAGTCCAGTAATGCTGAAATAGTGTTTCTGTTCAAATGAAGTGAAATCAAGCCCAAATCTGCTCAAAAGCTTTTCTCTATATTAGAGAAAGCTGTTTCATTCAGTATTCAGTGCAAATCTTGCCAAACTGAAACTTGCTTATGTCTTATGAAATAAAATGTTTTCTGCAATGCTGTAAGACAGTTTTTAATGTGTTAGAAGTTATATACACAAAAACTAATGTTAGGACTGCAATGATCAAGATTGTCAGTTTACAGCTTTCTGAGTCCAGTAATGTTGAAATAGTGTTTCTGTTCAAATGAAGTGAAATCAAGCCCAAATCTGCTCAAAAGCTTTTCTCTCTAATAGAGAATGCGGTTTCATTGAGTATTCAGTGCAAATCTTGCCAAACTGAAACAAGCTTATGTCTTATGAAATGAAATGTTTTTTGCAATGCTGTAAGACAGTTTTTAATGTGTTAGAAGTTATATACACAAAAACTAATGTTAGAACTTCAATGATCAAGATTGTCAGTTTACAGCTTTCTGAGTCCAGTAATGTTGAAATAGTGTTTCTGTTCAAATGAAGTGAAATCAAGCCCAAATCTGCTCAAAAGCTTTTCTCTCTATTAGAGAAAGCTGTTTCATTCAATATTCAGGGCAAATCTTGCCAAACTGAAACAAGCTTATGCCTTATGAAGTACAATGTTTTCTGCAATGCTGTAAGACAGTTTTTAATGTGTTAGAAGTTATATGCACAAAAACTTATGTTAGGACTTCAATGATCAAGATTGTCAGTTTACAGCTTTCTGAGTCCAGTAATGCTGAAATAGTGTTTCTGTTGAAATGAAGTGAAATCAAGCCCAAATCTGCTCAAAAGCTTTTCTCTCTATTAGATAAAGCTGTTTCATTCAGTATTCAGTGCAAATCTTGCCAAACTGAAACATGCTTATGTCTTATGAAATAAAATGTTTTCTGCAATGCTGTAAGACAGTTTTTATTGTGTTAGAAGTTATATACACAAAAACTAATGTTAGGACTGCAATGATCAAGATTGTCAGTTTACAGCTTTCTGAGTCCAGTAATGTTGAAATAGTGTTTCTGTTCAAATGAAGTGAAATCAAGCCCAAATCTGCTCAAAAGCTTTTCTCTCTATTAGAGAAAGCTGTTTCATTCAATATTCA
The DNA here is from genome assembly GCF_023724105.1 of Carassius gibelio. Taxonomy (NCBI): domain Eukaryota; kingdom Metazoa; phylum Chordata; class Actinopteri; order Cypriniformes; family Cyprinidae; genus Carassius; species Carassius gibelio. The sequence goes on from NC_068396.1 coordinate 17,275,201, forward strand.
GTGCAAATCTTGCCAAACTGAAACAAGCTTATGCCTTATGAAGTACAATGTTTTCTGCAATGCTGTAAGACAGTTTTTAATGTGTTAGAAGTTATATGCACAAAAACTTATGTTAGGACTTCAATGATCAAGATTGTCAGTTTACAGCTTTCTGAGTCCAGTAATGCTGAAATAGTGTTTCTGTTGAAATGAAGTGAAATCAAGCCCAAATCTGCTCAAAAGCTTTTCTCTCTATTAGATAAAGCTGTTTCATTCAGTATTCAGTGCAAATCTTGCCAAACTGAAACATGCTTATGTCTTATGAAATAAAATGTTTTCTGCAATGCTGTAAGACAGTTTTTAATGTGTTAGAAGTTATATACACAAAAACTAATGTTAGGACTGCAATGATCAAGATTGTCAGTTTACAGCTTTCTGAGTCCAGTAATGTTGAAATAGTGTTTCTGTTCAAATGAAGTGAAATCAAGCCCAAATCTGCTCAAAAGCTTTTCTCTCTATTAGAGAAAGCTGTTTCATTCAATATTCAGTGCAAATCTTGCCAAACTGAAACAAGCTTATGCCTTATGAAGTACAATGTTTTCTGCAATGCTGTAAGACAGTTTTTAATGTGTTAGAAGTTATATGCACAAAAACTTATGTTAGGACTTCAATGATCAAGATTGTCAGTTTACAGCTTTCTGAGTCCAGTAATGCTGAAATAGTGTTTCTGTTGAAATGAAGTGAAATCAAGCCCAAATCTGCTCAAAAGCTTTTCTCTCTATTAGATAAAGCTGTTTCATTCAGTATTCAGTGCAAATCTTGCCAAACTGAAACATGCTTATGTCTTATGAAATAAAATGTTTTCTGCAATGCTTTAAGACAGTTTTTAATGTGTTAGAAGTTATATACACAAAAACTAATGTTAGGACTGCAATGATCAAGGTTGTCAGTTTACAGCTTTCTGAGTCCAGTAATGTTGAAATAGTGTTTCTGTTCAAATGAAGTGAAATCAAGCCCAAATCTGCTCAAAAGCTTTTCTCACTATTAGAGAAAGCTGTTTCATTCAATATTCAGTGCAAATCTCGCCAAACTGAAACAAGCTTATGCCTTATGAAGTACAATGTTTTCTGCAATGCTGTAAGACAGTTTTTAATGTGTTAGAAGTTATATGCACAAAAACTAAAGTTAGGACTGCAATGATCAAGATTGTCAGTTTACAGCTTTCTGAGTCCAGTAATGCTGAAATAGTGTTTCTGTTGAAATGAAGTGAAATCAAGCCCAAATCTGCTCAAAAGCTTTTCTCTCTATTAGATAAAGATGTTTCATTCAGTATTCAGTGCAAATCTTGCCAAACTGAAACAAGCTTATGTCTTATGAAGTACAATGTTTTCTGCAATGCTGTAAGACAGTTTTTAATGTGTTAGAAGTTATATGCACAAAAACTAATGTTAGGACTTCAATGATCAAGTTTGTCAGTTTACAGCTTTCTGAGTCCAGTAATGTTGAAATAGTGTTTCTGTTCAAATGAAGTGAAATCAAGCCCAAATCTGCTCAAAAGCTTTTCTCTCTAATAGAGAATGCGGTTTCATTGAGTATTCAGTGCAAATCTTGCCAAACTGAAACAAGCTTATGTCTTATGAAATGAAATGTTTTTTGCAATGCTGTAAGACAGTTTTTAATGTGTTAGAAGTTATATACACAAAAACTAATGTTAGGACTTCAATGATCAAGATTGTCAGTTTACAGCTTTCTGAGTCCAGTAATGTTGAAATAGTGCTTCTGTTCAAATGAAGTGAAATCAAGCCCAAATCTGCTCAAAAGCTTTTCTCTCTAATAGAGAATGCGGTTTCATTCAGTATTCAGTGCAAATCTTGCCAAACTGAAACAAGCTTATGTCTTATGAAATACAATGTTTTCTGCAATGCTGTAAGACAGTTTTTAATGTGTTAGAAGTTATATGCACAAAAACTTATGTTAGGACTTCAATGATCAAGATTGTCAGTTTACAGCTTTCTGAGTCCAGTAATGCTGAAATAGTGCTTCTGTTCAAATGAAGTGGAATCTAGCCCAAATCTGCTCAAAAGCTTGTCTCTCTATTAGAGAAAGCTGTTTCATTCAATATTCAGTGCAAATCTTGCCAAACTGAAACATGCTTATGTCTTATGAAATAAAATGTTTTCTGCAATGCTGTAAGACAGTTTTTAATGTGTTAGAAGTTATATGCACAAAAACTTATGTTAGGACTTCAATGATCAAGATTGTCAGTTTACAGCTTTCTGAGTCCAGTAATGCTGAAATAGTGTTTCTGTTGAAATGAAGTGAAATCAAGCCCAAATCTGCTCAAAAGCTTTTCTCTCTATTAGATAAAGCTGTTTCATTCAGTATTCAGTTCAAATCTTGCCAAACTGAAACATGCTTATGTCTTATGAAATAAAATGTTTTCTGCAATGCTGTAAGACAGTTTTTAATGTGTTAGAAGTTATATACACAAAAACTATTGTTAGGACTGCAATGATCAAGATTGTCAGTTTACAGCTTTCTGAGTCCAGTAATGTTGAAATAGTGTTTCTGTTCAAATGAAGTGAAATCAAGCCCAAATCTGCTCAAAAGCTTTTCTCTCTATTAGAGAAAGCTGTTTCATTCAATATTCAGTGCAAATCTTGCCAAACTGAAACAAGCTTATGCCTTATGAAGTACAATGTTTTCTGCAATGCTGTAAGACAGTTTTTAACGTGTTAGAAGTTATATGCACAAAAACTAATGTTAGGACTGCAATGATCAAGATTGTCAGTTTACAGCTTTCTGAGTCCAGTAATGTTGAAATAGTGTTTCTGTTCAAATGAAGTGAAATCAAGCCCAAATCTGCTCAAAAGCTTTTCTCTCTATTAGATAAAGCTGTTTCATTCAGTATTCAGTGCAAATCTTGCCAAACTGAAACAAGCTTATGCCTTATGAAGTACAATGTTTTCTGCAATGCTGTAAGACAGTTTTTAATGTGTTAGAGATTATATGCACAAAAACTTATGTTAGGACTTCAATGATCAAGATTGTCTGTTTACAGCTTTCTGAGTCCAGTAATGCTGAAATAGTGTTTCTGTTCAAATGAAGTGAAATCAAGCCCAAATCTGCTCAAAAGCTTTTCTCTCTATTAGATAAAGCTGTTTCATTCAGTATTCAGTGCAAATCTTGCCAAACTGAAACATGCTTATGTCTTATGAAATAAAATGTTTTCTGCAATGCTGTAAGACAGTTTTTAATGTGTTAGAAGTTATATACACAAAAACTAATGTTAGGACTGCAATGATCAAGATTGTCAGTTTACAGCTTTCTGAGTCCAGTAATGTTGAAATAGTGTTTCTGTTCAAATGAAGTGAAATCAAGCCCAAATCTTCTCAAAAGCTTTTCTCTCTATTAGAGAAAGCTGTTTCATTCAATATTCAGTGCAAATCTTGCCAAACTGAAACAAGCTTATGCCTTATGAAGTACAATGTTTTCTGCAATGCTGTAAGACAGTTTTTAATGTGTTAGAAGTTATATGCACAAAAACTTATGTTAGGACTTCAATGATCAAGATTGTCAGTTTACAGCTTTCTGAGTCCAGTAATGCTGAAATAGTGTTTCTGTTGAAATGAAGTGAAATCAAGCCCAAATCTGCTCAAAAGCTTTTCTCTCTATTAGATAAAGCTGTTTCATTCAGTATTCAGTGCAAATCTTGCCAAACTGAAACAAGCTTATGTCTTATGAAGTACAATGTTTTCTGCAATGCTGTAAGACAGTTTTTAATGTGTTAGAAGTTATATGCACAAAAACTTATGTTAGGACTTCAATGATCAAGATTGTCAGTTTACAGCTTTCTGAGTCCAGTAATGCTGAAATAGTGTTTCTGTTGAAATGAAGTGAAATCAAGCCCAAATCTGCTCAAAAGCTTTTCTCTCTATTAGATAAAGCTGTTTCATTCAGTATTCAGTGCAAATCTTGCCAAACTGAAACAAGCTTATGTCTTATGAAGTACAATGTTTTCTGCAATGCTGTAAGACAGTTTTTAATGTGTTAGAAGTTATATGCACAAAAACTAATGTTAGGACTTCAATGATCAAGATTGTCAGTTTACAGCTTTCTGAGTCCAGTAATGCTGAAATAGTGTTTCTGTTGAAATGAAGTGAAATCAAGCCCAAATCTGCTCAAAAGCTTTTCTCTCTATTAGATAAAGCTGTTTCATTCAGTATTCAGTGCAAATCTTGCCAAACTGAAACAAGCTTATGTCTTATGAAGTACAATGTTTTCTGCAATGCTGTAAGACAGTTTTTAATGTGTTAGAAGTTATATGCACAAAAACTAATGTTAGGACTTCAATGATCAAGATTGTCAGTTTACAGCTTTCTGAGTCCAGTAATGCTGAAATAGTGTTTCTGTTGAAATGAAGTGAAATCAATCCCAAATCTGCTCAAAAGCTTTTCTCTCTATTAGATAAAGCTGTTTCATTCAGTATTCAGTGCAAATCTTGCCAAACTGAAACAAGCTTATGTCTTATGAAGTACAATGTTTTCTGCAATGCTGTAAGACAGCTTTTAATGTGTTAGAAGTTATATGCACAAAAACTAATGTTAGGACTTCAATGATCAAGATTGTCAGTTTACAGCTTTCTGAGTCCAGTAATGCTGAAATAGTGTTTCTGTTGAAATGAAGTGAAATCAAGCCCAAATCTGCTCAAAAGCTTTTCTCTCTATTAGATAAAGCTGTTTCATTCAGTATTCAGTTCAAATCTTGCCAAACTGAAACATGCTTATGTCTTATGAAATAAAATGTTTTCTGCAATGCTGTAAGACAGTTTTTAATGTGTTAGAAGTTATATACACAAAAACTATTGTTAGGACTGCAATGATCAAGATTGTCAGTTTACAGCTTTCTGAGTCCAGTAATGTTGAAATAGTGTTTCTGTTCAAATGAAGTGAAATCAAGCCCAAATCTGCTCAAAAGCTTTTCTCTCTATTAGAGAAAGCTGTTTCATTCAATATTCAGTGCAAATCTTGCCAAACTGAAACAAGCTTATGCCTTATGAAGTACAATGTTTTCTGCAATGCTGTAAGACAGTTTTTAATGTGTTAGAAGTTATATGCACAAAAACTAATGTTAGGACTGCAATGATCAAGATTGTCAGTTTACAGCTTTCTGAGTCCAGTAATGTTGAAATAGTGTTTCTGTTCAAATGAAGTGAAATCAAGCCCAAATCTGCTCAAAAGCTTTTCTCTCTATTAGATAAAGCTGTTTCATTCAGTATTCAGTGCAAATCTTGCCAAACTGAAACAAGCTTATGCCTTATGAAGTACAATGTTTTCTGCAATGCTGTAAGACAGTTTTTAATGTGTTAGAGATTATATGCACAAAAACTTATGTTAGGACTTCAATGATCAAGATTGTCTGTTTACAGCTTTCTGAGTCCAGTAATGCTGAAATAGTGTTTCTGTTCAAATGAAGTGAAATCAAGCCCAAATCTGCTCAAAAGCTTTTCTCTCTATTAGATAAAGCTGTTTCATTCAGTATTCAGTGCAAATCTTGCCAAACTGAAACATGCTTATGTCTTATGAAATAAAATGTTTTCTGCAATGCTGTAAGACAGTTTTTAATGTGTTAGAAGTTATATACACAAAAACTAATGTTAGGACTGCAATGATCAAGATTGTCAGTTTACAGCTTTCTGAGTCCAGTAATGTTGAAATAGTGTTTCTGTTCAAATGAAGTGAAATCAAGCCCAAATCTTCTCAAAAGCTTTTCTCTCTATTAGAGAAAGCTGTTTCATTCAATATTCAGTGCAAATCTTGCCAAACTGAAACAAGCTTATGCCTTATGAAGTACAATGTTTTCTGCAATGCTGTAAGACAGTTTTTAATGTGTTAGAAGTTATATGCACAAAAACTAATGTTAGGACTGCAATGATCAAGATTGTCAGTTTACAGCTTTCTGAGTCCAGTAATGTTGAAATAGTGTTTCTGTTCAAATGAAGTGAAATCAAGCCCAAATCTGCTCAAAAGCTTTTCTCTCTATTAGAGAAAGCTGTTTCATTCAATATTCAGTGCAAATCTTGCCAAACTGAAACAAGCTTATGCCTTATGAAGTACAATGTTTTCTGCAATGCTGTAAGACAGTTTTTAATGTGTTAGAAGTTATATGCACAAAAACTTATGTTAGGACTTCAATGATCAAGATTGTCAGTTTACAGCTTTCTGAGTCCAGTAATGCTGAAATAGTGTTTCTGTTGAAATGAAGTGAAATCAAGCCCAAATCTGCTCAAAAGCTTTTCTCTCTATTAGATAAAGCTGTTTCATTCAGTATTCAGTGCAAATCTTGCCAAACTGAAACAAGCTTATGTCTTATGAAGTACAATGTTTTCTGCAATGCTGTAAGACAGTTTTTAATGTGTTAGAAGTTATATGCACAAAAACTTATGTTAGGACTTCAATGATCAAGATTGTCAGTTTACAGCTTTCTGAGTCCAGTAATGCTGAAATAGTGTTTCTGTTGAAATGAAGTGAAATCAAGCCCAAATCTGCTCAAAAGCTTTTCTCTCTATTAGATAAAGCTGTTTCATTCAGTATTCAGTGCAAATCTTGCCAAACTGAAACAAGCTTATGCCTTATGAAGTACAATGTTTTCTGCAATGCTGTAAGACAGTTTTTAATGTGTTAGAAGTTATATGCACAAAAACTTATGTTAGGACTTCAATGATCAAGATTGTCAGTTTACAGCTTTCTGAGTCCAGTAATGCTGAAATAGTGTTTCTGTTCAAATGAAGTGAAATCAAGCCCAAATCTGCTCAAAAGCTTTTCTCTCTATTAGAGAAAGCTGTTTCATTCAGTATTCAGTGCAAATCTTGCCAAACTGAAACTTGCTTATGTCTTATGAAATAAAATGTTTTCTGCAATGCTGTAAGACAGTTTTTAATGTGTTAGAAGTTATATGCACAAAAACTTATGTTAGGACTTCAATGATCAAGATTGTCAGTTTACAGCTTTCTGAGTCCAGTAATGCTGAAATAGTGTTTCTGTTCAAATGAAGTGAAATCAAGCCCAAATCTGCTCAAAAGCTTTTCTCTCTATTAGATAAAGCTGTTTCATTCAGTATTCAGTGCAAATCTTGCCAAACTGAAACAAGCTTATGCCTTATGAAGTACAATGTTTTCTGCAATGCTGTAAGACAGTTTTTAATGTGTTAGAAGTTATATGCACAAAAACTTATGTTAGGACTTCAATGATCAAGATTGTCAGTTTACAGCTTTCTGAGTCCAGTAATGCTGAAATAGTGTTTCTGTTGAAATGAAGTGAAATCAAGCCCAAATCTGCTCAAAAGCTTTTCTCTCTATTAGATAAAGCTGTTTCATTCAGTATTCAGTGCAAATCTTGCCAAACTGAAACATGCTTATGTCTTATGAAATAAAATGTTTTCTGCAATGCTGTAAGACAGTTTTTAATGTGTTAGAAGTTATATACACAAAAACTGATGTTAGGACTGCAATGATCAAGATTGTCAGTTTACAGCTTTCTGAGTCCAGTAATGTTGAAATAGTGTTTCTGTTCAAATGAAGTGAAATCAAGCCCAAATCTGCTCAAAAGCTTTTCTCACTATTAGAGAAAGCTGTTTCATTCAATATTCAGTGCAAATCTTGCCAAACTGAAACAAGCTTATGCCTTATGAAGTACAATGTTTTCTGCAATGCTGTAAGACAGTTTTTAATGTGTTAGAAGTTATATACACAAAAACTAATGTTAGGACTGCAATGATCAAGATTGTCAGTTTACAGCTTTCTGAGTCCAGTAATGTTGAAATAGTGTTTCTGTTCAAATGAAGTGAAATCAAGCCCAAATCTGCTCAAAAGCTTTTCTCTCTATTAGAGAAAGCTGTTTCATTCAATATTCAGTGCAAATCTTGCCAAACTGAAACAAGCTTATGCCTTATGAAGTACAATGTTTTCTGCAATGCTGTAAGACAGTTTTTAATGTGTTAGAAGTTATATGCACAAAAACTTATGTTAGGACTTCAATGATCAAGATTGTCAGTTTACAGCTTTCTGAGTCCAGTAATGCTGAAATAGTGTTTCTGTTGAAATGAAGTGGAATCAAGCCCAAATCTGCTCAAAAGCTTTTCTCTCTATTAGATAAAGCTGTTTCATTCAGTATTCAGTGCAAATCTTGCCAAACTGAAACAAGCTTATGTCTTATGAAGTACAATGTTTTCTGCAATGCTGTAAGACAGTTTTTAATGTGTTAGAAGTTATATGCACAAAAACTTATGTTAGGACTTCAATGATCAAGATTGTCAGTTTACAGCTTTCTGAGTCCAGTAATGTTGAAATAGTGCCTCTGTTCAAATGAAGTGAAATCAAGCCCAAATCTGCTCAAAAGCTTGTCTCTCTATTAGATAAAGCTGTTTCATTCAGTATTCAGTGCAAATCTTGCCAAACTGAAACAAGCTTATGTCTTATGAAGTAAAATGTTTTCTGCAATGCTGTAAGACAGTTTTTAATGTGTTAGAAGTTATATACACAAAAACTAATGTTAGGACTTCAATGATCAAGATTGTCAGTTTACAGCTTTCTGAGTCCAGTAATGCTGAAATAGTGTTTCTGTTGAAATGAAGTGAAATCAAGCCCAAATCTGCTCAAAAGCTTTTCTCTCTATTAGATAAAGCTGTTTCATTCAGTATTCAGTGCAAATCTTGCCAAACTGAAACAAGCTTATGTCTTATGAAGTACAATGTTTTCTGCAATGCTGAAAGACAGTTTTTAATGTGTTAGAAGTTATATGCACAAAAACTGATGTTAGGACTTCAATGATCAAGATTGTCAGTTTACAGCTTTCTGAGTCCAGTAATGCTGAAATAGTGTTTCTGTTGAAATAAAGTGAAATCAAGCCCAAATCTGCTCAAAAGCTTTTCTCTCTATTAGATAAAGCTGTTTCATTCAGTATTCAGTGCAAATCTTGCCAAACTGAAACAAGCTTATGCCTTATGAAGTACAATGTTTTCTGCAATGCTGTAAGACAGTTTTTAATGTGTTAGAAGTTATATGCACAAAAACTTATGTTAGGACTTCAATGATCAAGATTGTCAGTTTACAGCTTTCTGAGTCCAGTAATGCTGAAATAGTGTTTCTGTTCAAATGAAGTGAAATCAAGCCCAAATCTGCTCAAAAGCTTTTCTCTATATTAGAGAAAGCTGTTTCATTCAGTATTCAGTGCAAATCTTGCCAAACTGAAACTTGCTTATGTCTTATGAAATAAAATGTTTTCTGCAATGCTGTAAGACAGTTTTTAATGTGTTAGAAGTTATATACACAAAAACTAATGTTAGGACTGCAATGATCAAGATTGTCAGTTTACAGCTTTCTGAGTCCAGTAATGTTGAAATAGTGTTTCTGTTCAAATGAAGTGAAATCAAGCCCAAATCTGCTCAAAAGCTTTTCTCTCTAATAGAGAATGCGGTTTCATTGAGTATTCAGTGCAAATCTTGCCAAACTGAAACAAGCTTATGTCTTATGAAATGAAATGTTTTTTGCAATGCTGTAAGACAGTTTTTAATGTGTTAGAAGTTATATACACAAAAACTAATGTTAGAACTTCAATGATCAAGATTGTCAGTTTACAGCTTTCTGAGTCCAGTAATGTTGAAATAGTGTTTCTGTTCAAATGAAGTGAAATCAAGCCCAAATCTGCTCAAAAGCTTTTCTCTCTATTAGAGAAAGCTGTTTCATTCAATATTCAGGGCAAATCTTGCCAAACTGAAACAAGCTTATGCCTTATGAAGTACAATGTTTTCTGCAATGCTGTAAGACAGTTTTTAATGTGTTAGAAGTTATATGCACAAAAACTTATGTTAGGACTTCAATGATCAAGATTGTCAGTTTACAGCTTTCTGAGTCCAGTAATGCTGAAATAGTGTTTCTGTTCAAATGAAGTGAAATCAAGCCCAAATCTGCTCAAAAGCTTTTCTCTATATTAGAGAAAGCTGTTTCATTCAGTATTCAGTGCAAATCTTGCCAAACTGAAACTTGCTTATGTCTTATGAAATAAAATGTTTTCTGCAATGCTGTAAGACAGTTTTTAATGTGTTAGAAGTTATATACACAAAAACTAATGTTAGGACTGCAATGATCAAGATTGTCAGTTTACAGCTTTCTGAGTCCAGTAATGTTGAAATAGTGTTTCTGTTCAAATGAAGTGAAATCAAGCCCAAATCTTCTCAAAAGCTTTTCTCTCTAATAGAGAATGCGGTTTCATTGAGTATTCAGTGCAAATCTTGCCAAACTGAAACAAGCTTATGTCTTATGAAATGAAATGTTTTTTGCAATGCTGTAAGACAGTTTTTAATGTGTTAGAAGTTATATACACAAAAACTAATGTTAGAACTTCAATGATCAAGATTGTCAGTTTACAGCTTTCTGAGTCCAGTAATGTTGAAATAGTGTTTCTGTTCAAATGAAGTGAAATCAAGCCCAAATCTGCTCAAAAGCTTTTCTCTCTATTAGAGAAAGCTGTTTCATTCAATATTCAGGGCAAATCTTGCCAAACTGAAACAAGCTTATGCCTTATGAAGTACAATGTTTTCTGCAATGCTGTAAGACAGTTTTTAATGTGTTAGAAGTTATATGCACAAAAACTTATGTTAGGACTTCAATGATCAAGATTGTCAGTTTACAGCTTTCTGAGTCCAGTAATGCTGAAATAGTGTTTCTGTTGAAATGAAGTGAAATCAAGCCCAAATCTGCTCAAAAGCTTTTCTCTCTATTAGATAAAGCTGTTTCATTCAGTATTCAGTGCAAATCTTGCCAAACTGAAACATGCTTATGTCTTATGAAATAAAATGTTTTCTGCAATGCTGTAAGACAGTTTTTATTGTGTTAGAAGTTATATACACAAAAACTAATGTTAGGACTGCAATGATCAAGATTGTCAGTTTACAGCTTTCTGAGTCCAGTAATGTTGAAATAGTGTTTCTGTTCAAATGAAGTGAAATCAAGCCCAAATCTGCTCAAAAGCTTTTCTCTCTATTAGAGAAAGCTGTTTCATTCAATATTCAGTGCAAATCTTGCCAAACTGAAACAAGCTTATGCCTTATGAAGTACAATGTTTTCTGCAATGCTGTAAGACAGTTTTTAATGTGTTAGAAGTTATATGCACAAAAACTTATGTTAGGACTTCAATGATCAAGATTGTCAGTTTACAGCTTTCTGAGTCCAGTAATGCTGAAATAGTGTTTCTGTTGAAATGAAGTGAAATCAAGCCCAAATCTGCTCAAAAGCTTTTCTCTCTATTAGATAAAGCTGTTTCATTCAGTATTCAGTGCAAATCTTGCCAAACTGAAACATGCTTATGTCTTATGAAATAAAATGTTTTCTGCAATGCTGTAAGACAGTTTTTAATGTGTTAGAAGTTATATACACAAAAACTAATGTTAGGACTGCAATGATCAAGATTGTCAGTTTACAGCTTTCTGAGTCCAGTAATGTTGAAATAGTGTTTCTGTTCAAATGAAGTGAAATCAAGCCCAAATCTGCTCAAAAGCTTTTCTCTCTATTAGAGAAAGCTGTTTCATTCAATATTCAGTGCAAATCTTGCCAAACTGAAACAAGCTTATGCCTTATGAAGTACAATGTTTTCTGCAATGCTGTAAGACAGTTTTTAATGTGTTAGAAGTTATATGCACAAAAACTTATGTTAGGACTTCAATGATCAAGATTGTCAGTTTACAGCTTTCTGAGTCCAGTAATGCTGAAATAGTGTTTCTGTTGAAATGAAGTGAAATCAAGCCCAAATCTGCTCAAAAGCTTTTCTCTCTATTAGATAAAGCTGTTTCATTCAGTATTCAGTGCAAATCTTGCCAAACTGAAACATGCTTATGTCTTATGAAATAAAATGTTTTCTGCAATGCTTTAAGACAGTTTTTAATGTGTTAGAAGTTATATACACAAAAACTAATGTTAGGACTGCAATGATCAAGGTTGTCAGTTTACAGCTTTCTGAGTCCAGTAATGTTGAAATAGTGTTTCTGTTCAAATGAAGTGAAATCAAGCCCAAATCTGCTCAAAAGCTTTTCTCACTATTAGAGAAAGCTGTTTCATTCAATATTCAGTGCAAATCTTGCCAAACTGAAACAAGCTTATGCCTTATGAAGTACAATGTTTTCTGCAATGCTGTAAGACAGTTTTTAATGTGTTAGAAGTTATATGCACAAAAACTAAAGTTAGGACTGCAATGATCAAGATTGTCAGTTTACAGCTTTCTGAGTCCAGTAATGCTGAAATAGTGTTTCTGTTGAAATGAAGTGAAATCAAGCCCAAATCTGCTCAAAAGCTTTTCTCTCTATTAGATAAAGATGTTTCATTCAGTATTCAGTGCAAATCTTGCCAAACTGAAACAAGCTTATGTCTTATGAAGTACAATGTTTTCTGCAATGCTGTAAGACAGTTTTTAATGTGTTAGAAGTTATATGCACAAAAACTAATGTTAGGACTTCAATGATCAAGTTTGTCAGTTTACAGCTTTCTGAGTCCAGTAATGCTGAAATAGTGTTTCTGTTGAAATGAAGTGAAATCAAGCCCAAATCTGCTCAAAAGCTTTTCTCTCTATTAGATAAAGCTGTTTCATTCAGTATTCAGTGCAAATCTTGCCAAACTGAAACAAGCTTATGTCTTATGAAGTACAATGTTTTCTGCAATGCTGTAAGACAGTTTTTAATGTGTTAGAAGTTATATGCACAAAAACTAATGTTAGGACTTCAATGATCAAGATTGTCAGTTTACAGCTTTCTGAGTCCAGTAATGCTGAAATAGTGTTTCTGTTCAAATGAAGTGAAATCAAGCCCAAATCTGCTCAAAAGCTTTTCTCTCTATTAGAGAAAGCTGTTTCATTCAATATTCAGTGCAATTCTTGCCAAACTGAAACAAGCTTATGCCTTATGAAGTACAATGTTTTCTGCAATGCTGTAAGACAGTTTTTAATGTGTTAGAAGTTATATGCACAAAAACTAATGTTAGGACTTCAATGATCAAGGTTGTCAGTTTACAGCTTTCTGAGTCCAGTAATGTTGAAATAGTGTTTCTGTTCAAATGAAGTGAAATCAAGCCCAAATCTGCTCAAAAGCTTTTCTCACTATTAGAGAAAGCTGTTTCATTCAATATTCAGTGCAAATCTTGCCAAACTGAAACAAGCTTATGCCTTATGAAGTACAATGTTTTCTGCAATGCTGTAAGACAGTTTTTAATGTGTTAGAAGTTATATGCACAAAAACTAAAGTTAGGACTGCAATGATCAAGATTGTCAGTTTACAGCTTTCTGAGTCCAGTAATGCTGAAATAGTGTTTCTGTTGAAATGAAGTGAAATCAAGCCCAAATCTGCTCAAAAGCTTTTCTCTCTATTAGATAAAGATGTTTCATTCAGTATTCAGTGCAAATCTTGCCAAACTGAAACAAGCTTATGTCTTATGAAGTACAATGTTTTCTGCAATGCTGTAAGACAGTTTTTAATGTGTTAGAAGTTATATGCACAAAAACTAATGTTAGGACTTCAATGATCAAGTTTGTCAGTTTACAGCTTTCTGAGTCCAGTAATGCTGAAATAGTGTTTCTGTTGAAATGAAGTGAAATCAAGCCCAAATCTGCTCAAAAGCTTTTCTCTCTATTAGATAAAGCTGTTTCATTCAGTATTCAGTGCAAATCTTGCCAAACTGAAACAAGCTTATGTCTTATGAAGTACAATGTTTTCTGCAATGCTGTAAGACAGTTTTTAATGTGTTAGAAGTTATATGCACAAAAACTAATGTTAGGACTTCAATGATCAAGATTGTCAGTTTACAGCTTTCTGAGTCCAGTAATGCTGAAATAGTGTTTCTGTTCAAATGAAGTGAAATCAAGCCCAAATCTGCTCAAAAGCTTTTCTCTCTATTAGAGAAAGCTGTTTCATTCAATATTCAGTGCAATTCTTGCCAAACTGAAACAAGCTTATGCCTTATGAAGTACAATGTTTTCTGCAATGCTGTAAGACAGTTTTTAATGTGTTAGAAGTTATATGCACAAAAACTAATGTTAGGACTTCAATGATCAAGATTGTCAGTTTACAGCTTTCTGAGTCCAGTAATGTTGAAATTGTGTTTCTGTTCAAATGAAGTGAAATCAAGCCCAAATCTGCTCAAAAGCTTTTCTCACTATTAGAGAAAGCTGTTTCATTCAATATTCAGTGCAAATCTTGCCAAACTGAAACAAGCTTATGCCTTATGAAGTACAATGTTTTCTGCAATGCTGTAAGACAGTTTTTAATGTGTTAGAAGTTATATACACAAAAACTAATGTTAGGACTGCAATGATCAAGATTGTCAGTTTACAGCTTTCTGAGTCCAGTAATGTTGAAATAGTGTTTCTGTTCAAATGAAGTGAAATCAAGCCCAAATCTGCTCAAAAGCTTTTCTCTCTATTAGAGAAAGCTGTTTCATTCAATATTCAGTGCAAATCTTGCCAAACTGAAACAAGCTTATGCCTTATGAAGTACAATGTTTTCTGCAATGCTGTAAGACAGTTTTTAATGTGTTAGAAGTTATATGCACAAAAACTTATGTTAGGACTTCAATGATCAAGATTGTCAGTTTACAGCTTTCTGAGTCCAATAATGCTGAAATAGTGTTTCTGTTGAAATGAAGTGAAATCAAGCCCAAATCTGCTCAAAAGCTTTTCTCTCTATTAGATAAAGCTGTTTCATTCAGTATTCAGTGCAAATCTTGCCAAACTGAAACAAGCTTATGTCTTATAAAGTACAATGTTTTCTGCAATGCTGAAAGACAGTTTTTAATGTGTTAGAAGTTATATGCACAAAAACTGATGTTAGGACTTCAATGATCAAGATTGTCAGTTTACAGCTTTCTGAGTCCAGTAATGCTGAAATAGTGTTTCTGTTGAAATAAAGTGAAATCAAGCCCAAATCTGCTCAAAAGCTTTTCTCTCTATTAGATAAAGCTGTTTCATTCAGTATTCAGTGCAAATCTTGCCAAACTGAAACAAGCTTATGCCTTATGAAGTACAATGTTTTCTGCAATGCTGTAAGCCAGTTTTTAATGTGTTAGAAGTTATATGCACAAAAACTTATCTTAGGACTTCAATGATCAAGATTGTCAGTTTACAGCTTTCTGAGTCCAGTAATGCTGAAATAGTGTTTCTGTTCAAATGAAGTGAAATCAAGCCCAAATCTGCTCAAAAGCTTTTCTCTATATTAGAGAAAGCTGTTTCATTCAGTATTCAGTGCAAATCTTGCCAAACTGCAACTTGCTTATTTCTTATGAAATAAAATGTTTTCTGCAATGCTGTAAGACAGTTTTTAATGTGTTAGAAGTTATATACACAAAAACTAATGTTAGGACTGCAATGATCAAGATTGTCAGTTTACAGCTTTCTGAGTCCAGTAATGTTGAAATAGTGTTTCTGTTCAAATGAAGTGAAATCAAGCCCAAATCTGCTCAAAAGCTTTTCTCTCTAAAAGAGAATGCGGTTTCATTGAGTATTCAGTGCAAATCTTGCCAAACTGAAACAAGCTTATGTCTTATGAAATGAAATGTTTTTTGCAATGCTGTAAGACAGTTTTTAATGTGTTAGAAGTTATATACACAAAAACTAATGTTAGACCTTCAATGATCAAGATTGTCAGTTTACAGCTTTCTGAGTCCAGTAATGTTGAAATAGTGTTTCTGTTCAAATGAAGTGAAATCAAGCCCAAATCTGCTCAAAAGCTTTTCTCTCTATTAGAGAAAGCTGTTTCATTCAATATTCAGGGCAAATCTTGCCAAACTGAAACAAGCTTATGCCTTATGAAGTACAATGTTTTCTGCAATGCTGTAAGACAGTTTTTAATGTGTTAGAAGTTATATGCACAAAAACTTATGTTAGGACTTCAATGATCAAGATTGTCAGTTTACAGCTTTCTGAGTCCAGTAATGCTGAAATAGTGTTTCTGTTGAAATGAAGTGAAATCAAGCCCAAATCTGCTCAAAAGCTTTTCTCTCTATTAGATAAAGCTGTTTCATTCAGTATTCAGTGCAAATCTTGCCAAACTGAAACATGCTTATGTCTTATGAAATAAAATGTTTTCTGCAATGCTGTAAGACAGTTTTTAATGTGTTAGAAGTTATATACACAAAAACTAATGTTAGGACTGCAATGATCAAGATTGTCAGTTTACAGCTTTCTGAGTCCAGTAATGTTGAAATAGTGTTTCTGTTCAAATGAAGTGAAATCAAGCCCAAATCTGCTCAAAAGCTTTTCTCTCTATTAGAGAAAGCTGTTTCATTCAATATTCAGTGCAAATCTTGCCAAACTGAAACAAGCTTATGCCTTATGAAGTACAATGTTTTCTGCAATGCTGTAAGACAGTTTTTAATGTGTTAGAAGTTATATGCACAAAAACTTATGTTAGGACTTCAATGATCAAGATTGTCAGTTTACAGCTTTCTGAGTCCAGTAATGCTGAAATAGTGTTTCTGTTGAAATGAAGTGAAATCAAGCCCAAATCTGCTCAAAAGCTTTTCTCTCTATTAGATAAAGCTGTTTCATTCAGTATTCAGTGCAAATCTTGCCAAACTGAAACATGCTTATGTCTTATGAAATAAAATGTTTTCTGCAATGCTGTAAGACAGTTTTTAATGTGTTAGAAGTTATATACACAAAAACTAATGTTAGGACTGCAATGATCAAGATTGTCAGTTTACAGCTTTCTGAGTCCAGTAATGTTGAAATAGTGTTTCTGTTCAAATGAAGTGAAATCAAGCCCAAATCTGCTCAAAAGCTTTTCTCTCTATTAGAGAAAGCTGTTTCATTCAATATTCAGTGCAAATCTTGCCAAACTGAAACAAGCTTATGCCTTATGAAGTACAATGTTTTCTGCAATGCTGTAAGACAGTTTTTAATGTGTTAGAAGTTATATGCACAAAAACTTATGTTAGGACTTCAATGATCAAGATTGTCAGTTTACAGCTTTCTGAGTCCAGTAATGCTGAAATAGTGTTTCTGTTGAAATGAAGTGAAATCAAGCCCAAATCTGCTCAAAAGCTTTTCTCTCTATTAGATAAAGCTGTTTCATTCAGTATTCAGTGCAAATCTTGCCAAACTGAAACATGCTTATGTCTTATGAAATAAAATGTTTTCTGCAATGTTGTAAGACAGTTTTTAATGTGTTAGAAGTTATATACACAAAAACTAATGTTAGGACTGCAATGATCAAGATTGTCAGTTTACAGCTTTCTGAGTCCAGTAATGTTGAAATAGTGTTTCTGTTCAAATGAAGTGAAATCAAGCCCAAATCTGCTCAAAAGCTTTTCTCACTATTAGAGAAAGCTGTTTCATTCAATATTCAGTGCAAATCTTGCCAAACTGAAACAAGCTTATGCCTTATGAAGTACAATGTTTTCTGCAATGCTGTAAGACAGTTTTTAATGTGTTAGAAGTTATATGCACAAAAACTAAAGTTAGGACTGCAATGATCAAGATTGTCAGTTTACAGCTTTCTGAGTCCAGTAATGTTGAAATAGTGTTTCTGTTCAAATGAAGTGAAATCAAGCCCAAATCTGCTCAAAAGCTTTTCTCTATATTAGAGAAAGCTGTTTCATTCAATATTCAGTGCAAATCTTGCCAAACTGAAACAAGCTAATGCCTTATGAAGTACAATGTTTTCTGCAATGCTGTAAGACAGTTTTTAATGTGTTAGAAGTTATATGCACAAAAACTTATGTTAGGACTTCAATGATCAAGATTGTCAGTTTACAGCTTTCTGAGTCCAGTAATGCTGAAATAGTGTTTCTGTTGAAATGAAGTGAAATCAAGCCCAAATCTGCTCAAAAGCTTTTCTCTCTATTAGATAAAGCTGTTTCATTCAGTATTCAGTGCAAATCTTGCCAAACTGAAACATGCTTATGTCTTATGAAATAAAATGTTTTCTGCAATGCTGTAAGACAGTTTTTAATGTGTTAGAAGTTATATACACAAAAACTAATGTTAGGACTGCAATGATCAAGATTGTCAGTTTACAGCTTTCTGAGTCCAGTAATGTTGAAATAGTGTTTCTGTTCAAATGAAGTGAAATCAAGCCCAAATCTGCTCAAAAGCTTTTCTCTCTATTAGAGAAAGCTGTTTCATTCAATATTCAGGGCAAATCTTGCCAAACTGAAACAAGCTTATGCCTTATGAAGTACAATGTTTTCTGCAATGCTGTAAGACAGTTTTTAATGTGTTAGAAGTTATATGCACAAAAACTAATGTTAGGACTGCAATGATCAAGATTGTCAGTTTACAGCTTTCTGAGTCCAGTAATGTTGAAATAGTGTTTCTGTTGAAATGAAGTGAAATCAAGCCCAAATCTGCTCAAAAGCTTTTCTCTCTATTAGAGAAAGCTGTTTCATTCAATATTCAGTGCAAATCTTGCCAAACTGAAACAAGCTTATGCCTTATGAAGTACAATGTTTTCTGCAATGCTGTAAGACAGTTTTTAATGTGTTAGAAGTTATATGCACAAAAACTTATGTTAGGACTTCAATGATCAAGATTGTCAGTTTACAGCTTTCTGAGTCCAGTAATGCTGAAATAGTGTTTTTGTTGAAATGAAGTGAAATCAAGCCCAAATCTGCTCAAAAGCTTTTCTCTCTATTAGATAAAGCTGTTTCATTCAGTATTCTGTGCAAATCTTGCCAAACTGAAACAAGCTTATGTCTTATGAAGTAAAATGTTTTCTGCAATGCTGTAAGACAGTTTTTAATGTGTTAGAAGTTATATGCACAAAAACTTATGCTAGGACTTCAATGATCAAGATTGTCAGTTTACAGCTTTCTGAGTCCAGTAATGCTGAAATAGTGTTTCTGTTGAAATGAAGTGAAATCAAGCCCAAATCTGCTCAAAAGCTTTTCTCTCTATTAGATAAAGCTGTTTCATTCAGTATTCAGTGCAAATCTTGCCAAGCTGATAGATGCTTATGCCATTTGAAATACAATGTTTTCTGCAATGCTGTAAGACAGTTTTTAATGTGTTAGAAGTTATATGCACAAAAACGAATGTTAGGACTTCAATGATCAAGATTGTCAGTTTACAGCTTTCTGAGTCCAGTAATGCTGAAATAGTGCTTCTGTTCAAATGAAGTGAAATCTAGCCCAAATCTGCTCAAAAGCTTGTCTCTCTATTAGAGAAAGCTGTTTCATTCAATATTCAGTGCAAATCTTGCCAAACTGATAGATGCTTATGCCTTATGAAATACAATGTTTTCTGCAATGCTGTAAGACAGTTTTTAATGTGTTAGAAGTTATATGCACAAAAACTTATGTTAGGACTTCAATGATCAAGATTGTCAGTTTACAGCTTTCTGAGTCCAGTAATGTTGAAATAGTGCTTCTGTTCAAATGAAGTGAAATCTAGCCCAAATCTGCTCAAAAGCTTGTCTCTCTATTAGAGAAAGCTGTTTCATTCAATATTCAGTGCAAATCTTGCCAAACTGAAACATGCTTATGTCTTATGAAACAAAATGTTTTCTGCAATGCTGTAAGACAGTTTTTAATGTGTTAGAAGTTATATACACAAAAACTAATGTTAGGACTTCAATGATCAAGATTGTCAGTTTACAGCTTTCTGCTTCCAGTAATGTTTAAATAGTGCTTCTGTTCAAATGAAGTGAAATCAAGCCCAAATCTGCTCAAAAGCTTGTCTCTCTATTAGAGAAAGCTGTTTCATTCAATATTCAGTGCAATTCTTGCCAAACTGAAACAAGCTTATGCCTTATGAAGTACAATGTTTTCTGCAATGCTGTAAGACAGTGTTTAATGTGTTAGAAGTTATATGCACAAAAACGAATGTTAGGACTTCAATGATCAAGATTGTCAGTTTACAGCTTTCTGAGTCCAGTAATGTTGAAATAGTGCTTCTGTTCAAATGAAGTGAAATCAAGCCCAAATCTGCTCAAAAGCTTGTCTCTCTATTAGAAAAAGCTGTTTCATTCAATATTCAGTGCAAATCTTGCCAAACTGAAAGATGCTTATGCCTTATGAAATACAATGTTTTCTGCAATGCTGTAAGACAATTTTTAATGTGTTAGAAGTTATATGCACAAAAACTTATGTTAGGACTTCAATGATCAAGATTGTCAGTTTACAGCTTTCTGAGTCCAGTAATGTTGAAATAGTGCTTCTGTTCAAATGAAGTGAAATCTAGCCCAAACCTGCTCAAAAGCTTGTCTATCTAATAGAGAAAGCTGTTTCATTCAATATTCAGTGCAAATCTTGCCAAACTGAAAGATGCTTATGCCTTATGAAATAAAATGTTTTCTGCAATGCTGTAAGACAGTTTTTAATGTGTTAGAAGTTATATGCACAAAAACTTATGTTAGGACTTCAATGATCAAGATTGTCAGTTTACAGCTTTCTGAGTCCAGTAATGTTGAAATAGTGCTTCTGTTCAAATGAAGTGAAATCTAGCCCAAATCTGCTCAAAAGCTTGTCTCTCTAATAGAGAAATCTGTTTCATTCAATATTCAGTGCAAATCTTGCCAAACTGAAAGATGCTTATGCCTTATGAAATACAATGTTTTCTGCAATGCTGTAAGACAGTTTTTAATGTGTTAGAAGTTAAATGCACAAAAACTTATGTTAGGACTTCAATGATCAAGATTGTCAGTTTACAGCTTTCTGAGTCTAGTAATGTTGTAATAGTGCTTCTGTTCAAATGAAGTGAAATCTAGCCCAAATCTGCTCAAAAGCTTGTCTCTCTATTAGAGAAAGCTGTTTCATTCAATATTCAGTGCAAATCTTGCCAAA
The DNA here is from genome assembly GCF_023724105.1 of Carassius gibelio. Taxonomy (NCBI): domain Eukaryota; kingdom Metazoa; phylum Chordata; class Actinopteri; order Cypriniformes; family Cyprinidae; genus Carassius; species Carassius gibelio. Next base: position 17,295,995 of record NC_068396.1, read on the forward strand.
ATGATAGATGCTTATGCCTTATGAAATACAATGTTTTCTGCAATGATGTAAGACAGTTTTTAATGTGTTAGATGTTATATGCACAAAAACGTATGTTAGGACTTCAATGATCAAGATTGTCAGTTAACAGCTTTCTGAGTCCCGTAATGTTAAAATAGTGCTTCTGTTCAAATGAAGTGAAATCTAGCCCAAATCTGCTCAAAAGCTTGTCTCTCTATTAGAGAAAGCTGTTTCATTCAATATTCAGTGCAAATCTTGCCAAACTGAAACATGCTTATGTCTTATGAAATAAAATGTTTTCTGCAATGCTGTAAGACAGTTTTTAATGTGTTAGAAGTTATATACACAAAAACTAATGTTAGGACTGCAATGATCAAGATTGTCAGTTTACAGCTTTCTGAGTCCAGTAATGTTGAAATAGTGTTTCTGTTCAAATGAAGTGAAATCAAGCCCAAATCTGCTCAAAAGCTTTTCTCTCTATTAGAGAAAGCTGTTTCATTCAATATTCAGTGCAAATCTTGCCAAACTGAAACAAGCTTATGCCTTATGAAGTACAATGTTTTCTGCAATGCTGTAAGACAGTTTTTAATGTGTTAGAAGTTATATGCACAAAAACTTATGTTAGGACTTCAATGATCAAGATTGTCAGTTTACAGCTTTCTGAGTCCAGTAATGCTGAAATAGTGTTTCTGTTGAAATGAAGTGAAATCAAGCCCAAATCTGCTCAAAAGCTTTTCTCTCTATTAGATAAAGCTGTTTCATTCAGTATTCAGTGCAAATCTTGCCAAACTGAAACATGCTTATGTCTTATGAAATAAAATGTTTTCTGCAATGTTGTAAGACAGTTTTTAATGTGTTAGAAGTTATATACACAAAAACTAATGTTAGGACTGCAATGATCAAGATTGTCAGTTTACAGCTTTCTGAGTCCAGTAATGTTGAAATAGTGTTTCTGTTCAAATGAAGTGAAATCAAGCCCAAATCTGCTCAAAAGCTTTTCTCACTATTAGAGAAAGCTGTTTCATTCAATATTCAGTGCAAATCTTGCCAAACTGAAACAAGCTTATGCCTTATGAAGTACAATGTTTTCTGCAATGCTGTAAGACAGTTTTTAATGTGTTAGAAGTTATATGCACAAAAACTAAAGTTAGGACTGCAATGATCAAGATTGTCAGTTTACAGCTTTCTGAGTCCAGTAATGTTGAAATAGTGTTTCTGTTCAAATGAAGTGAAATCAAGCCCAAATCTGCTCAAAAGCTTTTCTCTATATTAGAGAAAGCTGTTTCATTCAATATTCAGTGCAAATCTTGCCAAACTGAAACAAGCTAATGCCTTATGAAGTACAATGTTTTCTGCAATGCTGTAAGACAGTTTTTAATGTGTTAGAAGTTATATGCACAAAAACTTATGTTAGGACTTCAATGATCAAGATTGTCAGTTTACAGCTTTCTGAGTCCAGTAATGCTGAAATAGTGTTTCTGTTGAAATGAAGTGAAATCAAGCCCAAATCTGCTCAAAAGCTTTTCTCTCTATTAGATAAAGCTGTTTCATTCAGTATTCAGTGCAAATCTTGCCAAACTGAAACATGCTTATGTCTTATGAAATAAAATGTTTTCTGCAATGCTGTAAGACAGTTTTTAATGTGTTAGAAGTTATATACACAAAAACTAATGTTAGGACTGCAATGATCAAGATTGTCAGTTTACAGCTTTCTGAGTCCAGTAATGTTGAAATAGTGTTTCTGTTCAAATGAAGTGAAATCAAGCCCAAATCTGCTCAAAAGCTTTTCTCTCTATTAGAGAAAGCTGTTTCATTCAATATTCAGGGCAAATCTTGCCAAACTGAAACAAGCTTATGCCTTATGAAGTACAATGTTTTCTGCAATGCTGTAAGACAGTTTTTAATGTGTTAGAAGTTATATGCACAAAAACTAATGTTAGGACTGCAATGATCAAGATTGTCAGTTTACAGCTTTCTGAGTCCAGTAATGTTGAAATAGTGTTTCTGTTGAAATGAAGTGAAATCAAGCCCAAATCTGCTCAAAAGCTTTTCTCTCTATTAGAGAAAGCTGTTTCATTCAATATTCAGTGCAAATCTTGCCAAACTGAAACAAGCTTATGCCTTATGAAGTACAATGTTTTCTGCAATGCTGTAAGACAGTTTTTAATGTGTTAGAAGTTATATGCACAAAAACTTATGTTAGGACTTCAATGATCAAGATTGTCAGTTTACAGCTTTCTGAGTCCAGTAATGCTGAAATAGTGTTTTTGTTGAAATGAAGTGAAATCAAGCCCAAATCTGCTCAAAAGCTTTTCTCTCTATTAGATAAAGCTGTTTCATTCAGTATTCTGTGCAAATCTTGCCAAACTGAAACAAGCTTATGTCTTATGAAGTAAAATGTTTTCTGCAATGCTGTAAGACAGTTTTTAATGTGTTAGAAGTTATATGCACAAAAACTTATGCTAGGACTTCAATGATCAAGATTGTCAGTTTACAGCTTTCTGAGTCCAGTAATGCTGAAATAGTGTTTCTGTTGAAATGAAGTGAAATCAAGCCCAAATCTGCTCAAAAGCTTTTCTCTCTATTAGATAAAGCTGTTTCATTCAGTATTCAGTGCAAATCTTGCCAAGCTGATAGATGCTTATGCCATTTGAAATACAATGTTTTCTGCAATGCTGTAAGACAGTTTTTAATGTGTTAGAAGTTATATGCACAAAAACGAATGTTAGGACTTCAATGATCAAGATTGTCAGTTTACAGCTTTCTGAGTCCAGTAATGCTGAAATAGTGCTTCTGTTCAAATGAAGTGAAATCTAGCCCAAATCTGCTCAAAAGCTTGTCTCTCTATTAGAGAAAGCTGTTTCATTCAATATTCAGTGCAAATCTTGCCAAACTGATAGATGCTTATGCCTTATGAAATACAATGTTTTCTGCAATGCTGTAAGACAGTTTTTAATGTGTTAGAAGTTATATGCACAAAAACTTATGTTAGGACTTCAATGATCAAGATTGTCAGTTTACAGCTTTCTGAGTCCAGTAATGTTGAAATAGTGCTTCTGTTCAAATGAAGTGAAATCTAGCCCAAATCTGCTCAAAAGCTTGTCTCTCTATTAGAGAAAGCTGTTTCATTCAATATTCAGTGCAAATCTTGCCAAACTGAAACATGCTTATGTCTTATGAAACAAAATGTTTTCTGCAATGCTGTAAGACAGTTTTTAATGTGTTAGAAGTTATATACACAAAAACTAATGTTAGGACTTCAATGATCAAGATTGTCAGTTTACAGCTTTCTGCTTCCAGTAATGTTTAAATAGTGCTTCTGTTCAAATGAAGTGAAATCAAGCCCAAATCTGCTCAAAAGCTTGTCTCTCTATTAGAGAAAGCTGTTTCATTCAATATTCAGTGCAATTCTTGCCAAACTGAAACAAGCTTATGCCTTATGAAGTACAATGTTTTCTGCAATGCTGTAAGACAGTGTTTAATGTGTTAGAAGTTATATGCACAAAAACGAATGTTAGGACTTCAATGATCAAGATTGTCAGTTTACAGCTTTCTGAGTCCAGTAATGTTGAAATAGTGCTTCTGTTCAAATGAAGTGAAATCAAGCCCAAATCTGCTCAAAAGCTTGTCTCTCTATTAGAAAAAGCTGTTTCATTCAATATTCAGTGCAAATCTTGCCAAACTGAAAGATGCTTATGCCTTATGAAATACAATGTTTTCTGCAATGCTGTAAGACAATTTTTAATGTGTTAGAAGTTATATGCACAAAAACTTATGTTAGGACTTCAATGATCAAGATTGTCAGTTTACAGCTTTCTGAGTCCAGTAATGTTGAAATAGTGCTTCTGTTCAAATGAAGTGAAATCTAGCCCAAACCTGCTCAAAAGCTTGTCTATCTAATAGAGAAAGCTGTTTCATTCAATATTCAGTGCAAATCTTGCCAAACTGAAAGATGCTTATGCCTTATGAAATAAAATGTTTTCTGCAATGCTGTAAGACAGTTTTTAATGTGTTAGAAGTTATATGCACAAAAACTTATGTTAGGACTTCAATGATCAAGATTGTCAGTTTACAGCTTTCTGAGTCCAGTAATGTTGAAATAGTGCTTCTGTTCAAATGAAGTGAAATCTAGCCCAAATCTGCTCAAAAGCTTGTCTCTCTAATAGAGAAATCTGTTTCATTCAATATTCAGTGCAAATCTTGCCAAACTGAAAGATGCTTATGCCTTATGAAATACAATGTTTTCTGCAATGCTGTAAGACAGTTTTTAATGTGTTAGAAGTTAAATGCACAAAAACTTATGTTAGGACTTCAATGATCAAGATTGTCAGTTTACAGCTTTCTGAGTCTAGTAATGTTGTAATAGTGCTTCTGTTCAAATGAAGTGAAATCTAGCCCAAATCTGCTCAAAAGCTTGTCTCTCTATTAGAGAAAGCTGTTTCATTCAATATTCAGTGCAAATCTTGCCAAAATGATAGATGCTTATGCCTTATGAAATACAATGTTTTCTGCAATGATGTAAGACAGTTTTTAATGTGTTAGATGTTATATGCACAAAAACGTATGTTAGGACTTCAATGATCAAGATTGTCAGTTAACAGCTTTCTGAGTCCCGTAATGTTAAAATAGTGCTTCTGTTCAAATGAAGTGAAATCTAGCCCAAATCTGCTCAAAAGCTTGTCTCTCTATTAGAGAAAGCTGTTTCATTCAATATTCAGTGCAAATCTTGCCAAACTGAAACATGCTTATGTCTTATGAAACAAAATGTTTTCTGCAATGCTGTAAGACAGTTTTTAATGTGTTAGAAGTTATATACACAAAAACTAATGTTAGGACTTCAATGATCAAGATTGTCAGTTTACAGCTTTCTGCTTCCAGTAATGTTTAAATAGTGCTTCTGTTCAAATGAAGTGAAATCAAGCCCAAATCTGCTCAAAAGCTTGTCTCTCTAATAGAGAAAGCTGTTTCATTCAGTATTCAGTGCAAATCTTGCCAAGCTGATAGATGCTTATGCCATTTGAAATACAATGTTTTCTGCAATGCTGTAAGACAGTTTTTAATGTGTTAGAAGTTATATGCACAAAAACGAATGTTAGGACTTCAATGATCAAGATTGTCAGTTTACAGCTTTCTGAGTCCAGTAATGCTGAAATAGTGCTTCTGTTCAAATGAAGTGAAATCTAGCCCAAATCTGCTCAAAAGCTTGTCTCTCTATTAGAGAAAGCTGTTTCATTCAATATTCAGTGCAAATCTTGCCAAACTGATAGATGCTTATGCCTTATGAAATACAATGTTTTCTGCAATGCTGTAAGACAGTTTTTAATGTGTTAGAAGTTATATGCACAAAAACTTATGTTAGGACTTCAATGATCAAGATTGTAAGTTTACAGCTTTCTGAGTCCAGTAATGTTGAAATAGTGCTTCTGTTCAAATGAAGTGAAATCTAGCCCAAATCTGCTCAAAAGCTTGTCTCTCTATTAGAGAAAGCTGTTTCATTCAATACTCAGTGCAAATCTTGCCAAACTGAAACATGCTTATGTCTTATGAAATAAAATGTTTTCTGCAATGCTGTAAGACAGTTTTAATGTGTTAGAAGTTATATACACAAAAACTAATGTTAGGACTTCAATGATCAAGATTGTCAGTTTACAGCTTTCTGAGTCCAGTAATGCTGAAATAGTGCTTCTGTTCAAATGAAGTGAAATCTAGCCCAAATCTGCTCAAAAGCTTGTCTCTCTATTAGAGAAAGCTGTTTCATTCAATATTCAGTGCAAATCTTGCCAAACTGAAACATGCTTATGTCTTATGAAATAAAATGTTTTCTGCAATGCTGTAAGACAGTTTTTAATGTGTTAGAAGTTATATGCACAAAAACTTATGTTAGGACTTCTGTAATCAAGATTGTCAGTTTACAGCTTTCTGAGTCCAGTAATGCTGGAATAGTGCTTCTGTTCAAATGAAGTGAAATCTAGCCCAAATCTGCTCAAAAGCTTGTCTCTCTATTAGAGAAAGCTGTTTCATTCAATATTCAGTGCAAATCTTGCCAAACTGAAACATGCTTATGTCTTATGAAATAAAATGTTTTCTGCAATGCTGTAAGACAGTTTTTAATGTGTTAGAAGTTATATGCACAAAAACTAATGTTAGGACTTCAATGATCAAGATTGTCAGTTTACAGCTTTCTGAGTCCAGTAATGTTGAAATAGTGCTTCTGTTCAAATGAAGTGAAATCAAGCCCAAATCTGCTCAAAAGCTTTTCTCTCTATTAGAGAAAGCTGTTTCATTCAGTATTCAGTGTAAATCTTGCCAAACTGAAAGATGCTTATGCCTTATGAAATACAATGTTTACTGCAATGCTGTAAGACAGTTTTTAATGTGTTAGAAGTTATATGCACAAAAACTTATGTTAGGACTTCAATGATCAAGATTGTCAGTTTACAGCTTTCTGAGTCCAGTAATGTTGAAATAGTGCTTCTGTTCAAATGAAGTGAAATCAAGCCCAAATCTGCTCAAAAGCTTGTCTCTCTAATATAGAAAGCTGTTTCATTCAGTATTCAGTGCAAATCTTGCCAAACTGAAAGATGCTTATGCCATATGAAATACAATGTTTTCTGCAATGCTGTAAGACAGTTTTTAATGTGTTAGAAGTTATATGCACAAAAACTTATGTTAGGACTTCAATGATCAAGATTGTCAGTTTACAGCTTTCTGAGTCCAGTAATGTTGAAATAGTGCTTCTGTTCAAATGAAGTGAAATCAAGCCCAAATCTGCTCAAAAGCTTGTCTCTCTATTAGAGAAAGCTGTTTCATTCAGTATTCAGTGCAAATCTTGCCAAACTGAAAGATGCTTATGCCATATGAAATACAATGTTTTGGCAATGCTGTAAGACAGTTTTTAATGTGTTAGAAGTTATATGCACAAAAACTTATGTTAGGACTTCAATGATCAAGATTGTCAGTTTACAGCTTTCTGAGTCCAGTAATGTTGAAATAGTGCTTCTGTTCAAATGAAGTGAAATCAAGCCCAAATCTGCTCAAAAGCTTGTCTCTCTATTAGAGAAAGCTGTTTCATTCAATATTCAGTGCAAATCTTGCCAAACTGAAACATGCTTATGTCTTATAAAATAAAATGTTTTCTGCAATGCTGTAAGACAGTTTTTAATGTGTTAGAAGTTATATGCACAAAAACTTATGTTAGGACTTCAGTAATCAAGATTGTCAGTTTACAGCTTTCTGAGTCCAGTAATGCTGGAATAGTGCTTCTGTTCAAATGAAGTGAAATCTAGCCCAAATCTGCTCAAAAGCTTGTCTCTCTATTAGAGAAAGCTGTTTCATTCAATATTCAGTGCAAATCTTGCCAAACTGAAACATGCTTATGTCTTATGAAATAAAATGTTTTCTGCAATGCTGTAAGACAGTTTTTAATGTGTTAGAAGTTATATGCACAAAAACTAATGTTAGGACTTCAATGATCAAGATTGTCAGTTTACAGCTTTCTGAGTCCAGTAATGTTGAAATAGTGCTTCTGTTCAAATGAAGTGAAATCAAGCCCAAATCTGCTCAAAAGCTTTTCTCTCTATTAGAGAAAGCTGTTTCATTCAGTATTCAGTGTAAATCTTGCCAAACTGAAAGATGCTTATGCCTTATGAAATACAATGTTTACTGCAATGCTGTAAGACAGTTTTTAATGTGTTAGAAGTTATACGCACAAAAACTTATGTTAGGACTTCAATGATCAAGATTGTCAGTTTACAGCTTTCTGAGTCCAGTAATGTTGAAATAGTGCTTCTGTTCAAATGAAGTGAAATCAAGCCCAAATCTGCTCAAAAGCTTGTCTCTCTAATATAGAAAGCTGTTTCATTCAGTATTCAGTGCAAATCTTGCCAAACTGAAAGATGCTTATGCCATATGAAATACAATGTTTTCTGCAATGCTGTAAGACAGTTTTTAATGTGTTAGAAGTTATATGCACAAAAACTTATGTTAGGACTTCAATGATCAAGATTGTCAGTTTACAGCTTTCTGAGTCCAGTAATGTTGAAATAGTGCTTCTGTTCAAATGAAGTGAAATCAAGCCCAAATCTGCTCAAAAGCTTGTCTCTCTATTAGAGAAAGATGTTTCATTCAGTATTCAGTGCAAATCTTGCCAAACTGAAAGATGCTTATGCCATATGAAATACAATGTTTTGGCAATGCTGTAAGACAGTTTTTAATGTGTTAGAAGTTATATGCACAAAAACTTATGTTAGGACTTCAATGATCAAGATTGTCAGTTTACAGCTTTCTGAGTCCAGTAATGTTGAAATAGTGCTTCTGTTCAAATGAAGTGAAATCAAGCCCAAATCTGCTCAAAAGCTTGTCTCTCTATTAGAAAAAGCTGTTTCATTCAATATTCAGTGCAAATCTTGCCAAACTGAAAGATGCTTATGCCTTATGAAATACAATGTTTTCTGCAATGCTGTAAGACAATTTTTAATGTGTTAGAAGTTATATGCACAAAAACTTATGTTAGGACTTCAATGATCAAGATTGTCAGTTTACAGCTTTCTGAGTCCAGTAATGTTGAAATAGTGCTTCTGTTCAAATGAAGTGAAATCTAGCCCAAACCTGCTCAAAAGCTTGTCTATCTAATAGAGAAAGCTGTTTCATTCAATATTCAGTGCAAATCTTGCCAAACTGAAAGATGCTTATGCCTTATGAAATACAATGTTTTCTGCAATGCTGTAAGACAGTTTTTAATGTGTTAGAAGTTATATGCACAAAAACTTATGTTAGGACTTCAATGATCAAGATTGTCAGTTTACAGCTTTCTGAGTCCAGTAATGTTGAAATAGTGCTTCTGTTCAAATGAAGTGAAATCTAGCCCAAATCTGCTCAAAAGCTTGTCTCTCTAATAGAGAAATCTGTTTCATTCAATATTCAGTGCAAATCTTGCCAAACTGAAAGATGCTTATGCCTTATGAAATACAATGTTTTCTGCAATGCTGTAAGACAGTTTTTAATGTGTTAGAAGTTATATGCACAAAAACTTATGTTAGGACTTCAATGATCAAGATTGTCAGTTTACAGCTTTCTGAGTCCAGTAATGTTGAAATAGTGCTTCTGTTCAAATGAAGTGAAATCTAGCATAAATCTGCTCAAAAGCTTGTCTCTCTATTAGAAAAAGCTGTTTCATTCAATATTCAGTGCAAATCTTGCCAACCTGAAAGATGCTTATGCCTTATGAAATACAATGTTCCCTTTCGAAGGGAACTTCGACAATACGTCAACGACGCTATGGGGAACGCCTCAGGTGTGACAGGTGTCTGAAATCAAATATCAACTCACAGCAATCATGCTGACCGGCGACAGCCGTGAATCATCAGCTTGAATGATGAGCGTGCGACCTGGATATAAAAAGGGCGCCTTGAAACCATGACAATATCCTTTTCGTCTTCAGGGACTGTTTTGTCTGATTTAAACGTCTGCTTACAGCGAAAATGAGACGCACATCTAAGGCAAGTCCTAAAAATTTCGTGAAATGTGCTGACCCGTGCCCAAGATATTTGTTGCCGGGTGACACTCACGAGATGTGTGTGTACTGTTTGGGTGAAGAGCACGCACGGGATGCTCTTGAGGGAGCGTCCTGTGCAAATTGTGAGCGTTTTCCCATGAGAACGCTCCGCTCTCGTCTGGCTCTCTTCTCGAGGGAAGAGAGTTCAGCGTCTGGTCCTCGCGGATCGGGTCCCGCTCGTGCCGAGGCAGAGCGGCGACGCGCTTCATGGGGCTCCCAGATGGAGCTCGCTGACGGTCTCGAGGGGGGCGTTAACCTCTCGGACGCGTCATCGGCTGACGAGAGTGAGCTGCAGGGGGATGACGGAGACTTTTCTCCTACTAATACTGCAGCGAGTGCTCTTCAGGCCGGGCAAGAGATGGCTGAGGAGGATGATTTAGATCCTCAACCTCGTCAGCCATCCTGCCCCGTGTACGCAGAGTTGGTGGAAGTTATGGAGCGCGCCACTGACAAACTTCAGTTGCCATGGCGGCGCGCTCAGGGAGAGATCGTTCGCGGTCGTTTGGATGATCGGTTTCTCCCTGAACATAGACCACCAGCTCAGCAGAGCCTTCCATTCCTTCCTGATCTCCATTCAGAGATCGAGAGGGCATGGAAGAAACCGTACTCTGCCCGTATTCATCGACATCAGCGGGGTAACTTCGCTGATGTTGAGGGGATCGGTGAGTACGGTTATGTGTCGATGCCGCCCGTTGACGAGACATTTGCGAACTGTCTCGTTTCTGGGCGGGTGTCGACACTAAAAGCTCCGACTCTGCCATCCAAGCCCCTTAAAACCACGGCTCGCTTGAATGGCAGAGCGTACACGGCAGCAGGTCAGGCTGGTGCTGCCCTTCATACCATGGCAGTGCTCCAAGCCTACCAAGCTGACCTGCTGCAGGATCTCGACCAGGGGGCAGGGCTGTCCCCTGAGGCGGTCGCTGAGTTGCGCCGGACCACAGATTTGTCCCTCCGGGCCACTAAACAGACTGCTGCCGCGATCGGCCGATCGATGGCGGCGATGGTGGCCACAGAGAGGCATCTGTGGCTCAACTTGGCTGATATCGGGGAGAAAGAAAAGTCCCTTCTCCTTGATTCACCAGTTTAGCCTGCTAAACTTTTTGGCACCTCCGTTGAGGCGGTGGTTGGGAAGTTTAGGGAGGCGAAGGCCTGTATACCGCTGAGATCCGGGCCCCAGCCCAAGCAGGTGGGAGGACCTGGTCCGTCTTGGTCTGAGGACCGTAGGCAGGACCAGAGGTCTAGTGTCGCCTCTCGTGCCCCCCCTCCATAGAGGAGTAGGACACAGAGGAGGCGAGCCTCCCGCAAAAAGAGGGACTTAAGGGAGGTCATTCAGCACAAGCGCTGCAACGCTCAGCGGAAGTAGGGTCTGATCTCCCTGGAGGGCTTTTTCTACCAGCCCCCTCCCTCTTCTTGACTCCCCAGGCGTTTACGTTACACCAGCCCTGGGGATGGGCCTTATGATGAGAACTATGTTCTGGTGGGCCGCCGTAGCAACTGGTTGATGTGAGCGCCTCTTTTAGGCATGTAAAAGTGGTGGACCCCAGATTCATTGAGAACTCTCTGGCGAGTCTTCACTCCGCACGCCGCAGGTGAACTTTTGGTTTGTAAAATTCTGTGTGTATAACTAACACTGATTGTATTTCTCTACAGACCCTGTTCCCTGTATAGACCTAGGGGGTCATTCTTAGAGGAGCAATTAAAGTGTGGACTTTAGGGCCCTGAAGCCTCCCCCAGTTGGTGGCTAGAACGAATTAGGAAGAAGCTCAAAGATGATTTGGCTTCTGTGCTGAGTATGTGATGGCCTTCCTGTCATAACATTTTATATGCGTGGTGGGCCACCGCTCATTTCTGTTAGCCTCAGGGCTATTAGCCACCCAGAGGGTAGAGTAGTTGGTCTTCCTAGAAAAAAAAAAAAAAACTTTTTTGCTTTAGGTTTAGACTGACGCTGGCGCTTCAGATAGATCTTCAGATAGATGTCCTGCCTATCGGTTTGTGACATTGGTATCCTGAGTACTCGCTCCCCTGAGCTCTGTTGGGTTTCAGTAGGTTGAGTGTTTTCACGGCCTCTCAATCAAGTAGGCTGTGGCTCCTCCGAGCCCTCAGGTAGATCTATGCTTGTAGGTCGGCCCTCATCCGGGCCGCCTCTGTAGCTGGCCTAGGCTATGCTAGGGATGTTGGAGGCGTGTTGCTAAGTATAGCTGCCACATTCATTATGTGTTAGGCTTCCTCCCCTTGATTTCAGCCTCCTCCCTTAAATGGGAGTTGTTGGCCAAGGCCCGCCCCTTTCTCTGCATTCAGGGGTGATAGAGTAATGCAGGGTGGTAGCTGAGGTAGGATCAGTCTGGCAGGGTTAGGCCATCTTTCACTCTGCGAAGTGAGAGTTTGTCAGACCCTGCCGAACAGAGATGTTTTTGATGGCATATGGTTGTTACTCCCCCACTAACTCAGGGTAGTTTTGAGTAGTCCATTCTCAGCTCTGTATGTATCTACCTCACACCACGATGGCTCCGGTTGAGCAGGGAGTTCTAAACTACATTTCATTCCGGTTTTTGAACTCCGCTCCCTTTGAAGCCAGAGCATTGCCATGGGCTGACGCCTATGCATTTAGTAGGTAGGCCCCTAATGGGGCCTCCACTAGGCAGAGTGGCGTATGTTGTACTCCCCTGTTATAAGGGTATTGCTATTTGCTGAGTACACTGCCTCTGGCAATGTGATTAGGTACCAGGATGCTGTAGCAAACAGATTTCTGCCGCGAAGGCTGCACAGTTGGGTAGTAGGCCCCAGCAGGCCTCCTTGACGGAATAGCCCCCAATAGGGCTCCTAGGCCAGCTCACCTTCGGTGGTTGGCCCTGGTAGTTCGGGCAGAAGGCTCACTGCTGAATAATAGGCCTTAACAGGCCTCCTCTGAGGTGGGTCGCAACATTGTGGAACATACACTTGGACAAAACTATAGGGAAAGTTTTTAATAGTATGGTTCCAGCAGTGTTCGTTAAAGTAGCAGAATAGACTCGCTATCAGCTAGCAGGCTCGACCAGGCCTACCTGTTAGGCGAGTCCCCAGCAGCAGTTACATCCAGCTGATTAGACTGTTTCAGGTAGTAGGCCTCTTCAGGCCTCCCTGAAGGTGGGCTCCCACATTTTGTGGTGGTCAGGTTGTAGGCTTTACTAGGCCTCCCTGAGGGGTTAATCCCACATACTGTGGTTACTAGGTGGCAGGCCCCACAGGCCTCCCTGGAGTTGAATTCCCGCTTCTTTGAACTGTCAGGTAGTAGGCCTCATAAGGCCTCCCTGAAGGCAAAGCCCCAAAGACAGTCAACTGGACTGCCAGTCTGGCTCACTATCAGCTATGGTTTTCAGGTAGTAGGCCTCTCCAGGCCTCCCTGAAAGTAAGCTTTCCTGCACTGTGTTTATCAGGTAGTAGGCCTCACTAGGCCTCCCTGAAGTTGAGCTCCCACATACTGTGGTTGTCAGGTAGTAGTCCTCACCAGGCCTCCCTGGAGTTGAGTTCCAAATGACTTTCAGTTTCCACTTAAGGTGGTTATCTGGTAACAGGTAGTAGGCCTCTCTAGGCCTCTCTGTAGGTGAACTCCCACATATTGTGGTTATCAGATAGTAGGCTTCACCAGGCCTCTCTGAAGGTGAGCTCCCACATACTGTGGTTGTCAGGTAGTAGGCCTCACCAGGCCTCCCTGGAGTTGAGTTCCAAATTTCTTTCAGTTTCCACTTAAGGTGGTTATCTGGTAACAGGTAGTAGGCCTCTCTAGGCCTCTCTGTAGGTGAACTCCCACATATTGTGGTTATTAGGTAGTAGGCTTCACCAGGCCTCTCCGAAGGTGAGCTCCCACATACTGTGGTGGTCAGGTAGTAGGCCTCTCCAGGTCTCCCTGGGAGTAGTTTCACGGTGATGCTGGGTTTTGTAAGCTAGTGGCCACTTACTTTCAGTTTAGCAGTCCTTATCAGGCAGCTACCGGAGGTGAGTTTGCGCCCTGGCTCGGCTCAAGTTTTTATTCTCTGCTACGGGTTCCCTCCTGGAACCTTTTTATCCTGCTACAGCCTGGTTGCCTACCAGGTAGATCTTATGCTCCCCTCACTGAGGGTCAATGTGAGTATGTGGTCTCCTGAGTCTGGTCAGTCGGTCGTAGGCCTCTCATGAGGCCTCCCAGTTAGATCAGTCCTTAGGCCCTCACAGGCCTCCTCAGTGTTTTTTGAAACACAAACACTGGGTAGATCCGTGGATCGAGTAGAGAAACTCCCCTCGCTGGCAAGGGTTGTAAAGCACTATGCTGAGTCATACCCTCCAGGATATCCCGTCTCTGAGATCCGAGCCGAGTGGTTCACTGCCTGCTCCGCAGTTCCTCGGGCTGGATGCCTTCCTAAAGGCAAGTTTCCAGAGGCTCTGTCTTCGGACAGACAGGAAGTGGCCAGTCTGTAGTGTCTTATGTAGTGACACCAGGTCAGGCCTGCCTGGTGGCATTTCAGGTGGTACATTCCCCTGAATAGTGACTGGCTGGGGTTCCCTCGGGTTCCCTAGCCACATTCCCTAGAAGGGACCCCTTCTAAGAAGTTGAAGTTGTGGTCCTAGGCCCTTGAGCAGGCCCAGGTAGACCTTTCACTAAACTATGTTTATGGAGGTTTTCTGTGGTATCATATAGCTTGGGCTATGACCGTAGGGAGTGCTGTCACTGACAGCCCTGTGTGACCTGAGGGTGAGTGGTTCTAGCGTTCATTGAATTGCTGGTTCTGACAGTTGTCACTGCCATTGGGCATGCACTCCCTTTAGCATGGCGGCGTGGGTATTTCGTTCCCCATAGCGTCGTTGACGTATTGTCGAAGTTCCCTTCGAAAGGGAACGTCTCAGGTTACAAATGTAACCTTGGTTCCCTGAGAACAGGGAACGAGACAATACGTCTCCCAGCCATGCCTCAGGGTCTGCCTGCCAAACAGTCCCTTCAGACGAAAGGATATTGTCATGGTTTCAAGGCGCCCTTTTTATATCCAGGTCGCACGCTCATCATTCAAGCTGATGATTCACGGCTGTCGCCGGTCAGCATGATTGCTGTGAGTTGATATTTGATTTCAGACACCTGTCACACCTGAGGCGTTCCCCATAGCGTCGTTGACGTATTGTCTCGTTCCCTGTTCTCAGGGAACCAAGGTTACATTTGTAACCTGAGACGTTTTCTGCAATGCTGTAAGACAGTTTTTAATGTGTTAGAAGTTATATGCACAAAAACTTATGTTAGGACTTAAATGATCAAGATTGTCAGTTTACAGCTTTCTGAGTCCAGTAATGTTGAAATAGTGCTTCTGTTCAAATTAAGTGAAATCAAGCCCAAATCTGCTCAAAAGCTTGTCTCTCTAATATAGAAAGCTGTTTCATTCAGTATTCAGTGCAAATCTTGCCAAACTGAAAGATGCTTATGCCATATGAAATACAATGTTTTCTGCAATGCTGTAAGACAGTTTTTAATGTGTTAGAAGTTAAATGCACAAAAACTTATGTTAGGACTTCAATGATCAAGATTGTCAGTTTACAGCTTTCTGAGTCCAGTAATGTTGAAATAGTGCTTCTGTTCAAATGAAGTGAAATCAAGCCCAAATCTGCTCAAAAGCTTGTCTCTCTAATAGAGAAATCTGTTTCATTCAATATTCAGTGCAAATCTTGCCAAACTGAAAGATGCTTATGCCTTATGAAATACAATGTTTTCTGCAATGCTGTAAGACAGTTTTTAATGTGTTAGAAGTTATATGCACAAAAACTTATGTTAGGACTTCAATGATCAAGATTGTCAGTTTACAGCTTTCTGAGTCCAGTAATGTTGAAATAGTGCTTCTGTTCAAATGAAGTGAAATCTAGCATAAATCTGCTCAAAAGCTTGTCTCTCTATTAGAAAAAGCTGTTTCATTCAATATTCAGTGCAAATCTTGCCAACCTGAAAGATGCTTATGCCTTATGAAATACAATGTTCCCTTTCGAAGGGAACTTCGACAATACGTCAACGACGCTATGGGGAACGCCTCAGGTGTGACAGGTGTCTGAAATCAAATATCAACTCACAGCAATCATGCTGACCGGCGACAGCCGTGAATCATCAGCTTGAATGATGAGCGTGCGACCTGGATATAAAAAGGGCGCCTTGAAACCATGACAATATCCTTTTCGTCTTCAGGGACTGTTTTGTCTGATTTAAACGTCTGCTTACAGCGAAAATGAGACGCACATCTAAGGCAAGTCCTAAAAATTTCGTGAAATGTGCTGACCCGTGCCCAAGATATTTGTTGCCGGGTGACACTCACGAGATGTGTGTGTACTGTTTGGGTGAAGAGCACGCACGGGATGCTCTTGAGGGAGCGTCCTGTGCAAATTGTGAGCGTTTTCCCATGAGAACGCTCCGCTCTCGTCTGGCTCTCTTCTCGAGGGAAGAGAGTTCAGCGTCTGGTCCTCGCGGATCGGGTCCCGCTCGTGCCGAGGCAGAGCGGCGACGCGCTTCATGGGGCTCCCAGATGGAGCTCGCTGACGGTCTCGAGGGGGGCGTTAACCTCTCGGACGCGTCATCGGCTGACGAGAGTGAGCTGCAGGGGGATGACGGAGACTTTTCTCCTACTAATACTGCAGCGAGTGCTCTTCAGGCCGGGCAAGAGATGGCTGAGGAGGATGATTTAGATCCTCAACCTCGTCAGCCATCCTGCCCCGTGTACGCAGAGTTGGTGGAAGTTATGGAGCGCGCCACTGACAAACTTCAGTTGCCATGGCGGCGCGCTCAGGGAGAGATCGTTCGCGGTCGTTTGGATGATCGGTTTCTCCCTGAACATAGACCACCAGCTCAGCAGAGCCTTCCATTCCTTCCTGATCTCCATTCAGAGATCGAGAGGGCATGGAAGAAACCGTACTCTGCCCGTATTCATCGACATCAGCGGGGTAACTTCGCTGATGTTGAGGGGATCGGTGAGTACGGTTATGTGTCGATGCCGCCCGTTGACGAGACATTTGCGAACTGTCTCGTTTCTGGGCGGGTGTCGACACTAAAAGCTCCGACTCTGCCATCCAAGCCCCTTAAAACCACGGCTCGCTTGAATGGCAGAGCGTACACGGCAGCAGGTCAGGCTGGTGCTGCCCTTCATACCATGGCAGTGCTCCAAGCCTACCAAGCTGACCTGCTGCAGGATCTCGACCAGGGGGCAGGGCTGTCCCCTGAGGCGGTCGCTGAGTTGCGCCGGACCACAGATTTGTCCCTCCGGGCCACTAAACAGACTGCTGCCGCGATCGGCCGATCGATGGCGGCGATGGTGGCCACAGAGAGGCATCTGTGGCTCAACTTGGCTGATATCGGGGAGAAAGAAAAGTCCCTTCTCCTTGATTCACCAGTTTAGCCTGCTAAACTTTTTGGCACCTCCGTTGAGGCGGTGGTTGGGAAGTTTAGGGAGGCGAAGGCCTGTATACCGCTGAGATCCGGGCCCCAGCCCAAGCAGGTGGGAGGACCTGGTCCGTCTTGGTCTGAGGACCGTAGGCAGGACCAGAGGTCTAGTGTCGCCTCTCGTGCCCCCCCTCCATAGAGGAGTAGGACACAGAGGAGGCGAGCCTCCCGCAAAAAGAGGGACTTAAGGGAGGTCATTCAGCACAAGCGCTGCAACGCTCAGCGGAAGTAGGGTCTGATCTCCCTGGAGGGCTTTTTCTACCAGCCCCCTCCCTCTTCTTGACTCCCCAGGCGTTTACGTTACACCAGCCCTGGGGATGGGCCTTATGATGAGAACTATGTTCTGGTGGGCCGCCGTAGCAACTGGTTGATGTGAGCGCCTCTTTTAGGCATGTAAAAGTGGTGGACCCCAGATTCATTGAGAACTCTCTGGCGAGTCTTCACTCCGCACGCCGCAGGTGAACTTTTGGTTTGTAAAATTCTGTGTGTATAACTAACACTGATTGTATTTCTCTACAGACCCTGTTCCCTGTATAGACCTAGGGGGTCATTCTTAGAGGAGCAATTAAAGTGTGGACTTTAGGGCCCTGAAGCCTCCCCCAGTTGGTGGCTAGAACGAATTAGGAAGAAGCTCAAAGATGATTTGGCTTCTGTGCTGAGTATGTGATGGCCTTCCTGTCATAACATTTTATATGCGTGGTGGGCCACCGCTCATTTCTGTTAGCCTCAGGGCTATTAGCCACCCAGAGGGTAGAGTAGTTGGTCTTCCTAGAAAAAAAAAAAAAAACTTTTTTGCTTTAGGTTTAGACTGACGCTGGCGCTTCAGATAGATCTTCAGATAGATGTCCTGCCTATCGGTTTGTGACATTGGTATCCTGAGTACTCGCTCCCCTGAGCTCTGTTGGGTTTCAGTAGGTTGAGTGTTTTCACGGCCTCTCAATCAAGTAGGCTGTGGCTCCTCCGAGCCCTCAGGTAGATCTATGCTTGTAGGTCGGCCCTCATCCGGGCCGCCTCTGTAGCTGGCCTAGGCTATGCTAGGGATGTTGGAGGCGTGTTGCTAAGTATAGCTGCCACATTCATTATGTGTTAGGCTTCCTCCCCTTGATTTCAGCCTCCTCCCTTAAATGGGAGTTGTTGGCCAAGGCCCGCCCCTTTCTCTGCATTCAGGGGTGATAGAGTAATGCAGGGTGGTAGCTGAGGTAGGATCAGTCTGGCAGGGTTAGGCCATCTTTCACTCTGCGAAGTGAGAGTTTGTCAGACCCTGCCGAACAGAGATGTTTTTGATGGCATATGGTTGTTACTCCCCCGCTAACTCAGGGTAGTTTTGAGTAGTCCATTCTCAGCTCTGTATGTATCTACCTCACACCACGATGGCTCCGGTTGAGCAGGGAGTTCTAAACTACATTTCATTCCGGTTTTTGAACTCCGCTCCCTTTGAAGCCAGAGCATTGCCATGGGCTGACGCCTATGCATTTAGTAGGTAGGCCCCTAATGGGGCCTCCACTAGGCAGAGTGGCGTATGTTGTACTCCCCTGTTATAAGGGTATTGCTATTTGCTGAGTACACTGCCTCTGGCAATGTGATTAGGTACCAGGATGCTGTAGCAAACAGATTTCTGCCGCGAAGGCTGCACAGTTGGGTAGTAGGCCCCAGCAGGCCTCCTTGACGGAATAGCCCCCAATAGGGCTCCTAGGCCAGCTCACCTTCGGTGGTTGGCCCTGGTAGTTCGGGCAGAAGGCTCACTGCTGAATAATAGGCCTTAACAGGCCTCCTCTGAGGTGGGTCGCAACATTGTGGAACATACACTTGGACAAAACTATAGGGAAAGTTTTTAATAGTATGGTTCCAGCAGTGTTCGTTAAAGTAGCAGAATAGACTCGCTATCAGCTAGCAGGCTCGACCAGGCCTACCTGTTAGGCGAGTCCCCAGCAGCAGTTACATCCAGCTGATTAGACTGTTTCAGGTAGTAGGCCTCTTCAGGCCTCCCTGAAGGTGGGCTCCCACATTTTGTGGTGGTCAGGTTGTAGGCTTTACTAGGCCTCCCTGAGGGGTTAATCCCACATACTGTGGTTACTAGGTGGCAGGCCCCACAGGCCTCCCTGGAGTTGAATTCCCGCTTCTTTGAACTGTCAGGTAGTAGGCCTCATAAGGCCTCCCTGAAGGCAAAGCCCCAAAGACAGTCAACTGGACTGCCAGTCTGGCTCACTATCAGCTATGGTTTTCAGGTAGTAGGCCTCTCCAGGCCTCCCTGAAAGTAAGCTTTCCTGCACTGTGTTTATCAGGTAGTAGGCCTCACTAGGCCTCCCTGAAGTTGAGCTCCCACATACTGTGGTTGTCAGGTAGTAGTCCTCACCAGGCCTCCCTGGAGTTGAGTTCCAAATGACTTTCAGTTTCCACTTAAGGTGGTTATCTGGTAACAGGTAGTAGGCCTCTCTAGGCCTCTCTGTAGGTGAACTCCCACATATTGTGGTTATCAGATAGTAGGCTTCACCAGGCCTCTCTGAAGGTGAGCTCCCACATACTGTGGTTGTCAGGTAGTAGGCCTCACCAGGCCTCCCTGGAGTTGAGTTCCAAATTTCTTTCAGTTTCCACTTAAGGTGGTTATCTGGTAACAGGTAGTAGGCCTCTCTAGGCCTCTCTGTAGGTGAACTCCCACATATTGTGGTTATTAGGTAGTAGGCTTCACCAGGCCTCTCCGAAGGTGAGCTCCCACATACTGTGGTGGTCAGGTAGTAGGCCTCTCCAGGTCTCCCTGGGAGTAGTTTCACGGTGATGCTGGGTTTTGTAAGCTAGTGGCCACTTACTTTCAGTTTAGCAGTCCTTATCAGGCAGCTACCGGAGGTGAGTTTGCGCCCTGGCTCGGCTCAAGTTTTTATTCTCTGCTACGGGTTCCCTCCTGGAACCTTTTTATCCTGCTACAGCCTGGTTGCCTACCAGGTAGATCTTATGCTCCCCTCACTGAGGGTCAATGTGAGTATGTGGTCTCCTGAGTCTGGTCAGTCGGTCGTAGGCCTCTCATGAGGCCTCCCAGTTAGATCAGTCCTTAGGCCCTCACAGGCCTCCTCAGTGTTTTTTGAAACACAAACACTGGGTAGATCCGTGGATCGAGTAGAGAAACTCCCCTCGCTGGCAAGGGTTGTAAAGCACTATGCTGAGTCATACCCTCCAGGATATCCCGTCTCTGAGATCCGAGCCGAGTGGTTCACTGCCTGCTCCGCAGTTCCTCGGGCTGGATGCCTTCCTAAAGGCAAGTTTCCAGAGGCTCTGTCTTCGGACAGACAGGAAGTGGCCAGTCTGTAGTGTCTTATGTAGTGACACCAGGTCAGGCCTGCCTGGTGGCATTTCAGGTGGTACATTCCCCTGAATAGTGACTGGCTGGGGTTCCCTCGGGTTCCCTAGCCACATTCCCTAGAAGGGACCCCTTCTAAGAAGTTGAAGTTGTGGTCCTAGGCCCTTGAGCAGGCCCAGGTAGACCTTTCACTAAACTATGTTTATGGAGGTTTTCTGTGGTATCATATAGCTTGGGCTATGACCGTAGGGAGTGCTGTCACTGACAGCCCTGTGTGACCTGAGGGTGAGTGGTTCTAGCGTTCATTGAATTGCTGGTTCTGACAGTTGTCACTGCCATTGGGCATGCACTCCCTTTAGCATGGCGGCGTGGGTATTTCGTTCCCCATAGCGTCGTTGACGTATTGTCGAAGTTCCCTTCGAAAGGGAACGTCTCAGGTTACAAATGTAACCTTGGTTCCCTGAGAACAGGGAACGAGACAATACGTCTCCCAGCCATGCCTCAGGGTCTGCCTGCCAAACAGTCCCTTCAGACGAAAGGATATTGTCATGGTTTCAAGGCGCCCTTTTTATATCCAGGTCGCACGCTCATCATTCAAGCTGATGATTCACGGCTGTCGCCGGTCAGCATGATTGCTGTGAGTTGATATTTGATTTCAGACACCTGTCACACCTGAGGCGTTCCCCATAGCGTCGTTGACGTATTGTCTCGTTCCCTGTTCTCAGGGAACCAAGGTTACATTTGTAACCTGAGACGTTTTCTGCAATGCTGTAAGACAGTTTTTAATGTGTTAGAAGTTATATGCACAAAAACTTATGTTAGGACTTAAATGATCAAGATTGTCAGTTTACAGCTTTCTGAGTCCAGTAATGTTGAAATAGTGCTTCTGTTCAAATTAAGTGAAATCAAGCCCAAATCTGCTCAAAAGCTTGTCTCTCTAATATAGAAAGCTGTTTCATTCAGTATTCAGTGCAAATCTTGCCAAACTGAAAGATGCTTATGCCATATGAAATACAATGTTTTCTGCAATGCTGTAAGACAGTTTTTAATGTGTTAGAAGTTAAATGCACAAAAACTTATGTTAGGACTTCAATGATCAAGATTGTCAGTTTACAGCTTTCTGAGTCCAGTAATGTTGAAATAGTGCTTCTGTTCAAATGAAGTGAAATCAAGCCCAAATCTGCTCAAAAGCTTGTCTCTCTATTAGAAAAAGCTGTTTCATTCAATATTCAGTGCAAATCTTGCCAAACTGAAAGATGCTTATGCCTTATGAAATACAATGTTTTCTGCAATGCTGTAAGACAATTTTTAATGTGTTAGAAGTTATATGCACAAAAACTTATGTTAGGACTTCAATGATCAAGATTGTCAGTTTACAGCTTTCTGAGTCCAGTAATGTTGAAATAGTGCTTCTGTTCAAATGAAGTGAAATCTAGCCCAAACCTGCTCAAAAGCTTGTCTCTCTAATAGACAAAGTTGTTTCATTCAATATTCAGTGCAAATCTTGCCAAACTGAAAGATGCTTATGCCTTATGAAATACAATGTTTTCTGCAATGCTGTAAGACAGTTTTTAATGTGTTAGAAGTTATATGCACAAAAACTTATGTTAGGACTTCAATGATCAAGATTGTCAGTTTACAGCTTTCTGAGTCCAGTAATGTTGAAATAGTGCTTCTGTTCAAATGAAGTGAAATATAGCCCAAATCTGCTCAAAAGCTTATCTCTCTAATAGAGAAATCTGTTTCATTCAATATTCAGTGCAAATCTTGCCAAACTGAAAGATGCTTATGCCTTATGAAATACAATGTTTTCTGCAATGCTGTAAGACAGTTTTTAATGTGTTAGAAGTTATATGCACAAAAACTTATGTTAGGACTTCAATGATCAAGATTGTCAGTTAACAGCTTTCTGAGTCCAGTAATGTTGAAATAGTGCTTCTGTTCAAATGAAGTGAAATCTAGCCCAAATCTGCTCAAAAGCTTGTCTCTCTATTAGAGAAAGCTGTTTCATTCAATATTCAGTGCAAATCTTGCCAAATTGAAACATGCTTATGTCTTATGAAATAAAATGTTTTCTGCAATGCTGTAAGACAGTTTTTAATGTGTTAGAAGTTATATGCACAAAAACTAATGTTAGGACTACAATGCTCAAGATTGTCAGTTTACATGTTTCTGAGTCCATTAATGTTGAAATAGTGCTTCTGTTCAAATGAAGTGAAATCTAGCCCAAATCTGCTCAAAAGCTTTTCTCTCTATTAGAGAAAGCTGTTTCATTCAGTATTCAGTGCAAATCTTGCAAAACTGAAAGTTGCTTATGCCTTATGAAATACAATGTTTTCTGCAATGCTGTAAGACAGTTTTTAATGTGTTAGAAGTTATATGCACAAAAACTTATGTTAGGACTTCAATGATCAAGATTGTCAGTTTACAGCTTCCTGAGTCCAGTAATGTTGAAATAGTGCTTCTGTTCAAATGAAGTGAAATCTAGCCCAAATCTGCTCAAAAGCTTGTCTCTCTATTAGAAAAAGCTGTTTCATTCAATATTCAGTGCAAATCTTGCCAAACTGAAAGATGCTTATGCCTTATGAAATACAATGTTTTCTGCAATGCTGTAAGACAGTTTTTAATGTGTTAGAAGTTATATGCACAAAAACTTATGTTAGGACTTCAATGATCAAGATTGTCAGTTAACAGCTTTCTGAGTCCAGTAATGTTGAAATTGTGCTTCTGTTCAAATGAAGTGAAATCTAGCCCAAATCTGCTCAAAAGCTTGTCTCTCTATTAGAAAAAGCTGTTTCATTCAATATTCAGTGCAAATCTTGCCAAACTGAAAGATGCTTATGCCTTATGAAATACAATGTTTTCTGCAATGCTGTAAGACAGTTTTTAATGTGTTAGAAGTTATATGCACAAAAACCCATGTCAGGACTTCAATGATCAAGATTGTCAGTTTACAGCTTTCTGAGTCCAGTAATGTTGAAATAGTGCTTCTGTTCAAATGAAGTGAAATCTAGCCCAAATCTGCTCAAAAGCTTGTCTCTCTATTAGAGAAAGCTGTTTCATTCAGTATTCAGTGCAAATCTTGCCAAAATGAAAGATGCTTATGCCTTATGAAATACAATGTTTTCTGCAATGCTGTAAGACAGTTTTTAATGTGTTAGAAGTTATATGCAAAAAAAACTTATGTTAGGACTTCAATGATCAAGATTGTCAGTTACAGTTTTTCTCAGTCGCTTTGGTACATTTCTTGAATCAAACTCACAATTTGCAAAACATAAAGTGCATTTCTCAAAACAACCCGTACAAATAGCAAATCACCATGAATTACCTGCAAAAGCCAGTCTCCTGCTCAAAATCCTTAGTTCATCTCTCAAAAGTAAATATCTGTGTCAATGAACATATCAGTGCCATCAGAATGACAAGTCCTTGTGTCATAGTGTACGGATAAGACAGTCAAATTGCTTAGTCATGTTGTCAATATAACAGTTTACTCTGGAGGGATGATCTGATGTAAACCTCTGTATTGAACAATATGCCATATGCTTATGTATGCCATATCCATTTCAAACGTACACATTTACACATTACTGTATGTGGGATATTGACTGAAAGAGACTGGATAGAATTCCCAGTTACACTTTTACAAAGTCTGACCAAAAAAAAAAACCTTTACAATGTCATTGTGATATAGAAAAGGAAAAACAAATATGGACACAAATATGAAAATAAGTCCATTTTCAGAATGTGTAACTCTTGTGTTGTCCTCTGTCTATACAGTATAAGCTTTTCAACTGAAGATTCATGAGATGAACCTTTGAGCTATTTCAGAGAAAGGGTTTATCATTGGTTTATCATATACATTCTCTTCATAAGTCAAGATTCACTTGGACAATTCATGCCAAATGTACAAAAAGTCTAATAATAATGTGTAAAAATAAATATAAAAAGTGTGCTAGGCAGTTTTTGACAACTAGATTAACCATTTTGCATTTAATGACTTATATGATGAACTAAAGACTAGATGTTTTGAAGGGTAAGACTGTTGCACAGAAAACTATGCAATACGTTTTGAGCAACATGACATGAGCAACTGATAATGTAGGAAACTGCCGATAAACATGCATAATCAATTGCATGAATGTACAAAAGCAATCGCAACTTGTTCAAAAGAATGAGAAACTGGTTTTATGATGTGTATAAATGACTAGATGATGTGGAGGTTGTACAAGTAGTTTTAAGAATTTCATTTCTGTTTTGAAAAATGCACCAAAGTGACTGAGAAAAAGTGTCTGAGTCCAGTAATGTTGAAATAGTGCTTCTGTTCAAATGAAGTGAAATCTAGCCCAAATCTGCTCAAAAGCTTTTCTCTCTATTAGAGAAAGCTGTTTCATTCAGTATTCAGTGCAAATCTTGCCAAACTGAAAGATGTTTATGCCTTCCAAAAGTTACTCAGTAACTTAGTAAGCTCCTTAAGCGCAGTAACTTTTGGAAGCCAACAACGATCAGATCACAGCAATAATTTAAAGCAGCATTTAAATCTCCATAGAGAAAGTGATACTTGCAAAGTGTCCAATGTGCATGAGCTGGACATCGGGGCGCGCTGGATCTTTTGAAACCGGCGTGCGCGTGCTGGAGACCGGCGCACGCTGGAGCACGTGGTCTTTTGTTCTGTCCTCGCGCGGTATTTGAAAGGTTTAACAAACAATGTTCCAGAATTCGTCTTCCTTGCGTGGAGAGGCGAATAGTTGAATAAACTTAGTAAAGAAAAGAAAAGAAACAACAAAAACGAAAGCTTCCAAAGGAGCCATTAAAATGGCTTTTTCTCTCAGCCCCTGTGCTGAGGGGGGGCTTGCGCGGAAGCAACGTTGGTCGCACAGGAGAGCAGCGTGTCCGAGAACGGAGAAGGAGAAGAAGAGAGAGGAGGGCGGACCTTGTTCGGTCGTTCTTATGGCTTGAAATGGTTCACGCCCCTTTTTCGCGTAAACAGCCAATGAAAGTCCGCGATCTGAAGCGGAGGGAAAAGTTCCTTTGTCTCTGTGGAGACAACCCCCTGGAGATCTAGGGCTTGTCCAAATTCCAGGGATTATTCTAGCAAGTTTGTAATTCAGATTACATAAATTTTTCATTACTTTGCTCTAGATAAATGGGTCTCTCAGAGCATGACGATTAGAACAATACTAAACATAATATATATATAAATGATCAAAACATGAAGTTACATTCAAATGCAGAATTACACATATTTAAAGATTTGATTAACACATGATAACACTGCAGATAGTCCCAATTTATATGGGAAATTTCTAATGCACCGCAAAATCAATAACATACACATTAAGACTACATTTGAGTACATTTTACCATTCTTTTGTAAGGATTAGGTTTCCTGTCCTGTGTAGTCCTGTGTGGTCGTAAAGTTTTACGACCTGCAGGGGTGGGGGTTGCAGAAACATGGCTCTCTTTGAGAAAGTTAAAATGAGGAGAGACATTTCCTAAAGTATAAGCTAGCAACTTATACTCTTCACATAACAAGAATTAACCATTTTATGCAATCCATAAACATATTTAAAATACATATAAAAGTAAGGAACTTTACGAAAGGTTTCCTTTGTCTCCAGTGTGTTGGAGGAATTTGCGGGGGTTTTCAGGTCTCCTTTGAAGCTCGCCCACGTGACTCTGGAATTTCTTGTCGTAAAATAATTTAAGTCCAGCCAGGCTGGCGCCAGGCTGAATTTAACCCATGAATCGATGACCTGCATATGTGTTACACTTGCCAGAATGAAACATGCCTCTGTCTTGTGATTAGAAATGCTTTTTGCAAGACAGAAAGACAGTTTTTAATGTGTTAGAATTCATATACACGCAGTGTTAATTTCGTTGACTAAATATTTTCGTCATTATTTTCGTCACGAATATATTTTTGCGGACGAAAACGAAAACTAAAAAAGAAGGCACTGATGGAGACTAAAACTATGACTAAATTGATTGACATTATCGTCAACGAATAAAGGACGAGACGAAAATGGACTGTGACGAAAATCAAATCAGCAGACGGGAGAGATGCGAGGAATTAACAAAAGAACCGGCAAAACGGAACAGGCGAGACTGCATGAGAGAAGAGCACCAATCCGAGCCTGACTTATTGAGAGGTGAAGCGAAGGTTTTCAGTTTTTAAATGAGCTCCCGGGAAGTTGGCATTCGAAGAGGTGATGTCTAAAAGAGCGACAAAATGTCCACAGCTCACTTCACGTTTGACGACGAACAAAACAAAACAAAGTGTAAAGCACGCGGAGCGCTCATTTGTGGCAAGAACACAACCAATTTGAAAAGACATTTACAGACGAGCCACCTGGGCATTTTCTCAAATGTAATTTCACAACGATGTTCTTTTGTTTATTGAGCTAAGCAAAATTGGAAGACTGCAGTGCGTAGATGTTGTAACATTAAATATTACGAACTGAAAAGTACTGTAAAATAGCCCCTTCTTCAAGTTAGATGAGAGCACAATACTAATACGTAATATTATGATACATACATTTGATTAATACTTTTATAATATTTTATAATGTTCTACTTGTTGACAATATCACAAATATTTCTATATTAGTCATGTGAAACGTGAATATTAACATCCTATCATTATACATACTAATCTAGCAATATTGTAGTATTTAAAACATACAATATTGCTAGACAAATGAATACCTTATAAAATCTTGTTACTTTTTTTATCCACCCAACTTATTAAATATTTACTTTAAATGTATGCACTTATTGTTCAGCTAAGCTGTAAGCTTTAAGGTCCTGGACCTAACTTTATTTTTCTTTTATTGATGGTCAATTGGCAGCTAGTTATTGTTTACATTATCAGTGTTTGTTGCTGCATAAAAGCTTTTGAATCGAAATAAAGACACAGTTGTGTTGAAATAAAGTTGAATTTGTGTTCTATATATTTTGGTTAAGTTTGTTTCCTATACCAGCTGTAAAAAAATGTCTAGTAAATCTGTTATTGATTTTAGTCTTATTTTAGTCGACTAAAATACCAAGCAATTTTAGTCGACTAAAATACCAAGCAATTTTAGTCGACTAAAATAAGACTAAAATTAAAACATATCAGATGACTAAAACTTGACTAAAACTAAAAAGAATTATAGTCAAAAGACTAAGACTAAAACTAAATTAAAATTTTGTGTTAAAATTAACACTGTATACACGTAAACTTATGTTAGAGCCTCAATGCTCAGGTTTGTGAGTTCACAGCATTCTGAGATCACTACTGCTGAAATAGTGTTTCTGTTGAAATGAAGTGGAAACAAGCCCAAATATGCTAAAAACCATCTTTCTCAGTTAGTTAATGTTGCTTCATTCCAAGTTAAATACAAATCTTGCCAGAATGAAACATAACTCTGTCTTGTGATTAGAAATGCTTTTTGCAAGACAGAAAGACAGTTTATAATGTGTTAGAATTCCTATGCACATAAACTTATGTTAGAGCCTCAATGCTGAGGTTTGTCAGTTCACAGCATTCTGAGATCTTTAATGCTGAAATAGTGTTTCTGTTGAAATGAAGTGGAAACAAGCCCAAATATTCTAAAAACCATCTTTCTCAGTTAGAGAATGTTGCTTCATTCCATGTTGAATACAAATCTTGCCAAAATTTAAGATTCCTCTCTCTTGTGAATAGAAATGCTTTTTGCAAGACAGAAAGACAGTTTTTAATGAGTTAGAATTCCTATGCACATAAACTTATGTTAGAGCCACAATGCTCAGGTTTGTCAGTTCAAAGCATTCTGAGATCACTAATGCTGAAATAGTGTTTCTTTTGAAATGAAGTGGAAACAAGGCCAAATATGCTAAAAACCATCTTTCTCAGATAGAGAATGTTGCTTCATTCAATGTTAAATACAAATATTGCCAGAATGAAAGATGCCTCTGTCTTGTGATTAGAAATGCTTTTTGCAAGACAGAAAGACAGTTTTTAATGTGTTAGAATTCATATGCACGTAAACTTATGTTAGAGCCTCAATGCTCAGGTTTGTCAGTTCACAGCATTCTGAGATCACTACTGCTGAAATAGTGTTTCTGTTGAAATGAAGTGGAAACAAGCCCAAATATGCTAAAAACCATCTTTCTCAGTTAGTTAATGTTGCTTCATTCCATGTTAAATACAAATCTTTCCAGAATGAAAGATGCCTCTGTCTTGTGATTAGAAATGGTTTTTGCAAGACAGAAAGACACTTTTTAATGTGTTAGAATTCCTATGCACATAAACTTATGTTAGAGCCTCAAAGCTCAGGTTTGTCAGTTCACAGCATTCTGAGATCACTAATGCTGAAAAAGTGTTTCTGTTGAAATCAGTGGTGGACGAAGTACACAAATCAAGTACTTGAGTAAAAGAACAGATACATATAATAAAATATGACTCCAGTAAGAGTAAAAGTACTCCATTTTCAATTTTACTCAAGTGAAAGTACAAAAGTACTCCATTTTTTATGTACTTAAGTAAAAAAGTACTGAAAGATAGATGTTTGCAATTTTATATAGGCTACTTAATTTAATTTTATATTAGCACATAATTTTTATAATCCTATTGCTCAAAATACCTGGGATTTTTTCCAAAATAACCACTATATGGAGTCAAGATATATTTGTGTTGTCGATGGACTATGTTGATCATCTGATTTTCACCAGTAAGAACAAAGTATTTTAAAGTTTGGGTAACGCTTTAAAATAATGGTCCGTTGTTAATAAGTAGCTACGTAGGAAGTAATAGGTAGTACTACATTAACACTTAACTTAATACTATTAACTAATATAGAAGCAAGATTAACTAAGCAGTAAGTAATAGCTCATTTAGGACATAGATAGTTCCTTATTAGTTATTTGATAATTACTAAAGAAAAATATCGTCATTGAGAACTACTTTGGAACTATGGCCAACTAATGAAGAATAACCAATTAATTACTAATCACAACAGCTACGTCTATAAAGTGAACAATTAGCTTCTTTATGGAAACGTATATATATATATATATATATATATATATATATATATATATATATATATATATATATATATAGCCTATCCATATGATATATTTTATGAGCTCCATTAAGTTCAATGTCTCCAACTCTAATAACTTTAATGTTAGTGATATCATGCTGGGGAGGGCTTCTCTTCAGGAAGTGACAATAAATAATGATGTTCTCTTGTCAAAACATATTTGCATCCTTCATGAAAACATTGACTGCATTTATAGTGTTAAGCACAAAACAACATCTTCCAGATTACAATGTGTCTGGTAGAATATCACTAGTTCCTCACAGAAATATATGGCTGTACAGTATGTGTCAGATAATTTTATTGTAAATTACTTGTGAAATCCATGACTCGAGTGTTCAATGTGATCTCATGAGAATACGTGTGTATTTTTACGTTAAATGTGGTTCTATCACACGTATATTTACATACGTTTTCATGCACATAGAAACGTACAATTTATACGTATTTATAGCAGTAAAACGTACAAATACATGTTTTTATTCAATTTATTGAAAGCAGTTTACTCGTCTATTTAATAGGAACTAACATTTCTGTGCATGCTGCAAACCATAGATACACACAAAAGCACAGCATACAATTACAAATCACATCCATTTTATTTGTTTGCTGTACTGCATATCTTTAGAATCCAGATGTTTGCAAGGAACATATCCAAATTCAGCCCTTTATCAATGGTTCTTCATATTCATTCTCAGCAACAGCGTCCGTCACAGTCAAAGCTGAGCTCGCGCTCGTTATGAATTTGAAAATAGCGCCAGTGCGCCACGTTACGACATGATTTACGGCACTGATATCGAACGCTCATTGGTCCTCATCCAATTCGTCACAGATTGCGACATGTTGTGTTTCAGTTTATGACATTTGAATACTGCGCCAGTGCGCCTTCACGGAGAGAAGACAGATACATAATTTCATGGATTAATAAATTAAATTCTGCTCTGTACCCTATAAAAACTATTACGTCCATATAGAGGACTGCGACTGGAACTCATTATCATTTGAACTACTTTTGGTACCACTTTTGATATTTTCGCAAAAAATAAATGATTAACGTTACGTTTGTTTGTTTGTTATTTGTTTATTTATAACAGTAACGTTATGTAGTTTTAAGAAATGTTGTCTTTAAAATAAAAAACCTTTCACTTTAAAATAAATGGTCCAGATCACTAGTAACGTTAGTTCATGCGGACTGACAAGGTAACACTTATTAGTAATTAGTCAGGAGTTAACATGTTTTACACTTTAAAATAATGGGCCAGATCACTATTGTAGTTCCTGCGGACTGACAAGGTAACGCTTGAGTAATTAGTCAGGAGTTGACATGTTTTTCACTTTAAAATAATGGGCCAGATCACTATAGTAGTTCCTGCGGACTGACAAGGTAACGCTTGAGTAATTAGTCAGGAGTTGACATGTTTTTCACTTTAAAATAATGGGCCAGATCACTATAGTAGTTCCTGTGGACTGACAAGGTAACGCTTGAGTAATTAGTCAGGAGTTAACATGTTTTTCACTTTAAAATAATGGGCCAGATCACTATAGTAGTTCCTGCGGACTGACAAGATAACACTTGAGTAATGAGTAATGGATTTCACAAGTAATTTACAATAAAATTATCTGACACATACTGTACAGCCATATATTTCTGTGAGGAACTAGTGATATTCTACCAGACATTGTAATCTGGAAGATGTTGTTTTGTGCTTAACACTATAAATGCAGTCAATGTTTTCATGAGGGATGCAAAGATGTTTTGACAAGAGAACATCATTATTTATTGTCACTTCCTGAAGAGAAGCCCTCCCCAGCATGATATCACTAACGTTAAAGTTATTAGAGTTGGAGACATTGAACTTAATGGAGCTCATAAAATATATCATATGGATAGGCTATATATATATATATATATATATATATATATATATATATATATATATATATATATATATATATATATATATACGTTTCCATAAAGAAGCTAATTGTTCACTTTATAGACGTAGCTGTTGTGATTAGTAATTAATTGGTTATTCTTCATTAGTTGGCCATAGTTCCAAAGTAGTTCTCAATGACGATATTTTTCTTTAGTAATTATCAAATAACTAATAAGGAACTACCTATGTCCTAAATGAGCTATTACTTACTGCTTAGTTAATCTTGCTTCTATATTAGTTAATAGTATTACAGTTTTTTTCAATCGCTAACAAGCGCTTAACCATACTTCAGATACTTTTTCTAAACTCTTAACACAGACTAACACCTACAAAACACAATTGGCCAAATGGATAATTTTCTTCTCAAAAACACATTTTGTTAAATATATACTAAATCTTCATTTCAAAATAGAACACACCTTTCTCTGCACACACCAACTTTACCAAAACACTGGAAATCTGACTCAAAATTAAATTGTTCTGTCAAAGAATAACACTTGTTTTCACCTCAAAAGGTACATGCAGTCAATCAAAGTACACCAGGTTTCAAAATACTGGATATTGTTGACATTACAAAAACTGCATAGACTTTTCAGTCTCAGTTTTACAGGTATTTGCATGCAAAACATGCAATTCACTGTTTTACACTAAATTTCTTGGTTAGGAACTGTATGTCCAAATGTACAGTAATGCTCACATTCAAAAGCATTCCAGTAAAAAGCGTATTTTTTTTCCTTTACTGTTTAATGCAGGAGGTACAGTAGAAACACGGTATGATAGAACAGAAAAGGTTTGACAGTATTGCTTACAGTGAACAAAATATCCATGAAACACATAAGAGCATTCTGAACAAAAAACAACAACAGCAAAAAGCCCAGATAAAAAAGGGGGGGGGTAAAATAAAAACAATCTCTCACTGCTCCTGCTCCTTTCACTGCTCCTCTCACTGCTCCTGCATCTCTCACTGCATCTCTCACTGCTCCTGCTCCTCTCACTGCTCCTCTCACTGCTCCTGCTTCTCTCACTTCATCTCTCACTGCTCCTGCTCCTCTCACTTCATCTCTCACTGCTCCTCTCACTGCATCTCTCACTGCTCCTGCTTCTCTCACTGCTCCTGCTCCTTTCACTGCTCCTCTCACTGCTCCTGCATCTCTCACTGCATCTCTCACTGCTCCTGCTCCTCTCACTGCTCCTCTCACTGCTCCTGCTCCTCTCACTGCTCCTCTCACTGCTCCTGCTCCTCTCACTGCTTCTCTCACTGCTCCTGCTCCTGCTCCTCTCACTGCTCCTGCTCCTCTCACTGCTCCTGCTCCTCTCACTGCTCCTGCTCCTCTCACTGCTCCTGCTCCTCTCACTGCTTCTCTCACTGCTCCTGCTCCTCTCACTGCTCCTGCTCCTCTCTCTGCTCCTGCTCCTCTCACTGCTCCTGCTCCTCTCACTGCTCCTCTCACTGCTCCTGCTCCTCTCACTGCTCCTCTCACTGCTCCTGCTCCTCTCACTGCTCCTGCTCCTCTCACTTCTCCTGCATCTCTCTCTGCTCCTGCTCCTCTCACTGCATCTCTCACTGCTCCTGATCCTCTCACTGCATCTCTCACTGCTCCTCTCACTGCTCCTGCTCCTCTCACTGCTCCTGCTCCTCTCACTGCTCCTGCTCCTCTCACTGGGCCCCTTGCTCTTACTCTTCCTCATCCATACATTACAGTCTTTGTCTTTTTTCTGTTTCTGTTTCCAAAAATATCCCTCTTCAAAATCCTTCTTTTATTGTATACGTGTCAATGTAATAGAAAAAAATAAGCCCTGCCATTGAGTCTAAGCCAGATTGGAATCAGTTATGGTTGGCCCAATTTACACAACATAAATCAGCTAAGATATATTGTTTTTGAACTGATGTCATTGCAGAAGCAGAGGTTTTTATACTGTATCTAAGGTTTGGAACATTGGTTTTGCTATTGTGGGATGTTGTGTGTTAACATTTGTAAATACTACAAAAACGATCCATAATTTTGTTGGGAGGTATAGCTTGTCTGTTCAGAAAATGTAAGCATTGTGGAAATGTGTTCAATGACTCCATATTGTGTGAAAACGACATGAAATGTGTGAATGGTATGGCCACAATAGACAGATGCTGTGCTAATTGTGTTTAGAGTTTTGAAAATATGACAACTGCTTGGACAAATGCTTGTTAGCGACTGAAAAAAACTGTAAGTTAAGTGTTAATGTAGTACTACCTATTACTTCCTACGTAGTTACTTATTAACAACGGACCATTATTTTAAAGCGTTACCAAAGTTTGTTGTTTTACAGAACATCACAGTTATATATGACATGAAAATAAGGCCTGAAGTTAGGAATAACATTTTAAGGAAAATATAATTATATTTTCATAATGATTTTTTCCGTCTCTCAAACCTTGTCTGTGGTTTAAAAACACCCCTGGCCAAATGGGGTGCATCTCTTCCTACTTTGATAATTACTGTAGTAACCATGTTCTGAACATCACATCCTTTCTTTTCTCCCCAGATGTAATCAATCTTTCTCTCTCTCTCTCTCTCTCTCTCTCTCTCTCTCTCTCTCTCTCTATATATATATATATATATGTGTATATATGTGGTTGAATACAAATATTGGACATTATTTATGTCTGTCGCATTACCGTACAGACAGGAGGAGAAGCTCGCAGGCAATTAACTTACAGTTTTTTTCAATCGCTAACAAGCGCTTAACCATACTTCAGATACTTTTTCTAAACTCTTAACACAGACTAACACCTACAAAACACAATTGGCCAAATGGATAATTTTCTTCTCAAAAACACATTTTGTTAAATGTATACTAAATCTTCATTTCAAAATAGAACACATCTTTCTCTGCACACACCAACTTTACCAAAACACTGGAAATCTGATTCAAAATTAAATTATTCTGTCAAAGAATAACACTTGTTTTCATCTCAAAAGGTACATGCAGTCAATCAAAGTACACCAGGTTTCAAAATACTGGCTATTGTTGACATTACAAAAACTGCATAGACTTTTCAGTCTCAGTTTTACAGGTATTTGCATGCAAAACATGCAATTCACTGTTTTACACTACATTTCTTGGTTAGGAACCGTATGTCCAAATGTAAAGTAATGTTTACATTCAAAAGCATTCCAGTAAAAAGCTATTTTTTTCCTTTACTGTTTACCGCAGGAGGTACAGTAGAAACACGGTATGAAAGAACAGAAAAGGTTTGACAGTATTGCTTACAGTGAACAAAATATCCATGAAACACATAAGAGCATTCTGAATAAAAAAACAACAACAGCAAAAAGCCCAGATAAAAAGGGGGGAGGGGGGTAAAATAAAAACAATCTCTCACTGCTCCTGCTCCTCTCACTGCTCCTCTCACTGCTCCTGCTCCTCTCACTGCATCTCTCACTGCTCCTCTCACTGCTCCTCTCACTGCTCCTGCTCCTCTCGCTGCTCCTCTCACTGCATCTCTCACTGCTCCTGCTCCTCTCACTGCTCCTCTCACTGCTCCTGCTCCTCTCACTGCATCTCTCACTGCTCCTCTCACTGCTCCTCTCACTGCTCCTGCTCCTCTCACTGCTCCTCTCACTGCTCCTGCTCCTCTCACTGCTCCTCTCACTGCTCCTGCTCCTCTCACTGCTCCTCTCACTGCATCTCTCACTGCTCCTCTCACTGCATCTCTCACTGCTCCTCTCACTGCTCCTCTCACTGCTCCTGCTCCTCTCACTGCTCCTCTCACTGCTCCTGCTCCTCTCACTGCTCCTCTCACTGCTCCTGCTCCTCTCACTGCTCCTCTCACTGCATCTCTCACTGCTCCTGCTCCTCTCACTGCTCCTGCTCCTCTCACTGCTCCTCTCACTGCATCTCTCACTGCTCCTGCTCCTCTCACTGCATCTCTCACTGCTCCTGCTCCTCTCACTGCTCCTCTCACTGCTCCTCTCACTGCTCCTGCTCCTCTCACTGCATCTCTCACTGCTCCTGCTCCTCTCACTGCATCTCTCACTGCTCCTGCTCCTCTCACTGCATCTCTCACTGCTCCTGCTCCTCTCACTGCTCCTCTCACTGGGCGTGCTCTTTTCCCTGGGCCCCTTTCTCTTACTCTTCCTCGTCCATACATTACAGTGTTTGTCTTTTTCTGTTTCTGTTTCCAAAAATATCACTCTTCAAAGTCCTCCTTTTATTGTATAAGTGTCAATGTAATAGAAAAAAAACCCTGCCATTGAGTCTAAGCCAGATTGGAATCAGTTGTGGTTGGCCCAATTTACACAACATAAATCAGCTAAGATAAATTGTTTTTGAACTGATATCCTCGCAGAAGCAGAGGTTTTTATACTGTATCTAAGGTTTGGAACATTGTTTTTGCAATTGTGGGATGTTGTGTGTTAACATTTGTAAATACTACAAAAACGATCCATAATTTTGTTGGGAGGTATAGCTTGTCTGTTCAGAAAATGTAAGCATTGTGGAAATGTGTTCAATGACTCCATATTGTGTGAAAACGACATGAAATTTGTGAATGGTATGGCCACAATAGACAGATGCTGTGCTAATTGTGTTTAGAGTTTTGAAAATGTGACAACTGCTTGGACAAATGCTTGTTAGCGACTGAAAAAAACTGTAATATGGCGTAATGGCGTTACATTTTAAAATACTATACAAAATCATTAATCAGAATACTTACTCCTGCTCACTCACGACAAAGAACTCCCCGCTCAAGCTCGCCGTCTCTGCAAGATTAACGATGGCAGTTTGCACGCACAGCCACTTAGAAGATTTACATCTGTCAGACAGGTTGCTGACGTCGTCAAGCTTTGTTTGAGTCTGCGCGTAAGAAACAGAAGTGCTAAAAAACGCTAAAAATGGGCTTCACTTGTCTCAATTGAGTTCCAATAGGGTCGCTGTGTCCATTTCTTTCACTGTCTATGCTGCAATCTGATAATTCTAATTCGTAAACGAATCGTTTGGTGCGATTTGCGATCCAATTTAAACGTTTATTTTGAAGAGACTCAGTTCGTTCATGATGAATCAGACACCGCTTCTGCGTGTCGGAGCACGTGATATATCATAGGGAGTAACGATATGTTTTATGAAATGTAGTGAAGTTAAAAGTACGATTTTATGCTTTGGAATGTAGTGAAGTAAAAGTAAAAGTTACTCAAAATAAAACTACTCCAGTAAAGTACAGATACTTGAAAAATGTACTTAAGTACAGTAACGAAGTAAACCTACTCCGTTACTGTCCACCACTGGTTGAAATGAAGTGGAAACAAGCCCAAATATGCTAAAAACCATCTTTCTCAGTTAGAGAATGTTGCTTCATTCAATGTTAAATACAAATCTTGCCAGAATGAAAGATGCCTCTGTCTTGTGATTAGAAATGCT
Organism: Carassius gibelio; assembly: GCF_023724105.1. Taxonomy (NCBI): domain Eukaryota; kingdom Metazoa; phylum Chordata; class Actinopteri; order Cypriniformes; family Cyprinidae; genus Carassius; species Carassius gibelio. Next base: position 17,332,644 of record NC_068396.1, read on the forward strand.
TTTTGCAAGACAGAAAGACAGTCTGTGAGCCTCAATGCTCAGAGTAGTCCTATCATACACTTTATCTCCAATCCTGATGATTTATGACCCTGATTTATGGCCGTACAGTCAGTGTAGATTGACAGGTAGTCAGAAGTGTGCATGGTCAGTTTGGATTGATTTATGACTATAAGGCCTGTCAGTCAAAGCGGTTGCCATGCCACTGGGTCCTGTGACCCTTGATTGACATGGCAGAGGTGTGTAAATCAAAAGATCAAAGAGATCTCAGATTTGACTTGTGTTGTGTTTATTACTGGATATATGATGGTTGTATCTGTTACCAGAGCAGTGGGGGGTTTCTTATGATGGTTGTATCTGTAACCAGAGCTGTGCGGGGTTTCTGTGAAGTCCTGTTGTTCACACATAAAGACAGTGGGGAGGTGTTTGGGTTTTTCCTGGGGAAAAAAAAAATGGCTGTGCAAAAGTGGGGGTTTTGACACCTTGACAGGATCAATGTTTGTTTGCTCTATATGGTGTTGATACCTAGGCACCGACAGGCCACATGCTCCCCGTCTACAAACACATTTGAAAACGAGGACGATGTCTGGTGTCTTTCCAGGTGAGAATTTCAAAGAGTGAGAGAGACAATTATCTAAATCATCAACTAACCAAGCCGCTGAAGAGATAAATAATTGAATGTTATCTGGAATTAATAAAATCAAACAGGCATTCCTTAATGTTAAGAAAATACTATCCATAATATGTGATGTGTAAAAGGAATTGAAATCTCACGCTAATTTTAAAACCGACTTTAAACACATGCACGCACACACACACACACACACACACAAATGCATGCTGATATTTAAAATAGGTGATACTATTTTCTATATAAAAAATAGTCTCCATTCGTTTCTTAAAAAATACAGAGTGGTTTTTACGTTAGGTTGTTGCTCACACCTACATTGCTTCCTTTGAGGCTGCTGCGGCGCCATGTAACGCCTCTTTTTCGCGACAGTTTTTCACGTGTACAAAAGCTAACGCCACAGAACCTGAAGCTTTCTTCATCGGCTAAAACAGTTTTTTTGTACGAAAACATTTTTAAAAATGTCTGGCTCTCCTAATGGTTCTCCTAGTTTTCATTAACAGCCATTTAAATCAAATGTGTTTATGTGCGATCACGAGTCATCCCATTACTTGACAGGCAATTTGATGTTCTGTGCGCAGAGCAACGGTTATGAGACGATTGTGAATGAAATCAAAGCACTGAACGCGGGCGGTATGTTTGAACGATTGTTTCTTTATTTATTAAAAACCGTTATGTATAACGAATGCGTGTTTATGTTCGTTCTTTTTCCATTATCCCCACCGACAGCACGCCCTCCACAGCCTAACGTTGCGTACGAGGTACCGGGGGTTAGGACTGACATCACACCCGCACCCGGTAAGTTCTGTTAATAATTTATATTATGTTGTAAAAATAAAATAAAACTGTACTTGTGGTAGGATTGACGTTTATGACCGTTTTTTTTTTCCTCATTCATACAAACAGCGAGCGCACCGTCGATTAGTACGGAGAGGGACCGAGCCGTGAGAGAAAACAGGGGATCACTCTGTGGGTTTTTATTTTTAATCAATATATATATTATTCAACCGGTTAAGGTGAAGGAGCCAAATAATCGCTACATTTTTTTTTTTTCGAAACCCATTATGAAAATAACAGACATTTTGCAGTTTTTATATACGCGATCACATTTGAGGGAGAAGAATTTTCGGCTGAAGGTTCTGATTGTGTAGATCGTCTCATTAAGAAATTCAGACAGCCTCGTTATAATAATTACACATGGATTGCACATAATGCATCTGGATTTGATAATTTCATTCTTTTGGAATACTTCACTAAGATGGGGATCCCTCCTAAAATTACAATGCAAGGGTGTCGTCTAATCCATATGTATGACGAGGCATTCAAACAGAGATTTATCGATAGTTACAGTTTTATACCCATGCGTCTAGCCAACACACCTGCTGCTTTTAATCTGACCAACTCTGTGAAGGGTTATTTCCCACATCACTTCAACCGTGTTGAAAATGATTCATATGTCGGACCATACCCTGCTAAAGAGTTTTACGGATATACGACTATGTCAAACAAAGACAGAACGGAGTTCGATGCGTGGTATAGTACTATCTCCGACCAAGTGTTTGATTTTAAAAAAGAACTAGCAATTTATGGAAAAAATGATGTCGTTCTGCTGAGGGATGTATGTATGAAGTACCGTGATGAATTCATTCTGTGTACAGGGCTGGACCCTTTTAATTACACCACTCTGGCATCCACCTGCATGGCTATCTATAAAACACACTACCTCCCAAAAGACACAATAGCGCATATATCAATCAGAACAAAACATCCTCGAACGTATCAATTGAATGGCTTGAATATATCAGCAAATCACGTTCAGTGGTTGTTCAACACGCTCTAAACTACGGCGAGATGTCATTCGGCAAGTATTATGTAGACGGTTTTTATATCGATGGCACAAATAAAAAAGCATTAGAGTTTGCAGGGTGTTTTTTTCACATTTTTGAACAATGTTATAACCCCAATGATTTAAATCCATTATTGAAGGTACCTTACGGTCTTCTCAAAAGACAGTTTGATGACAAGATTGAAATTTTACAGAATGCATTCAATCTTCATACCGAGATTCAGTGGGAGTGTAGCTGGACCCGTTCTAAACAATCTGATGCCGATGTGATTGCGTTCATGTCCGTCTATAAACATTCTGAGAGATTGAAACCCCGCGAAAGTTTGTACGGCAGTAGAACGAATTCATTCAAGTTGTATCACAAGACAACAGAGGGTGAGGTCATACGGTATGTGGATTTCACAAGTCTCTACCCGTTTTGTCAGGCCACAAAGTGCTTCCCGATAGGTCATCCCCAAATAATTTTCAAAGATTTTGATAATCTTGAAAATTATTACCCCTTGTTAAGGCTACAGTACTACCACCTCGAAAGCTGCTTCACCCAGTACTACCCTACCACGCAAACAAAAAATTAACTTTCCCACTCTGCAGGTTGTGTGCAGAACAACAGAACCAGACACTACCATGTATGCACACAGATGAGGAAAGAGCCATCAGTGGTTGCTGGGTAAGCATAGAAGTGCTAAAAGCTATTGAAAAAGGCTATGTTGTAGTAAATTTGGATGAGGTATGGCATTTTCCCCAAAGATCAGATACACTGTTCCGTGATTATGTTAAAACATTTTTACAGTTCAAACAGGAGAGCTCAGGGTTTCCAAAAGATGTGGTGACTGATGCTGACAAAGAATCTTATATCAGAGATTACTTTGAGAAAGAAGGGATTCAGTTGAATGTGGACAAGATTGAACCGAACCCTGCGCGTAGATCGATAATGAAATTGGTCTTAAACTCACTCTGGGGGCGGTTCTGCCTTCGTGAGGGTTTACCTAAAACTGAAATAGCGCAGAGTATGACATCAGACATTTCTCATTTGTGTCAGACACTGCGGCAATTGTACATTGGTCTTACCCCAAAGGGAAAGTCCCCCAGACTCGCGATGTCAATGTCTTTATTGGTGCTTTTACAACTGCCCATGCACGTTTAGAACTCTATGAGCTTATGGACAGGCTGGGTGATAGGTTGCTTTATTGCGATACCGACAGTGTTGTTTTTACAACCAGAGAAGGTGAATATGAACCGCCACTAGGTCCATATCTCGGTGATCTTACTGATGAAGTCGGGCCCGGTGATCATATTACCCTCTTTACCAGCACTGGCCCGAAAAGTTATGGTTTTGTCACCGCTATGGGTAAGGTTTGTATGAAAGTGAAAGGCATAACACTTAATGCTTTAAACTCCGAAGCCATCACATTAGATTCAATGATTGGACTTGTTAAGCATTATGTGAAGGGGAGGGGTGATAGCCGTCATATTCTTGCACACAACGACACTATTGTGAGGGATAAAAAGGATTTGACGTTACACAATAAGTCATTTGTAAAGAAATTCAGTTGTGTACGATAAGCATGTACTGCTCCCTGACTTTACTACACTTCCATATGGCTTCTGACAACGTTTTTGGTGGGGGTGTACATGACACAGAAGGGTTTGACATTCGACTCCAATGTCCTTTTTCATTGGTTATAGCAGGCCCAAGCAAAAGTGGTAAAACCTTTTTTGTAAAAATGTTGTTGCAAAATGCAGGAAAGTTGATTTCTAAAAAAAATTGACAATATTGTTTTCATTTATTCTGTATGGCAACCTTTGTATGATTATTTGTTGAATATGTATGATAACAATATTAAATTTATAGAAGGAATTCCACAAACTTTGGATGATGATGTTTTGTTTCCTGTCAATAAAACATCCCTTGTCATAATTGACAATTTTATGCAGGATGCTTCCAATAACAAGCAGATTGAGAAACTTTTTACAGTCTATGTACATCATAAAAATCTGAATGTTATTTACATTCTACAGAATTTATTTTTTCAAGGTAAATCCAGCAGAACTATTAATTTGAACACAAATTATCTGGTTGTCTTCAGGAATTCGAGAGACGCTGCACAGATTTTTATTTTAGTTAAACAGATGTACCCAAACAACTCAAAGATGCTACCGGCTCCCCCTACGGTTACCTTTTGATTGATTATAAAGCAAAGACCCCCGAACAGTATCGTCGCAGAACTGCATTACTTTCACAACATCCTGTTGTATACCTCCAGAAAAAAAAAAAAAATGTAACTGATTAGGGTGAAAAAAAGATGTCTGGGAGACTTTTAAGAAACCACTCTCTTTTAAAGCTGTTATTAAAAGCAACACCCAAACAAAGACGTGTTATTTTACAGGCAGCCACAGATGAGTTCATTTTATGTTTGTGTGAATTAGCTCTTAATGTTCTCCATGGTAATATCCCGCTCACACAGCAGCAACACCAGAAGCTGAAAAGAAAAAGAACTGAAATCAAATTTGTTGCAGATAAGAAAGTCGGAGTCAAAAGAAAGAGACGGTTGATTAACCAACAAGGCGGGTTTCTTCTTCCACTTTTAAGTGTTGCGGTCCCTTTCATAACCAGTTTGATCGCATCTAATAAATAATGTCAGGGATGGAACATGCCGAGAAGATGTACCTGGTTCCACAAAAACAGCTGGATAAACTAATGGCAGGTACCACACGTGAATCTATACATCAGGTAGTGGAGAACGATCTAGATATGACCATGAGGGATATTTTGCACAGGAATGATCTGGAACCATATGAAAAGGCAAAGATGTATACATCTGTATTGCAGAGGTTTTTAACATTATCCAAGCTGGCAGACAGCGAGACCAGCACACTAACATTATCACTTCCATCAACTGCACAAGCTGAGAAAGAAGAAGAACCTGCGGAGTCTACGGGTACGAACACCCAGTATGTTTTAGATGTTGTTGCAGATGATGTTTTGAAGAATGTCCCACAGAGGAATTAAAAAAATGTTCGCTACATTTTGGATAAAATTTCTAAAAACAAAGATATTGCTTCTTGGACAGCGTCGGGAGAGTTTGTGTTTAAAGGTAAAACCATCCCTGGTTCACACATGCTGGATTTAGTTAAAAGTGTCATGGCACCGCAAAAGATTCTTGACGAACGGAGACCTGCTGGGTGGAATGAGTTTCTGGAGGCATTTGCCTGTTTAAACATGCCTTATTCAACGGTCCCTAATCACTATGTTAGACATATGATTAACTCTTTTAAAACCAAATCGACACCTCCAATAACCAAATCTTCTAAAAAACGTAAAAAACGTGAGGTAGACCAAAGTACCCCATCAGGACAGTTTAATTATCCACAAGATGGTGTATTTAAATCCCCCGCTCTTGATCGTAGCAAATGGTTACATTTTTAATCTCTGAGTTTTTTATTTTTTTATTTTAAAGACTGCGTTCTCATTTTTTTATTCACCATGTTATTGATATTGTTGTGTGTGTGTGTGTGTAAAATAAAGAGTTATAAAAATAAATTTGTATTTTGTTTTTTATTATTGCGAAATATTAAACACATGACATGAACATTTCACCCGTTTGCACACACTGAACACACTTGAAAACATTTTCATTACATTGAGATTGTTTTAGTTTTTTTACAAAAGCAGACACACGTTTGTCGTTTTTAATCAAATCGTCACTATAGAACTTTAACACATAATCATAATCATGACCCCTTGCCATGTGATAGAGAAAGAACACACAATGCTGTCCGCAGGTATCTGATGAAAAATCCTGGACCTGCACAGAGGAATATTGTACCACTCAAGAATTCAGTTTTAAAAAATCACTGATTATTAGTGGAAAACGGGGATAGTCATATTTATTTCCAAAGCTATCGAAGAAATATCCAACGCCATCCTCGCTTATGTGGATGGCAAGCCAGTGTTCACCAGGGAGACGAGAAACATGTGTGTTAAAAATAACTGATGACGGTAATTTTCTTAAAGGTGTTTGTGGTAAGTAGTCGCACGGGAGCACACCGAGAAAATGGGTGTTGCATGAAATCTTGTCCATGATAGCCGTAAGCTGGATCGTGTTCATTATTATGTATTAATAGTAATCAACCAAGATCTGGCGGCGGTTTGACACTTCAATGACACTGTCAAAAATAGAATAGACAATAAGGTTAATTGTGTGGGGTAGAGGCTATCTGAACCGTGCTTCAAGTCTAATATTCCCCGACTTGATAAGCGAGACGTGTTGTCCACAGCCCTCGTCTGGCGTGAGATTGAATGCATAGAGGGTGTAACCGTGTAAAAAGTCCTCTCTATCAATAGACAGTGCTTGGTTTTTGAAATGTTTACCGGAAGCCAAGGCTATTTGGTAGAATTCACGCACTGCAGAACCGCTCCCATAATCAGGTTGCAGAGGCTTTGCAGGGAATTGCTGACCGTCAAGATAAATAGATAAAAATTCTAAATCATAATTTTTAAAGGCAAATGGGTTTTTATTATACGATCCTGTAAAGGCATCATGTCAACCATGGCTGGAACAATAGATTTTGGAAGAGTTCCTAAGAATAAGTTTTCTTGATTGCAGACTCGTGAGCCTGGAGGAATTGAAAAGTTTTTCACACAAACACGGTCGATAGGGTACTTGGCGGTGGTTGAGAGCAGCGCTTATGCATGCCCTAGCCTCACGGCGGGTGCGACGCTAACTTTTTTCACAAATAGCGAGGCTGACAGGATGTTTAGCTTGTAGGCTATAGCATCGTTCCTCATCAGACAGAATTCATCTTTACCCCGCGTCATACGAATTTTAATGTCGACGCCATTGAGCATCAGTTTTTCCTGAAAGAAGATATAGCTGTGAATGGGGGCTAGTAGCTCGACAACATTACTAGCGTTGGTAAAGGCGGCTCTCTTTGTCAGACCGTGATTTCCTCCTGCAGGGTCCGCAGCGTCCATGTGGCCTGCTGTATCTTTATAGAACAACCCGGCAGAGAAAAGTGTTTCCAGGGTATGTTTATCATAATTTAGAAGGCACTCAATAAGACAGCGATAAGCATGGGTGTTTGTGCTCTGTGATATCAAACGGTCCCCCAGTGACACGTCAACCAGTGAAAATATTGTTGCCCCTGCGTAGTTGATAAGGCCCACTGGTGCACCATCTGCGATATCTGTACCATCAGGATTAGTGATTTTGACCCTCAAAAATAATAAAACATTGTTTAAGTCGATGTAATCCGCCCCATTTCCTGCAATAAAAACTCCAAAGGCGATGTGTCCGAAATCGCTGATAATGGTGGTATCTCTATATAGGTGTTTTTTTCAACAGCAGTTTGTGTCAGAGGCACTGTGAACAGATCGAGTTCAGATTTAATGCATTCTTCCGACATGTTATGTAGTAATGCCATGATCTAGAAAATTGTTTTGACAGATTTCTTCGGCTTTGCGGTTGTTACACGTTTTGCTGTCTCCTTGCGCTTGCGTTTTGCGACTGAGGTCTTCTTAGGGATACGTTTTCTTTTCTTCTGTGTTGGACCACTCCTTCTGGACCCCGGTGGCCTGAACGTTCTTTTGCGAGACATCACCATTAGCCCCGATCCGTCTTGAGCGTTGTTATTGTTAAAGGAGTGTGTTAGGGTATTGCTAACAACATCGCTTAGTATGTTTTTTGCAGCTGATTTAAGATGAGGCCTTGCAATACTGAATCCACGTTTACGTAATGGTATGGCCATTCGAAAGAGACCCCTGAAAAGCCCACCTAGACCCATTCCATACATAACGCCACCCCCTGCATAACCAGGAAGGCCATTACCGGCCTGATTTTGGTAATAGGCCACGTAACGCTCAGGATCCATTTTGTATGGGTTAGAATAGGGCATTATTTATTTTTAAAATAATCCCTGTTTCACGGGTCTGAAGTGTAACTTAGCACTCACCTTGCCGTAAGTGAAACGCACCTTTTGATTCTGATCGTCTTTTACCTCTATAGTTATATCTGTGATGGTTGTTTTATTGACAGGTACGTAATGTGCCTTATCGTATCTAACACTGAGAATCTTATTCTCACCGTCTATATGTACACATCTCAGTAGTGGGACGTGCGCATCACCAACTGATTGATATTCAATGATATCTGTATATATATACAGGCTGTAGAAACCACCGTTTATGTCTGCTTGATGCGGCGCGTACGTCACAGCCGTGATTCTTCGGCCATACTCTTCTTCATTAGCGTGATTTGCGGATTCTATAGCGACTCCGGGGGTTAACCCTAATATAACGGCAAGCTTCCCATAAAACGTCAGCGATATCTTCGGAGGGGCTTTTAGAAAGACTCTGTTGTTTACATGATCGTAGCCAAGGGTCGTCCCTGGAGGTAAAGTTGTGTTGATTTCTCTAATCAGAAATAGAACATCCTCGTAATAACCTGTCTTTAGTATGTTACATAGATTTGATATGGTCTGAGCTCCATTGCTGATGTGAATCTTAATCCCTTCACCAACGACATGATGGTCAGACTTTTTCCACCCATCATCGTCCTGTGTGATAATATATGCACCGTCTTCCTCTGGAAATGTGTACCATGATTTGGGGAATTCAAATTCGATCAAGCCCCATTCACTCCCATTCACCTTTTAGGCTTATAGTTCTTGCCAGCATGGTCCTATAACTAGAAATAGTATTTTCTGGATAAACGGCTAGCGACGCATTACAGGGGAGCGCCAAGTAAAAACCACCCTCAGACATGATTGTTTTTTAAACGAATGTGCACACATCTATGTGTGTTTTCATTTTATGGCGTCTGCACATCTACCACATCTTTCTCATTCACCCATGTGTTGAATTTTGAAGGCCATCCTAGCCACTGGATCAGAACCTTTGTTGGCTGCCTTCTCATCTCCTGTCCAAAATTTTTTCTATTTTAAATGTTTTGTTTGTACTCACAGATATTTTTTGCAGTTCCTCCTCATAAAAAACCCCATCGATAACATCTCCGTCATAATCACAGAGTCTATAGACGGGGGGATCTCGCGGGATGCATGTTTTTATAGTGAAAAACTCTTCTGTATAGTTTTTCTCATATCCTTTTGCAAATGGTCCCCTTACTTTAGAGATTCTTACTGTGTCACCAATCTTATACTTAAATACAGGTTTGACTTTGTGTGAACCCATACCCCCATATAAGTTATGTAGCACCTCCGATACGTTTTCTTTGCATACGTCTATCGGTCTCATCTTGATGCTGGAGTTTGTAGCTGTTAAATATCGAAACATTCGGGCCTTATAGCTGCGGTGAAATCGCTCAATAATGCTAGCTTTTAACTCTGTACCTGTTGCAAAATGTAAGATGTTGTACTTTCTCATTACGTTTTGGAAATGTTTGTTAAAAAACTCTTTTCCTTTATCTGTTTGTAATTTCTGAGGGACTCTCCCCTCTTTCAATATGGATTCAAAAGCTTTAGCCACTTCAACACCACTCTTGTTTTTTAACACACGTGTCCAAGCATATTTACAGAAAATATCTATGCATGTCAACAGAAAATGATTGTTGTCATTATCCTTGGCATATGCCGACATATCGACTAGATCCGCCTGGAACTGCTTGTCGATACCATAGACAAAAACCCTGTTCCTTTTGTATTTTAGAGGTGCTGTCCTGTGTAATGTGTATGCATCCTCCCCGGCTAGCCAGTCTGAAATTTGTTTATCAGATAAGCAAACGCCTGTTTCCTTTAAAACTGCATCTTTTAAACGCCTTTTACCCCCTAAAGAACCGGGGTTAGAAGGGTTATAGTAAATATTTTTCAGAATCTGTTCAGACATATCATCACCCCTCAGAGTCTACAAAAGAATAACACATCTGCTTTAAGTGAATTGTTTTTTATTTATCAAACGTTGTCAAGGTACTGAAGAAACTTTACATACATTACAATTTTTTTCTCAATCATGTAGTCAACCAGTGTTTCAATAATCTCACATTAGTCTGATCATTTCTTGAAATCAGCATCCCACATAGGTCTGTTACATATGTACACAGGCATAAAACGTCAGCAATTCTTATACTGTTACCACATTCAGTCATTAGATCCAGTATTTTTCTGATAGTTACAGAAATCGGTTCACAGGCATTAATACACATACGCATGACATCAGTCCACTCATTTGACATTGTTCTTACAATTTCCATTTGTTTCCTGAGGTAAAACGTTTGGCATCAACATCACATCCGTTTACTGTTAAGGATACACCAGGATTGTCGTCAATGATCTTGTACAGCAAGTTGGTCATTTCACATCTAATACGCTGCTTAAATATACATTTAGTCAGTACATTAACACACCATCCATTCCCCATGGCCTTGTTACGCTTGTTCAATGTGTGCACCGCCCTTCCAGCAGTCCACTGCGTCATAGACAATCTGTTCACTGGCGACATCCACAACTTTTTCTCTGATCTTGCGAAGCTTCTCCACAATGAAAACCTCGTCACGCAATTCGCACAAAATAGAGTCCACCGAGCCCTGGACCCTCTGTGGATTAATCCTTAAACCGAACCGATTTAATGCTTGGGCTATGATGTGTTTAAGCTCAGGCTTTACCAGGTTACGTGATAACTCGTCAAAGTAAGCATCAAAGAAATAGGCGCAGGGTTCAAACAAACAGGAGTGTCTAAGTTGACTAGGATGATCAACTTCACACCCCAGACAGAGTTCCTTAAGCTTTTTGTTGATTAGGTGTTCCAACAGAATTACAATAGTTGCCTTTATAATTTTGAACGCATCAGTGCGAATACAGCCGTCTATGTCGTCGAAGCTGGCACAGACCGCGGCTCCAGCTACAGCACCGTTAGCACCGTAAGGCGTCGTAAGAAACGTCAGGTTGTGATACCCCAGCTCCATGCAGAAGTTATCCAACCAGGCGTTGTCATGGGTTTGTGGGAGGATCTCCAGAGTCGTAGCGTCGTCGTCAGACATTGCAGGCAGGGTTCCGGGGGTGTTGCTGTAGCAGCAGGCTGATGTGGATTCTTGAGACATGACGGTAAATGAATCTAGCGAGTGTACCGATCTGCAGACTTTCTTAATGGCTGTAATATGTGGGTGGGGATAAGAACTGGTCAGTTGTCTTGGAAACGCCCCGTTCAGGGTGGAACAATTTCATCTTTACGGAGCTGTAACGGTCATACATATCACACCATCTAAACATCTTGTCAATAGATGTAAAAACATCATCAATTATATGAACATCTTTCCACTGAAACAAAAACTTCATGTCATAGTGCAGGTAGTGCTCAGCTTCAGGTATAGGCCACAGATGTTCACGGATCTTTGTCTTGTCATTGCAGCAGAAAATGTAAACACAGTCATCAGGTAACTTTTTACTGTGATCCGCAACCACTCTAAATCTTGTGTCAGGGACTATGCCATCCCATTCTGCAATGTACAACGGATCATCACCACAGTCATTCAAATCTCTCCAGACATAGTTGTAGAATAACCACCAGTCTTTGTCAGGGAAAATCAGACAGGGCTCACGCGTTTTAAAATTGTCTTCAACATCCATAGCATAGATCTTCACGGTACGCATCACTTTGTCAAACACAAATCTTCCGACACGATCACCAGACATTGAGAAATCACGAGTCGTCATATTAATCTCTTCATGAAGAAACTTTGTCAAACTAACGCTTTGTTTTTTCCTTGGTGCAAAAGTCAGTTCCTTTCTCATTTCAACAGGCCCTCTTGTTGGTGAAATACACATCACTCTTCTATTGGTTTTAGGAGTTTTTGGAGCAGCGGCAGCCATTGTAACAGGATTGTTCAGAATGTCTTCTCTGTTTAAATTACTATTTCCTTAACCCCTATTTAAAACGTAGTTTCAGGATGTAGGCACTGTCTTTAGGTGTGAACGACAGGACTTCGCAGAACCCCCCCCCCCCCCCACAGCTCTGGTTACAGATACAACCATCATAAGAAACCCCCCACTGCTCTGGTAACAGATACAACCATCATATATCCAGTAATAAACACAACACAAGTCAAATCTGAGATCTCTTTGATCTTTTGATTTACACACCTCTGCCATGTCAATCAAGGGTCACAGGAACCAGTGGCATGGCAACCGCTTTGACTGACAGGCCTTATAGTCATAAATCAATCCAAACTGACCATGCACACTACTGACTACCTGTCAATCTACACTGACTGTACGGCCATAAATCAGGGTCATAAATCATCAGGATTGGAGATAAAGCGTATGATAGGACTACTGCTCAGGTTTGTCAGTTCACAGCATTCTGAGATCACTAATGCTGAAATTGTTTTTCTGTTGAAATGAAGTGGAAACAAGCCCAAATATGCTAAAAACCATCTTTCTCAGTTAGTTAATGTTGCTTCATTCCATGTTAAATACAAATCTTGCCAGAATGAAAGATGCCTCTGTCTTGTGATTAGAAATGCTTTTTGCAAGACAAAAAGACAGTTTATAATGTGTTAGAATTCCTATGCACATAAACTTATTTTAGAGCCTCAATGCTCAGGTTTGTCAGTTCACAGCATTCTGAGATCACTAATGCTGAAATAGTGTTTCTGTTGAAATGAAGTGGAAACAAGCCCAGATATGCTACAAAACATCTTTCTCAGTTAGAGAATGTTGCTACATTCAATGTTAAATACGAATCTTGCCAAAATGAAAGATGCCTCTGTCTTTTGATTAGAAATGCATTTGCAAGACAGAAAGACAGTTTTTAATGTGTTAGAATTCCCATGCACATAAACTTATGTTAGAGCCTCAATGCTCAGGTTTGTCAGTTCACAGCATTCTGAGATCACTAATGCTGAAATAGTGTTTCTGTTGAAATGAAGTGGAAACAAGCCCAAATATGCTAAAAAACATCTTTCTCAGTTAGAGAATGTTGCTTCATTCAATGTTAAATACAAATCTTCCCAAAATGAAAGATGTCTCTGTCTTGTGATTAGAAATGCTTTTTGCAAGACAGAAAAAACAGTTTTTAATGTGTTAGAATTCCTATGCACATGAACTTATTTTAGAGCCTCAATGCTCACGTTTGTCATTTTACAGCATTCTGAGATCACTAATGCTGAAATAGTGTTTCTGTTGAAATTAAGTGGAAACAAGCCCAAATATGCTAAAAACCATCTTTCTCAGTTAGAGAATGTTGCTTCATTCCATGTTAAATACAAATCTTCCCAAAATGAAAGATGTCTCTGTCTTTAGATTAGAAATGCTTTTTGCAAGATAGAAAGACAGTTTTTAATGTGTTAGAATTCCTATGCACATAAACTTATGTTAGAGTCTCAATGCTCAGGTTTGTCAGTTCACAGCATTCTGAGATAACTAATGCTGAAATAGTGTTTCTGTTGAAATGAAGTGGAAACAAGCCCAAATATGCTAAAAACCATCTTTCTCAGTTAATGTTAATTCATTCCATGTTAAATACAAATCTTGCCAGAATGAAACAAGCCTCTGTCTTGTGATTAGAAATGCTTTTTTCAAGACAGAAAGACAATTTATAATGTGTTAGAATTCCTATGCACATAAACTTATGTTAGAGCCTCGATGCTCAGGTTTGTCAGTTCACAGCATTCTGAGATCACTAATGCTGAAATAGTGTTTCTGTTGAAATGACGTGGAAACAAGCCCAAATATGCTAAAAACCATCTTTCTCAGTTAGTTAATGTTGCTTCATTCCATGTTAAATACAAATCTTGCCAGAATGAAAGATGCCTCTGTCTTGTGATTAGAAATGGTTTTTGCAAGACAGAAAGACAGTTTTTAATGTGTTAGAATTTCTATGCACATAAACTTATGTTAGAGCCTCAATGCTCAGGTTTGTCAGTTCACAGCATTCTGAAATCACTAATGCTGAAATAGTGTTTCTGTTGAAATGAAGTGGAAACAAGCCCAAATATGCTAAAAACCATCTTTCTCAGTTATTTAATGTTAATTCATTCCATGTTAAATACAAATCTTGCCAGAATGAAAGATGCCTCTGTCTTGTGATTAGAAATGCTTTTTGCAAAACAAAAAGACAGTTTATAATGTGTTAGAATTCCTATGCACATAAACTTATGTTAGAGCTTCAATGCTCAAGATTGTCAGTTTACAGGTTTCTGAGACCAGTAATGTTGAAATAGTGCTTCTGTTCAAATGAAGTGAAATCTACCCCAAATCTGCTTAAAAGCTTGTCTCTCTATGAGAGAAAGCCGCTTCATTCAATAATCAGTGCAAATCTTGCCAAACTGAAAGGTGCTTATGCCTTATGAAATACAATGTTTTTGCAATGCTGTAAGACAGTTTTTAATGTGTTAGAAGTTATATGCACAAAAACTTATGTTAGGGCTTCAATGCTCAAGATTGTCAGTTTACAGGTTTCTGAGACCAGTAATGCTGAAATAGTGCTTCTGTTCAAATGAAGTGAAATCTAGTCCAAATCTGCTCAAAAGCTTGTCTCTCTATGAGAGAACGCTGCTTCATTCAATATTCAGTGCAAATCTTGCCAAACTGAAAGATGCTTATGCCTTATGATATAAAATGTTTTTGCAGTGCTGTAAGACAGTTTTTAATTTGTAAGAAGTTATATGCACTAAAACTTATGTTAGAGCTTCAATGCTCAAGATTGTCAGTTTACAGGTTTCTGAGACCATTAATGTTGAAATAGTGCTTCTATTCAAATGAAGAGAAATCTAGCCCAAATCTGCTCAAAAGCTTGTCTCTCAATGTTCAGTGCAAATCTTGCCAAATTGAAAGATGCTTATGTCTTATGAAATAAAATGTTTTCTGCAATGCAGTGAGACAGTTTTTAATGTGTTAGAATTAGGGCTGTAGTACTCGAGTCTGGTTTTGGACTCGAGTCCGGACTCGAGACATTTTTCTGTCGTCTCGGACTCATTGCATTTGCAATCGGACTTGGCCACTGGTCCAGCAAAAAAAAAATTAAAAAAAATTTGCGACTGAAAACGTGTGGAAAACGCTAGGTGCGCTGCTCTCCTTACTTCCAAATGACTCTGTGGCCTGCACTCTACGCTCGCTCTCCAGTGGCGTCTGCTGTTGCTGGGCAACCATGACCCGCTCCCCATGAAGACGCATAAGTTTCAGCAAAGAATAAATGGATTTCCAGCACTAAACATCCCTTTCAATAGCTCTGCTAATAGATTCATTTAAAAAATTTCTATCCTTGTACAGCTATGATCATCTGTTTCTCCATCTTAGCTTTCAGTATTGTTCCGGGAAAGGATGTGCATGACCAGCGGTGCACTTGCTGCGACCTGAAAAGTTTAGATGTTTCTAATTTAATTTTCTACCTGTTAGATTGTGTTTAATTTACGTCTACACCTAGATCGCCTCAAACGTTCCCTTTACAATAATGAAATACTAATTATTGTTGCACAGTAAAGGGGTTGCAAGACTACTGATTTCTACTAGTCGATTTTTTAAATAAAAAATTGTAGGACCTCGGTGAACGGTCACGCCAATAACTGCAGAATCGGCTGCTTCGGCCAAAGTAATTATAAGAGCCTACTTCCTCCCATCTGCGATCTGAACACAGTTAATGATTAGCTGAGGAAAACGATGCTCAAGATTGTCTGGACCCCTTTTTGTCAGGGAAACAAATGGCTAAAGGACATTTTAAGCGAAGTGATAACGTGATCATACAACAGAGGAAAGGTCTGATTTAATTAACTCTTTTTACAAGATACAAGGACACTGTGTATCACAGCATCACATGATCCCAATGTATGGAAACACCCCAGGAATTGTTAATAATTAGTGGACCTCAACACAAAGAACCAATACAGGATCATCCCATGACTTTGCTTCCTGCTTGCTTGAGAATCTTCCTACGAACTGAACTTTTCAACAAACTATCTCAAAAGGACAACCATTAAGGAATCTGAAGGTTTAACTAGATTCACAAATAATAGTTTATGTCCTGTAACTGTTTGATGTGTTCAATGTAATCTTTGTAACTTTAATCATTGTTTTTATAACAGATAGTGATATTAAATGTGTGTAAGATATGGAAAGTTTAGTATTGAATGAAAGCTCACGTTATTTATCTAAACTTGGAGCAAATGAAATTTCCAGATTCTTTATTGCGTGCATATCATGACACTTTATAAGGTATTAACCCAAAGATCCATCCCACATGATAATGCCACATGATGTTTAATCGAGAAACAGTACAGGGCGTGTCTAAGCTCTGCAACAGCATCCCATTGGGAGATTGCATCGTGGGATGGACCAAATCTGCTTCGATAAAACCCTAATGCTCCAGTCTAGTCTCTAGTCTAGTCTCCAAGCGCGTCATCTCTTTTCGAGGGTGGTGTAGTGTATCGTGTCGCTTAAATGTGGTGCGCTACGCTGCTCTTCCATCTAGGCCATGGCTTGAACTACCAACACGCTGCTAGCGTTCTTGCCATCCAGAACTCAAAACCACTCCGTTGAAACTTTGTGACAGCGAAACCATGCTTGCTTGCTTGCCCCTCTTCAACCCCGGCTTCTAGCCATCAGCGTGCTTGCAAGTCATAAAGAACTTCAACTTTCCGTGACAGAATCTTCAAAGCTCACGCCGCGCAAACGAGAGGACTCGGAAGAAAACTTTGTCCACCGTCAAGGCAAGAGCTGTTGAATCTCTCAAAATCGCCAGGCAGTCAACCAACCAATCAAGGCAAAGGGCATCCCCAGACGTCATCTATGCAACCGCGAATCCAAGCCGGGATTCCCCTTTCAGCTCAATGCGAGCCAAGGAGACGAAATGACACCACGGCCAGCAGCACAACCACAAGTAAAGGCAAACAAACCTCTATCTATTGCTGAAATGGTGCAAGGTCGTTATTAAGTTGTAAAGATAAACTGGGCTCTGCTTTTATTGATTCTTGATACGCCTGTGAATTTGGTAGAGATTTTCTCATCAACTCATCTCATAAATCCGTTGCAACTGTGTGTGTATGTGTATGTATGTTTGTGTTCATTTCGTTTTAGATCCATATAATCTATAGAATAGCTCAATAAATTATTGTTTCATTTATAAAGAAGTATTGTCTTGTGTGGTGTATTTTAAGATTAAACTTTGCCCAGATCCTGTGCTACCTAGCCTGTAGGGTATAAATTATCTTTCTGTTTGTATTATCTTGTTCATGAAGTAAACTCAAACAGATTTTAAGGAAATACTGAATTTTAAGTTTGCTGGATGAACCGCTGATGAAGTATAAACTAAATCAATTTGGACTCAGTTCAAGTAAAGCAATTTGAATCTTTAGATTTGATTCTTCTCAGAATAAATGAGCTAATATTTCCTTACAAAATGCTTGAGTTACTTGACTACTCATGCGTGGTTCATGCTATTGTAAATGAAAACACAATCTTTTTTTCTTTTTTTTTTCTTATCAATAAACGCTTATTAATGTATAGCATTATGCAACAATTACATACAGTATGTAAATTTAAAAAAACTTTATAATTATGACATTACATATTAAAATTTTCATGTAACAGCCAGTATTTGTATCTGTAGCAATCACAAAATGTTTCCTATCTGCATTCGGATACATCGTACAGTTACTTGATAAGACCGTTATGGCTTTTTATATTTTTTTCGTAGTTATCACTGAACAAGTATGTCGTGTTAAACTAAAATAATTATTAATTTCTAAAATAATATTTATCATGCAAGCAGAGAGATGTCATGACAAACATTTAGTGATAATTTGAACACGACTGAATCCATTTAATGCGCACATTTTCGTTGATTACGCAGAACACTTTAAGCGAGTCTTAATGTTAATGAGATGTGTGTGTGCCGCGCAATCCAGCAAAAGGTAAAGATGCAAACAAGTAGGACAAGTAGACAATGTATCAGTACCTAAGCTGATTATTAACCTACTCTTGAGAGAGAACTGATTTGGGTTTTGAGACTGAGATGCGCAGCGCGGCTGTTTGATTGGTGAGCGCGCTGTGCTTATTCCCCTCATTCGTATAATATCGTGGCCTAAGCTTTATTTACAAATACAATAACGTGTATGATGTATTATTATAGGTAAAATTACTCTTGCAATGCTCTGATTTCTGAGAGATGCTCAGAGAGGCGACAACAATGCGGCTTCAGGCACAACCTTAATTATTTCGTCATATTTTATTTTTACATGCAACATAGATAAGGTCATATAGTAACAGCTCCACGCAATATTGTAATTCCAAAATTCACGTTGTACTTGCAAACACTTTGTATGCATTATGGTTAATGCATGCATGATTGTTTCCAACAGCGCCGAGTAGTCTATGCAAGCACTAGTACAGTATGACAAAAATATCGCTGTATTTATGTGCGCATGCCCAGTAGTGCCAAATGTATCCCTTCTAGCCTTTGCTGCGCGCATTTGTCATGTCCCGAGCTTTGCATGTGTCTGTGCACTGTGCCAAGGCATCAGTCATTTTAACTTTTGACCACAGACATAATGTCAGCAAAAGCAGCACTATTAAGTAAATAAAATGAAAATTAAGTACATAAAAATAATTTGACCTTACTGCTCCAAACTCTGTTCTAGAGGGCCAGTATCCTTTATATTTTAGCTACCAGGATCGGAATGGGAGTAAAACCAGTACTCATTACCAGGGCCCCAAAGGAAGAGAATATGTATAAAATATAAACTTTTTTTCACACCAGAAAGTATGACCTGAAGCATAGTATAACACATTACAAAAACAAACCATTAGAACATCCTGAAAAATTCAACATTGTGTCCAGTGTATAATGGTGTTGAACAGACAAAGAAAACAGCTGTTCACAAGTGCAGAGTGACAGTCATGTCTGAGTGCCTAGGCAAGGAGCTTGTTTTACAGAGTCATGAACTTGGGGCTTGGTTTTGGGCGCAGTGTGTCAAGTCCCACGAAAAGTCTTTGAAACACCTCAAATGTTTTGGAAACCTTGGATGGATCCTCAGGATTAAGTGCATATGTCAACCCAAGCAGCAAGCAGCATGCTTTGGCCAGATTTCCAAGATTGGTAAGGACTGGTATTCCCTCAATGATGATTCCTACTGCATCTGGCTCACGGCAGACATAGATGCTCATATTCTTCATTTTCAGATCCTCATGAACAGTGGTCTCTGCAGCCCCCTTTGAGATAAAAAAAATAAAGGATTTAAGACAAACAATCTCATTTCTTGATGAAAAACAAATACTCCACCACTACCTGCCAAATGCTGGTTCAGTCAGTTCACATTAACAGTCAGCACAATTTAAACCTGTTCACCAGACTGACCCAAACCTGCTTTGAAACAATACTTACAAAGTAATCAGAGATGAGCTCTTGTCCACTCTCTCTCAAATACTCAAAGAGGCATCTCAGAGTGACATCTCTCTTCTTCACTGCAGTGGCACTTGGGTCCTAGTTAATAGAACAATAATGAATACATTATTTTTTGTTGGTAAATTCACTCCAACCATGTAATGCCATCATTACCCTAGGTCTGTAATAGTTTTTCTTTATTATAATAGATTAATAGTAATAACACTTGAGACAGTTTTTCTTCTAATTAGTCTAACAAACAAACAAAAAAACACCAAACTACTGAATTGATTAATATTGTATCTTTTAACTTAGTAAATATTGACCCACCTGTATCAGTTCCATCATCAAGTTTTTGATGCGTTGACCAGTTGCTCCTCCCTTGGCACTAAAGAGCTCTAGGAGCTTTGGGGTGTGCTTGTCCAGCTGTGACATAAACATTGCTTCCAGGGGAACCACAGTACATCTTCGGAACTCCTCGTTTACCTGTAGAAAAGGATTTAAAAGAACATGGGCAATCTATATGAATACAAGGCAAGGCATGGCTGTGTCCAAAGGTCCCATGATGCGGTCTATAATGCTTTAAAATGTCACTCTTTCCTGGTACCACGGTGCTGCACAATTTACAGGGCCATCCCATCTGTCAATGGGGAGAGAAAAAAAATTAAGTTAGTTAGCCTTTTGAATACTGATGAAAAAAGGCTATGAAAAAGGTGATGAAAGCCCTTTAAAAAGGTGTGCAAGTGATGATTACCCTGCTGAACAAAACAAGAATGATTAACATTAGTTCATCGCAGAACTCATTTAAAAAAATAATCAGAAACCTTGTGTAAAAACCCCACTGAATTTTTGTAATATCATCATCACACAGCACCTACAAGCAGTTAACCAATTACAATATTGGGAGAAGGGATGTTAATATAAATAAATTAGTCAAAAAATATTCTCACTTAAATGGTTTTAAAATGCATCAACAAACTATATCAAGAGACAGGGGTTAGACATCTGCACCCAATAGCTACAGAGCAATACAAATATGAAATTTGGGTTATGAGTTAACGTTAGGCCTATGCATAGAGTAACATATTACATTATTAACATCCATGTTACATACAACATTGTTACACTGTGAGCGTACACTTTTGTGAAAGATGAACTATGCCAGATATTTGCCTGAACTATGCTTTACCATAATTAAACAGCTTTGGACTAATTGATAATCACTCAGCTAACCTTAGCTGTGGCTTCGTGTGTAACGTTAGTGCATCAGCGTCCACTACCAAACTAATGTTATGTCGAAGCCACAACAATTTTTTTTGAAGTTACAAACACCTCTGAAACATTAAACTGTATCACACAAAGACAGCATTACTTATACAACGCACACACACGTAGATTTATACAGTATGTGGCTCAAGTTAAGAGCTGTTTGAGATAGAGCACATTCGAATTTGGCGGTCGCAGATGTTTGTAGGAAACAGAGCGGTGCTTTTGCAGATTGCACAACACAAACACGTTAATTAGAGTAAAATCAAACTTTTAAAAATACAAAGAATTACTAACATGGGGTGTGTGAAGTATAAATGATCCGGCTCCGTGGAAAACCTTGTTCAAATAAACTCATGGACCAGACGAGCGTGAAGGAACTGTTTTATATGTAGTTTTCAAATTAAAATAATCATTAATTCTTCTCTCTTTAAACCAAATAAATTAAGCTTATGAGAAACCAAGGACTGAATTTGGAAAATATTTGGGTGAACTATACCTTTAAGAGAAGTGAAAAAGCTTCTCTTAAAGGCTTCAACACCTTGGTGTGAAGGCGCCATTCCCCGAGCCTCAGCCCCTGCCTCAGCAGGATGTCTGCTCTCACAGTGTGTCTCAAAACAGTATGTAGTACTGGAGCGCTCTGATGAAAAACCGAGAATTCATTCTCCCATGAGAGGAGGACTCCGAGCAGCATGCTCATAGGCGACCCTTTTTGAAAAGGGGAGCGCTACTAAACTACCGCGAGAATTGCCCACACAGCCCCCCATGTTGAGGGGCGGTGCTTGAGGTGTATAACAAATACACCCTGGTTGGATGAAGCCCAAGGAACCCCGGGGCTAATCATCTTAAGAAAGGGAACGAAGCACAGCACGTAACCCTTACCATACAGGATTTTAGAAAGTGCGCAGAGCCTTGCGTGCACACTTACCACTTTACGTGGATTTGAGAAAGTACACAGGCTTAGCGTGTGTACAGAAAAGTTACCTGACAACCACTGTATGTGGGAGCTCACCTTCAGAGAGACCTGTGAAGCCTACTATCTGATAACCACAATATGTGGGAGTTCACCTACAGAGAGGCCTAGAGAGGCCTACTAACTGTTACCAGATAACCACCTCAGTGGAAGGTAATATGGAACTCGACTCCAGGGAGGCCTGCTGAGGCCTACTACCTGACAACCACAAACCGTGGGAGCTTGTTTTTTAGTGGAAACGCACAGCATGTGGGAGCTAAATCTCCAGGGAGGCCTGGTGAGGCCTACTACCTGACAACCACAGTATGTGGGAGCTCGCTTTCAGAGAGACCTGGTGAAGCCTACTATCTGAAAAAAAACACAATATGCGGGAGTCCACACAGCCCCTCATGTTGAGGGAAGCGATGCTTGGGGTGTATAACAAATACACACTGGTTGAATGAAGCCCAAGGAACCTCGGGGCTAATCATCTTAAGAAAGGGAACGAAGCAGAGCGCGTAACCCTTACGGTACAGGATTTTAGAAAGTGCGCAGAGCCTTGCGTGTGCACACTTACCACTTACGTGGATTTGAGACAGTGCGCAAAGTGTTCACGTGCACACTGACCACCATGTGGTTTTGAGACAGAACACAGGCTTAGCGTGTGTACAGAAAGGTTCCTAAGCATCGCAGAGGCGCTGGATCGCACGGGAGAAGCGAGCTCCAACCCTCAAGCGAGGGGAGCATCACCTGAGGCAGTACATACAGAGGGCTCCGTAACTACCACCTCCCCGGATGCGCCAAGCGGCCAGGCGGCCCCTCAGGGTGACCTGGCTGGATATCCATGAAATTCCCTGCAGTGCTATGCCAGTTCTGACGATCAGCCAGGCTCCTCGGGAGGGGTGTGGGACGAGCAACCGCAGAGCGCTTGTTTCCCGCACGTGGAACTTGCTCCGCGGTGGGTGTCGCTCCCTGGGGGGGCAAACCCACGCGGCACGGCCGCCTGCCGAAAGTCTGTGATCGTAGCCAGAGCACAAGGCTGGAACTGAACACTGTAAAGGAAACTCACGGAGTTTGTTAGTAGACATAACCACCAGCAATGAAAAAAGGACCACTATGGTCCTTTTTATAACCACTATAACCACTATCACTATGAAAATAGGACCAACCAAAAACATAACAGGTCCAGGAGACTGTTATGTGAGAAACTTTCCACTTAACCCCGATCAGGTGGAGCGTTGGTGGCTACAGGGGAATTAGGCAGGGGAGAAATAAAACAGAAGTTAAAAACATCCAAAAGGAAGTGACGAACTCCTAGGTATCGCTCCGATCCAGACGAGAACGCTGCCCCGTCTGAATCACATCCCTCAGACCCTGCTTACCTCTTCGTGACCCGCGATTCCTCTTGCCCCTGCCCTCAGGCGGGGGAGGAGCGCGAGCCGCGACACTAGCCTTCTGCGCCCGTCTTCGATCCTCAGATCGAGATGGGCCAGGACCCCTTTGTTGTTCGGGCTCTGCTGCTGCGTATGATTTACCATTTAAGCGGGATGTATCCTGGAAGGGCTTAGATGGCAAAGAGGGAGATTTTAGAGAGGATGTTCCCCCACTGAGAGATAGCTAGCCAGCATCTCTTCTACAGGGGGCATCCTCTCATAGCCGTTCTCATGCATGCCATCGATATCATCATAACTCGTATGCTGAAACCGATGGATGCGAGAGAAAAACGGCCTCTTCCATTCCTTTTCGACTTCTGCATGTAAGTCAGGCAAGAATGGGAGGCTCACCTGGGCTGGTGGGCTATGGTCAGATAAATAACGCTCATCGAGGCTACCTCGCGACGTTACCTTTCTGGCACGCTTCCATGGCAAGTTTATTTATTTATTTAATTTTTTAATTTTTATTTATTTATTTATTTTTATTTTGCCGCGGCGCGATCCATAACCTCTAACAGCTCCCCATACGCAGAGCAGGAGAAATGAGCGGCTCAGCCTCAGCTTCTTCGCCACTCTCAAATATCTCCTGCTCTTTCTGGGTAGAACCCAGCAGAGCACTAACTTCAGTGTCAGAAAGGGTTAATGACAACGCAACGCCCCGAAGTTCGCTCTCGTTTGCTGCCGGAGAGTGTGAGAGGAAAAGTCCCTCTCTACACTCCTCAGCGAGATCCACCTGTGATCCCCACGAGCTCATTCTCCTCTGTGCTTCGGCAATGGCGGGTCCTGAGCCGCGAGATCCAGATGACAAATGAGAGCGGACCTTTTTCACAGAAAAACGCACGCAGTGCGCGCAGATTGCCCCCTCAAGGAAATCGCGCGCGTGCTCTTTGCCCAAACAAGAGACGCAAAGACTGTGTGTGTCATCAGGTGTCAAATAACGCTGACATGGATGCACACACCGTTTAAACACCTTGCTAGTGGATGCCATGATAACGATAATAGATCGCTCTTACCGTTCTGGTCGTTTCTCAGATGCACGCTTCAAACAAAATAGTCAATGAAGACGAAGAAGATAAGTGACGGGTCCTACGGGCGCGTATTTATAGTCGCGCCGGTAGCGACGGCAGAGGCTGTCGCCGACCAACACGATGCCGTTTTTCAAAGTATGCTTCAGACACGGGTGCATTTGATGTGGCTTTCGAAATTCGTCAGCCTTTGTCATGCTGCGGTGACGCATTCACACTTCAAATGTGCCCTTCGAAGTGAGCATTCTGGGGGAGGTCCAAGATGGCGCCTTGTTAAGTTGAAGTTTTCATTGCTCCTGATCAAACTTTACACACTGAGAAAGTATAGCTGTATTAACATATTTTTTTTCATTACATTTGGTTGATCATATTTTATTACATTCAATTGAGGCAATAAATATGCCATTTGACAAATGCAAAGAACGATCGGACACTATCGACATCACGGATGTCCATGATTATGCTTCTACTGCTGTAAATAAGCTGATGTACTCTGCGTGACTTCACTCCCTGTCACTCCTAGCAAGCCACCTGCTCATAAAAAAGGTAAATCTTCAAGTCCAAATGAGCAGGCCGACTCTGCCATCATTTCTACACTCTCCTCGTTGATCAATACTCGGTTGACGCACTGGAAGGAATGATTAGCGCCAATGCTCTAAAGATAGAAGGGCTGAAGAAAACGGTAGACTTTGTGTGTGTCGAAGTACAAGATCTAAAAACTAATATGAAAGATGTAGATTCCAGGCTTAAAGATCAAGAACATTTCACGAGCGCCTGGGAAACATGCATTTCTGATCTAGAGAGATACTCTCGCAGGTGGAATTTGAGATTGTTTGGAGTGCCTGAGACATTCAAACAAGACATCAGATCTGAGGTCATTCGAATCTGCAGCGATACTTATCCCGAGGCCAAGAGCAAGTACCCTGATGTTGTTGACACTGTGCATCGGTTAGGGAGGAGAGGTGACAACACAAAAACCTTGCGCTGTTATTATGCAGTTCTCCTAATGGGTTATCCGCGTTGCCTTATGGAAAGCTGCCAAGAATTCCCAGTTTCTCAAAGACAACAAGACTTCGCTGGACTGGGAGAGACGGAAGAGCTTGTGGCCGAGAGTGAGAGAGGCAAGGGCTGCTGGAAAAATGCCTTATTACTGTACGTCAGAGTGTGTGCATTGATTGAAGGTGTGGAGATTACTTTGTGAGTTCCATCATGAGGATCGTGTACTCGTGTAAAATGATGACTGTTAACTGTCACTATGGCGTTTGAACTATCGTCCTAGTACCCAGCAAACATTCAGACCTTTTTTGACCGTTGAAAAGACGTCCGTCCGACACGTCCCATCATGGTTGAAAAATAGTTCCAAAATGACAGTTTAACCGACGTCTTTTAATAATCACACACCCAATGTGTAACATCGTGAAAGGCAATCAATTATGTCTTGAGGTTTAACACATCTTAACAAAGGTTCAAGATTGGTCCAGTCAGACCTGAACATCCATAAAACGTCTTTATCAAGTGCACATCACAAACAAGAACACTATATTTATAGACATAAGAAAAAAGAAGCATGTTCTGATTTAGCACATTTTATTGTTTTTGAACACTTTAACATCTATTAACCAAATTAAAATACCAATTACAAAATACTGAATTATTATATAAAGGGCTAGTTTACCCAAAAATTAAAATTCTGTCACTTACTCACCCTCATGTTTCAAAACTTTGATAATGACAAATAAGAATCTTCAAGATGATAAAAATCTATTAAAAAAATTAGTTTTTCCAATATAATCTTTGTATCCATTTTGGATTTCTGAAAGAAATTTACAGGCCTTCCAATTTCATCAGAAATATGATTTAATGATGGTCATCACTGAATAAAAAGTGCTGAAATACTCAATCTTTAAGTCGCAGTATTTGTTTATTAATGTTTTTAATATATAATAATATAAATCAATATTGTTTAATTGCATTTATTTTTAAATCCTTTAATCATAAAAATAATATCAAGAATATTAATATTTGAACATGTGGCATAACAGCCTTGCAGGAGCCATTGTTGTCATGTGACAGGAAAATCATAAAACATAAGACCCTCAAAATCATTGCCATTTATAAAATCAAAGTAGTGTAAAAGATTTTATACTGTATAGAACCGACATGAATTCAAATATTACATTTCTGAGAATGCATTCACATGTTTTCTACTAGAATGTTAAAAGATGGTTTCTTTTTATCATGTCTTTATTAATCTTGTCATTGACTTACACAGTTGTCTTATAAACACAAAGATATTTGGAAGAATGTTAATTAACCAAGCAGATCTCACACCCCATTAACTGCCATTTTAGGAAAAATCGTAACATGAGGGTGAGAAAATTATGACTAAATTCATTTTTGGGTGAACTATCCCTTAAACACATTACAGTTGTTTGGCTTATTTCTTGTAACCTCCACCCTCAGCTCTTCCTGGAGCGATCTTCAGGTGTTCTGCCATTGCTGCATCCACTTCAGAGTCTCCTCCTCTTCACAGCATCTGAGGGAAGAGAATACATTTATTTTTAAAATAATTAAAATAAAAAAATTTAGATAAATGACATGCACTTATTTTCAAAATATCTTTATGGTCTACAGCTAAAAAAAAATAAAAAAAATAAATAAATAAACTTGGAACAAGATGAATGAATCATGAATTAAACATTAAACAAAGGTAATCAACATGCATTAGATTTTCTTTTTTAATTGTATAAAAGATGTTGTGCTTTAATGTGATGCCCTTGAGAAACACCCTTAACTAGGTGTGTAACTGTGAGAAAGTGAACAGGACATTTCTGATAAGACAGGTTGGCTGTGATGTCCCCTGAATAATTAATTAAAGCGTACCAATAAAAATTACATCAACATAAGTAACTTTTCGCCTTATAACGTTAGCTAATTTTAGCCATACTCAGTGAATTTCAGTTGACAATGTGGGCATAATTTCTCTCGGTTCCTTTGTGTCAAACAAATAAAACCCAAAAACGTTAATCAAATAATACAAAATGTACTTACCCAACAGTAGATTTCATATAATATATATCAATACATCTCCCTCCTCAAGTCCTCTTCAAGTCCTCTCCTCGTGGTTGTCAGGACACTGGTTTGATCATCAGGACTTCTGTTTTGTTATGTCTTAAGTGGTTAATTCCACTCACTCTGCCTTCACAGCTGCACCTCATCCTAATTAGTGTTCCAGCTCACACACACCTGTCTCTCAATTTCACATTGATTTTCTTCTATACTTATGCTTCTCTCTTTCTGTGCTTCTCTGTCAGTGTGTCTTGGCTACCATCCGTTTCACTACTGTCCTTAAAACTATTGTGCTCAAGTTGTGCCTAGTTGTCATGCCCTGTTTGTTCATTTAATCTTGTTTTTTGTCTTTTTGGTGTACCCAGTTCCCGTACACAGTCCAGTTTTGGATTCCTTCCCTGGTTGCTGATTGTCAGCGTTTGTTTTGGATTATTGCCTTTTTTTTTTAACTACTGTCTTTGTTTTGGACTATTGCCTGTTTTTGTTCAATAAATTTTGGCAAACTGCGAATCTGCTCTTGGGTCCCTTTTTGTCCCAGCAACCCTAACAGTACACACTGATCAGGATGGATCCAGCAGATCAATCGCAGTTTCGCTCAGCTTTGGAAGTGCAGGGTGTGCTGCTCGGACAGCATCAGGGAAAGCTGGCGGCAGCTCATCATGCCATGGACACATTAGCCAGTCAAGTCTCTGAGCTAACTGAAACCATTCGCCGGATGGAGACTGAACGTAACCTACTGTCAACAGCCACCGGACGTTCTTCAGTCACCCCTGAACCACGCATCAACAATCCTCCCAATTACTCCGGTGAGCCTACGGAATGTCGATCATTTATTATCCAATGTGAGGTAATTTTCTCTCTGCAACCCTTCACTTATGCCTCAGATTCAGCCAAGGTGGCGTTTGTCATCTCCCTTCTTACCGGTCGGGCTCGGGAATGGGCCACTGCTGTATGGGCTGCTAAGGCAGCATGTTGTATGGAGTTCGCCAGCTTTAAAGCAGAGTTTGTCAAGATATTTGACCGCTCAGCACTCGGTAAAGAGGCATCGCGGCTGTTGGCAGCACTTCATCAGGGGAGGCGTTCGGTGGCGGACTTCGCTATCGAGTTTCGCACTCTCGCTGCGTCTAGTAAGTGGAATGATGGAGCACTGGCAGCCAGGTTCACGGAAGGCCTGGAAGATGAGATAAGGGATGAGATGTATGCTCACGATCTTCCTGAACATCTAGATGAACTTGTTGACCTGGCTATCCGTTTGGATAATCGACGGGATCTTCGTCGGAGAGCTCGGGCTTCTACATTCTTGCCTTTTGTAAACCCTGTGTCTGCCTTTTCGGGGTCCGATACTCCCGTTCCCTTATCTGCTCCGTAACCTATGCAGTTGGGCAGGTACCGGTTATCTGCAGAGGAGAAACAGAAACGTCTTTCCAAAGGATTATGCCTCTACTGTGGCCGTCATGGACATTTTGCTTCTTCCTGTCCGGCAAAAGCCAATGCTCGCTAGTAAGCAAGGGGGTACTGGCGAGCGCTACTTCCACCACCCCGTCTACTGGTTCGCGCTCTATGATTCCTGTCTCAGTCACTTATGAAGGTGCAGTTCATCAACTCTCTGCTCTCATCGATTCAGGAGCTGAGGGGAATTTTATAGATTTTTCTTGGGCTTTGAAGAGGGGCATTTCTTTTCAATCTCTCTCTCCTGTCCTTACTGCTCATGCTTTAGATGGTCGCGAACTTACCACCATTTCTCAGGCCACAGTTCCATTACAATTAATCACATCTGGTAATCATAGAGAGGAAATAGTATTCTTTGTCACTCGCTCACCCCTCACTCCGGTGGTCTTAGGTCATTCCTGGTTAACCACTCACAATCCACACATTAATTGGTCTGAAAGCACCATCCTATCATGGAGTCCCTATTGTCATGCCCATTGTCTTGTGTCTGCCTTGTCTTCTGTCTCTTCTTTTCCTGTGTTGCAGGAGGAGCCGATTGATCTCTCCAGTGTTCCTGAGGTCTACCATGATTTGCGGGTGGTTTTCAGTCATTCCCGGGCCGCATCTCTCCCTCCACACCGTCCCTATGATTGTGCCATCAATCTTCTCCCTGGCACTTCTCCTCCTAGGGGGCGATTGTTCTCCTTGTCCGGTCCTGAAAGGGCGGCCATGGAGAGGTATCTGTCAGAGTCTCTGGCG
Organism: Carassius gibelio; assembly: GCF_023724105.1. Classification (NCBI taxonomy): domain Eukaryota; kingdom Metazoa; phylum Chordata; class Actinopteri; order Cypriniformes; family Cyprinidae; genus Carassius; species Carassius gibelio. The sequence goes on from NC_068396.1 coordinate 17,362,370, forward strand.
GCCGGTGTTATTCGTCCCTCCTCTTCTCCGGCGGGGGCGGGGTTCTTCTTCGTGAAGAAGAAGGATGGTTCCTTGCGTCCTTGCATTGATTATCGAGGGTTGAATGACATCACCATTAAGAATAGGTATCCCCTACCTTTGATGTCATCAGCCTTTGAGATCCTGCAGGGGGCAAGGTACTTCACGAAGTTGGACCTTCGCAATGCCTATCATCTGGTTCAGATCAGGGAGGGGGATGAATGGAAGACGGCTTTTAATACACCCACAGGGCATTTTGAGTACAGGGTCCTTCCCTTCGGTTTGACTAATGCCCCAGCCGTCTTCCAGGCGCTCGTCAATGACGTGCTGAGAGACATGATCAACAAATTTGTCTTTGTGTATCTGGATGACATCCTAATTTTTTCTCGTTCACTCCAGGTACACATTCAGCACGTCAGACGAGTGCTGCAGCGGTTGCTAGAGAACCAACTGTTTGCTAAGGTGGAGAAGTGTTCCTTCCACAACCAGTCAGTTCCGTTCTTGGGCCACATAATCTCGGTGGAGGGGATCTGCATGGACCCTACGAAGGTAAAGGCCGTCTCTGACTGGCCCACCCCTGGCAACCGTAAATCTCTGCAAAGTTTTATTGGATTTGCTAATTTCTACAGGCGGTTTATCCGTAATTTCGGCCAGGTGGCGGCTCCACTGACAGCATTAACCTCCACAAAGAAACCGTTTTGCTGGTCCTTAGCTGCTCAGGCAGCCTTTGATGAACTTAAGAGGCGGTTTTCATCCGCACCTATTTTAATAACTCCAGACCCTTCCCGGCAGTTTATTGTGGAGGTTGATGCGTCAGAGGTAGGTGTTGGAGCGGTTTTATCTCAACGATCCCCTCTTGACAATAAAATACATCCTTGCGCTTATTTTTCACACCGATTGTCCCCCACAGAATGGAACTACGATATCGGCAACCGGGAGTTGCTGGCTGTACGGCTGGCTTTGGGGGAGTGGCGCCACTGGTTGGAGGGCTCGGCGGAGCCGTTTCTGGTCTGGACCGACCACCGGAACTTGGAATATATCCAAACTGCCAAACGACTAAATTCCAGGCAGGCTCGTTGGGCACTCTTCTTTGGTCGCTTTATTTTTACCCTGTCTTACCGACCAGGCTCCAAAAACATTAAGCCTGATGCACTCTCCCTTCAATTCACTGCCCCGGAGGATGCAACTCCACCAGACACCATTATTTCACCTGGTTGTGTGGTGGGGTCCGTCACCTGGGGCATCGAGGAGCATGTCAGGCTGGCTCAGTCGGAGGCAGAGGTGCCAGAGGGGGGCCCGGTGGGTCAGCTGTTTGTTCCGGAGTTGGTTCGGCCAGAGGTTCTGGAGTGGGGTCACGCCTCCAAACTGGTCTGTCACCCAGGAGTGAGGAGAACGTTGGCTGCCATTCGTCAGCGTTTTTGGTGGCCAGGCATGGGGGGGAGGTTCGTGATTTTGTGGTCGCCTGCTCGGTCTGTGCCCAAAACAAGTCCTCTAGTTCTGTACCCGTTGGTTTGCTCCAACCTTTTCCTGTCCCATCTCGCCCCTGGTCTCATATTGCGCTGGACTTTGTGTGTGGTTTACCAGAGTCCAGTGGCAATATGGTTGTTCTCACTGTAGTGGACAGCTTTTCTAAGGCGGTTCACTTTATCCCTCTCCCTAAACTTCCTTCTGCCAGGGAGACTGCTCGGGCGTCGTGGACCACGTCTTTCGGATCCATGGTCTTCCGGAGGACGTGGTTTTTGACCGGGGACCCCAGTTCATCTCCCACTTCTGGAGGGAGTTCTGTCGACAGATTGGTGCTACCACTAGCCTGTCGTCAGGATTCCACCCACAGACCAATGGCCAGACCGAGAGTGCGAACCAGGACCTTGGGAGGACCCTTCGTTGTCTGGCTTCACATAATCCCTCGTCCTGGTGCCAGCAGCTTACGTTGGTTGAGTATGCGCACAATACATTGCCGGTGTCGTCTACTGGATTATCACCTTTCTTTTGCTGTCTCGGATATCAACCCCCTCTGTTTCCTTCACAGAGTTCCGAAGCTGCGGTTCCCTCAGTTCAGGCATTTATCAGTCGATGCCGGCGAACCTGGAGGAGGGCCAGGGAAGCGCTTCTGAGAACTAGGGAACGCACCAAGAGATTGGCGGATCGTCGTTGGGCTGAGGCACCCAGATACATCTGTGGGCAAAAGGTATGGCTCTCCACCAAGAACCTGCCTCTTAAGGTGTCCTCCAAGAAGTTGGCACCGCGGTTCATTGGGCCATACCCCATTGTTAAGGTGCTCAGTCCAGTGGCGGTTCGGCTTCGGCTTCCGCATCCTCTTCGTCGAGTGCATCCAGTGTTTCACGTGTCTTGTGTCAAGCCTTTTATTCGTTCTCTCTCTTCATCATCTTCCCCTAAACCCCTACCCCCTCCTCCCCTGATAGTTGAGGGTGCTCCCGCTTTTACCGTTAGGAGGATTCTTGATTCCAGGCGGCGGGGCAGGGGATACCAGTACCTGGTTGATTGGGAGGGGTACGGTCCAGAGGAGAGATGTTGGGTCCCGACTCGGGACATTCTGGACCGCTCTCTTATTGAGGATTACCATCGATCTGCCCCTCACCCTGGAAAGCCTGGTGGCATTCCTGGGGTGGGGGGTCCTGTCAGGACTTCTGTTGTGTTATGTCTTAAGTGGTTAATTCCACTCACTCTGCCTTCACAGCTGCACCTCATCCTAATTAGTGTTCCAGCTCACACACACCTGTCTCTCAATTTCACATTGATTTTCTTCTATACTTATGTTTCTCTCTTTCTGTGCTTCTCTGTCAGTGTGTCTTGGCTACCATCCGTTTCACTACTGTCCTTAAAACTTTTGTGCTCAAGTTGTGCCTAGTTGTCATGCCCTGTTTGTTCATTTAATCTTGTTTTTTGTCTTTTTGGTGTACCCAGTTCCCGTACACAGTCCAGTTTTGGATTCCTTCCCTGGTTGCTGATTGTCAGCGTTTGTTTTGGATTATTGCCTTTGTTTTGGACTACTGTCTTTGTTTTGGACTATTGCCTGTTTTTGTTCAATAAATTTTGGCAAACTGCGAATCTGCTCTTGGGTCCCTTTTTCTCCCAGCAACCCTAACAGTGGTTGCCTGCTCAATGTTCCAGAACTTCCAGAAGAGAAAGCGAGATTTCACGAGCTAATCTGTCCTATCGCGGGATTTTGTAATATCACAAAATATATTACTATGTTTTGTGTCTACATCTTGGCAGCACCATTTTGGCAATTACATCCAACTCAGACCGAAATGGTGACCGGATATATATCTGTTTTACATATATATTCCATAAAAATAACAACAAATACAACAAATAGTCTTGCTTGGAGGTCTTTTCACAACCATGATGAGACATGTAATTTTTATGCATTTTATGCAATTTAAAAATGCATTTTTAGGAAATGTTCTGTTACATATTTCTACCGATTTACGCCATCCTACCGTGACTATTTTTGGCCGGGAACACGACGTCGCCGTCGGACCAATGTTTGCTGGGTACAGCTGGACCTTTAAGTTGGTCAGTTAAGCTCTGTTCATCTCAGCTTTTTTCTCATCTATCATTCAGTTTTGACTTTTTGCCTTTGTTTTGAATCGTGTTAACAACTGTTCATTGCTGTTCGTTTTTTCAATGTCAATATCGTTCATTTCTTTTAATGCCAGGGGTCTAAGAAACAATGTGAAGTGCAAAGCCCTCTTTTTGTTTGTTTAAAAACTATGAATCAGACTTTTGCTCTTTTTCAAGAAACCCACTCTACATAAGACGATGTTAAATTTTGGAGGTCCCAGTGGGGCAGTGATGTATGGATGTTGCACAGCACAGAGGATCAGCAGGTGTCACCATTTAAAAAAAAATAAGTTTGCTGGTGAGATTCTACACGTTGACAGTGATCCAAAGGGTCATTTTCTTCTATTAGTGCTTTCACTTGGTCAGACCATCTCAGTGTTATTAAATGTTTATGGGTACAATTCTTCTATAGAAAATACTACTTTAATGGACAATATCAGTGAAAATATACAGTACTGGTTAAAGAAATACCCAAAATGCTGTTCTTATTTTAGGTGGGGATTTTAATATGGTTTTAAACAGTGATTTAGATAGGTTTCCCCCTATAGCTGCTTCTAAAAGTCCTATTATGTATAATTTCATGTTGCATTTTTGTGTTGTTGATATATGGAGAGAAATGTATCCACAGCAGAGACTCTATACGTGGATCAGCAAGGACCGTTCTAAGCAGTCCCGAATAGATTACTGGCTCATTTCTCAAAGCCTAAGAAATAGTTGTAAATCAGTCAGCATTCATGCTACAAGGAGAGACACAGTTTTGCTGCTTTTAGTCATGGAGTCGCTCTTGTAATGGCCTCTTCTCTGCGACTCACCTTTAATCACACAGTACCTAATCAGCACAGCGTCTCCCCCTACTGTCCACTAAGATTACTACGCATCACCATTAACCCTAATAACAGCAAACAATGTTATAAACAGAAATTAAATAATTAAACACATGGGAAAATAAAACAAATTATTCCTGTGACTACACATACAGGGTGTCACACTCTCCCCGACAAAAAGAAATGGCTCCACACAACACTGACCCCTAAACCCTTATAAACATTTTTCCCAATAACACAATCTACTCAAATGCAACCAATTTCAAGATTCCTGTGTCAAAGTGTAATCTCTGTGTTAATTGCTCATGGTTATGTAAGTGTATGTGTCTTAGTTCCATTTTCTTGTGAGTACTAATTCTCTAGTGTCCACAAAAGTTAGTATAATATGATAAAGAAGGATGGGAACCTATCTGATAAGGAAATGTAGGAGGAACATAAGCACAAGTCACATATACTGGTCCCTGTACCCCATTTGAATAGTATGGTAACTGCTGTGTCGGCATAAATTGAGCAGCCCATATCTCAGTGGTGAGTTCATAATTGGGCTGACCCAATGAGGGGTAAGTAAAGACCCGTGTGGGTTTCCTTTCTCTGCTTGATTTTCTCACATATCCATCTTCAGCTTTTCCTATTGAACTACCCATTTGTCTTTCACCCTCCACAGATACCATCTCTCTCTGCACCTCCTCCATCACCTCAGGTTCTAGGTCCGCAGATAAGTCAGTTGATGGGTGAGTTACCTCCGACTCAGCTAAGCATTCTTCCTCTACTCCTACAGCAATCCCTTCATTCCTTGCAGGTCTATCCTCACCCTTTCTCCATCTCCGATCTTCTCTTTCGTACGTTTCAGAAATAATCCTTTTCTTCTCAGCTCTCGGCTTTTCTGAGGATCACAACCAGTAGTACGCTCTCGGAGCAGCACTGTCATCTGAACATGAATCACTTGAATTTGCTTCTTCAGGCTGTCTTGCTGATTTTAACAATCTTTGTTTCCTTCCCTTAGGTCTACATAGGTTGTTAGCTCCCGGAGGTGGCGGATCTACAGGTAAGTTGTTAACCAGGTGAAGCAGGTTCCGATGCAAGGTACGTATCGTCACTAGATTTTGACCTCCACTGGACACGGGGTACACATGATAGACTGGCCCATCTCCTACTCTTTCTTTGACTACTCTCCCAATATGATCTAAACTTTCCAGGCCCGCCTCGTTCACTCAGGTTCCGAACCAGAACTCGATCTCCGGGTTGCAGCACAACACCACGAAGGTGCTGGTCATAGTATTTCTTGTTCCATGCACTCACTTGTTTACTGTTGTCCGAAGCTAGTTTATAAGCATCAGCCATCCGTTGGGCCCACTTCTCTGCATACTCTCGAGGTGAGTATTGGTCATCCTCTGATCTTAGACCAAACAACAAGTCTATGGGCAAGCGAGGGTGACGTCCATATAGGAGGAAGAATGGAGAGAACCCTGTGGCCTCATGCTTAGTGCAATTGTACACATGCACTACCTTTGGGAGGTGATCTTTCCACCTGTCCTTTTCTTTCTCCTCCAGTGTTCTCAACATTTGTAGCAGGGTGCGATTGAAGCGTTCTGCTGGATTTGCTTGGGGGTGATAAGGTGTTGTTCTTGAATTGCTGACACCTGTCAACCGCTGCAAAGTTGCAAAGAGATGGTTCTCGAATTCACGGCCTTGGTCATGATGAAGCCGAGAAGGGTAACCAAATCTTGGGATAAAGTCATTAAATATCCTCTCAGCTGCCGTCCTTCGAGACTTGTCTCATGTCGGGTACGCCTGGGCAAATCTGGTAAAATGGTCCACCAGAACCAGGATATATTCGTATCCACCACGACTCCGCTCCAGGTGGAGGTAATCGATGGACACCAGATCCAGTGGGCAACTTGAGGTAAGACTTCCCATCGGGGCTCTGATCTTCACCACTGGTTTCTTTTGCTTCACGCATTGGCATTGTTGGGTGACATAGTGCTCGATCTCTTTCTTCATAAAAGGCCAGTAGAATCTGTTCCTTGCTAAGTCCAGAACACGTTCCGTCCCCACATGGCCCATGTCATTGTGTAGCTGTTTCAAGGCCACCTGTTTAAACTTAGCTGGAAGAACAAGTTGAGATCTGTGACTGGTCTTACGAAAGAGCTGTCCATTTTGGAGATCTAATTTTCTCCACTCATACAACAGTCTCTTGAGGCCTCCTTTCGCAGTTTTCATCATGGTGTAATCTCCTCATCACTCTCTTTTAATTCGATCACCTTACCAACAACAGGATCTTCCCTCTGAGCTGCTCTCACCTCAGAGTGATCAAGCGTCATGAACCTCTTTCCAAATAGGCACTCTACATCCTCTTGACGTGCATTAAGAGCTGCAACCCAGGCAACATCTTTCACTTGGTCAGCCTGAAGTCCTTCCCATGTGGCCCAGACCACCTCCTCTGTGAGAACTTCAGTACATGCAGTTATAAACGTATCGATATCGAGGGGACATCGAGAGAGCATGTCTGCATCCATGTTCACTTTGCCTGGTCTGTAGAGAATGTCAAATCTGAAGTCCGCCAATTCTCCAACCCATCTATGTCCAACCGCATTGAGTTTGGCCGTCCTGAGGACATACGTCAATGGGTTGTTGTCTGTGAAGACTGTAAAGTGTGGCGCATAGAACAAGTAATCACGGAACTTCTCACAGACTGCCCATTTGAGTGCCAAAAACTCAAGCTTGCCGGAGTGGAGCCTATAATTTCTCTTAGCAGGAGTCAACGTCCTGGAACCATAGCCAATGACTCTGAGCCGGCCCTCTTGCTGTTGGTAGAGCACAGCCCCAAGCCCCTGTCCCTGTTTTCCCAGCTTTACCATATTTATTCTGCTCCTCAACTGCTATTGTTCCCCGAGACTGGAGGAGCTCATACAGTGGCTTAGCTATTCGTGGAAAATCCTGGATGAAGGTGCGGTAATAACTGAGGAACCCCAACAATCGCCGCAACTCCCCAACGGTGGTGGGCTTTTGCTCTTTTAGGGAGAGGACTGCTTCTAGGTCTTTTGGGTCGATGTGAACACTATCCTCTGAAACTAGTCTTCCCACGTATCTGACCTCCCTCTTGAAGAGATCGCACTTTGCTGGCCTCAACTTTACCCCATGATCCTTCAGTACTCTAAGAACTCTCCTAAGTTCCTGGACATGATCACTGAATGTTTTGCCAAAGCAAAGTATGTCATCGAGATATGGTATGCATAATTCATCTCTCATTGAATCCACCATTCCCTCCATACTCCTCTGGAATGCCACTGGTGCGTTAGCCAATCCAAAAGGTATGCGCACCCACTCCTATAGTCCCCAAGGGGTCGTGAATGCAGTAAGGTGTCGAGATCCCTCTGCCATGAATCCTTAATGGTAGGCATTCCCCTGATCTAAGATATAAAACCATCAGAAGCCTCCAAGGGTGTCAATAAGGTCCTGGATCCGGGGAAGTGGATGTCGGTCTGGAACTGTCTTCTGATTCAATAATCTGTAGTCTATACACAGTCTCAGAGTGCCATCTTTCTTCTGGACACACACCACCGGGGCTGCATACGGAGACTTTGACTTGACCACCCAACCCCCGAGCTAGTAAGTCCTGGACGTATTCCTTCACTTCCTTATACAGGGGTTTTGGGATGGAGGCATAAGCTCGCTGAATAGGGATGTCATCCTTCAGGTTAATTGTCATCTGTAAGCTTGGGATACACCCAATATCATCATCCCCATGGGAGAAGACGCTGGCTTCTTCATAAAGCATGCCTTTGACTATTTTCTGCTGTTCTTCTTCCAGATGACTTAAATCGACCGGCGGATGCCACAAACTGTCTGCCCTGCAGTCGTCCTCCTGTACTTGGGAACCTGGTTTTTCTCCCCGGCTCATTGGTAGGTCACCATTTTTTTCCAGGTCTTGTTGCTCCGTTTTGATAATACTAGCTATAGTCTGTATACTTCCTAGAGGTGTATGTCGTCTTATAGTGACTTCACAAGTGTTAGGGTTGCACAAGGGAATCCTAACATATGGCCGATCTGTCCCCTCTAATTCCATAAGACCTTTTCCAATGTCTAATTGATTTAATTCTTTACATTTATATAGCGCTTTTCTAGACACTCAAAGTGCTTTACATAGACAGGGGGTATCTCCTCATCCACCACCAGTGTGCAGCATCCACCTGGATGATGCGACGGCAGCCATATTGCGCCAGAACGCCCACCACACACCAGCAGTCAATGATTCAATGATGAGTCAATGATGCACTCTCCTCACTGGACTCAAACAGCACTACTGGCTCCGAGAATTCCAAGTCAACCGGTACCTCACACTTTACATGAGTAACTTGGCCTGGTGGTATGACAACATCTCTAGGGCCGACTGTGACAACAGCCTCAGGGTTCACATGGGGTTGTTCCTGAATGAGGTTCTGATGTCCAGGGCTATCTTTAGTAGTTCTGAAAATGCACATAGACCCTGTTCAGTGTATTTCCTCTTATTAGTTCCTCAATGAAATTAAACCCCAGCAACGGCCGCTCTAATGGTATCTTCCCCACAAGGAAAGGCACTTGAATAACCAAACTTGGGTCATCATTCCCAGGCAGGTTCACTGTCAGTTCTACCCATCCCTCAAATGGCAATGGTTCTCCATTAACAGCTGAAACACTGAAGTCGCTCCCATTGACTATCTCTGACAGCGGTCTCAGAGTTTGTTCTGGTAAGTATTTACTCTTCCAGTTGTGATTGATTATATTCACTTGTGCTCCTGTGTCCAGTAGAGCGGTTACTGCAAAACCATGAATGTGGCACTTGAGGATAGCTTTCTTCCCAATGAGCTGGGCTACACGATCACGGGGATGTTCTCTTTGGTTTGACGAATCAGCTGTTCTAACCATTCAAGCTTCTTTCTCCTTAGCCTGGGGCTGGGGATGCACGGTCACTGTTCGCCCCTCGTCAGACCTAGACAAAAATGGCTGGAGGAGGGAGAATGTAACACAGCATATATTTTTTTTCAGATTAGAAAAGATCGCGTAAGTACTTTACTAATTCAAACTCTCAATATTGAGGGGACAGTCACTAATAATCCTCAGTCAATTGTACATTTCTGTGCTAAATTTTACAGTACTCTGTATAAAAAAAAACATTTTCGGAAAAGGCAGCCCATACTTTTCTGGAGTCTGTTAAAGATTCTAAGACTATCTCAAGCAATGACAGAAATCTCTGTGATAGTGAAATTACTTTATCTGAAGTTAGTAACTCAATTCTAGAACTTAAAAACAATAAATCTCCCGGAACGGACGGGGTTACCTTAAGACTTTTATAAACAATTCTGTAAAGAACTGTCTCCTTTTTTACTTAAGGTTTTTGAAGAAAGCATTCACAAATTAGGCTCTTCCCCCGTCTCTCACTCAAGGCTTAATTACTTTAATTCCTAAGCCTAAAAAAGATTTACTCTTAATTGACAATTGGCCACCCATTTCTCTGCTTAACAGTGATTATACAATTTTAGCTATTATGTTTGCTAAAAGACTAAAATCTGTATTGGGATCTTTTATAGATGAGACAAAATCTGGTTTCAATATAAGGTTGATTCTTGATTTATTAGATTATTCAGACTTGATTCAGGAGGACAGCTTCATTCTTTTCTTAGATTTCTATAAGGCTTTTGATTCTTTAGAGCACCAATTTTATTATTAATTCATTAGATAAATTTGGTTTTGGGGACATGTTTTGCAGATTAATTAAAACCCTTTACAATAATGGAAGTGCTTCGATTAAATTAAAGAATGGCACTTCACCAAGGTTAAGATTATCCAGAGGAGTGAGACAAGGTTGTCCCCTTTCTCCCTATTTATTTATTCTTTGTTTGCAGCTACTGTCAACTTCTGTATGTGAAAGTGGTACTCAGGGTATCCATGTAGCAGATCATGAAATATTTAGAAGTCAATTAGCAGATGACACCACATTATTTTTGAGAGATGCTTCCCAAATTCCTATAGCAATTAATTATAAAACTGTTCTCTGAAGCTTCGGGTCTTAATCTAAACATAAGTAAATGTGAATTAATGTCTATTAAAGATTGTACAGCACTCACTATTTATAATATTCCAGTTAAATCTGAGATTACATATTTAGGCATTATGATAACTAAAAATCTAAATAAAATCAATCACCTTTATTTATATAGTGCTTTAAACAAAATACATTGCGTCAAAGCACTGAACAACATTAATTTGGAAAACAGTGTCTCAATAATGCAAAATGATAGTTAAAGGCAGTTCATAATTGAATTCAGTGATGTCATCTCTGTTCAGTCAAATAGTGTCTGTTTTTATTTGCAATCAAGTCAATGATATCGCTGTAGATGAAGTGACCCCAAGCTAAGCAAGCCAGAGGCGACAGCGGCAAGGAACCGAAACTCCATCGGTGACAGAATGGAGAAAAAAACCTTGGGAGAAACCAGGCTCAGTTGGGGGGCCAGTTCTCCTCTAACCAGACGAAACCAGTAGTTCAATTCCAGGCTGCAGCAAAGTCAGATTGTGCAGAAGAATCATCTGTTTCCTGTGGTCTTGTCCTGGTGCTCCTCTGAGACAAGGTCTTTACAGGGGATCTGTATCTGGGGCTCTAGTTGTCCTGGTCTCCGCTGTCTTTCAGGGCAGTAGAGGTCCTTTCTCCACCATCTGGTCTGGATACATACTGGATCCGGGTGACTGCAGTGACCCTCTGATCTGGAAAAAGACTGGATCTGGTGGCTACAGTGACCTCGGAACAAGAGAGAAACAGACAAATATTAGCGTAGATGCCATTCTTCTAATGATGTAGAATGTACGGTGTTATGTGAAGTGTTTCCGGTTCCGGTTTACCTAATTAATGCAGCCTAAAAATCCTTTAACGGATTTGGATATTAAAAGCATATTATTATGTTATGTGTATGCCAGGTTAAAGAGATGGGTCTTTAATCTAGATTTAAACTGCAAGAGTGTGTCTGCCTCCCGAACAATGTTAGGTAGGTTATTCCAGAGTTTAGGCGCCAAATAGGAAAAGGATCTGCCGCCCGCAGTTGGTTTTGATATTCTAGGTATTATCAAATTGCATGAGTTTTGAGAACGTAGCGGACGTAGAGGAGTATAATGTAAAAGGAGCTCATTCAAATACTGAGGTGCTAAACCATTCAGGGCTTTATAAGTAATAAGCAATATTTTAAAATCTATACGATGTTTGATAGGGAGCCAGTGCAGTGTTGACAGGACCGGGCTAATATGGTCATACTTCCTGGTTCTAGTAAGAACTCTTGCTGCTGCATTTTGGACTAGCTGTAGTTTGTTTACCAAGCGTGCAGAACAACCACCCAATAAAGCATTACAATAGTCTAACCTTGAAGTCATAAATGCATGGATTAACATTTCTGCATTTGACATTGAGAGCATAGGCCGTAATTTAGATATATTTTTGAGATGGAAAAATGCAGTTTTACAAATGCTAGAAACGTGGCTTTCTAAGGAAAGATTGCGATCAAATAGCACACCTAGGTTCCTAACTGATGACGAAGAATTGACAGAGCAACCATCAAGTCTTAGACAGTGTTCTAGGTTATTACAAGCAGAGTTTTTAGGCCCTATGATTAACACCTCTGTTTTTTCTGAATTTAGCAGTAAGAAATTACTCGTCATCCAATTGTTTATATCGACTATGCATTCCATTAGTTTTTCAAATTGGTGTGTTTCACCGGGCTGCGAGGAAATATAGAGCTGCATATCATCAGCATAACAGTGAAAGCTAACACCATGTTTCCTGATGATATCTCCCAAGGGTAACATATAAAGCGTGAAGAGTAGCGACCCTAGTACTGAGCCTTGAGGTACTCCATACTGCACTTGTGATCGATATGATACATCTTCATTCACTGCTACGAACTAATGGCGGTCATATAAGTACGATTTAAACCATGCTAGTGCACTTCCACGGATGCCAACAAAGTGTTCAAGTCTATGCAAAAGAATGTTGTGGTCAATTGTGTCAAACGCAGCACTAAGATCCAATAAAACTAATAGAGAGATACACCCACGATCAGATGATAAGAGCAGATCATTTGTAACTCTAAGGAGAGCAGTTTCAGTACTATGATACGGTCTAAATCCTGACTGGAAATCCTCACATATACCATTTTTCTCTAAGAAGGAATATAATTGTGAGGATACCACCTTTTCTAGTATCTTGGACAGAAAAGGGAGATTCGGATTTATCATTAACATTGGTTTCTCTGGATAATGTTATATGAAGCACCATTACTTCAAACGAGTTATACTTGAAGCCTGCCCTCTGAGAAATCCTGAAAACGTTATAAATTGAAGCAACTCCTCCCCCTTTGCCTTTTAGACGCGGCTCGTGTTTATAACAATAATCTTGGGGGGTGGACTCATTTAAAATAATGTAATCATCAGGTTTTAGCCAAGTTTCTGTCAAACAGAGCACATCTATATTATGATCAGTTATCATATTATTTACAAAAAGTGTTTTCGTAGAAATGGATCTGATATTCAATAAGCCAATCTTTATCATTTGTTTATCCATATTGCATTTGTTTTTTATTTGTTGAACCTCAATTAAATTGTTAACCTTAACTTGGTTTGGACGTTTTTTGTATTTTCTAGTTCGGGGAACAGACACAGTCTCTATAGTGTGATATCTAGGTGAAAGAGTCTCTATGTGCTGAGAATTAACTGACCTCTGTGACGGGAGGCAGCTAGCAGACGGTCGGTTTAGCCAGTCTGTCTGCTTCCTGACCTGGGCCCCAGTTAGTCAAGTATAAACACTAAGACTATGTGCCATATTTCTAGACAGAAGAGTGGCGCCACCCCAGGAGGGATGAAGACCATCTCTTTTAAACAGGTCAGGTCTGCCCCAAAAGCTCGTCCAATTGTCTATGAAACCTATGTTATTCTGTGGACACCACTTAGACATCCAGCCATTGAGTGATGACAATCTGCTATGCATCTCATCACCACGGTAAGCAGGGAGGGGCCCAGAGCATATTACAGTGTCTGACATCGTGCTTGCAAGTTGCAAAAAAGTTGCATAAAAGATGTACATTGAATTTTGATCCGTTTATAATAAAAGCCCAAAGAAGATTCAATGCATGGTTGCAGAGAGACTTGAGCTGGAGAGGCAGAATACTGCTTGCTAAGGCGGGGGGCATCTCCAGGCCTACATACTCTGCACTCTCTCTATATGTGGACTGTAGGGGAATTTACAGTTAAAACCCAAGGACCAGATATGTAGCAATGAAGACCAGGAGTCAGAGATGTGTTCAATTAATAATAATAATTTTACTTGAAGAAAATAGTTTGCAATTTCATCAGCAGAAGTCAGCTTCAACACTCTTGATGGAGTTCGTAGGCCACCTCCCGTACAACTCATAATCAACCACAGTTATACCCTGACAGAGGATACTAATTGCGTCAATACATAAGTCAACAAAATTCTGATTGGTTCCAAAACCTAGATAAACTCTCCAAAGACATATATCTGATACGCTGGACACTGGCGGTTGATCGTTTGTCCTGGGACTGTCTGAGCTTCTCCCTGTACAGACAGATACTAACACATATACACAGAGAACTTATCTAAAATTCAAGGATTTCTAGCATTGGCAAGTGTCTTATCATTACAGTTGGATACACACACATAATATGTGGACATTAATCTTGAGGAAAAGAGATACAGCGCACATAAGGTTACACATTTCACTCTTGCTATGACTTGATTAATAGTCAAACAAGAAATCATGTAATAATATAATTAATATCAGTATGAAGGATATGGCAACTCGGCATCCACTCCTTCAGTCCCCCGTTTAAGATCAATGTGGGGTCTAATACCCCACATCTGGTCTAATAAATGAGGTCAGGTGTAGTTGTGATGCATGCTAAGAATGCAGGCTGTTGGTCAACTTAAGCAGGTGCATATACTTAACATCTCTGGTACTGACATTTCTAGTAATAAACACATTATTTTGTACAAAATACTTCCCATATACATTAATCTACTTACTTAATCCCACAATATCAGCACTTGCACTAGTCTTTCTTAACATAATGTCTTTTCCAGTGAATCATTCTGTGTGTCCCTCTACCTGGAAAAGTGTCCTCCATCCATATATACTTTCATCAACATACCTTTGTAAATACCTCTCTTCCTACTACAGCTACTTCACACTTACCCTCTAAAACAAAACATTTATTCAACAGTCTTATGACTAAATTTGCATATTGATTAACCAGATTTAACAAATCATTAAAGAAAACCGCATACACTATGACCAATTCAAGAAGGATATTTGCCTTATTTGTTTTCTTTTAACATGTCTTATACAACTATGATGAATTTTTTTTTATATATATATTTTTTTTATATATTTTTGAATATATATATATATATATATATATAATTATTCTCTGGAAGCCGGGCTAAATGAATAACCACCGTTATTGCATTCCTGACATATGTCAGACCCTCAGTCACCTCACAGATACCAAATACAGACATTGCTTATAACCTAAATCCCAGTAAAAAGATCCTTATTTTATGAAAATCTATAATTTTCCCGATCAATGGTGCAATTAGAGGGATTGAATATCCATTTTACCCTTTCACTCCAAGCTTGGTGTTAAAAACACAAAAATAAACAAACCAAAAATAAGTAAGATCAATATTGAGCCATCTTTAAAAATAAAAATAATCATAATCATTATTTCCTCGAAAACCTAGAGCAGTTCCTAGTTTATTACTTAATAGCCCTTTTATTAAGTTTTACTTTCACCACGAATCCAGTTGCAGTCATCATAGTTCACATGCTGTTTAAAGGTGCCATATGCAAAAATTGAGGTAAAAATATCCAAAACATGACCTACACGCATCAAAGGAATGAGAAGAAATATGATGATGTCATTAAAAAAAATGGCAAGTTATAGTGCTGCAGAGATATCAACCTTAATTAGCTTTAGCATTACTAGCCCCGGCCCGACAGATGTCGTAATACCAGTTTCGGCCATGGGAGGCGGTATGTGGGCAACATAACCACCAGCCAACCTGCAATACACGAATAACTCGCACGGCTTGCGGGCGTGTACTTGAAGCTGATGTCAATTGTGTGGAAAGTACAGCACACTACTTCATTTCAGTTCAGAGAAGAGAGCGTCACCCGCTACAGGGAAACAACCGCGCTCGGAAACACAAATCAAATCTGATAAGAAAAGGAGCCGAACCAGAGTAAACATCAGCACTGCTTTCAATCGCTGGAGAAAACTGATGGACCTGAAAGAAATGAGGTTCCACTCGGAACTTGCAACATTTCTTTTGGATTGGTAAGCTAACGTTAGATGCTGTTAGTATTTGGCTAGAAGTTTGTTTTATATGTTTGTGTATTTGTTTTCGGGAAGTTATAACATAGAAATGTACCGAAGGTTGTTCGATAAACGTGCTAATGTTAGCGATGGCTAATCGTTTTATTTCATAACTAACCTGCTCTGTCTAGTCTGTTGGTCTCCGTGTCCTCTTTGCTTCGTGGTTTTCCTGTGCGTGAGAAAATTGATGTGTGGCGTGAAAGCGTGTGAAAAGAGTCAATTGCGTGTGTCTCACGGTGAATGCTTGAGAGTTGGCAGCTGTGGTTACGTTGGTTGGCGCTAGCTTTGATCAGCTGTCTGATGTTTACCAATGATGTTGACAGAATGCTGTCTGTCAAATTAATTTAATTCAAATAATGTGTATATACAACTCAAAATGTAATATGAACAAAACGAATAGGAACATATTGACTGGTAAAGGTCAAGGGGAGTAGCTTGAAGATGTCATGTTTCAATATCACTTGACATCACCCAACGTTCCTCTGGAGGCAAAACATCCTCTTAGGCTTCGGCTATGGCTGTAGGGTTGTTTTGAAGGTAGGGGCGGAGCATAGAGACTATGCCGTTTCTCGTTTGTTACTCTAGAGTAGACCAATTCACTTTATTGAGCCGTACTGCCCCCATCTGGTATGGAATGTGGAGTATGACTTGATTTTTTTTGCCAAACATTACAGATGGCACCTTTAAACATACATGAACCATAAACCTAAACTTGTCATTGTTAACAACATTTGGTCAAAATTAAATTTTAAGTATCGAAGTGTCTAACTTTTAAAATACAACTAACCTGTCCACTTATTGTCATGCATGTATTTTATACCATGACATTACTGTTAACCATACTCATTGCCTTATTATTACTTTTTTTATGCAAATCTTGTCAATTACCATACCATATTACTGTACTCAGACTATATTAACGACACATTCAGAAGCAAATCCTCAATACTTAGTATAAAGTCAATTTAGTTCTCACTGTTTTGTCAGTGATAAATGCTTACAGGTCAGCTACTTGATCAATGTCTTAAAAACCCTCATTCATGTTTGTCATTTGGCAGTGATATTTACTCAAAATTATTATAAACTGAAAAAGAGCAGATTTCCCAATACTATTACTAAATGAACAATACTGTAGCATGTTCTAAAGGTTGTTGTGTTGTAGATAACAATGTGCTTTATGTTAATGTTGCACTTTATTCATTTTTGTGTTGCAAACTGTTATTTGATGTTCGAGTTGGATCTGAAAAGAGGCTCCGCCCCTGTGGTGTGTAAGGGGAAAAGAAGTAGGAGGGGGTTAAGAGTGCCTCGCTGGTTCAAGTGCGGTTCTCTTGTAAGTCGGGGTGTGTACGGCGTGGGTTGTGGCCGACAACAGCCCAAATAAACACCCCTTGTTCATTAAAACGCCTCGTCCTTGTCTGAGAATGTTACAACTGGTGTCAGAAGTAAAAGAAACAAAGACAGAAGGACGGACTGTTGCTGATTGAGTCCTGACTGAGCGTGCATTAGCCGAGTAGCTTCTATCGGCAGCTGGTGAGAATGGATAATACAGTTTGTATTAAGATGGAGGAAGATGATGGTTATGCTGCAGCTGGGGCAGTGCATATGTTTGGTGTGCGCACCGCGGCAATTTCCAATCAGTACATGGTAAATTCAGTGAAAAAGGAACCGTGTGAGGCCGCGGCTGTGAGGGAGAAAACGAGCTGCCATTACCCGCCGCTGTCGCACACTATGACGTCAGTCGCGGGTGGCGCTGGTGCGTCAATCTCGCGAGAAGAGAATGCACTAAAGGTAAACAATAATGGCTGCGCCTGTAAACCGAATCAGCCGGTTGGAATAAAAACACCAAAATACTCTGGCAGATCAGACTGGGAGGCTTTTCATGCCCAATTTGAGTTATTAGCTAATGCATTGGCTTGGTCAGAGGAACAGAAAACCCTTCAGCTTGCTCTTTGTCTGACAGATGATGCACTTTCATGTTTGTTGCTGCTTGACACTAGTGAGAGGGCTGATTATAGTGCATTGGTTGGTGCATTGAAACGCCGCTTTGGACCTGTCCAAAGCCACGTTGAATTTTGGCAATGGTCATGTGGTGAAAATGAGGCCACCAGGAGCTTGTCACACTGATGGACTTGCGGTATGTCACCTAGATGACAATGATGACCCATGCTGCACAGCGCCACCCAGTGCGTCCCTGCGGGAGTCCCTGTTACTACACACATGGCCCGGGCCTGCTTCTGGGAGAGACGGTGAAACAATGGGAGTGCTGCAAGAGATAATGCAGAGAAGCGCCAGCGAGTTGGGCATACAACAGCAAGAACAGTTGTGGGAGCTGTTATTGGAGTTCCGTGACTGTTTTGCCTGTGATGAAGGGGATCTGGGTCAAACTTCCCTGGTACAACAAAATATCGACACAGGGGATGCGGCACCCATACGTCAGCAACCGAGACGCATGCCCTTAGGACGGCAGGAGGCAGCAGAGCAGGCGTTGGTGAAGATGCAGCGCGCTGGCATAATAGAACCTTCTGAGAGCCCATGGGCATCCCCAGTAGTCATGGTTCCGAAGAAAGGAGGGAGTGGCGTTTTTGCGTTGATTACCGGAGGCTCAATGCAGTGACACGGAAAGACTCATACCCTCTTCCCCGTGTGGATGAATGCTTGGACCTTGTGGCTGGCTCGCGATGGTTTTCATCATTGGACTTGAGGTGTGGATACTGGCAGGTGCCGCTGACGCCAGAAGCTCGACCAAAGACGGCTTTCTGCACAGGTAGAGGTCTGTGGCAGTTTAAAGTCCTCTCTTTCGGTCTTTGCAATGCACCAGCCACATTTGAACGATTAATGGAGAGGGTCCTGGAAGGCATTCCACATCAGCAGTGTCTGGTATTTTTGGATGACATACTGGCACATGGAAGCTCGTTCCAATCAGCTATCACAGCCTTGATGGCAGTGATGGAGAAGATCAGATGGGCGGGTCTGAAGTTACATCCCAATAAATGCAGACTGTTGGGCAGAGAGGTGACCTTCTTAGGGCATCGGATAGGCAGTGAAGGGATCGGCACTGCGGAGGACAAAGTGAGTGCTGTACAGGAGTGGCCTGTGAGTCAAAGGGAGTTAAAAAGTTTCCTGGGCTTGGCATCCTATTACAGGAAATGTGTACGGGGTTTTTCCTGTATCGCTGCTCCTTTATATAAGCTCTTAAAGAAGGATCAGTGCTTTGTCTGGACGGAGGGCTGTCAAAATGCTTTCAGTACTCTGAAACAAGCCCTAGTGCGTGCACCCATCCTGGCACCTCCTGACCCCCAACTGCCCTTCGTGTTGGACACGGACGCAAGTGGGGATGGAATAGGAGCAGTCTTATCACAGGCGTGGCCAGATGGAGAGAGAGTAGTGGCCTATTTCAGCAAGATGCTCAGCAAAGCTGAAAAGAGATATTGTGTCACACGACGAGAGCTGTTGGCTGCCATCTCTGCCATCAGGCATTTTAAGTACTACCTGTGTGGTCGGCATTTCACCATACGCTCTGACCATGCTTCCTTGCAGTGGCTGATGACGTTCAAGGAACCAGAGGGCCAGGTGGCTCGTTGGCTGGAGGAACTGCAGAGTTATGAGTTCACTGTAACACATCGTGCTGGGGAACGGCATGGCAATGCCGACGTTCTATCGAGACGGCCATGTCATTTGCAGGAATGCAAGTATTGTGAACGTAGAGAAGCCAGGGAGCTGGAGCTTAGCCTGAAGGTGGATGGAAGTGGTGGGGCCGAACTGGTCTGCCGGGAGCTACAGGATGTGGATGTCACTCAATGGATGGAGAATCAGAGGCGAGACCCAGACCTGCAGCCGGTGATGGTGTGGGTAGAGACACAGCAGAGGCCACCATGGGAGGAGGTAGCTGCCCTCTCCCCATTCACCAAAGGATTGTGGACCAAGTTCAAATGTCTACGGCTGGTTGAGGGGATTCTCCAGAGGGCATGGGTGGTGCCAGCAACAGGGGAAAAGATATGGTAGGTCGTGGTACCTCGGGACATGCAAGAAGCAGTCATAAAAGCCATGCATGGCTCTGCTGGATCAGGCCATTTTGGGGTGACAAAGACACTTCGACGTCTGCGTCAGGCCTTCTACTGGGGACGGTTGAGGCGGGATGTGGAGGACTTCTGTAGGCGCTGTGATCTTTGTACAGCATGGAAAGGGCCTCAGGGTCAGTCTAGGGCCCAGCTACAGCAGTTTCCAGTGGGGGAGCCGATGCAGCGGGTGGGGGTGGACATCATGGGGCCATTTCCTTGCACCAAGAGGGGAAATCACTTTGTTTTGACCACTATGGATTACTTTACAAAATGGCCTGAGGCCTTTGCGCTGCCTGACCAGGAATCTGAGACTGTTGCCAACGCCTTGGTAGAGGGCATGTTCAGTAGGTTTGGGGTTCCCCAGAGCATCCATAGTGATCAAGGCATAAACTTTGAGTCCAAGGTGTTCTCTTCCATGTGTGAGTGTTGAACAGTTGTCCATCTTAACATCCACTCATCAACACAATTGGGACACCCATCTGCCTCTGGTCTTAATGGCATGTCGCTCTGCTGTTCAGGACTCTACCTCATGCACACCAGCCTTGCTCATGTTGGGGAGGGAAGTTAGGACCCCTGCAGAGTTGGCCTTTGGTCGACCCCCAGATGCTCCACCTGTTCATGCTGGACCCGAATATGCTAGACAGCTCCGGGACCGCATGGACTCTGCCCATGCATATGCCAGGCGGCAGCTGGTCACTGCAGGTATGCGGCAAAAGAGGGCTTATGACTTGGATGTCCGGGGTCGTGACTTTGGGGTGGGGGAGCTAGTTTGGGTTTACATTACTGGACCGTGCCCAGTATTGGAAAGGCTGGGGGAGGTTGTGTACCGTGTTCAGTTGCCTCCTAGGGGGCGCAAAGTGGTACTGAACGAGATAGGTTGGCTCCTTACCAGGGTGCTGCAACACCGCAGGGCATCACAGTACTTCTGTCACAAAATGCTGGGACTCCTAAGGGGTCAGAGGGGGTTATCGGCTCAGCTGAATATGGCTAGTAGTGGCCAGCAGGCAACTGAATACCTCTTTCTGGCGAATTCTCTCGTCAGAAACAACAAAGTGCAGATGTGTGTATGAATCTATAATTAAGATATTGATTTCACAGTGTTAACAGTTTCAGTGATTTTAATGGGAGTTTCTGAGAGTGATTGAAATCTAGACTGTCAGTGAAAATGATCTTTAATAATGTAAATGTTATTTGCTCTCTTTCTGAACAATGAAAGATTAGTAGCAATATTTATATCACATTAACTTTCAATGTTAAATTCACATTTAATATAAAGTAAGTCGTATTAAAAATATGTTATGGCATGAAACCTATATCTGTTACTTAAGTAAACAGACAGGGTTTTATAATAAATTGGAGTAAAGGCTGATGAAATATATACACACACACATACATTACATACATTTTATCTATATATCTAAATAAAAATAGGCTCCGTATATATGAACCAAAGTAACTAGTAACTAACTACTTGAGTAGATTTTTTATCCGATACTCTTTTACTCTTACTCAAGTAACTATTCAAGACTAGTACTTTTACTTTTACTTGAGTAAATATTTCTAGAATTACTTTTACTTTTACTTAAGTAAAGTTTTTGGGTACTCTACCCACCTCTGGTTGTGTTGTAGATAACAATGTGCTTTATGTTAATGTTGCACTTTATTCATTTTTGTGTTGCAAACTGTTATTGGATGTTCGAGTTGGATCTGAAAAGAGGCTCCGCCCCTGTGGTGTGTAAGGGGTAAACGAAGAAGTAGGAGGGGGAGAAGAGGGCCAGGTGGCTCGTTGGCTGGAGGAACTGCAGAGTTATGAGTTCACTGTAACACATCGTGCTGGGGAACGGCATGGCAATGCCGACGTTCTATCGAGACGGCCATGTCATTTGCAGGAATGCAAGTATTGTGAACGTAGAGAAGCCAGGGAGCTGGAGCTTAGCCTGAAGGTGGATGGAAGTGGTGGGGCCGAACTGGTCTGCCGGGAGCTACAGGATGTGGATGTCACTCAATGGATGGAGAATCAGAGGCGAGACCCAGACCTGCAGCCGGTGATGGTGTGGGTAGAGACACAGCAGAGGCCACCATGGGAGGAGGTAGCTGCCCTCTCCCCATTCACCAAAGGATTGTGGACCAAGTTCAAATGTCTACGGCTGGTTGAGGGGATTCTCCAGAGGGCATGGGTGGTGCCAGCAACAGGGGAAAAGATATGGTAGGTCGTGGTACCTCGGGACATGCAAGAAGCAGTCATAAAAGCCATGCATGGCTCTGCTGGATCAGGCCATTTTGGGGTGACAAAGACACTTCGACGTCTGCGTCAGGCCTTCTACTGGGGACGGTTGAGGCGGGATGTGGAGGACTTCTGTAGGCGCTGTGATCTTTGTACAGCATGGAAAGGGCCTCAGGGTCAGTCTAGGGCCCAGCTACAGCAGTTTCCAGTGGGGGAGCCGATGCAGCGGGTGGGGGTGGACATCATGGGGCCATTTCCTTGCACCAAGAGGGGAAATCACTTTGTTTTGACCGCTATGGATTACTTTACAAAATGGCCTGAGGCCTTTGCGCTGCCTGACCAGGAATCTGAGACTGTTGCCAACGCCTTGGTAGAGGGCATGTTCAGTAGGTTTGGGGTTCCCCAGAGCATCCATAGTGATCAAGGCATAAACTTTGAGTCCAAGGTGTTCTCTTCCATGTGTGAGTGTTGAACAGTTGTCCATCTTAACATCCACTCATCAACACAATTGGGACACCCATCTGCCTCTGGTCTTAATGGCATGTCGCTCTGCTGTTCAGGACTCTACCTCATGCACACCAGCCTTGCTCATGTTGGGGAGGGAAGTTAGGACCCCTGCAGAGTTGGCCTTTGGTCGACCCCCAGATGCTCCACCTGTTCATGCTGGACCCGAATATGCTAGACAGCTCCGGGACCGCATGGACTCTGCCCATGCATATGCCAGGCGGCAGCTGGTCACTGCAGGTATGCGGCAAAAGAGGGCTTATGACTTGGATGTCCGGGGTCGTGACTTTGGGGTGGGGGAGCTAGTTTGGGTTTACATTACTGGACCGTGCCCAGTATTGGAAAGGCTGGGGGAGGTTGTGTACCGTGTTCAGTTGCCTCCTAGGGGGCGCAAAGTGGTACTGAACGAGATAGGTTGGCTCCTTACCAGGGTGCTGCAACACCGCAGGGCATCACAGTACTTCTGTCACAAAATGCTGGGACTCCTAAGGGGTCAGAGGGGGTTATCGGCTCAGCTGAATATGGCTAGTAGTGGCCAGCAGGCAACTGAATACCTCTTTCTGGCGAATTCTCTCGTCAGAAACAACAAAGTGCAGATGTGTGTATGAATCTATAATTAAGATATTGATTTCACAGTGTTAACAGTTTCAGTGATTTTAATGGGAGTTTCTGAGAGTGATTGAAATCTAGACTGTCAGTGAAAATGATCTTTAATAATGTAAATGTTATTTGCTCTCTTTCTGAACAATGAAAGATTAGTAGCAATATTTATATCACATTAACTTTCAATGTTAAATTCACATTTAATATAAAGTAAGTCGTATTAAAAATATGTTATGGCATGAAACCTATATCTGTTACTTAAGTAAACAGACAGGGTTTTATAATAAATTGGAGTAAAGGCTGATGAAATATATACACACACACATACATTACATACATTTTATCTATATATCTAAATAAAAATAGGCTCCGTATATATGAACCAAAGTAACTAGTAACTAACTACTTGAGTAGATTTTTTATCCGATACTCTTTTACTCTTACTCAAGTAACTATTCAAGACTAGTACTTTTACTTTTACTTGAGTAAATATTTCTAGAATTACTTTTACTTTTACTTAAGTAAAGTTTTTGGGTACTCTACCCACCTCTGGTTGTGTTGTAGATAACAATGTGCTTTATGTTAATGTTGCACTTTATTCATTTTTGTGTTGCAAACTGTTATTGGATGTTCGAGTTGGATCTGAAAAGAGGCTCCGCCCCTGTGGTGTGTAAGGGGTAAACGAAGAAGTAGGAGGGGGAGAAGAGTGCCTCGCTGGTTCAAGTGCGGTTCTCTTGTAAGTCAGGGTGTGTACGGCGTGGGTTGTGGCCGACAACAGCCCAAATAAACACCCCTTGTTCATTAAAACGCCTCATCCTTGTCTGAGAACATTACAATACTATTACTTAGTTCTAAACGGCCAAATATTTATTAAAGAGACATCCTCAGTTTCTGTAAATCTGTATTGAAACAGTATACATTATCAAAAAGCCCAGTCAGTGTTCACAATATTAATTTGATTTGACTTGACAGGTGTTCATAAGCAGCTCCATAGAGCCTATTACAATTGTGTTGTTTAAATATATATATATATATATATATATATATATATATATATATATATATATATATATATATATATATATATATATTTTTTTTTTTTTTTTTTTTACTGTGCTATTCCAATTAATTCAAACCTCTTGTTATGGTATTCCTCCATTAAAGGGCTATCCCAGGAGATCCACACGTTTTTGTTCAACTTATCTCTGTTCTACATAAACCAAACTATTGCGTCATTCAGACCTTGAGGAGCCACAAAGCCTTACGGCTGCTTTTGCACTATGTTACATAAACAGGATTCACTCCTTTGTTTTCCCACCAGGCTTCTTTATGTGAGGGTGCTCTCTGGATAATTTGGTTAGTGACTTAGCCAATGTGTCACTGTTTTTCTGCTGTCAAGTCTAAAATATTTACCTTTACCATTCAAACAACAAAGTGTTAACTTGTTAAAATTTAGACCCTCATTTACATTTAGGCATGGATTTTAAACCCATTTTGGACGGCAAACTTAAATTTCACAAATCCATTAATATAAACACTCTTAAACATATTAATCCAGAGAGTGATTTAAATCAGCATTATAAAAGACAAAACAAGTCATTCTTACCAGTAGCAGACAGAGCTGGATAACCGATCCACTTAAAGCTCGTCCCATGTTCAGCATTGTCTTTTCATTAGTTTCACTCAGAATTATTGACTTCTGTAAAGTAATTTCACTTAACACATCTGAAATGATAAAACACTCATTCCAGAGGTTAGTGACACAATTGAAACAAAACAGGAACAGAATTGTCCTCCAAAATATACAGTAGTCATCCTCATGCATGCACATACTTAACACATTAATATTTTAACAGCTCATATTTAAGGTTTGATTTTGGTGTTAAATCGTGAGGATTTAAACTTAAACATTGTCTGTGCGTTTTACCTAGTTTGTACCTAGTCTCTTATCTAATCTCAAAGATTGCCTGTTCATTAATCATTTTTATTTTGAGAAAAAT
Organism: Carassius gibelio; assembly: GCF_023724105.1. Classification (NCBI taxonomy): domain Eukaryota; kingdom Metazoa; phylum Chordata; class Actinopteri; order Cypriniformes; family Cyprinidae; genus Carassius; species Carassius gibelio. The sequence continues at coordinate 17,387,601 of NC_068396.1, forward strand.
CAGCTGGGTTGTTTTGGTCTTAAAATCTTGCTCTCTTTTGGTTACTTTTACTTAGCAGGCCAATAAGAGAAGCAGAGCACCATCCCTGCCTCCACTCAAGCAGTCTCTCTCTCTCTTACTGTGCAACATATTAGTTATTTATCTATTTTGACAGCTTTTCACCAAACTTAAACTTAGACTATAATATCAAATTTATTACAACATATAACCCTTAATCATTCAAATAGGTTAAAAATGTCAACGTTTCTATATCTCAAATCTCAGTTTAAACTGTTTAAAATACATAATGCTAGGAACATTTCTTTAAAATTATTTTTACCTTACATGCTTAATTCCCTTAACCTTTGTTATCTAAAAAATCTCTTGATTCAGAAGAAGCAGTCCTCATTTTTAGCCACCACAATATCTTGTAATCATCTTATGCCATGCCTAATGACCTTGTAACGGATATGCAGATCATCGATTCATGTGTTTAATTCAGATTTTCCAAATGAAACTCTTTTTGCACCAAGTGCCTGGCCTGGCGCCAGCCTGGCTGGACTTAAATTATTTACGATGCCCATGCGAGCTTCAAAGAAGAAATGAAAACCCCCAACCCAAATTCCTCCAACACACTGGAGACAAAGGAAACCTTTCGTATAAGTTCCTTACTTTCATTTTATTATTAATATGTATTTTAATTATGTTTATGGATTGCATAAAATGGTTAATCCTTGTTATGTGAAGAGTATAAGTTGCAAGCTCATACTTTAGGAAATGTCTCTCCTCACTTTAACTTTAGCCACGTTTCTGCAACCCCCATCTTTGCAGGTCGTAAAACTTTACGACCACCCTGGACACTGGAGAGGAGAGAAGCCAAATCTTCTCCCCAATGCATTCTATGGAATGAATTCGTTACCTGTTAGTTTTTATGTTTTATAAATGTATTACGTATTCCCTTTTGGTACATTTAGATGTTTCCCAACATCTGCAGTGTTATCATGTGTTAAGCAAATCTTTAAATATGTGTAATTCTACATTTGAATGTAACTTCATGTTTTGATCACATATACCTATTATGTTTAGTCTTGTTCTAATCGTCATGCTCTGACAGACCCATTTTTCTAGAGCAAAGTAATGAAAAATGTATGTAATCTGAATTACAAACTTGCTAGAATAATCCCTGGAATTTGGACAAGCCCTAGACCTCCAGGGGGTTGTCTTCACAGAGACAAAGGAACTTTTCCCTCCGCTTCAGATCGCGGACTTTCATTGGCTGTTTACGCGAAAAAGGGGCGTGAACCATTTCAAGCCATAAGAACGACCGAACAAGGTCCGCCCTCTCTCTTCTTCCGCTTCTTCTCGTTCTTGGTTCTCGGTCACGCTGCTCTCCTGTGCGACCCTCCGCGCGGCCTCGCGCCACGCTCATAGCGCAAGCCCCCCCCCCCCCCCTCAGCACAGGGGCTGAGAGAAAAAGCCATTTTAATGGCTCCTTTAGAAGCTTTCGTTTCGTTCGTTTCTTTTCTTTTCTTTACTAAGTTTATTCAACTATTCGCCTCTCCACGCAAGGAAGACGAATTCTGGGACATTGTTTGTTGAACCTTTCAAATACCGCGCGAGGACAGAACAAAGGACCACGTGCTCCACGCTCACGCCAAGATCAAGCGCAGCGTGCACGCGCGTCACATGGCCTCCGGCACACGCCCGCTGTTTTCAAAAGGAACACCGCGCAAAGCTCACAAGCTCGACGCCGATCTCACGCCACGCTCACATTGGACACTCTGCAAGGATCACTTTCTCTATGGAGATTTAAATGCTGCTTTAAATTGTTGCTCTGATCTGATTTGTTGTTGGCTTCCAAAAGTTACTGACTATGATTTTCATACCTGAGCTCCTTATGTGATCTCATTCTATTTTCTCTCTCTCTCTCTCTCTCTCTCTCTCTCTTTTATTTGGATTTGTTATGTCTTGTATAAAGCTTACTGTTTGTAGTGTCATACGTATATTTACTCTGTGTGATGTGTAGTTTGATGTATTACTAGTTTAATTATTAAAAACCCATATACTGACAATTGGCTTGGACTCCACCCCACTCACATTATGAGTCACTGAGATGTCTGATCTTTAGCTACAAGCTTTAAATTTAGAAACTAAATTTATCATAAGGATAGGATAATGTTTTCATGGCCAGAGAATATTTTTCCTTGAATTATAAGGCGTGATAACTTTATTTAAAATTGATAGGTCAACAGTGGTCTGCTGGACAAACCGCTGTTTGATTTGCAGTAATTTACAGTAAGAGCTATCACAACAATTGATATGAAGAATGGAATATTGACATATTAATGAGTAAATTACAATGCCCTGTAATTATTTATTGATATAGGCAAATTGAGCTATTTTTCATAATTAATCAAATTTAATGTAACTGTCATCTGAGATCTAAATTAATCATATTCCTGATTAATTATTCAAATTCCCTATATATCATTTGAGTTAATTATTCTGTAAGACTCATTGTTGCTACAGAATTGGTGGAGATAACGCGGCCATTTCAAACTTCGTTTTGTGAGCAATCAATCTGTGTATATGTTTTTTAATAATTTCTGCACGTGCGCTATGAAATTATGTAACGTTACTGGTGAGATCAGTCGCAAGACGCGAACTCACTCAACTGACTGAGGCAAAAAGCTGGTCAGTCAGCGCGCTAGGTATTTGTAGAAACTTAACAGTATAGTCACTGTTATTTTTAATGAAAGTAAACTGCAGTATAATGTTAAAAGTATCCTGTTAAGAAAGACCAAAATCTTTTTACAGTGAGAACATTTTAATATGAATAATTAAAAGATAAAGAAATCTTTTAATAGTTGCAACATGTAAATCTGAACCTGAGCGATGTTCCTCTGATTCAGTTAAAAAGGCCTTGCTTATTAAATATCGTTATTGAATTCGTGGTAAACCACAGTAATATTCAAAAATATAAACGATAAATACTCCTGGTCTAAAATTGGCTTAGCTTCCCGATTTTTAAACCTAAAACATTTAAATCATAAGTGCTATTTTGATAAATGTTTATTGAAATCAACAGTTGGAAAATTCCTGTTTTTATTACAGTTGTGTTTTGGAAGTGAACGGATCCTTCTTCAACCTATGTTAATATAGCACCTCAGAGATTAAAACCTTTGGTTTGTTACTTGTGATTTTTGATGCAGAAAATCAGCCTGACAAACGATCAGATAATTTCTAAGTCATATTGAAATTGTAATTCCGCTCTCTAAACACCAGAGGGAACGTGTGGGTTAGAAATTTCAGGGTACGCCCTGCTTTCTGATTCCAGCTTGCATGAATGCAAAGTTGCCATCCCGTGGCTGTTTCAGATAATGTGCTCTAATTGCTAATCTTTCCCCTTGATGTATTTAAATTAGATGTCTAAATTCTCTATAAATATTTGCATTTACAGCTTTGCTCGTGCGAATATTATTACAGGGAAACAAAAGAATGTTCCCTGCCTTTGACTGTTTACATTTACTTTGAGTTTGGTTCAAACATGATTTGAATTAAAATGTAATTGTTAATAGTGGAAATCTAGATGTTTCAGGTCAACCACTGATTGACCCACTTAGAAGGTAAGCCATCTAGTGGCAGTCTCCTGTTAAATCGACTAACAGACCTCTGTCTTTTCCATTCTGTTTGAATTGCATCTCCACTTCTACCCTCCTTGATTAATCTCACACTGTTTGATTCATTTCATGATCATTAATGATAATTTACAAGCTATCATGGGTTATTATAGGATATTATTCAGATTTTCCTTTTAATTCATACATGCTTATTTTAAATTTTGATTTAAACCAGATTTGAATTTTTAATTTGAATTAAGTTTTCTGCTCAACAGGTTAAAGACAGAGAAGCAGTACTCCCCCCCCCCCCCTTGTGGTGAAAACCAGCTACTCCTTCTCCCTTGTTTCATTCCTGTTTTTTAATTTGATGTTTATTATTTTTCTTCTCTCTTTTGACTTAGGTTATTTTGATAATTACCATTATTATCATAATTCCTTTGTTTTGTTTTATTATTATTAGGTAAAGCTGTTACCTCTCCTCTCTACATATATAGTTACTCAATTGATGTTAAACAAACCAAACCTTAATTAACTTTAAGTTTCCTTTGTTCATCCTTTGTTTATTTGATTGTAGAACTCCCTCTGTGATTGGACAGTCATCTCAGGTTTCCAGTGAGCAAGGCTGCCCGACCGGTGTTACCGATACTGGCTGCGAGTGAAACTCGGTTCCTCTTGTCTCAAGAGACATCAGCAATTTTGGCACTCCAAAGGTTGTGCTAAAAGTCACAAGCCGTTCAAGACGGCGACACGCCAGAGTAACGGAGGACCGGGGACACTGCGGTTGAGTGTTTGGGGAGCACCGGGGAGGTTGACCAAGCCACTGGTTCCCACCTGAATGACTTCAATTCAACCAGGTGAACCAAAAGTGATAAAACCTATCCACTTATTATAAGCCACAGAATATTAGATATTCCCCTGGATATATTTTAAGTGTTCTGACCCTTTTACTTCTTTAAGCCACACCATATTTCTAGGTTTCCCACCCAGATAGCCCACTCACCTGTTGGCCCTATCTTAAAACCTAGCAGTAGGCTTAGGCCTCCTTATTCCCACTAACACATTGTGTTTCTATTGTTTTTCATCTCATTTCAAGTGTTGTGTTTCACTTTGATCTTTTTCTACCCTCTGTTCTGTTGTGATTTGTTTCTTTCATTTCACATAGAGACAGTAACCTGGGAGCCACCAACGAAGTTAAATAGTAGAGCGACCACCAGCAGCCGGTGTCATCCCACGACCCGCTAGGCTACTGCCTGTCAAATCTCCATTTCAGGTCCTTCGTTGACCCAAGTTAATTGGCTACTTAACTGTCTGACTGTTTGCATCAGTCAGCCCCAAAATTCTCATAAACGGCACAGCCCGTATGAATATAGCTCGTTAAACGTAGAACGAACTTGCATTGGTCTTTTTGTGTGTGTGTGCTGTGCTTCTCTCGCCGACAGAGAATCAGGATGTTCCAGGCATCCAGTCCAGCAGTCCACGGGGGCCACCTCTCGACATGGTTGAAAGCAGTGACGACCCCCTTCCTGCCCAAGGACGCCAGTAACCTGCAGCACCCAGAGCAACTAGACACCGAGCTAGATGAACTGATGGCACACGATCCAAACCAAAGCGACTACTACAGAGAACTCGCCAGGATCTTCGGAAGCCTAGTTCACATTCTCGTCGCCCAGGCACGGCTCAGTGAACGGAGCAACATCGCGGAGGAGGCCTGGAAGGACCAGGCCCCAACCCAAAGTCATCTTGATCAGCTCCTCCTCGAGACCCAGAACCAGCGCGAGAAAGAGGACGACACAGATCCAGAGCTACAGAAAGGAGTTGAAAGACTTCACAATGCCCTGCAAGATCTTCGCCTCGACACGGATCAAAGAGAACAGCTGGAGAGAGAAGCCAGAAAAGAACTCAACAAAAAACTCCAGCAAGGTGGCGCTCTCCTACAAAGAGCAGAGACTGAACTGAAAGAAAGAGACTATAAAACCTGGGCCTGCAAAACACACTTGCAAGCGGCCCGAGCTAAATTCAACAAGCTTCCTCTGCAGAGAGATGAGCTCCAAGATGAACTTGACACTGTTCACACAGAACTGAGACAATCTCACAGATTACAGAGTGGCTGGATCGGAGAAACGCACACCACAAAATTTCTCCCGGGCCGCCACTCCAACCCTTTCAGCCAAGAACCCAGAGCTGGAAAAGGGGGTGTAAGCCCACTTCTAAGGAAATCACCAGCCAGCTTACAAGAACATCTGTCAACAACGGAGGGGACAGAACCCTTCCAGAGAACGCATGTCACTAAATCCTGCACTGCTCACAGAGAACTTCACAAGCTAGCTAGAAGCATCTCTACATTCAATCCAGATCCTGCAGGAGGACATGACGTTCATGCTTCTTTACAAGCCATTGACTTTCATTTGCAAACTGTCGCTAAAGTGACAGATGTGAACACATTGTACCTGTTAAAAATCACGTCCAGCCGTGATGTGCATTGCTTTCTGGATCGTCAACCAGAGACTGTCAAAGCGTACTACCAGCAACTGCTACAGACTTTGATTCTTGAATTCTCTGATCCAAACTCAGACCATGGGCTCCTTATTGCTATGGACCTCAAACAGGGCCGATTTGAAAACCCACAAACTTTCTGTAGTCAGCTACGAAAAGCCTACGTCGGAGCATGCAACGAACCAGGTATGGAACAGGATTTCAACTTAAAAACTCTGTTCCTCCCAAACCTACATGCCAGTTGGAGTTTTCATCTCAGAGTCCCAGCGTGTCCCCGTAACAGGACTACACAAGAGTTACGGAACTTAGCCCACAAAGCTTGCACCAAGCAAAAGACTATTTGTGAAAAGACTGAAAAAAAACAAAGTCTCTGTCTCTGAGCACTGCTTGGAGTTAACCCTAGATGGCGCCCTACAACACCACAGTCACAGACATTTTTACAGAGAGTCAATACCGTTCCAAGCCAGCAGAGGGCAACACAGTGCAGCCACGTCTGAGACAGCAGAGATCCTAAGGGTGCTGAAAGATCTTCTTCGCATGAAAACTCGCAAGGAAGATGAGCCAAGCACCCAGAACACTGCCCGTCATCTACAGACCACAGAGCTAACTGTTACAGCACAAAGTGACAACAACACCCAAGCTCCACAGTCAACAGCTGCACACCCTGAACGAGACAGCACAGGTCCTCACACCAGGTACCACAAACACAAGGTACCAGAAAATGCTTTTTTGACTACCTACCTTCGCAGCGAGCTACACAAGACCTCACCACCCACCGATCGTCACACCTGCCCTGATGCCAACATTCCTGGGCAGCCTTGTCAAAAAGGGGGTGGGCCGAAAAGGAGTCAACAGGAAAGACCTGATCGACACAGGATCAAACCTGACGGTGATCTCATCTCACCTTTTCAAAAGACTCCAATTTGAAGCTAAGAGACAAGATCGAACTCTTACACCTCAAAACTATGAACTGAATGTACAGGTGTACAGACAGAATTAGGGATGCACCGAAATGAAAATTCTTGGCCGAAACCGAAAACCGAAAAAGAGAAAACCAAGGCCGAAAACCGAAACCGAAACACCGAAAGAAATTATGCCAATTATTAGTACCATTGCATTTATTGCTATGACCGTGTATTAACTTTACTAAAATTAAGACATTGCAATTGCATAATTTAATATTAAAGTTTCAAAGATAATTACAATTACATAACTTATTTAAAAAAAAAAAAACATAAAAATACATAATTACAAATGATGCAAATATTTATTAAGCACATTGCAACAATGCACAGTATAAAATAAAATTCAAACTAAAAATGTATCCCACTCATGTGTATATTTAATAATAATGTACAGGCCTACTGGCCTGCAGAAAGGTTTTAAAATGAACAGTTCTCTCATAAAAACAAAGTGCATTTAGGTGAAGTGCATTTAAAATTTTTCTATGTAGGACTAGAAAGTGCATTACTTCTCCAGTTGGCAAGACTGTTATCACTTCTGGGGATGGAGACTTCAGACAGATAACCATCTAGCTGTTGAGCAGTTGAGCTTGTCATCTGCCTGACATTTGAGAAATATTTGAGAGAATGTATTTAAATAGGGCCAGGGCATAAATAAACATTTTTATCAAATTAAAGCAGAAATGTAGCAGAAAATCTAGCATAAATATGGCTACAATCTGATATTATGTATGTATATATGTTTGTGTGTGTGTATAAGAACAAAATAGCCTACGTATTATTATTATTTGAGGCACTTTCTTGCAGAATTCCACTGAACATATCAGACAGCGATGGTGCATGCCACTCATCTAGTGCAGAGACCAGTCTTTTTTTCTGCGCTCTGATCTGTCTCCTGCGCTTGGCGCTTCTCCGTCTCCACGCGGGTTCTCCGCATACAGCGCGGCCTGGATCATTTCTCGTGCGCGCTGCCTTATTTCCGCATCCAAGTAATGGTCTTTATAACGCGGATCAAGCACATTCGCGATGAAGTGCATAGGATCTGAAAAGATCTCAGTGAGACGTGTGGTAACAGACTCTATAAGACTGTACTTTTCTTTGTTTTTACTTCGTGGTCCGTCTTATATTCTTTGTTAGGAGACGTTTTAGTGCTGCGAATAAAGGAATAAGAAGAGAGAGAATGTTCTCACTGGTGTTAAGTGAATGTCGCGGGGAGCTCGTGGTCTTTGCTATGCAGGTGCACGTGCAAGTTGCGGTTTCTGTTTGCGTCATCACAACATTTCGGCCGTGTTGTTTCGGTGATACAAGTCTATCGACCGAAAACCGAAAAGGCCATTTTCGGCCGAAAATTTTCGGTGGCCGAAATTTCGGTGCATCCCTAGACAGAATGACATCCAGTTTGAACCGGTTGTTTCCATTCACCTGACAATCGTTCCGATGAGTCTAATACATCCCATGTATGTCCCACCAATGAACACTCATACATTATTCATCGACAAAGGCCTGCTAGAACACTTTGACCCTTTTCTGAACTTCAAACAGCTAAAAGACTTTGCTCAAGTGCGAGAACCTTTTTCTCTCCAGCCACACAGGTTGCTAGAGCCAGACTGTCAGGTCGCAGAGGTCACGGGAACTCCCACAGAGCCAGACGGTCAGGTCACAGAGGTCACGGGAACCCCAGCAGCCAGCCATGAGTACAACGCCCTAATGACAGGCTCAAGTTCATGCCTCTGTACCTTAGTCAACAAACAGGGTACGGTGGTACCAGCTTATACCAAAGGGGTCGCTGTTCGGCTCAACCTGCAATATGATCAAACCTTACACCACACGCTGGGTTTCTTCCAATCCTCACCTGAATGTGTGGAACTCGGACTCACACTTGCAAACAAGCATGTCAAACACCAACACCTGTTCCAGCAATGTGATAACATCACAAAAACACACAATGTGATCGTGTACTGGAAGAAGGTAAAAGGACACTCAAAGTTACCAAGTCTAGACAAGGACTTTAAAGATCACACTGACACCCTTGCCAAAACTGGCACACTAAACAACATTCTGTGGTCACTCCCAACCCACCCACCCACATTCAAGGTTGAAGTGATTACACACAGAATAAGAACTTTACTAGCTAACCTGCCTACATCAGAATCGCTTACGCTGGCTCCGTTGTCTACACAGACCAACATAGCGGATATGCGGGCTTCTGAAACCTCGATAATGACTTTGCTTTACCACCTCTCAGACCCCTCCATCCACCCTGGCAACCAGTCTACAGTCACTGACAACCAAAGCCCCAGACCACTGCATGATACACAAACCATGCTGCGTGCACAGAACAATATTGTGGGTTGTGCACCGTCTGACATCACAATGCCAGGGCTTGTAATGCCACGGAGCAAAAGGGGGATACTGCCAATATATTTCCATGACGCAGCATGTGCTGCACCACGCAGCACCAGAGCCACTGACAAAACACTGAAGCAAGCGTCATGCCAGCAGCAAGATGTGGCAAAACATGGGCGAGGGCAAGCTAAACCCAGTCACCGCCCACTAAGCAAAGATGCTGCCCTGTCCAACCAAAGACAGCCCTCGTTTGTTTCTTTCTCCCCTTTCTCTCTCTCTCTCCCTATTATCTGTACCAGGATGCTGCTGTGGTTTGCCGTGCCGTGCTGTCAGCCAAAGAGAGGACAGCTGCCACCGAGAAAACCGCTGAGACTCCTGACTACCGATGACAGGGCACACTACCCCAGCACTGTAACCAGCTGTACAAGGTTCCGATGGAGAGAGGACTCCCTCACTCACACTGAGGCCGATGTAAAACACATGTTCAGCCAACATGAGAAAGTGACTGTTACACAAATGGAGTTAGGTGGACACCACCACCGCTCCAAACAGTTCCCGGGAGCTTTGCTTAGAGCCGCTGCTGCCGCCAGAATGTTTAACATTGTTATGTCCAGTGTCAATGCAGCGAACCAGACTGTAAACTCCTTGAAACCACTGTTTACTGTCTTCCAGAAGGACTTTACCCAGACTCAGCTGTTTACAGCATTAACAACAGACATGCTGTGGGAGGTTAGCTCCTCCAATGACAGCCTAACCACGAGTAAAACCCCACCGTACATGATACCTTTAAGCCTTGTGTTAACTGTGCTGTCTTAGGCCATCACCATGCCAGCTGACCTGCTACAAATACACCTGGCCAACTCTCTGGATAGCGCCTTCCTACGGCACGTCAACCCCAAACAGAGAGAAGTGAACGTGCTCCTGAACCAACTCATCAGCGAGTCAAGCCAAGTCTACAGACCTAAAGACATTGTCAGTGTCAGGATGTGGAAGAGCAACACCCACACCAAAACACACATTCCAAATGTGGTGGCCTACCACGACAGCGACACACAACTGTACCTGGCCCCAAACATGCACATGTGTACTTTAACCAAAGACATTCATTATCTCTGCCTTAGCAAACCCTTCCTCAGACACAACTCTGAAGGAATCTGCGAGCTGCAACCCTGGGTCAGCGATACGCGCTGCCCTGCCGAAGCCAAGCCTCGTACACAAGTCACAGAAACGCAAGCAGAGATTGTGGGTAACAGATGGCTCGTCAACACTCCTGTGCGCTCAGCTACGCTGACCTACGACCAGCATGACACCGCATCCCGTGCCAACCTGCTGGACCAAGTATTGAAAGGTACCACCCAACACATTGACATTACTCCTGTCGACACAGCCCTCCAAGCACTGTCTCGACAGCCCATTCTGAACCAGTCATCTGCGGTCCTAGCCTGGACTGCTGCCGACACTGCACGGGGCATCTCCACTGTCAGTGGTCCCGTCCTGACTCTTGGCGTGACCTTCATCCTATACAGGATACTCAACGAGATGCAAACCTCTACAGCCAAACTCACGACAACTGTGGCTGGAGGTCTCCGATGGAATCCCCGGAAAAGGGACGCAAAGTCAAAGACAATACCGAACCTCACCAAGCTGAATCCTCAGCTTCAGGAACCACCTGTCATCATGACCCACCTGCTGCATGACCATCACGATTCACCTGTCATCTGCCCATCCTGATGATTGCCGTCCGATGATGTCCACACAGGGACTTCATCTGACGAAAGGGGGAAGTGTGTAACGGATATGCAGATCATCGATTCATGTGTTTAATTCAGATTTTCCAAATGAAACTCTTTTTGCACCAAGTGCCTGGCCTGGCGCCAGCCTGGCTGGACTTAAATTATTTACGATGCCCATGCGAGCTTCAAAGAAGAAATGAAAACCCCCAACCCAAATTCCTCCAACACACTGGAGACAAAGGAAACCTTTCGTATAAGTTCCTTACTTTCATTTTATTATTAATATGTATTTTAATTATGTTTATGTTTAAGTTTAAAACTTCATGTTTTGATCACATATACCTATTATGTTTAGTCTTGTTCTAATCGTCATGCTCTGACAGACCCATTTATCTAGAGCAAAGTAATGAAAAATGTATGTAATCTGAATTACAAACCTGCTAGAATAATCCCTGGAATTTGGACAAGCCCTAGATCTCCAGGGGGTTGTCTTCACAGAGACAAAGGAACTTTTCCCTCCGCTTCAGATCGCGGACTTTCATTGGCTGTTTACGCGAAAAAGGGGCGTGAACCATTTCAAGCCATAAGAACGACCGAACAAGGTCCGCCCTCTCTCTTCTTCCGCTTCTTCTCGTTCTTGGTTCTCGGACACGCTGCTCTCCTGTGCGACCCTCCGCGCGGCCTCGCGCCGCGCTCATAGCGCAAGCCCCCCCCTCAGCACAGGGGCTGAGAGAAAAAGCCATTTTAATGGCTCCTTTAGAAGCTTTCGTTTCGTTCGTTTCTTTTCTTTACTTAGTTTATTCAACTATTCGCCTCTCCACGCAAGGAAGACGAATTCTGGGACATTGTTTGTTGAACCTTTCAAATACCGCGCGAGGACAGAACAAAGGACCACGTGCTCCACGCTCACGCCAAGATCAAGCGCAGCGTGCACGCGCGTCACATGGCCTCCAGCACACGCCCGCTGTTTTCAAAAGGAACACCGCGCAAAGCACACAAGCTCGACGCTGATCTCACGCCACGCTCACATTGGACACTCTGCAAGGATCACTTTCTCTATGGAGATTTAAATGCTGCTTTAAATTGTTGCTCTGATCTGATTTGTTGTTGGCTTCCAAAAGTTACTGACTATGATTTTCATATCTGAGCTCCTTATGTGATCTCATTCTATTTCTCTCTCTCTCTCTCTCTCTCTCTCTCTCTCTCTCTCTCTCTCTCTCTCCCTCTCTCTCTTTTATTTGGATTCGTTATGTCTTGTATAAAGCTTACTGTTTGTAGTGTCGTACGTATATTTACTCCGTGTGATGTGTAGTTTGATGTATTACTAGTTTAATTATTAAAAACCCATATACTGACGATTGGCTTGGACTCCACCCCACTCACATTATGAGTCACTGAGATGTCTGATCTTTAGCTACAAGCTTTAAATTTAGAAACTAAATTTATCATAAGGATAGGATAATGTTTTCATGGCCAGAGAATATTTTTCCTTGAATTATAAGGCGTGATAACTTTATTGAAAACTGATAGGTCAACAGTGGTCTGCTGGACAAAACGCTGTTTGATTTGCAGTAATTTACAGTAAGAGCTATCACAACAATTGATATGAAGAATGGAATATTGACATATTAATGAGTAAATTACAATGCCCTGTAATTATTTATTGATATAGGCAAATCGAGCTATTTTTCATAATTAATCAAATTTAATGTAACTGTCATCTGAGATCTAAATTAATCATATTCCTGATTAATTATTCAAATTCCCTATATATCATTTGAGTTAATTATTCTGTAAGACTCATTGTTGCTACAACCTGCATGAGTAAAGACTATGATGTAGACATATTAGTTCAATATCCTTTTAGCCTCATAAGAAATTATGTCTCAAAATAATAGCTGTCATCACATGGTCTCAGATGGTTCTTGAAAGCCCATTGCCATTAACTCTTCATAAATAAGTTCCTTGTCCTCAGGGTGTGATCCCCTGGCATAGTGGCATCAAGTTGTGTACGCTTGTCACAACAATCAATCAAGGAATGCGGTTGCTGGTGATCAGGTCTGGAGGAGCTCACATTTTGAGGCAGATTGCTGTACTTCCTATAGTTCCCCTCTTAATGATGCTCTAGGCCTATCAAGCATCCGCTCAACTCCACTACCATCTCACATATAACATCTCCCTTCTGGGCAGGTGCCCAGTGGCGGTGACCCCCTGCCTTAGGTTGTCCCATATTGGCCAGAAGAGGATCTTACCCGTCATTGAGAAATCACCTCATGCACACTGGTAACCACTCTTTCCCGTTGCAACATCCTTGACAGTCTTCTTCCAGAATCCAGTATTTCCTGCAGCTTAGGGAAGGTGCACTCAAGAACCATGAGAGCCATTGGCAGCACCTACTAGTGTTAAAAAAATTGAAAAAGGTTAATCAAACTAATATTTAATCGCTAAAATCAATTGGATACCTCCAAACTATCATGCTGAGATTACTCAGTCAATTTATTTTTCACACCCGTCCATTCATTGTCATTTTTTTTTTGTTGCTTCTGTAGCTGCAGCCATCAGGCCCTGTATGATGGTGGAGACTAAAAATAAGACAGATAAGTTACTGGTCATAGAACAAATAGCAATAAAACTGTTTAACTATATTCAAAATTATTACATCTATAGCTCAGGGTCTGTATTATGATTTTAAAGACCTCATGTCTTTTCAACAATTGCTCCTAAATTGTTATTCATTATTTTTATAATCTCTTATTTCTTACATGCATTGGGCAGTTGAACATTTAACTACCAATTGCCCTCTTAATGCATTAAATCTGAACTCTTTTTATCATGTCTTTTAGCATTTCAGTGCCTATGATTTGACTGAAACACTGTGCTGTACTATAAATCGCTTATCACTTAAAGGGGGGGTGAAATGCTATTTCATGCATTTGCATTTTTCATGAGTTCTTTATACTGTTAAAGAGTTGGATTCCCATGCTAAACATGGACAAAGTTTCAAAAATTAAATTGTACGTTTGAAGGAGTATTTCTGTCCCAAAAATACTCCTTCCGGTTTGTCAAAAGTTTCAGAAAGTTTTTTTCGAGTATGGCTCTGTGTGACGTTAGATGGAGCGGAATTTCCTTATATGGGTCCTAAGGGCATGTCTGCCGGAAGAGCGCGCTCCCGTATAGCAAAGCACTGAGAGCACAACAGGCATTCACTGATCAGAGCGAGAGCGTCGCGAAATGTCACAAAAGGAGTGTGTTTTTGGTTGCCAGGGCAAGACAACCCTGCACAGATTACCAAAAGAGAAACAGCATTAAGGGACCAGTGGATGGAGTTTATTTTTACAGAGCATCAACGGAGTTTTGCAAGTGTTTGTGTTTGTTCCCCTGCATTTCGAAGATGCTTGTTTTACAAACAAGGCCCAGTTTGACGCCGGATTTGCACATCGTTTATTTCTTAAGGATAATGCAGTCCCAACGAAAAAGGGTCACGATCGTGTGTTGGAACCGCATGCGGTGAGTAAAACTGCTTCAAATATCTCTGTGTTGTTAACTTAGCTATCAGCGCGTAAGCACATCAAGTAAACAACATGCGAAGTTGTCATCAAACTGCACTTTCCACATGTACAGCTTAAAAAATAAAAATAAAAAAGTAAAAAGACGACAAAGTGGAACTTAGTCATTTTCCAAAACCGCTAAGCAAATATATACAGTTTCAGTACATACCACACAGAGACGTTGTTACTGATGCTGTTCTTGTTAAATTTCAGCCTATGGATCTGATTCTGGATCATAAATATACGCTGAATCTGACTGTTAGCCATGGTTTGTTTTGGTTGGTTTTGTCCTCACGTAATGTCACAGCTTCCAAAACTCTCAACGCAAAAGCCTACTGGCGCTCGTGATTCTTTAGCTCCGCCCACACGTCACGCCTCCAGCCGGTCGTGTTTTTCCGGGAAAAATCGGTACAGACTATCTTTCTCTTATGAATATAATAAAACTAAAGACTTTTTGGAGTTATGAAGGATGCAGTACTACTCTATAGGTACTCAAGATTAACAGGATATTGAGTGAAAACGAGCATTTCACCCCCCCTTTAAACACAAGCTCAGATAACGGTATTTTAGCTTACTTTGAGTGAGAGAGAGAACTCTGAGGGATTCAGGACTCGTAACAATGCATTTTCATTCATTTTTAACATAATTTCATTGTACTATCATTTTACTCTAGCCGAGTTTAAAACTTGTCAGAAATTATATGCATTTTAAAAATAAACATCTTTATATTTGTATTTTTACTTTATTTTCGCAACTCAAATGTTTCTCAAAGTTCTTTGCAGTCATTATCATTACTTTTACATCAACTTGTATTTATTCATTCAATTAATTCTGGCCATGGCTTCGGAATTTCAACATTGGTTTTAAATCTGTCAGAGGTTATCTGACCCAGGTATCTTTGGGTCTTGCTAGCATGCTGTCTTCAAAGTTACTTTGAAACCCCCGTTTATGTTACTTGTTTACAACTTTATCATCTCATAAACAAACAGTAATTTTCTTTTCTCTTCTTTTTTTTTTTTTTTTATATGATGCTGCGTGGCTACAATTTTGCAATCCAACAATAAAATTACTCTTTTGGCCAAACATTAGTAAATATAGGAATTACAAATTTTCCACTCAGAACATGTCTCTGGTATTTCTACTGCTTAAGCCAGAGTCATGGTGGGGGCCAGCATGAGATAAAAACAACTGCTTCATTGCAGTCAATGCAATCTTATATTTTAAAGCAAAACATAAGCTTCTAAATTTTTCCAAAATGCTACTGCCAATTTGTGTGCCTATAGACGGTTTCATCGGGCGCAAGCGCCTGGACCTAAGTTAACTTCCGGTCTGTGTTGTGTATATCGGTCTGGCTGCAGTGCCTTCTACAAACGCAGTTAAAGCCAAGGTGATGAGTAAACTGAAGTTGGGCTCAGCACGCAGGATGTGTTTCCTATACATTTATTTATTTTTGGAGACTCGCCACAATTTTAAAACTGATCGATTTTCAAAAAGGCTTCGTTAAATAAACACGAGTAACGTAACATTACGTAACGTTCTGCACGTTTAATCAATCAATCAATCAATCACCTTTATTTATATAGTGCTTTAAACAAAATACATTGCGTCAAAGCACTGAACAACATTCATTTGGAAAACAGTGTCTCAATAATGCAAAATGATAGTTAAAGGCAGTTCATCATTTAATTCAGTGATGTCATCTCTATTCAGTTTAAATAGTGTCTGTGCATTTATTTGCAATCAAGTCAATGATATCGCTGTAGATGAAGTGACCCCAACTAAGCAAGCCAGAGACGACAGCGGCAAGGAACCGAAACTCCATCGGTGACAGAATGGAGAAAAAAACCTTGGGAGAAACCAGGCTCAGTTTGGGGGCCAGTTCTCCTATGACCAGACAAAACCAGTAGTTCAATTCCAGGCTGCAGCAAAGTCAGATTGTGCAGAAGAATCATCTGTTTCCTGTGGTCTTCTCCTGGTGGTCCTCTGAGACAAGTTCTTTACAGGGGATCTGTATCTGGGGCTTCAGTTGTCCTGGTCTCCGCTGTCTTTCAGGGCAGTAGAGGTCCTTTCTAGGTGCTGATCCACCATCTGGTCTGGATACGTACTGGATCCAGGCGACTGCAGTGACCCTCTGATCTGGAAAAAGACTGGATCTGCTGGCCACGGTGACCTCGGAACAAGAGAGAAACAGACAAATATTAGCGTAGATGCCATTCTTCTAATGATGTAGAAAGTACGGTGTTATGTGAAGTGTTTCTGGTTCCGGTTTACCTAATTAATGCAGCCTAAAAATCCTTTAACGGATTTGGATATTAAAAGCATATTAGTATGTTATGTGTATGCCAGGTTAAAGAGATGGGTCTTTAATCTAGATTTAAACTGCAAGAGTGTGTCTGCCTCCCGAACAATGTTAGGTAGGTTATTCCAGAGTTTAGGCGCCAAATAGGAAAAGGATCTGCCGCTCGCAGTTGATTTTGATATTCTAGGTATTATCAAATTGCCTGAGTTTTGAGAACGTAGCGGACGTAGAGGAGTATAATGTAAAAGGAGCTCATTCAAATACTGAGGTGCTAAACCATTCAGGGCTTTATAAGTGATAAGCAATATTTTAAAATCTATACGATGTTTGATAGGGAGCCAGTGCAGTGTGGACAGGACCGGGCTAATATGGTCATACTTCCTGGTTCTAGTAAGAACTCTTGCTGCTGCATTTTGGACTAGCTGTAGTTTGTTTACCAAGCGTGCAGAACAACCTCCCAATAAAGCATTACAATAGTCTAACCTTGAGGTCATAAATGCATGGATTAACATTTCTGCATTTGACATTGAGAGCATAGGCCGTAATTTAGATATATTTTTGAGATGGAAAAATGCACTTTTACAAATGCTAGAAACGTGGCTTTCTAAGGAAAGATTGTGATCAAGTAGCACACCTAGGTTCCTAACTGATGACGAAGAATTGACAGAGCAACCATCAAGTCTTAGACAGTGTTCTAGGTTATTACAAGCAGAGTTTTTAGGCCCTATGATAAACACCTCTGTTTTTTCTGAATTTAGCAGTAAGAAATTACTCGTCATCCAATTTTTTATATCGACTATGCATTCCATTAGTTTTTCAAATTGGTGTGTTTCACCGGGCTGCGAGGAAATATAGAGCTGCGTATCATCAGCATAACAGTGAAAGCTAACACCATGTTTCCTGATGATATCTCCCAAGGGTAACATATAAAGTGTGAAGAGTAGCGGCCCTAGTACTGAGCCTTGAGGTACTCCATACTGCACTTG
Source organism: Carassius gibelio (assembly GCF_023724105.1). Lineage (NCBI taxonomy): Eukaryota > Metazoa > Chordata > Actinopteri > Cypriniformes > Cyprinidae > Carassius > Carassius gibelio. The sequence continues at coordinate 17,405,567 of NC_068396.1, forward strand.
TGATCGATATGATACATCTTCATTCACTGCTACGAACTGATGGCGGTCATATAAGTACGATTTAAACCATGCTAATGCACTTCCACGGATGCCAACAAAGTGATCAAGTCTATGCAAAAGAATGTTGTGGTCAATTGTGTCAAATGCAGCACTAAGATCCAATAAAACTAATAGAGAGATACACCCACGATCAGATGATTAGAGCAGATCATTTGTAACTCTAAGGAGAGCAGTCTCAGTACTATGATACGGTCTAAATCCTGACTGGAAATCCTCACATATACCATTTTTCTCTAAGAAGGAATATAATTGTGAGGATACCGCCTTTTCTAGTATCTTGGACAGGAAAAGGGAGATTCGAGATTGGTCTATAATTAACAAGTTCTCTGGGGTCAAGTTGTGGTTTTTTGATGAGAGGCTTAATAACAGCCAGTTTGAAGGTTTTGGGGACATATCCTAATGACAATGAGGAATTAATAATAGTCAGAAGAGGACCTATGACTTCTGGAAGCACCTCTTTTAGGAGCTTAGATGGTATAGGGTCTAACATACATGTTGTTGGTTTAGATGATTTAACAAGTTTATACAGTGATGGCTTAGATATGTATATTGTTAAAGAAACTATACGTTGTATTATTAGACCATTAAACTATATAATTAATTTGTCTTTTGATACAGGTTTCTTCCCAGATAAAATGAAGGTGGCTAAAATTATTCCCCTTTTTAAATCTGGTGATAGACATAGTCTCACAAATTATAGGCCTATATCTTTGCTTTCTCAATTTTCAAAAATTCTGGAGAAGCTTTTTGTTAACAAATTTGATTGTTTTCTTGAAAAACATTCTTTGATTCATGATAATCAGTTTGGGTTTCGAAGTACCCGCTCAACAGCTATGGCTTTGATGAAAATCACAGAAGACATTACTACAGAATTGGAGAATAAAAATCACACAGTTGGAGTTTTTATTGACCTTAAAAAGGCCTTTGACACTCTTGATCATGCTATATTGATATCTAAATTACAGACATATGGAATTAGAGGTGTAGTATTAAATTGGATTATTAGTTACTTAGAAAATAGACAACAATATGTAGAGTATATAGGCCATGAATCTAAGTTGTTAACAATACAGTGTGGAGTCCCTCAAGGCTCTGTGCTGGGGCCTAAATTATTTATTTTATATATTAATGACCTCTGTGACTATTCAAAGATTTTGCGTTTTGTTCTTTTTGCGGACGATACAAATTTTTTTGTATCGGGGGAAAAATGTAAACATATTAATGAAAACTATTGAACAAGAATTGGTCCTACTTCAGAAATGGTTCAATAAAAATAAACTGTCGTTGAACTTAAGTAAAACAAAATTTATGTTGTTTACAAATCAAAAATGTCCTGATAATGTTAGTTTGACTTTAAATGGAATAATTATTGAGAGAGTGTCAGAATTTAGGTTTTTAGGAGTACTCATTGATGAAAAATTTAAATGGAAGTCACACATAGCTTATGTAAGAAATAAAATTTCTAAAAACATTGCCGTTTTGAGCAAAGTAAAGTTTATGTTAAATTATAAGGCAATGAGAATCTTATATTGTTCCTTTATTTTGCCATATTTGATGTATTGTTTGGAGGTATGGGGAAACTCTTATTTTACTAATTTAATGCCTTTATTTATTTTGCAAAAAAGGGTTATAAGAATAATTAATGGAGTTGCTCCAAGAGAACATACTACAGGACTGTTTCTGAGGTCAGGACTACTCAAATTGAAGGATTTGGTTTCTTTACAAACTTTATTAGTTGTTCATAAAGCGAAACACTGCCTGTTACCACATGGATTGCAAACCCTTTTTACTGTAAATATTGAGACAAGCAGAAGAAATAATGATTTTAAACAACCTTTTGCTGGAAATACCCTCAAACAAATGTGTGTTTCAGTTTCTGGTGTGAAAAAATGGAATTTTCTAGAAAATGATTTAAAATGTTGTTCAAATATTCTTCAATTTAAATATAAGTATAAACAGAAGATATTTAATTTGTACGGAGATGAATGTGAAAATCATTAAAACTATAACAACAATGATGGTTTCGTCATTGTTTTGTTGCTGGAGTTGTCATTATTGCATTGTTGTTGTTTTTTTGTTTGTTTGTTTGTTTGTTTGTTTTTTGTTTTTTATATATGTCATGTCAGTGAGGCCATCTAATCTAATTTGTAATTTGTAATTTTCTTAATATAAGAATGGGGTAGGAGTTTATAAGATTTTTTTTCTTCATCTTACTCCTGTTCTTCTTGTCATGGAATGTAATTTTGTGTGTTTGTTGGTTTGTTGTTGTGGTATTTTGTGTTGCATTACCATGAAAAGAGAATAAATAAATGAAAAAAAAAAAAAAAAAATACAATTCTTCCTCTCCTATAGTAGAGAATGAGTGGAACTGTTCCTCAGGGGGTCTATAGTGCACTGTCTGATGTGATACTGTAGCTGACGGCTGAATGGTTGCAATTTTATCTCTAATAGTATCGATTTTAGAAGTAAAGTAATTCATAAAGTAATTACTGTTGTGGTGTTGGGAAATGTCAACACTTGTTGAGGCTTTATTTTTCGTTAATTTAGCCACTGTATTGAATAAATACCTGGGGTTATGTTTGTTTTCTTCTAAAAGAGAAGAAAAGTAATCAGATCTAGCAGTTTTTAATGCTTTTCTATAGGATATGCTACTTTCCCGCCAAGCAATACGAAATACCTCTAGTTTTGTTTTCCTCCAGCTGCGCTCCATTTTTCGGGCTGCTCTCTTTAGGGTGCGAGTATGCTCAATATACCATGGTGTCAAACTGTTTTCCTTAACCTTCCTTAAGCGTAAAGGAGCAACTGTATTTAAAGTACTAGAAAAGAGAGAGTCCATAGTTTCTGTTACATCATCAAGTTGTTCTGAGGTTTTGGATATGCTAAGGAATTTGGATACATCAGGAAGATAACTTAAAAAGCAGTCTTTTGTGGTAGAAGTGATGGTTCTTCGATACTTGTAACAAGAAGTAGAATTTACAATTTTGGCTATATGAAGTTTACACAGAATTAAATAATGATCTGAGATATCATCACTTGGCTGAATAATTTCAACACTATCAACATCAATTCCATGTGACAGTGTTAAATCTAGAGTATGATTTCGGCAATGAGTAGGTCCTGAAACATGTTGTCTAACACCAATAGAGTTCAGAATGTCTATAAATGCTGATCCCAATGCATCTTTTTCATTATCGACATGGATATTAAAATCACCAACTATTAAAACTTTATCTGCAGCCAGAACTAACTCGGATGTAAAATCACCAAACTCTTTAATAAAGTCTGTATGGTGCCCTGGTGGCCTGTATACAGTAGCCAGTACAAACATAACAGGGGATTTATCATTAACATTGGTTTCTCTGGATAATGTTATATGAAGCACCATTACTTCAAACGAGATATACTTGAAGCCTGCCCTCTGGGAAATCCTGAAAACGTTGTTATAAATTGAAGCAACTCCTCCCCCTTTGCCTTTTAGACGCGGCTCATGTCTATAACAGTAATCTTGGAGGGTGGACTCATTTAAAATAATGTAATCATCAGGTTTTAGCCAAGTTTCTGTCAATCATCAGGTTTTAGCCAAGTTTCTGTCAATAATAGACAGAAACTTAGCCAATTTCTGTTTAATAATAATAATAATTCCTTACATTTATGTTTAAATATCAAAACGAGGCACGGGTGTTTTTATATCGCTGTATTTCTGAAGGAGGGCTTGCATGTTATATGCCTGATAAAGCCGCATGTGAGCGTACCAGCTCTGCTTCGTTTACAGCTGTTACTGGGGAAACCTCTATTTCTCGCGCTTTATGTCTATGCTTTAAAAAATCTCCTGCTGGCAAAGAATGAATTTGCATTTTCATAAAGTCCGCCTGATCCACGCAGCAAACAGATTTTGTTTGTTATCAAAAAATATCTATTCTAAAGGGACTTGACTGTTGTTATTGATTCTATTTGGAGTCTACCGGAAGTTAAGTTAGGTCCACAAAAGCGCTCACGTGCATTAACGTTTGTTTATGTTGATGCCGTTGAAACCGTCTATACAGTTTTTCTTTCAACAATTATGGAACTAGAACAGATCTTATAGTATCATTCTTTGTCATTTAAACCTATGCGCAAAGATTTGGATTAAATCATCACTCAATTACTTCTGGGATAATTTTTAACAAATCAGCACACATTTCTATTTTTTATATATATATTTAAAGTTTAAGTGTAAAGCCAATCAAGTTTTTGTTTTAACTTTCCAATCAGAATCAAAGCTCAGGCTGACCATTCTTTCAATGAATTCAGAGAATATTTTTAAAGTCAGAGCTTCAGAGCCAAACTGTTTACAGCATTTGCTCTCTTCTGTTTCATTATTTCTATCAGGGCTGACCAGGTTACCCAATTTGTCAGTCATATTTCTATCATAAACCAAAAACATATTGAGACGGCGATTTTACCAGCAGCACTTGACTTCTGCGTGATGAAATTGCAAAGTATATTCCAGAATTTCCATATACTGGTCCAATCCAATCAGGGTCATGAAAACTAAATTTTAGCTCTTTTGGGTTTGTTCCTGATGTATCCCAGATCAATCAATACTTTCCCTTTGCATATATCTATGTTTTTATAGGTGCACATATGAATTATCACTATTTATATTCTGCCCTGGCAATGGTGTTCTGAACCAAAGACTGACAGATAGCTAACAGGAATAAAGCTTCATTACACGTTCTTCGTTGTGCTTATGTGATGCACACTTTACTTTACTGTAAACTGAAAGAAACACAAAAACTACAAATTACAAAATGATTTACAAAATAGCATGGACATTTTCACATTCACAAACATCTGTTTACAGAATTAAACAACAAAATAAACAACCGAATTATGTCTTTGAAGAAAAATGTGACTTTGCAACCTTATTAGCATATTAGCCGTCAGATCACGCTATATTTCAGAATCAAACATCAATCTCTAAACATCTTAATAACGACCAGCTTTTAATTAAATTAACACAACATTATTGCAGTTATTTTCAATATGAAATTTATAACTTACGGTCGTATCTACTCCAAGGATTAGACAGCATCTAAAAAGCAGATCACAGAAACGACTCTTCTTCTATTGTTTTACGTGCTTCCTGTTGCGTTCTACTGAGTATTGTAATAACGATTTTCACCACAAGGTGTCACACATGATCTACTTATACAAACCAAAATGAAACTAAAGAAAAAACTAATACTGCACAGAACCCTCCCCGCCTGGTATAACTACCACTATGCATTCCGATTATTTGACAAAAGTAAGACAACATCACATATAGGTCTTAAGTACTCTCTGAATACCCCCTGCTTAGCAGTCTTCACCATAACCCTACAAATTTTTCCATCAGATGAGGCTATAGTCTCCTTCCTGAATATTCTCTCTCCTCTGTCCATTTTCTCCTGGGTTGCAAGGTAGACAAGTACTCCTGCTTCCATCGCTTCCAGAATGAATCAGCCAACATCTGGACTTGACGCCACTGATTTTTGTGCAGGTGCCCTATCTCAAAATTTCCTGGAGGAGCTGGAGCAACACTCGCCTTCTGAGTTAAGAGCATTGCTGGTGAAAGCACTTGGGGCATGCCCGTATCTGATGAAATTGCGATTAAGGGTCTGGAATTAATGATGGCCATGACTTCTGCCATTAAAGTTGTTAAGACCTCATGCGTGAGTCTTGTGGGAGTTTTCAGCAAGAGAGCCTCCAAAATACGTCTGGCAATCCCGATAATTCTTTCCCACACTCCTCCCATATGGGAGGAATGTGGAGCATTAAGGTCCACGTGCAACCTTGATTCTGCAAGAAGCCTTTCAACTCCGAGTCGCTACTGTCATTTTGGAGTTCCTTGACTGCTCCAACGAAATTTGTCCCCCTGTCGAAACGAAAGTGCTTCACTGGTCCTCTGACAGCCAAGAAGTGACGCAAAGCACATATAAAGCTTGACGCTGATAGAGACTCCACAACCTCTAAGTGAACTGCTCTGGTATTTAAGCAACTGAATATGATAGCCCATCGCTTGTTCTCAGCGTTATGCCCTCTTGTCTTACGTGTCACCACAGTGAATGGTCCAAAAACATCAAGACCTGTGTGTGTTAAAGGTGGATCTACAGAAACTCTATCTGAGGGCAAAGCCGACATCTTCTGACTTTTGATATTTGAAACAGATCTTTTGCCACTGACTATCCACAATCCAGCACTACGTATAGCACCCTCAGTAAAATGCAGGCCTTGATGAGCCACTTGATCATGATAATGCTGAATTAAAAGACCAGTCACGTGATGGTTGGGAGGGATTATCAAGGGATGCTTCTCCAGATCAGAGATGTCAGCACAGTGAATGCGACCCCCAACTCTTAACAGTGCCTCATTGTCCACAAAGGGGTCAAGCCTCAGGAGTGTGCTAGGCTGCGAGACTTTACCAAACTTAGTCAAACTCTCAAATTCTTCCTAATACACTTCTCGTTGTACGGTTTTGACTATAGTCGCCTTGGCTTGTGATATCTCCACACCTGAGGTTTTAGTACACAGATGCCATTTTTGACAGAGTGTGTCAGGAAAAGATTGTGAGAATGAATTTGCGATGTGCGTCAGAGCTCTCACTGGTTTTTGAACACTTGAGCGAACATGGTGGGTCGGGTAGATATGACAAAAAAGGTGACTCATCCCGCTCTATGACATTGAAACCTTTTGTGCATGGAGAGAAGAATGACGGTCACCCATTTGGAAGTATGTTGGTCTTATAAGCGTTCACGCTGGACTGACAATGAGTCCCATTCAGGCAAACTTCTCCCACTATCACCCAGCCCAGGTATAAGCGCTGCGCGTATGGTGTGTTGAGGGGTCCATTTCGTTGTTCACGCACTTTGTGCACCCTAAGAATATCTCGACCCAAGAGGAGAAGGATAGGAGCACAAGAGTCTAAAGGTGGAATTTTATCTGACACAGCAGTGAGGTGGGGGAAACACATAGCTATCTCTGGCGTGGGAATCTCGGATCTGTCATCTGGTAAAGTGTTACACTCTATCAAAGGCGGAAGAGCAACTACTGTTTGCCCATCAAGCGATTCGACAGAGAATCCATTTACTTTCCTCCCCACCGTAGTCACTATACCTGAACACGTCTTCAGTGTATAGGGGGAAGAACTGCTAACGATGTTGAACAGATCAAAGAACTGTGACTTCACTAATGATCTATTACACTGTTCATCAAGTACAGCATAAATGCGTTTGACTCTTTCACGTTGATTAGAGGGATAAACATTTACGAGGCAAATCTTTGAACATGACTTGGGCCTACTAGCATCTCCGCAAATCTCAGTGCACTTGTTGTTGACCTCAGCAGTGTCTTCATCTGTTTTTTCCATGTTTTGATCTGCAGTTGATACAGACACCTCAATGGACCACGGGGCAGGACCCGGATGCACGGCTGCAATGTGTCGGTCACTGTTGCATTCTCTGCACTTATCAGATGCTCTGCAGTCTCTTGTAACATGCTTAGTGGAAGCACAACATCTAAAACAGATTAACTTTTCCTTCAAATGTGCTTTTCGTTCATCTAGGTGTTTGCTCCTGACTTGTAAAGTGGATGAGGTTTATTGTGTATGGTGCAAAACTTGTCTGGATCTACATTCTTGTCTAAGTTTCTGTCTTGGTTTGGTTGCGCAGCCATTATTTCAGTTTTCTTGACAAAGACAGAAGTTTTGTTACTCAACTTGGCAGCTCCGTCAGATTTTGTATTGTTTGAGTAGCCAGTTGAAGCAAGAGCAAAACTAGGGTCATTTCTAATTCTTGCTTGTCTACAAACAAATTCAACAAAGAAGCTAAAAGGAGGAAAGTATACATTATGGTCTTCTTTGTACCTGGAACCTTGCGTAATCCACTTGTCTTGAAGACTGAATGGGAGTTTTTCAATGATGGGGTTGACTCCCCGCGCTGTGTCAAGGTAAGCAAGTCCAGGTAAACGACCACTTTCTTTTGCTGACTGCAGCTCGAGTAGCAAGTCCCCAAGATCTCTCAGACGATGGTTGTCTTTGATTGTGATGAGAGGAAAAGCGTCAAGTCTCTTTAACATTGCCTGCTCGATGATTTTTGATGCTTTACTTCATCAGCTCCATCATATGGCTCAACTTTTACATTCGAACGAGAACATTGGAAGTTGTGCCTAGTTGTCTGTTCCTGCTTCATAGGAATTGTCTCTGCATTCGATTCCTCCTTCACTGTTGGAGGGAGAGAACTTAGTGAGCCTGCAACATAAGTCCGTGTCACATAACTTGAACCCTCACTTTCATGTTGTGAATTAGGAGTCAAATTAGGAGAATTTCTTTGCTGAGAATGTTTCTGCACATACTCTTCTGTGCGTTCAATTCTACTTGAGATGCATGATTCTTTTTCTAGATCGACACTTGCTCCATCTTCTTCATAAACTGCAGCTTCATAAACTTCTGCCTCTGTAGATGCTGCTACAGCTTCAAAACTTCTGCTTTTCCGTGAGCTGTCTCAGCTAGTGCTTTCTGTTGATGCTCTTCAATTTGAGCTCTTTCTCTCATCACGATGGCTTCCTTTTCGGCATAAGGCCTTCGGCCTTTACTTTGCATGCGGCTGCTTTAGCTCTTGCTGTGGTCGCAGCTGCACTAGCCGAAGATCTACTCGAACGACGTGATCTGCTTGACCGTGATCTTGTTTCTAAAGGTTGGTCTTACTTCCTCTTGTTTCTTGCGAGGCTGTGACTCATCCATCTTGATAATGTAGTATTACATGTAAGCTGGACGGAATCCTGATTGTTTGTCTTCACCCGCCGTGCAGTCGACCTTTTACTATTCTGCCCTGGCAATGGTGTTCTGAACCAAAGACTGACAGATAGTTAACAGGAATAAAGCTTCATCACACGTTCTTCGTTGTGCTTATGTGATGCACACTTTACTGTAAAACTGAAAGAAACACAAAAATACAAATTACAAAATGATTTACAAAATAGCATGGACATTTTCACATTCACATTCACAAACATCTGTTCAGAATTAAACAACAAAATAAACAACCGAATTATGTCTTTGAAGAAAAATGTGACTATACAACCTTATTAGCATGTTAGCCGTCAGATCACGCTATATTTCAGAATCAAACATCAATCTCTAAACATCTTAATAACGACCAGCTTTTAATTAAATTAACACAACATTATTGCAGTTATTTTCAATTTGAAATTTATAACGTCGTTGTATCTACTCCAAGGATTAGACAGCATCTAAAACGCAGATCACAGAAAATGACTCTTCTTCTATTGTTTTACGTGCTTCCTGTTGCGTTCTACTGAGTATTGTAATAACGATTTTCACCACAAGGTGTCACACATGAACTACTTATACAAACCAAAATGAAACTAAAGAAAAAACTAATACTGCACAGAACAATTTATTTTTAAACACTAATTTTGTATACTCTGTTCCCTAACCACTGACCTGGCCTATTTCTAAGCTCGGGGCGCCCCCGTCTGTAATGGTTGGTGATTGAGAGTTGGAAGAGTGAGTTACGACTAGAACCCCCGTCTAGCATCTTACATTCTTCTCGGGATTTCCCATACCCCTACTTTGGCTTACCCGGCCGTAAATGCACTGCCCTTTACGGCCTCTCGTGCTTTTTGGCGCGCTGTGCTTGACCCAGTACTGCCTATTTACGGCCCTACAGTATGTGTCCCTTGTCCCTCTGTTAAACCCAGCACTGCCCTTTACAGGTTCACATGCCTGTTAAGAATGCGTTTTTGTCCTCCCCTGGACTGTGCACACCTAAAAACAATTTTTTACGTCTCTCTCTAAGACCTATAGGTGTGCACCTGTTCCCTCTGTAATTGTACACATCTCTAAATATCTTATATCAAGACCTACCAATGTATACTTGTACCCCTTATACTCACAAGGTTACTTATTTACAGGTATATTGTGACACCAATTTACATTCTCCACCCCGGAGCTGGTGTCTACCCCCTCAAGTCTGAGTGAGTCTATCGTTCCTCCTTCCCTCGACCCCCTCCATTTACAGACAGTCCCTAACCAATAATATTAAATATTAAATCTTTCCTTACTTGGTTTGATGATTGATCAGGGATGTCACCAAAGAACTATTGCCCGCATTCTCCACCATTAACTGAAGGGGAATTTATAGTTAAAACCCAAGGACCAGATATGTTGCAATGAAGACCAGGAGTCAGAGATGTGTTCAATGAATAATAATAATTTTACTTGAAGAAAATAGTTTGCAATTTCATCAGCAGAAGTCAGCTTCAACACTCCCAATGGAGTTCGTAGGCCACCTCCCGTACAACTCATAATCAACCACAGTTATACCCTGACAGAGGATACTAATTGCGTCAATACATAAGTCAACAAAATTCAGATTGGTTCCAAAACCTAGATAAACTCTCCAAAGACATATATCTGATACGCTGGACACTGGCGGTTGATCGTTTGTCCTGGGACTGTCTGAGCTTCTCCCTGTACAGACAGATACTAACACATATACACAGAGAACTTATCTAAAATTCAAGGCTTTCTAGCATTGGCAAGTGTCTTATCATACAGTTGGAAACACACACGTAATATGTGGACATTAATCTTGAGGAAAAGAAATACAGCGCACATAAGGTTACACATTTCACTCTTGCTTTAACTTGATTAATAGTCAAACAAGAAATCATGTAATAATAGAATTAATATCAGTATGAAGGATATGGCAACTCGGCATCCACTCCTTCAGGACAACAAAATTTGTAAATCAGTTGATAAAATCCAGTTTAATTTTGTTTAAATTAAAAAGTAAAAATTCTATTTATTTTAAATTTCACAAACAGGCATTAGTTGCATGGTCATTAATCTTTAAGTACAATTTCTCCCCTCACTGGTACTTCATTGGGAACAATCAAGACATTGCATATACAGTATTGTTCAAAATAATAGCAGTACAATGTGACTAACCAGAATAATCAAGGTTTTTCGTATATTTTTTTATTGCTACGTGGCAAACAAGTTACCAGTAAGTTCAGTAGATTCTCAGAAAACAAATGAGACCCAGCATTCATGATATGCACGCTCTTAAGGCTGTGCAATTGGGCAATTAGTTGAATTAGTTGAAAGGGGTGTGTTCAAAAAAATAGCAGTGTGGCATTCAATCACTGAGGTCATCAATTTTGTGAAGAAACAGGTGTGAATCAGGTGGCCCCTATTTAAGGATGAAGCCAACACTTGTTGAACATGCATTTGAAAGCTGAGGAAAATGGGTCGTTCAAGACATTGTTCAGAAGAACAGCGTACTTTGATTAAAAAGTTGATTAGAGAGGGGAAAACCTATAAAGAGGTGCAAAAAATGATAGGCTGTTCAGCTAAAATGATCTCCAATGCCTTAAAATGGAGAGCAAAACCAGAGAGACGTGGAAGAAAACGGAAGACAACCATCAAAATGGATAGAAGAATAACCAGAATGGCAAAGGCTCAGCCAATGATCACCTCCAGGATGATCAAAGACAGTCTGGAGTTACCTGTAAGTACTGTGACAGTTAGAAGACGTCTGTGTGAAGCTAATCTATTTTCAAGAATCCCCCGCAAAGTCCCTCTGTTAAAAAAAAAGGCATGTGCAGAAGAGGTTACAATTTGCCAAAGAACACATCAACTGGCCTAAAGAGAAATGGAGGAACATTTTGTGGACTGATGAGAGTAAAATTGTTCTTTTTGGGTCCAAGGGCCACAGGCAGTTTGTGAGACGACCCCCAAACTCTGAATTCAAGCCACAGTACACAGTGAAGCATGGAGGTGCAAGCATCATGATATGGGCATGTTTCTCCTACTATGGTGTTGGGCCTATTTATCGCATACCAGGGATCATGGATCAGTTTGCATATGTTAAAATACTTGAAGAGGTCATGTTGCCCTATGCTGAAGAGGACATGCCCTTGAAATGGTTGTTTCAACAAGACAATGACCCAAAACACACTAGTAAACGGGCAAAGTCTTGGTTCCAAACCAACAAAATTAATGTTATGGAGTGGCCAGCCCAATCTCCAGACCTTAATCCAATTGAGAACTTGTGGGGTGATATCAAAAATGCTGTTTCTGAAGCAAAACCAAGAAATGTGAATGAATTGTGGAATGTTGTTAAAGAATCATGGAGTGGAATAACAGCTGAGAGGTGCCACAAGTTGGTTGACTCCATGCCACACAGATGTCAAGCAGTTTTAAAAAACTGTGGTCATACAACTAAATATTAGTTTAGTGATTCACAGGATTGCTAAATCCCAGAAAAAAAAATGTTTGTAAAAAATAGTTTTGAGTTTGTACAGTCAAAGGTAGACACTGCTATTTTTTTGAACACACCCCTTTCAACTAATTGCCCAATTGCACAGCCTTAAGAGCGTGCATATCATGAATGCTGGGTCTTGTTTGTTTTCTGACAATACTGAACCTACTGGTAACTTTTTTGCCACGTAGCAATAAAAAATATACTAAAAACCTTGATTATTCTGGTTAGTCACATTGTACTGCTATTATTTTGAACAATACTGTAAGAGAAAATCTTTGTTTTTTAGTAGTTGGTTTGAGAAAAACATTCTGATTGTTTCCCAGTTATTTAACTCATAAGGTCTTCTTTTAAGTTACAAAGAATTTTTATGTAAATTTAATTTCCAGTAACTCCCAAAGGATTTTCCATTGTCATGAATGCTATTCCTGAAGGAGCTGTTATGCTTTTAAGACACTCTGTTAGATCCAGCACTTTATCTATTTCTTTAGGCCCATTTGAAATCCCAGTAGGAAAACTATGCTTTCGGTCACCTTCTTCATAGATCACTTTTTCAAAAGGAGCTTGTAACAACTCCATATGTTGTGTTTTATTGGAGGAATGTGGTAGATCATATAGATTGGAAAAAAAAGTATGGAATCTGTCTTCGAAATACATAATAACAAACAAGGTTAGAGAGATCTCATTCAAATTATTACACAGATTTTACAAGGGCTGCATCTAACGATTATTTTGATAATCAATTAATCTGTTGATTATTTTTACGATTAATCGCTTAATATTTATGTACTTATATTTTCATTTTGCCCATTTTTTACAATTAAATTATTAACAAAGGGTCTTTATCATTCAACATAGACTTTTAGAGATTTTAACCATTTTGTATTGTCATATCCTCATCAAAAATATATCTGGAGTTTTGTTTTATTATGTGTTAGTAATCCTTTGTCAAACTCTTCTGCAATCAAAACAATGACCCATACTCTAGCAAATTTCACAAGGAGATTTCAAATAATGTTTTCACCATGGCAGTCCTTAGGGCTCCTAAAGTAGTTTAACATCCCGAACAAAGCTTATTTAGGAATCTTTCAGAAAATATTTTCACGAAGAATAAGAATAAAACAGAATAAATTTGCAGTACATTGCATTTTATTATTATTTTTCCTGTAAACACACAACATATACCTGGGAAACAGCTTTATAGCTTATGCTGTGAAATTGTAAACAATCCTTTGAATAAAGTGCCAGTGGCACCAAACCTGAATGGAACTCACATTTTAAAGTAAAATTCATCAGAAAGTTGTCCAGAAAAAAATTGTACACACAAAAAACCTGCTGTGTGAAAAAGAGCAGTGAATACTTTGGAAAAAAAAAGTGCACTTCAAATACATTTACCTATCTCCTTCAGTCATAATTAGGCTGCAAGACTGAATTATGAACTGGTAAACGACAAACTGATCATATAAAATGTTTGTAAATCTTTAAATGTTAACTGTTAAAAATAAAGTTTATTAGCTTTTACAACTAAACATTTGCAGATAACATTGTACTGGAGAATTTGCACAAATAAAAGTCTTAAAAGGTCAGTAGTGCAGAGTTTACAGGTTACTCTTCTTTTTTGAAGGCTCAAAGTAAAGTTCTCCCACACTTTGGATGACTTCGTTCGATTATAGTTTTATCTTCCGCTTTTTTCTTTTTCTTTCTCAAACTTACTCCACTGCCGTCTGTCTCCACCATCTAGCTGAATGCTGCAGAAGCAGTTCGGGAAGCACGCGACATAAAACGAGGCCACCTATTGTTTATTCGCTACTTCTCCTGCTGTACTGGCTGAATAAAACCAGCGGTGGCTCATTACTGCTACACTTTGGCCATCGCAGATTTAAAATATGCACAAAATGAGCCGCTTAAAGCAAATAAAAGAGCCGCTTACTAGCAACTAATCAGTGACTAAATTAGTTAACAACTATTTTGATAATCGATTTTAATCGATTAAATCGATTAGTTGTTTCAGCTCCAGATTTTACCCAACTAAAGTGTTTTTGAAAAGATTTAAATCAGACATAGATACAAGCTGTTGTATTTGTGGTGACCCTAATGAAACTGATATACATATATTTTGAGATTGTCCTCACACACAGCAATTTTGGATTGAATTCTGTAGTTGTCACGGTTTTGCACTTTGTGGGTGAAGTCTGGGTGTTACGCGTCTGCACTGATTAGTTTATGGGCGTCTCCGTTAATTGTCATCAGCAGCAGCTGTCACTCATTACTCTCCCTATATAATGGCTTGTCTCACTTCTTGTGTTTGTGAGAGTGTTGTTTCATGTGTATTAACCGCGCCTTGCTTTCTGTGTGTTCTGCATTTTGGATGTCCGTGTCTTCCCCCGGAACCCCGTCCACTCTTCACAACCACCTCAAGTATCACGTCTTACCTTCGGCTCGCTTCTCCACAGTTCCTGTGCAACCCTCTCCTGCTGCCAACTCACCACCGCCTTCCGGACCCGTCACTTCCCTCCACCATCTTGGACCGTATCTTCATCCCAGCGTTGTTTGTTATTGTCTTTGACAGACAGGTCCGCCCCCACCTATATTACTCAGGTCGACCCCTACGAAGTCATTAAGAGAGATTTCTTCCCGTTCCTATGCAAGGAGGGAAGTGTTGGTGAAACACCTCACTCTGTTATCAAAGAACCCGGGATTACGTTAAGTAACCCATCGTTCTTTTTCTAACTTCGCTCGGTGTTTCACTATGGGAGATATAGACCACTCCCGGATTGCAACGCACGCTATACCAATCATATGGGACTTGACGTGCTGACTCCTAACACTGCATGAGCTAAGGATGGCTCAGACACGTTCAGTCTATAAAATCGCACAAAAGTGTGTGGTGTGGCCCAGCTTGCTGCAGCACAGATCTCCTGGACCGAAACGCCTCTGAGTAAGGCCCATGATGTCACCATGCCCCTAGTTGAGTGGGCCCTTAAGCCCTCGGGAGGTTGAGAACCTCTGCATTCATATGCTAAGGAAATAGCTTCTATAATCCAGTGGGACAGTCGCTGACGTGACAATGGCTCCCCCTTGTGAGGAGTAGCCCATGACACGAACAGCTGGTCATTTTCCCTGAAACCTGCTGTCTTTTCTACGTACACACGAAGTGCTCGTACAGGACACAAGTGTAATAATAACAACTCCCTAATCATCGGGAAGAAGGAGGCGGGAACCGGCGCACAATCAAAACATAATTTTAATATTCAAAATAAACACAAAACAGAAATAAAAGCCAAAACATAAAATAATGTCCCAGGCCTGGTCCTCTCTCGTCCTTCACGGTCGTCGCTCCAGTTTTATATCCTTCCATCTCCTACGTGGGACTCGATACTGGCGGTGGGGCGCAGGTGTAGCTCATCTCCAATCACTACACCTGGCCTCACTCCTCGTTCCCACACCTCTCGGCCCCGCCCCACTCGCCACATACCCCCATCGCCCCTCGCAGGCCGGGGGGTACCCTCGAGACTGCGCTCTACTCCCGAAGAGATCTACGACTGCCTGGCCGTATCTCTGCCATATCTGCTTCACCACCTTGGGATGAAGCTTCCACTCTCCGTATAGGGGATTTCCTCTGGACAACAAGTCTGCCCCCGTTCAATATCCATGGGTTGCCCTGATGGATAAGTCTTATGTCGCACCACACAATCAGCAATTTTGCCAGCTGGTGCAGCTGAAGAGAGCGTGTGCCTCCCTGTCGGTTGATATAAGCAACCACTGTGGAATTGTCTGTTTTCACTAAAACATGCCGACCCCTGATGAAGCTCAGAAAATGTTTCAGCGCTAGAAACACTGCCAACAATTCCAAGTAATTTATGTGTTTGTGAATTAGCTGAGGGGGCCAAACGCCGTTCACAGCTCTGCCCATTAGAGTCGCTCCCCAGCTCTTTAATGATGCGTCCGTCGTCAGAGTGACTCTCGATGACACTGCCCCCAAGGGGAATACCCGATCTGAGGGTCACGGGGCTTTTCCAATGTCTGAGCGCTCTGACGCACGCATACGCGACTCTCACCTGTCGGTTGAGATGACCCCGAGAACACAGACGCAGATGCGCGACCCAGCGCTGAAAGTCTCTCATTATTAGTAGTCCCAGTCGTACTACAGATATCACTGAAGCCATTAAGCCCAGCATTCGCAGGCACCGTCTGAACGGGACAATTTTCCCCGTCTGAAAACAGGAGAGACACTGAGTGAATGACGCAATCCTCCTCTCTTTCAGAGTGACTCGATAAGAGAGGGAGTTTATACTGAGTCTCAGATATTCTGCGTGCTGAGCTGGCTCTAAGCGGCTCTTTTCCATGTTTATACTGAATCCCAAGCTGTCGAGATGCAATAACACCATGTCTGCGTCTTTGATTGCTTGCTCTTTCGACGAGGCGCAAATCAGATAATCGTCCATGTACGACAGTATTCTTATCCCCTTGTTTCTCAATGGGAAAAGTGCTGCTTCTACACATTTGCTGAATACTCTTGGTGCTAGACACAGACCAAAGGGCATTGTCTGAAATTCGTAAGCAGTGCCTCGAAAAGCAAACCTGAGATACTTCCTGTGAGACGGGTAAATATCTATGTGAAAATACGCGTCTGACAGATCGATCGTCACAAACCAGTCGTTCTGGCAGATGGATCGACAAAGTGTTTTGTGTGTCAACATTTTGAATGAATATTTCCGTAGGTGCTTGTTTAACACACAGAGATCTAGAATTGGACGCAGAGATATGCTCCCCTTCTTTGGGATCACAAAGTAACGGGAATAAAAGCCCTGACAGCTCACTTCCTTTGGCACTACTCTGATGGCTCGTTTTTCTTAAAGAGAGTCTATCTCGGCCATCAGGACACGAGCTGACTCTCCCTCGGCCACTGAGCTTATTATACCATTGAATCTGGGTAGTTTCATGGCAAATTGAAGCCTGTATCCCCGTGAAATCGTGTTTACAACCCACGGATGAGCTGCGCATGCGCGCCAACTGAGTATGCGAGCCGAGAGAGGTCCCCTGTACACTTCCCCAACGCCGGCGCGTTTTGATGACGTCATTACCGTCTCCGCGCTGACCCCTTCTGGAGGTGCGCGCGCTCCCTCCAGCGGAGAGGCTAGGGATACACATCTCAATGTTTGGATTTTTTTGCAATCTATCGCCCTCGGCTGTCTGCCTGGCTGTGATAGTGAAACATTTATTGTGTTTAATGAGTGGGGAGCACGTCGCCCTCAGCCTGTGGCCTGGATGCGATAATGCATTTTTTATTAAACATTCCCCTGAACTGATGGGCGTTTGAAAACCCAGTTTAAGTGCTTGGTGACACTTGAGAAAGTTTTTAACTTGATTGCTTATAGCTGGAGCCCTTACTGAACTGAGAACAACAGGGCTGGACCCCCTCTTTCTCTTTGTGGGCGGAGAGAGAAGTGACGGGGAACATTCGCGTGTCAGGTCGCACGCTTCTTCTTCCGATCCTCGGGGTGGGGTGGGCGGTTTCTCGCCGCCGCGGCCACAAATGAATGTTTCCCCCCGGGTCCGGAGCCATCAGATCTCAGACGATAGCCCGATTGCTGTCCGCTGGGAGGCGGTCTCAGACTCCTAGCTCCCGTCTGTCTTACTCTCGCCGCAGCGGTTGCTGCAAAACCTTGCCGTGCTGGCTGAGAGGGTGGTCGCGGTGTTTGCTTGCGCGGTAAACAGAGGTTAAAAGCCTCGTCCTCCTGTTTCCTGAGGGTGCTGGTTTCTCTCATTTTCTCGAGAGCTGGTCCGAAAAGGCCCTTAGCTGGGTCGAACGCAGCGTCCATCACCTCAGCTTTTTGAGCGTCGCCTAAACCAGACAGGTTCAGCCATAATGCTCTCTCACCTGAAACGGCCAAGCCCATAACACGGCCACAGCCCTGAACCCGCGCCACTAGAAGAGCGGAGAATTAGGTCGTTTACCACACATATCTTGTCCCGGTGAGCTGGGTTCGGCACTCCTGTATCTAATTGTCGCCCCATCTCCTCCTAAATCTCCGCCTGGTACGCTGACAGTAAAGTCACCGCGTTCAGCGAGCACACTGACTGCGCCGCATACTTGTACATACTCTGATAGATGGACGCGGTCAGGCGCTCCATCTTGTTCGGCAGCGAAATTTGGGAAGAGGCAGAAATAGATCGACGATATGGATGGAGGTGATAGGCCACTGAAGACTCTATCGCTGGGGGTCCGGCCAGCCCCAGCTCTCCCATTCCTTGGATCTCAAGTTTAGAGCATCCCTTGGTCGGGAGCTTGCTCTTAAAGGGGCTACCCCAATGGCGGGACATCTCCTTCATGCACGCCGGCACGGCGGGTAGGAGTTGTCTTGTTGTGGTTTGAGCAGGCGGTAGCCTTTTCCCGTCATAAAGGTCCCTCTCTGCTCCTTCTGAATCCTGGGCCGCGGGCCACGCTAGGCCCAGTTTTGCCGCGGCTCGCTTGCATACCTCGTGCAGGTTACTGTCTGTCTGAGAGCTAGTGTCAGTCGCGCTAGGAGGTCTAGACTGCTGGACAGGGAAGAGAGAGTTGTCTTCCTCCTCCTCTTCGTCCATGTCCAAGTCGAGGAGGTCAGAGTTAGCATCGCCCTCTGCGTCCTCGTCTCCCGGCTCCTCATCCTCGTGTGCGAGAAGGCCATCGAACAGAGGAGGCATATCCGGGGATTCGGCTTCCATCATCTCAGCCCAGTTCGTCGTAGTAGCTCGCTGATGATCGTTAGCCTTAGTTTTCGCGATGGCTCCACCCAGAAATGGGTCCTGCTGACTAGCCACCGCCACTCTCAGCCTTCTCTCCAAAACTTTAACCGGCAATGACGCACAGTGAACGCACGTTTGTGGGTCCGCAAGTGACGTTTGAGCGTGCTTAGCGCCCATGCACACGATGCACATGGGATGGGGATCCCTGCCCGAGACGGTTGCTCCACATGATGAAGGACATGGGCGGGGTGCGGGTTCCATCTTCGACTCATTCCCTTTGGCGGGGGTAATGACTGTCGACATGATGGCTGGAGAGAGAAAGAGTGATTCGAAGACTCATCACAACACGTTAGTCCGATTAATGGTTCACAGGGTAGTTAGCCCTTTTCGCGGCTCGCCCTGACGCGTAAAGCCTACGGTGGCTTGACACCACTGAAAATCCTATCGTCGTGATAACACGCGATATTCTGAACAGAATAGCTCGCCTTGACGCGGACACTATTCGGTGTGACACTCAACACAGTACCAATCCAATCCACTGATGTCGCGTTCGGTAGCGTACTCCGATGACGGCCTGCCAGTTGAACAGTTAAGCGAAATCAGCGAAAAGGTCGGACGTGCTGAGAGAGCTTGTAGTCCCTCACGGGAAGAAAGCGAGAATGACTTCGTAGGGGTCGACCTGAGTAATATAGGTGGGGGCGGAGCCTGATCTCAGGTCGACCTGTTTGTCAAAGACAGACGTGGTGGCATAGGAGCTTCCATAGTTGGTCACGCCCAAAGCGATTCCCATAGTGAAACACCGAGCGAAGTTAGAAAAATAACTTTGTTTAACTCGCACTTGCTTCCAGCTCCTCCTTCACCCAGTCGTCACAGTAGTGTTATCAATTGCAGTGTGCTCCAGGGTTTCTCTCTGCTTTTTAAGGATGTACTGTTTGGCTTCTTTAATATACCAAAAGATAAAATTAAGGAATATTTTATTAACCTATTATTACTTCTTGCAAAAGGTCATATTCACCATAGTAAATTCAATTGTTGAAATCCTTTATATTGTTTTTGAAAAAGAGGCTCAACAGTATGTTAAAACTATTTCATCTTCCAAGTATCTCAAAGCTTGTAAAATGATTCATTTATTTAATATTTGTAATTTATTTTGTATCTTTGGTACCTTGGCATGAATAATAAAAAAAATAAAATAAAAAAAGTGCGCATTCTGACTTTGGGACAGCTTTCACACTTCACATCCGCACTTCGGAATCCACACACTTCAGTTTGGGCACCCTTCGTCGGCTCCTGTGACGCATTCACACTTCAAATGCTCACTTTGGAGTCCATGCACTTAGGTTTGGGACACATTAATTGTGTTTCGCTGGAGTCCCAAACCTTTAAAAATGGCTTTATAACCTTTTCCAGACTGATAGATCTAAATTACTTTTTCTCATTTGCTTCGGAATTTCTTTGGATCTCAGCATGATGTCTAACTTTTGAGGATATTTTGGTCTACTTCACTTTGTCAGGCAGATCCTATTTAAGAGATTTATTGATCGCAAACAGGCGTGGCAGAAATCAGGCCTGGATGTGGCTATAGAAATTGAACTCGAGTGATAAACCACAGTTTTAACGGGGACAAACACTTCTTCACACAGGGGCATGTAGTTTTGGCTTTTGTTTTCCCCTTAATAATAAAAACCTTCATAAAAAAAAAACTGCATATTGTGTTTACTTGTGTTATCTTTGACTAATATTTAAATTAGTTTGATGATCTGAAACATTAAAGAGCGAAAACATGCAAAAAAAATAAGAAATCAGGAAGGGAGCCAACACTTTTTCACACCACTGTATCTATCCATCCATCCATCTATCCATCTATCTATCCCTACTATTCATGACAAAATGGAGTTGAAAGATAAAGTAAAAGAATGTAAAAAATATGATTTCAATTCTTAGCATAAATATTACATGAAATGTTATCTATTAAGACTAATGACAGGGCCATGTATGAGTAATATCATCGCGTGTAAAGTTACTTCAGCAAACATTTGTAATGACAATCCCAGACTTCTGACTTGTTTAATTAATGGCTTTGAAAAGGCACACAGAATTATTATTATTTTTTGCTTAAAATATAAAATAGGATTTATTTCATATTGATGTATACATTTACATCAAAAATGCAGCATTTTATTAGTCATTTGCACAGGAAAAGGTAGATAATGGACATACACAAAACATGAACATCACAGAGAAAAGAACAATGAGAAGAAAATCATTGTGAATGCTCAAAGGCCTCTTATAGTCTATAAAGATTATTATATAGACATAAGCCACCCATCCACATATTGCACTCTACATTTATATTACAAGTCACTCATAAAAATGGTGCTTGTTCAAACATGATTTATAGTAGGACTGAACACAATTTAGCTCCAGTGTACAATTTACTCATTCTGAATGTTAACATTTTTTCCCCAATTAATATTCATTTCATATCACATATCACATATCACAAACATACTCTTAAAATATAAATACAACACATGTTGTTGTTACTAAATATCATCAAGGCTGTAAGGTAGGAGTGTGCAACTTTCTAAACCCATAGGGGAAAATTAAATGGATGTCAGTAGAACGTTGTAATTTCTGACTAAATTTATGGTTTGTGAATGAACTAGACATTTAGATACAGATACAGAGAAAGCAGGGTTACAGTACATGTAATATTAAATTAAGTAAAAATAGTTTTTCTTTTAATCATCTTTTACAATATGGAAATAAGGTGACTGCTCATTTCCAAACTAAAGCACATGTACGCCAGTTTTGATATTTGCAAGCCCATGTGAAGCATTTGGTCAGTCGTACACTATACCTAGGACAAAACAGGTGTTATTTTAAAGGACCAAAGATGCTTAAAAAAAACTTCCCACTGTTTTAAAGTTTGATGCTACTGTTAAACTGGTAAATGGTTTGACTGCACCTGACCTAAATAAAACTTAGGTAACTAACTGGTGGGGGTTGCGTGCTGCAATGACAGAACAAGATGGCTACTAGAAGAAACGTCAGTAACCCCAGCCTAAATCAGCATTCCCAAACTAAGGGTTGATGTTGATGATCTCATTTAGACCTCATTTATCATCGAGGGCGCTTGCGAGTTACAAAAATGAGGACCCTGCGGATGGCGATCAGCCGATCCTTAAGAGCATTCATGGCGAGGATGGTAAGCTGGGCTTTGTTTTCAAGCGGCAGCACAGCCAACAGCCACCAACACCATGCAGGACCATTGGGATTATCCTTAAAAAAAAAACAACAACAACAAAAAAAAAAAAAAAACAAAGACCACAATCAAACAGTAGCACTGATTGTACTAGATAAGCCTGCCATTTTAAAAAATAGCAAAATTAGCCTGCCTACAAAGGCAAACAACAAGAATTTTACAATAAAAATTAAATACTGGTCTGATTAGCAGCAGACAGTTTAGAGGTAAGATTACAATGAACAATGATTTAGAACAATTGTGAGAATTATTTGTTCCAAACATTCACCTGTGGGTCAGAGTCTTTGACAGGCAGCTGCCCAAAGTGGCTGATGATTTGGTTCTTCATATCATCTTTAAGGGAGGTGAACCAGCCCAAGGCCTGATCATACACAGAGTCATGCAACTTCAGGAGCTCAGTGAACTCCTCTCCTTCAACCTGAACACATATGCACATACATGGTCAGTGTGGAAGTCTGGAGATTTTATTATTCTCTCTCTCGTTCTCTCTCACACACACACACACACGCGCGCACACACACGCACGCACGCACGCACGCACGCACGCACACACACACACACATACACACACACACACACACAATATAATTTTTTGGGGATTTGGACTTTTGTGCTGATAGACTGCAAATATCTCTATACCTTTTTATCCTCCAAGTATTCAATCTTGGCTGTGTTGTATCCATCTCTCTGGCCGTGAGTGACCACTCTGAAACGAGCAATGCCTATGGTGTCCACCACAGAGCGTCCATCAGGAAATAATTTGACATCCCTCACCTCCAGCATACAGCCGTGGTCAGCAAACCTGTTAACCACACACCTCAGATATTTAACTCCGTGCCAAGATGTTATGTACTTCATTAACACTTCTTTCTGATTAGGCCCCAAAGCTATGAAAATATATGCACTAAACCCAATACACATTATAGGAATCATCAAGCTGATTTTTTTTTTTTTTTTTACGCTGCATGTCATATGCTCTGCTCAACAGAAGTCAGCTACTCTTAACCTTTACATATTCCTCCTAGACACTTAATGCAATCGCCACCAAACTAACACTGAAGATGCTAAAATGTGAATGAATTTATGATACTGAATTGTTTGGCCGAGGCAAGGTGGTAAGCTTTCACCAAAATATAAAATAAAAAGCATGTTATAATTTTCTCACGTTGTCTGATGTAGTTCAATGTAGCGGATCTGACCTGAATCAGACAAATTAAAGAGTCGATTAGGACTGTGGTTGAAACACGAGCCGAATTCCTCAGAAAGGCAACAGGAAGTCAATAAAACATTCTGTGCCACAAGTCCCAAGCAAGATAACCAACCAACCAACTCTTTCACAGAACAGCTTTCAACATTAACACCACTAGAACAATTACTGAAAATTTCAATTCCGAGAAGAGATTGTCAAATTTGGGGCAAGTAATTGAGATGCAACGCAGGACATCACATGTAAACCCATGAGAGTTATCACCATATCCTTAAACACTTCCCCCACCTAGCAGAACCAGAGTGAAAGGGGGGGGGGGGGGCTTTTAACCTCTGGTCTCCATAGAAATCTTTGTCAAAAGAATGGCACCGAAACGGTCTTTTCTACATATATATGGACCAAAATGAACTCAAAAAAACTTATAAATGAATATCAGTCCATCATCACTTCACTCCTTATTCATTTATATGAAACCCACACATTTGACTATCATGCTATAATCACTTATTGTGTATGTCTTTTAATAACTATTGGATAGCTTAAGGATACATATTCATGTCTAGTATGTCTGTATTCGAATCTGTTAGCTTGAAACAGTCCTGACCATCAGTTATTTGTCAAATGTATCATATTCTTGTTATAGGAATCATGTCCAAAATTATACCCTGCAAGAGTGTGAAAATCCGGACCATGTACTTGATAACATATGATTCATGATACCCCCGAGCTAAGACAATATCTGATTGGTGAAGACAACATTTGAGGTGTGGCCAACAGGCCAGTTTAAATACTTAGGACACCATACAATTCTGCTTTTAGCTTTTAGCTTGCTTTTTAGCTTTGCTTTTAGAGTTTGCTTTTAGCTTTGCTTCTTAGCTTTTAGCCATGCTTTTGGTCATCAATGTTCTTTGAGCGCGGTTGGCCTGCACGCCTGCTGCTACTTAGAACGATGAGAAGAAACACCACCTAGTCTCGTCAAACTTTACTTCTTTTCTTTTCCATTTGAGAGTTTCGTGTTCTGAGTTCAGTTTTTTAAAGCCGGTCTCCGAGTCTGACCTCGACTGCCCGTTCAACTTCAACCAGCCCACACAACTCTGCATCGTCAGCCAACGCCCAACCACGAGCTTCCCAAGACGTCACTTCAGCGACTACTGAACTTCCAGCCAATCAGCGACATCGGGAAAGACCCTTTCAACGACAACAAAGGGGACTCCCTTTACACAGGAGTGTAAAGCAATTGGGGGTTTGATACCTTGCTCAAGGGCATCTCAGTCGTGGCATCTCAGTCGTGGTATTGCCGGCCAGGGATTCGAACCCACAACCCTAGGGTTAGGAGTCAAACTCTCTAACCACTAGGCCATGACTTCCCCAAAATTGTTTGATGACGCAGTGATTGAATGTGGAATCATGGGAGTTGTCGTCTTCATCCTCACAACCGATGCAATCTGTTGTGACTTGTAAAATTACAAAAGACTTGCTTCTTGCGTCTGTTCAAGGCTGCATCTCATTGCTAGTTTTACTTTATCTTAGTGCTGTGTTCAACACCATAGATCATGACATACTTAGATTACAAAACTATACAGGTATTCAAGGACAGTTTTTAAGATGGTTTAGATCCTACCTGTCTGATCTCTACCACTTTGCTTATTTAAATTGGGAGTCATCTAATTTATCATCAGTAAAATATGGAGTGCCACAAGGCACATCTGTCCTAGGTCCTCTGCTATTTTCAATATACATGTTGCTCCTTGGAAATATTATAAGAAAATACGAGTTTAGTTTCCACTGTTATGCTGAACTATATATCTCAACAAGACCAGATAAAACTTAACAGCTCCACTTATTGGCCAAGAGTAATAAACCATTAACCTTTAATTATGAAAATTCCAAAAATGCTAATAACTTTTTATTGCATTAGGCTATTGTAATGAATATGGTCTCAAAATATTCCTTGGGTCATGCCGACAACAGACATAATTTTTTAGTAGGAAGTCTCTGAACGCCCTGTCTGCCATTTTGATTTATGTTGAAAACCTACTTTTTTTCTAACGCCTCCTTAACTGTTGGTCCGATTTTCACCAAAATCGAGTCAGATCATATTCAGACTGTGCTGACAAAAAGTTATGCATTTCGTGTCGATTGACAAAACTGTTTTCGTACAGCATTGTTACAAATTTTAGACATGGCACCAAAATGAGCCTGAGGGCGTAATAAGCTAAATAATGCACCGCATTAAATTGTTCATTCAATGCAATGAAAACATTACCTAAAAAAAAGCGCATAATGTCTAAACTAACATATATGAATCAAATATAATTTTGTAAATTGCATGAACATTATGAAGAATTATGTTTTAAGAACTATGAATAAAACAGCCACAAGTATTTTATTCATTGCTTAATGCAAAAAGCAGAAGCACCGTTGACATGGATTGCATTTAAAAAAACACAAGACGCAATGGAATGGAATAAAACCTCACAAAATCTCAAGACGTCATTTTACACTGACTTAAAAAAAAAAAAAAAAAAAAAAAACATTACATCTTTTAACTTTACTTGGCTTTGTATGTGTCTCGAGATGTGAGTTTGGTTTTGGTTTTAACCTAAGCAAGATATATGCTTTAAGCTTTTATTTTTCTCTAATATTTTGAAAAAGCAAAATGCAAAAACAAAACTCTAACTGCAGTAGTGAACTTGAAATAAAAAACAGACACAAACATGTAACAGTTACATTATGTGTTATGTCGTATGAAAATCGATGTAGACCCACACTTGAAAATTAATTCAAGGCCTCTTACCCATTTAGTTCATCAGCAATGCACATGCCAAACTGTTTGGTTCCTGTTTCCATTGATCTGCGAATCATAAGCCTGTACCGAGGCTCAAAAACGTGCAGTGGGCAGGGAACAGTAGGAAATGCTATAGTGCAAACAAAGATGGGCACTTCCTGGTTCAAGCTGAAACAAGAAGAAAATAAAAAAAAAATTCAATATGTACACATGAACAAGATACAATAATAAATGGCACATTATTGTTAATGTCCAACTATAAAATACAACTTACTTTGACAATTCTTTCATCTCTTCTTCATGTACTTTTCGTCTTTCTGCTAGCTCATCACAAAAAAAGTGCTGCAATAATTTTTCTATTAGAAGAGTTTTGTTGTATGCTCTAGTAGCCAGGTACTGCAGAAAAAAAGATAAGTGCACTTTAGATAAGAAAGCATCTCCTCAATGCCTAACACTGAATTAAACGGTGGGCCATAGAGTAACATTATTACACATTAAAACAATACTATTCGCAGGTGTGTGATATTTCATGAAAAATTTCTACATTTCTAAATGAAAATAAACATTAAAAAGTCCACAAAGGCTATGTCCACATGAAGCCAGAGCTTTCCCTATCCAATCTTTTTTCCCCTCATCTCAAGAAATATCTGCTTTCACACAAAACTGTAGTATACATGCCAGACCAGTATGTGTCGCTGTAATTCTCCCACAGAGATGCACTAAAAACGGAGAACCTTGACGTGGTATACAAACGAACATTTACTAATCTGTGTTAATGTTAGTTAATAAAAAGACAATAGTTCAGTGTTTGTTCATGTTTCTGTTGCTGTTATGTGACTACTAGGTGGTGTCTAGTGGTGTCTGACTAGGGGGTGAGATGTGGGCTGATGATGTCATCGTTTCAGAAAATATATGGATTCACTGTCCACATGAAAACATAAGGGAGGCGTTTTCAGATTGATCTACTCTAGGACCCGGTTTAAAAATATATCAGTTTCACATGTCTCCGTGTGGACGCACCCAAAGTTCCAGGTCAAATGCCAGTTCACCATGGCTGGAAAAGCTTGCCCCAAACAACAACAGACACAAAATTACATGGTTTTAAACCTATAATTGGATAAAAGATTTCCCTTAAAAATAATAATTTACAATTATCACGGTCAAAGCACCAACAGCTTATGCAGACAATAACAGTGATACATGACAGCTATATTTTTCCTAATATAATAAGAAACTTCTCTCTTTTTTTAAGCGTGTCTTTTTATGAAAGTGTTATTTGATGTATTAAGAGACCAGTAATATTGTATCTGTTTTTAATTGGACAGCAATATATAAAGGTAGTCTAGAAAACTTGACAAATGTGTTTCCACTTTTCAAATGAATTTCATTTTAAAGATGACACATTATGCTCCTTTTATTTCACA
Source organism: Carassius gibelio (assembly GCF_023724105.1). Taxonomy (NCBI): domain Eukaryota; kingdom Metazoa; phylum Chordata; class Actinopteri; order Cypriniformes; family Cyprinidae; genus Carassius; species Carassius gibelio. The sequence continues at coordinate 17,433,345 of NC_068396.1, forward strand.
GATAATTTAATCATTTTGAAAATGCCTATTTTGAGTGGAAGCAAAAACATAGTTTTCATAAAAGCCTCTTTAAATGCAAATAAACTGCTGCTCTCTGCCCTCTTTTCCAGAATAGAGCTATGGCTTTATAGCTTGGACCTCAAATACTGTGCTAAAAAAACATTGTTTGGTTTTGATTTTCATGTCCACCATGCTGAAATCATATGATTTATACCATATAAGTTTAAACTTCCAATATACATTTTCTGAGCACACACATCAAAGTACAAACACAGAAAGCGGCTGTCACATAGCATGTGAGTACTAAACTAAGTTGTCTTTAATGTCTTATTGCACTTAAAAGGTTAGTTCAGGCAAATATTAAAATTATGTAATTAATAACTTACCCTCATGTTGTTCCAAACCCATAAGACCTCCATTTATCTTTGGAACACAGTTTAAAATATTTTAGATTTAGTCAGAGAGCTCTCAGTCTCTCCATTGAAGCTGTGTGAACGGTATACTATCCACGTCCAGAAAGGTAAGAAAAACATCAAAGTAGTCCATTGCCGCGTTTCCATCGAAATTACCTTAAACATTGTACCAGGAACTTTTTTCCCCAGGAACTTTTTCCCCCCAGACCTGTTGCTTTCTGCGTTTCCACCGTGGTGTAAAGTACCAAGAAGATTAGGCAAACAGACTGGTGATGTAGGTCTGCGCGAGTATGCTGATTTTGGATGCCATTTCAATGAAACAAAATATTATATAAATTAGCCTTTTTTATTTTCATTTTAACATATAGATAAATTGAATACACACCAAAGATAAGCTGTTAGATCAACAAATTATATTTTATGTTTAACCACTAAAGAGATATCAAAGCCAGCGAGACATATCAGAAGGTCTAGCCGAGGTGAGGCTGCTCTCGGCGGAAACATAAGCACTGAGCTCTCGCTGATCGTGTGGGACTCCAAGATCGGCAAAACATATTTTTAAATAGGCACTGTCTTTATAAATAAAACACAGATTTGAGTTTTAAACAACTACATTCTTGCCTGAAATACTTTTAAAATTACATTTCATGAAACAATAACAGTAATATTTAGAAAATGATCTGAAGAAATGGTGGTTGAACCCAATGCTGCGTGAACTCAACCAATCAGGATGTTTAGCGCCCAAGTCCCAGCCCCGAAAGTTCCGGAACATTGAAAAAGTACTACCTCGCCAGCAGGGACTTTCTGAGGGGCATTTTTTCAACAGGAACTTAATTTAGTTCCTGATTCCTTCGGAGGAAACACACCAAGTACCAGGCCAAAGTCCCTAGTTCCTGGGTAAAGTTCCTGCGGTGGAAACGCGGCACATGTGACATCAGAGGTTCAGTTAGAATTTTTTGAAGCATCGAAAGTACATAAGACTTTATTCAGCATTGTCTTCTCTTCCGTGTCTGTTGTGAGAGAGAGTTCAAAACAAAGCAGTTTGTGATATCCGGTTCGCGAACGAATCATTCGATGTAAATGGATCTTTTTGAACCAGTTCACCAAATCGAACTGAATCGTTTTAAACGGTTCGCGTCTCCAATACACATTAATCCACAAATGACTTAAGCTGTTAACTTTTTTAATGTGGCTGACACTCCCTCTGAGTTCAAACAAACCAATATCCCGGAGTATGTGGTATGTCATAGTATGTGGGTGACCTCAGAATGTATAAATATTGTTTTAATATCTAAAAAAATTAAGCGGCACAAACAATTTTTTTACAGCAACAAAGCAGCACAAACGGAGCACAAATGATTGAGACTATTTGAGACTACCTCTCCTCCAAAGATTTTGTGATGTCTACACTAGAATGGAATAATTTATTATGGTTCTTTCTTTAACAGCACAAATCGAGCACAAACAAAATGCACCGGTTTGGGGCGATTTGGACGGCATGGGGTGGAGAGTGACGTCACATTCCTGAGTCCAAAGTGTTATTTCTAAGGAAGAGGACAAGATACAATGTTTATCGTAACAGCACAAACCAGCAAAAATCGAGCACAAACGAATGACAACATTTTGAAGAGATTTGGACGCCATGGGGTGGAGAGTGACGTCACTGTCCAGAGTGGTTTTTGTTATTTCTAAGAAGGTGAAATATATTTGACGTTCATTTCAGCAGCACAAACCGGCACAAATCGAGCACAAACGAATGACACCGGTTTGGAGAGATTTGGACGCCATGGGGTGTAGTGACATCACTGTTCGTAAAAAGTTTATTTTTGTTATATAATAGAAGCGGTCATAGTTACAGAGTTCTGTTAACAGCACAAACCAGCACAAACGAATGACACCGGTTTGGAGAAATTTGGAAGCCATGGGGTGGAGAGTGACGTCACTGCCCAGAATTGTTTTGTTATTTCTAAGAAGAAGAAATATATTTGACATTCATTTCAACAGCACAAACCGCCACAAATCGAGCACAAACGAATGACACCTGTTTTAGACGCAAATCGAGCACAAATGAACGGCGCTGGTTTGGAGAGATTTGGGCAACAAGGGGTGGAGAGTGACGTCACACAGTCAAAAAAAGAATGTTTAATATCTCAAACACCAAACCAACACAAAGGTTCGTTTCTGCGGCACAAATCAGTATAAATGTAGCACAAACGAATGGCATAGTTTTGGTGATTATTTCTTTTTATGGGGTGCCAACTTCATAGAGGTTTCAATTTTCTCTTCACAGCAGTTCAGTCAGTGTACTGTTTGAGTACATTAATTACTCTGGGATATTGGTTTGTTTGAATGTGGAGTGTCAGCCACATTAAAAAATTTAATGGCTTAAGTCATTTGTGGATTAATGCATAATGGAGACGCGAACAGTTTAAAACAATTCAGTTCGATTTGGCGAACTGGTTCAAAAAGATCTGGTTACATCGAATGATTCGTTCGCGAACCGGATATCACAAACTGCTTTGTTTTGAACTCTCTCTCACAACAGACACGGAAGAGAAGACAATGCTGAATAAAGTTGTAGTTTTTGCTATTTTTGGACCAATTTTTTTTTTCCCGATGCTTCAAAAATTCTAACTGACCTCTGATGTTACATGGACTGATTATGTTTTTCTTACCTTTCTGGACATGGACAGTATACCATTCATACAGCTTCAATGGAGGGACTGAAAGCTCTCTGACTAAATCTTAAATATCTCAAACTGTATTCCATAGATAAACTGGTCTTACGGGTTTGGAACAACATAAGGGCAAGTTATTAATTATATAATTTTAATGTTTGGCTGAACTAACCCTTTAAACTGTCAAATGCACACAGTTACAAAAACAGTTACATCTGTGAAGGTTAACAGCTGGGAAAGAAATTGCATGTTTATATCTGTTTGGCAGCAGTGTAATATACAGTGATTAAATCAATAAATCCACTCCTCTCTTGTCTACCCCTGAGGCTGGGACTCTAAATATTGTTCTGTGTACGCCAGTGAAGTCAAAGAAAGAACAGCCAGCTTGCTTTGCTTAAACTTTAGCCATGGCATTAGAACTGGTATATCGTTGTCACATTTTCACAGATTTTTTTGAAAACTAATTAAATTAAACTCAGATATTTTAATGCCCCATAGTACATTATTTGATGATTATATTGCAAATGTATTGATATTTACCTCGGAGAGGTTCTCCTTGCACAGGGGACAGTTTGGGTTGTGGTCCAAACAGCGCTCCAAACACTTGAGGCAGAATGTGTGTCCACAGGGTGTTGTGACAGGCTCATAAAATAGTCTGGAATAAAACATTAGTAAGGAGGATTCATATATCTACAAAGTAAAAGGAATAGTTCACTCCAGAATCAAAATTTCCTGAAAATTTATTCACCCCTTTGTCATCCGAGATGTTTATATATTTCTATGTTCAATCAAAGAGAAGTTAAAGGGGTCATATAATGTTGCTAAAAATATTTTCCTTTGTGTGTATTTGTGGAAAATAATGTTTTTTTTAACCTTAAACCACAAACACAGTGCATTACAACCATGTACATTTATTGTATTTCCTCCATCCCCAGCCTTTCTGAAACGCATTGCTTTTTACAAAGCTCATTGTTCTGAAAGTTGTTGTCCCACTTTATAGAAACAGACACCGGCATTGTAGTTTACTCTCTCAGGAAACAGTCCTCGTCTTCCATAAAATGCGCTACGCACATATGAATATTATATATATATATATATATATATATATATATATATAATATATATATATATATATATATATATATATATATAATATATATATATATATATATATATATATATATATGTAATATATATATATATATATATATACATATATATATATATAATATGATACAAAAGTTTGGTTCCAAAAAATGATAAACGCCATTTAAAAAAATATCGAGTTTCCACCTAAATCAATATTGTATCTGGTCGGTATAAAAAAAAAGTAAATTTTTAATTTGTGCAACAAACGATATTCGCAGAATTATTAGGGTCATGTTTTCTCGCTTTTTTTTTTTCAAACGCAACAAATGCCAGTCTCAATTTATTGCAGAACGCAATATATTAGCTCAACTAATCACACCGCACCATTCCACACACTCTAGACAGTAATGGCCGCGTTTTGAATACACCCGGCATTATAGTTTTCCTCAGCTACTTTGTTATCAACAATCAAGGGCTGCACGATAAATTGCATGTTATTGTCATATATAAAAAACTAGATGATTAATTTCTTACTGCTAAATTCAGAAAAAAAAACAGAGGTGTTAATTATAGGACCTAAAAACTCTGCATGTAATAACCTAGAACACTGTCTAAGACTTGATGGCTGCTCAATTCTTCGTCATCAGTTAGGAACCTAGGTGTGCTATTTGATCGCAATCTTTCCTTAGTAAGCCACGTTTCTAGCATTTGTAAAATTCCATTTTTACATCTCAAAAATGTATCTAAATTACGGCCTATGCTCTCAATGTCAAATGCAGGAATGTTAATCAATGCATTTATGACCTCAAGGTTAGATTATTGTAATGCTTTATTGGGTGGTTGTTCTGCACGCTTGGTAAACAAACTACAGCTAGTCCAAAATGCAGCAGAAAGAGTTCTTACTAGAACCAGGAAGTATGACCATATTAGCCCGGTCCTGTCAACACTGTACTGGCTCCCTATCAAACATCATATAGATTTTTAAATATTGCTTATTACTTATAAAGCCCTGAATGGTTTAGCACCTCGGTATTTGAATAAGCTCCTTTTACACTATACTCCTCTACGTCCGCTACGTTCTCAAAACTCAGGCAATTTGATAATACCTAGAATATCCAAATCAACTGCGGGCGGCAGATCCTTTTCCTATTTGGTGCCTAAACTCTGGAATAACCTACCTAACATTGTTCGGGAGGCAGACACACTCTTGCAGTTTAAATCTAGATTAAAGACCCCTCTCTTTAACCTGGCTTACACATAACATACTAATATGCTTTTAATATCAAAATCTGTTAAAGGATTTTTAGACTGCATTAATTAGGTAAACCAGAACCGGGAACACTTCCCATACCACCCGATGTACTTGCTACATCATTAGAAGAATGGCATCTACGCTAATATTAATCTGTTTCTCTCTTGTTCCGAGGTCACCGTAGCCACCAGATCCAGTCTATATCCAGATCAGAGGGTCACTGCAGTCACCCGGATCCAGTACGTATACAGACCAGATGGTGGATCAGCACCTAGAAAGGACCTCTACATCCCTGAAAGACAGTGGAGACCAGGACAACTAGAGCCCCAGATACAGATCCCCTGTAAAGACCTTGTCTTATGACTTGTCTCATCCATCAGGACAAGACCACAGGAAACAGATGATTCTTCTGCACAATCTGACTTTGCTGCAGCCTGGAATTGAACTACTGGTTTCATCTTGTCAGGGGAAAACTGGCCCCCCAACTGAGCCTGGTTTCTCCCAAGGTTTTTTTTCTCCATTCTGTCACCGATGGAGTATTGGTTCCTTGCCACTGTCACCTCTGGCTTGCTTAGCTTGGGGTCACTTCATCTACAGCGATATCGTTGACTTGATTCCAAATAAATGCACAGACACTATTTAAACTGAACAGAGATGACATCACTGAATTCAATGATGAACTGCCTTTAACTTTCATTGTGCATTATTGACACACTGTTTTGCTAATGAATGTTGTTCAGTTGCTTTGACGCAATGTATTTTGTTTAAATTGCTATATAAATAAAGGTGACTTGACTTGACGTGCTTTCAGATGGAAATTATTCAGATGCATTTAATACAGAGTGGTAGATCCCTGACAAGCAACACTATATAGCGTTCATTAGATGAATCGCATTCAATTATGAACGCGATATTGCGTAGCTTGTCGGTGTAAGTGTTTTTATTAATGCCATTCATGATTTTGTTAATACAGCACATAGCACTAGTCAACTACATGAATGCAACATGGCAAAGATTAATGTACTTTTTGAAGTTGAATGTAAGGCAAATTACATTATGGAATTTCTGTGGTTAAATGTGATATTGTTGTTCATGTTCTTGTTCATAATCAAATTTTATTTTATTGCTGTAATTAATTTATAGAATTAACAAGATGACCCATTGAATTCATTTTGAAAGCGATGACTGATGAATGTATTTTTAGTTCAGTGTCTGTATATTAGATTAATGCTGACCAAGTCCAGAGGGTGTTCTATGTTGTGTATTTTCAACAGTTTCAATATGAAATACTACTAATTTTGATTCAATGGATTTATTGCATTTTGAGAAAAAAATATCATGGGTTTATTGCATTTTGGGGGGAAAAAAATACATTTCATAGTAAATCTTTGAAAATCAAAACCTGGATTTGAATTTTTTATGTTATTACATTTAAAATTATGCATTTAGAAGACGCTTTTATCCAAAGCGACTTACAGTGCATTCAGGCTATAATTTATTTCTATCAGTATGTTATCATAGAGATCCTATATGAAAGTTTGAAAACATTTTGAAAAAATAGTGTTTTTCATCTTACCACTTTCTTGGTAAAGAAAACATATTTTACTCAAATCAATCAAAATGGATTTATTGCATTTTGGAACCAAACTCTTCAAATAAAACTTAACTACTGATTTCTAGTTGTGTCCTCTTTTGGAAGGCCACATAAAGTGGTTTCACTTTCACCAGGGACGTCGTTAGGCCTATTTTAGCCCCCTAAATTATAATAAGAACAACAGTCAATAACAATTCGATTTATCAACAACCGTATCCTCATTCATATTTAGATGCAACAAATTATATATATCCAGCCACAAAAAATAGCCGAAAAAGTCAGAACTTGGACAGAAGTACAAAGAGTCATTGTGCTAAGATGATGCAACACACTGTCTCGTTGCATTGGTGTGAACTGGCAGCTTTCAGAGCATTGCAGACTGGAGCGCTGCAAGTAACTGGAGGATTAATCTCATCTCGTCGTTACTCTAGTTTGGCATGAACTTGCCATGCGTGGGTTGTCTCATAACCCGCGGACCCCGGGTTTGGGTGTGTAAAGAAATTGTCACTGTATTTGAGGGGTGGCTTGGGGCGTCCAGAGACAAAGTCTTTATTTATTTATATTTTCTTTTAATGTGCGTTTCTTCTTTCCGTGTTTTTTCTTGGCTTCTCCTACTCAAACTGCCTGGCAAGTAGTTGATTGCTCCCAGATGATCCTGCCTACCAATCAAGAATAAAAGCAGAGCTCCAGCTACCAGAGAAGAGAGAAGGTTTCCACAAGATCTTTCTCCAGAGCGCTGTCTGTGTGCTGCACAGCCTGTTGTCTCAGTTGGTGGTTGTTGAGCTGCTTAGTGTTCTGCTTTGGTATTGTAGTTCATTGTTGTTCATTGTGATGTTCCTTAATACTTACCTTTTGTTATTTTAGTTTAAGAGATTTGTATTATCCTTCACTTTTTAGTTTATGTTGCTTGGTTTATAGCTGCTACTATTAACATCTCTTAGCGGCTACTTTAATGTTTGCCTACTTGTGTTTTGTTTACTATTTTGATTTGGAAACTTTAGGGAGGTGGGTGCCATTTCTGTTTAACCCTATTTTCTCCAGTTTTGGGGCTAGGAAGGGAGCTAGGGTACAAATCTGTCATTTTTTTTGTTAGTATAGTTATAGGTCACTAACTCCAGTTAGATTGTTTTGTTTGATGTTTTGGCCTTATTCTCTCCTGAAGATATCGCTTTCTTTTTTTGTTTGTACGTGTTCCACGAGCTGCATTGAAAAAGCTAATTTGACCTTTTACCCATTGTACCTGTCCTGGAATGTTTCCCTCAAAAACCTTATATTTCTTTTTGACTGAAGAAAGACTTGAACACCCTGATTGATATATAGTCATGTAAATTATCAGGAAATTTTGGTGTTATTTTCAAAGAGAGAATTTATCATCACCTCATGCAGAGAGAACATTCAAAATCTGCACTGTCCAAAAGCTGTGACTGAACTTGCCTCCCCCCAGAAAAAGTAGGGAGAATTTTACGTGAAGATGCCTTATCTGGGAATGAAGCAAGTAGACAGAAACAGAGGGAGAGCAAGAGAGAGTGAGTGTGTGTTTGTACAACCAGTTATAGATCTTAGTCAGATATTAATTATTCCTTCAAAATATTTGTTGTATTATATATATATATATATATATATTTTTTTTTTTTCAATATAAATACATCATGGTTTTAAACCACATACCTTCTTTAAGCTGTTTTCTGGGTGGCTCAAAGGCCTTAACATCTTCGGTCCATTTCCTTTTTAGGACTGGCTGAACAAAAAGTGAACTGAGGCCAACAGAGTTCACATTTTCAGATCTTTGTAAAATAGAAGAGTTCTCATCTTTGAACTTGCTGCAATTGAGTGTTGCTTCCTAACATACACAAACAAAACAGTTTTAAATTTGATGGTGCTATGATTTATGCTATGAATCTAAAATTGCTTTGCAAAGCAAAATGTAATTTTGAAATGTTCAGTGTGACAATATCTCAATTGTAGCAAATCTGTGCAGTTGTTTAAATTAGTTATATTTTAGCGCAGTAACCTTGGAGCAGCCTGCTTTGACTCCATCTCTAGGAAGAGAGGAGTGAAGAGAGCTTAGGAGGGATGAAGGTTTGATACGAGAGGTGGATCCAACTGGAAGGGGCTGCATGGACGTGGCCAGACCATTATTTGCAAAGACCGAAGAGAACATATGACTCAGGATCTGTAGATAGACAGAAAAACGTATACAAAAGTAATAATGAAAACTTGATGAATCAAAGAATCTAAAGGGTTTAAACTTTAAAATCAACAATAAGAAAACAAACCATTGAGAAACGGATCTGAGATTCATGAATAAATATATTTTAATGTACCTTTTGGGCCTCCAGTTTTACAGCAATCCAGTCAAATTTCAGAGCCAAACAGTAAAAATACTCTTGTAGAGCCTCCTCATTGCGGCCAGTGCTCCTAAACGCTGTAGCCTTAATGTAGTGAGCCTGGAGAGAGAGAGAGAGAGAGAGAGAGAGAGAGGAAAAAAAAATAAGTTTGGTAAAAGTAACTAAAGCCCAGCTATCATTAAATTAAAACTGACTAGACAGGTAAAATTATCCAAATTTGTTTTACCACAATGCCAATATTTGAAATATAGCTGCAAGCAGCAATAAAGAACCTAGTATGCAGCCACCACCCCATACTGTATCTTCAGGATAAAGTGCAGTGGGTAATTTTTGGCTATGTTTATGTTTTACTTTTTTAGAATTTGCTATATTTATTTATTTATTTATTTACACATATATACACACACACACACACACATACATATAGGTGCATCTTAACAAATGATAATGTTGTGGAAATGTTAATTTATTTCAGTAATTCAACACAAATTGTGAAATTGTGAAACTCGTATTAAATAAATTCAATGCACACAGACTGAAGTAGTTTAAGTCTTTGGTTCTTTATCTTTAGCCCAGGTAAGATGCCTTTGACATTGTCTGTGGTTCAGGAGAAGTTTAACAAGAGGAATACGACAACTGAAGCCAAATTCCTTGACATGTCTGTATGCCTTGACCCCAGCCTCAAGGGGGTCGCACACCGGACGAGAAGCGCAGCGTCGCGCCACGTCTTTAAAATTCGAACACATTATTCTCTATGGGTGTACACACACCGGTGGCGCCATTCGGCGTCTGTCCGCGGCGCCCAGCTACGACTCAGAACGCTGTTCAAATTTCTGCCGCGCCACAGAGCGCCATCCGCATAGTTTTATATTAAAAAACCCCAGATGTTATAAACTGAAACTGAAATTAAAATACAGTACACTTGTTTCATTCAAATAAAACATTACAAAAAGTGTTTGGTTACGTTTTCAGCTGCACAGTTGCCTAGACAACAGATACAACAAAACAATAACAGACTTATTATAATAACACAGATTCTTTTCATTAATTAACGTTCAAAACTCAGTTTTTATCAATTAAAATCATATATTTAAAATAATAATAATAGATGAAGTTAAAACTCTCCCATCTTGCTGCGAAATTGAGCTCACGCATATAGAATGTGCGCGTCCAGTGTGCGATACCTTGAGTTGTCCTACATGTGGCGCGACGCGACGTGTCGATTGTTTTCTGGACAGCTGTCAGATCAGCAGTCTTCCCTATGATTGTGTAGTCTAGTGAACTGTAGCTTATGGACCAGATCATGATAAGACATTCATTTTAATATTCAGAAAGATTTTTAATCTACTGACTGACCTCATGTAAATCACAGCTTAGAGCCAACGAGTCTGCATTAAACTGTGCCACTGACACCTTTGGAGGCCTGTCTGAGCATCACCAGGAACGGCTCTTCATTCCTAGCTCGGACTCATAAACTTCATAAACATCTGTCACGTTTGGTAAACTGTGGTCTCGGGTTTGCACTATGTGTGTGGAGTTTGTGTGTGTCTCTCGTCAGCACTGATTGTTTCATGTGGGCGTCTCTATTAAATGTTCATCATCACCAGCTGCTACTCATTACCCGATCCCTATGTCTCGTCTCTCGTTCCTGTTTCTCAGTATTCTTCTCTTCATTGGATCTTCTAAACCTCTGGAACCCCATCAACTCTTCACACCCACGGATTGCTCATCTCAGTTCCTGTGTCACGCTCTCCTGCTGCATCTCCTCACCGCCACTTCCTGGATCACCATCAGACATCACTATTTCCCGGTTCACCGTCAGACATCACCTCACTCACCTGTTGTTAATGGCATTATTCCTAGAGTATCTGACTCCGTAAATAAATTCCTTTACTTATACTTACACTTGCTTCCTCACCCTGATTTAGCCTGGTCACTCTGACCAGTCATGGAAGCAACAAGTTCCACATCACTTTCTGAATTCATCCACCCCAGTCACCCGCATGGATCAGCAACAGGAGATCATGCTGACTCTGCTCTCCGGGTTCATGCTGACTCTGCTCTACTCCTACCCATTACATTTAAACGTAATTATCTGTACTTTCTACTCCTTCCATTTTAAAAACAAGCTTGTTACTTTAGTTTCTGATTTTTTTCTATTCTTTTTTCCAACGCCAGACTGATTTCATTGGATGAGGCACAGAAACCCATAACATTCAGAGATGTCATTGGTGTGTGGGCTGTCCATCTTTTCTTTGCATGGCACGAAACAAAGTGCACATTCAAACTGCAGCAAATGTGTCAGAGATTCAGTTGGTAAGAGCATGATGTCTGGCGAAAAGTCCAAAGTGTCTGCAAGCACAGGCGAGAACGTTGGTTGTAGTTCTAGTGATGGCGAACAGCAAAACCCTCCACATCCCTGGCCTTACCTCAAAGAATTGTTTGTAATAGTCAGAAAACAAAAAATACTCGCAAAATGCACTGCAAACTTTGTGAACCAAAGAAAAATTTACTTTTGGCTTTCAAGAACTCTCCTCTCTCTCAGGTAAGCTGTGTTCTTTGTTATTATTATATTAATTCATTTTAGAGTAGGCCAAGGCTTATATTGGTCGATTTACAATGTTTGCTTTTGCTTATGTATTAGAGGTGGACCGGTACATGTATTATTGTATTGAACCGAAACGATACGGGCATCACGATTCAGTGCATGAATATACCCAGAGAATATACAAGGTATAAAAATAAATAAAACTCGAGTGTAAATTAATTAATCTAATGTGGACGTACTGTTAGATACAGGGGTTCTGTAGCTCCAAGAGGGAGAGAGAGAGAGAGAGAGAGAGAGAGAGAGAAAGAGAGGTGCAATTGAAAATTCACAAAGTGTTTACTTATATTTATGTGTGTGTGTGTGTGTGTGTGTGTGTGTGAGGCGCGGGCGCGATCGGACAGTGGAAACATAAGAACATACTCTGTCATTTTGTTTATAAGGGGCATCATTCACACTGCAAGTGTTTGTTACGGTTAATTAATTTTAAGGAAAACAAATATATTAATCTGAAATGGTAGCAAATTAATGTTCAATTAATTCAGGTACAAAATTACATATCTTAAAGTTTTTTTTTATTAATTTAATTAATAAACTATGGATCATAATAATATGGATCATAATTCCTTTGTTTACGTTTCAGTTCTTCAGCGACTGAACTGTTTGTGTCCGTTATGGAATAACTCACGGTCGGAAACTGCGTCTTGGTAGTAAAAAAAGGCACGGTTTTGCAGAGTACAGTGTCACAAACTGAATGAGACGATTCACCGGAAATAGATAGGCGAAAGATAGTATATTTGAATTTTGGCACTCCCTCGTGACACGCTCTGACGCATCTGTGAGCTGATGGAGGCAGAACTTATAGCGCTCGCCTTTTTCTGTTTCTCTTTTATTTTTCAACAGTTTTTATATATGTGAGAGTGTGTTTTATGTTGAATGTGAATGTATCTGCATGATTACCATCTGTTTGAGTGCAAATCAGCCCAAATCAGCTCGCTATTACTGTATGATCACGACTATCAAAATGAACGCGTCTATATGAATATAGAGAGTGGATTATTTACTTTATGGTGCATTTGTTTTATTACCAACTGTATAAGTGCCTATCAGCACTTATTTGCATCGTAATTCATTGTAAATGAAAAATGAAAATCTCAGGATTTTCTGTAACTGGCAAACAAAGTTAAAAGTATTTTTTTTTCTTGTTATTCTTATTTTTATTACTCAAATATTCTTATTGTATTTTTCTAGTGCTCAAATAAATCACTTATGTGATGTCTAAGTTTCTGTCTAGTGTTTTATAATGGAAAAAAAACTAACTAACTAACTAACTTACTAACTAAATAGTTTGTAGAAACCTTCAATACTATGGGGAAATATTTTTTTATATAAAGTATTTTATAAAAATATTTGCAGGAGTCTCATTTTTTGATGATATTTTATTCAGATTTGAAATAGAAACTCATGAGACATGTGACTTCCAACCTATTACTTTTCTAGATTGCTCCAGGACTCATTTCATGTATTTTTATAACAAATAAAAAAATATAAAGTGTGGTAAAAAAAAATAAAAAATTCAAGGCACTTAAGTGTCTATAACTTTTAATATTTTTGAGCATTATCAAATCTGGTTAATAAAAAGTAAAGCCCAAAGAGTCTTCTTTCCAAAGACACCAAAATTATGTTTGTAACACACTGAAGTAGGAAACTGTTACAATTATAAGTTTGGTAGAGCACTTTCAGCTGTGAGTCCCATTATGGGGGTTGTTGGCTAACAGTTTAAATTATTTATTTTCCTTTAGTGGTATAGCCTGAGACATGCACAAGCATTCTACATTTTGGTTTTGCTTTTCCCTCCATTGTACCGAACCGTGATGTCTGAACTGAGATATGAACCGAACTGTGACTTCTGTGTAACTTTCTACTCCTAGTATGTATCAGTGGTACACACAAGAAATCTGTTAGTTAGGTTAGGTGCTATTTATATCAGCTCTTTGTCACATTTGTTTTGAGTGGCCCTGTTGGTTTCAATGCGGTTTAAATTCAATGCTTTGAGGTCATGCCTATTCTATCTAGGGCTGTAGCTATCGAATATTTTAGTAAACAAGTATTGTACCAAAAATTCCATAGAGTAATCGGATAAAATGTGTTTTTGCTTAATTAAAGTGCAATATTAATTATGCAAGAGAAAACAAGACTCTTGGGTCTCTTAAAATGAACAACTAAGTTTCCTTTATTAGAAAAAATATATTTTTATTTTTTATATGCATAGAATGCAATGCATACATCAACAATAAACATTTAAGTACTACCCATTGTTTCTCTGTCTGTACTTGTACTGTGAACAATGACAAAGTTGACAGATGAATTAAGTGCCATTCAGTTGTGGTTTTAAATAAAGCATTTTCTGAGATGCACATTAAACATTAAACACATAAAACATTAATTTAATTTATCTTTTAATTATTGAAAATTAAGCAAACAACTTTTTGGTAAACAAAGGGGATTTACTATTAAAAATAAAACATGGTAGAAATGTTGTGTGATTAAACCTTAAAAAAAATAATATTTGATTTTTATTTTTGTAGTAGGCTATGTACATTCTGCTGAAAAATAGTAAATCATCTCTGGCAAATACTTGTCTTTAAACTAAACAGGACTTTTATTTTGACGGGTTGACGTACGTTTACAGTTCTGTGTATGTGATGTGATGCTAGTTTTACTTAAATCAAACGGTCAAATGCTCATGAAGTGACTGTCAGAGCAGTTGTGGAGATGTTCATGTGTTTACGTCCTTATTTAGTGAGAAAGCAGACGCTGAAATCACCGGAGTGTTACGTGCGCTTCAGTGTGTTTTATAATGGAAGTCGCGCTTCTGCTCCATTCATTAACAGAGACACGCAGAACATGCAGGATTAATATTTAAATAGACTTTTCCGGCTTAATATTTACAGATATTAGTCCATATCATGATTTGATGTAAGTGCAATGACCTATTTTTGATTAATTCATTCAAAATTTGGCAAATTCCGTGCCATTCCGCGTTATACTATAAATTCCGTTTTTATGACTGGATTCCGTGATTCTCTCCACGTTTCCTGCATCGCGGAAATCATAGGGCCCCAGTTGTGGTATGCCAGCTCTATCTTGCAATGGACACAAGCCATGACGTTCTCTTTACGTTTGCCCGAGCCCTCAAATCAAAACACTGCTGACTCCTTACAGTATGTGATCTTTCGGACGCAGTGCTTGTCTCTCCTTCCACTTTGTGGGTGACGTAAACGCGTTGTCATATTAAAAAATGAGATTTTAAATAAATTAACAGACGCTTCGAGGCAGAGGAATTTGCCTCCATCATTTTTTGTAATCGAGTTACTCGAGGAATCGTTTCAGCCCTAATTCTTCCCATTTCCTCACCCAACTTAATGTTTTTTTTTTTTTTTTTTTACAATTTAGTAAAGATGAGAAGTGTGAGGTAAGGTGGCTGTCCTAATTGGAAAGCACACGGAGAAATGTAGCCAGATATACAAAAAAGTATATCGGGTTGATAATGTGTGTTTTTGTAAATGATTCAATGATGCATATTTTCCCACAGAGAAACACCCTAATCATCTAGAGAGATACAAAACTTTCACTTCAAACGCCCTAAGAAAAAACCCAGAAGGAGCACCAGATGAAAGCCCCCCGTCCAAGCAAGCTAAGTTATGGGAACCCAGAAGAGTGTCCCAGGCCAGTTTGGATAAATCAGTCCTCCATTTTATCATACAATGCCTTCACCTATCTAATGTAGTTGAGCACCATGGTTTCATAGATCTTGTTCATCTTCTCCAGTCCAATATTAATGTGATTTCATGCAAAACTGTTGTGAACAAAGTAGAGAAGGCTTCCCTGGAAATGAAAAACAATCTGAAAACCACTCTAAGTGAACTTCAGTTCACTGCCACTACAAATGACTGCTGGGCAGCTTACAGGCATTGATTCATAGGTGTCACAGCACATTGGACAGAACCTCCAGACTACAGTATGACAAGATGTTGCGCTGCCCTAGCCTGCATACAGCTTAAAGGTTCACGTACTTTTGCTGTTCTTGCCAGTGCTCTGAACGATATCCACAGTGAATTTAATATCCGTGACCACATACCCGCACCACATCTGACAATGACTCAAATTTCGTAAAAGATTTTAGGGTTTATGGTCCGACTGATGAATATAACAATTTAGCAGCAGAGAGTGGTAAAGGAGATGATGGTGGTGATGATGAATATGATGATGAAGAGCAGGATAGCACTGAGAGCATGGAGTTTGTTGAAGCTGGAGCCGTATTGGATGAGGATGACTGCCTGGAATATCAGCTTCCCCAAACACCATCGCTGCGCCTGCCACCTTCTCAACTTGGTGTGAACAAATGATGTTGAAGAGGCAAATATTAACACGGTTTACAAAAGGGTCTCATGCTCAACATTCTCAAAGTGCTGGAGTCTGTGGAATAAAAGTGCAAGATCCACCACAGCAGCAGAGATCATTGAGGAGACTTGCAAACTCCAGCTCTTGAAGCCAAATGCAACAAGATGGAACTCCCTTTTCTTAGCGGTGGAAAGGACTGTGAGAATTGCCAGAGAACATGGAGAATGGGCCATTGCAGCTGTCTGCAGTACACTGAAGATACCCATGTGTGTACCTGCCCTTTTTTATTTTTTAAAAGCTGAACTATATCTGGTTGCCAACATTAATTTATTTCTATATATGAAAAACTGTTAAACACAAATGCTATTTATTTGTAATAAGTGCAACTTCCTAAAAGTAGTCTCTAATTATTATTATTTTTTTTTTTTATAATTAGGCCCTTCCATCTGAAGCTGTTCCATTAAATAAATGTGATGGTTTTTTTTTTTGGTTGGGGAAAATTGACAGACACAAACTTAGCCTACTTTTCTTGTTAGGCTATCACAAACATTTAAAATTAAAACTCATCACTGACAGAAACAGTAGACTCTCGTGCCTTTTGCATTTAAATCTTTATTACACGCAATCCAATGGGTCTTAAATAACTTTGTTTTTCTGCCTCTATAAAAGTGCATATATAATGTTGCCTTGTTTCTTCGCTGGAATCCATTAACATGAGTGCGTAAAACAATACGCAAAGCATACGCACTGCAGACAAGTATGTTTGAAACAGGCATTACATCACTTTCCCACCGTCCCCACTGCCTTTTCTGATTCTTTTTTTTTTTTAAGCATTAGTTTTTTTCTTAAAATATTGATTTGTACTTAATGAAGTAAAAATAATAATTATAATAATTTAGTTTAAAAGAAAGCATACACTATAATTAAAAACTGAATGCAGCTACAATGCTGCGTGCAAGGAGACAGTCACTTCACAGATCAGCATCATCTCTTCTCCCTGTGCTGCGTCTCATTAAAGAGGAATCATTGGCCCCATCGGATGAGGACGGACATCTGACAGCCAACTTTAAAGGGATAGTTCACTCTCAAATAAAATTTTGGTATGTTTTAGCTTACCTCAAGGACATCCAAGATGTAGGTTTCTTTGTTTCCGTAGTATTTCCCATTTTGATATTTTTAGGTCAAACCGTTCTTGTCTGTGACTCATATAATGGAGGTCTATGGTCACCACCAAGAGCAGGCACAAAGGAGTCCAAATGAAACATTTCCCCATCATAAGTACACACTGATGTCCTAAGACACCAAACGAGCGGTTTGTGTAAGAAAACGAACAGTATTTATATCGTTTTTACCTCTTGTACACAACCACGTCCAACTGATCTGAGTGTGCGAGTGGTTCCTGATGTGAAGTGCGCGTGTTCTGGCTTAGTCTGCGCAAGCGCGGAAAGTGCCGGAAGTGATCTCTCGCGCATGCACGTCACTCACTATTTACTGTTTACCACACGATACGCCGCCAATCTGCACTGTCTGAAATATAATGCGGTAATTGTAAATAATTAATTTGTTTATAATGCACTCTATAATCGTTGTGATTATAATAAAAATACAACACATCACTCACTCCAGTTAATACGTGGCAAACTAAACACAACGTGCAAAATGCTGCGTCTCAACAGTGGAGAAAACTCAGGAACTCATTCAGGCAGGTGTGTGTGATGCGATACTGTCAATTTCCTCGTTGTCATCTTGTAGTTGTTCCATTCATGACAACATATGCTCTCCACTTCTGTTGGCATCTCACAACACTTGCTACTAAAACACCACTAATTTTGAAGAGATCTCGGTCTCTCTGAGGCTTGAAGACGTGTTGCTGCAGCAGATCGCTCCTGAGTACTTGGTCTGTGTATTCTGGTTCAAATAAATATGGTTGTGAAAAAAATTTAACGTTGTCTATGGATATATTGAAATCGTCTTCCATTGCAATTTCATGTACATCTAAATATGTTTAGATCTTCACAGTGAAAGGTAACACTTCTGAAATCTCTGTGTAAACCATAGACAGTAAGTGTAAACAATGAGTGATGTACACGCGCAAGAGATCACTTCCGGCGCTTTCCGCGCTTGCGCAGACTAAGCCAGAACGCGGGCGCACATCACATCAGGAAGCACTCGCGCACTCAGATCAGTTGGATGTGGTTGTGTACAAGAGGTAAAAACTATAGAAATACTCTTCGTTTTCTTACACAAACCGCTCGTTTCGTGTCTTAGGTCATCAGTGCACTTATGATGGGGAATTGTTTATTTTGGACTCCTTTGAGCCTGCTCTTTGAGGTGGTGACCATAGAACTCCATTATATGAGTCACAGACAAGAACGGTTTGACCTAAAAATATCAAAATGGGAAATACTGCGGAAACAAAGAAACCTACATCTTGGATGCCCTTGAGGTAAGCTAAAACATACCAAAATTTAATTTGAGAGTGAACTATCCCTTTAAAGCCGGCATCATATCTATTTTAGACGGGGAAAATGAAGCTTTGCCAGAAGCAAGACCAGTGGTTCTCAACCCGCGGCCCGTCACAAATTCAAATGTGGCCCACCATGCTGAACACACACACACACACACAAAAAACCTTTCAGTTTTACAATTTTATTTTTTACATTAATTTAAAAATGTATTAAAGAAATATAAGTTCATAGCCTAATGTTTTTGTGGAATTATTATTTTTTTAATTTATTATTTTCAGACATGAGCAGACAACGTTCTGCATTTAACAAACACATAGCCTACAAGCGCGCACTTTGGCAGAATTCAATTCAAATAGTCATCAAATGGAGCATCTGAATGGTTTTGTTGGTTTGTTGGTTTGTTTTTAAGGGAGAAAAAAAGATATGTGGAATTGAAGAAATATTGAAGAAATGTGGCAAAACATCTCTAGAGTAAACTTCATATTATTATTATCATAATGTTTAGGCTGTAATATTATAAATCAGGTTGGTTTGTAATGGTGACGTAATATGAAAATAATATGCGTGGGCCCACAAGACTTGCACTTGGACCATAATGCGCCCGGTAAAAAAAATGTTGAGAACCACAGCTCTATAATGTTCCTGAACCCGTGCTACCAGGGGACTATGATCCGAATGTTGAAGAGATCAAGAAGATAACAGAGGAAGAAGCGGTTATCTTCGGTATGATAGCCCAGTCAACGCACCCCGTGAGAGAAAAGAGAGAACATAAAAATAGAAGGAAACCAACATCGAGCCGCTGTAAATAAATGCCTATATATATATATATATATATATATATATATATATATATATATATATATATATAGGAAAATCGGCAAACTGTATATATATAAAAAAATTATTATTTTTTTTTTTTTAGAGAGAACTGACTTGTCATTTATGTAGGCTAAAGTTATTTTGGAAGTTTTTATTTTATATTCGTTTCTTATTTATATGGTTTTATATTATTTAAACTTTGTGTAATTTATTTAGGCCTATTTTATTTTCTTATTCGTTTCGAATGATTTTCATTAGAATATTGGCTGGGCAATAAACGTTCATGGTTCTTATTTGTTTGGTTCCACAGTTTGCCGATTTTCAGGTTTTCCTCCGCCTATGCAGGGTGGTATTTTTATTTGTTATGTTAATAAAAGGTCTGTATTTAATAGAAGTTTTTTTTTTTTTTTGTCCATTCAAGCAGTTGACACCAAATTGCCAATTGCCACTAACTCAAAAGTGAAAGTATAACGCACAAGATTTATAAGCTATTTAAAAGTGATGAAGCGAGGAAAAAAGGTTCAGTAAGAAGTGGACATTCAACTGAGACAGCCTTGCTCTCAGTTGTTGAAGCTCTAAGACTGGCAAGAGCAATCTAAATCTAAATCTAAATCTTCAGTACTTATTCTGCTTGATCTGTCCGCTGCTTTTGACATGGTTAACCACCAGATCCTCCTATCAACCCTACTGGCAAATGTTATCTCAGGAACCACACTTCAATGGCTTGAGACTTACTTACCTATCAGCATTACCTATCAGCATCTTGGAGAGGTGAGGCATCCAAGTCACAACATTTAACTACTGGGGTGCCTCAAGGCTCAGTTCTTGGACCACTTCTCTTCTCTGTCTACATGGCATTATTAGGTTCTGTCATTCAGAAACATGGCTTTTCATACCACTGCTATGCTGATGACACTCAACTACCTCTCATTCCATCCTGATGATCCGACGGTAGCTATTCGCATCTCAGCTTGTCTAACAGACATTTCTTCCTGGATGAAGGACCATCACCTTCAACTCAACCTTGCCAAGACAGAACTTCGTGTGATTCCAGCAAACCCATCGTTTCATCACAAATTCACCATCAAGTTAGGCACATCAACCATAACTCCTTCAAATACAGCTAGAAGCCTTGGAGTTATGATTGATGATCAGCTGACTGTCTCAGACCACATTGCTAAAACTGTCCGATTTGCTTTATTCAACATCAAGAAGATCAAGCCCTTTCTTTCGGAACATGCTGAATAACTCCTTGTTCAAGCTCTTGTTCTTTCCAGGCTGGACTACTGCAATGCCCTCTTGGCAGGTCTTCCAGCCAATTATATCAAACCTTATAATTAATACAGAACGCGGCAGCAAGATTAATTTTTAATGAGCCAAAAAGAATACACGTCACACCTCTGTTTATCAATTTGCACTGGCTTCCAATAGCTTCTCACATAAAATTCAAGGCATTGATGTTTGCCTACAAAACTACCACTGGCTCCAGGGTGTTAATTTCGTTAAAGAAGACGACGACGAAAAATATTCGTTAACGAACATTTTTTATGTGACTAAGACGAGACATTGACAACTAAAAATAATATTTGATGACGAAATTATGACGAAATGTATGCCGCGTCTTCGTTAACTAGACGAGACTGGACTATAATTTTATTTGGGGACTACCGGACATTCAAAATGCATCCTTATAGAAGCTATTGTCTTTCAAAATGTGCGTTCCTGTCATTGGATTATGATTGGATAAGGGCCGTTCGCATATCAGTATGGCAGCCGCAGTGGATGGACTAATATAACGTGAACTAGTGATCTGAAACAATGGCCTCAGCACCCGAAGGAGTAGGGACGAGGTGACCAGACGTCCCGTTTTTCCTTGGAGTCACAATTCTTTGTCGATTAACTTAAAGTTAGAGTAGACGGGATAGGCGGAATCACGCTGATAGAAGTGTTCTCTCTCGCGCACGCTCCACTTCCTCAGTTCTCATCTACAGCGCGCAATCTGTTCTCAGCACTCAAATACACACACAGCAGTCAAAATGTTTATCGTGTAGAGTATCTCACTTAAAGTAAGTTATGGATTAAGTGAACGTGAACAGGTGGGTGAAAACTGAACATGTGTCAGTATTTCATGCATGCCTTCCGTCTTAAAGGGACCGCATTCCAAATTAAATACCTATCTGTCTTTACCAACAAAAGATGTTAAATAAATGTATACTCTACATGTTAAGTAAAACCTACAGTATCTGACAAAATGAGTTTATAGAGCCACACAGATGGGAAATCAAAAATTACCTGTATTACAGTGTATGATGTAGCTGTCCATCTGTGTAAACAATGTGCAAATAATTAAACCAAAAAGTACACGATTTATAAAGTTATGGGCTTCTAAAGTAAGGAGTCGACTCTGAATCGCTGAAACGAGTCGTTATAGATTTCAAATCTTTTGCCCATCTCTATGTACATCACTAGGAACACTTTGCATAATAATCTCCGCCTACCGTCTTGGGAGAAACGGAACTCTGACCTGCCCCACCCCCCCACACAGACGCTCTGTTTGTGTTTGGTGTAATAGCATCATGTTGAGGAGACAGTGTGTTTTAATTGTAAAGGCAAGTTTGTTTTATTTTCACTGCCAATGAATGAAGATCAGAGGAACCAATGGCTAAAATTAATTTTTACCACAATACCAGAGCAGTACAACAAATCCCTTTTGTTGTGTTCTCAACATTTCACTGATGACTGCTTTTCTAATCTCGGTGAGTACAGCGGGATTTTCAAAGCGTTTGGCCATAAAAGATGGTTCATTACCAACTTTATTTAGAACAACGAGCATCTCCGAATCACAACGCGAAGTATGATTATGAAGTTATGTGTTTGTTTTCTCCCGAGCGTCTTATCAGTATGTGTGCTGTCTGAAGCCTATCTGCGCTGATCTTCATTTACAAACACGTCATTAAAATGAAGTGTAACTCCGTGAATACTCAGCGAAGAGACATGAGAGAGATATCTATAGAAAGCTTGGCATGTCTTCTTTAAAACTAAACAAGTGTTGCCGAAAACAGATATTCTGTGATAAAGTAATCCATATCAAAACAACGCGATGTCTGTTTTTCATGTCTCCCTTCGTTATGTGACCACGCCCCTGCGCTGAACGCGCTATTCAGATTCAAACTGAAGCGCGCGGCTTGAATACGCACACACAGAAGAAAAAGCAGCAAAACTGTTCAAGTTTTTTATTTTACTGTTTGCTTCACGGTGAGAGGAATAAGACATAATTCACCCCAAACAGATGCTAACGCATAGTTTACCGTGGAGGTGTGTGCGAACAACCAATCCAATCTGCTTGCATGTTAGTTGACCAATCAGAACACAGTATGCTACCGAAAGGTGGGGTTTAAGGAAACTGAATCTTTTGTACAGCTTCGTGCGAACCGTTTGGGGATCTCTGAGAATTGAGGTAATTTTAAAATGATATTTTGACAAAATGACAATGTTTTTTAACCTTGGATGGATTTAAACCTAATGTACAGGACTTATAAACAGTGATGGGAAGCTTAGAATTTTCATCTTACTGACTCTTTAATTTGTATCTCTATTTTATTTGTCTTATTGTGCTTCTTTATATATATATATATATATATATATATATATATATATATATATATATATATATATATATATATATATATATATATATATATATATATATATATATAATATTTGTATAAGTTGCTCCTTTTTCACTTAAAGGGATAGTTCAACCAAAAATGAAAATTGTCAATTTATTCAAGGTTTTCCAATTTCAATCCTTGATTCAAATTCATCATAAGCTTAATTGATTTGGTCTAAACAGAGAAGAATTAATGATTATTATAATTTGAAAACTACATATAAAATAGCTACCAAAATAAATTTTGGCAACCACAATTTGGCTGACTAAAAGTTGTCAAAAATGCAATGACTTTTCGTCGACTAAAACTAGACTAAAACTATGAGACTCAAATGACTAAAATGTGACTAAGACTATTAAGCATTTTTGTCTCAAGACTAAGACTAAGTCAAAAATGCCTGCCAAAATTAACACTGACTGGCTCTGCACCCATTTACCTAAATTTGTTACTTCAGACTTATGTTCCCTCTAGAAGCTTGCGTTCTGCAAGGGAACGTCGCTTGATTGTGCCATCCCCCCCCCCCCCCCCAAAAAAAGAATTTAGCATGCATTTATGCATTTAGCAGACGCTTTTATCCAAAGCGACTTACAGGCAGATACATGATCACTGAGCTCCCGTTGATCGCACGGAGCTCCGAAATCGGCTAAATATTTTTTTTATAAGCTCTGTCTTTATAAATAAACCGCAGATTTGAGTTTTAAACAACTTTTAAAGTGTCATTTTATGACACGAAAATTATCAGAATAAATGGACGAAAATGCCTTGATGTCAGAGGAGAATGGGCAGACTGGTTAGAGATGATAGAAAGGCAACAGTAACTCAAATAACCACTCTTTAGAACCAAGTTATGCAGATGGGCTACAGCAACAAAAAAACATACCAGGTGCTGCTCCTGTCAGCTCAGAACAGGAAACGGAGGCTACAATTCACACAGGCTCATCAAAATTGGACAACAGAAGATTGGAAAAACATTGTCTGGTTGTTCTGAAGAGTCTCAATTTCTGCTGCGACATTCAGATGGTAGGGTCAGAATTTGAAGTAAAGAACATGAAAGCATAGATCCATCCCATCTTGTCCCAACGGTTTAGGCTGCTGTTGGTGGTGTAATGGTGTGGAGGATATTTTCTTGGCACACTTTAGTATCAATTGAGCATTGTTTAAATTTTTTAATTCCACAGTCTACCTGAGTATTGTATTTTTTTTTATAGCATAAATTAATGAATTTGATAGATAGATAATCATTATTATAACTGAATTTATAGATAAAATGGAAGAATTTTAAATGAGAGTATTAGTGAGATTAGGTAGAAAACGCCTTCTATAAAAGGTAAAAAAAAAATAAAAAAAAAGTCCATCCCTTTATGACTACTGTGTACCCATCTTCTGATGGCTACTTCCAACGGGATAATGCACCATGTCACAAAGCTCAGATCATCTCAGACTGGTTTCTTGAACATGACAATGAGTTCACTTTACTAAATTGGCCTCCACAGTCACCAGATCTCGATCCAATAGAGCAGCTTTAGGATGAGGTAAAACAGGAGATTTATATCTTGCAAATCTGCAACCACTGCGTGATGCTATCATGTCAATATGGACCAAAATCTCTAAGGAATGTTTTCAACACCTTGTTGAATGTATGGCACAAAGAATTAAGGCAGTTCTAAAGGCAAAAGTGGGTCCAACCTGTAGCAAGGTGTACCTAATAAAGTGGCCAATAATTGTATACGATAGCTATATCCAATATTCACCTCTTACTCTAAAATGTAATAAAATCAGAATAATACTTGAGTTTTGGTGTTTACATAGGCTAGTTATTTTTGATTACTCATGTTTTAATCATGTTACTTGTCTGACGTTAATGTCGAGCTTTGGAGTCTATGTGCCTCAGCCCCGGCAGGATTTAAACCCTGCAATATATATGAGACTACATTAGTTCTACATTATAAAACTCAGACGAGTATGTATTTTAATATCTCCATTGTTCTCCAGTTTTCAGTCAGAATGATGGTTCCTGTGTGAACTTTATCACATGAAACGCATTTTGCCAGACATGGAATTCCCTTCATTGTGCAAAGTGATAATGGTCCTCAGTATAGTAGTCGTGAATTCAGACTGTTTGCAGAACAGTATGGCTTTAAGCATACAACGTCGAGCCCCCTTCCAGGCAAATGGAAAAGCAGAAAAAGGGGTGCAGACTGTAAAAAAGCAGCTGCGAGTAATTCGGATGAATATCTGGCATTGAGTTATCGTTCTTCCCCACTTGGTTGTGGGTTATCTCCTGCCGAACTACTGATGAACCGTAAGTTGCGTGATACATTGCCAAAGTTGTCTTTCAAAAGAGAAAACAAAAGTTTGACATTGAAAGAGATGTAACATCAGAAAAGGAAACAGAAATAATTTTATGATAAGGGATCTTGCCGACTGATACCTCTTTCTGAGCAGGATGTGGTTAGAATTGAGGAGCCAACAGGATGGAGAAAGAAAGCTGTTGTTCTAAAACAAGTAAATCCAAGGTCATATCTTGTTCAAACAGAGGATGGGCAAGTGCTAAGGAGAAATCAGAGGAGTTTGCTGAAATCTGCAAAAAGTCTGCAAGTCAAATATAGAACTGTCTCCCTTGGATGTGCTAACTTCTCATGAAGTTGCTGTTGCTGTGTCTCTTCCTGTTGCTGAGTCTCCTTCTGAGGTTCAGCTCTCTGAATAGTCTCCAGAACTGGTTTCATCTGCACCAAAGACTGACAGTCCAATTTTACGTAGATCTAATCGTGTTAGAAAACCACCTGTTAGACTAGATTTGTAAAAAAAAAAAAAAAAAAAAAAAATTGTATTGAAAAAGGAATGTGTTGTAAATGGTAAAATGGAGCAATTGATTGGTTTGGTGTGGGACGAGTGTATAGTGTGAACTGTTAAGTGGGTATTGTTATTTATTCAATGAAAAGGGGTGTATTGTTATTTATTCAAGGAAAAGGGATGTAATGAGTGTGATGTTTAGTCCACTAGGTGGCAGTAATGGATTGTATAAAATCAGGTGCATTTGCTAAGGATTGGTGTGGTAATTTGTAGATGATGAATGTTCCACGTGGAATAAATGCCAGCACCAGTAATTCCTCATTGTCTAGCTCTTGAATAATACAGTTATAGGCTTATTATATACCCAGAGCTTGGTAGTAACTGATTATGTGTAATCTAGATTAGGCTAACAACTCTAATTACAAGTGCTTAATTTTTGGAATTTTATTAAGTTACATTTTAAAATACTTGTAATCAGACTACACTTTTTTTATGGATTCCATGATGACATTCACACAATAGAAATAAAATAATCCTCATTTATTGATTCTCTCTAATTCTTCTTTTAGATCTTTTAAATGTTCTTTTCTAAAAATGTCTACCGCTTATATTCACTCAGAAAGTCTTCCATTCACATAGAGATCATTCATTAGTCAGGTGGCTACACAACATTTGACCAATGGATTTACTAAATTTATTTCAGGTTTAAGAAGTGTTTCAACATTTAAATTTAGTTTCAGAGAAGTGGTCATAATACAGTATAACAGGTTTAATAACTTTCATTTTATAACAAAAATAACTAAACATTCAAATACAATTAAGCAATACAGAAAAAGAAGTTAAGTTAACCCTCTGGAGTCTAAGGGTATTTTTGGGGCCTGGAGAAGTTTTGTCATGCCCTGACATTTGTGCTTTTTTCAGTTTCTTATACATATCTAAATGGGTAAAGTCTAATCTCACTGTAATCAGCACAAACTGGGCTATAATATGTGAGCAGCATGTATGTACATGATTGTATTTTTGAGAAAAAAAATATTATGCGCGCTAAGTGAAAAACTAAAAATGTTAAATCACTTGAATAAGGCAATAAAACACAAAGAACAATGGTTCCCGGGATTTTTGAGAACTGGAGCTTGTAGCCTAGAATTTTTCTTTCTAAATTATGTGAAAATCATCTTGTTTACACACTTAGAGAAAACAATATATTGATTTAAATTTTCTAAGACACTTTTTGTTGGTAAAAGTCATGCGAGTAGGCGTCAACTATCATGAATATCATTGTGATTTACATCTGAGAAGACAAAGGCCTGCATAATGAGCTGGATTATGAGCCTTTCAGACAGCTGTGTGTCTGAGAGGGGAGGAGTTACAAGAAAGAATGTGAGGACAAAAATCAATATAATTTTATGTTTGTAGTTTATTTAGAATTTATTTAATTATCCCACAACATAATTTAATATCCACTTGGGGGAGCAGTTTTAAACAGTTTATAAGGAACGATCAAAGCTGACTTTCAAACCAATTTTTTTGCATCATTACTCCAGTCACACAATCCTTCAGAAATACTTTTAACAATCTGATTTTCTAAAAAAAAAAAAAAAAAAAAAAAAAGAATTATTGTTACTTCATAATATTTCACTTGATTATACATTTAGTCAGGAATTATAGTGTGGAAAAGTCTAACTAGTAAAATGTTTACACGTTGTGTGAAAACTAGTACAAGTATATAAATAAATAATAAGAGACATACTCATATTTATGATCTCTGCTGAATAAAGTGCTACATTCTTTTTTTTCTGAGGAAATCTATTTTTCAATTCCTCAACCACATCGCATCTTTTTGGGGTGAATTATGACTTCTTCCTCTCATCGCGAAGCAAACAGTAAAATAAAAAAAACTTGAACAGTCTTGCTGCTTTTTCTTCTGTGTGGGCGTATTCAAGCCGCATGCTTCAGTTTAAATCTGAATAGCGTGTTCGGCGTGGGGCGTGTCTCATTAGAAGATAATGAAGAGAGACATGAAAAACGGACATCGTGTTGTTTTCATATGGATTATTTTATCACAGAATATCTGTTTTCGGCGGCACTTGTTTAGTTTAAAAGTAGACATGTCAAGCTTTCTATAGATATCTCTCTCATGTCTCTTCGTTGAGAATTCACAAAGTTACAGTTTATTTTAATGCCGTGTTTGTAAATGAAGATCAGCGCAGACAAAGGCTGCAGACAGCACACCTTGTTTGTTATCTTTATTTTATAAGTGCACAAATTTTTTGTTATTATGTAGACCCTTTACAGATTCGATTGATGTATTGCTCTTATCTGTACAATTAAAACTGAAAGGGTAATTTAAGTTCTTTTCGGGGTTATCAGGAGAAAATGACTCATAACGCATATACACATTAAAGAGCCAGTAAGATGAAAATTCTAAGCTTCCTATCACTGTTTATAAGTCCTGTACATTAGGTTTAAATCCATCCAAGGTTAAAAAACATAGTCATTTTGTCAAAATATCATTTTAAAATTACCAATTCTCAGAGATCCCCAAACGGTTCGAGCAAAGCTGTTCAAAAGATTCAGTTTCCTTAAACCCCACCTTTCGGTAGCATACTGTGTTCTGATTGGTCAACTAACATAACCAGTTTGGATTGGTTGTTCCGCACACACCTCCATGGTAAACTATGCGTTAGCATCTGTTTGGGGTGAATTATGTCTTATTCCTCTCATCGCGAAGCAAACAGTAAAATAAAAAAACTTGAACAGTCTCGCTGCTTTTTCTTCTGTGTGGGTGTATTCAAGCCGCGCACTTCAGTTTGAATCTGAATAGCGCGTTCAGCGTGGGGGCGTGGTCACATTGGATATAACGAAGGGAGACATGAAAAACAGAAATCGCGTTGTTTTCATATCTATTACTTTATCACAGAATATCTGTTAGCAGCACTTGTTTAGTTTTAAAGTAGACATGTCAAGCTTTCTATAGATATCTCTCTCATGTCTCTTCGTTGAGTATTCACGGAGTAACACTTCATTTTAATGACGTGTTTGTACATGACGATCAGCACAAACAAAGGCTGCAGACAGCACACATACTGATAAGACGCTCGGGAGAAAACAGACACATAACTTCATAATCATACTTCGCGTTGTGATTCGGAGATGCTCGTTGTTCAAAATTAAGTTGGTAATGAACCATCTTTTATGGCCAAACGCTTTGAAAATCCCGCTGTACTCACCGAGATTAGAAAAGCAGTCATCAGTGAAATGTTGTGAACACAACAAAAGGGATTTGTTGTACTGCTCTGGTATTGTGGTGAAAATTAATTTTAGCCATTGGTTCTTCTGATCTTCATTCTTTGGCAGTGAAAATAAAACAAACGGTCTCCTCGACATGATGCTATCACACCAACCAGAGCGTCTGTGTGGGGGTGGGGCAGGTCAGTGTTCCGTTTCTCCCAACACGGTAGGCGGAGATTATTATGCAAAGTGCTCCTAGTGAAGTACATAGGGATGGGCAAAAGAATTGAAATCTATAACGACTCGCTTCAGCGATTCACAGTCGACTCCTTACTTTAGAAGCCAATAACTTTATAAATCGTGTACTTTTTGGTTTAATTATTTGCACATTGTTTACACAGATGGACAGCTACATCATACACTGTAATACAGGTAATTTTTGATTTCCCATCTGTGTGGCTCTTTAATCGACTCCAGAGGGTTAAACGTTTTACACAGATTAAAGTACAAAAGAACTATAAAGAGCAATAGGTTTAACTTTACAATATGACCATTAGTTAACCATTAACATTCACAATGAACAATAGCTACGTTTGCTAACGAAGTTATTAATTTTTGTTGAAATATACAAGTCTTAGTTCATGTTAGATTATGAAATAACACCGTTGCAACTTCCGATTTTAACAAGTTATTAAATATTGGAATACCTAAGATTAATGAATATTCAAAAGAATTTTAAATTGGCAGTTTATGTTAACTAATGAATTAACTAATGTTAACTAATGAAGCCCTAATGTAAAGTGTGAATGAACAATAAAGAACACTTTCAAACAATATCTAGGGCATGTTGTAGTCCAGATTCAAATGTACAAAAAAAGTTAAAATAGATATTAATATAGCCTATTAAGTCAAAATTAAGTATTCAGTGCTGTTATGAACATCATAGCCAATCCACAAATCTAAATGGCTATTTAAAATACTTTTTAAAAAGTAGTACAGCTGATTTATTTATGGGGTTTCTAGGGTAAAGGCTGCATTTTCTGCAGTTTAGCGCCATCTGCTGCCAGAGATGTAAACAATGTAAACTTGAGGGCTTTAAGCTAATTCAGAGAGTGCTTTTCCAAAAAGAAAAAAAAAAAAAAAAAAATTAACAGTGGGAGCCAGCAGCGTGTCATGGAGAAAAAAAAATCTCTGAATGCTCCACGTGAAACTTTGGCGTTCCGCCCTTTTTCTATCGTGTCTAATGATTTTGGTTAATATGCATGAGGGAGAGAGAGAGAGAGAGAGAGAGAGAGAGAGAGAGAGAGAGAGTAAGACAGCGCTCATGTAGTTTGAAGACTGTGAGTGCGTGAGCATGCGTGAAACTTTGGTTTTTCGCCCTTTTTCTATCGTGTTTAATGATTTTGATTAATATGCACAAGGGAGAGAGAGAGAGAGAGAGAGAGAGAGAGAGCAAGAAGTGCTCATGTTGTTTGAAGACTGTGAGTGCACGCGCAGCCGGGGCTCTCACTCGTTCGCGCCCTGTCAGGCGCAGCAGTCATTCTATTCTACATCACTCACCGATCAAATAAAGCTTTGACAGCCACCAAAAAAAAGATCAATGCAGAAAAAACCCTGGATTGGTTATATAACGTTGGACTGAATGTTGATCCGGCCATCGCGTATATTCAGCGCACATAAGGTAAACGTTTTACAAACGGTTTTTAGAGAAATAAAAACAGGTCAACGAATCGATACGCATATTTTGTGTCGACGTATTTTATGCGTCGACGTCATCGATGACCTCGACGCGTTGTTCCAGCCCTATAACCTTCTGATCAAGCCATAGCTAAATATGTTTAACATGAATTCTTACTGAATATTCAGTTATATAACGGGCTGTTAGCATGAATTGTACTCGTGATGGAGGCTCTTGAAGTGAGTGAAAACCATGACGCTCAGACTCTTAATATCCTCACCTTGCTCCAGTCAGAATCACCCCGCTTCGCTCATACTCTGCTCGGCAGCATGTCTCTGTGTCAGATGCATAGGGAGTGTTGAGCCCACTCGGAACTACGGGAGTATGAGTGGTGCGACGGTGGATATTAGAAAGGAAACCGATTTTCATTCAAACATAGAGTTAATTGATAAAATAGATTTATCACCCAGCCCTACTTGCTTTCATATAAATTAATAAATAAAATAATAAAAATGCAGCTGCATTTAAATGCAGGTGTGTAAAATATGTGCAAGATTTGTACTGCACTGATGATGTGCATAATTTATTCTTATTTGTTTTATCTTCGTTACAAATGTTGCTTGGTTTTATTTTGGATAATTGCAGGTAAAAAAAAATATACGTTTTAATGCATATGCAAAATGTGGGTTAATATTCATATTCAAGTGTTTGTGCAAAAATTATTAATCCGCATTAATGAAAGGGCGCAGTAATAGTCAACATTCAACAATCTGTGAATGAGAGAGCCAGCACTGTGAATTTCATCTTGCAGCCGACAATAAAACATTTGTTAATTAATAAATAATTAAAATGTCTAATTTTCCACAATTATTAGGCAACCTCTATAGGTGCTTTGTGGCAAACTTAATGCATGTGCTTGAATGCGGAATATATTTAGACTTGATTATGTAAATTTAATATTAATCTCTGATTAGTTGAATATAACAAATTAACGACTAGAACTAGAAAAATCTTACGTGGGGGCAGGCCATTTTTTTTTTTATCTATAACCAAAACAACAGTCCTATATTAAAGCTGAAAGCAGCGATGAACTGGCCCTCGCACCCGGGCTCACCGCCAGCGAGCTGCTTTAGTAAAAAAAAGGGCGAACAGCGAGAAATATAAATTTGAAGTCGTAAATGTCAGTGGAAAATGTCAAAGTCATTTATATGTGCCATTCTTCCTGTTGCTAACAGGTGGCGCTATCATTATAATGGAATATTGGCCTTCAGATGTGTTCAGGCCAGGAGTCTTATCGAACATGTGAAGTTTGGGGAATATCAACATTAGTTACAACAACTTCTATTCCTATGGCGAGACATCAAATTTTGTCACGGCGCCATGGACACACCCTTTAACAAAATCTCAAGATCTCCACAATTTAACATTGCAAAGACCTTTAGATTAGACTGACCAAAACAAAATGTTGATGTCATTACATTTCTTGGAGTAGTTCTTTACAGCATAAAACATGACACTTCCTGTGACCAGCAGGTGGCGCTATGACTATTACTGAAAATGGGCATGTAGATCTGTTAAGGGCAGAAGTCTTATCTAAGACGGCGCCATGGACACGCCATCTGATGAAAACACTTCACATAGATTAGACTGACCACAAAAAATACATTAATGTCAAAAGAATTCTAGGAGTAGTTTGTCGCAGCGTAAAATATGACCGTTCCTGTTGTCAGCAGGTGGCGCTATGACTATAACTGAATATGGGCATGTAGATCTTTTAAGGGTAGAAGTCTTATCTAACATGTGAAGTTTGGGGCAGATTGGACATTGTAAGTCTGAGTAACAGCAACTTCCTTTTTCATGGCGAAACATCGAAATTTGTCAGGCCGCCATGGACACACCCTTTAACGAAACCTCAAGTCCTTCGCAATTTAACATCGCAAATGGCTTTAGATTACACTGACCAAGTTTGGTGTTGATCTGAATATATCTCTAGGAGTAGTTTGTTAAAGTACAACCCCTGAAAATGGCAAAAACAACGCCAATTTTGCAGAGAAAATTCTAAATAACCGACTTCCTGATGGGATTCGGATTTCGTACCAAGAGACTTTTTTGTAGGTATTGGTGTGTTACATGTGTGTACCGATTTTTGTACATGTACATGAAACATAGCTTGAGGCACACTCTGTTGAAAGTGTATAGGTGGCGCTATCGAGCCATTTTGCCACACCCAATGGAATATTTTCCTTCAGATGTGTTCAGGTAAGGACTCTGATCAAACATGTGAAGTTTGGGGAAGATCTGACATTTTATGCCTGAGTTACAACAACTTTTATTCCCTTGGCGAGACTTTGAACTTTGTCACGGCGCCATGGACACGCCCCTTAACGAAAACTCAAGATCTTCACAATTTTACATTGCACAGGCCTTTAGATTAGACTGACTATAAAAAAGACATTGATGTCAAAAAATTTCTAGGAGTAGTCTGTCAAAGTGTAAAATATGTCACTTCCTGTTGCCTATAGGTGGTGCTATGACTATAACTAAATATGGGCATGTAAATATGTTCAGGCCAGGTGTCTTATTAAACATGTTAAGTATTGGGCACATTGGACATTGTATGTCTGAGTTATAGCAACTTCATTTTTCATGGCGAATCAACGAAATTCGCCAGGCCGCCACGGACACGCCCATTAACGAAAACTCAAAATCTTCGCAATTTAACATCGCAAAGGCCTTTAGATTAGGCATATCAAATTTGGTGTTGATCTGAATAAATCTCTAGGAGGATTTCGTTAAAATACAACGCATGGAAATGACAAAAATGACACCAAATTTGCTCATAAAATTAAAAATAACCAACTTCCTGTTGGGTTTAGAATTTTGGTCCAAGAGTCTTTTTTGTAGGTATTGGTGTGTTACATGTGTGTGCCAATTTTCATGCATGTACGTGAAACATAGCTCGAGGCGCACACCGTTGAACGTCTATAGGTGGCGCTGTCGAGCCATTTTGCCACACCCACTTCTGAAACCCATATCAGATGTAAATGTTCGCCAGTTCTGAGGTGTGTGCAAAGTTTCATGACTTTTTGAGTATGTTTAGGCCCTCAAAAATGCGATTCATTTTGGAGAAGTATAATAATAATAAATATAGCTGCAAGCAGCGATGGCGGGCTCAAGCCATCAGTGCGAACGCCACCCCGGTGGCATCAGGAAAACTGTGCCCAGTGGGCACATTCACTTACAGTAACCCTCTAATAGTCAAGTTTTAGGGATAGAGCAGTTAAAGGGTTCATTCGAATCATCTAGACTTTGAAATCACATAAACAGAACAATATATATAACGTTAGTAAAACTTTACAATAAGGTTTCATTTATTAATGTTAACTATGTTAACATGACAAATAATTATATAGCATTCATTAATGTCAGTTAATATTCCGAAGCAATGAGAGGGTTAATTCAAACAATCAAGAGACACACACACAATATATAAAACTTAACACTTTCAATAAGGTTTCAGTCCTTAACATTAATTATATTAATTTACATGAACAATAGTTGTATGACATTTATCAATGTGAGTCTCTCTTTCTCTCTCTCTCTCTCTCTCTCTCTCTCACACACACACACACACACACACACACACATAAATGTTAATTAAAGCTTGGTTAAACATATTTTAATACATTATTTACTAATACATTTTTTTATTTAAAGTTTTATTTTAAGATTAGTTTATGTACTGTGAAATAACAAACATGAATATGTTTAATGATTGGAATAACTAACATAAAAAAGATTAATAAATTATTTGAAAAATAGATTTTTAGTTTATGTTAGTTAATGCATTAACTAATGTAAATCAAAGAGAACTTATTATAAATTGTTGCCAACACTTTTCATGATCTATAACTATTTTTAAAAATCCTTTTAATGATATATAAACATTTGTGAAATGATTAGAAAAAACTATTACCAGTAAATTTTATTAGCTTATTAAAATACCTGTATATTGTATAACAAATATATTTCAACACCTGAGGCACCACTAAAGTGAGCTCTATGACCAATGCATTGCAAAAAAGAAAAAAAAAATCCCTGGACACGGGATTTATTTATTTTAATTGTATTTGTTTGCCATATGTTTGACATTTTGTCACACCTTTACTTTGTGATTATTTTGACTTATGCCTGTTCTAGAGACGTTACAACTTTTTGATGAAGCTCTTATTGTTTTTTTTTTTTTGTTTTTTTTTTTAAATATGTTTCAAATTCATACTAGATTCATTTATTACTGTAAAGAATGTCTGTGCGTGTCAAAATCGTAATAGAAATCAATTCAATTTATTTATTTTTTCCATATCACACAGTCCTAGTTCCTTTATTAATAACAGTCCCAACCCACTGAAAGCTGCGCGGAAAAAGCCAAAGTAACCAGCGAAATGTTTCATACTGGCTCTTGGCACAAAGTATATGTTTTCAGTCCTGTCATTTTTTTATTTTACATACTTAAAATTTCTGCTGTTCAAAAATATATTTTTCCCGCTATTGCCACAAACTAATAAGCTACGTAGCAGATTCTGTTTATCAGCTCTATATTACCATAGACAAGTCAGTGGTCTGCTGTCGTGACTCTCGCAAACAGCACTGAATGTGCACTGAAAACACATTGCCGGGTAAAAAATATTATTTTAAACCTTTTATCAGCTTATGTAGACTCTGCAACAAATCGCTGATCTATAGTGATGTATTATTTTTTGTAACGGATCATTTGCTGGTAAAGGGTGAAAGATCTGGTGAGCCACATGACTTTTGTCAAAGAGCCAGATGCAGCTCGCGAGCCGTACATTCCCGACCCCTGTTCTGTAAGATAAATTCTTTAAACAGTGGTACAAGAGGATGTGCTGCTGATCCTTAAAGAGTCACTCAAAACTTATCTGTCCATAAAGACTATAAAGAACTATTCTTAATATACAGTATTTTACTATACTTCAGCATGTTATTCTAATTAAGTGAGGGTCATTTTAGCAGTAAAATACATAAAATACACATTTTTCTTTGAAAGATTTCTATAAATGATTTAAATGCTATATACTCGTTTCTACAATAAGTCTTCTAAAGTAATCTTATAGCTCCATCTGGAGGCCAT
The DNA here is from genome assembly GCF_023724105.1 of Carassius gibelio. Lineage (NCBI taxonomy): Eukaryota > Metazoa > Chordata > Actinopteri > Cypriniformes > Cyprinidae > Carassius > Carassius gibelio. The sequence goes on from NC_068396.1 coordinate 17,469,477, forward strand.
TATTGTTGTTAAAAATTGCAAGCTTGATTTATAAATTATGATATTTTTAATTGTATGCTGGCTCCTGAACATGATAAAGCTATGAAACGTACTGTACTTCCTTAAAATGATGACTTCTACATAAATAAAAAAATATGAAGAGTTAGAATTAAAGATTGTAAAGATATAGTAAAATAACTATTGTATTTTTTAATCTTACTTTAATAAATCGCTATGGCCACACCATTCAAGGTATCCTGAGTGAGTGAGTGATAGATTCCTGAAGTGGAGTGTGTTTTATGATGTGAGTAAAGTAATGATTTTATGTATTGTTCTGTATATGTTTTATGAACTTTTGTACGTAGGGCCTATAACATCTACCTGTCCAGGGACTGCGGGTGGAAATTAGCATTTTTTGCTATAACCTGGCACATGACATCTCTTCTTTTTTAGACTAATGTTTTTTCTGTGCATTGTCCCTGATCAAATAAAATAAATTCAAATTCAAATCCTAAACCAATTTGCAATTTAACATCTTCCGCATATTGGCATCATGTTGAAAAAGTTTGGTGTGAACTACTTGTGTCTTCTTGGAGGAGTATGAATTAATGTACAAGCTGGTTTTATATAAATCCACAATAAAAATAAAAATAGCCAATCTCCTGTTGGTCGTAGCTAATGACTGTAAATTACAAAGTTGACCGGCTTGACAAGAATAATATATGTACCGAGTTTGGGGTCTGTAGCTAAAACTAACCCCCCCACTTTTGACAAAAGGTGGTGCAATAGAGTGCCTACTCCATGCCCTTTAATAAGCTTTTGCCAGTGTCTAGCTATCAGTAATAATGATATGTCTCTTAAGTTTTAAGAAATTATCACACACACAAAGTTATAAAAAATTATATATTAATCATGTTATCTGCTTTAAAATCACCAGAAAAGAATGTTCAAGTTCATTATCATGGCAACAATATTATAGATACTAATATCCCCTCAACAGTCTTACATCGGCCGTGTTATGTCATTATTCTGATGAAGTTTGAAGCAAATTGTGTAAAAATAAGATGATGAATTAAAAATGCATGCATTTTTTAAATGACACACTTCCTGCTGCCAGTTGGTGGCACTATAACTTTGACTCCTAATAGTCACATCTATGCGATCGGCATCATACAACGAACAAACTGATTAAGTTTGATCAAAATCAGAAAATGTATGTGGATGTTTTTAGACACTTCCTGTTTCTCATTTCTCGCCATAAATTCATTGTCTCGCCACGGGCAAACCGTTCGAGGTATCAAAACTTCCCTGGCAATTTTGCATCCCCAATGTCTTGAGATCATGTTCACCAAGTTTCAAGACAAATAGATGGAAAACCTCATAGAAGTATATCAAATTCCAGAGCATGCACTTTTTAAATAGCCCTGAATAGCCGACTTCCTGTTGGGTGGAGCTTATTGCATGAATAACAAAAGTCGTTCAGCTCAAAGAGATTTATAAGTGTACAGAGTTTCATATAAATAAATGCAAGTATGTGTGAGGTATGGTTCAAGATTTCTTACTGTGTTCCAGGGGGCGCCGTAGAGCCCCTGTGCCACACCCAGGTCTAAGCCTCTGCGGCGTCCAAACTATAATTAATACTGATATGTGTTTCGAGTTTCATTAAATTTTATGTATGTTATCAGCCTCAAAATCACCAAAGAAGAATATTCATGTTTGACACGTTACCATGGCAACAATTTTATAGCTATTAATATCCGCTCAACAGTTTTATATTGGCCGTGTTTTGTCATTATTCTGATGAAGTTTGAAGCAAATCAAGTAGAAATAAAATGCTGAATTAAAAGCATTTTGAAAATGACACACTTCCTGCTGCCAGTTGGTGGCACTATAACTTTGACTCCTAATAGTCACATATATCCGATCGGTATCATACAACGAACAAACCCCTGAAGTTTGGTAAAATTCAAAACTTGTATGCGGATGTTATTAGGCACTTCCTGTTTCTCATTTTTTGCCATAAATTCGTCGTCTCGCCACGGGAAAACCATACGAGATATCAAAAATCCCCTGGCAATTTTTCATCCCCAGTGTCTTGAGATCATGTTCACAGAGTTTCGTGGCGAATAGGTGGAAAACCTCAGAGGAGTATTTCAAATTCCAGAGCATGCTTTTTTTAAACAGCCCTGAATAGCTGACTTCCTGTTGGGCGGAGCCTATGACATAGAGTGCAAAAGTTGTTCGGCTCAATGAGATCTATAAGTGTACTGAGTTTCATATTAATACCTGCAAGAATGTGTGAGATATGGTTCAAGATTTCTGAAGGTGTTCCAGGGGGCGCTGTAGAGCCCCTGTGCCACGCCCAGGTCCCAGCTTCTGCAGCATCCTGATGGCCGCAGGTTCCAATGTGTGTGCCAATTTTCAAGAGTTTTTGAGTATGTTAAGGCCCCCCAAAACCCCCGAAAGGTTGAAAAAAAAAAAAAATAATAATAATAATCCTTAGGAAAACAAGAGGGCTCTTCGCCCCTTCGGGCTTGAGCCCTAATAAGAAACGGAGCAATTCCAAGAGGGTCCTCACACCATCGGTGCTCGGGCCCTAATAATAAACGGAGCAATTCCAAGAGGGTCCTCACACCATCGGTGCTCTGGCCCTAATAATAAATATAGCTGCAAGCAGCGATGGCGGGCTCAAGCCACCAATGCCATCACCACCCCAGTAGCATCAGGTAAACTGTGCCCAGTGGGCACATGCATTCACAATATCCCTCTGGCAGTGAAGTTTTAAAGGATATGGCAGTTAAAGGGTTAATCCGAATCATCTAGACTTTAAAATCACATTCACAGAACAATATATATATATATATATATATATATATATATATATATATATATATATATATATATATATATATATATATATATATATATATATATATATATATAGTAACACTTTACAATAAGATTTCATTTATAAACATTATGTTAACATGAACAATATTTATATAGCATTCATTCATGTCAGTTAATATTCCAAACTTAAACATTAAAACATTGTTTTATTGTGATTTTTTTCCCAAGCACATTTTACCAACTCCAAACCATATCAATCTTAATAATTACCATTATTTTTTATTTAATCATTTATGAGTGCTATACAATAGTCCAGGAAAGCTGGAAGAGAAAAACTCCTTATATTCATGTGTGCAGAATTATTAGGCATGTTTTCTTTTACAGATGAAATGCGCTAAAAAAAGAGTTTTAACTCAAACTGTTTTAACTCAAAGTCGAAAATTATGAAATACCCATGAGAAATATCAAACACAAATGCAATACAGAAATGGATAGGTTAAGACTTGACCATTGTACAAAAATGCTGACTGAGTCATGAGGTCAGAAAAGAAGAAGAGGAAAAAAACAGGTCAAGAAGAACTGACAAAAATAATTGCAAAATAATTAGGAATTAATGTGAAGATTAATTTTTAGTCAATTCTGCAAGACAGACTTTCAGGAAAGGAGGTGGAATAAAACTGAGCTCCTAAATCTTAATCCCGGATTCAGGAAAATACATTCCTCAAACCATCAGACAAGAGGAGGTGGTGCTGGTCCTTCACGAGTCACTCTAATCTGTTCATAAAGCCTATATATAAATTCTCAATATATAGTATTTCACAATACTTCATGGTATTCTAATCAAATCATTTTTTGGAATCTTAGATCTCTCAGAACCTGACAGATTGTAATTCTGAGACTCCAGGAAAGTGGCAGTTCTGTAAAATGTTGGCGCTGGAGAATAAATGCTCCCTGATAGTTTCACACCTAATTCACTTAACACACACACACACACACACATTACCCACAGTTACAGAGGGACAGAGTGACATCAGATGTATGATAGTTTTTTTAATTTTCTATCATCCATATAGTGTTGTATAGTCATGAAACTATGCATATTTCCTCAGAATGACTTGTCTTCTATGTGTACATTTTTTTGAAGTGTTTAGAAGCTGCACTTAAAAAAAATAAAAGACATTTACTGGTTACTTTTTTACTGTTATTTCAAAAAATCACCACGACAAAACCATTCAAGCTATCCAAAATTCTTCCGCACCTGTTCTGTAAGATACATTCTTTAAACAGTGGTAAAAGAGGATGTGGTGCTGAACCTTCAAGAGTCACTCAAAACGTATCTGTCCATAAAGCCTATAAAGAATTATTCTTAATATACGGTTCACAATACTTCAGCTTGTTATTCTAATTAAGTGAGGGTCATTTTATCAGTAAAATACATAAAATTCATATTATTTTTCTTTGAAAGATTTCTATAAATGATTTAAATCATACTTGTTTCTACAATAATTATTTAAAAGTAATCCTATAGCTCCATCTGGTGGCCATTATTGGTACTAAGAATTGCAAGCTTGATTTATATGTTATGATAGTTGTAATTTTATGCTGGCTCTTGTAAATGATAAAGCTATGAAACTTACTGTGCTTCCTTCAAATGATGACTTCTACGTATACAAAATATTATGAAGAGTTGGAATGAAACATTTTAAAGATATAGTAAAATAACTATTGTATTTTTTTATGTTACTTTAATAAATCGCTATGGCCACACCATTTAAGGTATCCTAAACCCATTCGCAATTTAACATCTTCAGTATATTGGCTTCATGTTAAAAAAGTTTGGTGGGAACTACTTGTGTCTTCTTGGAGGAGAATGAATTCATTTACAGGCTGAGTTTATCATAAATCCACAATAACATTTCTGAGTTCTGTATCAATCTGTGTTTTTGTTTATTTATTTTTTATTTTTCATAGGAAGATAACGGACCCTTTACTCTCCTTTTTAATAAATGTGCTTATAAACCAAGAACAAGCTATTTATAGCTGTATTTATAAACTGCTTACTACTGACTATTAATATTGGGACAAGGCTTTATAAAGCATGAACTGACTATTTACTAATGAGTGCAGTTATTATAAAGTTTTATCAATGCATTTGCTAATGTTAACAAATTAGACATTATTTTACAGTGTTATCAAATCCCTTAAATGATTTGTAAGTGTTTTGTAATGATTTTATTGACCTACAAGCATTTGTGAAAGTTCTGCTTGCATTACAGCTTAGTCTTGATCTGTGAGCTGAACAGATTTACTGTTACATACATGAGATTATGTAAATTCAAATACATATCATGTCACAGGATGTCAGACGTCAGTATCAAATTAATTTAAAATTATTATTTGCAGCACAAATAAGGTTTTTTAGGATTTTTTAAAATCCATAAAACTGTCAGAAAAGGATAAGGCCTAAGATTTCTATGTGAGTGGCTAAATTTATTTGTTTTTATAACTATAATGCATAAACTATGAAATTATACAAAATGTATAAAAAAGTACAACAGTTATTCTTTTCCAATGTTTTTTATTTAAATTGTTTTTTTTTTGGATTTACATTTAAAAAAATTAGTCTACGGCAATCATTCTAAACAGCTTGAATAAATCATGTTAATATTTATTATAGACCACTGTAACTGTGTATAATCTAACAAACAAGTTTATTATGAAAATAAAAGTGTGTACACCAGATAAATTGGACGATAAAGAAATTGCTAACAATAGTATAATTGAGTTTTAGGTTTTTAGGCGTTTAGAAATGGACAAATCAAATGTAAAATAAAAAGTAATTGATTTAATTAAATATAGATTAAGTCTTGTTAGAGCAAAATAATAAATAAATATGTACACACATTAAAAAAGCAGCCAAGATTAATGAGTTTAATTTTTTATATAGATTAAAATTGAAGACAGAAGCAGCTGGTATATGCGGTCACTTAATATTGAAATCCAGTAGATCCACTTCAGATTTATTTCTCAACAGTTTATGTTCACGTGGCTGTTTTCGTTTATATTAGCCAAGCTATTATGTATTTTGAAATAATCTTGTCCGTGATGTGTTCGTTCTTACGACGAAAGGCAGAATCTTATAGCTCGAGAGAAATGTTATTCTGCCAGTCGCGCTTTCAAATAGTCTTGCGCACATAAACGGGTCACAAACACCTGTATTTAGCTCGTGTTGTGTTAGAATGGGTGTATTGTGTGCATTTATGGCAATAATTTATTTTAAAAACCTCTTAAACAAGAATAAATTCATTTGTTTTGAACTTGTGACACTGTGCGCGCTGATCGGAGGCAGTGATTTCAGATAGGCAGCCGCAAATATTTCATTTTCACACAAACAGTTCAAAAACATCTGAATTTAGCTCTTGGTGTGTTCTAATTGGTGAATTGTGTGATATCGCTGCAATACTTTATTTTTAATAGCTATAAAACAAGAATAAACTCGTTTTTTTCTGAGCTCATCATTCCACACGCTGGTGCTCAGAGCGGTGATTCATCTCTGGTGTTTCTCACGTATCACTGACCACACAGCAATTATTAATGAACCCTGACCCAGTAATAATCATATATGTTGGTTTAGCTTGTCAGTGTGAATTAAATCCAAGTATTTATTTGTATTTTAACCGATTTAAAAGTGAAACCAAAAGAGAGTCTCCTCCCTTTTTTAGTCCGGGAATTGCACCTAGGGGCACATTTTCTCTCAGACAATGGAAGTCTAAGCACATTTACTCAAACAGATGGACAGAGTGAGATGAGATGTCTGACAGTTTTTTAATTTTCTGTTATCCATACAGTGTTGTAAAGTCATGAAACTATGCATATTTACTCAGAATAACTTTTTTTTCTGTATGAAAAAAGGTTTTGAAGTGTTTGGAATTTAAAAATGCAGGAAAATTAATAATTCCATCTTTACTGTCATTTTAAAAAAATCACCACGACAAAACCATCCAAGCTATCCAAAACCCATTCACAATTTAAGTTCCTCAATGTTTTTTCAACATGTAGACAAAGTTTTGTGTGTATAGTGTTACTCTCCTCTGAGCAGTATGCATTAATTCACAGCTAAATGTAAAAAACAATCCACATTCAAATCAAAATAGCCGACTTCCTGTTGGTCGTAGCTGATGACTGTGAATTAGAAAGTTGTCCGTCTTGATAAGAACAATTTTTGTACTGAGTTTGGTGTCTGTAGCTAAAACTAACCCCCCCACTTTTGACAAAAGGTGGCGCTATAGAGCCCTCTTATGAACTTTTGCCAGTGTCTAGCTGTCACTAATACTGATATGTGTTCTGAGTTTGATGAAATTCTAAGCATGTTATATGCCTCAAAATCACCTGAGAAGTATTCCAGTTTGACATGCTGCCACGGCAACAATATTTTTAGATATCAATATCCCCCCAGCAGATTTATATCGGCTGTGTTTTAACATTATTCTGATGAAGTTTGAAGCAAATAGAGTAAAATAAGATGCTGAATTCAAAGCATTTTGAAAATGACACACTTCCTGCTGCCAGTTGGTGGCGCTATAACTTTGACTCCTAATAGTCACATATATGCGATCGACATCATACAATGAATAATCTGATGAAGTTTGATTAAAATTAGGAAATGTATGTGGTGGATGGTATTAGACACTTCCTGTTTCTCAATTCTCGCCATAAATTCAATGCCTCGCTATGAGCAAACCGTTCGAGATATCAAAAATCCCCTGGCAATTTTTCATCCCCAATGTTTTGAGATCATGTTGAGCAAGTTTGGTGGCAATCGAGTAAAAAACCTATGACAAGTATATCAAATTCCAGAGCATGCGCTTTTTACATAACTCTAAATAGCTGACTTCCTGTTGGGCGGAGCCTATGACATGCAATACGTAAGTTGTTCGGCACAATGAGATCTATATGTGTAATGTTTCATATTAATACGTGCAAGTATGTGTGAGCTATACATCAACATTTATGACTGTGTTCCAGGGGGCACCGTAGAGCCCCTGTGCCACGCCCGGGTCCCAACCTCTGCAGGCTCCTAAAGGCCACAGATTCCAAAGTGTGTGCAAATTTTCAAGAGTTTTTGAGTATGTTAAGGACTCCAAAAGCCCCCACAACTTTGACGACAAATATGAATAATAAACCCTAAATAGCCAACTTCCTGTTGGGCAGAGCCTATGATATGCAATACGAAAGTTGTTTGTATTGATGAGTTCTATATGTGTACTGAGTTTCGTGTGTCTACGTACAAGTATGTATGATATATGGCCCTCCATATTCCAGGGGGCGCTGTAGAGCCCCTGTGCCACGCCCGTGTATCAGTCTCTGCCCGGCCCTAATGGCCGCAGGTTCCAATGTGTGTGCCAATTTTCAAGACTTTTTAAGCATGTTAAGGGCCCCAAAAGCCCCCGTAACGTTAGAAAAAAAATAATAATAATAATAATAAATAATAAAAAATAATCCTAAGGAAAACAATAGGGCTCTCGCCCTCCAGGCTTGAGCCCTAATAAACAAAGCAGATACAAGAGGGTCCTCGCACCTCGGTGCTCGGGCCCTAATAAACCTGTTCATCAAGTTTGAAAGCCTAATAAGACACTGTCCATATGAAAGAGCAAGAGATTCACACCTTTATCTTGACCCCCACAAGCCATACATAACTACCCCCCAAAAACCCAACCCCCTCCAGCTGAACAGAATTCGGTCTGTTTTTTGGCTCTGAGGAACGGTGTGTTACTGGGCTGAAACAAGTCTGCACTCAGCAGCACTACTCTTTGTATTCATTATTTTTTCGCAGCCCATATTATTATTTTCACAGGACCATGATGATAATAACAAATTATCAATTAATAATTATTTTACAAAATTATATTTATTTGTTATATATATATATATATATATATATATATATATATATATATATTTATGATGTTAAATATATATATATATATATATATATATATATATATATATATATATATATATATATAGAGAGAGAGAGAGAGAGAGAGAGAGAGAGAGAGAGAGAGAGAGAGAGAGAGAGAGAGAGAGAGAGAAACCTAGGGCTATTCTTAAACTTGGAGCTCATTATTATGAAGTACAAATCCAAACACCAGAAATGTTATGCATTTTATGAATAATGAAATGTTATGAAAAGTATGCATTTTATTTATTCACATGCTGTATGGTTGAAATTATATTTTAGTTCACAACTTTAAGTTCCATTGTTCAAAAAAAAAATAAAAAAATGCAAGAACCGTTTCTGACAGACGTATCCGATTCGAGAACCGATGAACTGAGGATACTGCGCATGTGTGATTCAGCGTGAAACAGACCGACACAAAGAGCATCTGAACCGAACTGATTCTTTTGGTGATTGATTCTGAACTGATTCTGTGCTAATGTTATGAGTAAACAGAAGTAAACAGAAGGCTTGAATGAAGGGCAATCATCGCCAATGACGCCATTACGTCGAGCGCAAAAGAACTGCAGAACCGTTTTCTTCAACCAGTTTTTTGAATCGCACTGTCCTAAAGAACTACTGGTGATCCGAAAACCGATGCAACCGGTTCTTGACTCGTGGACGAGTCATTATCTGGCTCGGCTCAGTGTTCAACTTCAGTTCTCTCTTCACAGCAGTTCAGTCAGTGTCCTGTTTGAGTAAATTAATTACTCTGGGATATTGGTTGGTTTGAACTCAGAGGAAGTGTCAGCCACATTAAAAAAAGTTAACAGCTTAAGTCATTTGTGGATTAATGCGTATTGGATACACAAACCGTTTCAATACTTCAATACCACGACTTAGGTGCCCTTGAGCAAGGCATCGAACCCCCAACTGCTCCCCGGGCGCCGCAGCATAAATGGCTGCCCACTGCTCCGGGTGTGTGCTCACAGTGTGTGTGTGTGTGTTCACTGCTCTGTGTGTGTGCATTTCAGATGGGTTAAATGCAGAGCACAAATTCTGAGTATGGGTCACCATACTTGGCTGAATGTCACTTCACTTTACTTTTTAAAACAATTCAGTTCGATTTGGTGAACTGGTTCAAAAAGATCCGGTTACATCCAATGATTTGTTCGCGAACCGGATGACAAACTGCTTTGTTTTGTACTCTCTCACAACAGACACGGAAGAGAAAACAATGCTGAATAAAGTCGTAGTTTTTGCTATTTTTAGACCAAAATGTATTTTCAATACTTCGAAATATTCTAACGGACCCTCTGATGTCACATGGACTACTTTGATGATGTTTTTCTTACCTTTCTGGACATGGACAGTATACCATACACACAGTTTCAATGGAGGGACTGAGAACTCTCTGACTAAATCTAAAATATCTTAAACTGTCTTCCGAAGATAAATGGAGGTCTTACGGGCATTTTTGGGTGAACTAACACTTTAAGTCTAACTAATTTAAAGTACCAATTTTCCATTTGTTTTTTCTAAGACTTTTAAATAAAATGTTGTTTACATATAACACTCCCCAAGAAAATGATTTATCACAATATTTTTATCAGTGCTTTTAAGTGAAAAACAGGCCTTTTTCATTTACTAACAAAGATGTGTCCAAAAACGTTTAAGGAGTAAAGAAAATGGAAAGAGTGTTAAAATAAAACACTTTTTTTTCCAGACAAATATATTTTCAATAAGAGTATGAACAAACACAGCCGTGCACCAAGTAGTAAAACAATTACACAAATGGTCTTCTGCAACAATACAAACTGATTACACTTATTCGTTTAGCTGACGCTTTAATCCAAAGCAATTGCTATATATGTCAGAGGTCGCACGCCTCTGGAGCAACTAGGGGTTAAGTGTCTTGCTCAGGGACACATTGGTGTCTTACAGTGGATTGGAACCCGGGTCTCTCACACCAAAGGCATGTGTCTTATCCACCGCGCATACAACACAACTGATTAACAAATTGCACACAAAATAAGTAAGAAGTATTCAGAGTGCAACATAATTTTTTTTTACAAATTATCTTTATGAACTATATAATAATTATTTACTTAAAATACATAATATAAATGATCGATCCGCTGACTGTAACCTACGTCAGAATTGATTTTACCGGGACATTTCCCAGCGACCCAAAGACATAAGTTCCAGTGCTTCATCAGATATGTACCGCTGTTTCATCCTCGTTTTTATTATTATTATTTTTTTATGTCAAAGTACTCTGTTGTGTTTTTCTGTGCTTTTTCAGATAGATCGCCCATGCAAATGTGTTATTTTGTGTTTATTTTCATGCACGCAGGCACGCAACGCATGCACGAATGACAGACTTTACTTTCACTTTGCATTCATTCATATTTTCAGAGAAATATGTTAAATATTGGTTCGAAAGACCAAAACCTATGTTTATTGGATGAATATGGGACCGACTGAACCAATCTGGGCACAGGGGTGGGACTGCCTTTCCTGTGTGGCTCAGAGGAACGAAATGCATTGGTTTCTTCTTACAAATCATTGTTGTTAAAATGTGATGACAATCACGTACACTAAGGAACCTCTGAACATCCAAATGAGAAAAGGGAAACCCTGATATAATATAATGTTTAATGCACTTGATGTTGTCAATTGCAATAAAAGGAATATAGTTTCTAACTATTTGTATTTTTACATCATTATGGTACAAGAGTATCCTGTTTAAATCAATTTGCTAAATGAGTTAGGTCAAAAAGTAATCTAAAAGTAATCTGAATATATTACCTAAAACGTTTAATGTAATGGATAACGTTACCGACTACATTTTTTGTCATGTAATTGAGAATCAGTAACTGATTACAATTTGTAAGCAATCTACCCAGCTCTATATATACCCAAGTCAAAGCATAATTCTTCCCTTCTTGTATTAGTGTTAAAAAATGTATTAGTCGTTAAAAAAAAAAACACGAATTACATAATTAAACAAACAAACTTACTGAGGGACCACAATAGGCTATGACAGCTGTCATATCATACCCTGGCATGCCCACCTAATGCAAAGCATATAATTTATATATACAGTATACACAGAAGAAAGCCCTGTCTAGGCTTTACCACAGAATGGGTTGTGTCGAGTCATTCATTTGTCTCGTTGTTTGATGAGAAAAAGATTAAATTTAGTTGAAATAAAACGTTTTAAGAATCCTTGCAACTGTAGCAGAAGAGGACTAGTATTTTGTCACGCGGAACTGCCGTAGAACTGATAACAGCACAGTTTGATCTTTTTTTGTCTGACCAATCAGCATAAAGGGGTGTTTACTTCCTGCCCCTGTGTTGAAATCGAATATTCAAGTTGTTTATTCATTTTTCTACCCCTGAACGAAAAAATAAATATTAAGCAGAATGCTTGTTTCTCATTTTTCTACTTTAAAGGGTATTAACCCTTTAACGGTCACCCCGTCCCATAAACGGGACACCTACATTAACTTCAATATATTACAATTAAATCTAATCTAATCTTGTCATATATATCATTGGAAAGGTCTAAGACTCCTCAATATATATTTTACCAATGTTTTTTGTAAAAAAATGTTGGAAAAGTAACAGATTAATTTATAACAAGAGTGCACCCTCAAAAATCTCAATTATAACAGGAGTTTTGACCTTTGTTTAAAAAAAAAAAGACTTCTGTTGCCTTTTTCTCTATCACATTTTAGAAATCATCAGAAATTATCAACTGAAAACTTAAAATCTCAAAATTCATCCTTTAAAACCCATTTTAAAATCAGACATTGCATTACCATGTAAATGGTACATCAATATCATGTTACTAAACATTTTCATTCATGAAATAAAAATGTAAGTTTGGATCATGCACTATAAAGTCTATGTTCAAAACTGTGAGTGACAGTTAAGGGGTTTAACAAAAAGAAAAAAAAATCAAATGACAAAAAATGTAGCACAGACCATATACGTTAAAAAACAAGCTTTATATATATATATATATATATATATATATATATATATATATATATATATATATATATATATATATATATATATGTGTGTGTGTGTGTGTGTGTGTGTGTGTGTGTGAGTGAGTGAGTCTACAGGTGACGTCACGGACACTACGTCCATGTTTTTATACAGTCTATGTTTTTAACCCAGAAATGAAATATGGAAAATGCAGTTTCTTCTTTAAAGAGTAACTAAACCCTAAACCAACTTTTTTTTGTTTATGATCTGTAAGAATGGGGATTTATTAGTGCTGTTCATTGATTCGAGTAACTTTTTTTTGACATTTGAGTATAAAGTGTTTTAATTCTACAATATATGGTGTAAAAACATCTGAGTGCTGCCCTCTTCAGGTTAAATGGTGGCTACTGCAGTTGATTTTTCCTATTTGATGTTTGCGGTGGTACGTGACGTAAGCAGTTTCCAGCTCACCATGCCCTTGGTACAAGCTACCACGTGCTTGGCAGTGTAAAACCATCTTGTTCCGTCAAAATCACTGTAGTGAGTCAGGACAAGGAGTTGGAATTGCGAGTATTGAAAACAATCAGAATAGAGTATTTTAGCATCTATTTAGCAAAGCATTTATATAGTTATTTCGATTATTTTGTGTAGCCCATGTAGTTAATTAGCATTGATGTAAGTGTAGCGTTAGTATTGTTAGAAGCATCTCCGCTGTTCTCTGCCCACTTTTAAGCATTTTTTCCAAATATTGCCAGTGGGTGGAGTCAGGCTCTGACCAGGGGTTTAGTTACCCTTTAATGGTTCAAATACTGATGAATAGAATAAGCAGACACAAACTAATAATCATTATTCAAAATTCGTATTTCATAAAAATATCGTAAAAATAAAATAAAATGTTTTTCAATGTGTATATAAATGCTAAATTCAATTTCTACCTTTTTTTAGTGTCTCTATACATGCTAGCACCCTTTCACGCTACTGGCGTGGCTCCAATAACTGCTTTATGAAACTTTAAGCTTCGATATTCCCGCAAGTTCCGTGCTTGTAACACGATGACAGATGACGGAATGTATAATCTGCATGTGCTTTTGAATCTTGCCAATTTAAAATGAAAGAGAATTCAATACATTATTTGCATGCTTTCTTAATCTGCTTTTCCACTGTGTGGTATGACTCGGCTCGCTTCACTCTACTTCACTTTATAGATTGCCATCTGTGCACCCTACACCCAAAGCATGTGGACATTAAGCTGCCTCTGAAACAGTGTACGAATACAGAATTGAGTTATGTTTTGCATGCATTGTGCACAAATGGCCAAAAACATGGTTGATATAGGCTATTAAGGGATTGTATACAGTTGAGAAGCAAAACGCACATGTAACAGTATAAGGGATATGCCGGTATCTAATTTTCCTGTTGCGGTTAATTGATCATGCTTTTATCACGGTATACGGTATTATCAAGGTATTGAAATTTGGTTTTAAAAAAGTGGTCATAATACATGAAACAAAGCAATACAGATAAATATATAAAAGTTAAATGTTTTACACAAAGTGCAAAAGAACTATAAAAACCAATAGGTATAACTTTACAATAAGACCTCATTAGTTAACCTTAGTTAATGCATTAACATTCAAGGCAAGGCAAGTTTATTTATATAGCATACTTCATAGACAATGGTAATAAATTTTTTTTAAAAAGTCATGAAGAAAAATAATCACAAAAATAAAAAGCAATTTAAGAACTTGAAAATGAAAATGATTTAAAAATTGACTTAAAATTAATTTAAGAGTTTAAAAATAGAAAATGATTTTACATAAAATACAGTGCAATACATAAAATATAGTGTAATCAGTTTGGACATCGCATAGTGCTCATTCAATAAATGCACAGCTTAAGAATGAGCAATAGCTACATTTACTATAGAAGTTATTAATCTTTGTTAAAAAATACAAGTCTTAGTTCATGTTAGCTCATTAAATAACACAGTTGCAACTTTCAGTTTTAACAATGTGATATTAAATATTGGAATACCTAAGATTAATGAATGTTCAGAATAATTTTTTCATTGGCAGTTTGTGTTAACTAATGAAGTGTAAATGGACAATAAAAGATCAAAACACTTTCAAACAATATCTAGGGCATTTGTAGTCCAGATAAAAAATAAATAAATAAATGATTGTTTGAAGATAAATAGCCTATTTAAGTCTAAATATTTCAGTAGTTGGCTCTGTAATAAACACCATAGGGAAAACACAAATGTGAATGGTTATTTAAAGGGGGGGGGGGGGGTGAAATGCTCGTTTTCACTCAATATCCTGTTAATCTTGAGTACCTATAGAGTAGTACTGCATCCTTCATAACTCCAAAAAGTCTTTAGTTTTATTATATTCATAAGAGAAAGATAGTCTGTACCGATTTTTCCCGGAAAAACACGACCGGCTGGAGGCGTGACGTGTGGTCGGAGCTAAAGAATCACGAGTGCCAGTAGGCTTTTGCGTTGAGAGCGTTTGGAAGCTGTGACATTTACCGTGAGGACAAAACCAACCAAAACAAACCATGGCTTACAGTCAGATTCAGCGTATATTTATGATCCAGAATCAGATCCAGAGACTGAAATTTAACAAGAGCAGCATCAGCGACATCGTCTCTGTGTGGTATGTACTGAAACTGTATATATTTGCTTAGCGGTTTTGGAAAATGACTAAGTTCCACTTTGTCGTGTTTTTTTTTTTTTTTTTTTTGTTACTGTACATGTGGAAAGTGCAGTTTGATGACAACGCCGCATGTTGTTTACTTTATGTGCTTACGCGCCGATAGCTAAGTTAACAACACAGAGATATTTGAAGCAGTTTTACTCGTGCAGTTTGATGACAACATCGCATGTTGTTTACTTGATGTGCTTACGCGCCGATAGATAAGTTAACAACACAGAGATATTTGAAGCAGTTTTACTCACCGCATGCGGTTCCAACACACGATCGTGACCCTTTTTCGTTGGGACTGCATTATCCTTAAGAAATAAACAATGTGCAAATCCGGCGTCAAACTGGGCCTTGTTTGTAAAACAAGCATCTTCGAAATGCAGGAGAACAAACACAAACACTTGCACAACTCCGTTGATGCTCTGTAAAAATAAACTCCATCCACTGGTCCCTTAATGCTGTTTCTCTTTTGGTAATCTATGCAGGGTTGTCTTGCCCTGGCAACCAAAAACACACTCCATTTGTGACATTTCGCGACGCTCTCGCTCTGATCAGTGAATGTCTATTGTGCTCTCAGTGCTTTGCTATACGGGAGCGCGCGCTCTTCCGGCAGACATGCCCTTAGGACCCATATAAGG
Source organism: Carassius gibelio (assembly GCF_023724105.1). NCBI lineage: Eukaryota > Metazoa > Chordata > Actinopteri > Cypriniformes > Cyprinidae > Carassius > Carassius gibelio. The sequence goes on from NC_068396.1 coordinate 17,485,589, forward strand.
AAATTCCGCTCCATCTAACGTCACACAGAGCCATACTCGAAAAAAACTTTCCGAAACTTGTGACAAACCGGAAGGAGTATTTTTGGAACAGAAATACTCCTTCAAACGTGCAGTCCCAACGAAAAAGGGTCACGATTTGAAACTTTGTCCATGTTTAGCATGGGAATCCAACTCTTTAACAGTGTAAAAAACTCAGTATGCATGAAATACCATTTCACCCGCCCTTTAAGATTATTTTTATGTTTACAGGGTAAGGACTGCATTTTAGCGCCATCTGCTGTCAGAGACTGAATGTGCTTTCATTCAGCACGTCTCTCACGTGTTCCTCATGTGCTTCTCATGCGCGCTTGTTCACATCAGAGCGCATGCGCTCTTTCAAGCAGCATACAGCGGTGTTGTGCATTTTAAGCAGCTGATGGGAATAATATTCTTAAAATGCATTCCAAATTCTAAATAATTTGTAATGTATATTTATTCACTGTATTTAGAAGTGCCCAAGATAACAATATCATGTATATTAATCACCGCAATATATCGCATTACCGAATACCGGCACAAGTCTAAACAGTATAGATACAGTCTCTTTTAACTTTAATATCCATATACACTAGTCCATATCGATATTTGATTCATTTTACAGCCCTAATATATCATTAAAAAATAGCCAAATTCAGTGACGTTCTGCTTTATACAGCAAGCTCTATTTTTGAATGGATTCCGCAATTCAATCGTTTCGCAAACACAGACGGGGTGAATTTATGAATGAAAGTGTAAAAGTTCTGACACAAAACTAAGTTGTTACGTGTCCACACGCTTTTTTAAGTGGGTTATGTTCAACACTAGGCTAACGTTACATAGTTTTGCTTAAGATAGAATGATAAGGCTAATAATATATGCATGCCACTTTCTGAAACAACCTTACACAGTTTTGATAACGTTAATAATGAACACGATGTTAATATAGCCTGCCTGTAATGAAATGCCGACTGCACACATACACATGCTTAGTATTGGGATTCCACAACTTCCCTTGATCATCCTCACAATTAATTGCTTGTAGCCATTTTGTCATCCTTTCCGGCTCTGTATGTTTATTAGGAAGGATGTAGAACTTCAATTCATAATTTGTTAGTTTATTGGAGGTACAGAAAACGACACAGCAACTCTTCGGAGTGATTGTCCCGTGTATTTCAATTGGCGCCAAGGCAATGTTTTCCCCCACTGGCTAAATTCACATGACGGGGCGTTCCCAGACCAACCGTCTGTATCTATAAGATCAGTACATGAGGTCTTAAACAGCATCAGGTTTATTTAGGCTGGTGTCCCTGTAATTAATGGTTATTTTCTGATCACTATTCCAGTGTTATTTTACAGTTGAATAGATTATTCAGGTTCCATAGTAATTTTGTACCTAAATGTTATAGGTAAAAGACCTACATGAAAAAACCTAATGTACTGTTAATGTCATTTGTATCTTGTTTATTGTTTTTCGTTTGTGTTCTTGCAAGTCATTTATTTATTTTTTCTTATTTTATTACTTACCACTTGCTTTCTTTTTTAGTTAAAATAAATTCAATTCTGAGTTTCAGTACACATAATTCTTGTGTGGGGACGGGGCATGGTCAATGGGAAATATTCTTGCCACCACAGCTGGAAAATATGCTAGAGGAAACACTGAGTACCTTCCAAACGTTTGACTGCAGTATCTTATATTCTATCCATCTTATAATCCGGTGCGCCCTGTATATGAAAACAGTTCTAAAATAGGCCATTCATTGAAGGTGCGCCTTATAATCCAGTGCGTCTTACAGTGCGGAAATACGGTAGTTCACCCAAAAATGAAAATTTGGTCATCACTGACTCACTCAAGTCATTCCAAATTTGGATGAGTTGCTTTCTTTATGTTGAATAAAAGAAGATATTTTGAAGATTGCTGGTAATCAAACAGTTGGTCATTGCCATTGACTTTTATAGTATTTTTTTCCTACTATTAAGTCAAAGGCAACCAGCAACTGTTTGATTACCAGCAATCTTCAAAATATATTTTTAATGTTCAACAAAGCAACTCATACAGGTTTAAAACGACATGAGGAAATTAAAAATTTAGCATTTTTGGGTGAAATCCTTTAAGGAAACAAACATCTGAAAAATAAAAGGTGTATCCCATATATAGGATCGGTGCAGCTTTTAAAGTGACAGATGTTTCCCTTGTTGGGGGAAACTGCCATAGTCTGGTGTCATGGCACTGGCATGTGCTTTTGTTTTTTTTTTTTTTTTTTTTTTTTTTTTTTTTTAAGTTGGATGAAATGCTCAAAAAGCAGGGCAGGCAGACACTTTTTTTTTATTAATAGTGAAAATAACTATAAGCTCTATGTGGATCATCTATTATTTAATTACTTTTCCTGTTGTGTTATGTTTTGGTCATGGTATCGGTTCAGTAGTATAGAGATATTTTAGTTAGGTATCATATCAAAGTCATAACTAGGGATGCAACGATACCATTTTTTCAGAACTAATCCGATACCGAAAATTCTAAGTACCATATTTTTCGGACTATAAGTCGCACCTGAGTATAAGCTGCATCAGTCCAAAAAATACGTCATGACGAGGAAAAAAACATCTATAAGTCGCATTGGACTATAAGTGTAAATAACTCAAGTCATTTGTGGATTAATGCTTACTGGAGACACGAACCGGTTCAAACGATTAAGTCCGATTTGGTGAACTGGTTCAACCGGTTCACTAAAAAGAACCAGTTAAATCGAATGATTCATTCGGGAACTGGATATCACTAGTACAAAAGGAAGAGATATTAATACGTAGTGTATTAAATCTGTACGTTAGTTTAATGAGCCTTTTCTTTGAACAGTTTTCAGTTGCACATCCTCAGTTACTGTGTGCTCTTGAAGAGAGCTTCATCGTTTGGACTGTGATAACAGAACAGTTTGATTAATGAACGGAGGATGACAGACAGCTGCAGTGGAAAGAAGAGTTTATGTGAACTTGAATTTAATGACTTCAGTATTAATCTGTACCTCACATGGAACAGCTTCAGAACACTTGAAATAGGTCCACAAAACGTTTTGGTGCTTTATAATGTTTTTTTCTGGGGCTCAACAATAACACAGAATAGTATACGCACAATATCGGATTTACAACGGTCTCATCTGACTGCCAATACCCATCCAGAGTATAAGATCGATGTATCCCTAATCATAACACCACTAGTGTAAAGAACATCATGGTTTGGCAAAATACATAGGGCTTCCATTAAAACAATAAGTTACAACAGCACAAAGAAGTATCTTCATATGCTTACCACCCCTTATGATATGATATATCATTACACCCTAATGGTGGGAAAGGGTCTTGTATATGTCTGTCTCCTCACAGATTCCTACCTTTGGCCACTGGGGACGGAGTAGGCACATGGTGTCCCCATCCTTGATGGCTTGGCCAAAATTCTTCATTTCCATGAGCAGCTCTGCCCGCCGAGCCAGGAGCTGACATATGCAGGGCTCTGTGGAGAGGAGAAGGGGTTAAAAAGAAATCGACAGAACAGGAATTTAACTTGGTGATTTTAAGGAGATTGTAAGCTTGATAGTTGTGGCTAAAACATTAACAGACTAATGTATTATTGCATTAAATACAAAATGGATTGTAGCTCACTCCAAGGCATAAACAATATCACAGGAACTATAAGGTCCAGAAGCATTTTTTTGGTTATCGCAGTTTCATAACCCAGAACTGTCACAGTTAAAGCAGTACAGTTCACATACATAAAATGAATGTCTACACAAGAGATGTGACAAAACTCTAGGAATATTTATTCACTTTGATTATAATTAATGAAGTGCATGACTTATGACTGTCTTAATTTGTTACAATGATAGTGATCTAAAGGATACTTTTAGAAATCAGAGCTTTTTAAATAAGAGCTTCTTGTTCCTGTATGCTGTACAGATGATTGTTTTGCGTTTGTAGCTCCGTGTAGCTTTGTTTTTCTGTAGGACCACAAACCACTAAAGTGTAATTTAATTCTCACCATATTTTATTTTACCTACCGAATTAATTTGACAATTTTCGACAATAATCGCTTAGTACTAGTCCGTTAGGAATATGTAAGCAGTCTGTTTGCTTGTTAATCGCATTCCTAATGTCCTGGAGGACCCCCTGTCCTGCACTTTTTGTATGTCTCCCCAATCTGACATACCCAAATTAGTTGAGCTGATGAGTGGAATCAGGTATGTTAGATAAGGGAGCCATACAAAATTTGCAGGGCAGGGGGCCCTCCAGGACAGGTTTGGGAAGCACTGTGCCTGCTATGCATATGTGGAGCTACTGTGCAAGGGCTCCCTCCGGCTTCAAGTGTGAGTTAAACAGTCATTACATCATGTGTGTACTCAAGTTATAATCACAACACCTAGATAAAAAATAGGGAAGATAATATTTTCCCTAAAGCAGCGGTTCTTGGTCCTGGTTCTCGCAACCCCCTCGCGACATTTTGTATGTTTCTCTTACCACTTCAGGGGTTTATTCCGGCACTATCTCACGACCAATTCATATGTATTTTATAGGGTTGGCTGATTCGTATGACCTCACTCAAATGACTTTGTATGAATTGTCTAAACCGAAAAGATGGGTAGGTTTAGGTTATTGGTACAAATTCATAAGAATTTTGCAACTCGTAAATACGATTTAGCACAAATCTTATGAATTTAGCACAAATAGTTAGAATTTCTACGAATTAGGTTGTACGATGTGTTGTTGCAGGCAGTGTTGTAGCACAAATCTGTGTTCTTAAGTGAAGTAAACTTCAGCCGATTTCCTGTGTGTAGGGAGTAGAGAGCAGTGAACATTATTTAACATGTCAATCGGAACACAGTTCATTATTAACGTTCATTCTGATTATCTGAATCAGATTTGTTAAAGGGATGGTTCACCCAATAAATTCAAATTCTGTCATTAATAACACACCCTCATGTTGTTCCAAACCCTTAAGACCCTGTTAATCATCTGAACACAAATTAAGTTATTTTTGATGTATCCCGAGAGCTCTCTGACCCTCCCATAGACAGCAAGGGTACTACCACAATCAAGGTCCTGAAACATACTAAGGAGATCCGTAAAATAATCCTAGTGGCAACAGGGCTTCAACCCGTAATTTTACAAAGCTAAGAAAATACTTTGTGTGCAAAAAACAAACAAAAAAACACTTTATTCAACAATTCATCTCCTCCACCCTTGCGCCATTTTGAAGAGTATCCACTGAACGTAAACGGCATGTGCTGTTCTGTGTCAGCTGTGCTAATGCGTATATGTTTACGCTTTGATTTTAACAGACACAACATCCGCAGCTTACACAAAACAACATATGCAATTTACATTCAATGGATACTCATTTAAATAGGATAATGTAAGCACAACTTGTGTAGATTTTGCTTTTGACATGCTTCATTTTGGAATATTTTTGTATACTTCCACTATTTTATCAAATCTCAGCATACATTAATTTTGTCTTGCTACTCACTAGACGTTTGCATCATCAAGTTAAATTAAAGTATTTTTTTGGGTCCTGCATCTAGAAGTGATCTGTTAGTTCTGCTAAACTTTATTTATTAAAACTAAAAACTAAACTATATAAAAACAAATTGGAAAGTGTTCACAAAATAAAACCTAACCATATTATTACACTAATAAAAACAAAACAATTTTATTGCAAATTTGAAAACATTACAATAAAAAAAAAAAAAATACAAACTATAATAACCTTATAGTTCTTATAGTTTTGTAATAATTATCATGTTGTAGGAGCCATTTATATATTCACCTTCTCCGGATAGGTTAATATTGCTATTATTATTCTAGCCACTGGGTGGGAGTGTTGCACTATGTGTGACACGTCACTGGGAGGTAGATATACTGTATTTACAGGTGTTGCAATTAGTTAGGAAAGGGTGTGGATGGCGAGGAACACACGGTTCTTATCGTAGCCGTGAGCACTCAGGTTACCAACAGCACGACAGCACTTTAATATTCAGCACTGGGTGAATTATCATTTTATGTAAATTATCCCTTTTTTACCTTTATAATAAACAGGAACACCACCCAAAGAGAGCTAATGTTTGGAATCAGAATTTTCTGCTACGCATTGAGAACACCATGCCATCTATGCCAAGGCTTATAGGATAGCCTCAACAAATGTAATGGTTATTATAGTTTTGCAATTGTTTTATTATTTTATTGTAATCTTTTCAAATTTGCAATAAAATTTGTTTTTGTTTTAATTAGTTTAATAATTTTGTTAGTTATTTTAGCCTTGTGCACACTGGGATGATTATCGCCGATGCTTAACACCGTGTGACTAAGGGTGCCAATGTGAGTGTAAAACTGTCACTTTTTTATAAAAAATAAAATCACGTAAAGCACAATTTTGTGGCGCTCAAGCACAAGATGGTAGAGGAAGCAAGTAGATATTTGTTTTTGTGAAAAGTGGGGACATCCCATAGGCATAATGATTTTATACTGTAGAAACTGTATATTCTATCGCCCTACACCAACCCTAAACCTTACCCTAACCCTAAAAGAGGTGCTTCCAGAAGTCATTGATCCTCTTCTGACTATTGTAAATTCCTCATTGTCATTAGGATATGTCCCCAAAACCTTAAAACTGGCCTTTATTAAGCGTCTCATCAAAAAAAACACAACTTGACCCCAAAGAACTAGTTAATTATAGACCAATCTCGAATCTCCATTTTCTGTCCAAGATACTAGAAAAGGTGGTATCCTCACAATTATATTCCTTCTTAGAGACAAAAATGGTATATGTGAGGATTTCCGGTCAGGATTTAGACTGTATCAGAGTTACAAATGATCTGCGCTTATCATCTGATCGTGGGTGTATCTCTCTTTTAGTTTTATTGGATCTTAGTGCTGCGTTTGACACAACTGACCACAACATTCTTTTGCATAGACTTGAACACTTTTTTGGCATTAATGGAAGTGTATTATCATTGGTTAAATCGTACTTGTATGACCGCCATCAGTTCGTAGCAGTAAATGAGATCTCATCAGGGAACATGGTGCTAGCTTTCACTGTTATGCAATTTGAAAAACTAATGGAATACATTGTCGATATAAAAAAAAACTGGATGACGAGTAATTTCTTACTGCTAAATTCTGAAAAAACAGAGGATCTGTGAAAATATGAGTAATTTTCAAAAAATAAGAGAGATCATACTAAATGCATGTTATATTTTATTTAGTACTGTCCTGAGTAAGATATTGTGCATAAAATATATTAACATTTAGTCCACAAGACAAAAAAATGCCTGAAATTATTAAAATAACCCTACTCAAAAGTTTGGGAACCCTTGGTTCTTAGTACTGTGTTCTGTTACCTGATGATCCACGACTGTCTTTCTGTTTTGTGATGGTTGTGCATGAGTCCCTTGTTTGTTCTGAACAGTTAAACTGAGCAGCGTTCTTCAGAAAAATCTTTAAGGTCCTGCAGATTCTTCAGTTTTCCATTATCTTTGCATATTTGAACCCTTTCCAGCAGTGACTTTACGATTTTGAGATACACCTTATCACACTAAGGACATTTGAGGGACTCAAACACAACTATTAAAAAAGATTCAAACATTCACTGATGCTCCAGAAGGAAACAAGATGCATTAAGAGCTGGGGGTGAAAACTTTTGAACACAATGAAGATGGCCAAATTTAGTTCTGCCCTTCGTAAGCAACAGAAGATTGTTTCCCGGGACACAAATTAAGTACAATTTACCTTGATCTTCAAATTCCAAAAGTTTTCACCCCTTAATGCATCTTGTTTCCTTTTGGAGCATCAGTGAATGTTTGAATCTTTTTAAATAGTTGTGTTTGAGTCCCTCAAATGTCCTCAGTGTGAAAAGGTGTATCTCAAAATCATAAAGTCACTGCTGGAAAGGGTTCAAATATGCAAAGATGCTGGAAAACTGAAGAATCTGCAGGAGCTGAAGGATTCTTCTGAAGAACAGTTCTCAGTTTAACTGTTCAGAACAAACAAGGGACTCATGCACAACCATCACAAAACAGAAAGACAGTCGAGGATCATCAGGTAAGAGAACACAGTATTAAGAACCAAGGGTTCCCAAACTTTTGAGGGGGTTATTTTAATAATTTCAGGCATTTTTTTGTCTTGTGGACTAAATGTTAATATATTTTATGTACAATATCTTACTCAGGACAGTACTAAATAAAAAATAACATGCATTTAGTATGATCTCTCTTATTTTTTTGAAAATTACTCATATTTTCACAGATTCTGCAAGGGGTGCCCAAACTTTCGATCCCCACTCTCAATGTCAAATGCAGAAATGTTAATCCATGCATTTATGACCTCAAGGTTAGATTATTGTAATGCTTTATTGGGTGGTTGTTCTGCATGCTTAGTAAACAAACTACAGCAAGTCCAAAATGCAGCAGCAAGAGTTCTTACTAGAACCAGGAAGTATGACCATATTAGCCCAGTCCTGTCAACGCTGCACTGGCTCCCTATCAAACATTGTATAGATTTTAAAATATTGCTCATTACTTATAAAGCCCTGAATGGATTAGCACCTCAGTATTTGAATGAGCTCCTTTTACATTATAATCCTCTACGTCCGCTACGTTCTCAAAACTCAGGCAATTTGATAATACCTAGAATATCAAAATCAACTGCGGGCGGCAGATCCTTTTACTAGTTGGCGCCTAAACTTTGGAATAACCTACCTAAGATTGTTCGGGAGGCAGACACACTCTTGCAGTTTAAATCTAGATTAAAGACCCATCTCTTTAACCTGGCTTACACATAACATACCAAATATGCTTTTAATATCCAAACCCGTTAAAGGATTTTTAGGCTGCATTAATTAGGTAAACCGGAACTGGGAACACTTCCCAGAACACCCTATGTACTTGCTACATCATTAGAAGAATGGCATCTACGCTAATATTAGTCCGTTTCTCTCTTATTCTGAGGTCACCGTAGCCACCAGATCCAGTCTGTATCCAGATCAGAGAGTCACTGCAGTCACCCTGATCCAGTACGTATCCAGACCAGATGGTGGATCACCACCTAGAAAGGACCTCTACTGCCCTGAAAGACAGCGGACAAATAGAGCCCCAGATACAGATCCCCTGTAAAGACCTTGATTCTTCTGCACAGATGATTCTTCTGCACAATCTGACTTTGCTGCAGCCTGGAATTGAACTACTGGTTTCGTCTGGTCAGAGAAGAACTGACCCCTCAACTGAGCCTGGTTTCTCCCAAGGTTTTTTTCTCCATTCTGTCACCGATGGAGTTTCGGTTCCTTGCCGCTGTCGCCTCTGGCTTGCTTAGTTGGGGTCACTTCATCTACAGCGATATCGTTGACTTGATTGCAAATAAATGCACAGACACTATTAAACTGAACAGAGATGACATCACTGAATTCAATGATGAACTGCCTTTAACTATCATTTTGCACTATTGACACACTGATTTCCTAATGAATGTTGTTCAGTTGCTTTGACACAATGTATTTTGTTTAAAGAGCTATATAAATAAAGGTGACTTGACTTAGCTTGACCCTAACAGGAAACTTTGTGCATTTTTACTTTCTAAAAAAAAAAAAAAAACATATAAGCGTTTTGAAAAATGGGGACATGGGTTATGTCCTCATAAGTCACCCTCTCCTTGTAATACCTGTGTCATACCTATGTCATTATACAGAGCTGTGTCTTGATATGTCACAAAACAAGAGCACACATATATATAAGATGTGCTGTCTGCAGCCTTTGTCTGCTGTGATTTTCAGTCATTAAAATGCACTGAAAGTCAAGTTAAGTCAAGTCACCTTTATTTATATAGCACTTTAAACAAAATACATTGCGTCAAAGCAACTGAACAACATTCATTAGCAAAACAGTGTGTCAATAATGCAAAATGACAGTTAAAGGCAGTTTATAATTGAATTCAGTGATGTTATCTCTGTTCAGTTTAAATCGTGTCTGTGTATTTATTTGCAATCAAGTCAATGATATCGCTGATAGACATGAGAGATATATCTATAGAAAGCTTGACGTCTACTGTACTTTTAAACTAAACAAGTGGTGGCAAAAAACAAATATTCTTTGATAAAAGTAATCCATATGAAAACAACGCAATGTCCGTTTTTCACATCTCCCTTCATTATATCTAATGCGTCCACGCCCCCGCACTGAATGCGCTTTTGAGATTATAATGTTTTACTGAAGAGCGAGACTTGAATACTCCCATACAACAGAAAACAATGCTGCAAGACGGTTCAAGTTTATTTATTTTACTGTTTGCTTTGGGATGAGAGGAATAAGACATAATTCACCCCAAAAAGATGTGATATGGATTACCTCAGGATTTGAGATTTGGATTTCCTCAGGAAAAAAACAATGAAGCACTTTATTCAGCAGAGATCATAAACATGAGTAAGTCTCTTTTTATTTATATACTTTTACTAGTTTTCACATAAAGCGTAAACATTTTACTAGTTAGACTTTTTCCAAACTATAATTTCTGACTAAATGTATAATCCAAGTGAAACATTATGAAGTTTCAATAGCAATATACACTACTACTTTAGGTAAGGAATGTATATTGTCATTCCTTACCTACTTATTTGTATTTTTTATTCTTTTGTTTTGTGTTTTTTTGTTCTGTTGCTGTCATTCTGTTGCACTGCGGAGCTTCTGTCACAAAAACAAATTCCTTGTAGCTCATTCTGATTCTGTACCATTCAAAAGTTTGATGTAAATAATATACAAATTTAACAAATAAATGTAAATGTAACAAATGTAACAAACAATGCTGTTCTTTCAATTCACCCCCCCCCCCCCCAAGAAAAAAAAAACCCTGAAAAAATATTCTCAGCTCTTTTCAACATTAATAATTCACGAGTTCACCCTTACATCTAATCTGAAGGCGAATAGTAGGCATATTTTGGCGTGCTGTCCTGGGGGAGGGGTCCGGGCCCGGAGCATAGCCCGAACCCAAATAACTCCCCCTATCCCTAATTTGGGATAAGTAGATTAGAAATGAGGCGTTGGGGTGGAGGAGGGATGCCGAAAAACTGTCGTGGGACAGGAGGTAGGAAGACTGGATATATATACGCTTGTGTGCTATTTAAGATGATTAGCTAAACAAGATGCAACTGTGCCAAATTGGATGATTATCTGATCGTGCTTCTCCCGAACTTTGTTAATAAAACCACATTAATTATGATTATAATAACAATAAATGTTTTTTTTTTTTTTTTTTTGGAAAATCAGATTGTGATTGTGTGACTGGAGTAATGATGCAAAAAATGCATCTTTGAAAGTCAGCTTTGATTGTTCCTAATAAACTGATTAACTACTCGCATATGAATTTTTAAGAAAAAATTTAGGCTACAAGCTGCAGTTCTCAAAAGTCCCGGGATTCAATGTTGTGTATGCATTTTATGGCCTTATTCGAGTGATTTTCAATGTTTAGTTTTTCACTAACCACGCATAACATTTTTATTTCTCAAAAACACAACCATATACATACATAGTGCTCACATATTATTATAGCCTAGTTTGTGCTGATTACAGTGAGATTAGACTTTAGCCATTTAGATGTTTATAAGCAACTGAAAAAAAGCACCTCAGAGGGTTAAACTCAATTTCTCCCATTATAATCAACAAAATTTTCAGTTGCTTATAAACATCTAAATATCAGTGATGGGTCAATGTATAAACAACCCGCACCCGACCGATGTTTTCAACTAACCCGCCCGCAACTCAGACCACAAAAAAAGAAAATATTGTACCCGACCCGCATTTTTCACAAGTAGTAAATGCGTCACCCCGTTTGAATATTTTCATTTAAAAGTAGACATTTCAAGCTTTCTGTAATATATTGCCTATATTGCCTAAAATTACTGGGGCTAACTTGTTACTGCAGTCAGTAGAGCGATATGAATGTGTTTGATGTACGGCATGATAAATGCTCGTCACTTCTGCTGCCGAAACTTTGTCAGCCTGTGGGTCATTTTGTTTATTGAAAAACGATTGCACTGATTTGCATGTTTCTTGATTATGTGCTTTTTTTCTGTGGTACTCACATGCACCATATCACTAACGTCGTATTCTCCACCATGTCCCACAGAAAAAATGCTTTTGCATAAAATGCAAAAAGCTCTCTTCTTCTCCATCTACAGGGCTTAACCAAGAGTATGTTGCAGTCCATTCGCTATTAAAAGTGCATCTTCTCTTTTTCGTGGCCACGGCTGCTTAACCTGACTGTACAGCATGCATGCTCTCCAATTTGAGATTGTTGACAATGTTGAGGAGGTGTTCGTGCACCAGTCAACAATATGATTGATGTACGACTCTGATTGACGTAACACTTTTATTGCTCTTTTCTGTACTATTGGACATAAGTTAACAGTATGCCTATGGAGGTATCCGTGTATTTATTAGGCAGGGTCGAATGAAAAAGCAGGACAGATGCTCAATTTGCATGAGGCGGGACAAAGGGTAAAATTGCTGAACAGTACAACGTAAAGCGGGACAGGTGGTCACTCTATAATTGCGCCAGTTATTCAGCCAATAGAGTATTTCAGAATTGTGTCTAGTGCTATATAAATTACAACGGTTTAATTGGCATCTTTATTTCAAATGACCTGACTATCATTAAAAATATTTTCAGATGACTCGTAACCGCAGGTGACGGCAGGTGACTGCAGGCAACCGCTCATTTTGGATCAACCCGCGCATCACTGATGTGTATTTCCCAAATCTAAAATTGCCTATAAAACATGTTCATAGATGGATACTTTACTGATGTCTGGACTCTGTTTGGGATTTAGAAAAACATAGAGATGGTTCAATATTCTGGTAATGAATAGGCTACATTCTGTTAGAATTTAGGATTTCACACTCTAAAAATCATTGTTTGTGTAACGGCTATAGAAAGTATTGTTCATATGTAGAATTACAGAAAAAAAAAAAATTCAAATGTGTACCTGATATGCCTGTCTCTGTGTGTGTACCTTCCCCTTTAAATTTCTGACTGCAATGTTAATTTCCTGTCTTTGCACCTCCTCTTCCCTTTCTGCACTGACTCTGCATGGGAGAGGTGGGTTTCTAACAGTTGTGGACGAAGTACACAAATCAAGTACTTGAGTAAAAGTACAGATACGTATAGTAAAATATTACTCCAGTAAAAGTACTCCTTTTTCAATTTTACTCAAGTGAAAGTACAAAAGTACTCAATTTTTTATGTACTTAAGTAAAAAAGTACTGAAAGATAGATGTTTGAAATTTTATATAGGCTACTTAATTAAGTTTTATACTAGCACATTTTTTTTTTTTTAAATAATCCTACTGCTCAAAATACCTGGGCCCGTATTAATAAAGATTCTAAGAATCCTCTCAGAAAACTCTTAATTTAGCTTAAACTTTTACGTAGGAGTCTTAGCTTAAAAGCGATTCGGGACCGATCTGAGAGCTACTCTGAGTAAGGAAAAGACAAAAACTTTAATCTTAGTGAGGAGGCGGGGTTGACCCCGTTGCTATGTATGACACAATCTTTTTGAAGACTGTGATTGGTTGGTTGTCCAAGAAGGAAAAAAAGAGTGAATTTAAGTATAGGCTCTATTCTAATTCTCACTTTGAATTTACATGCGTAATTTTTCCTATTTGACTGTTCTCTCACATACACACACACACACACACATTATAAGTGTGTATATAAATCCTTTTTTTATTTACCATGCTTGTAATTTCCTAAAAGGTATTTGATTGGCCTAGAATGATAAAAATTGTTCCACTATTTCTAATTACAGTGATTGCTGTCCTATTTAAGTGCCGGTTCGAATGTTGGTTTTAATGTATCAAACATGGAATCAAAACCAAGAAGGGCAAGAAAGCCAAACTGGACAGAGGAACAGTGTTTACTGTTAGCCCAGTTAGTGGATGAACACAAGGCCATTCTTAAAGGAAAATTCGGGTCAGGTGTCACAGCAAGGGACAAGAAGCAGACATGGGAGCGTATAGCACAAACTATTAACGGTTCATTCTCCCTGCTTGTGCGCATCTATAAGCCTGCTATATTCATAAATGCAGTTTTCTGAGCCTGCAAGGTGGGAATGTCCAGTGGAAACTAAATGAAATGCGACACAATAAGATGTTCTGAAAGTGCTGTAATTGTTTGTGTGATCACTCTGCTTACAGAAGGTTGTGACAGACCAAAATCATCACTATTGCATTGTTGCATTTTATTGTTGCATTTTAATATCGTAATGTAGTGATTACTTTAATTTATATATTAAATTATAAATTATTATATAATCTATACCGTCTTATTAACTCACTGTCATCCATTGTCTGCAACACATTTCTTCTTCTCTTTTGCTAAAGAAACTCTTAAGCCTCTTAAAGTCCTCATCTGTGCTCCTAACAAGTTTGACCTTAAGACCTCTTTTAAGGGTTAAGATGCTTTCTGAATTACTTTTTTCTTTACTAGGATTTTTTCTTTAATTTTAAGAGTAAACGCCCACATTTCTAAGAATTTTCTTAGAATTTTGTCACTAGGAGCTACTTTTTGCAGTAAGATTCTTCATGAATACGGGCCCAGGGATCTTTTCCAAAATAACCACTATATGGAGTCAAGATATATTTTAGTTGTTGATTTGGACTACACTGACGAGAGTAATATTCACTGTGAAGTTTACATTGTAATGTACCTGAGAGAAAACAGAGATGACCATCTGATTTTCACCAGTAAGAACAAAGTATTTTAAAGTTTGTTGTTTTACAGAACATCACAGTAATATATGACATGATAATAAGGCCTGAAGTTAGGAAGAACATTTTAAGGAAAATATAATTTTATTTTCATAATGATTTTTTCCTTCTCAAATCTTGTCTGTGGTGTAAAAACACCCCTGGCCAAACGGGGTGCATCTCTTCCCCTCTTTGATAATTACTGTAGTTACCATGTTCTGAACATCACATCTTTTCTTTTGTCCCTAGATGTAATCTATATATACATTTAAATTTAAAATATAGGTGGTTGAATAAAAATATTTGGATATTATATATATATTATATATATTATATATAAAAAAATTACCTTAAGTTAGCACCAGCAAGCTTGTTAGGTAGACAGTTAGCATCAGCTAACAATATCAGTACGGTTATGAATAAACATTCATGTCTGTCTACTTGTCTAGTTAATCCAAACAATATACATATGTATAACGTTACTGTTGACAAACAATATAAAAACAGACGTCACATAGGACATGGTAGCATTTTAATGAAACTGTTAATATTATGGCAGCGGGGAATTTGAACATGCACGAGTTATTTTATGTAATCTGTGTTAGTTTAATGTGTGTGTTTTTTTTGTTGTTTTTTTTACCTAAAACACAGAGACGCTGATTGATGTGTCTGCACTCGAGCATTTCAGTGGGCTTAAACCAGACATGGGGACTTGTGACTTGGTGACTTGGACTCGAGTCGACTCGAGTCGCTATTTTTATGACTTGAGACTTGACTTGGACGTTAAAGACTCGGTACTTGTCTTGACTTGAGAGACGATGACTTGAATGACTTGAATGTTAATCACACCATGTTTTCAGTTTAAACATGTTTTCAGTTTAAATATAAAATATATCAATTATTTTTTAAAAATAAAGTTGATTACTCAGCTGGAGCGCAGGCTGAGAATAGCGTCGTGACTGGATCAG
Source organism: Carassius gibelio (assembly GCF_023724105.1). Lineage (NCBI taxonomy): Eukaryota > Metazoa > Chordata > Actinopteri > Cypriniformes > Cyprinidae > Carassius > Carassius gibelio. The sequence continues at coordinate 17,501,346 of NC_068396.1, forward strand.
GACACTATCATCAGTCATGTCCTTTCTACCTTATGCACACCACGCCCACTTAGATCAGATATCACATCACATCAACATGTCAGCCTGAGGGTTACCGACGGTCATCGCTTTTGTCTTCAATAATTTGCGCCTAAAAACGAGTGGAAAATGCTGGGTGCGCCGCTTTCTCCTTCTTTCCAAAGCGCTCGGGCAGTTGCGCCCCTGAGGCGTCTGCCGTTGCTAAGCAACCATGACGAGCTCCGTGACGTGCTCTCTCCATGAAGACGCGGAAATTTCAGCAAAGGATAAATGGATTTGCAGCTCTAAAAATCGCTTGCAGTAGCTCTGCTACTAAATTTATTTCAAAATGGCAATCCATATACAGCTATGATCAGCTGTTCCTTCATCTTGGCTGAGCTTTCAATGTTGTTACAGGAAAGGATGAAGCTGATTGGTTAGTTCTTGTCATATGACCTGCGGTGTGCTTGGGGCTTTCTGAAAAGTTGAGATGTTTTTAACTTGATGCGGTGCGGACGCGCCTGGAAAAAACGAGCGCTGCTTCCATTATGAGCGTTTGAAATAACGAACTTGCGCGCGCAAAAGACGTGCTATGTTAACGCCCCCCTTACGATCCGCTAGCAGGCTGTCAAAAAAAACACGTTCCAAAAAAACGCTAGGGCTGGGCTAAGGGGGCTTAAGCCCCGAATATTTTGTTACCTTGTCTTTCTCATAGAGCAAAACAATTAATCAGAAAAACAAATGTGAATAAGACTACAGCTGCCGTGATTACCTAATCATGAGAAGTGCATATTACAGTTATATATATATATATATATATACACACACAGTCGGGCTCGAAAGTTTGGGCACCCTTTGCAGAATCTGTGAAAATGTGAGTAATTTTCAAAAAATAAGAGAGATCATACTAAATGCATGTTATATTTTATTTAGTACTGTCCTGAGTAAGATATTGTACATAAAAGATATTAACATTTAGTCCACAAGACAAAAAAAAATGCAGAAATTATTAAAATAAACCCACTCAAAAATTAGTACTGTGTGTGGTCACCTGATGATCCTCGACTGTCTTTCTGTTTTGTGATGGTTGTGCATGAGTCCCTTGTTTGTACTGAACAGTTAAACTGAGCAGCGTTCTTCAGAAAAATCTTTAAATCTTTAAATCTTAAATCCTGCAGATTCTTCAGTTTTCCAGCATCTTTGCATATTTGAACTCTTTCCAGCAGTGACTTTATGATTTTGAGATACATCTTATCACACTGAGGACATTTGAGGGACTCAAACACAACTATTAAAAAAGGTTCAAACGGTCACTGATGCTCCAGAAGGAAACAAGATGCATTAAGAGCTGGGGGGTGAAAACTTTTGAATACGATGAAGATGGCCAAATGTGTCTTATTTTGTTGAAATATAATTTTTTTCTATTTAGTTCTGCCCTTCGTAAGCAACAGAAGATACTTGTATGTTTCCCGGTACACAAATTAAATACAATTTACCTTGATCTTCAAATTCTGAGTGTTCACCCCCCAGCTCTTAATGTATCTTGTTTCCTTCTGGAGCATCAGTGACCGTTTGAACCTTTTTTAATAGTTGTGTTTGAGTCCATCAAATGTCCTCAGTCTGAAAAGATGCATCTCAAAATCATAAAGTCACTGCTGGACAGGGCTCAAATATGCAAAGATGCTGGTAAACTGAAGAATCTGCAGGACCTTAAAGATTTTTCTGAAGAACGCTGCTCAGTTTAACGGTTCAGAACAAACAAGGGACTCATGCACAACCATCACAAAACAGAAAGCCAGTCAAGGATCATCAGGTGACCACACACAGTACTAAGAACCAAGGTTTCCCAAACTTTTGAGTGGGGTTATTTTAATTTTTTTTTTTTTTTTTGTCTTGTGGACTAAATGTTAAAATCTTTTATATACAATATCTTACCCAGGACAGTACTAAATAAAATATAACATGCATTTAGTATGATCTCTCTCATTTTTTAAAAATTACTTGCATTTTCACAGATTCTGCAAAGGGTGCCCAAACTTTCGAGAAATGTAACAAAGTTTAATGTTGTATGTAAACTGTGTTTGAGAGAGAGAGAAGTGTTCAGAGAGGAGTCTGTTGGTATGTTTAGCTGTTATTTGTTTTATGGACTCAATGTTGAAAATGTAAAACATTTCAAACACTGTTGGCAGAAGTGAAAAATAAATAATTTTATGAAGTTACAATTTTGTTTGATTCCATGATGTATTTTACTGAACATGAGTATTTACAATGCAAATCCAAATTATTTTTATTTACTGACAGTTACTTATATCTTGTCTTTTAATTTTATTAAGATCAGATTCTGCAGGTAAAATTACAATAATAAGGTGACTTGACTTGGACTTGACTTACTACAGGACTTGACTTGACTTGACATAGCTTGTGACTTGACTTGCCCAAGAAAAAAAATACTTGGGACTTACTTGAGACCTTGAAGGTTAAGACTTGAGACTAACTTGAGACTTGCACATGTGTGACTTGGTCCCATCTCTGGCTTAAACAGATCACTCTTTACAGCGGATTTAATTCCCAAACACCTGACAATTTTGACTTAAATATGATTTTCAGTTACAATAATTAATCCTAAATTTTGACATTAATAACTTACTTTTAGCAACATCAGACGCACGCGCGCTCACAAGATCTCCCGGTTCTTACTGACTCGCACTAAACGGTTCATTTGAATCAGTGAGTGGTCGACTCCAGAACAGCTGCAATCGGATCATTCTAATTCCTAAACGAATCGTTTGGTGCGATTCGCGATCCTATTTAAAAGTATATTTTGAAAAGACTCAATTCGTTCATGATGAATCAGACACCGCTTCTGCGTGTCGGAGCACGTGATATATAGGGAATAACGATATGTTTTATGAAATGTAGTGAAGTAAAAAGTACGATTTTATGCTTTGGAATGTTGTGAAGTAAAAGTAAAAGTTACTCGAAAAAAACTACTCCAGTAAAGTACAGATACTTGAAAAATGTACTTAAGTACAGTAACGAAGTAAAGCTACTCCGTTACTGTCCACCACTGGTTTCTAAAGAGCTCTAATGAATCTGATTACATCTTTTTATTTTTAAATACTTTTGTATTTAAATCTGTCAAGTATATCATATATGGGACATTATTATTCATGTATATCGGATTATTTTTATATTTTCATCAAGTTTGAGCACTTTTTGCTGATGTGAACTCTAAGCACATGCTAATTGCATTGCATTCTACATTTATGTTACAGAAGCGAAAGAGGGTGAATTCACAAAGACTAAAAATAATATATTGTCTTATCAGGTATGCGGTTTTGTTACCAATGTTTTAAAATACATTTCATTTCATGGTTTGAATGTTTTATTTCTCTCTATTTTCCCCATTTCTGCACTGTCTCTGCATGGGAGAGAAGCGAAAGAGGGTGAATTTACACACACTAAAAATAATATTGTCTCATCAGATTAAAGGAAAAGTTGAGCTGTCATCTGATGTCCGACTGGTCATTTCATAAAAAAAAAGTACAACGCAGACTACACCGGTTACACGTGGTGCCGTGACCATTTCGGATCACCTGATCAGCTCTTTGCAGATCGCCATGGGAGCGTGACGGCTCACCTGCTTCACCGATCTCCTCTCCCAGTCTCCCTCACCGCAGCCCAGTGCTTGTGGATAAGGAGGGCGGGTGTGTAACAAACATTGTGTGACAGATTGTTGCTTTTTAAAGGGACGGTACAGAGTTTAATTGTCTTTATCATTAACGTTTTTTTTTTTTTTTCTTCTCCTGGTGACTTTGGTTCATCGTTAAAGCACATTAATTAAGAGAGACTTTGCCTTAAAGAAACGGAACGCTTCAGTGACCATCAAGCATTTTTCCCTTATTATATATTTTATTTTCATTTCAGTTTGCGATTTTGAGTTTTCTGAGGCAGTTATTGCATTTTTGAAGACACTGATATGACACTGAGTGATGTTTGAGGACACTGATAGACAGGAAAATCTTAGTCCTGTGCAACAACCCAGTGCTATGTTCCCAGCAGGCAGGGGTAGTGGGGCTAGAGTACTGCACAAAATGTCTGATTTTTCAAATCAGTGTTTAGGAAGAGGGAGGGCATTCTTTAATCCAGAAACTGACTATGTACACGTGTCTGATTCAGCTATTGGTGCTTCAGGGAGTCCAGCTGCTTGTTCTACCCCTTTCACACGTACAAATGCTGATCATGCTATTTCTGCTGAGTCTTTAGGGGATATTATTTCTGATTTAGTACAGAAAATTGGTCAGAGCATTTCAGCCAGTCTCAATTTAACACAACAGCCAAGACAAATGCAGTCAAAGTCAAATGTGCAACATTCAAGTGAATGTGTTGAGGCTTCTAACTTTAAAGTCATTGTCCAAAATTATGTTAAACCTCCACCTTTCTTTAGGGGTGATAAAAGTGATTATTTTACTGTGCATGAATGGGAGGACATGATGTACAGTTATTTGAACAGTAAGAAATACACCAATGACACTGAAGCCTCTGATGCCATTTTGATCAGGTTAGCGGGAAAAGCGAGGGATGTAGTCAGTGTACTTGCGCAGTTTCCCAGAGCCAACTTCTACAGTGCTCCCTAGCACAGTCTTTGATATTCTGAAACGAAATTTAAGTGAGTTAACATATTCGAACATGCCTATTGCTGACTTTTACAACACTCTCCCTAAGACGGATGAGAGCCAAATGGACTATTGGATGCGACTGAATAAGGCAATTGATGTGGCTGATGAGTTTTTAAGTAGGCGCAACAAGTGCATTGAAGACCCTGCAGCTGAAGCTGTAATGATGTTTGTTTCTCACTGTCCAGATCCTGGCCTTGCTTTGTCTTTTCAGTTCAAGCCTGCTGAACAGTGGACTGCTGCTGAGGTTCAAGAATGACTGGATTGTCATGGCAGGAACCTGAAAACAGCTTCTGTTAGAACCACACGCTACTTACCTGTGTCCGCTTGCCATCAGAACTATGTGACTGTCAGTGATGATCCTGTACCCAGTTGTCCCATACAGCCTGAACTCTCATCAGGTCAGTTACCATGCACAAATAGTCAGCTCAACCCCTCAACCCCAATGCCTCTCCTTTTACGCCTAATGCCAGTATGCAGCAGTTGGTTGGCATGATGGATAAAGTTTTATCGCTATGCACTGCCTCACTGTCCTCATCTCATCCTGGTAGAACCATTAAAACTTCAGACCCCAAGTCCAGCATGAATTCAACATGTAGAGTGTGTCGGTCTACAGAGCACACCACGTGTGCGCACTGCATAGGCTTTGCTGTAACTTCCTCAAACCTGGACACTTTAAAAGTAATTACCCTGATGTTGCAGGCCTTGAACCACTTTCTCCTGCCACACAGTTAAACTAAAATTTATGGAGAGGGTAAGCATGGGCAGTTGGTGAACTTCCCCTAAATGATGAGTCAGACCCACAAGAAATTTTTGTAAATAGTTGCAAGTTGTTGCCACCCAGCAAAACAGTGCTATTTGTGGGATCTCAGAAAATTAATGGAGCTAGTGATCTGTTCTGTTCCTGTGAACGTTGGCAGCCAGTCTATACTGAATGGTTTGCTTGATTCAGGTAGTATGGCTTGCACCCTGAGTATGGAAGGGGAATCAAAGTTGCTTGCCAATGGAGTTCTCCCACATCTTTCAGTTATTCTTGGAAACGTGGTCCTCGTTGGTTGTGGTGGTCTTACTATTCAGCCTAAGTGCACGTATGATCTAGAAGTAGAAGTTTATGGATTTAAGTTCATCGTACTTACTTTACTAGTTAAATCCCTGGATGTTCATGAATCGCAAAGCCACTGTTCAATTTGACGGCTGGACAAAAATGTTTGGCGAGGGGCAGAAGCGGTTGCAATAGAGCTGGCACTTTCAGAGAGTTGTCTCCCCAAGACTGGACTCCTGCTTGTGATGTCGCCTTTGTTGAGTCGGAAAGAGCCCTTGTCCAGAGTGTCGTGCTCGCGCATCCTGACTTTGAGCGCCCCTTTATTCTCTGCACTGATGCATCGTTGGATGGCTTAGGTGCAGTGCTTTCTCAAGTTCCCACTGGCGAGGATAAAGCACGTCCTATAACCTTCGCAAGCAAGTCTTTGAGCCGCAGCCAAGCCAATTACCCTGCACACAGACTGGAGTTCCTGGCTCTAAAGTGTCCTGGCTCTCCATCTGTGACAAGTTCAGTCACTGGATTAAAGGCCATGAGTTCACTGTATGGACTGACAACAATTCACTCACGTATATTGTGAAAAACATATGCTTTACTTTGTCACTCTTCTCTGCAATTCCAGTTGCAGTGAGATACAGGTCAAACTTTTGAATCCACGTTCACCAGTTTTCCGCCAGATTTCCTTCGAAACACAACCTGTTAGGAGGCTTCAACTGCTCCATTATTTTCTTCCCTGACTCAGTTTTTACTCAACTTTCTTATTCCTCCCACCAGGTTCTATCCGCTACACATCTCTAGCCACAGAGCGCCATCAACAGGCAAGGAGTAATAATTAGATTCATTATTAGAAAATACGGAATTAGCTTCCACTGTTATGCTGATGATACTCAGCTATATATCTCAACGAGACCAGATGAAACTTCCCAATTATCTAAGCTAACAGAGTGTGTTAAAAATGTAAAAGATTGGATGACAAATAATTTTCTCCAATTAAATTCGGATAAGACTGAGATATTAATTATTGGACCAAAAAACACTACACAGAATCTTGTAGATTACAATTTGCAACTAGACGGATGTACTGTTACTTCCTCTACAGTCAGAAATATGGGTGTCATATTAGACAGCAATTCGTCTTTTGAAAATCATATTTCCAATGTTACAAAAACTGCATTCTTCCATCTTAGAAACATTGTCAAGCTACGAAACATGTTATCGGTTTCTAATGCAGAAAAGCTAGTTCATGCATTTATGACCTCTAGACTGGACTATTGTAATGCACTTCTAGGTGGTTGTCCTGCTTCGTCAATAAACAAGCTACAGGTAGTCCAAAATGCAGAGTCCTTACCAGGTCAAGAAAATATGATCATATTACCCCAATTTTACAGTCTCTGCACTGGCTACCTATTAAGTTCCGTATCAGTTACAAATTATCATTACTTACCTATAAGGCCCTAAAGGTTTAGCTCCTGCGTACCTAACTAGCCTTCTTCCACGCTACAACCCATCACGCACCCTAAGGTCACAAAACGCTGGACTTTTGGTAGTTCCTAGGATAGCTAAGTCCACTAAAGAAGGTAGAGCTTTTTCACATTTGGCTCCCAAACTCTGGAATAGCCTTCCTGATAATGTTCGGGGTTCAGACACACTCTCTCTGTTTAAATCTAGATTAAAAACGCATCTCTTTCGCCAAGCATTCGAATAATGTATCTCTTAAATTGTGAGTGTAGTTGCACCTGATCAAATGTGCATTTTTATTCATTAGCTTGGGTTAAACAGACTACGTCTTGTATTAATTTTTTCTAAAAATCGTGTCAAACTTGCACAAACTGACAGTCACCACCATAAGCTACTACTAAATATTGTAGAAACATAATTTTCTGTAAAGTTGCTTTGTAACGATTCATATTGTAAAAAGCGCATACAAATAAACTTGAATTTAATTGAATTAATAACACAATTACCATACATTACAGTGTAGTGCTGCAACGCGTCACACTGTTTACATCTCGCGTAATGGCATTCTATCACAAAATCAGAGACCACTGTTATCAAAAGTATGGGAATACTTCAAACAGAGGCCAAATAAAATGGCCATTTGTTCCCCTTGAAAAACAGATATGGTGTACCACGGCACCACAACTGCGATGCATGAGAACCTCAGAGGAAAACATCCTGGTGCTCTCCATTGTTACGGTTTAACTGTTTACCGTGTGATCTGGTAACCAACTTCCTGGTTCAGATCTCTGCTGCAGATGTGATGGAACGACCGCAGCAGATTCTAAAAGTACAAACTGATGTGATATTATTAAGTGTCTAATAAACGCAGACTTGCTCATTGCATGATTCTGATATTCTTGTAAAGATTACAAGTTATTAGTATGATCACACGTAGCAGCTGAAGTAAGGATAAAATAAAAAATAAAGTAAGTCTGTGTTGGCATGAGTTTCGAACACACGTTAGGGGCCGTTCACATATCGTGCCTAAAAATGCGTGGAAAATGCTAGTCGTGCCGCTTTCTCCTTCTTTCCAAAGCGCTCGGGCAGTTGCGCCCCTGGGATGTCTGTCGTAGCTAAGCAACCATGACGTGCTCTCTCCATGAAGACGCGGAAATTTCAGCAAGGGATAAATGTATTTGCAGCACTTAAAATTGCTTGCAGTAGCTCTGCTATGATATACAGCTATGATAAGCAGTTCCGTCATCTTAGCTGAGCTTTCAATGTTGTAATGGGAAAAGATGAAGCCGATTGGTAAGTTCTTGTCACATGACCCGCAGTGCGCTTGCGGCATTCTAAAAAGTTGAGATGTTTCGATGCGGTGCGGACACGCCTGTTTTCGCGTGTGCGTCGCGACCACATCGCTTCCATTATGAGCATCGGAAACAACGAACTTGAGCACGCAAAAGACGTGATATGTGAACGGCCCCTTAAAAGACAACAGTCACAAACCACCTAGCTAACCCGAATCAGCTCCAGATCTCTACAAATCATGCTAAACCATAGCAGAACCCTGACTACATTTTATGGTTTGTGATGCTAAAGAACATTTCATGACATCTCAGACAACTGTAAATTTGTGGCTACTGTGGTTTAATTAAAAGCGATATCGTAAACTCATATTTACCATAGTAAAATAATTTTATTTGCCTCTATTTTTGTATATTGTAAAAACTTCAACCACATTGGTTGAAAATGAATAAAGGTTGAAATATTATATTAGAAGTTGTACTTATATTTTTTTGTAAAGTTATCCAAAGGATTCATTAGCTAATCAAAAAAGAACATTAGATTAATTATTTATTGTAAGAAAAATAATCGTTAGAGTAGTCAACTAAACGGAAAAATAATCGTTAGATTAGTCAACAGAAAAAATAATCATTAGTTGCAGCTCTATTACAGTGTTCTTTCATTGAAAAGTATGCATTTTGTTTATTCACAGGCTATATGGTTGGAGTTAAAAGAAGAAAAAAGTGGGTGCTTTGTTTCGGAAAACGAATACAGTTCGTAAAAAATTATAAGATGAAAAAGTCATGATAACATTAATTCATATAAATAATTTAAGAAATTAAGACCTTTTTTATACTAGATTCAACTTGAATTTCAATATTTCTAAAGGAGTTTATAAGTTGAAATTTTAAAATGTTCATGAAACTTGAAAAATAGTTAACAACATAGCCTAGATTAGGCCCAGACTCTGTTCCTAAGCAAGGTAAGGTTGGGTTCTCTTATTCGGGAGAAATCCAAACGTTTCCATATTCGTGATGTTCATGATATTTCGGATCATTATTTAGTTTTGTGCAAACTTCATATAGCCAACATTGTAAATTCTAATTCTTGTTACAAGTATGGAAGAACCATCACTTCTACCACAAAAGGCTGCTTTTTAAGTTATCTTCCTGATGCATCCAAATTCCTTAGCATATCCAAAATCTCAGAACAACTTGATGTAACAGAAACTATGGACTCTCTCTTTTCTAGCATTTTAAATACAGTTGCTCCTTTACGCTTAAGCAAGGTTAAGGAAACCAGTATGACACCATGGTATAATAAGCATACTCGCACCCTAAAGAGAGCAGCCCGAAAAATGGAGCGCAGCTGGAGGAATACAAAACTAAAGGCATTTCGTATTGCTTGGCGGGAAAGTAACCTATCCTACAGAAAATATATATATTCAGTGTGCCATTCAGTGCGAGCAGCAGTCCACATTGGCATATTTTTTGCTCATTATGATTTTTTTTGCATCAATGCTGACACGCGTGAACTACAAAGCCTATTTTACATAATGAATAATAGTTTAGATTCAAATGGGCAAGTCAAGTCACCTTTATTTATATAGCGCTTTAAACAAAATACATTGCGTCAAAGCAACTGAACAACATTCATTAGGAAAACAGTGTCAATATGCAAAATGACAGTTAAAGGCAGTTCATCAACGAATTCAGTGATGTCATCTCTGTTCAGTTTAAATAGTGTCTATGCATTTATTTGCAATCAAGTCAACGATATCGTTGTAGATGAGGTGTCCCACATTAAGCAAGCCAGAGGCGAGAGCGGCAAGGAAACAAAACTCTATCAGTGACATAATGGAGAAAGAAACCTTGGGAGAAACCAGGCTCAGTTGGGGGGCCAGTTCTCCTCTGACCAGACGAAACCAGTAGTTCAATTCCAGGCTGCAGCAAAGTCAGATTGTGCAGAAGAATCATCTGTTTCCTGTGGTCTTGTCCTGGTGGTCATCTGAGACAAGGTCTTTACAGGGGATCTGTATCTGGGGCTCTAGTTGTCCTGGTCTCCGCTGTCTTTCAGGGATGTAGAGGTCTTTTTTTAGGCGCTGATTCAACATCTGGTCTGGATACGTACTGGATCCTGGTGACTGCAGTGACCCTCTGATCTGGATACAGACTGAATCTGGTGGCTACGGTGACCTCGGTATAAGAGATAAACAGACAAATATTAACGTAGATGCCATTCTTCTAATGATGTAGCAAGTACATCGGGTGGAGGAGAAGTGTTCCCGGTTCCGGTTTACCTAATTAATGCAGCCTAAAAATCTAACCTGTTAAACATACACAAGCCAATCATGCAATCAGAGTCTACAATCCGACACCCTTATTCAAATGTAGTGTTCTGACGAGGGGTTCCAAACGGTTTCATTTACTACATTTGTACTGAAGTGTGTGACGCTCGCGGTGATGTTGTCTCACTAAATGAGGACATAAATACATGAACATCTCCAGAACAGAACTGCTCTGAAAGTCGTTTGAGTATTTTACATAGGGCTGGGCGATATGGAGCAAAAAATATATGTCGATATATTTTGCTATATCTCGATATACCATATATATCTCGATATCTTTACAGAAAAAAATAATCCCCCAAAAACTACTGGAAAAACAAATATGCCAAATAGACTTGTACCGCTATTCGTTAATGCGATATACTGTGGTGATTAATATGCACGATATTGTTATTGTGGGCACTTCTAAATACCATGAATAAATATACATTACAAATAATTCAGAAATTGGAATGCGTTTTAAGAATAGTAATCCCATCAGCTGCTTAAAATGCACAACATCGTTGTATGCTGCTTGAAAGAGCGCGTGCGCTCTGATGTAAACAAGCGTATGAGAAGCATGAATGAAAGCACATTCACTCTGACAGCAGATGACGCTAATACGCAGCCCTTACATAGTAAATAAAGCAGTTGTTACTTTCTAAACCATATTTAAATAATTAAAAAAAACATTCAGATTTGTGTTTTCCCTATGGTGTTTATAACAGTGCCAACTACTGAAATATTTAGACTTAATAGGCTATTTATCTTCAAACATTTTTTTTTTTTTTTTTTTTTATCTGGACAACAACATGCCAAAGATATTGTTTGAAAGGGTTTTGATCTTGTATTGTTCATTCACACTCTACATTATGGCTTAATTAGTTAACAAACAGCCAATGAAAAAATTACTCTGAACATTCATTAATCTTAGGTATTCCAATATTTAGTAACACATTGTTAAAATTGAAAGTTGCAACTGTGTTATCCAATGAGCTAACATGAACTAAAACTTGTATTTAGTAACACATTGTTAAAATTGAAAGTTGCAACTGTGTTATCCAATGAGCTAACATGAACTAAAACTTGTATTTTTTTTAACAAAGATTAATAACTTCTATAGTAAATGAAGCTATTGCTCATTGTTTGGGTGTGCACTTATTAAATGAGCAATTTAATTTTATAAGAAAAAAGATATTTAACCTGTTATAATGTATTATGACCAATACCGCGATAATACCGTATACCGTAATAAAAGCATTATCAATTTACCGCAACAGGAAAATTTGATACCGGCATATCCCTAATGCCAAATATTACATGTTTAGGGCCCTATGAAACGTTTTTTTTTTCTTCACTTTATGTTTTAATGTTACCTAATTCTGTGTTTTAGCATGTGTAATTATTTAAATGCATAAAAACAACTTAATTAGTTAAAAAAAAAAAAAATAGCCTTATGTGAAATGTTTTTTCCCTTCAGAAATTCTGTGTATTTAAATTTTTCTGGTTATCAAATAAAGGCATACAACATTAATTTAATTTATATTTTAATTATTTAAAATTAAGCAAACTTTATTTTTTGGTAAACAAAGGGGATTTACTATCAAAAATAAAACATTGAAGAAATGTTGTGTGATTATTCCTCAAAAATTTATGTTCGTTTTATTTTAATAGTAGTAGTAGTGAGCTATGTACATTCTGCTGAACAATAGTAATAGATTTCTGGCAAATACTTTTATTTTGACGGGTTTACCTTTACAGTTCTGTGTATGTGAAACTACAGTCCATGATGTGATATGACTCTAGTTTTACTCAAATCAAATGGTCAGATGCTCATGAAGTGACTCTCAGTGCAGTTCTGGAGATGTTGTTCATGTGTTCACATCCTCATTTAGTGAGACAACAGACGCTGAAATCACCGCGAGTGTCACGTGCTTTTCCGTGTGTGTGATAAACGAAGACGCGCTTCTGTGCCATTAATTAACACAGACATGCAGAACATGCAGGATTCATATTTAAATAGACTTTTCCGGCTTAATATTTGCAGATATTAGTCCATATCGCGATTTGATGTAAGTGGAATGACCTACTTTTTATTAGTTCATTCAAAATTTGAAAAATTCCGTGACATTCCACATTAAATTCTAAATTCCGTATTTATGACATGATTTTGCGATTCCGTCCGCGTTTTCTGCATCGTGGAATTCATAGGGCCCTACAGTAGACAACTGCCTGCTGTTCTCCTTACACCTTAAAACCGAAGCATCTCCATATACAGTCCCTCCAGAAAAACGCGATTATGCGATCGCGTGATTAAATGCATAATCAGCCAAGGGCATATTTATGCGGAGGTTGCATTTTTTTTTTATACGCCTCACTTTCGCCGCATAAAATCCCGATTTCAGGAAGCAAAATATGCGGAGGTCGCATGATTTCATAATCATAATAATTTTCGTTGCAAAAAAGTCACATAAATCTTAGCAGAAAGTTGAAAAATGTTGGGTTTACTTCACACAAGTAAATCGCCATTGTTTCCCAATGGGAACCTTATGAAGTGACGTAATTGCGCGACGTGAACATCATCTGTGAAGCCCGCGATGAAACCAGGGTGAAGGACGCAAATCATTGCCAACAAAAATAAGCGCAAAAAAACGCGCGAAGCAGTTTCCCGGTGTGTTACATGACAGTGGGGGCAAATTATTTTGAGAGAGGGATGAGGATGAGTATGTCGAATAATAGGCCAGTGTTAAAGGCTACACAGTTAGCTTTCATTTTCACAGTGGACTGTTGTAGTTTCATTCAGAAGTTGATGCACCTCTACAGTTGTAAGATTGTACTTTTTTGTTACAGAATAAGTACCAAAACCTTACAGTTGTAAGTACATTAGTAGTATGTAAAATAATTTACGTTGCAATAAGAGATTGCACTTTGCAATTCCTGTAAAACAGCATTTCTATATTTGTGTGTATATTTTATTTGTATTCATTTTTACAGAAGTTGTTGAATATTCCTTTTGTAAAGCTAGAGAACTTGTTTGACTCAATGTTTTGTAAGTTTGAGCCATGTGTTAATTAAGGTCTGAAATAAAACAGAATGAGAACTTAAATATTCTGTGATTTAGCATGCTTGCTTATCATAGGAAGTCATAAGAAATGACTCATTACAGTAAGGTAGTAGTAGCCTAGTGAGAACAGGGTGTTGGGGGGGGGGGGGGGGGGGTCACCTTTTTTTCTCTTTTTCATCAAACCGCAGTTTTTGCAAGTTCCCGCAATTTCATCGCACAAGATTGCAAAAATATCCCGCATATTCCATCGCATTTTTTAAGAAAAAGGGGGGGGGGACCAAATCAAGGAGGCGGGGGGCGAGCGAGTGGGGGCGAGCACAGCACACAGAAGGCAAACAAGCAAAGTGGCAGAATCAGAATTAAATATAAACAATATATTGATATATACGATATATCAAAATCCATATTGTTTAAAAAATATCTTGATATATTTTAAATGTCAGACATTTAAAAGTGATATTATTAACGGAGGGTGAATAGAGTCCCAGTGCTTAGCGTTAGACACTATTTCTTGACCGCAACCTGAAAGAATCAATCTACTAGCACTTTAATCTTAGTTTGTTAAGATTTGCACCAGTTTCAGCCAGAATTAGGAGATATTGTGTACTGATGCTCCTTATGGCTTTGGGTGCGTTCCCTTCTGTAACAAAGTTGCTGGAGAGGAATTCTCTGGCACTGATTGCCTGGCAGTCGGTCGATGACGCGTTCTGAGGGACAGCACTCGGTGGGGATTGGTTGGTTGTCTTTGCCAGGTGGCGCTTCATTCGCAAGACTTCCTGGATTGCGGGTTGCTATGCAACAGAGTTTCCACTAAGTCTGGAGCAACTCTTAGAGGGTTGACTACGTTCAGCGAAGGATCTTAAGGAAGAGTTGATGAGTTTTGAGTGAGCTCTTGGTGGTTTGAAGAGTACACGCTGGACGATGGAAAGGTCAGCACAAACCATAGGCAAGAGCCCAAGTCACTGCAAGCAGGGCAAAAGCGTGGCAAAAATCTAAGACAAAAAGCCTGTCATTGGGTTATAAGCGTTTCCATCAGACCCGTCCTTCTTAGTGCGACAGCCAATCTGATATTGTCTTGGGCGAGGCCTACGCCCTGTTCTCCGGTTCTTGCATGTAATTAGGGTAATGTCCACATGATGAATAAGGATTTAGTCATGATAAGTGTTTAACACACAAAATTACTTGAGTAATATAAAGCAATTATAATACAGAAAATACACATGAAGCAACTTCTGGTGATTAGTTCCTATAACTGAGGTAGAAAACCCTACGAATAGGCTGTAATGTAATCAAATTACATTACAATGTAATCAATTCAGCTTATTGGAAGCAATTTTGAGACCGTTGTTTTTATTAAACCACAAGTGGGTTAAATTTCAGTCTATTAGCATCTTAGCATCCTTCCTTTCATGATAAGGCTGGAGATTTATGCATTGGGGTCACCACAGGGTTCCTGGCCATTTGGTCTTAAAGGGGGGGTGAAATGCTCGTTTTCACTCAATATCCTGTTAATCTTGAGTACCTATAGAGTAGTACTGCATCCTTCATAACTCCAAAAAGTCTTTAGTTTTATTATATTCATAAGAGAAAGATAGTCTGTACCGATTTTCCCCGGAAAAACATGAGTGGCTGGAGGCATGACGTGTGGGCGGAGCTAAATAATCACGAGCGCCAGTAGGCTTTTGCGAGCGCGTCTGGAAGCTGTGACACCGTGAGGACAAAACCAACCAAAACAAACCATGGCTTACAGTCAGATTCAGCGTATATTTATGATCCAGAATCAGATCCAGAGGCTGAAATTTAACAAGAGCAGCATCAGCAACAATGTCTCTATGTGGTATGTAATGAAACTGTATATATTTGCTTAGCGGTTTTGGAAAATGACTAAGTTCCACTTTGTCGTCTTTTTTTTTTTTTTTTTTAAAGCTGTAACGTTACATGTGGAAAGTGCATTTTGATGACAACATCGCATGTTGTTTACTTGATGTGCTTACTCACCGATAGCTAAGTTAACAACAGATATTTGAAGCAGTTTTACTCACCGCATGCGGTTCCAACACACGATCGTGACCCTTTTTCGTTGGGACTGCATTATCCTTAAGAAATAAACGATGTGCAAACCCGGCGTCAAAGCATCTTCGAAATACAGGGGAACAAACACAAACACTTGCACAACTCCGTTGATGCTCTGTAAAAATAAACTCCATCCACTGGTCCCTTAATGCGGTTTCTCTTTTGGTAATCTGTGCAGGGTTGTCTTGCCCTGGCAACCAAAAACACACGTCTTTTGACATTTCGCGACGCTCTCGCTCTGATCAGTGAAGTCTGTTGTGCTCTCAGTGCTGTGCTATACGGGAGCGCACGCTCTTCCGGCAGACGTACCCTCAGGACCCATATAAGGAAATTCCACTCCATCTAACGTCACACAGAGCCATGCTCAGAAAAAAAAACTTTCCGAAACTTGTGACAAACCGGAAGGAGTATTTTTGGAATAGAAATACTCCTTCAAACGTACAACTTAATTTTTTTAACTTTGTCCATATTTAGCATGGGAATCCAACTCTTTAACAGTGTAAAAAACTCAGTATGCATGAAATAGCATTTCACCCCCCCTTTAAGTTTGGGGAAAAAAGAGAAATCTTTTCCTGCTGTCCTGGTGTCGCTGGTATGAGATTAGACAAGCACAATAGGGAAAGGAGGGGTTGACATCTCCTTAAGCCATCTTGGCACCATGACTGTGTTTTTTATGATGCACTAATGGTTCGATGGGGAATCGTTCTGGACTATGGAATGTGGTGTGGGGTCTTTTAATGAAATGGACTGTTCAAGGAAAATCTTATGTAAAAAATCTTATATATATAAAATTATATATAAAATCTTTTATATAAAAACTATAAATTACTTATTTCAACAACATTACATGATCATTCAATCCACATTAGGTCGCAATCATAAGTTATTACCAACACTCAATGCTGGTTTGAAGTCAGATTTGAATAAAAGCCTACTATTAATTTAAAATAAAGAAAAAAAAAAAATCTAAGCTTGGTACTAATGTTAGCTCTAATACAACTGTTGCATTTCATGATGTAGTCTACCAGAAGAATTCACGTAAGGTTGTAAGAAAATGTTATGTTTTCTAGAAAGACACTTGGATAAATGTATATTGGATCAAAGTGGACCAGGAGAATAAGGAGTGGATAAAGAGGTTCAATTTCATGCGTGGTTGTTGTATTGTATGTTATGTTTACCTATACAACAAAAGGGCTATTAGCTGGTATGTTGTATTTAATTTAATGTTCAACAGGTTTGTTTTTGTAAAATGTAACTTTCTAATTGTCTTTTTTTTCAATAGTATAATATACCACCTTTAATACGTTGCATGTAAAAAGTGTTTGTTTCAGCCAGTTGAAGGGTACATTGAGCCTCATTCATGAAACAATTGTAAATATAAGAGTAAATTCTAAGTAATTTGTGCGTAAAATTGACTTCCCCCCCCCCAAAAAAACCTCCAAATTCACAAACACTTTGTACACAAAAATACAAAAATTGATAGTTAAACATGTGTATGTTAATGAATAATAATCATTCGTAAATAGGGCGCAACAATAAATATTCAATAAGGTGTGTCCACCAAAGAACTTTTATCCAGCTGAAAAAAATGTTAGGTGCTCTTCTTTAAATGGCCAGATAGTGGTGCTGGAGAATGTTTTGGTGGCACAGCCTAAAACGCATTGGTTGCTAACGTATTACCACTATCTCATATTGAAGAATATTATTGAAAGTAAAAATGCTGTAACTAACAATATTAACTTCTCTGTTGTTTAGCTGTTGTACAAGTAGGATGATTGGTTAGTATAGTATTTATCCCGCCCAGGAAAACCCCTGTCACAGTATGACTAAGCATGGGCCAGTATGAGATTTTGACGGTATGATAACCTTAAGCAAAAAATATCACTGTTTCACAGCATCACGGTATTGTTGTTACAGCTCATAAATATGTTACTTTTAAATGATTGGGTAAAAAAATAAAATAAAACATTTCCGCTGGACACAATACATTTTGTTTTTGAGCAACATAAAGAACATTAGAAACAGTAGAATAAATTAATATTTTCCTTTGATTTGTTTCCTAAAAAGAAGAAAAAAAAAACTCTTTATTTAACCTAAATCTGGAATTTTTACTTAATTTATTTTAGTTATAATGCATATACATATCATTTATCTAATTATCAATTAGTTATATAATAATAAAATCACACACAATTTAATAATAACCCAAATTGAAGCAAAAACAATTTGTTCTGACAATCTTGAAATTATGAAAATTATACCACGTAAACCTTCAGAAGACAGTCAGCACCCCTCAGAAATGCATTCATATAAACCCCCAAATCAGTATTGAGGATTTTCTTCCAATAGTTTGTGCATCATGAACAGTGAGTGATCTGCCTGCTACAGTATCTTTCTTTGTGCATCCGTCTTCAACGTCTCTGGCATGTGTTAACAGGCATTAACAGACTTCATAGTTTCACATAAATTACATTTTGGAAAATGACTGCATTGCAACAAATTTTGTTTAAGTACAAAACAGAGAGTTGCAAAAAGGCAAAAAAACGTCCGGCTGCCAATCGTATAAAGGCCAAAGTATAATTTCGGCCGTTTTAACGAAAAGTAATCATTTGTTTTATGTTACATTCAATTGTGAGTTCATATTAATGGTCATGTTAGTCAAAGAAATGTTTGCAAAAAAAAAAAAAAATCGCTGATATTTGCTAACGTCATATCTTTACAGACTGCATGATAGTGCCACAGCATATGTCTGATCAGGGAGATAACTGCTGAGACATTGAGAAATCACTAAACTATTTTCTCAAATATTGCCTATTCGAGAGAGGGAGAGAGAGAGAGAGAGAGAAATGGAAGTTGCGTGTCTGTGCATTTATCTTTTTAGAGTGAGTTTACTTAAAAACACCGATTGCATCCTCTCGTCACTGTTAAATATAATGTAGCGATTCAGGATTTAAACTGTATTTAATAAAAGTC
The DNA here is from genome assembly GCF_023724105.1 of Carassius gibelio. Lineage (NCBI taxonomy): Eukaryota > Metazoa > Chordata > Actinopteri > Cypriniformes > Cyprinidae > Carassius > Carassius gibelio. The sequence continues at coordinate 17,520,221 of NC_068396.1, forward strand.
ATGGGGCAGCGTTGACAAGTTTATTTTCTCCTGGATGTGTGAGCTGTGCAATTTCCGATGTGTGTGTGTCAAGTAAGCAGCTCATTAACACAGAACGATAATTAAAGGCTCTAATGCACACCAGTATATGTGTGTATTGGAAGAGCTAGACAACAAACGCTAATGGGCAATTGACTGAGTGCAATGATAAATGATAAGTGACAGCTGAGTGCAATGCGAAGACAGATCGTGGGGAATGTGGTTCAGGAAGTGACAGACACCGTGGGGAAGGAGGACATCTAGTGGTTACCCAGGGAACACAAACCAGACACTGTGACAATCACGGTATACCTTGAAACAGGTAATCGGCCCATGCCTAGGTATGACATATCATGATATAGTACTTAATATAGGGAATTACTCTGAATTTCGACAAAAAATACTTTATATAACTAAAATACTTTACAAATGAATTTCTTTTATTTGGTAAATTATTTATTTAGCAAAAACTCAACTCAATTTATAGCCTAGATTAACTGCATCCAAATGATTAGCATTAAAATTAAACTATAAATCAGGTGTTTCTAAAATAATTTTAAATCTCATGTTATAATTTCACTTCAAACCGTTTATAATATCTAAATTGATATCGAAATGTAAAATACATTACATGTACGATGGTATTGCAAGTGGGCCGCCAATTATTATTAAAATAAATAATGTTGTTCATATATGCAAAAATGTGTAAGTCATAACATAATAACATTTCTCATATATATATATATATATATATATATATATATATATATATATATATATATATATATATATATATATATATATATATAACAAAAAGTAAATATTAAACTGTAACTATGCTTCCACTATTCGAGCTCACTGATTGGATTAAGAATAAACCGCCATTGTTGCATATGCTACAGAACAACAGCAGTTGTGCCAAGTGGTGCCAGCCAGAGTTATTTTCTGTTCCTTGCCAGTTCATTCAATAAAGACAATCTAGCTTCTGAGTACCAAGTTATTAACTCAACAATAGCGGAGGTCAGTTAATTTTTTAACTGTGGGCAGTGGGCCATGCAACCATGTGTTTGGTTGTGTGGGCCGCGAGTTGAAAAAGGTTGGGAACCATTGGCCTACATTAATAATTTTGTTTAAATTAGTTTCCTGGTATCTGCTTATTATACTGCATATTTAAGGGGCTTGTTTTGCTCTTTTTGTGATAGCTGGCAATCCTTCACTGGCCGCTTTAATCAAGAGAGGGAAGAGTTTATTAGTGACTAGAAAAGGAAAGCAGCAGTATGCACACTGAATATCAGCTAGACAAGAGAAGTCTGATATGCCGCTCAGACGTTCATATTCGCCTGTCACTGCGTCTTCTGAATCATTGAAGGGTATTTCACGAGTTCACGTTTACATATAATTAGCTGAGGTATGGTATGCGTATTTGGCGTGCTGTCCGGGCTCAAAGCTCGGGAATGGCGTACCCCCCCTTCCCCATCAATTTATAAAGTGAACTCGAAGTGAGGAGATGGGGTGGAGGAGGGATGCTGATAAACCGTCAATGGATAGAGGTAAGTCTGCGATATTTATACTATGGTATAGACATGAAGATCTTTGCCCGAACCTGACGGGACCCGTCGGGACCCGACGGGTTCGGGCTTAATTTCTATCATCTTACGCGGGCTCGGGCTTGCGCTCCGGTTTGTGAGGTAAATGAGCGGTCACATGATTTTGATGTACCATTTACATGGTAATGCAATGTCTGATTTTAAAATGGGTTTTGAAGGATGAATTTTGAGATTTTATGTTTTCAAGTGATATATAACTTCTGATGATTTCTAAAATGTGATAGAGAAAAAGGCAACGAGGAAGTCTTTTTTTTAAACAAAAGGTCAAAGCTCCTTTTGTAATGTAGATTTCTGAGGGTGCACTCTTGTCATAAATTCACCTATTACTTTTCCTACATAATTTTTAACAAAAAATATTGGTAAAATATATATTTGGGAGTCTTAGACCTTTCCAACGATATATAGTTTGTCAAGATTAGATTAGATTTGATTGTAATATAGTATAGTCAACTTAGGTGTCCCGTATACGGGACGGGGTGACATTTAACAGGTTAACTGCATCCAAATGATTAGCATTAAAATTAAACTATAAATCAGGTTTTTCTAAAATAATTTTAAATCTCATGTTATAATTTCACTTCAAACCGTTTATAATATCTAAATTGATATCGAAATGTAAAATACATTACATGTACGATGGTATTGCAAGTGGGCTGGCAATTATTATTAAAATAATGTTGTTCATATATGCAAAAATGTGTAAGTCATAACATAATAACATTTCTCATATATATATATATATATATATATATATATATATATATATATATATATATATATATATATATATATATATATAAATATATATATATATAACAAAAAGTAAATATTAAACTGTAACTATGCTTCCACTATTCGAGCTCACTGATTGGATTAAGAATAAACCGCCATTGTTGCATATGCTACAGAACAACAGCAGTTGTGCCAAGTGGTGCCAGCCAGAGTTATTTTCTGTTCCTTGCCAGTTCATTCAATAAAGACAATCTAGCTTCTGAGTACCAAGTTATTAACTCAACAATAGCGGAGGTCAGTTAATTTTTTAACTGTGGGCAGTGGGCCATGCAACCATGTGTTTGGTTGTGTGGGCCGCAAGTTGAAAAAGGTTGGGAACCATTGGCCTACATTAATAATTTTGTTTAAATTAGTTTCCTGGTATCTGCTTATTATACTGCATATTTAAGGGGCTTGTTTTGCTCTTTTTGTGATAGCTGGCAATCCTTCACTGGCCGCTTTAATCAAGCGAGGGAATTAGAGTTTATTAGTGACTAGAAAAGGAAAGCAGCAGTATGCACACTGAATATCAGCTAGACAAGAGAAGTCTGATATGCCGCTCAGACGTTCATATTCGCCTGTCACTGCGTCTTCTGAATCATTGAAGGGTATTTCACGAGTTCACGTTTACATATAATTAGCTGAGGTATGGTATGCGTATTTGGCGTGCTGTCCGGGCTCAAAGCTCGGGAATGGCGTACCCCCCCTTCCCCGTCAATTTATAAAGTGAACTCGAAGTGATGAGATGGGGTGGAGGAGGGATGCTGATAAACAGTCAATGGATAGAGGTAAGTCTGCGATATTTATACTATGGTATAGACATGAAGATCTTTGCCCGAACCTGACGGGACCCGTCGGGACCCGACGGGTTCGGGCTTAATTTCTATCATCTTACACGGGCTCGGGCCGGGTTCGGGCTTGCGCTCCGGTTTGTGAGGTAAATGAGCGGTCATGTGATGTGTTTCCATTAGCGCGAGAAAGATGCGAAAATGAATGCTGAGCAGGTGTACCGGAGGCTTGCCTCTGGTGATTACGTTTTGGTTGCACCAGCAACTAAAGCAAAGTCTGAGGTGTGGAAAAGTTTTGACCATGCTTATAATGAGAATAATGAGTGAATAATGACGTACCATCAGTGAGCGCAGGAGCGCGCTGAAGACATATATAGTGGATTCATTCATTTCCCTTTCACAAAAACATGTAGACCTAGCCGAATCTCTGTGAGTAAAGGTTTTTCAAATGATAACTAAATATTCATTGAGTCTTAAATGCATAATGTTGACAGAGTATTTACGCTAATGTTGGCATTATTCTTTTATTAAATAAAGCAAATCCGGCGGAGCCTTTATCTTAATTTAAAATGTATCTTAATTTAATTTTTTTTAAATGACTCGTTTTTATTGGTGCATTGGTCTATTTATAGGTTAAATGAGCCTATGTCTAGAATGCTGAGATGTTACGATGTGACACAGGACTTATTTTATTTCTTTATTCCAACTTCCAAGTGGTCTAGTCTACGTTAGTTATGAGTAAATTATGTTAAAACATGAATAAATTGCTCATTGTTGGCAAAAGGCAAAAGAGCTGTGTGCGTGCGCACATTTGAATAATGTCGGGCTGTAAACGGGTTCGGGCTTTAAAAAAGCTGTCAATCAAAATGTACTTGTCGGGCTCGGGCCGAAACCTGTTCTTATACAGCTCTACTATGCTCTACTATGGTATTGATTTCTTGATTGTGGTCCACCTGTGTTGATTAGGCTAAGTATCTGACGTGCTTCTCCCGAACCTGGTTAATAAAACATAATTTTTACACCTAGTTCGTTTGAGTCCTGCAAACGCTTTCGAAGTTCAACTCATATATGTGAACAAATATGCAAGAAAAATTATGAAAAATATCTTTGAAACAAAAAGGCATGTTGAATTGCACCAACTTAAAAAAAAACATGCATTGTATTAACTGCTGGAAGTAGGCTTGGGCGGTAATACGGTAATATGGTATACCGCGGGATCTAAAAATAGCAACGGTATCAGTTTCAATACCGTCATACCGTCAATAAAAAAAATGCACTTATATAGAAGACAAGGATTAAATATTAAATATAATTAATTTAATGCCTAAAATATCTTTAATGCCTAAAAAAATGCGTATGCGCGGTTGTCATCGCGTGACGAGACGAGGAGAAACAGAGAGAGGGGGAAAGATGGCGAGTTCCGCACCGAGTGACCTGGTATCGGACGAGGCTATTTTCAAATTGTGCCCTCACGAAAAAATATGACTCTGGGAATATGCTGCAAAAAAAAAAAAAAAGCCGATGCAATGGCAGGTCCTGTCGGCATCGGCAACGTAGAGGACCGAATCGGAGCTGAAATAACCGCCTACTGTTTGGAGCCAGTTACTCAAGGAGACGAGGACCCACTTCATTCATTGAAAAATGCTGCCTGGTGTTTTCCCCAGATGTCGCGAGTGGCACGAAAGTACCTGTGCGTCTGTGCCACAAGCACATCGGAGCAGGTTTTCAGCACCATAGGTAAAGTTGTCGGTCCACAACGTGCCCTAGCGAAAAATCTTGACTATGCCACTTGCCATTCGTTCCTATTGGCACTGTGTTTATTTTTTACTTATTTAATGGATTCAGGTATTTTTATATGGTTTTCATTAAAAACAATTTTGGAAAGAAGACTGGAAAGAAGTTGTTTTTATTTAGACCAGTTGCTTTTTCAATTTTGAGATATATATATATATATATATATATATATATATATATATATATATATATATATATATATATGGATGGATGTTTATTTTAATTCAACTCTGGTTGACTGTTGTGGGTCTATTTGCTCTTTTTTTATAAGCTGCTCTGTTATTAAGTTGTTCGTGCAGTGTGATTTTTAGGGGCGTTTACGCAAATATCACATTCGAATAATTTTGAGCTCACAAAAAACGAATATTCGTTTATGTAAATTAAGTTTAGCTACTGAGACAGACGTTATTTTTCAGCAACATTTATTGTTTCTGTCATTTTTGAACAAGCTTACACACAATAAGCTTGAACATTACACATCGTGTTTTGTAGCTGAAAACCTTTAACAATGCATGCAAACAAAAAAAGTACAGATTTAAATGCAAAAAAAAAAAAATGAACAAAGAAAAATGTAAAGAACGTTAGGCTATTGTAGAGAATGTAGCTTACACTTAACTTTGAAACTGTCAGCAAATCTTTTTTTGCTTTTTTTCTATTGTTGTACATGTTCTTGTTAAGAAATACGGGCATGTAAACATGACCGGGGGAAAGTCGGCTCCTTTGTCTGTTAACAATAAGGCCGGCCGCGGAGAAAACGCGCTCTGACGGCACAGACGTTTTGCGGGTCTCACAAATAACGGTGTGCTAGTTTTGTGAAGCGCTTCGTTTTTTCGTTTCACCACTGAATGGGATCCTCATCTGGTGGAATACATGGCTCCATCAAGAACTGTTGCCACTCGTCTCGGCTGGACTCTCTGTAATCATAGCTGAAGAACTGGCCTTTTCCGACGAGTGGACATTGCAATCCTCTTCATTGTTGGTGACAGCGGCTGCATCGGCACCACTCGAATCAAGGAAAATGTTCTGATAATGTTCAAAAAAGTTTTTTTTTTTCTTACTTCTCTCATGTTTTCATCGAGAAACCGGAGATGTTTGTGCCGAGGGTCTAGGGTTGAATGCGGTCACTTTCTGTGATTCTCCACGGCATATTTGAAGTGCTGTAGAAGACCGCAGTTCTTAATCATTCATTAATTATTTTTTGCTTGCATACATCTTCAGATATGCCCTGGAGAATCACAGAAAGTGACCGAATTAGGTTTTATTGTGGACTTTTTTTTCTTTTTTTTTTTATATGGCAAGCAAAAATATGTCGAAATTCAAATATTTGAAAGGTCGACTTTCCGTGCACACCACTAGTGATTTTATTGATTTGTGTGTGCAAAAACTGTTCTGTATGTTTATGTTAATTTAATTCTGTTTGACTATTGCTATTTGTTGCTAATAAAAGTTAATATTGTTGTGCATGTAATTTTGTTATTGTTTCAGTATTAGTGTTTGTTATTCAGTTTGTGAATGGTTTAGGCACAAGCCAACAGTTTGGTGATGCTGTCTCAGCCTTACGTCATCATTTTTTAATTATTCACGGTAATACCGTATACCGAGGTAAAATAGGGAGGAGGTTTGACGGTATCAAAATTTGGATACCGCCCAAGCCTAGCTGGAAGGTTTAAAAATGTTCAGAGTTAAATATTTTAAATTGTAGTTTTTTATTGATTTTTTCTTTGAAAAGCAAGGCAAAACAGTAAAAATCACAATTTGACTATTTAATTTATACAATAATGAAAAAAAATTGGCAAAATTAATGGGGAAAAAAAAAAACTCAAAAAACCATATTCAGTATTCGGCCCAGTGTTTCATTCAGTTTGGTTTCGGCTTTGGCCAAGTATTTTCATTTTGGTGCATCTCTATTCAATTGTTGAAGCTTTTAAACATCAGCCCTTCCACTCAATTGGCAATTGTGATGCTCCTTTGTACTCAGTGGGTGCTCCTAACTTCTTGAATTTGGTAGCACAGAAAAAAAATAATCATAATAATAATTTCGAGCCCTGCATGCTTATGTTCGTGCTTATGTGATGAGAATATACTAAGGTGAAACTTTACCTTTAGTCAAGTCACTTTTTTTTATATAGCGCTTTAAACAAAACACATTGCGTCAAAGCAACTGAACAACATTCATTAGGAAAACAGTGTGTCAATAATGCAAAATGACAGTTAAAGGCAGTTCATCATTTAATTCAGTGATGTCATCTCGGTTCAGTTTAAATAGTGTCTGTGCATTCACTTGCAATAAAGTCAACGATATCGCTGTAAATGAAGTGACCCCAACTAAGCAAGCCTTAGGAGCAAACTTAGCCAGAAACAGTTTGTTTGATAATAATTTAGCACCACACCACAGCCATATCCATGGCAAGAAACAAGTAAAATTGGAAACACAAACTCCTTATAATAATAATAAAAAATACAAATAAAAAATGTTTTTAAAGTTTACCTTCAAAGATACTGGACTCCACTATAACCATTTACAAAAAACTTGAACCCTTTAACTTCATATAAAGTGTATTTGTGCTATCCTAATCCCATTTGTATTTTTAACAGCAAGAAACTGATTCCCATCCCATCTCTGAAGAGCAGAGAGACTGAGTTCTATCAGTTCAAATTTCTCATGTCAGCCACATATTAAGACAGAAGTTTAGCAGTGAGAAAATAACTGAGAGAAATGTTTTTCAGCATTAACAGGATTTGATATGACTCAACTGTGTTTCTGAAGCCACAGACTGTGACAGACTCTGTGCCAGCACTGGACAAGCAGGAAACATATGTGTTTACTGTCTAACTGCCTAAGCAGCATATTGTGAGATAAGAAGACATGCAGCCCACAAAACGCCTACATACAACCATGTGAGAGACCAGAAGATATTTCTGCCAAAACTCTAATTCAGAAATATAGCAGAGATGCTCATTATGAGACACAAGCTCAGCTTTCTGCTCTTTTATGCGGTCTCTGTGAGTGGCCTGCTACGGTGTCTGCATTCAACCACCCCTTACACATACAGCTTGGAATTCAAGGTCTAGACAGGCAAAATTAGGTCAAGTATGATCTGTGGAATTTATGCATCCTCATCAAGTGCAAATATTTTTGTTACTGTAATCAGGAATCTCATTTGAAACTAGATATTTCCTTAAGAAAATGTTTATTTCTTAAAGGGGGGGGGGGGGGGGTGAAATGCTCGTTTTCACTCAATATCCTGTTAATCTTGAGTACATATAGAGTAGTACTGCATCCTTCATAAATCCAAAAAGTCTTTAGTTTTATTATATTCATAAGAGAAAGATAGTCTGTACCGATTTTTGCCGGAAAAACCCGACCGACTGGAGGCGTGAAGTGTGGGCGGAGCTAAAGAATCACGAGCGCGAATAGGCTTTTGCGTTGAGAGCATGTGGAAGCTGTGACATTACCGTGAGGGAAAACCCATAATCCAAAACAAACAATGGCTTACAGTCAGATTCAGCCGTTTATTTATGATCCAGAATCAGATCCAGAGGCTGAAACTGAACGAAAGCAGCAGCAGCAACGACTCGCTCCGAGCGGGGCTCGAACCCGGGTCTCTGGCATGGGAGGGGACGCACTAACAAGGAGGCAGAGATATTTGAAGCAGTTTTACTCACCGCCTGCGGTTCCAACACACGATCGTGACCCTTTTTCCTTGGGATTGCATCATCCTTAAGAAATAAACGATACGCAAATCCGTCGTCAAACTGGGCCTTGTGAACAAGCATCTTCGAAATGCAGGGAACAAACAAAAACACTTGCACTCCGTTGATGCTCTGTAAAAATAAACTCCATCCACTGGTCCCTTAATGCTGTTTTTTTTTGGTAATCTGTGCAGGGTTGTCTTGCCCTGGCAACCAAAAACACACTTCTTTTGTGACTTTTCGCGGCGCTCTCGCTCTGATCAGTGAATCGCTCTGATCAGTGAAATGTCTGTGCTGCTCAGCCTCGCTGTACGGGAGCGCACGCTCTTCCGGCAGAAGTGCGTCAGGACCCATATAAGGAAATTCCGCTCCATCTAACGTCACACAGAGCCATACTCGAAAAAAACTTTCCGAAACTTGTGACAAACCGGAAGGAGTATTTTGGGAACAAAAATACTCCTTCAAATGTACAACTTAATTTTTGAAACTTTGTCCATGTTTAGCATGGGAATCCAACTCTTTAAGAGTGTAAAAAAACTCAGTATGCATGAAATAGCATTTCACCCCCCCTTTAAGAAAAGGCAGAGTAGGGAATGTCATGGCAGGTAGTGTCACATTACTATTTAATAAAAGAATGTAATAGTGTGTGGTCTAAAAATACGGTTTTCTTTCTTTGGTTTTCAGGTTTTACCTATTAAACTCTAACTGTAATGACTATTGTGTCACCATTACTTAAATAATTGTATTAGGGCTGCAACTAACAATTATTTTGATAAATCGATTAATCTGTCAATTATTTTTACAATTAATCGATTAATCTTTATGTACTTATATTTTAATTTTGCCCATTTTTTTTACAAATAAATTATTAACAAAGGGTCTTTATCAGTCAACATAGACTTTTAGAGATTTTAACCATTTTGCATTGTCATATCCTCATCAAAAATGTATATCTGGAGTTTTGTTTTATTATGTGTTAGTAATCCTTTGTCAAACTCTTCTGCAATCAAAACACTGACCCATACTCTAGCAAATTTCACAAGGAGATTTCAAATAATGTTTTCACCATGGCAGTCCTTAGGGCTCCTAAAGTAGTTTAACATCCAGAACAAAGCTTATTTATGAATCTTTCAGAAAATATTTTCACGAAGAATAAAACAGAATAAATTTGCAGTACATTGCATTTTATTTAATTTTTTTTCCTGTAAACACACAACTTATACCTGGGAAACAGCTTTATAGCTTATGCTGTGAAATTGTAAACAATCCTTCGAATAAAGTGCCTGTGGCATGAAACCTGAATGGAACTCACTTTTTAAAGTAAAATCCATCAGAAAGTTGTCCAGAAAAAAAATAAAAAAAATGTACACACAAAAAACCTGCTGTGTGAAAAAGAGCAGTGAATACTTCGGTAAATGTTTAAATTTATTTGAAGTGCACTTTTTTTCCTATCTCATTCAGTCATAATTAGGCTGCAAGACTGAATTATGAACTGGTAAATGACAAACTGATCACAGAAAATGTTTGTAAAACTGTTAAAAAGCAATGTTATTAGCTTTTACGACTAAACATTTGAAAACAAAATTGTACTGGAGAATTTGCACAAATAAAAGTCTTAACAGTTTAGCAGTACAGGTTACTCTTCTTTTTTGAAGGCTCAAAGTAAAGTTCTCCCACACTTTGGATGACTTCGTTCGATTAGTTTTATCTTCCGCTTTTTTCTTTTTCTTTCTCAAGCATACTCCACTGCCGTCTGTCTTCACCATCTAACTGAATGCTGCAGAAGCAGTTCGGGAAGCACGTGACATAAAACGAGGCCAGCTATTAGGTGTTTCTCAATGTCAAGGAAGGATCCTCGGAAGCCAGTATTTCGAGGATGCTACGTCATCGACATCCGTCGAAGGACTGTTCCAATGTCAAGGATCCTCGGAATTTCAACCAAGGACTGAGTCCTTCGTTCGAAGAATATCCCATACACAGGAAAGGATGCATATGTGTATCCTTCGCGCTCTCAAATCACCCACAATCCTATGCGCGCAGCTTTGCTATCGAACGTTAGTTCAAAAATTCAAAAATGTCGAACGTTAATGTAGTCGGAGCGTTAACGGTTTTTATTTACGTTTCCAAACATTTGTTATAACTGTAGTAAATATAAGTAAAGTTTGACGTTTAAATGCCAGTACAAATTACTACCGTATTGATATTGTAAATTATACAAATACAAATGGTTAACTGAACCAGACCTGTCATTTAACAATTGTTTGCGTCAACGGCATTTCTTTTATAAATAACTAGTTAAGTTGTCCAAGTAATTTAATGATACCATTCACAGCGTTATTCAAACGGACCTTTTCACTGACGTAATGACGCAATTACGTGCACTTGCTAGCCTGTTCCATTTACGTGTTCTCCGTATGCTAAAGAGGAGTCTCACCTAGCCTCTGAAGGAAGGGACTTGGAAGGATCAGTCCTACCAAAGAAGTATCCTTGACATTGAGAAACGCCTATTGTCTATTCACTACTTCTCCTGCTGTACTAGCTGAATAAAACCTGCAGTGGCTCATTACTGCCACACTTTGGTCATCGCAGATTTAAAATATGCACAAAATGAGCCGCTTACAGCAAATAAAAGTTGTTTAGCAACTAATCTATGACTAAATTAGTTGACAACTATTTTGATAATCGATTTTAATCGATTAAATCGGTTAGTTGTTTCAGCTCTAAATTCTTGTATGTTGTTCAATGAAAATAAAATATTCTAAGTTTCAGTAAATAGACTTGAATTGCAATACCTTGTGACAGAGTAATTTTCAAAAAAATAAGAGAGATCATACTAAATGCATGTTATTTTTTATTTAGTACTGTCCTGAGTAAGATATTGTACATAAAAGATATTAACATTTAGTCCACAAGACAAAACAATTGCTGAAATTATTAAAATAACCCCACTCAAAAGTTTGGGAACCCTTGGTTCTTAATACGGTGTTTTTTAACCTGATGATTCACAACTGTCTTTCTGTGTTGTGATGGTTGTGCATGAGTCCCTTGTCTGTTCTGAACAGTTAAACTGAGCAGCAGTCTTCAGAAAAATCTTCCAAGGTCCTGCAGATTCTTCAGTTTTCCAGCATCTTTGCATATTTGAACGCTTTCTAGCAGTGACTTTATGATTTTGAGATGCATCTTTTCAGATTGAGGACATTTGAGGGACTCAAACACAACTATTTAAAAAGATTCAAACATTCACTGATGCTCCAGAAGGAAACAAGATGCATTAAGAGCTGGGGAGTGAAAACTTTTGAACACGATGAAGATGGCCAAATTTGTCTTATTTTGTTGAAATATAATTTTTTTCCATTTAGTTCTGCCCTTCGTAAGCAACAGAAGATACTTGTATGTTTCCCAGTAAACAAATTAAGTACAATTTACCTTGATCTTCAAATTCCAAAAGTTTTCACCCCCCAGCTCTTAATGCATCTTGTTTCCTTCTGGAGCATCAGTGAATGTTTGAATCTTTTTAAATAGTTGTGTTTGAGTCCTTCAAATGTCCTCCGTGTGATAAGATTAGAGCTGAAACAACGAATCGATTTAATCGATTAAAATCGATTATTAAAATAGTTGTCAACTAATTTAGTAATCGATTCGTCGCTAAATAAATTTTATTTGCCATAAGCGGCTCATTTCGTGCATATTTCAAATCTGCGGTGACCAAAGTGTGGCAGTAATGAGCCACCGGAGGTTTTACTCAGCCAGTACAGCAGGTGAAGTAGCGAATAGCCAATAGCTGGCCTCGTTTTATGTCACGTGCTTCCCTAACAGCGTCTCTGCAGCATTCAGCGGGAGTACTTTACTTTGAGCCTTCAAAATGAAGAGTAACCTGTAAACTCTGCACTACTGAACTGTTTAAGGGGCCTTTTGCGTGCTCAAGTTCGTTATTTCCTATGTAGGCGCGCAGTATGCACTCTCATAATGGAAGCGACGCGGTCGCGACACGCACGCGGTGCGATGCGCCCGTTTTTCCAGGCGCGTCCACACCGCATCCATTTATCCTTTGCTGAAATTTCCGGGTCTTCATGGAGAGGGCACGTCATGGAGAGAGCACGTCATGGTTGCTTAGCAAAGGCAGACGCCTCAGGGGCGCTTCTGCCCGAGCGCTTTGGAAAGAAGGAGAAAGCGGCGCGACTAGCGTTTTCCACGCGTTTTTAGGTGCGATATGTGAACGGCCCCTAAGAATTTTATTTGTGCAGATTCTCCAGTACAAGGTTGTTTGCAAATGTTTAGTCGTAAAAGCTGATAACATTGCTTTTTAACAGTTAACATTTAAAGCTTTACAAACATGTTCTGTGATCAGTTTGTCGTTTACCAGTTCATAAATCAGACTTGCAGCCTAATTATGACTGAATGAGAGAGGTAAATGTTTGAGTATATTTAAAATGCACTTCTTTTCTAAGTATTCACTGCTCTTATTCACACAGCAGGTTTTTTGTGTGTGTCCCAAATTTTTTTTTTCTGGACAACCTTCTGATGGATTTTACTTTAAATTGTGAATTCCATTCAGGTTTCATGCCATTGGCACTTTTTTTTCGAAGGATTGTTTACAATTTCACAGCATAAGCTATAAAGCTTTTTCCCAGTAAATAATAAAATACAATGCACTGCAATTTTATTCTGTTTCATCCTTATACTTCGTGAAAATATGTTCTCAAAGATTCCTTAAGCTTTGTTTGGGATGTTAAACTACTTTAGGAGCTCTAAGGACTGCCATGGTGAAAACAATAGAAAGAAATCTCCTTGTGAATTTTGCTAGAGTATGGGTCAGTGTTTTGATTGCAGAAGAGTTCGACAAAGGATTACTAACATAATAAAACAACTCCAGGTATATTTTTGATGAGGATATGACAATGCAAAATGGTTAAAATCTCTTAAAAATCTATGCTGAATGATAAAGACCCTTTATTAATAATTTACTTGGGGAAAAAATGGAAAAAACTAAAATATAAGTACATAAACCGATTAATCGATTAATCGTAAAAATAATCGACAGATTAATCGATTATCAAAATAATCGTTAGTTGCAGCCCTAGATAAGATGCATCTCAAAATCATAAAGTCACTGCTGGAAAGGGTTCAAATATGCAAAGATGCTGGAAAACTGAAGAATCTGCAGGACCTTAAAGATTTTTCTGAAGACTGCTGCTCAGTTTAACTGTTCAGAACAAACAAGGGACTCATGCACAACAATCACAAAACAGAAAGACAGTCGAGGATCATCAGGTAACAGAACACCTTATTAAGAACCAAGGGTTCCCAAACTTTTGAGTGGGGTTATTTGAATAACTTCAGCAATTTTTTTGTCTTGTGGACTAAATGTTAATATCTTTTATGTACAATATCTTACTCAGGACAGTACTAAATAAAAAATAACATGCCTTTAGTATGATCTCTCTTATTTTTTGAAAATTACTCATATTTTCACCGATTCTGCAAAGGGTGCCCAAACTTTCGAGCCCCACTATATATGTATAAGGTGTAACGGTACCCATAAATCACGGTTCGGTACGTACCTCGGTTTTAAAATCACGGTCCGGTTTCATTTTCGGTACAGTAAGGGAAAGAAATGGAAACATTAAACTACAGGTTGTTCATTACTATAAAAAGTGTAAACAAATTGTTTAAAAAGTTTAAATACTTTTTAATAATATATATATATATATATATATTAGGGGTGTAACGATACGCGTATTCGTATTGAACCGTTCGGTACGACGCTTTCGGTTCGGTACGCGGTACGCATTATGTATACCGAACGGTTCGTTGGAGTATTTAATTATATTTGAAAAAAAAAAAAAAGAGAGAGAGAGAAATATAATGATATGCGTTCAACAAGGTAGCCCAATAACCCAAACAACGTAACAGGCAACGCCCCTGACACTCCCGAAGAAGAAAAAAACACCATCTTATATGTTTATGTTAGGCTACTCAGCAGGCGCTCGCTCACTCAGCACACGCTGAAGGCTCGTTGCAAAATAGCCAATGCGTTTAACAGACTAGAAATGAGAAGATCCTCCAATAACCAACAGGTCTGGTGTTTGGGTGCACTTTGGATTCCCTTTAAGCTATAATGGTGATGGCAAGAGAGTGGTGGATAAAAAAACAACGGTATGTCTTTCTCCTCCTTTCCAAAGCGCTCGGGCAGAGGCGTCTGTCTTTGCTAAGCAACAATGACGTGCTCTCTCCATGAGACGCGGAAATTTCAGCGAAGGATAAATGGATTTGCAGCTCTAAAAATCGCTTGCAGTAGCTCTGCTACTAAATTTATTTCAAAATTGCAATCCATATACAACTATGATCAGCTGATCCTTCATCTTGGCTGAGCTCTCAACGTTGTTACGGGAAAGGATGAAGCTGATTGGTTGGTTCTTGTCACATGACCCGCGGTGCGCTTGCGGCATTCTGAAAAGTTGAGATGTTTTTACATTTTGCTGTATCTAAAACGTATCGAACCGAAC
Source organism: Carassius gibelio (assembly GCF_023724105.1). Lineage (NCBI taxonomy): Eukaryota > Metazoa > Chordata > Actinopteri > Cypriniformes > Cyprinidae > Carassius > Carassius gibelio. Next base: position 17,535,398 of record NC_068396.1, read on the forward strand.
CGAACCGAACCGTGACATCAGTGTATCGTATCGAACCGAACCGTGAATTTTGTGAACCGTTACACCCCTAATATATATATATATATATATATATATATATATATATATATATATATATATATATATATATATATCAAATTTTAAAAGAATAAGAAATAAAATACTGCTGCAAAGTTCTCCACTAAATAAAATACTCTCAGTCTCAAACCAATATCATAATAAAATATAATGAAAAATATAAATAAATATGATTACAGTGCAGCATTACCAAACCCAGCTTGTAGGCCTGCTCATATTTAAAAATATATAACTTTTCCAAAGTGTAAAGATGCAGCATCAACAGTTTCAGTTTTTAGACCTGCTCAGATTTCGTTATAGCGTTGGCCGATCGGAATTAAGACCAAAGGTATGTTTAAATGCCAGAGGGAGCTGCGTTTGAATTACAATCGTTTTTTTTTTCTAGTCGAGTGATGTTCAAACTCGCGTGATGCCTTTTGAAAACCTTATATTGCACCTGTCAAACAAACAGACACGCCATGCTCACGCTACGCAGCCAGTGTGTCACCGGCCTTAGAATCAGCTGCACGGCAGGATTTGCGCTGAACGCGGAGACTTCCGCCACTTAATATGTTTGTTTGGAAACACCAAAATTTACCTATGTTCCACGCACAAAATATTGCATTCAGTCATTCGGTACACACGTGCACCGTACTGAAAGCCCTGTACCGAAACGGTCCGGTACGAATACACGTTACGTTACGTGAATACCATTACACCCCTAATAAGTGGTGGGCCGTTATTAGCATTAACGTGCTGCATTAACGTGAGACTTTTATCAGGCGATAAAAAAAATATCGCCGTTAATCTATTTTTTCACCTTGATATTTTATATAACCAACTGGCTGAGGCCAGCCTAAAAAGATGCTCAGGACAGTTGACGGGACACGTGTACATCGTCACAAAAGCGTATCTTTTTCATGTGTTTTTAAGCCTTACCGCTTTTTGATTTGAACATTAAAGCATGCAAAAACAAGTCGTGGAAAAGCTGAATAGAGTAGCTAGTTACTCGCGCGCTGTTTTCGGTGCGCACGAGAGAGATCGAGAGCCGCGTATCACGGACAGCTACACTGAACAGAGCTCTCTTCTGCGAAGTTCTCCTCAAAAAGTCCCTCCAGCACCTGAACAAACAAAAAGATGTGAAAGAGCCCAATTCAGTACTTGCGGTGTTCTGGTGTTCAGGGCTCATGCAGAGAAAGGCGTCTCAAAACGCTTGAACATCGAATTTGCTTATTTTCACTCTTGTGCCGACAAATACATACAAAATGTGTCTAAATATCCACCTTGGAAATTATGCTTGAAAAAACTCAGTTATTTCTTAAGTGAAAGTAAACAGTTGAGGAAAAAAATGGGGTGTGTATTATATTGGATGCGTTCATCGTCTCTTAAAGTGACCGCGCCTAATTTAGCTACTTGCTGCTGTAATGTTAATCCAAGAAAATGATAATCACTCACTGCTCTTGTCTGAATTACTTTTTAGTTTTAACAGTCAAACCAAAAAATTTTCAGACACCAAATATAGTTTTTGATATATATATATATATATATATATAGCAAAACTGTAATAATATGAGAAATGTTGAAGGTATCTGAATAAATGTAGGGTTGACTGTACATTTCATTTTTACATTGAAGACTATCCAGTGCTATTTTATATTTAATTATTTGGTTTCTGTACCTTGACACCTACAAACTCATAAAACAACTTAAACATTGTGTAAATAGCACAAATAAATAAAAATAAACGAACATACAAATTAAACAATTTCAAACAGGGCCCACTGGTACAACCTTCACTATGGCCCTGCTCACGCCTGTTTCACACATACTCCATCTGCAGTGCGTATGCAGTCCATGTGCGTCACATATGTGGTGAAGCACGGACTCGATGTGCATAAGGTTGTGTGCACCTTGTACAATGTGGAATTAGTTTACAGCTTGTTCAAGCACTTTGTGATGCATTTTGGAAACAGGAGATGAGCCCCTTTTCTAATGCACCACCTAGCTTGATAAACCCCTTCTCAAAGACTTACTGTTTGTCAATTTTATTTGGGTAACACACATATTCTGAATACCTTCGGCAGAATTCGAATGAGCCATTTTAATATAGATTAATTTCAAGATCACAGTGAGACTAATCTAGATTAAAAAAATTTATCTATGCCCACCACTAATTATATATATATATATATATATATATATATATATATATATATATATATATATATATATATATATATATATATATATATATTAGGTATTAGGGCTGGGCAAGTTAACGCGTTTTTATCGCGTTAACGCATTAATTAATTAACGCCGACAATTAGTTTATCGCGCGTTAACGTACTTTTTATTTTGAAAGTCCGTTACTCACTGCGTTTCAATACACATAGCTAGACTGTAATAAAACAACCGAATACAACAAAAACCATGGGTCACAGGAGGGGTGGGATGTTTCTCAGTAGGCTACTGGCTGCTTGGGATGAGCTAGCGCGCAAAACAGAAAATCATGTGCAGAGTCGAATTCCATCTGGTTGGAATGTCTTGTATAAGCGACTCCTTCTTTTGTCCAAGTTCAATTTGTTTTTGTTCTAATTCTGCAGCACTCGCTGACTGTGCTTAAAATGGCCCACAACCTTTCTGCATTTGGCCAGGATGTTGTCAAACGCGCTGTTGTGCAGAGATACTATGACAGAACGCTGGAGACTGCGCGTTCAAAAGGCAGATGTCTTGCAGCAGCGATCATATTTCTTGCACTATCTGTGCTAAGTGTGCTGACTTTATTTGAAATGTCCCACTGCTGTGCAACTTGAATAAAATGTTTAGCACACGTTTCAGCAAAATGTCTCTCTTTATCATCTGTAAATGTGAATAACCTTGTGTGTCTTAGCAACTGGCTAGGTGCAGATGAGTAAGTAAATGTAAAGTTGGAAGAATGGATAAAAGAAGTTAATTTTGTCCACTCAACCTGCATCACTGAAAGATTTTTTTTTTTTTTTGGACTGAGATTCTTAGTCTCTTAAAGGAGATTGATGTTGTTGCACGGAATGGGCCAGTTAAAATGTTATGATCGAGGTTCTGGACATAATTTTTTTTTACAAACTAAACAAAACTTTAATGTTTTATTTAATAAAACATTAATGTTTTAATGTTTTATTTATATGTTAATGTTATATTTAATTTGATTACATTAATGTTTAAGTTAAGATTTACAAGAAATGTTAACTGCTACTAACTTTTAACTGCTGTAAAAAAGCACTTTATTTTGTTTAAAGTTTTGACAAACAAAATTTTATTGCACTTTTATTCATACAGCAGAACTTTGAAAGAATAAAATTACACAATACACTACTTTTGATTTCATTATTGAATTTTGCGCATGCTGCGATTAATCGCGATTAAAATATTTAATCGTTGCCCAGCACTAATATATATATATATATATATATATATATATATATATATATATAAATAACACACACACAGGTGCAGGTAATATTTATTTCACTAATTCTATTAAAAAGTGAAACTTGTATATTATATAAATTTATCACACACAGACTGATACATTTCAAATGTTTATTTCTTTTAATTTTGATGATTATAACTGATAACCAAGGAAAATCCCAAATTCAGTATCTCAGAAAATTTGAATATTACTTACGACAGATACACACACACACACAAAAAAAAGGATTTTTAGAAATCCTACACCAACTGAAAAGTATGAAAATGAAAAGTATGAGCATGTACAGCACTCAGTACTTAGTTGGGGCTCCTTTTTGCCTGAATTACTGCAGCAATGCGGAATGCCATGGCTTGGCTGTTATTGAGAGCACAGGTTGCTCTGATAGTGGCCTTCAGCTCTTCTACATTGTTGGGTCTGGCATATCGCATCTTTCTCTTCGCAATACCCCACAGATTTCCTATGGGGTTAGGGTCAGGCGAGTTTGCTGGCCAATTAAAAACAAGGATACCATGGTCCTTACACCAGGTACTGGTAGCTTTGGCACTGTGTGCAGGTGCCAAGTCCTGTTGGAAAATGAAATCTGCATCTCCATAAAGTTTGTCAGCAGCAGGAACCATGAAGTGCTCTAAAACTTCCTGGTATACGGCTGTATTGACCTTGGACCTTAGAAAACACAGTGGACCAACACCAGCAGATGACATGGCACCCCAAACCATCACTGACTGTGGAAACTTTACACTGGACCTCAAGCAACATGGAATGTGTGCCTCTCCTCTCTTCCTCCAGACTCTGGGACTCTGATATCCAAATTAAATGCAAAATTTACTTTCATCAAACAACATAACTTTGGACCACAGTCCTGTCCTTTTTGAAGTGAGACGCTTCTGACGCTGTCTGTTGTTCAAGAGTGGCTTGACACAAGGAACGCGACAGCTGAAGCACATTTCTTGCATACGTCTGTGCGTAGTGGTTCATGAAGCTCCAGCAGTCCACTCTTTGTTAATCTCCCACACATTTTTGAATGGTTTTTGTTTCACAATCCTCTCAAGGGTGTGGTTATCCCTATTGCTTGTAGACTTTTTTTCTACCACATCTTTTCCTTTCCTTCGTCTTTCTATTAATTGTGCTTGGAAACATAGCTCTGTGAACAGCCAGCCTCTTTTGCAATGACCTTTTGTGTCTTGCCCTCCTTGTGCAAGGTGTCAATGGTCGTCTTTTGGACAACTGCCAAGTCAGCAGTCTTCCCCATGATTGTGTAGCCTACATAACTAGACTGAGAGACCAGGCATTGCAGGTGTTTTGAGTTAATAGCTAATTAGAGTGTGGCACCAGGTGTCTTCAATATTAAACCTTTTTCCCAATATTCTAATTTTCTGAGATACTGAATTTGGGATTTTCCTTAGTTGTATAATCATCAAAATTAAAAGAAATAAACATTTGAAATATATCAGTCTGTGTGTAATGAATATAATATACAAGTTTCACTTGTTGAATGGAATTAGTCAAATAAATCAACTTTTTGATGATATTCTATTAATGACCAGCACAAGTTTTTTTTTTTTTTTTTTTTTTTTTTTTTTTATACATATAAATGAAAAGATATTCTTTCTATGGCTTCTAGATTTCAACTAATATTTTACATTTCCAGTGACTAGTATCAGTATTGTGTACTGCCCAATCCTGCTTTTTTTAAACGAACAGAATTAGTTTTTTTTTTTACAGTGCAAAAGTAAACTGCTACTGACTGTCATAGAGCTCACATGATCCAAGTTAGCCATTACAGGGCTTCAAACTGTGACTAAAACCGTCGCATTTGCAACCAAAAATATTAAATTGTGTGTGAAGTTTTTGCTTAGGTTGTCACTGGTGACTAGGCCTATGTATTTACATGTTATAAAAATGTGCATCTAATGCCTTTTTTCCTGATTGTTCTGCGATCACATCAATTGCTATGTTCACGTATTAAACTGAGATGATGCACATCAAAGCTTTAGTGGGGGAAAACAAAAATAAGAAAAAATAAGGGGTTTCAAACAGGCCTTAACTCTGGTGCACAACATCGCTGACGGCCAAATGATAAACACAGCTCAGATGAGCAATGTGAGAGAGCTCGACATGACAGAGACAAGTGAAAGTTCATAAAAGCAGCAACTATTTCATGCATAACTTCAACAAACTACAACAGGTAAAGCTGCCAGCTGTGTGGATCCTGGTAATATAGTTAAAAATTCTTAGAACAGAACTTCTATGCTGTGTTATGTGAACTTCATTATTTGAAGCACACTTGCCATCAAGTAATTGCAAAAACTTTTGAATGCGGAAGGTGATCGCTTAAGCGTCTCAGTTCAAGCAGCAAGTGAAACCATTTTATCTTTCTCTTTACGACTACAGTACATAATGAACATAAATTAACATCAAAGGATAGACTATTTTATAAGACAGCCTACAGTACAACTTTACAATCTTATCAGTCAGCTAGAATAATAACTAGGTCTATTAAGAGGAGCATTTTGCTATATTTATGTGCTATTGCATTTTAATATTTTTAAATAACCTGTTGTCTACATGATTCAACTACTCCTATAAAATTGCATTTTATTAATCCTCATTACACCTACCGGAACGAAAAAAAATTCAAAATTTGACATTTTCTAGAACAGAATCCAGCAGGATTAATTTAATGTGAACAACAGTGTTTTGCTGCAGCAGCGCCAATGTAAACAGCTCACTTGTGCAGCACAGTCACACAGTTACGTTTGGGATAATTTTATTTCAAATGTCATAATGTCAGTTGAAAACATTGCAATTGTGTTTTAAAATACAACAACGAGCACCATAAAACCATTTAAAGAGGTGCGTTCAGCGGTCTCCGTGCCAGAAAACAGTCAACAAAGTAAAATGATGTCAAACGTACAACACACTCTTCATTTTATCAAATGATCATAAATCACATCTATTCATTTTATATTCCTGCTACTAGCGTTTTATTCAGACATTAATTCCCATTTTACATTAATTCACATTAATTCCCATTAATTCAAGTGAGAAAGTGTTTTGTGTGTGTGGCTTTTGCACATCCTGTCATTCCGGTGACTGCATGAATGCAAAAGAAGCATTTTGCAGCATTATGATTAACGATTAATTTATTGTTCATTTAAACGATGATCGATCATGAAAATAGATATTTAACATCCCTAGTTAAAATATATATATACGTAATTACCAGATTTAATTATATATATATATATATATATATATATATATATATATATAGAAAACCTTATAGCTGATGGACAGAGCATGCATCCGTTAAAAGTCTTTGTTGCTCAATAGGTTCATTAAGGCTGTGTCTAATCAGACGATGTCGCGTTTCAGAAAAATAACCATTATAAACTTATTATGAAGACTATTACTCTTTGGAATGTAATAGCCTTTGAAACTAGAGACAGCATACATTTCTTCCATTTAAAAAAATGAGCAAGTCCAAAGCACTGACCTACTTTTGAAAAGCCCAGACATGACCTAAAGGTGCCATGGGATGCATTGCTACAATATTTTAAATTGTTTGTATTTTAAAAGTGTGTATGCAAAGTTTTATCTCAAAATACCCCACATATAAATTTTTTATAGCTTGTTGAAATTACCACTTTTAGGTTATGAGCCAAAACGCGAATTCCCCTTTAAATGAAAATGAGCTGGTGCTCCTGTCTCCCTTTTCAGAAGAGTGTGGTGCATTAAGAGCTTGTGCTCACAGGTAGGGCTGGGTATCGATTCAGATGTTCCAGATCGATTTGATTTCGATTCACAAGCTCTCAAATCGACTCAATTCTTGATTCGATTTTCTATACTCGATTCTTGATTTGATTTTCTATACTCGATTCTCAATTCAACTCAATCAATACAGATTTAATACAAATACTTATTAACTTTACATGAACTTAATACTTATTTGATGCAAGATGAAAAATTTATGCTGAAAAAAGTCAGAACAGTCGCATTCCTTGATCAAACATGATCATGTTATTTAAAGATATTAAAGATATTAAAGATAAAATAATCATACAATTGTACAAAATTTGCTGCAACATTTAAGCTACAAGCCTATGAACAATGTAGGACAAATAATACTGGCTTATTGGTGATAGTTCACCCCAAAAAAAACAAAAATCTTAATTTATGCGTGTATTCATCATGTATAATAATTTCTTCTGCTGAAAAAAAAAAAAAAAAAAAAGGTATTTTGAAAAATATGGGGAACCAAACAGTTTTTGGACTCAAAATTACTTTTTTTTTTTTTTTTCAATATTATGGAAGTTAACTTTTGTGTTCAGCAGAAGAAAGAAATTCATACATGATGAATACATTCAGATTTGTAGTATTTCTACAGCATTTCACTTCCGCATTACAAATCACACACACAGCTTTGTTTTTTTCCACAACACTATCGTTGTCGTCTTGCGAAATCTAAAATGCTTCCATACCTCTGACTTTTTATGTGAAGGCGGCATCAACGTCAACAAAGCACCCGAAACCGCCATTTTAAGCACTGAATGAATAAATGACAGGTTCGCCTCTCGCTCCTTGGTAACATCGTGCAAGGAAAATAAGAGTGTGACATCTAGTGGAGAAGACTAGTTATTAGATTAACGTTAATCTTTCATTCAATGTTGGAGGAAATAAACATGAAAATAAAAGAAAACATTCGTGGCCTTTGAGAATCTATTTATAATTTATCACACTTTAAAAATGTTTAAACGAAAAAACTATTTTTTTACCCAGCCCTACTCACAGGCACACCAGTGTTATGGTTTAACTGGTGGTGACCATGTTACTGACCTCACATTGCATCCAAATGCAATTTTTCACTACCACATTCTTATTTCTGATTATTCTGGTAGCACTTGAAGGCAGCATTAGTGAAAACTTACAGAGACAATGGTAGCTTTAGCAACATTAGCCTTACAGAGAGCCAAGAAGCTCTTTTTGTAAACAAAATATGATTCAAAATGCTTACTTTGTCTAGAGTCTAGACATTGGCGCACAAAGTGTAGGTTATCGATCCCTCTTTCAGAAGTAATCTTTGCAAATTCCAGTGCTAAACTGACCCTTGTATGCGATTCAGCCCACCTTAAAATGTTAGTACAAATGTATAGGACTTTTTTTTGTTTATTTTTTTTCGGGACATTTCCTTCAAAAATGAAATTTAACCACTGTGTCCTCAGTGGTCTATGGAGACTCCTATGTTCATTGGGGCATCCCAACACACAACACTTTTAATGGCTCTTTGGTGCTGACATTAGCGCTTTTCCACTGTCGGGCCAGTGGGAGCCAGGGCTTAAAGAGGGCCGGGCGAGGCTCATAGCCTCAGGCCAGTAGCACCGAGGCCAGAATAGCGCAGGGTTTCCACAGTGGAGCTTGAAGCACCGCTGCACATCACTAAAACACGGCCTTTACACGCCTCTCAGAACAACGTCATGCAACCTCAAAATTTCACCAACAAAGAGAAGTTATCAGAAAACTAAGAAATAAGTCTCTGGAACATGTGCAATCACAAAACGAACATGATAAAAGCGGCAGTTTGTTTGCATGCTTTGTTATATATTCAAATTCAAAAGCATCGATGTTTTAAATATAGAATAAGTGATACATTGATCATATTGATTTAATTTATCAGGACTCAATATTAATCACACATAAATACACTTATTTATATTTTATTTATTTATTTTTAACGCTCATGAAAATAGCCTGCTTATTCAGTCGAGTCTGTTTCTGTTTATTAGCCACAGTAGCCTTCATATTTAGAATGAATGATAATATCTCTATTTTTGTAAGCTCCCGAACAAAAAACATTATTAGGCTATATTCTTTTATGATAGGCAACATGAGATAAACTCTCGAGACGAGGCTTGTGACAGATAATATAAGTTACTTAATAAATACACAACTGTGATAGAGAATAAGAAGCTGACGTCTGATTTCTTCAAGCGTTCATATTTTACCATGTTTACTATGGTAACATGTTTAGCGTGCATATCTTTTTCATTGCTTATAAATATTTCTGCCTTGTTTAGTGATTATAATCCACATTGGATCAAGTTATTTTAAACACTCGCTGCTGACTGAAAGTGAGTTTTGAGCTCAACTTATTTAAAAAAAAAAAAACCGCTGGTATTAAAGCTGAAATGAAATCTTTCTGAAATGATCCGCAGCACAGACTCTCTATTTTTATAAAAGCTCCCAAACAAAAATAATTATTATATTTTGATGATATGCAACGTGGAGCTAAACTCACGAAATGAGATGACAGATATGTTACTTAATAAATACACAATTGTGATAGAGAATAAGAAGCTGACGTCTGATTTATCCAAGCAGTCATATTTACCATGTTTATTATGGTAACGTTAATGTTTAGCGTGCATAGTCTTTTACATCGCTTATAAATATTTCTACCTTGTTTAGTGATTATAATCCACATCGGATCAAGTTATTTCAAACACTCGCTGCTGACTGAAAGTGAGTTTTGAGCTCGACTTATTGAAAAAAAAAAAAACGCTGGTATTAAAGCTGAAATGAAATCTTTCTGAAATGATCCGCAGCACAGACTCTCTATTTTTATAAAAGCTCCCAAACAAAAATAATTATTATATTTTGATGATATGCAACGTGGAGATATACTCACGAAATGAGATGACAGATATGTTACTTAATAAATACACAATTGTGATAGAGAATAAGAAGCTGACGTCTGATTTATCCAAGGAGTCATATTTACCATGTTTATTATGGTAACGTTAATGTTTAGCGTGCATAGTCTTTTACATCGCTTATAAATATTTCTACCTTGTTTAGTGATTATAATCCACATCGGATCAAGTTATTTCAAACACTTGCTGCTAACTAAGAGTGAGTTTTGAGCTCAACTTATTTTAAAACGTCTTTAATACTGGCGTTAAAGCTGTTATCTTTATGAAATGATCCGCGCTGACACTCTAACCCCTCCTCTAGCCCCAGCTGGCCCGCTTTGGCCCAAGGTTTTTTGTCAGGCCAAAAAACCCCGGCCGTTGGCCCCGAGGAAGCCCCGGCAAAGCACGATCAAGCCCCGGAAGTGACAGTGGAAACGCAACTGGCCCTGGCACGCACTAGCACGCCCGGTCTTAGCTCGATAGTGGAAACACGGCTATTGTATCTCCAGCAGCTACAGCAAGAAAACAGTAATGGCAGACCACAGCTTCTCACTCAGGGCTGTGTATATGCTAATAGGGCAGAGAGTGTCACAAATGGGTGGAACTTTCCCCGAGTATGATGTCATAGTACTGAGAAATCTGGAACTGCTAGTGTGGGGAGACGGTTTATGAATTATTGTGATTATAAAACAATGAGTGGATGGATTTTTACCATTATAGGCTGGTTGTTTTCACACACTGCAGCCACTCAAAGGTGTTCAAACACCTCATAAGTGTTTTTTTTTTGTTTTTTTTTTGCATTCTATGGCACCTTAAAACAGGAGTCTAATAGCCACCTAAAAAATTTTTAACTAACTTAATCTACAAAGTATATACAAAAGTTCTGCATTACTTCAGTGTTAAACAATATTGTGCCTAACTGTGCAGATAGAAAACAATACATGTTCAGAAGGTTGTAGGTTGGGTTAATAACAACTATTAAACTTATGTTGTTTGCTAACTGCTGTGATCAACTAAACATAGTACACATCTTCCATCTACGTGATAGCCCAATGAACACCAATTCAAACCAAATTCAACTGGATTATTTAAATTATACTGGTCACGCTGTTACAAAACGGTGTCTTCATTAAGAATGAGACGTACAATGTCACCCCTTGTGGCTGTTTCGTCAGTCTCGGAAAGTAGGTCAGTTCTTTACAAAATACCCGCTGCAATAAATTAAGTGAAAGGCCGTAACAGTGTCTTACCTAGTTCAATTGCCTTGTTGAACTTCAGTATAGCGTTGGATACGTCCTGTTTTTTCCAAAGACCTTCCCCTTCCAACCAGTATCGTCTCGCTTTGCTTTCCGAATTGAACCATTTTTCAATCAAGCCACTGGCAATAACATTTACTCTGAGTCCGCCCAAAGTAAATTCTCTGGGTGATTTGTTGGGTTTTAAACGGCAGCTTCTGCACTCTTTTGAAAGGTCATCTTCCAGACAGCACTTACAAAAAGTGTGTCCACAAACCAAGGACGTTGGTTCCGTCAATAAGCACTTGCAAACGTGGCATGAAAACAAGTCCAAGTTCTGTTCATCGTCTAACTCATCACTCTCAAAACATCTGCTTTCAAAGGTAGAGCCCCCGCTTATTGTCTTCCTGTCACTCTGCTCTTTAGTGCGTATCGTATGTGCTATAACTTCAACTAAAATCTGCAGTTCATCGGGTCTCAGTGCCTGGAGGTTTGCAGCAACGCAATACGAGTCCAGCGCATCGGCTATGCGTCCCCCACGGGCTAGAGCGTCAGCTTTCCGCAGGCAGAGGCCACGGTCAGGGTGTTCGAGCTCGGCGAGCTGAGAGGTATAGATCTCCGCGGCCAGATCGAAGTCCCCAGCCCGGCAAGCCTCGTCCGCAACCCCGAGCATTTCAGCACACAATCCCGGTGCGGTCGGGTTGGAGGGGTCGTGCAGATAATGTTCTGTGTGGTTTTGAATGCCAGCATCCATTGTCTGCTACACCGCATAAAATGAAAATAATTGTTAACAAAGCGGACAAAAGTACAACGTATATGCTCCGGCTTAAATATTTAGTAGAATTCAGGCTATAAAATACCAAATATACTCCTATTTTAGTCAACGTTACTTCACAAAAACACCATCTTTAACGCAACAAGATCGGAATACTGGCGAAAATCAATAAACATGAGACCAAAAGCTAAATGTTTATAAACACTATTAATTCCCTATTCACCACTGCTAACGTTAGGCCCACCAAAAATCCTAAATAACTGACTGTTGATTTCTCGGTCAAGCAAATAAATAAAAATAAAATAAACAGTCTAACCTCTGACAAACAAAACAACAGATCTAGCAATATTTTCATGTAAGTTTGTAATATAAAAAAACGAGACAAACGTTTAAATGTGTCTTCAAAACAAACCAGAATGAGTTCGTTGGGGTTGTTTTGAAATCACGAGTCTCAAAATTAGTGAGCAACCGACGAAAGAGAAAGTTGATAGCTGATTTTAACACATCGACGTCAGTGCTGATGATGAATTTCTTGATCTTGGCCGAAGGAAGCATATCCATGACCAACATTTAGATGACCCATTAGGTTTATGTAAGACTCAATGTCTCTGGCAGCGGCACTTTGCGTAATCCTCCCGAATTCTTTGTCTTAGTATACCCTTTCAAACGGTCCTTCTCCGAGTCCCTTTCATTTTGATCATTCTAAAGGATGTCCATGTCTTATACGAGCCAGTAGAAACGGTAAATATTAATCAGTTGCCTTAATAAAATGGAGACGGCTAAGACGTTACCATTCGGTCTTTACTGACACGGGAAAGAGTGATACCGTCTGCCTCACTCTCATTCACATAAGAAGCACGTGACGTCAGGATTGACGCCTCATTGGTGTGTTATGTAGCTCACTTATATAATGACAAAACAGTTGTGTAACCTAAAGGGGGCAGATATTTTGTGTGTGTGTGTGTATATATATATATATATATATATATATATATATATATATATATATATATATATATATGATGGTACATGGTCACCTAACATCTAGGCAAAATTGTATGTAACTGTTTACTTTATGTAAGGTGCCATTTAATATTCTACATTCAGTGTGTAACAATAAAGAATAAAGACTAAACAATTTTTTTTATATATATTTATGCAACATGCAGTATTTTATATTCATTTTATTTATCACATTGTGTACTAAAATTAACATCAGTTTTGGTGTACAAGTTAGCTTACAAACTAGTTTAAAAAAATATGGAAATTGCCACACTTTATTGACTATTTATTTTAAAGAAAAGGTAAATCTTTAAAGTTTGTGGCAATACTGAGCTTCCGGGATCCAAGTGCACTTAATCCCTGTAGTAATCATAAGATCATGGTTAAAATGAATACCAAAATCACAGGAGACACTGTAGTGTTTATTGAGCAAACACTCTGAACAAATAAATAGTTTGAACTGGCGTGTAGCCTCTTTATTTTCAGAACATAAAATTCTAACCTGAGTTTAGCTCGCTGTCACTTCTTTTGTGACCCTTTAGGTAATTGTTCACTCTATTCGGTATTACTGCCATCTAGAGGACCATCATAGGAAACACACCTAATCACCACAGACACGTCGGTGCATTATCCTCAGAAATGCTTTCATCAAGATCACTGATTAATTATTTGAATCCAACAAACTGATCTCATCTTAAAGTGCTCCTATTAAGGGTAATGAAAGATTCGTATTTTGGATTGGGAGTCCCCAGCAACAGGTCATTGTCTTATAATATGCATTGTGTTTTTTTTTTGTTTGTTTGTTTTTTGATGACTCCCCTCATCCCCTGAGGTAACAACAACTATATTGAAGGGGTCAACAGACGACCTTATAAAAAATAATAAATCCTTTTATTAGTTTGTGGATTTGTTTGAGCTACAAAGAGCTAACGTTACTGAACATGAATAAAATGTGCAAAAGGATTTTGAAAAAAATAACCTTAGAAAGAGCTATTTAACATAAATAAAACATGCAAAAGGATTTTGAAAAAATACCCTTAGAAAGAGCTACTGAGCATAAATAAAATGTGCAAAAGGATTTTGAAAAAATACCCTTAGAAAGAGCTACTGCATTACTTCATTAGCTTGCGTCTGACTTGCAGAGATATCATTCTGGCTTGGTGGGGTGTCAGCCAGCGAGGCATCTGATTCTGACTGTGTTCTTTTAGTACTCAGAGTTTGAAGCCATGAGAGCATATTAAGTGTTGTTCACTGTATTTGTATTTTTACCAACCGAGTGCGCGCGTTTTACACACCCTCTCCGACCACGTTGAGTTGTTGACAAGAGGTGTTTCTCAATGTCAAGGAAGGATCCTCGGAAGCCAGTATTTCGAGGATGCTACGTCATCGACATCCGTCGAAGGACTGTTCCAATGTCGAGGATCCTCGGAATTTCAACCAAGGACTGAGTCCTTCGTTCGAAGAATATCCCATACACAGGAAAGGATGCATATGTGTATCCTTCGCGCTCTTCATGCTCTCAAATCACCCACAATCCTATGCGCGCTATTTATAAGAGAAAGAACAGCTGTGTCCAAATTCAGGGTCTGCATCCTCCTTAGGATCCTTCCGCAAAACCCGGAAGTGGGTGTTTGTGAATTTGGACAGCCTACCCTTCTTTCAGTTCCCTCCCTTACCCGTTGCTCATATCGTGTTGCCTAGCAACCGTGACAGCGCTAAACAAGAAGCGGGAAAATGGACAAAGAAAGTGTTATTCTCCTCATTTTAATTCTTTTGGAAGATATAAAACAATTAAATAAGTTAAATACTTTCTTTGCTCGTCGTCGGAGAGTTTTTTATATCAGACTCCAAGACAGTCATATCCAGGTAAGCCATTATAGCCTATTTTTATTTACGTTTTTAAGTATTCTGCTAATTTCCCCTACAAATTCATTGAGCCGAAGCATAAACTTCAGCTTGTTTTGTCAGAGAAACTCTTATCTATCTAAATAATGATATATATATATATATCTCAATAATATGTATATAATTACATATAAGTAAATTACATAATAAGTGTTCCTGTGGCTCAACTGGTAGAGCACTGCCTTAGCAAGCAAGCAAGCGCAAGGTTGGGGGTTCGATTCCCCGTGAACACATGATATGTAAAAATTGATAGCCTCAATGCACTGTAAGTCGCTTTCGATAAAAGCGTCTGTAAAATGCATAAATTTAATAATTATTCATGTAATTTGTATAATGTGCATTGTATTAAAAAAATAATTGGAGTTTTGATGTTTAAACTTATCTTAAGGTAGAAAAATGCTTTTATCTGTTAAACCCTTATTCTAATGTACTAATTATATTATGTATTTGTTAACTACTTTTCATTAACCAGACCAGACCCCGTTACTGCAGGATTAACCTGAGTGTCCCAGTTTTGGACCGTTTCTTCAACCAGGAAGATCCCCGACCAGACTTTCGGCTGAGCAGGGAGTCTCTGGCAGTGTTGCAGAACCTCCTGAACCAGGAGAGAAGACATGGGTGGGGTGCTACAATAGAGACCCTGGTGTTTCTCTTCTGGTTGGCCTGTGGAGCATCCTACAGGGTGGTCTCAAGAGTGTTTGGGATGCCCCGGTCCACTGTCCACTACATTGTCCACCGAGTGACTGAGGAGGTGGTGGCCATTCGCCACAAGGTCATCTTCCTCCCGAAGACCCCGGAGCACCTGGAAGAAGTCTCCCGCGGGTTTGCAGGGCTGGCACACCACAGAGCTTTTATCAAAGCTGCGGGTGCCATCGACGGCTGTCACATCCGCATCAAGCCTCCGAGCTGCCCTGATGGTCAGTGCTACAGAAACAGGAAACTTTTTCCATCAATAATCCTTCAGGCTGTTTGTGACCATCAGGGCCGCTTCATCGATACGTACGTGGGCTGGCCTGGATCAGTGCACGACTCCAGGGTGCTCCGCCACAGCCCACTGTACGCTCAGTCATACTACCCTCCTCCAGGGCATTTCATCTTGGCCGATGGAGGATATCCATGCCTCCAACGGCCTCTCCCCCTCATCACTCCTTACAAGAGGCAGGTGCAAGGTGTGGGAGCCCAGCGCTTTAACAGCCATCATTCCAGGGCACGGTCCATTATAGAGCGTGCTTTTGGAATGATGAAGACAAGGTTCCACTCCATCTTCCTGCAAGCGCTGGAGGTGCAACACACCTTTGTTCCTCATGTAAGTTACCAACCAGTGTTATATTAAATAATTTTTTTTTCAATATCACAATATACTAATTTTATATATGCTATTGCAGGTTGTGACAGCATGCACCATCCTCCACAACATCTGCCTCAGTGCCGGAGACGTGTTGGCACCTGAGGATGAGCCTGAGGACGATGTGGAGGAAGATGAGGGGGAGGCTGACATGGAGGCCGTCAGCGGTGCTCAGTGGCGGGACCAACTCTGTGCTGAGGTGTCTGCCCTGGAGGTTGTACCACCAGGTCATGACTACCTTTAACAAGCAAGTAAACAATAACTTTAATATCTTATTTAAAAAGTACTTTGTCATGAAAGGATTGGATTAAATTTCTCCTGTTTACATATTTATTAATGCATGTTACAGATGTGACAGCCGTTGATTGAGTTGCTCTGCAATCCCTGCTGGTGGATGATGTAGTGGACAATGGGAGGAGACATCCTGAAGCTCTCTGCAGACCACCCTGTGAGGTTTCACTCGACAACCAGAGGACCAGCCACGGATCCCTGCTGCACTCCATCCATGTCTCTCATCCTTTCAGCGGCTCCAGCAACACTGCCAGGGACTCCCGTTGCATTTAAACATAAAAATGGTCCAATACCTTGTCACTCAGATTAATCCTGCAGTGATTTGTTAAAATCTGTTGTCCTGTAAATAGTTCTGTAAAAAGTTTCTGTATGTTCTTGAATTTTGTTACCTCAATTTTGTTTTCTGAATGTTATTAAATAATTATATAATTAATTTTCTTTACAAATGTTCATTTTACATGGAAAAGTATGGAAAATAAAAAAGAAATACAATGAATGAGAAGTATTTCTTTTAAATAATTTATTTCAAACAACTGAAGCTAACAATAGAAAAAATGTAATCCCTCCCACCCAAAGAAAAAACAAAAATTATTTGGGGACCAAACGCTCCAGAATGGAGAAGAGCCTGTCCATCCTCTCCCTGCTCTCCTGTGCCCTCCTCTCTTCAGCCTGTGCTCTCCTCTCTTCAGCCTCTCTCTGCTGCCTCATGTCCTCCCTGATGAGGTCGAACAGCTCCTGGTCACTGTCCCTTCTCCTCTTCTTCGCTGCTGGCTGCCTATCTCCTTCCCTCTCTTCTTCCTCTCTCTCCTCTTGGTCACTCACTGCTGCACTTGGCCCTGGAGTGTCCATAGGGATGGAGGCAATAAGGACAGGGGGGCAAATTGAAGGCCTTTGTCCTAAAACCTCATCAATTTGGACAAACCAGGGCCAAGTAGCAGCAGTGGGCTTCCCACTCACTCCCTCTCCTGACCCTGGATACTTGCATTCCTAAAGACAAGTAAAAATCTAAACTGTTCACAAAACATGTAAGCTTAAACAGGATTTTTTTAACTGTTACTAACAACAATATTATTTTCTATATATGGACATACTTTATATTTCTTTTTTAAATTGTCCCACTTTTTCTTGGCTTGGCCTGGGCTAACTTTACCAGACAGGCCCATCTTCTCCAAAACTATCCTAATGTAGGAGAAAAATAGAAAATATTGGAATTGTGTTAATCACAGATATCAAAACGACAATGGTGGAAATTTACTGTACAGAATTATACTACAAAAGGACAAAACGAGAGAAGTAAGAAAATGTTTCAGCTGTTTAATGACTGCAGGAAATGTTATTTGTACTGCACAAAACAAAAAAGAAACAAAACTTCCTTTATATTACAATGGGATTTCTAAATAGATTTATTCCTGTACCTCCATCCCACAGTGGCAGAGTTCTTTGCTCCGGTGAAGAGTTCATCGTTCTCTCCCCGGAGCTCTATAAAAACCTCTGTCTGCTCTTTTCGTCCCTAGAAGCATTAAAAACAGCTTCAATCACTAACAATTTAGCTGTGTGTAAGGGGATTTTAGCTGTGTGTAAGGAAGAAGCTAGTTTACGAAAGTAATGTTTTTTTTTTTTACATATAAACGTACAAATGTAAACAAAAAAAACAAAACAAAAATACTTAACGCTAAAACAAAATGCCTAACTAGACAACCACTGAAAAAATATCTTTTTTTGGAAAGCCAGTTTTTAAAAAACGTACATCGAAAGGCATACTCATCTCCCACACCGCTACCGCTCGCTTCGTCCGCCATTACGCTCTGCCGAAAAGAATTATGGGATAGGTAGGACGCGAAAGGATCCACCACACCCATCCTTCCAATTCGGGGAAAAGGAGGACGCATTTGTGGGCTGCATTTGAAGGATCCTACGAATTTGGACAGCCTTCGTTGCGGCGCTGTGACGTAACATCCTTCAAATGAGTCCTCCGAAGGATGCAGACCCTGAATTTGGACACAGCAATAGTCTGTACCGATTTTTCCCGGAAAAACACGAGCGCCTAGAGGCGTGACGTGTGGGCGGAGCTAAAGAATCACGAGCGCCAGTAGGCTTTTGAGTTGAGAGCATGTGGAAGCTGTGACACAGATCCAGAGGCTGAAATTTAACAAGAGCAGCATCAGCAAAGGCGGTATGCTATGTGGTATGTACTGAAACTGTATATATTTGCTTAGCGGTTTTGGAAAATGAATAAGTTCCACTTTATGTCGTTTTTTTTTTTTTTTTTTTTTTTTTTTTTAAGCTGTACATGTGGAAAGTGCAGTTTGATGACAACATCGCATGTTGTTTACTTGATGTGCTTACGCGCTGATAGCTAAGTTAACAACAGTTAACTCACGGCATGTGGTTCCAAAACACAATCGTGACCCTTTTCCGTTGGGACTGCATCATCCTTAAGAAATAAACAATGTGCAATCCGAAATGCAGGGAACAAACAAAAAAACTTGCATAACTCCGTTGATGCTCTGTAAAAATAAACTCCATCCACTGGTCCCTTAATGCTGTTTCTCTTGGTAATCTGTGCAGGGTTGTCTTGCCCTGGCAACCAAAAACACACTTCTTTTGTGACTTTTCGCGACACTCTCGCTCTGATCAGGCTGTGCTCAGCCTCTCAGTGCTCTGCTATACGGGAGCGCGCGCTCTTCCGGCAGAAGAGCGCGCACTTAGGACCCATATAAGGAAATTCCGCTCCATCTAACGTCACACAGAGCCATACTCGAAAAAAACTTTCCGAAACTTGTGACAAACCGAAGACGTTTTTTTGGAACAAAAATACTCCTTCAAACGTACAACTTAATTTTTGAAACTTTGTCCATGTTTAGCATGGGAATCCAACTCTTTAACAGTGTAAAAAACTCAGTATGCATGAAATAGCATTTCACCCCCCCTTTAATGATACCATTCACAGCGTTATTCAAACGGACCTTTTCACTGACGTGATGACGCAATTACGTGCACTTGCTAGCCTGTTCCATTTACGTGTTCTCCGTATGCTAAAGTGGAGTCTCTCCTAGCCTCTGAAGGAAGTGACTTGGAAGGATCAGTCCTACCAAGGAAGTATCCTTGACATTGAGAAACGCCTACTGACAAGCATGCGCTTTTCACTTGTAAAACTCAGGGGTGTATGGGTATTGTAGTCTCTGCTCTCTGTGGGACGTGCATTGTGAAGGGCGCTCTGAAAAGCGGCAGCGCAGGCAAAGGATTAAAACCTCTATGAAAACAGATGTCCAAATGAGTGTACCGGTACGCTAAAAGCAAGTTCTGGGTGCACAGAGAGGTGGCGGTACGCTCAAGAGCTATATTTGGAAGTGGCGGTACTGAGTACCGGTGCGTACCCCCTTACAAAAATTAACCATGGTTTTACAACAAATAAAACCAAAAAACCATGGTTACTGTAGTTAAACCATGGTAACCACAAATTAACCATGGTTTTGCTATATTTACCATAGTTTAACCATGGTATTTGTAGTAAATCTGTGGTTTTACAAATGGCAGTCAATACGCCAAAAAACCATGGGTTACTACAGTTTTTCTATAATAAAACCATGGTTATTTTTCGTAAGGGCCGGCCCACTTAAAGCACTCTCAGTACAGTGTTACTGGGGAAAATTTAGTTACATTTTTTTTCCACTCCTAAAGTGGCATCTAGTGGATAATGATAATGACAGATAATGACATTTTCATTCAGACCAAAGCAAAAAGACCAACAAGTGGGCAGGCAATATACTGATGTTTCATGTTGATGTCAACATGATAGGGCTTGGAATTTGATTTAAAAATGACTGGTTTCAATGATTCAGATTCGACTCTTTCTTTTGAGAGGCAATAACTTTATACACAGTGTATGCTTAGATTTAAAACTTTGCAGGATGTTTTCATTCACTTAGAGCTGTTACACACTGCATGAAAGTACATTTTCAAAAATCCATAATAGGGGCTATTTAAAGTAAATGTGAAATTTCAAACATGAGAAAAAACTACTGTTCTGATCTGTTTGCAGAGCTTAAAGTCATTTAAAAATCACACACTATTTATAAAACCTACCATATTAGGTGATATTTAAAGGGATATATCACCCAAACATGTTGTTCGGTACACAAATCAAGATATGTTTGATGAAATTTGATAGCTTTTTGACTCTGCATAGACAGCAAAGGCCCAGAAACATATTCAGGACATTGTTAAAATAGTCTATGTGAAATCAACCTTATTTTTATGAAGCTACGAGAATATTTTTGTGCACAAAGAAAACAAAAATAATGATTTTATTCAACAATTTCATCTGTTCCGTGTCAGAATTCAACATGTTTTCATGACACCAACGAGGCATATGTGTGCATTCCTCTCTTGCAAAAAATTTGACTAACGGAACGTTCCCAAAACTTTACCTAACATTCTGTACACGTTTGGTTAATGGTTTAAAGAAAACATTTGAATGTAATTTTTAAAGACTGTTTTAAGGAAGTTTTTTTTTTTTTTCAACTAATGTTCCTACAATGTTAAATGTAAACAAAAGTAACACATACAACTGTAACTTTTCAAGGAGGTTTTGGGAATGTTTTGAGGTTACAGATCATACAATATTATTAATAAAACATTGACACAATGTTTCATGATAACTAGAGAAGAACATTATCTCAGCCACATTAGGAAAACATAAGGATATCACTGAGGTCTGAGATACAGTAATGTTTTTTTTTTATATATATAAAAATGTACTGACAATGTGATGTTAACAAAACTAGAACATTTTAACTGCATCGTTTTGAGGATGTTTTTGAGGATGCTTTTTAGGTAAAAGATTATACAATAATCTTAAAGGGAACCAATTATGAATATACAGTAAACAATCTCATGTAAATTGAGAATAAATACCCAACAGATCATTTATTATAACAGCTGTTTTGGAGTGTATCACTTTAAATGCAAATAAGATGCATATTCCCACCTGGCCCCAGAAGAAGGCATTGCATATTGGTCTCTCTGCATTGTAGCTACAGCAATAAACAGCAGGTAGAAGCAACGTAACTTAGAATGAGAGAACCAGTGTTCAGCTGTACATATAGACAGCCAAATGAACTGAAAGTGGGATGAATTGGGGCACAATGTTACAGAGCTTGCGCTGTGCTGACCTGTCAACTGCGCAGATCAATTGGCCGAGCTGTGCTACCTGGATTTTGAGGCTGTAACGCATTAAACTTCCTAATTACGGGAAGGAGGAGGCGGGAACCGGCGGACAATCAAATAAGACTTTAATAATCAAAATAAACACAAAACAGTGCGGCAACCCCTCACGGACGACTGCCGTGCACAAACAAAAACCAAACACAAATAAAATCCAGGGCTGGTCCTCTCTCATCCTTCACTGCTGTCGGTCCTGTTTTATATCCTTCCATCTCCTCTGTGGGACTCGAGACCGGTGGGCCGAGCAGGTGTCGCTCATTTCCAATCACTCCACCGGCCTCGCTCCATTCCCACGGCTCTCGGCCCCGCCCCACTCGCCACAGAGGCACATTACCTTAAAAAATTAAAGTAATCAACAGCGTTCTCGGCAGGTCAGATGATGGGAGAAAATGAAGACTCTTATGGTATGTTTCCACTAGCACAGCAAGGCAAGCATTTTTAAATTCATTCCTTTGGAAGTAGACCTTAATCACTTGTGTTGTGCATTATGGGATCGAAAGGTGTGCTGAGAAACTGTTGAGAGCAGCCAAGAGTTTGGGAATACAAATATGAATCTTCCTCTTCCCAATACCCCATAGATTTTCTACGTGGTTAAGGCCAGGTGAGTTTTCTGGCCAGTTAAGAACAGTACTGGAAGTTTTGGCACTGTGTGCAGGTGCCAAGTCCTGTTGGAAAATGAAATCTGCATCTCCATAAAGTTGGTCAGCAGCAGGAAGCATGAAACTTCCTGGTATACGGCTGTGTTGAACTTGGACCTTAGAAAACACAGTGGACCAACACCAGCAGATGACATGGCACTGCAAACCATCACTGACTGTGGAAACTTTACACTGGACCTCAAGCAATGTGGATTGTGTGCCTCTCATCTCTTCCTCCAGACTCTGGAACCCTGATTTCCAAAGGAAATGCAAAATGTACTTTCATCAGAGAACATAACTTTGGATTACTCAGCAGCAGTCCAGTCCTTTTTGAAGCGAGATGCTTCTGACGCTGTCTGTTGTTCAAGAGTGTCTTGACACAAGGAATGCTACAGCTGAAACCCATGTCTTGCATACGTCTGTGCATAATGGTTCTTGAAGCACTGACTCCAGCTGCAGTCCACTCTTTGTGAATCTCCCCCACATTTTTGAATGGGTTTGTTTCAAAATCCTCTCCAGGGTGCAGTTATCCCTATTGCTTGTACACTTTTTTTTCTACCACATCTTTTCCTTCCCTTCACCTCTCTATTAATGTGCTTGGACACAGAGCTTTGTGAACAGCAAGCCTCTTTTGCAATGTCCTTTTGTGTCTTGCCCTCCTTGTGAAAGGTGTCAATGGTCGTCTTTTGGACAACTGTCAAGTCAGCAGTCTTCCTCATGATTGTGTAGCCTACAGAACTACACTGAGAGACAATTTAAAGGCTTTGCAGGTATTTTAGTTAATTAGCTGATCAGAGTGTGGCATCAGGTGTCTTCAACATTGAACCTTTTCACAATATTCAAATTTTCTGAGATACTGAATTTGGGATTTTCCTTGTATGTCAGTTATAAACATCAAAATATGTTTATAACTGAAAGAAATGAACATTTGAAATATATCAGTCTGTGTCTAATGAATGAATATAATATACATTCAAAAATTTCACTTTTTGAACAGAATTAGTTAAATAAATTACACTATTTAAAACTTTTTAATGATATTCTAATTATATGACCAGCACCTGTTATTAGCTGAAGTATGATAAGGCATATTTGGCGTGCAGTCCCAGGAAGGGCACCGAGCTCAGGAATGGCCCAAACCTGGCGGGGGCTGATGTTTTGAGAAGTTACCTGTTTGGCAAGCCGGAAGAGCCTACGTACTTGGGTGGGAGTGATTTATGCGTTCGAAGGGTAGGACCTACCAGCTGCTGGTATTGGACTATGTGGTTTGGGGCACCTGGTCTGGGAAGGCTTGAGCCGATGCACAATGGGAGCTCACAGCATTTGAACGGGTGACCCCTACCATTCAATGGGGGAGGAGCAGTGTGATTGTGAACACTACCAGGAGTTGCCTCGATGGGAACAGCTTGTGGTGTTGGGTTCAGTCCCTACTGGCTGAGAGGGCCCTGCTAATCAGTGGGCAGAGGGCAAAATGCCTGACCGAGAAGGCCCATGAAACATTTGACTGGAGATCAAGACTCAGGACAATGGATGTGTGGGTCCTCTGAGTTTGGCAGATAAAAAGGCTTTGGGCCATCCAGAAAGGAGGACCCTTGTGACATCCAACAGGAGATCAAGCCTCATGGCATCAGAAGGATAAGTCTCACTTGCAGATGGCAAGTAAAGAGGCCCAACCGGGAGTACTCTCGTTTGACGAGAAATGGTCTCTCGCTGCATCCGATGGGGTATCAAACTCAGAACATTGAATGGGTAAGCATCGCCAGGTGGGGGAAATAGACATGAGGATAGCTGAGAGGGCTCGGACACTGTTCAGCAGGAGGTCAAGACTCATGGCGTCAGATGGCTAAGCCTCGCCAACTGTTGAATGGAATGGTAAAGTTATGTGGCCGGGATACTCTAGCCGACATTCGACGGGAGCACACAGCATTGAACGGGTAAGCATCACCTACCATAAAATGGAACAGGTAAAGTTGTCTGGCCAGGAGGCTCTCGCCGACATCCGACGGGAGCACACAGCATCGAACGGGTAAGCCTTACTGACCGTAGAATGGAAAGGTAAGTTTGTCTAGACAGGAGGCTCTTGCTGATGTCCGACGGGAGCTCAGTACTCATGGCATCGAATGGGTAAGCTTCTCCGGATGTAAGATGGTAAGGTAAAGTTGTGAGGCCAGGAGGCTCTCGCCAGTATTTGATGGAAGCTCGATACTCATCGTATTGGATGGGTAAACCTTGCCGACCGTAGGATGGAAAAGGAAAGATTTTTTTTTTTTTTTTTTAATGAATGATTACATTAATTGGATTAATGACCATCTGAGGTTTTGGTTGGCTTTTTAAATGTGAAACTGGTTAGTTCTGATGTAAATTTGCTGCTGATGTTGCTGCCTCAATGTGAATGCTCAATGCTAGAGAAATTCTTTACTGGGATGCTCAGCAATTGTAGGACAGATCTGAGATGTTTTGGAACCAGAAGCAAGTGACATTTTTTTGGAGTCATCTAAAAATAGTGGTCCTTGGGTTTGCTCTACTGGGAGGCTGTCATGGCATCTAATGGGAATTCAGTACTCAAGAAAAACATTTGCTCCGGAGAGAGGCCCGTGGCTGACACTGGCAACGAGTTATGAGCATACTCAATCACAGAGATTTGTCGGCTCCAGGAAGAAGGATTCTTGGAGACTAAACATCGCAACGTTCTCTCTTAATGCTGGTTGGCTCGCTCAGATTGCCCGTTATTTTGAGGGTGATAACCCGAAGACAGACTAACCATCGCTCCTAGCAATTTGCAGAATTCCTTCCAAAATTTGGATTTAAAAATTGGGATCCGCTGTCAGAAACAACGTCTACCGGGAGGCCATGTAACTGAAAGACGTGGTCAATTACAGTGACCACTGTCTCCTTGACTGTAGGTAATTTGGGCAAGGGAATAAAGTGTGCCGCCTTCGAGAGCCGGTCCACTACGGTCAAAACAACCGTCATGCCATTAGAGGGCGGGAGGGCGGTAACAAAATCTAGAGCGATATGTGACCAGGGTCTCAAAGGGACAGACAGCGGTTGAAGAAGCCCATATGGAGCTCGGTAAGATGATTTACCACTGGCCAAACTGAGCAAGCCAAAACAAAATTGTGAACGTTGCGAGCCATAAGTGGCCTTATTCCCCTTATCCCCCCATACGAGTGCTGAGACGACTGTATTCTCAGGTAAAATACACTCAGGAGTCACTGGGCATTCGGAAGGATAAAAAAGGCGTGACAAAGAATCGGGTTTAACGTTTTTGGAACCCGGGTGGTACGACAGAGAAAAATCTAAATGGCCAAAAAAAAAAGTGCCCACCGAGCCTGCCTGGAATTGAGTCTTTTGGCAGTTCTAATGTATTCTAAGCTCTTATGATCGGTACAAACAATGAAAGGTACCCTTTACCTTTCCAACCAGTGGAGCCACTCCTCTAAAGCTAATTTGACAGCCAACAATTCTCTGTTACCAATGTCATAATTACGTTCAGCAGGAGATAAACGATGGGAGAAAAACATGCAGGGATGCATCTTATCGTCCGAGGCAGCACGTTGAGAAAGAACTGCACCTTCTCCCACCTCTGATGCATCGATCTCCACCACGAACTGCCGTGTGGGATCAGGTGCTACTAAGATGGGAGCCAAAACAAAGCGCCTCTTGAAGTTGGTAAATACAGTTTCGGCTGTATTAGACCACCTGAACGGAGTACTGGGTGACTTCAAGGTGGTCAGAGGTGAGACTAGTTGGCTGAAATTAAAAATAAAATGTCGATAAAAATTGGCGAACCCCAAAAACCGGTGTAAGGCCTTGACAGGATCCAAACATATTCCCTAGGAAGAGACGATATACCCTAGGAAAGGAACAGACTGTGCACGGAAAACGCATTTCTCCGCCTTGACAAAAAGACCATTCTCAAGTAATCTCTGGAGCACTCGTCTGACGTGTTGAACGTGTTCCTGGAGAGATGAAGAAAAAATCAGTATGTCATCCAGGTAAACATATATAAACTGATCTACCATGTCTCTCAACACGTCATTAATGAGTGCTTGGAAAACCCCTGGTGAGTTGGAGAGCCTGAACAGCATCACCAAATATTCAAAGTGCCCTCTAGGGGTGTTAAAGGTGCTTTTCCACTCATCCACCTTCCTAAAGCGGACCAGTACATAAATCCAGTTTTGTGAATATGGATGCTCCCTGTAACCTCTCGAAAGCTGAAGACATCAACGGCAAAGGATAGGTATTCTCTATCGTGATGTTGTTCAGCTCACGGTAGTCAATACAAGGTCTCAGAGAACCATCCTTCTTACCCACAAAAAGAATCCCGCCCCTGCTGGAGAAGAGGAAGGGCGGATGAACCTCTATGCCAAGGAATCAGAAATGTATTTCTCCATGGCCTCCCTCTCCGGAATAGAAATAGAGTAAAGCTTGACCTTAGGTGGAGACTTACATGGAACTAAGTCTATGGCACAGTCATAGGGACGATGCAGAGGAAGAGAAGCAGCGCGGAACTTACTGAACACTTCCTTCAGCTCTAAGGTGCTCTGCGGGCATGTTTGACAAAACCATGGTCTGCTCCTGAATGACAGAAAGACACAGCAGGACAAGCAAAAACCAAACAAGACTCATGACAACTTTCACTCCACAAGGTGACGGTTTTGGAACCCCAATCCACTTGTTTGACCAACCAGGGATGACCTAAAACAATGAGTGCGACTGGGGAGTCCATGAGGTAAAAGGATATGGTTTCAGTGTGGTTTCCTGAGGTGACCAGAGTTATGGGTTCCGTGGTGTGAGTAACGTGAGGCAGTTCCTGGCCATTGAGTTCGGTGACATGGATATGACGAGACAAGGGAAGGACAGGAAGGTTCAGGTGACGTGCAAGGACAGTTTCAATGAAATTACCTTCGGCTCCAGAGTCCAGAAGGGTGTGACAGTCATGAGTGTGGTTCTCCCACCGCAGTTTCACCGGAAGGAGAGTTGATGATGTGGTTGAGGACTTCCCGGTGGAGATCCCACCCGATAGTAGCCTCAAACTTACTACCGGGCTGCCTCTTTTACCGGACATGAACGAAGGGTATGACCCGACCACAATATAAACAAAGTCCTCTGGACCTCCGCCTCTCTCTCTCCTCCCGGGATAGTCGAGCTCTACCCACCTGCATGGGTTCGTGATCGTAAACGGGACCGACCATGTTTTCTCGACTCGAGTTACCCTGTTCAGGAGAGTTGCGAGGGCATGAATGACTTGTCTGTTTACCAAGATGATTAATCCGGGCGTCCACACGGAGCACCAAGTCGATAAGACTGTTGAGAGTTGGAGGTAACTTGAGGCCCTGCCAGAGAGCAAAGTGAGAGCAAATGCGACCTTGGACTCTTCTGTCGTGAAGGTGCGGGGTTGTAAGGCTAAGTGCATGGAACACTTGTTAATGTAAGTTCTGCAAAAGTCAGGCTCACCGGAATAACTCTCTGGTGCCGGAAGTCGCGGTTCAGGCCGGAAGTGGTTATAGGAGACGTCCCGGGGGGCGGGCGGTGCAGGTGGTGTGGGTGGCGCAGCGGGAGAAGTCAGCTGCTGGATGTGCTGGGTGAGCTCGGATACCTGTGTCACCAGCGCTTGGATCGCGCGTCCGGTGTTTACAATACTCTTCTGCTGCTGATCCATGCAGTTGACGCTGTGGTGGATGAACTCGGACAGTGAAGTGGTGCTCGCTGCTTCCATGGTGGGTCAGAGCATTCTGTAACGACTGGTGAAAGGAGTGGTAGGAAGCAAGTGCGAGTTAGTGGTTCTTTAATTAAATGAATAACACAGTACATAAAGACAGGAAAACAGGTGATACTTGGCTGGGGATACACAGTCCGGGAATGTGCTGGTGAGCAGATGATCCAAAGTGTGGTGGTGAGTTGGCAGCAGGAGAGGGTGACACTGGAACTGCGGGGAATTGAGCCGAGAAGGTAAGTGAAGATTCCAACGGTGAGATGAGATGAGTGGACGGGGTTCCGGGGAGACAAGACAATCCAACGAAAACAACACAAGGAGAGAGTATTGAGTGATTTTTCTCTGTATGTTTGGTGTTTTATTAACATTAAAGGGATAATTCACCCAAAAAATTAAATAGTGAAGAAAAAACCTGAATGAGTTTCCTCCTTCTGCTAAACATAAACACTATTTTAAAGGAGGTGGAACATCAAACAGTTGCTGGTTGACTTCTATAGTATTTTTTGCTACTATCAAAGTCAATGTGGACCAGGAACTGTTTGGTTATCAGCTTCTTCAAAATATCTTTTGTGTTCAGCACAAGAAAAAAAAGTTCATATAGGTTTTGGAGAACATGTGAGTGTATAAACAATGACAGAAATTTAATTTTAGTGTGAAATATCCCTTTAATTCACATGGCAGAATGTAGCCTACTGTCCATTTAAGACCTGCATGCATCTGATATATGGACATGCATCGGTTTCTTTTCATTGTTTACTTTCGTTTTAGACATATCCAACTGAGTCTATATATAAACCTTGTGTGTCTTTACAGTATTAGCACAAAAATAACTTAGTAATCAGGCACAGTTTGAAGGGCTTTTTCGTTTTTGTGCCGCATTTTGATTATGCTCAGAAAAACCACACCTCAGAAAAGCACATGAATGAAACGTTTAAATAACCAGTAAGGATTTAAAGCAGATGCAAAAAAATAAAAAACATAACAAAAAATAAATTACAATCTTTTGTGAATAAGTGCAGTGTCTCTTAAGAGTAACTCTACCGCTGAGTTAACACTGATCTTAATGTACATTAACTTGGTGGCGCCAGAACTGCAGCTGATAGAATGTGCGCTGCAGCACAATACAGCCATATTTCCTCAAAAGACAGTGACATTTTTATCGTCCACAACAAAAAATATTAACATCATACCCTCGGCAGAAATCGAGGACAGGGGGCCTACTGGACCACAAGGGCACTTTAGCGTTGGACTTCAAAGTAGCAGGGTCTAGAGACAACCAAGAGCAGAACTTGTTTAGAACTGCTATAGTTACGGTATTAATTGTGCTATTGATTGAGCAGTAATCGAGCACTCTGACAGTGAGTGGAAACCAGATTTCTCTGACTTTCAAAAAAACCTGCTTCACACAAAATCAGGCTGTTCAGCTCTCAATGCACTTTGATCCCATACGCTGCTTTGGGGTGGCACTTGTGGACATGCCACTGCTCTAAAGCTCTTCCAGGTAAACATTTCATTGGCTTTCTGTTCTCACATGAAGCACTATTTCTGAGTGCGTACACCCGAAGCGGGTGTGCACTGTCAAACAGCACCAACAGCACCAGCGGTAGAGTTAACCAAACTGGATTTTTGTTGGGTCAGACCCATCTGCTAGTGATGGAAAAATATGCACAAAACAATCTACTTTTAAATTTTAATTTATCATCAGATGGACAGATCATTCCTCAGGAGAGGCAGGGCTTATCCTAGGGGAGGCACTGCCTCCCCCAGCCTCCCCCTAGACACGCCCCTGACTGGCTCCCCCGCTGAGCCTTGTTTTCTTCCAAGGTTTTTTCTCCATTCTGTCATTCTGAGTTTTGGTTCCTTGTCACTGTCGCCTCTGGTTTGCCTAGATGGGGACACTTCACTTAAAGCTATATCATTGACTTGATTGCAAATGATTACATAGAAACTATTTAAACTGAACTGAGCTGCTTGATGACATCACTGAATTCAATGATGAACTATCTTTAACTGTCATTTTGCATTACTGACACACTGTTTTCCTAATTAATGTTGTTCAGTTGCTTTGACACAATCCATTTTGTTTAAAGCGCTATATAAATAAAGGTGACTTGACAAAATTTTGCAGCATGCATACAATTTACGAACAGAGATTCGATGGGAATGTAGTTGGAACCACGCTAAACAATCCAATACTGACTTGATTGCTATCATGTCCACCTACAAACACCCTGAGTGATTGAAACCTCGGGAAGCCTTGTATGGGGGGAGAACAAATGCATTCATACTGTACCACAAGGTAGCAGAAGTTGAGGTCATAGTGTACGTGGATTTCACAAGTCTCTAACCATTTTGTCAGGCTGCCTGAGCTTATACAACAGCCCATTGCGTTTAAAAATCCATGAGCTTATGGATAGGCTGGGGGATAGATTGCTTTATTGTGATATAGGGCCCTATTTTAACGATCTGAAACGCAAGTGTCAAAGCGCGAAGCGCAAGTAATTTTGTGGGCGGGTCTCGGCGCTGTTGCTATTTTCCTGGCGGGATAAATGGCTCTTGCGCAGGTGCGCAAGTTCCATTATGGATTGCTATTATTATGGCGTATTTACCAGGCGCACGCCAAGAGCGGTTCACAGCCGAGGAGACTGATTTTCTTGTAAGAGCAGTGAAAGACAGAGAAGTTGTGTTGTATGGGGATGGGAGAAACCCACCCAAAATTGCGTCGGTTAAACAGGCGTGGGAGGAAATAGCCACAATTGTTTCATCAATTTTTTTTTCCTGGTTCTTGACGGACAAACATATTTGTCAAATGTCCAAATGTCCTTATATACATGTCTTGCCACTATAGGGAAAACAGGTCTGATCCTTAATTACTACAATTAGCCTGAATAATTTGTAAGCTAGATTTATGCCTATTTTTTCACATCTTCGTGGCACACCACAATGATTTCCGTCATCTCATGTGTTAATATTTTTTTAGTGTAACAGTTTATGATTTGCAAAAATAACTGTTGCATCTGTGTAGATTACATGAGCAAAGTGTATGCGAGTTGTGCACACTATACATTATGGTCAAGCATGCGCCCTTAAAATAGCATAATGAACAACGCGCAAGGCGCCACTGACTTTAGACTAGGTTTTTTCTGGTCAGTGGCGCAATTGTTTAATGGAACAGCAAAATAGCACCAGGGATTGTTTCCTCCTTTTTTGTGCTGAACCGCCCAGGGAGTGCAAGTTCATTCACTAGTTTAGCGACGTGCTTCTGTGGAGGGAAAAGCATGCTTTGCGCGGGTGCAAAATAGGAATGACACATGCGTCGGTGTACAAAGTCAATTGCGCTGGGTGCAAGATAGGGCCCATAGTGTTGTCTTTAAATCAAAGGAAGGTGAAAATGAATCACCACTAGGCCCATATCTCTTGTGATCTTAGGGGGCTTTCACACTGGCAGTTTAGTGCGGAATGGGGCACGGTTCGCATGAAAAACCGCTAATGTGAATGCTGTCATCGGACCCTAGTGCGCACTGGGATACACAACCCAAGACTACCTGGAGAAGGTGGTTTGGGTTCGGTTGCTCCCGAGCTGTGGAGCGGTTCACGTGAACATGCAAGCAACACGGACTCAGGTGCGGACTTGTTCAGGAAGTAAAGTATCCCGCGCATGAGTACCACTGTCGATATCATTGTTTCCTAAACACATGAGAGAGCTGAGGTTTATTCCACACAATCCTAAAAATCTAAATGGAATTAATTAAAATTAAATAATTAAAATAATTAAAATTAATTATTATACTGTGCATAATAGCACCAAAATAACAAAAAAACTATGCTCAGTCACATTGCGATCTCCATGCGTTTTCTGTGTGCGTTTGCAACAACGTAAGGTGACTGAAAACACAACTGGGTTCGATAAAACTATTCAGTGTGAAAGCAGACCAACACTGTGGGGGGCGCCATGAACAATCGTGCTCGGACTCAGACCACAGCAAACGAGCCTGTGTAAAAGCCCTCTAACTGATGAAGTTGGACCCAATGACCACATCACCCTGTTTGTTACTTTGGAACCCCAAAGTTATGGCTTGATCACAGCTAAGGGTAAGATGTGTATGAAAGTAAAAGGCATAATACTTAGCGCTTTAAACTCTGAAGCCGTCATGTTAGATTCACTGATTGGGCTTGTAAGTCATTATGTAAAGGGGCGGGACGACAGTCGTCATATTCTTGCACAAAACGACACTATTGTGTGAAATAAAAAGGATTTGATGTTACATAAGTAAAGAAATTCAAATATGTGTATGACAAGAGTGTATTAGTCCCTGACTTTACCACGATTCCATATGGCCTATGACAACGTTTTTGTTGTGGGTGTACGCGACACAGAGGAGTTTGATTCCAATGGCCTTACTCTATGGTTATCCAGGGCTCTAGAGTGTGAGAGTGCTAATTTCTCAATGGTGTGAAAAAAAAAAATCAGAGATCGCACCAGTGTGACCAGCCATTCGAGAGAAAATAAAAAGTCTCTGCAACTCTGAAATTCTCCCTGTGGTTCAACAACAGACACTAGAGCCATGCATTTCAGCCCAAGCCCTATGGGCCCTGAATTTTTTTACAACCCTCAAGCCGGGCTTCGGGACAATTTTCACATCATAGTTTAGACGGGCCTCCCATCTATTTTAGATTTCTCCGTACTTTTATATTTTAGACATCCATCAATTAGTGCTGAAAAAAATGCTGCAATGGTGGAAACAATACGAGGCTATGCTACTGCAATGTTCAAAAGTGGCTGAACAGTGTTTATTGTCCTGCCAGCAGGAGTATGGTGCGTGCCGTCAGCGCAGCTGAACAGTTCCGCATTCAAATACATGCAATAGGCTTAAGCTTGCTGCAAAACACCGGTAAAAGTAATTACCATAAATGTGACAAGGAGAAATAGGAGATATTTGAATTATTTACTAATAAACTAGGGTTTTCTGAGTCTGTGTCGCAAGGATGAAGTTGCCGATCGTGACTCGTCATCTCCTCATTAGACGTGCCTTTAGAGAGAAGTGCATCTTTACAAATTATGATTATAATGAAAGAGTTTTTTGTTTCGATTTGTTTTATTTTGTTAAGTAGTCATTTAAAGCTTTCTATAGATACATCATATATCATCACTGAATTTCGGTTCATTTTTGTACTCCTGTTAAAGACAAGACAGCAGAATGCGCATCATGTTTGTTTTCATTATTTTATAAAAGCAAAATTTTTTGTTGATATTGTGAGTGCAAACAAATAGAAGTAGACCATTTGCAGTTACGAATGATGTATCATTCATTTCTTTATGAGTTTTTTGAGTTTTAAGTTTACATTTCAGTCAAGTCAAGTCACCTTTATTTATATAGCGCATTAAACAAAATACATTGCGTCAAAGCAACTGAACAACATTCATTAGGAAAACAGTATGTCAATAATGCAAAATGATATTTAAAGGCAGTTCATCATCTCTGTTCAGTTAAATAGTGTCTGAGCATTTATTTGCAATCAAGTCAACGATATCGCTGTAGATGAAGTGACCCCAACTAAGCAAGCCAGAGGCGACAGCGGCAAGGAACCGAAACTCCATCGGTGACAGAATGGAGAAAAAAACCTTGGGAGAAACCAGGCTCAGAAGGATCTGCCGCCTGCAGTTGATTTTGATATTCTAGGTATTATCAAATTTCCTGAGTTTTGAGAACGTAGCGTATATAGAGGATTATAATGTAAAAGGAGCTCATTCAAATACTGAGGTGCAAAACCATTCAGGGCTTTATAAGTAATAAGCAATATTTTAAAATCTATACGATGTTTGATAGGGAGCCAGTGCAGTGTTGACAGGACCGGGCTAATATGGTCATACTTCCTGGTTCTAGTAAGAACTCTTGCTGCTGCATTTTGGACGAGCTGTAGTTTGTTTACTAAGCGTGCAGAGCAACCACTCAATAAAGCATTAAAATAATCTAACCTTGAGGTCATAAATGCATGGATTAACATTTCTGCATTTGACATTGACATAGGCCGTAATTTAGATATATTTTTGAGATGGAAAAATGCAGTTTTACAAATGCTAGAAATGTGGCTTTCTAAGGAAAGATTGCGATCAAATCGCACACCTAGGTTCCTAACTGATGACGAAGAATTGACAGAGCAACTATCAAGCCTTAGACAGTGTTCTAGGTTATTAGTTTTTAGTTTCTAGGTCCTATAATTAACACCTCTGTTTTTTCAGAATTTAGCAGTAAGAAATTACTCGTAATCCAGTTTTTTATATCGACTATGCATTCCATTAGTTTTTCAAATTAGTGTGTTTCACCGGGCCACGAAGAAATATAGAGCTGAATATCATCAGCATAAAAGTGAAAGCTAACACCATGTTTCCTGATGATATCTCCAAAGGGAAACTTATAAAGCGTGAAGAGTAGCGGCCCTAGTACTGAGCCTTGAGGTACTCCATACTGAACTTATGATACATCTTCATTCACTGCTACGAACTGATGGCGGTCATATAAATACGATTTAAACCATGCTAATGCACTTCCATTGATGCCAACAAAGTGTTCAAAAGTCTATGCAAAAGAATGTTGTGGTCAATTGTGTCAAACGCAGCACTAAGATCCAATAAAACTAATAGAGAGATACACCCATGATCAGATGATAAGAGCAGATCATTTGTAACTCTAAGGAGAGCAGTCTCAGTACTATGATACGGTCTAAATCCTGACTGGAAATCCTCACATATACCATTTTTCTCTAAGAAGGAATATAATTGTGAGGATACCACCTTTTCTAGTATCTTGGACAGAAAAGGGAGATTCGAGATTGGTCTAAAATGAACTAGTTCTTTCGGGTCAAGTTAAGGTTTTTTGATGAGAGGCTTAATAACAGCCAGTTTGAAGGTTTTGGGGACATATCCTAATGACAATAAGGAATTAATAATAGTCAGAAGAGGATCTATGACTTCTGGAAGCACCTCTTTTAGGAGCTTAGATGGTTTAGGGTCTAACATACATGTTGTTGGTTTAGATGATTTAACAAGTTTATACAGTTCTTCCTCTCCTATAGTAGAGAATGAGTGGAATTGTTCCTCAGGGGGTCTATAGTGCACTGGCTGATGTGATACTGTAGCTGACGGCTGAATGGTTGCAACTTTATCTATAATAGTATCGATTTTAGAAGTAAAGTAGTTCATAAAGTCATTACTGCTGTGGTGTTGGGAAATGTAAACACTTGTTGAGGCTTTATTTTTCGTTAATTTAGCCACTGTATTGAATAAATACCTGAGGTTATGTTTGTTTTCTTCTAAAAGAGAAGAAATGTAATCGGATCTAGCAGTTTTTAATACTTTTCTGTAGGATAGGTTACTTTCCCGCCAAGCAATACGAAATACCTCTAGTTTTGTTTTCCTCCAGCTGTGCTCCATTTTTTTTCGGGCTGCTCTCTTTAGGGTGCGAGTATGCTCATTATACCATGGTGTCAAACTGTTTTCCTTAACCTTTCTTAAGCGTAAAGGAGCAACTGTATTTAAAATGCTAGAAAAGAGTCCATAGTTTCTGTTACATCATCAAGTCGTTCTGAGGTCTTGGATATGATAAGGAATTTGGATACATCAGGAAGATAACTTAAAAAGCAGTCTTTTGTGGTAGAAGTGTTGGTTCTTCCATACTTGTAACAAGAAGTAGAATTTAAAATTTTGGCTATATAAAGTTTGCACAGAACTAAATAATGATCTGAGATATTATCACTTGGCTGCATAATTTCAACACTATCAACATAAATTCCATGTGACAGTATTAAATCTAGAGTATGATTTCGACAATAACTAGGTCCTGAAATGTGTTGTCTAACACCAATAGAGATCAGAATGTCTATAAATGCTGATCCCAATGCATCTTTTTCATTATCAACATGGATATTAAAATCACCAACTATTAAAGAAATATGTCTAGAAATATGGCACATAGTCTTAGTGTTTATACTTGACTAACTGGGGCCCAGGTCAGGAAGCAGACAGACTGGCTAAACCGACCGTCTGCTAGCTGCCTCCCGTCACAGAGGTCAGTTAATTCTCAGCACATAGAGACTCTTTCACCTAGATATCACACTATAGAGACTGTGTCTGTTCCCCGAACTAGAAAATACAAAAAAACGTCCAAACCAAGTTAAGGTTAACAATTTAATTGGGGTTCAACAAATAAAAAACAAATGCAATATGGATAAACAAATGATAAAGATTGGCTTATTGAATATCAGATCCATTTCTACGAAAACACTTTTTGTAAATAATATGATAACTGATCATAATATAGATGTGCTCTGTTTGACAGAAACTTGGCTAAAACCTGATGATTACATTATTTTAAATGAGTCCACCCCCCAAGATTACTGTTATAAACATGAGCCGCGTTTAAAAGGCAAAGGGGGAGGAGTTGCTTCAATTTATAACAACGTTTTCAGGATTTCTCAGAGGGCAGGCTTCAAGTATAACTCGTTTGAAGTAATGGTGCTTCATATAACATTATCCAGAGAAACCAATGTTAATGATAAATCCCCTATTATGTTTGTACTGGCTACTGTATACAGGCCACCAGGGCACCATACAGACTTTATTAAAGAGTTTGGTGATTTTACATCCGAGTTAGTTCTGGCTGCAGATAAAGTTTTAATAGTTGGTGATTTTAATATCCATGTCGATAATGAAAAAGATGCATTGGGATCAGCATTTATAGACATTCTGAACTCTATTGGTGTTAGACAACATGTTTCAGGACCTACTCATTGTCGAAATCATACTCTAGATTTAATACTGTCACATGGAATTGATGTTGATAGTGTTGAAATTATTCAGCCAAGTGATGATATCTCAGATCATTATTTAGTTCTGTGTAAACTTCATATAGGCAAAATTGTAAATTCTACTTCTTGTTACAAGTATCGAAGAACCATCACTTCTACCACAAAAGACTGCTTTTTAAGTTATCTTCCTGATGTATCCAAATTCCTTAGCATATCCAAAACCTCAGAACAACTTGATGATGTAACAGAAACTATGGACTCTCTCTTTTCTAGCACGTTAAATACAGTTGCTCCTTTACGCTTAAGGAAGGTTAAGGAAAACAGTTTGACACCATGGTATAATTAGCATACTCGCACCCTAAAGAGAGCAGGCCGAAAAATGGAGCGCAGCTGGAGGAAAACAAAACTAGAGGTATTTCGTATTGCTTGGCGGGAAAGTAGCATATCCTATAGAAAAGCATTAAAAACTGCTAGATCTGATTACTTTTCTTCTCTTTTAGAAGAAAACAAACATAACCCCAGGTATTTATTCAATACAGTGGCTAAATTAACGAAAAATAAAGCCTCAACAAGTGTTGACATTTCCCAACACCACAACAGTAATGACTTTATGAACTACTTTACTTCTAAAATCGATACTATTAGAGATAAAATTGCAACCATTCAGCCGTCAGCTACAGTATCACATCAGACAGTGCACTATAGACCCCTGAGGAACAGTTCCACTCATTCTCTACTATAGGAGAGGAAGAATTGTATAAACTTGTTAAATCATCTAAACCAACAACATGTATGTTAGACCCTATACCATCTAAGCTCCTAAAAGAGGTGCTTCCAGAAGTCATAGGTCCTCTTCTGACTATTATTAATTCCTCATTGTCATTAGGATATGTCCCCAAAACCTTCA
Source organism: Carassius gibelio (assembly GCF_023724105.1). Lineage (NCBI taxonomy): Eukaryota > Metazoa > Chordata > Actinopteri > Cypriniformes > Cyprinidae > Carassius > Carassius gibelio. Next base: position 17,573,461 of record NC_068396.1, read on the forward strand.
AACTGGCTGTTATTAAGCCTCTCATAAAAAAAACACAACTTGACCCCAGATAACTTGTTAATTATAGACCAATCTCGAATCTCCCTTTTCTGTCCAAGATACTAGAAAAGGTGGTATCCTCACAATCATATTCCTTCTTAGAGAAAAATGGTATATGTGAGGATTTCCAGTCAGGATTTAGACCGTATCATAGTACTGAGACTGCTCTCCTTAGAGTTACAAATGATCTTCTCTTATCATCTGATCGTGGGTGTATCTCTCTATTAGTTTTATTGGATCTTAGTGCTGCGTTTGACACAATTGACCACAACATTCTTTTGCATAGACTTGAACACTTTGTTGGCATCAGTGGAAGTGCATTAGCATGGTTTAAATCGTACTTATATGACCGCCATCAGTTCGTAGCAGTGAATGAAGATGTATCATATCGATCACAAGTGCAGTATGGAGTACCTCAAGGCTCAGTACTAGGGCCGCTACTCTTCACGCTTTATATGTTACCCTTGGGAGATATCATCAGGAAACATGGTGTTAGCTTTCACTGTTATGCTGATGATACTCAGCTCTATATTTCCTCGCAGCCCGGTGAAACACACCAATTTGAAAAACTAATGGAATGCATAGTCAATATAAAAAATTGGATGACAAGTAATTTCTTACTGCTAAATTCAGAAAAAACAGAGGTGTTAATCATAGGGCCTAAAAACTCTGCTTGTAATAACCTAGAACACTGTCTAAGACTTGATGGTTGCTCTGTCAATTCTTCGTCATCAGTTAGGAACCTAGGTGTGCTACTTGATCGCAATCTTTCCTTAGAAAGCCACGTTTCTAGCATTTGTAAAACTGCATTTTTCCATCTCAAAAATATATCTAAATTATGGCCTATGCTCTCAATGTCAAATGCAGAAATGTTAATCCATGCATTTATGACTTCAAGGTTAGACTATTGTAATGCTTTATTGGGTGGTTGTTCTGCACGCTTGGTAAACAAACTACAGCTAGTCCAAAATGCAGCAGCAAGAGTTCTTACTAGAACCAGGAAGTATGACCATATTAGCCCGGTCCTGTCCACACTGCACTGGCTCCCTATCAAACATCGTATAGATTTTAAAATATTGCTTATTACTTATAAAGCCCTGAATGGTTTAGCACCTCAGTATTTGAATGAGCTCCTTTTACATTATACTCCTCTACGTCTGCTACATTCTCAAAACTCAGGCAATTTGATAATACCTAGAATATCAAAATCAACTGCGGGCGGCAGATCCTTTTCCTATTTGGCGCCTAAACTCTGGAATAACCTACCTAACATTGTTCGGGAGGCAGACACACTCTTGCAGTTTAAATCTAGATTAAAGACCCATCTCTTTAACCTGGCATACACATAACATACTAATATGCTTTTAATATCCAAATCCGTTAACGGATTTTTAGGCTGCATTAATTAGGTAAACTGGAACCGGAAACACTTCACATAACACCGTACTTTCTACATCATTAGAAGAATGGCATCTACGCTAATATTTGTCTGTTTCTGTCTTATTCCGAGGTCACCGTAGCCACCAGATCCAGTCCGTATCCAGATCAGAGGGTCACTGCAGTCCAGATGGTGGATCAGCACCTAGAAAGGACCTCTACTGCCCTGAAAGACAGCGGAGACCAGAACAACTAGAGCCCCAGATACAGATCCCCTGTAAAGACCTTGTTTCAGAGGAGCACCAGGACAAGACCACAGGAAACAGATGATTCTTCTGGACAATCTGACTTTGCTGCAGCCTGGAATTGAACTACTGGTTTCGTCTGGTCAGAGGAGAACTGGCCCCCCAACTGAGCCTGGTTTCTCCCAAGGTTTTTTTCTCCATTCTGTCACCGATGGAGTTTCGGTTCCTTGCCGCTGTCGCCTCTGGCTTGCTTAATTGGGGTCACTTCATCTACAGCGATATCGTTGACTTGATTGCAAATAAATGCACAGACACTATTTAAACTGAACAGAGATGACATAGCTGAATTCAATGATGAACTGCCTTTAACTATCATTTTGCATTATTGAGACACTGTTTTCCAAATGAATGTTGTTCAGTGCTTTGACGCAATGTATTTTGTTTAAAGCACTATATAAATAAAGGTGATTGATTGATTGATTGATTAAAACTTTATACACAACTAACACAACTAACTCAGATGTAAAATCTCCAAACTCTTTAATAAAGTCTGTATGGTGCCCTGGTGGCCTGTATACAGTATCCAGTACAAATATAACAGGGGATTTATCATTAACATTTGTTTCTCTGGATAATGTTATATGAAGCAACATTACTTCAAACGAGTTTTACTTGAAGCCTGCTCTCTGAGAAATCCTGAAAACGTTGTTATAAATTGAAGCAACACCTCCCCCTTTGCCTTTTAGACGCGGCTCATGTTTATAACAGTAATCTTGGGGGGTGGACTCATTTAAAATAATGTAATCATCAGGTTTTAGCCAGGTTTCTGTCAAACAGAGCACATCTAGATTATGATCAGTGGTCATATTATTTACAAAAAGTGTTTTCGTAGAAAGGGATCTGATAATCAATAAGCCAAGCTTTATCATTTGTTTATCTATATTGCATCTGTGTTTTATTTTTTTTGAACCTCAATTAAATTGTTAATCTTAACTTGGTTTGGACGTTTTTTGTATTTTCTAGTTTGGGGAACAGACACAGTCTCTATAGTGTGATATCTAGGTGAAAGTGTCTCTATGTGCTGAGAATAAGCTGACCTCTGTGATGTGAGACAGCTAGCAGATGGTCGGTTTAGCCAGTCTGTCTGCTTCCTGACCTGGGCCCCAGTTAGTCAAGTATAAACACTAAGACTCTTTGCCATATTTCTAGAGAGAAGAGTGGCGCCACCCCAGGAGGGATGAAGACCATCTAGTGGGCACCACTTAGACATCCAGCCATTGAGTGATGACAATCTGCTATGCATCTCGTCACCATGCTAAGCAGGGAGGGGACCAGAGCATATTACAGTGTCTGACATCGTGCTTGCAAGTTCACACACCTCTTTAATGTTATTTTTAGTGATTTCTGACTGGCGAAGTCGAACATAATTAGCCGGCATGAATAATAAACCTACTGTATTTATGTTTAGCATTAGCCAGCACTTTTAAATTTGCCAAGATGTCAGGCGCTCTGGCTCCCGGTAAACATTTGACTATGGTGGCTGATGTCTCTATATTCACGTTCCGTACAATAGAATCACCAATAAGTAGAGCAATTTCATCAGGTTTTTCAGTGGGTGCATCACTGAGTGGGGAGAACCTATTTAATGTTTTGATCAGAACAGAAGAGCGGTGTTTTGACCCACGACTACGCTGCCTTACTGTCACCCAGTTGCCCTGCTGCAGGGACTCTGTTGCCGGAACATACAGGAATCCCTGAGCTAGACGCATCCAAAGCCGTATCTAGAGCCCTAACATTCTTACTGTCCTCAATTAAAGTTTGGATGCGTGTCTCTTATTCTGAAATCTTCTCTGTCAGCCTAACTATTTCCATGCATTTATCACATGTGAATCCCTCATCTGTGACAGAGACAGATAAACTGTACATGTGACAAGAGGTGCAAATAACAATAGCAGGCGAAGCCATTACTCAAAGTGCTGGATGAAATATTATTACCACAGTTGTTTGATGAACTTGTGAAAAACTGGAGCGAGAGAGAGGAGAGGAGAAAAGAAAACAGCGATTGGTTCGAATGAAAATGCTAATGACAAGCTAACGAGTGTTAACGCTTATGCCGATACATAAGAATGTGTGTGTGTGAACACACTTGGCGAGTTGACACACGCAACTACACGCCTACAGACATATTTAGCTGAGCAAGCCAAATGAAGCGAGTGAAAAGTAGGCCAATTTCGAGAGAAAGGGCAACGAAGTTACTTGCTAATTATGCTACGTGGTATTAAAATAAAGCATTAGTGCAAGTACAATGCAATATCACTTGAGGTGCAAACTTCCACAATTAAATGAAAGGCGCTTCCCAAAGATGGTCACTCTAGCGAGACATTATGTCTTTATTCCCGGGACATCAGTGCCATCGGAGAATGTGTTTTCTACTGCGGGCTGTCCACAGGCGGTGCTCCAGACTAAACCCAACATCATGACATGTAAAAAAAAATTGAAAGAAAAATTGAAAAATCGCCGGAACCGGAAAATGTATCGAGCTCATTTTTTTTTTTACTTGCGATTAATTGATTTATGACTTTTAAAGCATTTTATTAAAGAGAAGTTAGATGAAGATATGGAGCATTAGCTTCAGAGAGGCCCAAGGCCAAAATAACAAACAAAACTACTAATAAAATAAAAGTAAGATATAATTTACCTGATAATGAAAACAAAAGTACAAATGAACTGCCCTAACTCCCTAAACAAAAACACATCACAAAATTAGAGCAAAATAAATGGCAGACCCCTCCTACGCTCCCAGAGTGATCTTAGAATAAACAGAATAGTTCACAGAGTAAGAACTACAAACAACAACCCCAAAGCTGTTGGTGATTTGGCGATCTGTTGACCAAGACGGAATCCAGAGCTCCTCACGCCTCATAGTGCTGACTGAGCCAAATCACAAGCTCTATGAAGGCGTTCTCGAAACGAGCTAACGTAATCCAGTAAATTACAATTGGTTTTCACCTAAGACGTATAATTATCTTTTAGGAGTTTAAGTGGTCCCCGAACAGTATGCCAAAAGACTAGCTCAGCGGGACAAAACCTTAAAGACTCCTGAACAGTTTCTCGGAGGGCAAATAAAAGCAAAGGCAACCCCTCATCCCATTCCTTTTCAGACTCCATGCAATACATTTTCAACATGGATTTCAACGTTTGATGGAATGTTTCCAGGGCCCCCTGGGATTCAGGATGGTAAGCACTTGAAACAACATGCTGAATACGCATTTGAGATAAAATCTGATTGAACAGAAGGGAAATAAAATTTGTTCCCTGTTCTGTTTGGATAACCTTTGGGAGTCCACAAGTAGAAAAGAAAAGAGTCAGGGCTTTCACAATAGCCTTAGGTCTAAGCTAGCGAAGTGGTATGGCCTCCAGATAGCGAGTTGCTGCGCACATAAGCGTTAACAAATATGTAATCCCCGATTTCATTTTCGGTAAGGGTCCTACACAATCTAAAATAACGCGTTCAAACAGCTCTCCAATAATGGGAATCGGTTTAAGAGGTGCAGGAGAAATAATTTGATTAGGCTTTCCAACCATTTGGCACGTTTGACAAGAACGACAATACTTTGTAACATCGGATTTAATTCCAGGCCGAAAAAATGACGCATTACGCGATAAAGTGTTTTAATGACGCCCATATGACCAGCAACATTATCATTATCATGCCCCCTGCTGCTGCATCCCTACTGTCCTACTGCTGCGGTCTTCTTCCACCCCAGCTTGGACCTCATCTTGGATCAGTTGTCACCTTTCCTTACCCTGTGCCTTGTTAAATCGAGGTCTTGGATTGCTCCCAAGGCCTGCCCGTCTAGAAACCACTTGCCCCACCAGCTCACTGTGTCGCAGTCGTGACTCAGCCTGGTCTACTGCCTCTTGGGCCTTCCACTTCCTGCTGGTTCTGACCCCTATGCCTGCCAAAGAGACCCTGTTGTCACTGGAGTCTCTGTACAGTAGCACCTCTCTTTTACCATAAACTCTTCCTTCAGACTGCTGAAAGGCACACTGTTAAATACATTGAAATATATTTTGAAAATATATTTTAAAAATAAATATGTTGTTTTGTGTGTGTGTTTTTACATAGGCTATTTGTGAAATTATATTCATGCATCAAATAACTTTTAATCAATTTGTTTTTGCAGTGCAGCAATGCATTTTGTTTTTACAATGCTTCACATTTTTAATACTGTGTTTGACCCCCTTTCGCCTTCAGAACTGCCTTAATTCTATGTGGCATTGATTCCACAAGGGGCTGAAAGCATTCTCTAGAAATGTTGGCCCATATTGATAGGATAGCATCTTGCAGTTGATAGAGATTTGTGGGATGCACATCCAGGGCAAGACGTTCCCATTCCACCACATCCCAAAGATGCTCTATTGGGTTAATATCTGGTGACTGTGGGAGCCATTTTAGTACAGTAAACTAATTGTCATGTTCAAGAAACCAATTTGAAATAATTTGAGCTTTGTGACATGGTGCATTATCCTGCTGGAAGTAGCCATCAGAGGATGGGTACATGGTGGTCATGCGGGATATGCTTTTACATCAATGAATGATGGTATACAGATGTAACTGTGTTAAAGAAGATGTGCTGCTCAAATCTCGAAAAACTCTTCATTAACTGCAAGCCGCAGTTCATTCTGGTGAGTGTTTATATTCCTCCACAAGCACATGTAAGCATGACTTTACAGAAACTCGCTGAGCAGATCACAGAGACAGAACAACAACACCCGGACTCAATTTTAATCATTCTTGGGGACTTTAATAAATCCAATCTCTCCCGTGAACTGCCAAAATACAGACAGCACATCACATGTCCCACCAGAGACAGTAATATATTGGATCACTGTTACACAGCAATAAAGGATGCATATCACTCTGTTCCATGAGCAGCTTTGGGAAGTTCTGATCATCTTCTGGTTCATCCTATACCGACCTACAGGCAGAAACTAAAATCAGCTAAACCTGTTTTAAAAACTGTAAAAAGGTGGACTAATGAAGCAGAGCAGGATTTACAGGTGCTGGCCCACCTGAAGAACATCACTGGACCCTTGCTGGATCCTCTTCAGTTTGCCTACAGAGCAAACAGGTCTGTGGACGATGCAGTAAACATTGGACTGCATTATGTTCTGCAACACCTAGATAGACCGGGGACTTATGTGACCATCCTGTTTGTTGACTTCAGCTCTGCCTTTAACAAAATAATCCCAAACCTCCTCCTGCCCAACCTAACTCAGCTCTCCGTGCCCACCTCCATCTCTCAGTGGATCAACAGCTTCTTGACAGACAGGCAGCAGCTAGTGAGGCTAGGAAAATACACTTCCAGCACACGTACAATCAGCACCAGAGCTCCCCAGTGCTGTGTTCTCTCCCCACTGCTCTTCTCCATGTACACTAAGGATTGCATGTCTATGGACTCCTCTGTCAAGCTCCTGAAGTTTGCAGATGACACCACACTCATCGGCCTCATTCAGGACGGTGACAAGTCTGCTTACAGACAGGAGGTTAAAGAGCGGGCTGTCTGGTGCACTCTCAACAACCTGGAGCTTAACACGCTCAAAACTGGGGAAATGACCGTGGACTTCAGGAGAAACCCCCCTGCACTTCCCCCATTCACCATCATGAACAGCACTGTGACTGCAGTGGAGTCTTTCAGGTTCCTGGGCAACACTATCTCTCAGGACCTGAAGTGTGACATTCACATTGACTCCAAAAGTTTAACCTGCCACAGGAGCTGCTGAAACTGTTCTACTCCACCCTCATTGAATCCATCCTCTGCACTTCAGTAACTGTCTGGTTCAGCTCAGCTTCTAAATCGGACCTCAGAAGGCTACAGAGGGTAGTCCGAACTGCTGAGAGAATCATCGGTACAACCCTCCCTTCTATTCAAGAACTGTACTTATCCAGAGTGAGCAAAAGGGCTGGCAAAATCACTCTGGACCCCTCACATCCAGCACACTCCCTCTTTGAACTGTTGCCATTTGGTTGACACTACAGAGCTCTGAACACCAGAACAACCAGACACAGGAACAGTTTCTTCCCTCAGGCAATCCATCTTATGAACAGCTGATAATAACTGTGGAACACACTACACTTGTGACGGTTGGGTTTTGGGAAAAACACAAAGTGAGGGCAGGATCCAATTGCAAGTACGGGTTTATTTACAGAAGGGAAAAAATACAAAATAAACAGTCGTGAGAGACAAAACCAAACAAAAGAGGGAACCGGATGAAACGGATAGGAAACTCGGAGGAACAAGAGGGTAAGGGAAAACTCGGGAGACGAGCACAACTCACACATAGGGTAAGGACTCCATACAGATGACAGAGAAAGACAGCTATACATAGGGAGACTAATGACAGAGGATTGTCAGCACCTGTGCGATTCTAATTGGAGTGCAATTACTGTGAAGACACAACCAGACTAGAGGAATTAAAGTGCCTATGGTGAAGTGCCTAAGGAGAAGTGAGCTCACTAGGGAACACCCAGGAAAACAGAGACTGAGAGCGTGACAAAACTATGTATATTTATATGCACATACACTTATTTATCTAACACACATACTTACCGCACACTTACATTTTTTGCACATAATATACCTGTACATACATAAATATTCATTGTAATATACATGCCATACATTGTCAATGTATACATTATTTTTTTATTCCTTATTGTGTTTTTTGTTCTGTCGCTGTCTTATGTTGCACTGCGGAGCTTCTGTCACAAAAACAAATTCCTCGTATGTTTTAACATACCTGGCAATAAGGCTGATTCTGATTCTGAATATCTCAACAGAAATCAGGCAACATTTTTCCAGTGTTCAACTGTCCAATTTTGGTGAGCTTGTTCATATTGTAGCCTCTTTTTCCTATTTGTAGTGGAGATGAGTGGTACCCGGTGAAAATCCCAGTAACTGAGCAGATTGTGAAATACTCAGACAAATACTCAGTCTGGCACCAACAACCATGCCACGCTCAAAATTGCTTAAATCGCCTTTCTTTCCCATTCTGACATTCAGTTTGGAGTTCAGGAGATTGTCTTGGTCAGGACCACACCCCCTAAATGCATTGAAGCAACTGCCATGTGATTGGTTGATTAGATAATTGCATTAATGAGAAATTGAACAGGTGTTCCTAATAATCCTTTAGGTGAGTTTGTTATCAAGTGTCAGGGCAAGTTTATAATTTTATGTGCTATGTAAACGCTGTGTAATGTGTTTGATTCGTGCGCATTGTACATTCGAGGTGAATTTAAACTGGAGTGGAGGGAGTTACCATGGAAACGGGATGGCAGCTCAGCTGAAAGTAGCAAACTTCCTCCCCTCTCACGTTTTTTTTACTGCTCTCAGTTAAGTTTAGTCCCTAAAATTACACAAATAATAAATTCAACTTCTACTGACACTTTCTTACATGTAATTACAATGCTTCTGTTGAATATTTATTTTATAGAAATGTTTCAGTGTCATGGGAATGAGTCCATTAGCATCACAACCCTGAGCTAACAGAGGCTAACTATAAGAGGTAAGCTAGCTGTAGATATGAGCTCTTATTTATGAAAGTTTGGGATTTTAATCACATATTATGTGTAAATTAGTTTTTTTTTATAGCTTTGTAAATGTTTTGCTGACAATTTGTTAATGCATGAATGAAAAAAAAAAAAATTAATTTAACCTAAAAGTATGCACTGTACTAGAGCTGAAACAACTAATCGATTTAATCTATTTAAATCGATTATCAAAATAGTTGTCAACTAATTTAGTCATCAACAACTTTTATTTGCTTTATTTACACCCCGCAGGCTGCCCCCGGTCAGGCTGGGTGGTACCAAATACCTGTGGGTATCAAGGGGGGTACCTATCAGGCATTGGTGGATTCAGGATGTAACCAAACTTCAATCCATCAAAGTTTGATACAATCCGGGGCACTGGATACAAGCCGCATGGTTAAAGTACGGTGTGTACATGGGGATGTGGTTGACTATCCTATTTTGCCAGTCGTTATCAAATTTAGGGGACAAAACCATAGTGTTGAGGTGGCAGTTAATCCGCACCTCCGGCATCCGTTAATTCTAGGAACGAATTGGCCAGAATTTAAAGAATTATTGGGGGCTTTATGCACAGATGCCTCTTGGGGAAAAAATGCACCGGAGGGGGATGCGAGTGTGCAGGCAGAAGAGACTGAACCGGGACCACTGAGTACTGCCTCAGGGGAACAGAGTGAAATCGAGAGAATTATTTTCTCGGAGCGGAATGATTTTCCCCAGGAAAATGCGATAATTAAAGATAGGTTGTATCGAGTGACCCAAGACTCTCAGACAAAAGAAGATACAACCCAGTTATTAGTTCCTAGGAGCCGCCGGGTCTTTTAGGACAAGGAACGACACTAAATCGCCTCATGACCCGTTTTTTTTGGCCGGACATTCTCGAGAATGTGCGCAGGTGGCGCACATTCTGAATGTCAGGTGGCTTGTCGTGAATGTCAGTTGGTAAACCCACCGGCCACCCCAAAAGCACCTTTGCGCCCCCTCCCATTAATGCAGGTCCCCTTCGAGAGCATTGGCATGGACCTCATCGGGCCATTAAAGCGATCAGCACGAGGACATCGATTTGCATTTGTCATTGTGGATTATGCAACACGATATCCAGAAGCAGTGCCTCTCTGCAACATTTCCGCTAAGAGTGTTGCTGACTCACTGTTTTCTTTAATCTTTTTATTTCTTTAATTTCTTTTTACACAAACTTTACGAATTATTGGGCATTAAATCGATTCGAACCAGCATCTTTCACCCACAAACGGACGGGCTGGTTGAAAGTTGTAATCGCACGCTTAAGACAATGATTCGTAAATTCATTCAGGAAGATGCCAAAAATTGGGACAGATGGTTGGAACCCCTGTTGTTCACTGTGCGAGAGGTCCCGCAAGCCTCCACGGGTTTTCCCCCTTCGAGTTGCTCTATGGTCGCCAGCCCATAGGGGGTTGCTGGACGTCATAAGAGAGACTTGGGAGGATGGACCTTCTCAATCTAAAAACAAAATTCAGTTTGTGATGGACTTGAGAACAAAACTCCACACTTTGGGGCGGCTCTCTATGGAGAATTTGTTACAGGCCCAAGACAAACAGAGCCAGCTGTATAACAGGGGAACCAATTTGCATAAATTTGTATATAATTTGCATAAATTTGCATAAATTTGAGATAAAGTGCTTGTATTACTCCCAACGTCAAGTTAAAAATTACTTGCAAAGTGGCAAGGACCGTTTGAGGTCACATGGCAAGCTGGAGAGCTCGATATAATAGGTAATACGTTTAGATAGGAGAGGTGCGCATCAAATTTATCACCTCAATCTCCTAAAAAAATGGAATGAGGGAGAATCAGTAATGCTGGCGATGGTGATTAGTGGAGAGGATGATCTTGGACCAAAAGCGAATATAAAAAAACAATCTCTCGCTCTGGCCCCAGGGGGAGATCATCTCTCGCCCTCCCAGCTCATTGATTTAACTACATTACAGGCAGAGTTTGCTGACGTGTTTTCTCCCCTACCTAGCCGTTCAAATCTTATTCAGCACCATATCGAGACGGAGCTGGGCGTGGTGGTTCGCAGCCGGCCATATCGCTTGCCTGAAAACGAGAAAAAAATAGTTCAGGAAGAATTAGGTGCGATGCTTGAAATGGGGGTAATAGAAGAATCCAACAGTAACTGGGTGAGCCCGATAGTTTTGGTTCCTAAGACGGACGGCTCAGTGCGGTTCTGTGTGGATTTTCGCATGGTGAATGCTGTGTCGAAATTCGACGCTTATCCAATTCCACGGGTTGACGAATTGCTTGACCGGCTCGGTATGGCTCGTTTTTTTTTCGACATTGGACTTAACAAAGGATTATTGGCAGATCCCCTTGTCTCCATTATCCAGAGAAAAAAACGCTTTCACGACGCAGTTTGGATTACACCAATTTGTTACACTCCTGTTCGGGCTGTTCGGGGCACCGGCTATGTTTCAGCGACTGATGGACAGGGTGTTGCGGCCCCATGGTGCATATGCTGAAGAAGTGTGCGATTGGGCACGTGGAGGTAAAATATCTGGGTTTTCACTTGGGACATGGGCAGGTGCATCCCCAAATTGATAAAACTGCAGCAGTTGTGACCTGTGGTCCCAAGACCAAAAAGGAGGTGAGACAGTTCTTGGGGCTTGCCGGATATTATAGAAGGTTTGTGCCTAATTATTCGGACCTCACCAGCCCCATGACTGATCTCACTAAAAAGGAAGCACCAGATACGGTTCAGTTGACGGAGCCATGCCAGCAGGTGTTTACCCAGGTGAAGGCTGCTCCATGTGGCGAGCCGTTCCTTCACTCTCCTGATTTCTCTCTTCTTTTTTTGTTGCAGACGGACGCGGCGGACAGGGGGCTGGGTGCTGTCCTGGCCCAGGAGATAGAGGGGGAGGAACGGCCGGTGGATTCGGGAATTCACCCTCTGTTCGGACCACGCTGCCCTGCAGTGGCTCCACCGCATGAAGGATACGATCGCGCGGATCACTCGTTGGTATCTAGCTTTACAGCCTTCCAAAGTTCAAGGTGGTCCACAGGCCGGGTGTTCAGATGGCTGTGGCAGATTTCCTCTCCCGGAATGGGGGGGGGAGGGGGGGCTGCAGGCCAGATGGCTCCCCAGCCTGAGTCTGGCGGTGGGGGTATGTGGCAGGGGCCGCGTGGTTTAACGAACCCTGCAGTGGGGGAGAACGTCAGGAGACGCGCGGTGAGTGATTTAAGCGCAAATCTCTTCTTGCAGTAATTGGTGTGGAGAGTATAAAACACCAGGAGAAACAGAAGCGGGGGAGAGAGAGAAGGACTGCTGGCTGCTACACTCCTGGACCACGGAATTTATGTTGTTAGTTATTATATTCCGTGCCCTTTGTTTTGTTATTATTTTTGTTGAAATAAAAGCAGTCAGTAGTAACAGCCGACCCTGCCGTCTTCCTTCCTATACAACGAACATTGTTACAATTACAAATCTAAAAGATTTATATTTTAATGTACCTGTTGTCAAGGATCCCGCCAACCAAGCAGTGTCAGACCCTACAGCTCAACCTTCCCATTCCTGCTCACCTGAGTATTAAGTCATTGCACCTCCAGCTGACCAATCAAGACATTCATATAAACCCGCACTCACAGACACCTAACCGTCTGGTCTCGTCTATCGCTTGTGTGTGTGTAAGACTTACCCGACTCCCGATCTCCAGTCCGCAGATCACCTTCATCGTGATCGTCATCTTCGTCCTCATCAGCCGTTGGTCAGTGGCCTATGATTCTCTTCCTCTCTGAAGTACTTGGGTTTTGGAAGTTAAGTCTCTCGGATGCTGGGCATTCACATCATTTCACCTCTGCGGTGTTTTCCCTGAGTGTTATCTCTTCATTAAAATTCAGTGAACTCTCATCTTGTCTCCTGTGCTTCAGTGGTGTGTGACAGAAAACCAGACCAATTTCCGATGGATATGGACCCCGGTTCTTTGACCACGTCACAAATCGATCCATTTGCCGAACTTGTAAATCGGCTCCGGCAGTCACTCTTTCCTACATGCACCGCTTCCTCACCTGAACTGCCGGGCAGTCCCATGGACTTACCAGCGCCGCCGCGGAGAATTGCAGCGGCTTTCTTCTTCAGTGCAGCCTATTGTTTGAGATGCAACCTCAGCGCTTCCCCACAGATAGAGCCAAGAGCCGCATTTATTGTCTCACTGCTCTTTGGTCGAGCTCTCCTGTGGGCTAAAACCATCTGGGAACAAGCTGGGCCTGCAACTCGTACCCTGGTGTAAGGAAATATTAGCTCATTTATTTTGAGAATAATCAAATCTAAAGATTCAAATTGCTTTGCTTTTAACTGAACTGAGTCCAAATTGATTTAGTTCATACTTCATCAATGGTTCGTCCACCGAACTTAAAAATCAGTATATCCTTAACATTCTGTTTAAGTTTACTTCATGAACAAGATAATATAAACAGAAAGTATAATTTATACGCTACAGGCTAGGTAGCACAGGATCTAGACAAAGTTTAATCTTAAAATACACCACACAAGACAATACTTCTTTATAAATGAAACAATAATTTATTGAGCTATTCTATAGATCATATGGATCTAAAACTAATGAACACACACAGACACAAACATACATACAAATAGGGCTGCAGCTATCGATTCTTTTTGTAATCGATTAATCTAGCACTTAATCGATCGATTAATCGAGTAATCGGATAAAATGATTTGTGTGTGTTTTTGAACAACCAAAACAAATAATGCATAACAAAGATGATGTGGCTGTAAAATGAACAAGCATTTGGCTTTTATTTCTCAACAGAGGTATTTATTTCCAAGTCCAAAAGTTTGGCTCCAAAAGTTAAGTGCCAAGTTGGCATTGCCAACAATTATAGAACAATGTACAGTTAAGTGAACTTACTGTAACATGTATAACATGTATTGTAAAACTAATATGAATATAAACTTAGTTTTTTGTCTTCTTAATACACAACATTACAAAAAAAGGATTGCACCTTCTGCAAATTTAGTTTAGTTAACCTGAGAACAAAAAATGAATATAAAATATCAAGCCAAACAGGTACACAATGTATAAAATGTATAAAAAAATGTATGTAAATAAAACAATTATAAACAATTATAAATAATAAGCTGTAATCTCAAAACAAACATCAAAATGTACGTGCGTGCGTGTGTTTGTGTGTGTGTGAAGGGGTTCTTTTTTAGGCTATACTCTCTTGCAATTGAACGTGATAGTTAGGTTTACTACTTTAAAACGTCATCAAAGTTAGACATCATATCTAGTCTAACCGCATCACGACATCGCTACAAATGCAGTATGGGATTAAAATCAGCGAACATCAATAGGCTTAGACTACGTTAACTTACCTTGTTTCAGCGATGCTTGGTGAAACAGCATAGAGTGGATGTCTTCTGTTCCGATGCTGAATCATGGAAGATGTGCTGTTGTGGGATGCCAGCTCTATTTTGCAGTAGAGACACTGCACCTTGTTCTCTTCTTTATTACGTGTGTAATGATCCCACACTTTAGACAATTTCTGCCGTTTATTTATAGATCTATTCTCCGCCATCGCGCCAACTAAATTCAAAAGGTCCGTGTGAATAAACGGTCCGTGTGACACAATCAAATCCCTGCGCCGCGCGTATAGTGCGCGTCATAGGAATTTAACGAGGCTTCGAGGCAGAGTTTTTGCCTCGAGGAATTTTTGTAATCGAGTAACTCGAGGAATCGTTTCAGCCCTACATACAAACACAGTTGCAACGGATTTATGAGGTGAGTTAATGAGAAAATCTCTACCAAATTCACAGGCGTATCAAGAATCAATAAAAGCAGAGCCCTAGTTTATCTTTACAACTTAATAACGACCTTGCACCATTTCAGCAATAGATAGAGGTTTGTTTGCCTTTACTTGTGGTTGTGCTGCTGGCTGCGGTGTAATTTAGTCTCGGCTGGGATTGGCGGTTGCGTAGATGATGTCTGGGGATGCCCTTTGCCTTGATTGGTTGGTTGACTGCCCGGCGATTTTGAGAGATTCCACAGCTCTTGCCTTGATGGTGGACAAAGTTTCTTCCGAGTCCTCTCGTTTGCACGGCGTGAGCTTTGGAGATTCTGTCACGAAAAGTTGAAGTTCTTTATGACTTGCAAGCATGCTGATGGCTAGGAGCCGGAGTTGAAGAGGGGTAAGCAAGCATGGTTTTGCTGTCACGAAGTTTCAACGGAGTGGTTTTGAGTTCTTGATGGCAAGAACGCTAGCAGCGTGTAGGTTGTTCAAGCCATGGCCAAGACGGAAGAGCAGCGTGCGCACCGCATTTAAGCGACACAATACACGACACCACCCTCGTCAAGAGACGACACGCTTGGAGACTAGACTAGAGACTAGTTCAAGCATTGGGGTTTTATCGAAGCAGATTTGGTCCATCCCACAATGTGATCTCCCAATGGGATGCTGTTGCAGAGCTTAGACACGCCCCGTACTGTTTCTCGATTAAACATCGTGTGTCATTGTCATGTGGGATGGATCTTTGGGTTAATACCTTACAAAGTGTCATGGACACAATACAGAATCTGGAAATTTAATTTGCTCCAAGTTTAGGTAAATAACGTGAGCTTTCATTCAATACTAAACTTTCCATATCTTACACACATTTAATAGCACTATCTGTTAAAGTTATTAAAAACATACATAAAACATTGGTTAAAGTTGCACCGATTACCTTTAGCACATCAAACATATATAAAGACATAAATCATTATTTGTTTATATAGTTAGACCTTCAGATTTCTTAATGGTTGTCCTTTTGAGATAGTTTGTTGAAAAGTTCAGTTCAGTAGAAAGATTTTCAAGCAAGCAGGAAGCAGAGTCATGGGATGATCCTGTATTGGTTCTTTGTGTTGAGGTCCACTAATTATTAACGATTGCTGTGGTGTTTCCATACGTTGAGAGCATGTGATGCTGTGATACACAGGGTCCTCGTATCTTGTAAAAAGAGTTAATTAAATCAGCTCCTTTTTAGGGACTCAGAATGTTGATATCCCATTAGTTTCCTCATGAGAGGGGGCATTTCACAACAGACCTTTTCTCTGTTGTATGAACACATTATCACTTCACTTAATGTCTCAAAGAAATTAGCCATTTCTTTCCTTGACAGGAAAGGGGTCCAGACAATCTTGAGCATTGTTTTTCCTCAGCTAATCATTAACTGTGTTCAGATCGCAGATGGGAGGAAGTAGGCTATTATAATTCCTTTGGCAGAAGTAGCCGATTCTGCAGTTATTGGCGTGACTGTTCACAGAGGTCTCGACGAAGCGGTATGTGCGTAATCTCAATCAGGTCGGTTGGGTTCTTCAATACGGGTTCCTGAGCAGTTTTAACACGTCGAAAAAAGAAAAATTCTCAGGACGCCAGATGTGCGTTTACTGAGAGACTCTTGTACGGCGTTCACTCTCTTGTGCAGGAGGAAGGCTAGTATCAAGGTCAAAATACATCCTACAAGAGTAGAGATGCGAAGTGCTATGTCAGCAACAGACCAAGACCAAACGATTGGCTCAGTGGGGGCGGAAAGCTAGCTATAGCTTCTAAGGCTGTGTCCGCGGGAGTCAAATCAATCAGTTGTGTTCTTTCCTCCCTGATCCTTTCTTCCAATTGTGGATCAAGGATGAAAGAATTCGGTTTGAAGAACATTGAAATTTCGAGTTCGAGTTTAATACTCATCGTCGTTGAGGTGATACAATGCTAGATCATTGATATGGAAGATTGAGCCATTAGGGACATTGATCCATAAAGTTTAGGTTAGGCGAGATAATTGATCATAGATGACGGTAGCTGTACACACTGAGGTGTTGACTAGCCATCATTTTCTGACAATTTTGGTTTGGATTGCCTTAATTTAGATGTGGACAGCTTTTCACAATGATTTAGTAAAAAGGAGAGAAGAGAAAAAACAAAAAAATTTGGTCAAAGGAGTCAATCCTGTTATCCGGACCTGGATTATCTTAGGGAGTTCTTGAAGGGGACAAGAAGGGAATGAAGTTATAGTAAGTGAAGAAAGGGAAAAACACACAGAGAAGGGGACAAATAAAAATAAATCCAAGACACTGACTGGGGTTTAAGAATGAAAACAGAATGTCACATGTGTGGAGCGACTCCTCTCCACTAGGAGTTGGTTCTAGCAGTGCTGTTCAGGAGTGTGTGTAGGTTTTGTGTAAAATAAAACTATGTTTCCTTAAAAGGATAGTTATAACCAGGGGGTATAGAGAATGTTGTAAAGGGGGTATAGATTTTTAGTCTATGTCAGTTGGTTTGATCTCCCCCTTTTCCTGTCGGTTGGAGCCCTGGTGCCTCTTTATCTGGTTTCGATGGACCGATTGAAGGACTGGCTCACTGTGCCCTTGTCTGATTTTGATCCGATAGGCAACATGTGAGAGCTTGTCTACAATCTTGTGGGGTTTTGTCCAGTGAGGTAGAAATCACCAGGTTGGTACAGCAGGTATAACGATGTCCCGTCATCATTTCGAACGGTGGTACTCCGGGAGACCGGGTGAGGGGTGGCCCTGATGGCAATCAGTACAAGAGGAAGCTTGACATCCCAATCCTTTTGATTGGCGGACACATACTTCTTCAACATGCTTGCCACCGTCCTGTTGACTCGTTCGACCTGACCCGAGGAAATTGGGTGATGGCTTATATGAAGCCTGGCCTGTATGCCCAGGAGTTTCCATACTTCCTGCATAACTTCGGCGGTGAAGTGGGTTCCTCAGTCAGAGTTGACTTTTAAAGGCATTTCAAATCTTGAGAAGATGTGGTTCATTAACAGGCAGGCTGTTGTTTCTGCTGTGTCGTTAAGAGCTTGGAGACACTCTACCCACTTTGTGAACTTGCAAACCATGGTGAGGAAGTATTTGTTACCTTGTGTTGACCGTGGCAGGGGTCCTACCCAATCTATTTGGAGGTCTGACCAAGGGAAGGTTGTAGAGGTGCTTGGTGGTTTGGATTTGCCGTTTGGAACTGGCGACACACCAGGCATCCTTTAACATATTCTGCCACATCTTGCTGCATGCTAGGGCAGTACACCACTTGCTTGAGCGTTTCAAAGGTGGCCTTGGCTCCATGGTGTCCAGCACATGGTGCATCGTGGGCGTGTGTCAGCATCTTCCCCCTTTGGCCCTGAGAAACTACAAGCTTTGGCGAAATTAGGGGCTCTGGGAAATATGTGAGAACGCAGTCTTTGAGATGCAGCATGTGCTTGATTGAGTGAAGTTGGCGGAGATCGGATGAATTGGATAGATCGGAGGAGGAAATGTGATGAGTTAGTGGGTCAGAAATGTGAGTGGCAATGGTTTGTAGGATTGGATCCAATGCTTGCAGGGTGAGGAGATCATCAGCGGTGAATTAAGGTGAGAGTTCAATGTGGGAGGAGGTGGGAGTTTGCGCACCAGTGGCGTTCTGGTGGCGGGTTATGGCCACCAGAACGCCACTGGTGCGCAAACTCCTTTGACGTGAGTGACCTCTGACCTTTTTCTAATAAACGATCATGTCATGGTCATGTATGCGTGTGTTGGTTACCATGCCATCCCTGATTCGTTGGCTGTTAAGGAAGGTCACTGGCTGGTGACACGTTTCTATGATGACCTTCTGTGCTCCAGTGTAGTTGGAGAAACGCTGAATGGCCCATACAGTGGAAAGCAACACTTTTTCACAGTCTATGTATTTGCATTCTGGGGGAAGCAATATTTTGCTGGCATAAGCGACCACTCGTTTGTCTGTGTCATGGAGCTGGTCAAGGCCTGCACTGAGGCAATGATTGGAGAATCCAGATTCTACATAGAATTCCTTTTCTGGGTCAGGATAGGCCAGGCATGGTGCAGAGCATAGGCTTTCTTTGCGCTTGCTCATAGCTGTGTCCTGAGCTTCCAACCAAGCAAACAGTTCATCCTTTTTCAGGAGGGAAGTTAGTGGTTTTGCGATGTCAGCATAACTCTCGATGAACCATCGTGAGCAATTGCACACTCCAAGAAAGCTTTGTAGCTCAGAGATGTTAGTGGGTGTCTTTATGTTTTGGATAGCTTGCGTACGGCTGGACTGTGGTTCGATGCCATCACGTTTGATGAGCAATCCCACATAATTTACCTTAGTTTTACACCACTGTCCTTTGTGTAGGGCAATTTTCGCTCCTGCTGTTGTCAGCTGGTTCAGGACGTGATCAATTTCTTTGAGGTGGTCTTCCACATTTGAGCTTTTCATAAGGACATCATACACATAAACAAGGTTCCCTCTGGCTCTGGCATCAGGGCATGCTTTGTTTAGGAAGATGTTAAATTCTGCTGGTGAGTTGGCGTAGCCGAAAGGGCACCGTGTGAAGGGGTACTGTCGACTGCCAAAAGTGAATGCCAGTTTGTGTTTGTCATCAGGGTGGACAGGGATTGTCCAAAATCCGGAAACAATGTCAACAGGATTGTTGAGCCTTTAATTTGGGAATCTCTTGGTCCAACTGAGTCATGGGCCATCGCGATGAGGGAACTTGTTGGTTCAACTTGCTATAGTCTATGGTGGGCCGCCATTTGCCGTTGGGCTTTAGGACTGGCCATATTGGGGCAGAGTAGGTGCTGTTACAAGGCCGGATGACCCAATGTGGGTGGTGCATTTGGATGTGTTGGGATGCGCACCGTTTGGATATCAGTCAAGCCACAGTCCAGGCAATCCTTTGGGAAGGAGTCCTTGTATTTGCATAGAACCTCTCGAAGTCCTTGGCGATCCATTTCACTGTGGAGGGCATCCGCCTCACTCAGGATTTGTTGGACTTGCACATTGAACCCGGTGTAGGCTTCCTCTGTTGAATCATTTGAGGTACTCTGGGCCTCAGTGATCACCTGTTCAGGTAATTCTGTCGCAGACTGTGTTGAGACAGCATAGACAGTGAGGTGAGTGTCGTCTGTTAGTTCTGATCGACAGACACTTTTTTGGACACTGGCAGAACACAAGTGATGGCAATGACTTCATGGGGCTTTGTGAATGTTACGGTGTAGTCGCATTCATCCGACATTAGTTCGGCTGGTATGGGGCCAATGACAGGTACTGTTAGCTCAAAGTCATGGAACGCTTGGTTGATGAGCCATCCCAGGTGACTGGCTTTGGGAATGTTGATGTCCTTGGCCGTACAGTTGTTGATCAACACATACACAGCATGAGATGATACTTCCATGCAAGGTATGGCTTCCAAGGTCAGTCCTAGTCTTAGGCAGGTTCTGGAAGGTTGGAAGAAACCTAACTTACTGTTGAGAGTTTGGCCAGGTCGCATGTTGAGGTATAAGCTGACACTCTTGCTTGTAGGCAGGTATTGTGACCTCTTGCTCACTGATAATTCTGGGATTGTTTGGCCAGATTGAAGGTTCTTGAGATTGACTGAAGTGTCGGTGTCAATGCAGGCATTGAGACGAACCATGGTGTCCGCTCCTATGTAGATGTCATGAGGTAGGTTGGGGACAACGAGGAAGTAGTGACTCAAGAGGCTTTTGTTCCAGCATAGGTCTACAGCGCAGACCTTCTTTGAGGTAGCCCTGGTTGTTGACCCTGGACTGTGAGGGAAGTGGCTGTGCTTTGAGACATGTGGTAGGCTCTGATTTAATGTTTTGAAAAGCTTTAGGCTGATGGCTGAGTTTTCAGACCACAGGGCTAGTGCTGCATCAGACACTGGTGTGTCTTGGATGTTTATGGCAGTCATGATTTGAAGAGAACCTGAGTCTGAGTCAGATGCTTGCAATGAGCAGAGGAAAGGGTCTTGGTTCTTGTACTCGGAGTTGAGCTTGCTCTTGGCTTTTACCTTGCATCGTCAGTCAGTGAATGGGAGGTGGTGTCCGTGGCTTAACACTGTGACTCGTTGGGGTTTACCGACTGGAAGGGTAGAGGCTTGCGGACTTGAGTCCAGATCTTCAGGTGCTTGAAGTCTATCAAAGGTTCAAAGCAATTAAGCAGGTCTTTCCCAATGAGGAGTGGATTGGTGTTTACGTACACTGGGTGGACGAGATTCATTGGTCCCACAGTTAGGTTAATTGTGTAGGTTAACTCATGTTTTAGTTTTAGGCCCATGTGGGAATATGCGTGGAGGTCCAGTTCACACCTTTGAAGTTTGAGGGTGCTATTAAACCTCTTTGTTCTTTCTTGGACTTCTTTCAAGGAGTTCTGATGACATTAGACTGATGTCGGCTCCAGTGTCGAGAAGGGCTTCGACTTTGATGTGGCGTTCGATGATGATGGAGAGGTAAAACTTTCTTGCTATACTTTTCTCAATGAGGTCGCCTAGGAGTTGAGGGACTGGAGTTTGGGAGGAAACAGGTAAGATGTCAGGACTGATCGGGTGCTCTTCGGAGGAGTGGCAGATGACCAAGACAGCACGTTCAGGGACTTGAGAGGTTTCGTCAGCAGGTGTTTGTTGGACTCTGCTATGATCTGGAGCATCAGGTGTTGAGTTAGGGACTAACTCTGTGGCTGGGTTTTCAGGTAGGATTTCTTGTCCATCTGAAGTAAGGGTAGTTATAGTTCTTTAAGAGTGAGGTGAAGGAGTGCTGTTCTCTGTGGTTTGTTGGGTCAGGTGGTCGCTGTCTTCTCGTCCGGCTGCTAGTCAGGCTGTATCTGGTTTCTCTCTCTTTTCCCACTTTCGGTCTTCCTCTTTTCATTGGAAGAACTCTTTCATCATCATCTTCATCAGCTCTTGGGAGTCAAAGTACAGTGAAGTCTTTTGTTCTTGTGTGGATTCAGGTTGAGCTTGGTCAGCTAGGAATCTTTGTGAGTTTTTTTTTTTGATTCCTTGGGCTGGTTGCTCCAGGGTGTGTTTGTCGTTTTCCCTTGGAGTTTCCATTGAATTACCATGAGTTTTTTCCTCTTGAGTTTCCGAATGAGCTTGGCTGGTTCCACGATCTTTCCCTATGTCTCTCATGAGGTCTTGTTTGGTCCCATGAGTTTTCCCAGTGATGTCCAGGTGAGCATTGTCGTCCATGCGGTCCACCCAAGCTGTTGTTCCTTTGTTTAGTTTGTGTACTGGTGTGGGAGTCCCGTTCTCTCTTGGATGAGGATGCATTCCACTCTTTGGGTGTTGGCTTGGCATGATCTTGACGTTGGGTGCCCTCTAGGGCCAGCCCCTGACTCTGAGTTTTGAAGTCGAGAACTGCCGTGGTTTTGCTGCTCTTTTCTGAAGTCATCTTCTGTTTAGCGTAGGCTTGTGTGCCAAGTCTCGCAGTTGTTGAGCACTCATTGTGCGTGGACATGCAAGGACGCCAAGATGGTGGCTTACCCCGGGGTGAAGATTCCTCAGGAAGAGGGTTTTCAAATTTACATCTTCCTCCATATTCTGTTCATTGCGAGTCCCGAAGTAGGCTAGTCTGAGTCAGCTGTAGATCAATTGGGAAGGCTCCTGATGAACTTGTTTCATCTCTAGGGCAGCCACTAGACCTTGTTCCGACTCAGGGTCAGCAAACTCTTTGATTAGGGTTTCTCTGAGCAGGTGTTAATCAGTCTTTATGTGGGCCGGCTGTCAGTCCAGGACACTCTCTCTGAGCACCGAATTCCCAAGTTCACTAGTTTTAGTGAAATTAACTGGCAAGAGAATATGAATTAGCTAGATTAATGTCTCAAATCAGGGAGATAACTTACATAGATTAATTTGATGTGGAACACGCACAAACAAATCGAACTATGGAGGCCTTTATCTTAAAAGAAAGGAAAACGAGGAACACGCTCGCTTCTTTCTTATGCGCTTTAGGACGACTTATTTTGTATATGAGGACAATTAAATACTTTACTGCAGTTCAGCTTCAAACAACAAGTCGAGTCATTCATTCACACACTCATTTATTTTGAGAAGAATCAAATCTGAAGATTCTAATTGCTTTAATTGAACTGAGTCCAAATTGATTTAGTTTATACTTCATCAACGGTTCGTCCACCGAACTTAAAATTCAGTATATCCTTAACATTCTGTTTTAGTTCACTTCATGAACAAGATAATACAAACAGAAAGTATAATTTATACGCTACAGGCTAGGTAGCACAGGATCTGGGCAAAGTTTAATCTTAAAATACACCACACAAGTCAATACTTCTTTATAAATGAAACAAGAATTTATTGAGCTATTATATAGATTAAATGGATCTAAAACTAGTGAACACACACACACAAACATACATACACATACACACAAAGTTGCAACGGATTTATGAGGTGAGTTAATGAGAAATCTCTACCAAATTCACAGGCGTATTAAGAATCAATAAAAACAGAGCACTAGTTTATCTTTATAACTTAATAATGACCTTGCACCATTTCAGCAATAGATAGAGGTTTGTTTGCCTTTACTTGTGGTTGTGCTGCTGGCCGTGGTGTCGTTAGTCTCCTTGGCTCGGGTTGAGCTGAAAGGGGAATCCCATTTGGGATTCGCGGTTGCGTACGTTAGATGACGTCTTGATTGGTTGGTTGACTGCCCGGCGATTTTGAGAGATTCAACAGCTCTTGCCTTGACGGTGGACAAAGTTTCTTCTGAGTCCTCTCGTTTGCGCGGCGTGAGCTTTGGAGATTCTGTCACGGAAAGTTGAAGTTCTTTATGACTTGCAAGCATGCTGATGGCTAGGAGCCGGGGTTGAAGAGGGGTAAGCAAGCATGGTTTCGCTGTCACAAAGTTTCAACGGAGTGGTTTGGAGTTCTGGATGGCAAGAACGCTAGCAGCGTGTAGGTTATTCAAGCCATGGCCAAGACGGAAGAGTAGCGTAGCGCACCGCATTTAAGCGACACAATACACGACACCACCCTCAACAAGAGATGACGCGCTTGGAGACTAGACTAGAGACTAGACTAGAGACTAGTTCAAGCATTGGGGTTTTATCGAAGCAGATTTATTCCATCCCACGATTCGATCTCCCAATAGGATGTGTATACACACACACACACACACACACACACACACACACACACATATATATATATATATATATATATAAAACATTTTTTTAAATGAAAAACCACGAATGTCCCTTATTTTACTTATCTAAGTTGGCAGCCATACTGTTAATCCACTTACATGAACTAAAATGGGCAGAAACTATTCAAACAAGTTTTATTCTTTCATTGTAGAGTAGACAAATATTGGTAAAAAAAATATTGTGGTTTTAGTAGTGTCAGAAAAAAATCCCTTTAATGGGAGCTGCTGATAAGAAATATCAGATATAAGAAACACAGGTGATCTGAGAAACCTCAATAAATAACTTAAAATGCTTTTTTCACAATATACTTCACCTGTATCATCAAAGCATCTTTAAAACCTAAAAATGTAAATTCTATTTTCTTAAGATTTTTTTTTTTGTAGGATGTTCTGTACATTGTTCTTTCTCTTGTCTGCATTTCACCTCTGCTGTAGTTTATTTCTAATAAATCTGATATTGTATACTACGTATTGTTGGCCCTGTGAAATTGTTTATTTTCCTATATTCTTCCATGCTGATGACAGTGCAGGAGAGTTGGAGTGGACCTCTTGTTGAAGAACTTCTCCAGGTACTATGAACCATCTGACTAGTAAGAAAAACCACAAACACAAAAAGTTTATTAGATATTAAAAAATATATCAAATAAATATCAAATATGTTTTGAGTCCTGTATTGTTAATATTTGAATTATACTGAATTAAATTATGCCTTGACAGTGGAAAAGTGAGAAAGTTTTTTTTTAACAAAGGGTTCAGATCGTGCTATACATGGAGAATAATGCACTTTTTTTTTTTAAATGACATTTATCAGTTTTGCTAATGATATTTTCATATATATATTAGTGGTGGGCCGTTATCGGCGTTAATGTGCTGCGTAACGTGAGACTCTTATCGGGCGATAAAAAAAATATTGCCGTTAATCTATTCTCAAAGTTGGGTTGGAAGCTGGGTCTATACTAAGCAAGCTATGATGACTTTCACCTTGATATTTTATATAACGACTGGCTGAGGCCAGCCTAAAAAGATGGTCAGGACAGTTGACGGACCACTGCTGCGCATCGTCATGAAAGCTTATCTTTTTCACATGTTTTTAAGCCTTACCGCTTGTCGATTTAAACATTAAAGCATTCAAAAACAAGACGCGGAAAAGCTGAACAGAGTAGCTGGTTACTCGCGCGCTGTGTTCGGTGCGCATGAGAGAGAGAAACTGAACTGAGCTCTCCTTTGCGAAGTTCTCCTCGAAGTCCCTCCTGCACCTGAACGAACAAATACAAATCGCAGTTTGAACAAACAAAAACATGTGAAAGAGCCCAATTCAGTACTTGCGGTGTTCTGGTGTTCAGAACGTTCAGAACAGTGTTTTGGAATGACATGAGGATGAGTCATTAATGAAATAATTTTCATACAAAATATGTCAAAATATCTACCTTGGAAATTATGCTTGAAAAAACTGTCAGTTATTTCTTAAATGAAAGTAAACAGTTGAGGAAAAAAATGGGATGTATATTATATTGGATGCATTCAACGTCTCTTAAAGTGACCGCGCCTAATTTAGCTACTGGTTGCTGTAATGTTATTCCAAGAAAATTTAAATGAAAATCACTCACTGCTCTTGACTGAATTACTTTGTAGTTTTAACAGTCAAACCAAAAATTAATCAGACACCAGATATAATTTTTTATATATATAGCAAAACTGTAATAATGTGAGAAATGTTGATGGTGTCTGAATAAATGTAGTTTTGATTGTATATTTCATTTTTACATTGAAGACTATCCAGTGCTATTTTACGTTTAATTATTTGGTTTCTGTACCTTGACACCTACAAACTTGAAAAAAAACTTAAACATTGTATTAATGGCACAAATTGTCAGCATTTGACCTCCTGTAGTTTGTCTCCGTGCCTCTAGAGGTCCCTTGTGTTCCCTTCTGTCTTTGTTCTTCTTTGTCTACTCTTGTTAGCGTTATCCAGGTCACCTGTGCCTTGTTTCTGTTAGAGTATTTTAGCTGAGTCTTTCCCTTGTTTGACACTTGGTTTTTGAGTTCAGGCTGCATGATACCAGCTCTGTATTTACTAGTTCTTCCAAGTCTTCCCATGCTAGCTCAAGTAAGGTGTTCCTAGTTATTTGTTTGTTCACACGCTCTTGATTTGTTTTCTCCCCTTGTGGAGTTTTTATTTTCCCTTGTGGTTTTGTTTTCCCATTATCTCTCTTGTTATTAATTCCTCTGTCTGAGAAGAACTTTTGTTGGATTTTTTGGCTTGCAAAGTCCTTTTTTTTAATAAACCAATATTGCTTGGGGTACTGGCTTGAGTATTTCAATTGGGTCCAACACCTCAGCCTCTTTGGCCTAGTGGCAGATCTCTCACCCACCACACCAGAGACCTGAGTTCTAGGCCGGCCCCGTGACACAAATAAATAAAAATAACTGATCATACAAATTAAACAATTTCAAACAGGGCCCACTTTTTCAAGCACTTTGTGATGCATTTTGGAAACAGGAGATGAGCCCCTTTTCTAATGCACCACCTAGCTTGACAAACCCCTTTTCAAAGATTTAATGTTTGTCAATTTTATTTGGGAAACACATATTCTGAATGCCTTCGGCAGAATTTGAATGAACCATTTTAATCTAGATTAATCTAGATTAATTTCAAGATCACGGTGAGATTAAAAAAAATTAATCTATGCCCACCACTAATATATATATTAGCCATTTCACAGTTGCCATACTCCAACACGGTGAACGCACTGACCAAATAAAACAAAATTGGTGGCAGCTTGAAATTTCCATAATGCTGTATGTTAGGTGTGAGATTCATTAACCTTGGTTTGCTATAATACTCACCTGTTATTGAACACACACACAGTAAAGTTTAACACACTTATTGTTCTGTTTTAGCAAAAAAAACTAATAATAATTGTACTTTTTTTCTTTACATAATTGTAAAAATACAACATAGATGACATATTAAAAGTTTAAACTGAGAAAATGTATAATTTTAAGGGGAAAATAAGTTGATTTCAAATTTCATGGCATGAACACATCTCAAAAAAGTTGGGACCACGCCATGTTTACCACTGTGTGGCATCCCCTCTTCTTTTTATAACAGTCTGCAAACGTCTGGGGACTGAGGAGACAAGATGCTCAAGTTTAGGAATAGGAATGTTGCCCCATTCTTGTCAGGCTTCTAGTTGCTCAACTGACTTAGGTCTTCTTTGTCACATCTTCCTCTTTATGATGCGCCAAATGTTTTCTATGGGTGAAAGATCTGGACTCTAGGCTGGTCATTTCAGTACCCGGATCCTCCTCCTACGCAGTCACGATGTTTTAATTGATGCAGTATGTGGTCTGGCATTGTCATGTTGGAAAATGCAAGGTCTTCCCTGAAAGAGATGACATCTGGATGGGAGCATATGTTGTTCTAGAACTTGGATATACCTTTCAGCATTGATAGTGCCTTTCCAGGTGTGTGAGCTGCCCATGCCACACGCACTCATGCAACCCCATACCATCAGAGATGCAGGCTTCTGAACTGAACACTGATAACAACTTGGGTTGTCCTTGTCCTCTTCAGTCCGAATGATATGGCATCCCAGTTTTCCAAAAAGAACTTCAAATTTTGATTCTTCTGACCACAGAACAGTTTTCCACTTTGCCACAATCCATTTTAAATGAGCCTTTGCCCAGACAAAACGCCTGCGATTCTGGATCATGTTTAGATATTGCTTCTTTTTTGACCTATAGCTGGCAACGGCGAATGGCACGGTGGATTGTGTTCACCGACAATGTTTTCTGGGAGTATTCCTGAGCCCATGTTTTGATTTCCATTACAGTAGCATTCCTGTATGTGATACAGTACTGTCTAAGGGCCCAAAGATCATGGGCTTCCAGTATGGTTTTCCGGCCTTGACCCTTACGCACAGAATGGTTGGATGAATCAACTTGAATTCCATAACTTTTTGCTAGTATTGTCTGAAGATGATGTGAGCCAATTAACGTGAAAATCAGACTGTCTAGGATGAGTTTAAAAAAGTAGGTTTTTCAAATAATTAAACCTTGTGATTTTAGAATTTTGGG
Organism: Carassius gibelio; assembly: GCF_023724105.1. Taxonomy (NCBI): domain Eukaryota; kingdom Metazoa; phylum Chordata; class Actinopteri; order Cypriniformes; family Cyprinidae; genus Carassius; species Carassius gibelio. The sequence goes on from NC_068396.1 coordinate 17,601,760, forward strand.
GTTCATTCGACTTTGGCATGAGCCAAGGATTAAGAGGAAAAAAAAGAATTTCCATTTTCTAGCTTACGGTTCAAGAGTTATTAGCATAAAAATATAGAAAATTTGGTTGAGTGGTGGCGGCGCTAGAGAGTTGGAGTTAGAGACTTCAAATTTGCTATAGTTAATGTTTGGACTGTTCTCTATAAGTGTGCCAAATTATACAACTTTCCCACAATTGGTTCTGTGGGCTGCCATAGACTTGCGGCGGAAGAAACAGAAGAAGAAGAAGAACACGACGATTACAATAGGTGCCTACGCACCTTCGGTGCTTGGCCCCTAAAAATCTTCAGCTACATGCCCTGAAGATACTCAAAAAGCTTCATGCCAGCGCCACCTTGTGGTCAAAAGTTATAATTAAATATCTAAAAATTGCTAATGACTTTTGAATAAATTAGACTATTGAAATGAAAATGATCTCCCTATTTTCTTTGGGTCATGCCAAGAACATCGATACTAATTATGCCAAAATTGGCCATATTTTTTGTCTGCCATTTTGATTAATGTTGAAAATCTAGTTTTTTTAACTTTAAGTTTTTTGTCCGATTTTCAACAAATTTGTTGCAGATCATCTTCAGATCCCACAGGCCAAAAGTTAGTTGGATTTCGTGTTGATATATGAAACAGTTCTCATTTAGCGCATCAATGAATTTGCTGTAAGGATGCCAAAATGCATTTGAGTCTATATCTTAGCAAAGCTTTGACATATTTGCACCAACCTTTGTATGTGTCATTGTCACCTCACACTGAACATGCCACATGAATTTTGTAACAGCGCCACCTTTTGGTCAAGAGTAATAAACCATTCATTAATGGTTAATAATTACACTTATTAAAATGCTAATAACTTTTAGTAACACTTTCTAACTGCATGCTATAAATCATTAGTTAAGCATTAGGAAACAGTTAATTCATCATTTATAAAGCATTAATAGACATTTATAAGCAGTTTATAAATACAGATATAAATGCTTTATACCTGATTTAAAAGCATATCTATAATGTATTTAATAATTGTTTTTTCATACTTTATTAATGATCAATTTATCATTTCTAAATTAAGTATAGCATTATTTACACACCAGTTATTAATAGGGATGGGTACCGAAACCCGGTATTAAACTGGCCCCGGGGCTAAATTATGAAAGACCGTAGTATCAGTAAGATCTGACGGTATCGGTTCTGTTTTCGGTACTGGAGGAAAAAAAATAATGTACTATGTATTTTTGCTTAATAATGTTGTCGTGCACATTTAATCTCGCCAAACATTTCTAATGTGCGATCATATTAAGATGTTTGTCCTTGAGATCTGCGTGAACTCTCATGCACGCCGCGGAGGCTGCCTGACGTGCCTGTCGGTCACACACACACACACACACACACACACCACAACGAGCGCACGCACATGCATTAACTGTACGTAAACTCCTGCTTAATAATAAAGAGTGACGATGGCGAAAAGATTTGCTTAATGTTATCGTGCACATTTTATATTACCAAACATTTCTAATTTGCGATATTATTAAGACGTTTGTCTGTGAGATCTGCAAGAACTCGCATGCGCGACACGGAGGCTGTCTTTCAAAAGTCACACACACATACAAGAACGAGCGTGGTACACGCATAACAGTACGAAAACTCCCGCTTAAGAGTGACGATGGCGGAGAGAGCAAAACGTTCCAAAGTGTGGTTATACTTCACTAGAGTTAATGCTGACAACCCTCGTTGTCATAAGTGCAAAACAATATTTGCATGCAAGGGCGGAAACACAAGCAATCTGTCAAAGCATCTTTCAAAAGTGCATTATATCGACTGCCTAGCTAGCTCATCTCTGGTTGTTGCCCCATCTAAGTCAGGTATGTATGCTAAAATCATGTTGAATCAACGTTGTTCACGTCATTTAAAATAAATGTAAAATCTCCCTGGTTTGCTAACCTTAGGTAGAAATTCTGTTGATTTCTTTTGGGGAAAATGAGAATGAAATCAACATATTTTCTTGATTTCTCTTGATTTTCTTGTTTTTAAAATTCCAAATAAGGAAAAATCAGTATGTAAATGTATACATTTATTTGGCTAACTTAAATGCACAGCACCTCAAGTTAGTTTACGAATAGCCAATTGCCACATTTTGAAACCTTTATATATATATATATATATATATATATATATATATATATATATATATATATATATATATTTAAGCTGCAGCTACTATGAACCAACTAACTCCTCCTAACACCTCTGGTCCAAGACAAGCCCATTATTAATTTTACATAAAAAAAAAAAAATAAAGAAATGTTAATTCTGTTCTCAACTTGTTATTGAGGACCACAATGGAAATAAGTCCTGGACTTTATTGTGTTTTTATCCTCGATTGTATCTGATGCCTTTTTGTTTTTATGTTTACTGTAAGGCTTTCTTGATATAATCAAATAAATCAAATCAAATTCGTAAAAAAAAAAAAACACAAACACACAACACAAAGTACCGATAAGAATACCGTTAATGTACGGAACCGTTAAGCAGTACCGGTAAGAGTAGTAATACCGTTAAAACCTTAACGATACCCATCCCTAGTTATTAAGGAGTTGTCAATGGTTCATAAGATCACTTAGAAATTGTAAGCAAATGATTAATAAACTATTTAAATGTGCATTCATACATCTTTTTATTCAGACATATAGTAATAGTTACTTATAGTGTTAATAAATGGTTTATTAACATGTATTTCTACTGTAATTCAGGGTTAATTCAGGTAGTTATAAAACATATGTAGTTGTTAAAATATTTTTGTGAGCTCATCTAAAGTGAGGACTATTTATGCCTTGTAAAGCTTTTACAAATGAGATTTAAAGGCTGTTAATATTTCTATGTTCTGTATCACTGTGTGGAATACCTGATCGGAAGATCTGGCCCAGATCCTCGCAGGTCTGCTCTGGGCCAGCTCTGGATTCCTTTATGATGATTTGGCCTAAATGTGGGCTGGATCTGGTCTAGTACCATTTTGGATCTGGGCCAGCTCATATATATATATATACACAGTGGGGATCGAAAGTTTGGGCACCCCTTGCAGAATCTGTGAAACTATGAGTAATTTTCAAAAAATAAGTGAGATCATACTAAATGCATGTTATTTTTTATTTAGTACTGTCCTGAGTAAGATATTGTACATAAAAGATATTAACATTTAGTCCACAAGACAAACAAATTGCTGAAATCATTAAAATAACCCCACTCAAAAGTTTGGGAACCCTTGGTTCTTAGTACTGTGTTCTGTTACCTGATGATCCTCGGCTGTCTTTCTGTTTTGTGATGGTTGTGCATGAGTCCCTTGTTTGTTCTGAACAGTTAAACTGAGCAGCGTTCTTCAGAACAATCTTTAAGGTCCTGCAGATTCTTCAGTTTTCCAGCATCTTTGCATATTTGAACCCTTTCCAGCAGTGACTGTATGATTTTGAGATACATCTTTTCAGACTGAGGACATTTGAGGGACTCAAACACAACTATTTAAAAAGATTCAAACATTCACTGATGCTCCAGAAGGAAACAAGATGCATTAAGAGCTGGGGGGTGAAAACTTTTGGAATTTGAAGATCCATGTAAATTGTACTTAATTTGTGTACCGGGAAACATACAAGTATCTTCTGTTGCTTACGAAGGGCAGAACTAAATGGAAAACAATTATATTTCAACAAAATAAGAAAAATTTGGCCATCTTCATCGTGTTCAAAAGTTTTCACCTCAGTTTTCACAAGACTTACCTTCGGCTCTATTCCCGGCAGTTCCTGTGCCATCCTCTCCTGCTGCCTTCTCACCGTCATCATCCGGATTCCTCACCACCTCACCACCATCTTGGATTGTCGTCTTCCCAGCAACATTGTCTCATTCCTGTTTGTTTATTTATTTTCATTAAATTTATAACTCGCTATTGTTTCCAGTCCTTCATTCACCCCACCGTCACAGAATGATCTCACCAATATGGAAGCAGCGAGCACCAACACCCTCACCGACTTTATGCACAACAGTGTGAAACGAATGGATCGGCAGCAGGAGAGCATCTTGAACACCGGACGCGCTGTCCAAGCGCTGGTGGCACAGGTGTCCGAGCTCACCCAGCAGATCCATCAGCTCATCTCTCCCACTGCGCCCATCGCATCGCCTGCGCTGCCCGTCCCCCGGGAGACCCCCCCAGGATCACTTTCGGCCAGAGCCGCGACTTCCGGCGCCTGAAAGCTACTCCGGTGAGCCAGCCTTTTGCAGAACTTTCTTGAATAAATTTATGCTCACCAGCTCTCAGACCTTCGTCAAGGCACGTCATCTGTCACGGATTACTCCATCGAATTCCGTACCCTGGCGGCCACATGCCAGTGGAACGAGGCCGCGCAGTGGGATCGATTCCTGCATGGGTTATCCGACCGTGTTCAAAAGGAGATCTACCTCCTCGAGCTGCCCCCCACACTTAACGGATGAGTCGACTTGGCCTTACGAGTTGATGCACGGATTAACCGCCTGGGTCGCCAGCCTAGTCCAACGCGCCATACTATCTCTCCAGCTAGAGTCGAGAGAACGTGGTCGGTCCCATCGACGACCACGAGCCCATGCAGGTGGGTAGAGCTCGGCTGTCCCGGAGGGAGAGGGAATGGCGGAGATCCCAAGGACCATGTTTATACTGTGGAGGCTCAGAACACAACATCTATTCATGCCTAGTAAAAGAGCCAGCCCGGTAGTAAACTTGAGGCTACTATCGGGTGGGATCTCCGCTGGGAAGTCCTCAACAACATCATCGACCCTCCTTCCGGTGAAACTGTGGTGGAAGAATCACTCTCACGAATGTCACGCCCTTCTGGAATCCGGAGCCGAAGGTAATTTCATTGATTCTTCCCTTGCCCATCACCTGAACATTCCTGTCCTACCGGTGTCTCTTCCCATCCATGTCACCACACTCAACGGCCAGGAACTGCCTCAGGTCACACACCACACAGAACCCATCACACTACTCACTTCTGGAAATCATCGCAAAACCATATCCTTTTTTCTCATGGACTCCCCTGTTGCTCCCATTGTGTTAGGTCACCCCTGGTTAACTAAACATAATCCACGAGTGGAATCGGGTTCCAACACAGTCACATTGTGGAGTGAAAGTTGTCATGAGTCTTGTCTGGTTTCTGCTTGTCCTGTTGTCCCTGTTTCTGTCTTTCAGAAGGAGAACATGGTTTTGCCAAATGTGCCCGTAGAGTATCTGGACCTGAAGGAAGTGTTCAGTAAGTCCCGTGCTGCTTCTCTTCCTCCGTATCGTCCCTACGACTGTGCCATAGATTTAGTGTCAGGTAAGTCTCCGCCTAAAGGCAAGTCATACTCTTTTTCTATTCCTGAGAGGGAGGCCATGGAGAAATACATTTCTGATTCCTTAGCATCTGGGTTCATCCGTCCTTCCTCTTCTCCAGCGGGGGCGGGATTCTTTTTGTGGGTAAGAAGGATGGTTCTCTGCGACCTTGCATTGATTACCGAGAGCTGAACAACATCACGATAAAGAACACCTATCCATTACCACTCATGTCTTCAGCTTTCGAGAGGTTGCAGGGAGCATCCGTATTAACAAAATTGGATTTACGTAATGCTTATCATTTGGTCCGCATCAGGACCAGCGGTTTCTGGGATTCGCCAATTTCTATCAGCGTTTCATTCGCAATTTCAGCCAACTAGCCTCACCTCTGACAGCCTTGACCTCTCCCAGTATTCCGTTCAGGTGTTTGGACGCAGCTGAGGCTGCGTTCACTAACCTCAAAAGCCGCTTCGTTTCGGCTCCCATCCTTGTGGCCCCTGATCCCACATGGCAGTTCGTGGTGGAGGTCGACGCGTCAGAGGTGGGGGAAGGAGCAGTGTTGTCCCAACGTGCTGCTTCGGACGATAAGGTACATCCTTGTGTGTTTTTATCTCATCGATTATCTCCTGCTGAACATAATTATGACATTGGCAATAGAGAGTTGTTGGCCAACAAATTAGCGTTAGAGGAGTGGCATCACTGGCTGGAAGGTTCAGGGGTACCTTTTATTGTTTGGACCGATCATAAGAATTCAGAGTACATTAGAACTGCCAAAAGACTCAATTACAGGCAGGCTTGGAGGGGACTTTTTTTTGGGTCGCTTTGAGTTTACTTTATCGTACCGCCCGTGTTCCAAGAATATCAAACCCGAGGAGAGGATCCATGCACTGAACATGAGCAGCGCATGCTATTATGTGTCAGCTGAAGGGTCAGAGAGGTTTTTTAATTCTTCAAGAAATATCTTAATTTGTGTTCCGAAGATGAATGGAGACCTTACAGGTTTAGAACGACATGAGGGTGAGTTATTAATGACAGAATTTACATTTTTGGGTGATCAAACCCTTTAATCCAGTGCTGCACAGTGAGAAAGAGAATAATTTGAATAATTACCACAGGGAAATGTTTATATCACAGGGAAATGTTCTTATAAATGTGCCACCATTGTGTGCTTGAGTTGGTTCTAGTAGTAATGGAGTGCTCTGCAATGCTATTTTTGAGGTAAATGTGAGCCCTCCGTCTGACTCCACAGCATAAAGACAGTTCCCTCCTTTTAATTGGTCTCTACATGACACATGGACAAATGTTATTGCCACACACACACAAACACACACACACACACACACACACACACACACACACACACACACACACACACACACACACACACACACACATACTGTATACACACACAAACAGTATAAGGTCAAAAGTTTACATACACCTTGCAGAATCTACAAAATGTTGAACATTTTTGACAAAAGAGTGATCATACAAAATGCATCTTATTTTTTATTTAGTACTAGCTTGAATCAGATATAATCAGATAATGTAAGCCAAAATCATCGAACCAAAAGACCAAAGACTTAAACTACTTCAGTTTGTGTGCACTGAATTTATTTAATACATGAGTTTTACAATTTGAGTTGAATTACTGAAATAAATGAACTTTTCCATGACATTCTAATTTATTGAGATGCACCTGTATATAGTTCAGGATGCTGAGTGTGAAGTTATTTAAATGAGCATTTCTCCGGAAAGCTGCAAACCACAATTGGTCCTAACCGACATTATGCTTTAAACAGCACTAGTTGTAACATTATCAGGCACTCAGTATTATTAATACTCAATTATACATTGTAGCATTCAAATAGTTTTAATAACTTAACCTCCACTGAAATAGAAAAAAGGGGGACTACCTTACTATTTGACAGTCCCTGCTCTGGAACCTGAAATTGAAACAGATTGTTATATAGTGTTGCTGGACAATTTCTCAACACATTTACTCAATAAAAATGGAGCATACTGTTAGCAGAAATAAAATCATCTTTTGGCAAAGATTTTATAAATATAAAAATTAAAACATACCAAACAATATAATGTAATACATGTCCGTCTCTGTTTCTATCATTCAGGATGAGAACGTTCTGTCTGCTTAATAAGGGTACTGTCAAAAGTTTGTACACATTACTATTTTTAATATTTTTGAAATATGTCTCTTGCTTATCAAGCCAGCATTTATCTGATCTACTGTAATAGTTCAAAAATTTAAAATGTCAAATAATGGTTTTCTATCTTAACATGCTTCAAAATATTATTTATTGCTTTGATCAAAGCTTGGTGTTGGAAACGTTGTGCTGCTTATTTTTTTATTTCACTTTTTCAATACATTTTTTTTTGGGAGGGGGGGGGGGGGGGGGCATGTGATACTTTTTTTAGGATTTATTGATGAATAAAAAGCTATTTATTCAGCTTTTCCATCACATAAATAATATTTTAATGAAAAATTTAAAAGACTTATCATCAGTTAAAATATTTTCTTTGTGAATATATTGTCAAATGTTATTTATTTCTGTGATCAAAACTGTATTTTCAGTATAATTCCTCCAGTCTTCAGTGTCACATGATCTTCAGAAATCATTCTAATATGATGATTTGCTGCTCAAGAAACATTTCTGATTATTATTATCAATATTTAAAACAGTTATACTCTTTAATATATTCAAAAATCATGATATACAACCATTCAAATGTTTGATATGTGTGTTATTAAATAGAAATGACTGTTTTCATTCAGCATATAGCCATTAAATTGATAGTAAAGTAAAACATTTATAATGTTGCAAAAATATGTTTCAAATAAATTATGTTCTTTTGAACTTTCTGTTCACCAAAGAATCATAAAAATGTTTCCAGGAAATTTTAAGCAGCAATTTTTATTTATTATTATTTTTATATAAGAGCCATTATTGATAGCTGAGTACCAAAATAAATCCAGCACTCAACCTGCATTTTGGAATAATTTCTGAAGGATCATGCTGTGAAGACTGCAGTAATGTGTCACGGTAGGAAATCCATTGTTTCCTCCGTGTCATGTTTTGTGTTTGTATTTGTACTCACGTAGTCTCCATGTGCTCGTTTGGTTGATTGTTGTCACCTGGGTGTTGATTGTCTCGCTCCAGCTGATCCTCATCTCCACTCAGCTACTTATACTCATTCATCTCTCTGTCTGTTGTCAGATCCTCATTCATGTTACAGCCTCACAAGTTGGATTACCGTCTCCCGTGTTCGTGTTCTGGATTGTGTTCGTGTTGTCGTCTTCGTGTGAGTGTTCCGGTCTGTTTCTGGGTTCATCCTTTGACCGTCTTCACATTCACCACCGACTTCACCATCCATCACTTCTCACGCCACCGTAGACCTTCTATCACCAATGCCTACATTCTGGACTCAGTCTTCATCGTACTCATTGCTGTGTTTTACTACCATCTTCAATAAACCATTTCTGATTGCCTGCATTTGCTTCCTCCTCTTTTAAGAGCCGTCACAGTAGGATCTGACCATCATGGAAGCAGCAGGCGATCGCTCCCCATCTCATCTGGAGGAATTTCTGCAGAGAGCCGTTGGTCGTATGGATCGCCAAGACAAGGCGATAGATGAGATGGGTCGAGCTTTCCAAGCAGTGGTGATGAAGGTGTCCGAGCTCGCTCTCCAGGCTCAACAACAACAACCGCCACCCGCTGCGCCTCCCACGCCACCCACACCGCCGATCGTCTCCGGGGGGATTTCCCAGTCCGAACCACGCCTCCCCATTCCAGAGAAATATGCGGGTGAGCCAAAGTTTTGTCGATCATTTCTGTCACATTGTTCTCTGCACTTCGCCCTGCAGCCCCGCACGTTTACCACCGAGGAGATGAAGGTGGCATTCGTCTTGTCACTACTGACGGGGAGGGCTGCCCTCTGGGGGACGGCGGTGTGGGAGAACCAAGACAGCTGCTGTGCCTTGTTCCACGCCCTTTCGGAGGAGATGAGACGGGTCTTCGACCGCTCCGTCGCCGGGAGGGAGGCGGCTAGACTTCTCACGGACCTACGTCAGGAAGACAGGTCCGTATCTGACTATTCTATCGAGTTCCGCACCCTGGCGGCGGAGTGTAAGTGGAACGAAGAGGCGCAGTGGGATCACTTCCTGCATGGGTTGGCTGACCGCATCCAACAGGAGATCCGCGCCGTTGAACTCCCCACTTCTTTCAATGGTCTGATTGACCTCGCCATCAGAGTAGACAACCGACTCGACCAAGCCGACAGACGGAGGGGGAGAGCAGTTCTCGCGACCAGACCGGAGGCTCAGCGTCAGCGCTCAGAGGTTGCGGTCAGCCCACCTGGAGATCTTGAACCCATGCAGGTGGGGCGAGCTCGGCTCTCCCGGGAGGAGAGGATCAGGCGGAGATCCCTGGGACTGTGTTTATACTGTGGCAGCCAAGAACATCACATCCAGCGCTGTCCGGTAAAAGACCAAGCCCGATAGTAAAACTGAGGCTACTATCGGGTGGGATCTCTGCTAGGAAGACCTCATCTACATCGACACTCCTTCCGGTGAGTCTATGGTGGTCCACCCACGCACTCGATCATCACGCTTTGTTGGATTCTGGGGCCGAGGGTAGTTTCATGGACTTCAAGTTTGCTAGTAAGCTCAACATTCCTCTCACCTCCCTCAAACACCCCATTGCACCTTTTGCACTCAACGGACACAGACTGCCAGTCATCACACAGACCACTCTACCTGTTTCTCTCATCACATCTGGTAACCATACGGAGGAGATTTCATTTTTCATCACGGACTCACCTCTATCTCCCATTGTTCTCGGTCACACCTGGCTCCATAAACACAACCCCAGGATCGATTGGCGTCTCGGATCTGTGGTTAGCTGAGGCGAGGAGTGTTATTTGTCTTGTCTTTTATCTGCTGGTGTTAATGTTTCGGAGTCTGTGTTTCAAGGGGAAGCAGTGGATTTGGCTAACGTGCCCGCGGAGTACCACGACCTGAAGGAGGTGTTCAGTAAGTCTCGGGCTGATTCTCTTCCTCCTCATCGTCCCTATGACTTTGCGATAGAGTTATTGCCAGGTACTTCTCCGCCTAAGGGCAAGTTATATTCTTTGTCTATTCCAGAGACGGCGGCCATGGAGAAATATATATCCAGTTCTCTAGCAACGGGGTTCATCCGCCCTTCTTCTTCTCCAGCGGGGGCGGGTTCTTTTTTGTGGGAAAGAAGGACGGATCCTTGCGACCTTGCATTGACTACCGAGGGTTGAACAACATAACGGTAAAGAATACCTATCCTTTGCCGCTTATGTCTTCAGCTTTTGAGAGGTTGCAGGGAGCGTCCGTTTTCACTAAATTGGACTTAAGTAATGCTTATCATTTGGTCCGCATCAGGGAGGGGGATGAGTGGAAGACTGCCTTTAACACCCCTAGAGGCCATTTTGAGTACTGCGTCATGCCTTTCGGGCTAACGAACTCGCCGGCAGTCTTCCAAGCATTCGTTAATGACGTGTTGCGAGACATGGTCGATCTGTTCATATATGTTTACCTGGATGACATATTGATTTTTTCTTCCTCTCTCCAGGAACACGTGCAACACGTACGACGAGTGCTTCTGCGGTTGCTAGAGAATGGATTGTTTGTGAAGGCGGAGAAATGCGTTTTTCATGCACAGTCTGTTTCTTTTCTAGGACACATCATTTCGACTGAGGGTGTTCGCATGGATCCTGAGAAGGTTAAGGCTGTGGCAGATTGGCCATCCCCAGAGTCTCGCAAGGCCCTGCAGAGATTTCTGGGGTTCGCCATTTTTTACCGGCGTTTCATTCGCAATTTCAGCCAACTAGCCGCGCCTCTGACCGCTTTGACCTCCCCTAGATTGACGTTCAGGTGGTCAGATGGTTTGCCAAACTGAAGAGCTGCTTTGTTTCAGCTCCCATTCTCGTCACCCCTGATCGCTCACGTCAATTCATAGTGGAGGTCGACGCGTCAGAGGTGGGGGTAGGAGCAGTGTTGTCCCAGCGCGCATCCTCGGACGGAAAGGTGCATCCTTGCGCGTATTATTCTCACCATTTATCTCCTGCGGAGGTTAATTATGACATTGGCAATCGAGAGTTGTTGGCAGTCAAACTTGCACTGGAAGAATGGCGTCACTGGCTTGAAGGGTCGGGTGTACCTTTCATTGTATGGACGGACCATAAGAATCTCGAATACATTAGAACCGCCAAAAGACTTAACTCCAGGCAGGCTCGGTGGGCATTGTTTTTTGGTCGTTTCGATTTTACACTTTCTTACCGGCCGGGTTCCAAAAACATCAAACCCGATGCTTTATCCCGTCTTTTTGAGCGTTCCAATCGTACTGCTACTCCCGAGCCCATTTTACCGGGGACCATCATTATCTCTGCGCTCAGATGGGAGGTCGAATCGAAGGTTTTGACTGCCTTAGAAGGGGTAACGCCCCCGGCTCGTTGCCCACCGAACCGATTGTTTGTGCCGGAGGGGTTACGGTCAGACGTTCTCCAGTGGGGTCATTGTTCCAGTGTTGCTTGTCACCCAGGGGTTAGTAGAACTAGGTTTCTCGTGACGTCCACGACTTCGTCTTGGCTTGTTCGGTTTGCGCTATTGGTAAGACTTCCAATCGACCTCCAGATGGGTTACTCTTACCGCTGTCTGTCCCTTCGAGACCCTGGTCCCACATTTCGCTAGATTTCATTACCGCCCTCCCGCCCTCTAAGGGCAATACGGTGATTTTAACCGTAGTGGACCGGTTCTCGAAGGCGACTCATTTCATTCCCTTGCCCAAATTACCATCAGCCAAGGAAACAGCGGTAGCTGTCATTGACCACGTCTTCCGTATACATGGCCTTCCGACAGACATGGTTTCTGACAGGGGTCCCCAATTTGTGTCCAGATTTTGGCGAGAATTCTGTAAATTGTTAGGAGCGACTGTTAGTCTTTCTTCCGGGTTCCATCCCCAGAGCAATGGTCAAACCGAGCGAGCCAATCAGGATGTTGAAAGGGTTTTGCGATGTTTGGTTTCCAAGAATCCTTCGTCCTGGTGTCAGCAACTCTCAATTGTGGAGTACGCACACAATTCTTTGCCAGTGTCATCTACGGGCATGTCTCCATTTAAGTGTAGTTTAGGGTACCAACCACCTAATTTTTTCAGTACGGAATCCGAGGTTTCAGTCCCCTCTGCACACGCACTAGTCCAAAGGTGTCACCGCACCTGGACCAGAGCTCGCAGTGCTCTGCTCCAGGCTAGGTCGCGCACCAAGGCTAAGGCCGATCGCCACCGGTCGAAGCCTCCCCGTTACGTCGTCGGTCAAAGAGTGTGGCTTTATACCTATTCCGATGCGTTTCGTTTCGAACAAGCTTGCTCCCAAATTTATTGGCCCGTTTTCTGTTACCAAAATTATTAATCCGGTAACAGTGCGTCTTAGCCTTCCTCCGGCATACAGGAGGGTTCATCCCGTGTTCCATGTGTCCAAAATTAAACCGGTGATTTTTTTCCCCGTCTTAACCCGCCTGCCCCGGCCCCCCCCCCCCCCCGCCTCGTATCGTTAATGGGGAAACCATGTATTCGGTTAATCGTATTCTGGACTCTAGACGGAGGGGACGCGGATTTCAGTAAGCAGTCTTGAAGGATTAGCTCACTTCTAAATTAATTTACTCATAATTTACTCCCTTTATTTATTGTCTTTCTTCAGTCAAAAAGAAATTAAGGTGTTTGAGGAAAACATTTGAGGGTTTCTCTCTTTATAGTGGACTTCAGTGGGGTCCAAATCGCATCTTCAAAACATAATCCCAGACGAGTAAAAAGGGTCTTATCTAGCGAAACGATCGGCCATTTCCTTATAAAAAAGAATGACAATTATTTGGGTTTGTCCTCAAATGCTTGTCTTGCAGATTTATTAGGAGAACAGTTTGTTGGCACAGTGTGTCATACTTTGGTGAGGATTTTGAGGATAACAGCGAGCAGTCAGTATTTTCCACCGTCTTGACGTCTTCTCCAGTTCTGAACTCCAGAAAAAAAAACAAAAAAAAAACACACTTGTTTCCATGGACACGGCCCGGATCCGCTCTGTGACTGTAGTTCCGCCCACTTAAACCGCACCTGGGCTGGATCCGTGTAACATCCGGATGTGGACGTATGTGACCGTAACACTGATTTGCCGGTGTTGTGCCCAATTTTGACCCCCTGCCAAATTATTACCCCCCTCGTTCAAATCTCTACCTGATTGCCTAGTCCTAACCCCAACCCTAATCCTAACCCCTCCCCCAAACCTACTCCTAAACCTACCAATCCTAGGGGGGTAATAATTTGGCAGGGGGTCAAAATTGGGCACAACACCGGTTTGAAAACGGATCCGGATCGGAGTTGTCTGCTGGTCTGGGTAACTACCAAATATGCCACAGTAAACTGAACTTCCTGTCCGCCATTTTGATTTATGTTGAAAACCTACTTTTTTGAACTCCTCATCAACCATTGGTCCGATTTTCAACAAATTCGAGTCAGATGATCTTCAGACTGTGCTGACAAAAAGTTATGGATTTTGTGTTGTTGGACAAAACCGTTTTCGCATACCACAGCGAAAAATTTGAGGTATCATGCCAAAATGTTTTGGCATATTGACACCAAACTTTGTGTGTGCCATTGTCATCTCTCACAGAACACATCAAAATGATTTGATTACAGCGCCACCTGTTGGTGAAAAGTGATAAGCCATTTCATCATATTACTAGTGGTTGTATTTATGATTTTTCAGCCATTTAAAATACAATAATCCAAAAATTGCTGTTATCGCTCATTAATGCATTTGGTGTGATGCTCCATGCCATGCTTAGCTGCTCCATTTGCCGGTGGAGTGCTTGGCCCTGTAATTGCTGCTTGCAGCTATATTTGTAATTGAAATGGCTAAAAAAACATAAATACAATCTCTAGAAGCATGATTACTTGGCTTATCAAGTTTGACCTATAGGTTGCGCTGTTATAAAATCAATTTGCTGTACTCTGTGTGACTTGTCAGTGACACACACAAAGTTTGGTGTCAATATGCCAAGGCATTGCAGAGATACAGCCTCAAGTGTCATTTTGGCATCATGCCTCAAATTCATTGCTGTGGAATGCAAAAACGGTTTTGTCTATCAACACAAAATCCATAACTTTTGTCAGCACAGTCTGAAGATGATCTGACTCAATTTTGGTGAAAATCAGTTTATGAGGAGTTTGAAAAAGTAGGTTTTCAACATTAATAAAAATGGCGGACAGAAAGTTCAGCTTACTCTGGCATATTTGGTATCTATGTTGTTAGCATAAGCCAGTGAATATTTTGAGACCAGTTACATTGCAATAGGCTAATGCATTAAAAAGTTATAACTTTTTTATGTGTAATTATTAATGGTAAATTATTGATTTTTACTCTTGACCAATAGGTGCCGCTGTTACAAAATTGATGTTCAGTAGCATGGTCAGTGTGAGGTGACTATGACTCATACAAAGTTTGGTGCAAATATGTGACCAATCACGGAAAGTAGGGACACAAGTCGGTTCTGGGGCATTTTGAGTTATTCACAGATTCTGAAAGTGTAGCCTCCAAGCTTTCCAACGATGTGTAACACATGGAAATCTGATAATATTTGATAATATCTGATAAGATTGTGCAGTTCTCACTGCTGCAAGTGACAATGGGGCTCATTTACATCTCATTTAGATAAGCCATACCCCCTGCATAGCAACGACAGACACAACGGGAAAAATCGGACCGCATACTATTAATAATAAAGGAGAATGTGCATTGTAAATGTCAGTAATTTATATTTTTTACTTTTATAAAAATGATTTAAAGGCTGAAATATGTTTTATCTTTTTATAAAAAATCTTTAATGTTTCAAATGTGGCCATCATTTTTAATGTTATTATTTTAATGTTTATGTAAACAAAAAGTACATATTAATGCTAATTTTATTTGTTATTTGCTGGTTTTCTACATAAAACTTGGTGAATTGATTTCATTGTGTAGCATTAGGACTTTTTTAACAGGATTCTGTGATAACCGATGAGCTAGCTAATAGGTAGATATGGGAAGGTCTAAACATGGACTAAACATGAGATAACGTGTACGTGTTCTTAGAATGAACACAAAATGACAAACTTTGATGTTTATGGAAACTCACCCCATAAGAAACGATATAGCCTCTGATATCTTACGGTCCAACTCGTCTGACGCCAGTCCAATACATTCTTCCTCGTGTAACAGATATGCAGGTCATCGATTCATGGGTTAAATTCAGGCATACAAATGAAACCCTTTTTGCACTAAATGCCTGGCCTGGCGCCAGCCTGGCTGGACTTAAAATATTTACGATACCCGTGCGAGCCTCAAAGGGGACATGAAATCCCACCACACACACACATAAGCTCACACACGCAAACAAACTTTTCTGTATACTTTTTATGTAATTCTAAACTATTGCCTTTTGTTTTTACGTTTTCTAAATGTATTAAGTATTTCTTTTTGGTACATTAGATGTTTCCCATATAAATTGGGACTATCTGCAATTTATTAGCGTGTGTTAATCTTTAAATGTGTGTAATTCTGCATTTGAATGTAACTTCATGTTTTGATCATTTATATACATTATTTTTGGTATCTGTGTAATCGTCATACTTTGACAGATCCATTTATCTAAAGCAAATTAATGAAAAATTTATTAATCTTGAATTACGAACTTGCTAGAATATCACGGCTGAAGTCTGATAAGGCTAAATCATTAGGGTGGGTGTCTCCACAGAGACAAAGAACTTTTGACCTCCGCTTCAGATCGCGGACGTTCATTGGTTGTTCACGCGAAAATAGTCGTGAACCATCCCAAGCCATAAGAATCGACCGAACAAGGTCCGCCTCTGTCTTCTTGTAGTTTCGATGTATTATTAGTCAATTATTAAAACCCATATATTCATGATTCTTGTCTCCACCACCCGCTCACATTACGAGTCACTGAGATGTCTGATCTTTAGCTACAAGCTTTAAATTTAGAAACTAAATTTATTATAATGATAGGATAATGTTTTCATGGCCAGAGAATATGTTTCCTTGAATTATAAGAAGTGATAACTTTATTGAAAATTGATAGGTCAATCTTACGGCCATTTGCTGGACAAACCACTGTTTGATTTGCAGTAATTTACAGTAAGAGATATCACAATAATTGATATGAAGAATGGAATATTGACATATTAATGAGTAAGTTACAGTGCCCTGTAATTAGTTATTGGTATAGACAATTGAGCTATTTTTCATAATCAATACAATTTATTGTAACTGTCATATGAGATATAAATATTAATCATATTCCTGATTAATTATTCAAATTCCCTATATATCATTTGAGTTCATTATTCTGTACAACTCATTGTTGCTACAGTTTTGGTGGAGAAACGCGCGCATTTCAAACTCCTTTTTCTGAGCAATCAATCTGTGTATATGGTTTTTAATAATTTCTGCACGTGCGCTATGAAATTATGTACTTGTGACATAAGTCGCAAGACGCGAACTCCTAACTGACTGAGGCAAAAAGCTGACCAGTCAGTACGTTAGGTATTTATAGAAACTTAACAGGATAGTCACTGTTATTTTTAATGAAAGTAAACTGCAGTATAATCTTAAAAGTATCCTGTTAAGAAAGACCAAAATCTGTTTACAGTGAGAACATTTTAATATGAATAATTAAAAGATGAAGAAATCATTTACTAGTTGCAACATGTAAATCTGAACATGAGCGATGTTCCTCTGATTCAGTTAAAAAGGCCTTGCTTATTAAATATCGTTATTGAATTTGTGTTGAACCACAGTGATATTCAAAAATAAAACGATAAAAACTCCTGGTCTAAAATTGGCTTAGCTACCCGATTTTTAAACCTAAAACATTTAAATCATAAGTGCTATTTTGATAAATGTCTATTGGAGTCAATAGATGGAAAATTCCTGTTTTTTTTTTTTTACATTTGTGTTTTGGAAGTGAACGGATCCTTCCTTTTTTTTTCATTCAAGTTTATTTGTATATCGCTTTTTACAAAACAAATCGTTACAAAGCAACTTTACAGAAAATTATGTTTCTACAATATTTAGTAGTAGCTAGTAGTTTGTGCACATTTGACAGGTGTTGTGAGTTCGTGTGGGTAAGGAAGAGGACAAGGGGTCGGCTGGACTGCTGACGTTAATTTATTAACGAAAATAAAACAAACGTTTTCTAACACCATATGGTGACTTCTATTTTGCTGCGTTCACTCTGAGCTTTCGCTTTCCGGCTTCCGGTTTCCGGTCTCGGCTTCCGCCAGCAGTCCCACTCTCTCTCACTTCTGTCTCTCCTGGCATTTTATACCCTCTCCACGCCAATTACTAGAACAAGAAACAGGTGATAATAATTTCTGCCCAAACCACTCACTTACCGCTAGTCTCCTGATCCTCTCTCCCGCTGCAGACTTCGCTAAACCACGCCCCCCCTGCCACATACCCCCACCGCCCGACTCAGGCCGGGGAGCAGTCTGGCCTGCAGCCCCCCCCCCCCATTTCTGGAGAGGAAGTCAGCCACCGCTATCTGAACACCCGGCCTGTGGACCACCTTGAATTTAAAAGGCTGAAGAGCTAGATACCAACGAGTGATCCGCCCCCAGCCCCCTGTCTGACGCGTCTGTCTGCAACAGAAAAGGGAGAGAAAAGTGTGAAAGAGTGTTGTAACGGATATGCAGAACATCGATTCATGTGTTTAATTCAGATTTTCCAAATGAAACCCTTTTTGCACTGGGCCTGGCGCCAGCCTGGCTGGACTTAAATTAATTTACGATGCCCAGGGGAGCCTCAAAGAAGACACTAAACCAACCACATTCCAACATACACAAAAAGAAACCTTTCGTAAAGTTCCTTACTTTTGTAAGTCCTTATTAATATGTATTTTAAGTATGTTTATGGATTGCATAAAATGGTTAATCCTTGTTATGTGAAGAGTTGCTAGCTTATACTTTAGGAAATGTCTCTCCTCATTTTAACTTCCTCAAAGAGAGCTACGTTTCTGCAACCCCCACCCCTGCAGGTCGTAAAACTTTACGACCACCCTGGACACACAGGACAGGAGAGAAGCCAAATCACTGGTTTCTTTTGAACAATGCATTCTATGGAATGTATTCATTAACTTTCTGTTTTTATGTTTTATAAATGTATTACGTATTCCCTTTTGGTACATTTAGAAATTTCCCATATAAATTGGGACTATCTGCAGTGTTATCATGTGTTAATCAAATCTTTAAATATGTGTAATTCTGCATTTGAATGTAACTTCATGTTTTGATCATATATATATTATGTTTAGTATCTTTGTGATCGTCATGCTCTGACAGACCCATTTATCTAGAGCAAAGTAATGAAAAATGTATGTAATCTGAATTACAAACTTGCTAGAATAATCCCTGGAATTTGGACAAGCCCTAGATCTCCAGGGGGGTTGTCTCCACAGAGACAAAGGAACTTTTCCCTCCGCTTCAGATCGCGGACTTTCATTGGCTGTTTACGCGAAAAAGGGGCGTGAACCATTTCAAGCCATAAGAACGACCGAACAAGGTCCGCCCACTCTCTTCTTCTCCTTCTCCGTTCTCGGACACGCTGCTCTCCAACGTTGCTTCCGCGCGGCCATAGGCCGCGCTCATAGCGCAAACCCCCTCAGCACAGGGGCTGAGAGAAAAAGCCATTTTAATGGCTCCTATGGAAGCTTTCGTTTTTGTTGTTTCTTTTCTTTACTAAGTTTATTCGACTATTCGCCTCTCCACACAAGGAAGACGAATTCTGGAACATTGTTTGTTGAACCTTTCAAATACTGCGCGAGGACAGAACAAAGGACCACGTGCTCCACGCTCACGCCAAGATCCAGCGCAGCGTGCACGCGCGTCACATGGCCTCCGGCACACGCCCGCTGTTTTCAACAGGAACAGCGCACAAAGCTCACAAGCTCGACGCCGATCTCACGCCACGCTCACATTGGACACTTTGCAAGTATCACTTTCTCTATGGAGATTTAAATGCTGCTTTAAAGTGTTGTTATGATCTGATCGTTGTTGGCTTACAAAAGTTACTGACTATGATTTCCATACCTGAGCTCCTGATGTGATCTCATTCTATTTTCTCTCTCTCTCTCTCTCTCTCTCTCTCTCTCTCTTTTATTTGGATTCCGTTATGTCTTGCATAAAGCTTACTGTTTGTATTGTTGTACGCATATTTACTCTGTGTGATTTGTAGTTTGATGTATTACTAGTTTAATTATTAAAAACCCATATACTGATGATTGGCTTGGACTCCACCCCACTTACATTACGAGTCACTGAGATGTCTGATCTATAGCTACAAGCTCTAAATTTAGAAACTAAATTTATCATAAGGATAGGATAATATTTTCATGGCCAGAGAATACTTTTCCTTGAATTATAAGGCGTGATAACTTTATTGAAAATTGATAGGTCAACAGTGGTTTGCTGGATATACCACTGTTTGATTTGCAGTAATTTACAGTAAGAGATATCACAATAATTGGTATGAAGAATGGAATATTGGCATATTAATGAGTAAGTTACAGTGCCCTGTGATTAGTTATTGGTATAGGCAATTGAGCTATTTTTCATAATCAATCAAATTTAATGTAACTGTCATCTGAGATATAAATTAATCATATTCCTGATTAATTATTCAAATTCCCTATATATCATTTGAGTTAATTATTCTGTAAAACTCATTGTTGCTACAGAATTGGTGGGAGATAACGCGGGCATTTCAAACTTCGTTTTGTGAGCAATCAATCTGTGTATATGGTTTTTAATAATTTCTGCACGTGCGCTATGAAATTATGTAACGTTACTTGTGAGATAAGTCGCAAGACACAAACTCACTCAACTGACTGAGGCAAAAAGCTGGTCAGTCAGCGCGCTAGATATTTGTAGAAACTTAACAGTATAGTCACTGTTATTTTTAATTAAAGTAAACTGCAGTATAATGTTAAAAGTATCCTGTTAAGAAAGACCAAAATCTTTTTACAGTGAGAACATTTTAATATGAATAATTAAAAGATAAAGAAATCTTTTAATAGTTGCAACATGTAAATCTGAACCTGAGCGATGTTCCTCTGATTCAGTTAAAAAGGCCTTGCTTATTAAATATCGTTATTGAATTCGTGGTAAATCACATGATATTCAAAAAAATAAATAAACTATAAAAACTCCTGGTCTAAAATTGGCTTAGCTACCCGATTTTTAAACCTAAAACATTTAAATCATAAGTGCTATTTTGATAAATGTTTATTGGAGTCAACAGTTGGAAAATTCCTGTTTTGGAAGTGAACGGATCCTTCTTCAACCTATGTTAATATAGCACCTCAGAGATTAAAACCTTTTGTTTGTTACTTGTGATTTTTGATGCAGAAAATCAGCCTGACAAACGATCAGATAATTTCTAAGTCATATTGAAATTGTAATTCCGCTATCTAAACACCAGAGGGAACGTGTGGGTTAGAAATTTCAGGGTACGCCCTGCTTTCTGATTCCAGCTTGCATGAGTGCAAAGTTGCCATCCTGTGGCCGTTTCAGATAATGCGCTCTGATTACTAATCTTTCCCC
Organism: Carassius gibelio; assembly: GCF_023724105.1. Taxonomy (NCBI): domain Eukaryota; kingdom Metazoa; phylum Chordata; class Actinopteri; order Cypriniformes; family Cyprinidae; genus Carassius; species Carassius gibelio. The sequence continues at coordinate 17,622,805 of NC_068396.1, forward strand.
TTGATGTATTTGAATTAGATGTCTAAATTCTCGATAAATATTTGCATTTACAGCTTTGCTCGTGCGAATATTATTACAGGGAAACAAAAGAATGTTCCCTGCCTTTGACTGTTTACATTTACTTTGAGTTTGTTTCAAACATGATTTGAATTAAAATGTAATTGTTAATAGTGGAAATCTAGATGTGTCAGGTCAACTACGGTTTGACCCACTTAGAAGGTAAGCCATCTAGTGGCAGTCTCCTGTTAAATCGACTAACAGACCTCTGTCTTTTCCATTCTGTTTGAATTGCATGTCCACTTTTACCCTTTTTGATTAATCTCACCCTGTTTGATTAATTTCATGATCATTAATGATAACTTACAAGCTATCAATGATTATTATAGGATATTATTCAGATTTTCCTTTTAATTCATACATGCTTATTTTAAATTTTGATTTAAACCAGTTTTGAATTTTTAATTTGAATTAAGTTTTCTGCTCAGCAGGTTAAAGACAGAGAAGCAGTACTTCCCCCTTTGTGGTGAAAACCAGCTACTCCTTCTCCCTTGTTTCATTCCTGTCTTTTAATTTGATGTTTATTATTTCTCTTCTCTCTTTTGACTTAGGTTATTTTGATAATTACCATTATTATCATAATTCCTTTGTTTTGTTTATCATTATTAGGTAAAGCTGTTACCTCTCATTGCTACATATATATTTACTCAATTGATGTTAAACAAACCAAACCTTAATTAACTTTAAGTTTCCTTTGTTCATCCTTTGTGTATTTGATTGTAGAACTCCCTCGGTGATTGGACAGTCATCTCAGGTTTCCAGTGAGCAAGGCTGCCCGACCGGTGTTACCGATACTGGCTGCGAGTGAAACTCGGTTCCTCTTGTTTCAAGAGACATCAGCAATTTTGGCACTCCAATGGTTGTGTTAAAAGTCACAAGCCGTTCGAGACGGCGCCACGCCAGAGTAACGGAGGACCGGGGACACTGCGGTTCAGTGTTTGGGGAGCACCGGGGAGGTTGACCAAGCCACTGGTTCCCACCTGAATGACTTCAATTCAACCAGGTGAACCAAAAGTGATAAAACCTATCCACTTATTATAAGCCACAGAATATTAGATATTCCCCCGGATATATTTTAAGTGTTCTGACCCTTTTGCTTCTTTAAGCCACACCATATTTCTAGGTTTCCTACCCAGATAGCCCACTCACCTGTTGGCCCTATCTTAAAACCTAGCAGTAGGCTTAGGCCTCCTTATTCCCACTAACACATTGTGTTTCTATTGTTTTCATCTCATTTCAAGTGTTGTGTTTCACTTTGATCTTTTTCTACCCTCTGTTCTGTTGTGATTTGTTTCTTTCATTTCACATAGAGACAGTAACCTGGGAGCCACCAACGAAGTTAAATAGTAGAGCGACCACCAGCAGCCGGTGTCATCACACGACCCGCTAGGCTACTGCCTGTCAAATCTCCATTTCAGGTCCTTCGTTGACCCAAGTTAATTGGCTACTTAACTGTCTGACTGTTTGCATCAGTCAGCCCCAAAATTCTCATAAACGGCACAGCCCGTATGAATATAGCTCGTTAAACGTAGAACGAACTTGCATTGGTCTTTTTGTGTGTGTGTGCTGTGCTTCTCTCGCCAACAGAGAATCAGGATGTTCCAGGCATCCAGTCCAGCAGTCCACGGGGGCCACCTCTCGACATGGTTGAAAGCAGTGACGACCCCCTTCCTGCCCAAGGACGCCAGTAACCTGCAGCACCTAGAGCAACTAGACACCGAGCTAGATGAACTGATGGCACGTGATCCAAACCAAAGCAACTTCTACGGAGAACTCGCCAGGATCTTCGGAAGCCTAGTTCACATTCTCGTCGCCCAGGCACGGCTCAGTGAACGGAGCAACATCGCGGAGGAGGCCTGGAAGGACCAGGCCCCAACCCAGAGTCATCTGGATCAGCTCCTCCTCGAGACCCAGAACCAGCGCGAGAAAGAGGACGACACAGATCCAGAGCTACAGAAAGGAGTTGAAAGACTTCACAATGCCCTGCAAGATCTTCGCCTCGACACAGATCAAAGAGAACAGCTGGAGAGAGAAGCCAGAAAAGAACTCAACAAAAAACTCCAGCAAGGCGACACGCTCCTAAAAAGAGCAGAGACTGAACTGAAAGAAAGAGACTATAAAACCTGGGCCTGCAAACCACACTTGCAAGCGGCCCGAGCTAAATTCAACAAGCTTACTCTGCAGAGAGATGAGCTCCAAGATGAACTTGACACTGTTCACACCGAACTGAGACAATCTCACAGATTACAGAGTGGCTGGATCGGAGAAACGCACACCACAAAATTTCTCCCGGGCCGCCACTCCAACCCTTTCAGCCAAGAACCCAGAGCTGGAAAAGGGGGTGTAAGCTCACTTCTAAGGAAATCACCAGCCAGCTTACAAGAACATCTGTCAACAACGGAGGGAAGAGAACCCTTCCAGAGAACGCATGTCACCAAACCCTGCACTGCTCACAGAGAACTTCACAAGCTAGCCAGAAGCATCTCTACATTCATTCCAGATCCTGCAGGAGGACATGACGTTCATGCTTCTTTACAAGCCATTGACTTTCATTTGCAAACTGTCGCCAACGTGACAGATGTGAACACATTGTACCTGTTAAAAATCACGTCCAGCCACGATGTGCATTGCTTTCTGGATCGTCAACCAGAGACTGTCAAAGCGTACTACCAGCAACTGCTACAGACTTTGATTCTTGAATTCTCTGATCCAAACTCAGACCATGGGCTCCTTATTGCTATGGACCTCAAACAGGGCCGATTTGAAAACCCACAGACTTTCTGTAGTCAGCTACAAAACACCTACTTCGGAGCATGCAACGAACCAGGTATGGAACAGGATGTCAACTTAAAAACTCTGTTCCTCCTAAACCTACATGCCAGTTGGAGTTTTCATCTCAGAGTCCCAGCGTGTCCACGTAACAGGACTACACAAGAGTTACGGAACCTAGCCCACAAAGTTTGCACCAAACAAAAGACTATTTGTGAAAAGACTGTAAAAAAACCCCAAAGTCTCTGTCTCTGAGCACTGCTTGGAGTTAACCCTAGATGGCGCCCTACAACACCACAGTCACAGACATTTTTACAGAGAGTCAATACCGTTCCAAGCCTGCAGAGGGCAACACAGTGCAGCCACGTCTGAGACAGCAGAGATCCTGAGGGTGCTGAAAGATCTTCTTCACATGAAAACTCACAAGGAAGATGAGCCAAGCACCCAGAACACTGCCCGTCATCTACAGACCACAGAGCTAACTGTTACAGCACAAAGTGACAACAACACCCAAGCTCCACAGTCAACAGCTGCACACCCTGAACGAGACAGCACAGGTCCTCACACCAGGTACCACAAACACAAGGTACCAGAAAATGCTGTTTTGACTACCTGCCTTCGCAGCGAGCTACACAAGACCGGTCCTCACCACCCACCGATCGTCACACCTGCCCTGATGCCAACATTCCTGGGCAGCCTTGTCAAAAAGGGGGTGGGCCGAAAAGGAGTCAACAGGAAAGACCTGATCAACACAGGATCAAACCTGACGGTGATTTCATCTCACCTTTTCAAAAGACTCCAATTTGAAGCTAAGAGACAAGATCGAACTCTTACACCTCAAAACTATTAACTGAATGTACAGGTGTACAGACAGAATGACATCCAGTTTGAGCAGGTTGTTTCCATTCACCTGACAATCGTTCCGATGAGTCTAATACATCCCATGTATGTCCCACCAATGAACACTCATACATTGCTCATCGACAAAGACCTGCTAGAACACTTTGACCCTTTTCTGAACTTCAAACAGCTAAAAGACTTTGCTCAAGTGTGAGAACCTCTTTCTCTCCAGCCACACAGGTTGCTAGAGCTAGACTGTCAAGTCACAGAGGTCACGGGAACTCCCACAGAGCCAGACGGTCAGGTCACAGAGGTCACGGGAACCCCAGCAGCCAGCCATGAGTACAACGCTCTAACGACAGGCTCAAGTTCATGCCTCTGTACCTTAGTCAACAAACAGGGTACGGTGGTACCAGCTTACACCAAAGGGGTCGCTGTTCGGCTCAACCTGCAATGTGATCAAACCTTACACCACACGCTGGGTTTCTTCCAACCCTCACCTGAATGTGTAGAACTCGGACTCACACTTGCAAACAACAAGCATGTCAAACACAAACACCTGTTCCAGCAAGATGATAACATCACGAAAACGCACAATGTGATCGGGTACTGGAAGAAGGCAAAAGGACACTCGAAGTTACCAAGTCTAGACAAGGACTTTAAAGATCACACTGACACCCTTGCCAAAACTGGCACACTAAACAACATTCTGTGGTCACTCCCAACCCACCCACCCACATTCAAGGTTGAAGTGATTACACACAGCATAAGAACTTTACTAGCTAACCTGCCTACATCAGAATCGCTTACGCTGGCTCCGTTGTCTACACAGACCAACATAGCGGACATGCGTGCTTCTGAAAACTCGATAATGACTTTGCTTTACCCCCTCTCAGACCCCTCCATCCACCCTGGCAACCAGTCTGCTGTAACTGGCAACCAAAGCCCCAGACCACTACATGATACACAAACCATGCTGCGTGCACAGAACAATATTGTGGGTTGTGCACCGTCTGACATCACAATGCCAGGGCTTGTAACGCAGCACCAGAGCCACTGACAAAACACTGAGGCAAGCGTCAGGCCAGCAGCAAGATGTGGCAAAACATGGGCGAGTGCGAGCTAAACCCAGTCGCCGCCCACTAAGCAAAGATGCTGCCCTTTCCAACCAAAGACAGCCCTCGTTTGTTTCTTTCTCCCCTTTCTCTCTCTCTCTCCCTATTATCTGTACCAGGATGTTGCTGTGGTTTGCCGTGCCGTGCTGTCAGCCAAAGAGAGGACAGCTGCCACCGAGGAAACCGCTGAGACTCCTGACCACCGATGACAGGGCACACTACCCCAACACTGTAACCGAATACAGCTGTACAAGGTTCCGATGGAGAGAGGACTCCCTCACTCACACTGAGGCCGATGTAAAACACGTGTTCAGCCAACATAAGAAAGTGACGGTTACACAAATGGAGTTAGGTGGACACCACCACCGCTCCAAACAGTTCCCGGGAGCTTTGCTTAGAGCCGCTGCTGCCGCCAGAATGTTTAACATTGTTATGTCCAGTGTCAATGCAGCGAACCAGACTGTAAACTCCTTGAAACCACTGTTTACTGTCTTCCAGAAGAACTTTACCCAGACTCAGCTGTTTAAAGCATTAACAACAGACATGCTGTGGGAGGTTAGCTCCTCCAATGACAGCCTAACCACGAGTAAAACCCCACCGTACATGATACCCTTAAGCCTTGTGTTAACTGTGCCGTCTTACGCCATCACCATGCCAGCTGACCTGCAACAAATACACCTGGCCAACTCTCTGGATAGCTCCTTCCTACGGCACATCAACCCCAAACAGAGAGAAGTGAACATGCTCCTGAACCAACCCATAAGCGAGTCAAGCCAAGTCTACAGACCTAAAGACATTGTCAGTGTCAGGATGTGGAAAAGCAACACCCACACCAAAACACACATTCCAAATGTGGTGGCCTACCACGAGAGCGACACACAGCTGTACCTGGCCCCAAACATGCACATGTGTGCTTTGTCCAAAGACATTCATTATCTCTGCCTTAGCAAACCCTTCCTCAGACACAACTCTGAAGGAATCTGCGAGTTGCAACCCTGGGTCAGCGTTACGCGCTGCCCTGCCGAAGCCAAGCCTCGTACACAAGTCACAGAAACGCAAGCAGAGATTTTGGGTAACAGATGGCTCGTCAACACTCCTGTGTGCTCAGCTACGCTGACCTACGACCAGCATGACACCGCCACCCGTGCCAACCTGCTTGACCAAGTACTGAAAGGTACCCCCCAACACATTGACATTACTCCTGTCGACACGGCCCTACAAGCACTGTCTCGATAGCCCATTCTGAACCAGTCATCTGCGGTCCGAGCCTGGACTGCTGCCGACACTGCACAGTGCATCTCCACCGTCATTGGTCCCGCCCTGACTCTTGGCGTGACCTTCATCCTATACAGGATACTCAACGAGATGCAAACCTCTACAGCCAAACTCACGACAACTGTGGCTGGAGGTCTCAGATGGAATCCCCGGAAAAGGGACGCCAAGTCAAAGACAACACCGAACCTCATCAAGCTGAATCCTCAGCTTCAGGAACCACCTGCCATCATGACCCACCTGCTACATGACCATCACGATTCACTTGTCATCTGCCCATCCTGATGATTGCCGTCCGATGATGTCCACACAGGGACTTCATCTGACGTAAAGGGGGAGATGTAACGGATATGCAGATCATCGATTCATGTGTTTAATTCAGATTTTCCAAATGAAACCCTTTTTGCACTGGGCCTGGCGCCAGCCTGGCTGGACTTAAATTAATTTACGATGCCCGGGGGAGCCTCAAAGAAGACACTAAACCAACCACATTCCAACATACACAAAAAGAAACCTTTCGTAAAGTTCCTTACATTTGTAAGTCCTTATTAATATGTATTTTAAATATGTTTATGGATTGCATAAAATGGTTAATCCTTGTTATGTGAAGAGTATAAGTTGCTAGCTTATACTTTAGGAAATGTCTCTCCTCATTTTAACTTCCTCAAAGAGAGCTACGTTTCTGCAACCCCCACCCCTGCAGGTCGTAAAACTTTACGACCACCCTGGACACACAGGACAGGAGAGAAGCCAAATCACTGGTTTCTTTTGAACAATGCATTCTATGGAATGTATTCATTAACTTTCTGTTTTTATGTTTTATAAATGTATTACGTATTCCCTTTTGGTACATTTAGAAATTTCCCATATAAATTGGGACTATCTGCAGTGTTATCATGTGTTAATCAAATCTTTAAATATGTGTAATTCTGCATTTGAATGTAACTTCATGTTTTGATCATATATATATATTATGTTTAGTATCTTTGTGATCGTCATGCTCTGACAGACCCATTTATCTAGAGCAAAGTAATGAAAAATGTATGTAATCTGAATTACAAACTTGCTAGAATAATCCCTGGAATTTGGACAAGCCCTAGATCTCCAGGGGGGTTGTCTCCACAGAGACAAAGGAACTTTTCCCTCCGCTTCAGATCGCGGACTTTCATTGGCTGTTTACGTGAAAAAGGGGCGTGAACCATTTCAAGCCACAAGAACGTCCGAACAAGGTCCGCCCGCTCTCTTCTTCTCCTTCTCCGTTCTCGGACACGCTGCTCTCCAACGTTGCTTCCGCGCGGCCGTAGGCCGCGCTCATAGCGCAAACCCCCTCAGCACAGGGGCTGAGAGAAAAAGCCATTTTAATGGCTCCTATGGAAGCTTTCGTTTTTGTTGTTTCTTTTCTTTACTAAGTTTATTAGACTATTCGCCTCTCCACACAAGGAAGACGAATTCTGGAACATTGTTTGTTGAACCTTTCAAATACCGCGCGATGACAGAACAAAGGACCACGTGCTCCACGCTCACGCCAAGATCCAGCGCAGCGTGCACGCGCGTCACATGGCCTCCGGCACACGCCCGCTGTTTTCAGGAACAGCGCGCAAAGCTCACAAGCTCGACGCCGATCTCACGCCACGCTCACATTGGACACTTTGCAAGTATCACTTTCTCTATGGAGATTTAAATGCTGCTTTAAAGTGTTGTTATGATCTGATCGTTGTTGGCTTCCAAAAGTTACTGACTATGATTTCCATACCTGAGCTCCTGATGTGATCTCATTCTATTTTCTCTCTCTCTCTCTCTCTCTCTTTTATTTGGATTCCGTTATGTCTTGCATAAAGCTTACTGTTTGTATTGTCGTACGCATATTTACTCTGTGTGATTTGTAGTTTGATGTATTACTAGTTTAATTATTAAAAACCCATATACTGATGATTGGCTTGGACTCCACCCCACTTACATTACGAGTCACTGAGATGTCTGATCTATAGCTACAAGCTCTAAATTTAGAAACTAAATTTATCATAAGGATAGGATAATATTTTCATGGCCAGAGAATACTTTTCCTTGAATTATAAGGCGTGATAACTTTATTGAAAATTGATAGGTCAACAGTGGTTTGCTGGACATACCACTGTTTGATTTGCAGTAATTTACAGTAAGAAATATCACAATAATTGGTATGAAGAATGGAATATTGGCATATTAATGAGTAAGTTACAGTGCCCTGTGATTAGTTATTGGTATAGGCAATTGAGCTATTTTTCATAATCAATCAAATTTAATGTAACTGTCATCTGAGATATAAATTAATCATATTCCTGATTAATTATTCAAATTCCCTATATATCATTTGAGTTAATTATTCTGTAAAACTCATTGTTGCTACAGTGTAATAACGGCCCGCCACATAGAGCAGCCTTGACCTGGGTAAAAGCCTGCTGACACGGCTCCGTCCACTGGACCGTATCTGGCACCTCCTTTTTAGTGAGGTCAGTCAAGGGGCTGGTGAGGTCCGAATAATTAGGAATAAAGCGCCTATAATATCCCGCCAGCCCCAAGAACTGCCTCACCTCCTTTTTGGTCTTGGGACGTGGGCAGGTCGCAATAGCGGCTGTCTTATCAATTTGGGGACGCACCTGTCCATGCCCCAAGTGGAAGCCCAGATACCTTACTTCCACTCGCCCAATCGCACACTTCTTTGGGTTGGCCGTGAGGCCCGCTCCTCTCAGCGACCTCAGAACAGCATAAAACTATCGGGCTCGCCCAGTTACTGTTGGACTCTTCTATTACCCCCATGTCAAGCATAGCGCCTAATTCAGCCTGAACTACTTTTTTCTTGTGCTCAGGTAAGCGATACGGCCGGCTGCGAACTACCACGCCCGGCTCGGTCTCGATATGGTGCTGAATTAGGTTAGTACGGCCCGGTAGGGGCGAAAAGACATCGGCAAAATCTGCCTGTAACTTCGTTAAATCAGTGAGTTGGCACGGCGAGAGGTGATCTCCACCTGGAGCCAGGGCGAGGGATTGTGGTTTGAGATTCGCCTCTGGCCCGAGATCATCCTCCCCCCCAATCACCGTTGCCAACATCACTGATTCCGCCTCATTCCATTTTTTAAGGAGATTGAGATGGTAAACCTGATGCGACCCGTTCCTATCGGACCGTATTACCTCATAATCGAGATCCCCGACTTGGCGTGCGACCTCAAACGGCCCCTGCCACTTAGCCAATAATTTAGAGCTCGACGTTGGGAGTAATACAAGTACTTTCTCTCCCGGTGCAAATTTGCGTAACCTAGTTCCCCTGTTATACAGCCGACTCTGGCGGTCCTGGGCTTGTAACAAATTCTCCCTTGATAGCCGCCCCAATGTGTGGAGTTTTGTTCTCAAGTCCAGTACGTATTGAATTTCGTTTTTGCCCTGAGATGGTCCCACCTCCCAAGTTTCTCTCAGAACGTCAAGCACCCCCCGGGGCTGGCGTCCATAGAGAAGCTCGAAGGGGGAAAACCCCCACAGGAGTGTGGGACCTCTCGCACAGCGAATAACAAGGGCTCTAGCCACCGATCCCAATTTTTGGCGTCTTCCTGAACGAACTTACGGATCATGGATTTAAGAGTGCGATTAAATCGTTCGACCAGGCCGTCCGTTTGTGGGTGATAGACGCTCGTTCGAATCGACTTAATGCCTAACAATCCGTATAGTTCCCGTAGCGTACGTGACATAAACGCCGTGCCTTGATCAGTAAGGATTTCTTTCGGAACCCCCACCCGGGAGATAAGACGAAACAGGGCATCCGCAACACTTTTAGCGGAAATGTTGCGGAGGGCCACTGCTTCAGGATATCGTGTTGCATAATCAACTATGACTAATGCAAAGCCATGTCCTCGTGCCGATCGCTCTAATGGCCCGATGAGGTCCATACCAATTCTTTCGAAGGGGGCCTGCATTAATGGGAGAGGGCGCAACGGCGCTTTTGGGGCGGCCGGTGGGTTCACCAACTGACATTCCGGACAAGACGCACACCACCTGCGCACGTTGTCATGAATGCCCGGCCAGAAGAATCGGGTCATGAGGCGATTTAGTGTGGCTGCCTGTCCCAAATGGCCCGCCATAGGTTTAGAATGAGCCGCATGGAAAAGCATTTCCCTGCGGCTCTTTGGAACTAACAACTGGGTTGTATTTACTTTTGTCTGAGCGTCTTGGGTCACTCGATACAACCGGTCTTTTAAAATGGCAAAATAGGGATAGGAGAGCGGAAGGGCCGGTTGGAGAGGCTGGCCATCGATGGTGCGGACCTGTTGGAACGCATGTTTTAGCGTCTCATCCTGAGACTGCTCCAGGGGAAAGTCATCGTGCTCCGAGAGAGTTAGTCTCCCGATTCCGCTCGGTTCCCCTGAAGCCGGCCCCAGCGGTCCTGGCTCAGTTTCCCCCACCTGCACCCGCGCGGTCTCCTTCCGTGCCTTATTTCCCCAAGAGGCATCCGCACATAACGACCCCAATAAAACCGTAAACGCGGGCCAATTCGTCCCCAAAATTACTGGATGCCAGAGGTGGGGACTAACCGCCACCTCCACACTATGTTTTTGTCCCCGAAATTGAATCCAAATTGGGACGACCGGATATTCCACCACATCCCCGTGTACACACCGCACCTTAACCACGCGGCTTGTATCCAACGCCCCCGGTTGAACCAGGCTTTGATGGATTGAGGTTTGGTTACATCCTGAATCCACCAAGGCCGGATATGTACCCCCCTTGATACTCACGGGTATTTGGTACTCGCCAGCCTGACCGGGGGTGGCCCGTGGGTCGTCCGGGACCCGGACCATCATCTCCACCTCCATCACTGGACACCTGTCCACGAAATGCTCCGGGTCCCCGCAACGCCAACAGGCCAGCCCAGACCTACCCGCCGCCCCAATGGCAGGGAGTGGAGAGGGGAATTGGCGTGGAGAGAGCGGAGAGACGGAAGTACTGTCCCCTCCCGCAGCCCCGAGGCCCGCCCCCCTGGGCGGGGCCCTTGTATTCGCGAACCGGCCTTGGTCCGTCCCGCTCCGCCCCCGGGGCGGGACACGAGGAGGGCCAGGTGGATGGGACCTAGGGAGAGGGACAGGGCGAGAGAGAGAAGAGGGAGAGAGAGAAGGGGAGAGAGAGTTAGTAGGTGGGGGTGTGCCGACCCCTGGGCACGCCACCATGTGGTCCTCCGCCAGGTGGATGGCCGATTCCTCGGGGCGGTGGCACTGGACCCACTCGGCCGTCTTCTTGGGGAGCCGAGTGATGAACTGCTCCAGCACCACCAGATCGACGACACGCTCCACGTCGCTTCCCTCGGCCAGTAGCCACTTGCGGCAGGAGTCCCGGAGCTGTTGGGCCAACGCGAAGGGTCGGCCGGCCTCGCCCAAGTCCAGGGAGCGGAAGCGTTGTCGGTGTTGTTCGGGCGATCGGCCGACCCGCTGAAGGATGGCCCTCTTCAGGTCGTCGAAGACCAGGAGGTTCGCCACTGGAAGTTGTTGTGCGGCCACCTGGGCCTCGCCAGAGAGCAGGGGAATGAGGTGCACCGGCCACTGCTCACGGGGCCACCCGCAGGCCTCGGCTGCCTTCTCAAAAAGTTCCAGGAAGGCCTCCGGTTCATCCTGGGCCCCCATCTTGTGCAGTGGCAGGTGCATGGCGGGCGGCCCGGCGGCCTCAGCGCGAACCTCCCGATCGAACCAGCCCCGTTACCTCTCGCGGTCCTCCTGCTGGGCCTGGACGATGGCCTGGAACCGTCGCTCCTGATAGGTCCTCAGATCCAGCAGCGCCTGGTGTTGCTCGCGGTGGAGGACCGCGAGGGAAGAGATGATGTCCGCAAGCGGCGTGGAGGACGGGCTTTGCATGGCGGCGGCGTCGGTCCGTTTCCTTTCCGGGTTTCGGCACCAGTGTTGTGAGTTCGTGTGGGTAAGGAAGAGGACAAGGGGTCGGCTGGACTGCTGACGTTAATTTATTAACGAAAATAAAACAAACGTTTTCTAACACCATATGGTGACTTCTATTTTGCTGCGTTCACTCGGAGCTTTCGCTTTCCGGCTTCCGGTTTCCGGTCTCGGCTTCCGCCAGCAGTCCCACTCTCTCTCACTTGCTTCCGTCTCTCCTGGCGTTTTATACCCTCTCCACGCCAATTACTAGAACAAGAAACAGGTGATAATAATTTCTGCCCAAACCACTCACTTACCGCTCGTCTCCTGATCCTCTCTCCCGCTGCAGACTTCGCTAAACCACGCCCCCCCTGCCACAACAGGATTTTAGAAAAAAAAAAATAATAATAATAATACAAGACGTAGTCAGCTAGACAATGAACTATCAATATTACTAATTAAGTTATTATATGATTCAGTCACACATTTAGCAATAATTGTTAGTTCTGTTTGTTGATTCAGGGTTAGCATCATCTGAGGTCCTCTGAGGGTCAGCATCATCTCTTCTCAGGTGTTCTGGATCCAGACTGGAGCTTGTGTAAATCCTAGTTACCACGGGATGTAAATCCCGTGGCGAAACATAGAAACAAAATACAGACATCATTAGCATAGCTGCTGATCCAACAAAGTAAAATTAGTTTAACCCAAGCTAATGAATAAAAAAGCACCTTTGATCAGATGCAACTACACTCACAATTTAAAAGATACATTATTCGAATGCTTGGCGAAAGAGATGCGTTTTTAATCTAGATTTAAACAGAGAGAGTGTGTCTGAACCCCGAACATTATCAGGAAGGCTATTCCAGAGTTTGGGAGCCAAATGTGAGAAAGCTCTACCTCCTTTAGTGGACTTTGCTATCCTAGGAACTACCAAAAGTCCAAAAAGCATTAGGGAGCGTGATGGGTTGTAACATGGTAGAAGGCTAGTTAGGTACGCTGGAGCTAAACCATTTAGGGCCTTATAGGTAAGTAATGATAATTTGTAACTGATACGGAACTTAATAGGTAGCCAGTGCAGAGACTGTAAAATTGGGGTAATATGATCATATTTTCTTGACCTCGTAAGGACTCTAGCTGCTGCATTTTGGACTACCTGTAGCTTGTTTATTGACGAAGCAGGACAACCACCTAGAAGTGCATTACAATAGTCCAGTCTAGAGGTCATGAATGCATGAACTAGCTTTTCTGCATCAGAAACAGATAACATGTTTCGTAGCTTGGCAATGTTTCTAAGATGGAAGAATGCAGTTTTTGTAACATTGGAAATATGATTTTCAAAAGACAAATTGCTGTCTAATATAACACCCAGATTTCTGACTGTAGAGGAAGTAACAGTACATCCGTCTAGTTGCAGATTGTAATCTACAAGATTCTGTGTAGTGTTTTTTGGTCCAATAATTAGTATCTCTGTCTTATCCGAATTTAATTGGAGAAAATTATTTGTCATCCAATCTTTTACATTTTTAACACACTCTGTTAGCTTAGATAATTGGGAAGTTTCATCTGGTCTCGTTGAGATATATAGCTGAGTATCATCAGCATAACAGTGAAAGCTAATTCCGTATTTTCTAATAATATTACCAAGGGGCAACATGTATATTGAAAATAGAAGGGGACCTAGGACGGATCCTTGTGGCACTCCATATTTTACTGATGATAAATGAGATGATTCCCCATTTAAGTAAACAAAATGGTAGCGATCGGACAGGTAGGATCTAAACCATCTTAGAGCCTGCCCTTGAATACCTGTATAGTTTTGTAATCGATCTATGAGTATGTCATGATCTATGGTGTCGAACGCAGCACTAAGATCAAGTAAGACTAGAAATGAGATGCAGCCTTGGTCTGACGCAAGGAGCAGGTCATTTGTAATTTTAACAAGTGCAGTTTCTGTGCTATGGTGGGGCCTAAAACCTGACTGAAATTCTTCATACAGATCATTTTTATGTAGGAAGGTGCTCAATTGAGCAGGCACAACTTTTTCTAAAGTTTTAGAAATAAATGGAAGATTTGAAATAGGCCTATAATTTGCCAGTACACTAGGATCTAGTTTTGGTTTCTTAATTAGAGGCTTGATAACCGCCAGCTTGAATGGTTTTGGGACGTGTCCTAAAGATAACGACGAGTTTATGATATTGAGAAGCGGTTCTTCGGCTACAGGTAACAGCTCTTTCAGTAATTTAGTGGGTACAGGATCTAATAAACATGTTGTTGGTTTAGATACAGTGATAAGTTTATTTAGCTCTTCCTGTCCTATGGTTGTAAAGCACTGCAGTTTATCGTTGGGTGCGATGGATGAAACTGAAGTGTTAGATGCTGTAGAATCTACATTCGCTATTGTATTTCTAATGTTATCTATTTTATCAGTGAAGAAATTCATAAAGTCATTACTATTTAACGTTGGTGGAATATTTGAATCAGGTGGCGTCTGGTAATTTGTTAACTTAAATAAAAACCTTGGATTGTTTTGGTTATTTTCAATGAGTTTGTGTATATGCTCTGCCCTAGCAGTTTTTAGAGCCTGTCTATAGCTGGACATACTGTTTTTCCATGCAACCCTAAAAACTTCTAAGTTAGTTTTTCTCCATTTGCGTTCAAGACTACGAGTTACTTTCTTGAGAGAGAGTGAGTATTACTGTTATACCATGGTACAGTACGTTTTTCTCTAACTTTTTTCAATTTGATTGGGGCAACAGCTTCTAATGTATTAGAGAAAATAGTGCCCATGTTGTCAGTAATTTCGTCTAATTCATGTGTATTTTTGGGTACAAATAGCAGTTCAGATAGATCTTTCTTTGGTGGCTGGAACAATAGTTCTGCCCAGACGGTATCGCTGCGACATAGTTAATATCAGTTATACGCAGCATGCACGATACAAGGAAATGGTCTGTAATATCATCACTTTGAGGTACAATATCTATAGCAGTAAGATCGATTCCATGTGATATAATTAAATCTAGTGTATGATTAAAACGATGAGTGGGCCCGGTGACATTTTGCTTGACTCCAAAGGAGTTTATTAGGTCAGTAAACGCAAGTCCTAATGTATCATTTGCATTATCAACGTGAATATTAAAATCTCCCATGATAAGCGCCTTATCAACTGTAACTAGAAGGTCTGAGAGGAAATCTGCAAATTCTTTTAGTAATTCTGTATACGGCCCTGGTGGTCTATACACAGTAGCCAGAGCAAGAGATACATTAGATTTCTTTTGCATGTCTGACAGAGTAACATTTAGCAGAAGTATTTCAAAAGAGTTAAACCTGTATCCTGTTTTCTGGGAAACATTGAGAACATCACTATATATTGTTGCAACACCCCCGCCACGACCAGTCTGACGGGGATCATGCTTATAACAGTAGTTTGGTGGAGTAGACTCATTTAGACCAAAATAATCATTTGGTTTTAGCCAGGTTTCAGTCAAGCAGAGTAAATCAAAACTATTATGTGTGATCATTTCATTTACAATAACTGCTTTTGGTGTGAGAGATCTAATATTTATGAGCCCAAACTTTAAAAATTGTTTTTGTTCATTTACTTTAAATTTTTCTGGTTTAATTACGATAAGATTTTTTTTTTCTAGATCCTACTTTATATTTATATTTATATTTTGACCTCACTATTCGGGGAACAGACACGGTCTTAATAGATTTTACAGCGCAAGTACTTTTAGCATTTAAGCGGGTGGAACAAAACTCATCATAATGGTTATTTGAGAATTGTCTTACTAGTCACATGGAGCGAAGTGTCCTGGAGATGTTGTCAGAGAGAAGCTCCGCTCCAATTCTGCTGGGGTGTAATCCATCAGCGCGAAACAGTCTAGGACGCTCCCAGAAAAGATTCCAGTTATTAACAAATAGCAGTTTCTGTTCTTTACACCATGACAACAACCATTCATTTAAAGCAAAAAGTCTACTGAACCTTTTGTGTCCTCGTCGATACGTGGGCAGTGGTCCTGACACGACGATCGTCGCCGCGGGTGTCGTGCTGCGAACCGTCTCGATCGGGCTCCTGAAGTCCCTCTTCAGCGTCTCCGTCTGCCGCAGCGTGGTGTCGTTAACCCCGGCGTGAAGCACGACCGCTCTGGGGCTCTCGTCGTCCTTCAGGATCACGGGTATCTGCGCAGAAACATCGAGAACACAAGCACCAGGCAAACAATGAGTGTGCACTTTACCTTCAGCTAACGTAACACTTACGTGTCGGACGATGGAGTTTCCGATGATCACAGCGTCGCGTCCTGTCTCGCGGAGGGGAGCGAAGCGGTTCTGGATGGAGATCTCGAAGGCAGGAGGGGGAGAAGTCGTCGCACGGGACCCAGCTCGCGTCCTCCGCTGTGGATGGACATCTGGGAAGATCGCGTCCTGGGTGCACCGGGCCTGCGCAGAGAAACACACGGAGTAGACGTGGTGGGACTGTTAACAGCACGCTGTATACTTACCCCGGACTTGTGAGCGTCAGCCCGGGATGATTCCAGCGCCGCTCTCCGCTCTCTCAGCTGGGCCTGCCTCTGTTCCAGGTCGCGAATCTGCTTCCCCACGGCCTCGAGCTCGAGCTGCACAGAGTGGAGACATTCATCCGCCATTAAAGCAAGTAACAGTGAGTACAGCAGTGGTAATGTGTGTGAATAGAGTATTAGCAATGTAAGCGCAGTTAGCAGCAACCACGCTTGCTGATGCTAACTGGCTAAAAGCTAATAGCGGACCCGGTCGATCAAAAAAAAACTAGTGATAGCGAGGCGCTCTGATTGTTTTTGTTGTAGAATACAATAGAGGATATATTCATGCGTTATATAAACGGAAACAATGATGTATAAAATTGATTTTTAAGTTAAAAATAGTCAATGAAAAGAAGATAGTGGCGGAGCTCAAACGCAGTACAGCCGTTAACAACGAACAGGAAGTGACGTCTCCTTCACCCTATGTTTAATATAGCACCACAGAATTAAAACTTTTTGTTTGTTACTCGTGATTTGATGCAGAAAATCAGCCTGACAAACGATCAGATTCTAAGTCCTATGTAAATTCTGTAATTCCGCTATCTAAACACCAGAGGGAACTCGTGGTTCAGAAATTTCAGGTTACGCTCTGCTTTCTGATTCCAGCTTGCATGAGTGCAAAGTCGCCATCCCGTGGCCTTTCAGATAGTGCGCTCTAATTGCTAATCTTTTTCCATTGAGGTATTGAATTAGCTGTTTAAATTCTCGATAATTATTTGCATTTGCAGCTTTGCTCATGCGAATATTATTACAGGGAAAAAAAGAATTTTCCCTGCCTTTGACTGTTTACATTTACTTTGAGTTTGGTTCAAACATGATTTGAATTAAAATGTAATTGTTTAATAGTGGAAATCTAGATGTTTCAGGTCAACTACTGATTGACCCACTTAGAAGGTAAGCCATCTAGTGGCAGTCTCCTGTTAAATCGATTAACAAACCTCTGTCTTTTCCATTCTGTTTTGAATCGCATGTCCACTTTTACCCTTTTTTACTAATCTCACCCTGTTTGATTTATTTCATAATTATTAATGATAACTTACAGCTATCATTTGATTATAGGATATTATTCAGATTTACCTTTTAATTCTTACATGCTTATTTTAAATTTTGATTTAAACCAGTTTTGAATTTTTAATTTGGATTAAGTTTTCTGCTTGCCAGGTTAAGCACAGAGAGACAGTACCCCCCCCCCCCTCCCCCCTTTTGTGGTGAAAACCAGCTACTACTTCTCTCGTGTTTCATTCCCATCTTTTATTTTGATTTTATTATTTTTCTTCTCTCTTTTGGCTTAGGTTATTTTGATAATTACCATTATTATCATAATTCCTTTGTTTTGTTTTATCATTATTAGGTAAAGCTGTTACCTTTCTACATACATAGTTACTCAATTGATGTTAAACAAACCAAACCTTAATTAACTTTAAGTTTCCTTTGTTCATTCTTTGTGTATTTGATTGTAGAACTCCCTTGGTGATTGGACAGTCATCTCAGGTTTCCAGTGAGCAAGGCTGCCCGACCGGTGCCCGACCACTGGCTGCGAGTGAAACTCGGGTCCTCTTGTCTCTGTCCGTTAGCGGCACGCGGTGGAGACATCAGCAATTTGGCACTCCAAAGGTTGTGCCAAAAGTCACAAGCTGTTCGAGAGTGCGCCACGCCAGAGTAACGGAGGACCGGGGACACTGCGGTTGAGTGTTTGGGGAGCGCCGGAGAGGTTGACCAAGCCACTGGTTTCCACCTGAATGATTTCAATTCACCCAGGTGAACCAAATGTGATAAAACCCATCCACTTATTATAAGCCACAGAATATTAGATATTCCCCCGGATATAGTTTAAGTGTTTGACCCTTTTGCTTCTTTAAGCCACACCATATTTCTAGGTTTCCTATCCAGATGGCCCACTCACCTGTTGGCCCTATCTTAAAACCTAGCAGTAGGCTTAGGCCTCCTTATTGTCACTAACACATTGTGTTTCTATTGTTTTTATCTCATTTCAAGTGTTGTTTCACTCTGATCTTTTTCTATCCCCTGTTCTGTTGTGATTTGTTTCTTTCATTTCACATAGAGACAGTAACCTATGAGCCACCAACGAAGCTAAATAGTAGAGCGACCACCAGCAGCCGGTGTCATCACACGACCCGCTAGGCTACTGCCTGTCAAATCTCCATTTCAGGTCCTTCGTTGACCCAATTAATTGGCTACTTAACTGTCTGACTGTTTGCATCAGTTAGCCCCAAAAATTCTCATAAACGGCACAGCCCGTATGAATATAGCTCGTTAAACGTAGAACGAACTTGCATTGGTCTTTTTGTGTGTGTGTGTGTGTGTGTGCTGTGCTTCTCTCACCGACAGAGTCAGGATGTTCCAGGCATCCAGTCCAGCAGTCCCAGAGGGGCCACCTCTCGACATGGTTGAAAGCAGTGATGACCCCCTTCCTGCCCAAGGACGCCAGTAACCTGCAGCACCCAGAGCAACTAGACACCGAGCTAGATGAACTGATGGCACGCGATCCAAACCGAAGCGACTACTACAAAGAACTCGCCAGGATCTTCGGAAGCCTAGTTCACATTCTCGTTGCCCAGGCACGGCTCAGTGACCAGAGCAACATCGCGGAGGAGGCCTGGAAGGACCAGGCCCCAACCCGGAGTCATCTTGATCAGCTCCTCCTCGAGACCCAGAACCAGCGCGAGAAAGAGGATGACACAGATCCAGAGCTACAGAAAGGAGTTGAAAGACTTCACAATGCCCTGCAAGATCTTCGCCTCGACACGGATCAAAGAGAACAGCTGGAGAGAGAAGCCAGAAAAGAACTCAACAAAAAACTCCATCAAGGTGACACTCTCCTAAAAAGGGCAGAGAGTGAACTGAAAGAAAGAGACTATAAAACCTGGGCCTGCAAAACAGACTTGCAAGCGGCCCGAGCTAAATTCAAAAAGCTTACTCTGCAGTGAGACAAGCTCCAAGATGAACTTGACACTGTTCACACAGAACTGAGACAATCTCACAGATTACAGAGTGGCTGCATCGGAGAAACGCACACCACAAAGTTTCTCCCGGCCCGCCACTCCAACCCTTTCAGCCAAGAACCCAGAGCTGTAAAAGAGGGTGTAAGATCACGACTCAAGAAATCAGCAGCCAGCTTACAAGAACACCTGTCAACAACGGAGGGGAGAGAACCCTTCCAGAGAACGCATGTCACTAAACCCTGCACTGCTCACAGAGAACTTCACAAGCTAGCCAGAAGCATCTCTACATTCAATCCAGATCCTGCAGGAGGACATGACGTTCATGCTTCTTTAGAAGCCATTGACTTTCATTTGCAAACTGTTGCTAACGTGACAGATGTGAACACCAGTGTTAATTTTGACAAACAAACAAAAAAACATCGTTGTGAAATTACATTTGAGAAAATGTCCAGGTGGCTCGTCTGTAAATGTCTTTTCAAATTGGTTGTGTTCTTGCCACGAATGAGCGCTCCGCGTGCTTTACGCTTTGTTTTGTTTTGTTCGTCGTCAAACGTGAAGTGAGCTGTGGACATTTTGTCGCTCTTTTAGACATCACCTCTTCGAATGCCGACTTCCCGGGAGCTCATTTGAAAACTGAAAACCTTCGCTTCACGTCTCAATAAGTCAGGCTCTGATTGGTTCTCTTCTCTCATGCAGTCTCGCCTGTTCCGTTTTGCCGGTTCTTTTGTTCATTCCTCGCATCTCTCTCGTCTGCTGATTTGATTTTCGTCACAGTCTATTTTCGTCTCGTCCTTTATTCGTTGACGATAATGTCAATCAATTTAGTCATAGTTTTAGTCTCCATCAGTGGCTCTCTCGTTTCGTTTCGTTTTCGTCCGCAAAAATATATTCGTGACGAAAATAATGACGAAAATATTTAGTCAACGAAATTAACACTGGTGAACACATTGTACCTGTTAAAAATCACGTCCAGCCGTGATGTGCATTGTTTTCTGGATAGTCAACCAGAGACTGTCAAAGCGTACTACCAGCAACTGCTACAAACTTTGATTCTTGAATTCTCTGATCCAGACTCAGACCATGGGCTCCTTATTGCTATGGACCTCAAACAGGGCCGATTTGAAAACCCACAGACTTTCTGTAGTCAGCTACGAAAAGCCTACTTCGGAGCATGCAACGAACCAGGTATGGAACAGGATGTCAACTTAAAAACTCTGTTCCTCCTAAACCTACATGCCAGTTGGAGTTTTCATCTCAGAGTCCCAGCGTGTCCACGTAACAGGACTACACAAGAGTTACGGAACTTAGCCCACAAAGCTTGCACCAAGCAAAAGACTATTTGTGAAAAGACTGTGAAAAACCCCAAAGTCTCCGTCTCTGAGCACTGCTTGGAGTTAACCCTAGATGGCGCCCTACAACACCACAGTCACAGACATTTTTACAGAGAGTCAATACCGTTCCAAGCAAGCAGAGGGCAACACAATCATGGTGGTGCTCTTCCAATGCACCAGAGCGAGCGATTCTGGGACCAGCGACCCAAAAACAACCGATCCCCACCGTCCAGGACACAAAGCCCCGACAGCCGGCAGTGGAACCACTCTCGACATGACACTGGTAAGCTCAATCCTGAGCCCACGTCAGAAAAACACAGTGCAGCCACGTCTGAGACAGCAGAGATCCTGAGGATGCTGAAAAAGCTTCTTTACATGAAAAATCGCAAGGAAGATGAACCAAGCACCCAGAACACTGCCTGTCATCCACAGACCACAGAGCTAACTGTCACAGCACAAGGTGACAGCATCACCCAAGCTCCACAGCCGACAGCTGCACACCCTGAACGAGACAGCACAGGTCCTCACACCATGTACCACAAACACAAGGTACCAGAAAATGCTGTTTTGACTACCTGCCTTCGCAGCGAGCTACACAAGACCGGTCCTCACCACCCATCGATCGTCACACCTGCCCTGATGCCAACATTCCTGGGCAGCCTTGTCAAAAAAGGGGGTGGGCCGAAAAGGAGTCAGCAGGGAAGACCTGATCGACACAGGATTAAACCTGACGGTGATCTCATCTCACCTTATCAAAAGACTCCAATTTGAAGCTAAAAGACAAGATCGAACTCTTAAACCTCAAGCTTATGAACTGAATGTACAGGCGTACAGACAGAATGACATCCAGTTTGAACAGGTTGTTTCCACTCACCTCACAATCGTTCTGATGGGTCTAGTACATCCCATGGTTGTCTCACCACTGAACACTCATACATTTCTCATCGGCAAAGACCTGCTAGAACACTTTGACCCTTTTCTGAACTTCAAACAGCTAAAAGACTTTTCTCAAGTGCGAGAATCTTTTTCCCGCCAGCCACACAGGTTGCCAGAGCCAGACTGCCAGGTCACAGAGGTCACGGGAACTCCCACAGAGCCAGACTGTCAGGTCACAGAGGTCACGGGAACCCCAGCAGCCAGCCATGAGTACAACACCCTAAAGACAAGCTCAAGTTCATGCCTCTGTACCTTAGTCAACAAACAGGGTACGGTGGTACCAGCTTACACCAAAGGGGTCGCTGTTCGGCTCAACCTGCAATGTGGTCAAACCTTAAACCACACGCTGGGTTTCTTCCAATCCTCACCTGAATGTGTGGAACTCGGACTCACACTTGCAAACAACAAGCATGTCAAACACCAACACCTGTTCCAGCAATGTGATAACATCACAAAAACACACAATGTGACAGTGTACTGGAGGAAGGTAAAAGGACACTCGAAGCTACCAAGTCTAGACAAGGATTTTAAAGATCACACTGACACCCTTGCCAAAACTGGCACAACATTCTGTGGTCACTCCCAACCCACCCACCCACATTCAAGGTTGAAGTGATTACACACAGCATAAGAACTTTACTAGCTAAACTGCCTACCTCAGAATCGCTTACGCTGGCTCCGTTGTCTACACAGACCAAAATAGCAGACATGCGGGCTTCTGAGACCTCGATGATTACTTTGCTTTACCACCTCTCAGACCCCTCCATCCACCCTGGCAACCAGTCTACTGTCACTGACAACCAACGCCCCAGACCACTGCATGATACACAAAACATGCTGCGTGCACATAACAATATTGTGAGTTGTGCACCGTCTGACATCACAATGCCAGGGCTTGTAATGCCACGGAGCAAGAGGGGGATAATGCCAATATATTTCCATGACGCAGCATGTGCTGCACCACGCAGCACCAGAGCCACTGACAAAACACTGAGGCAAGCGTCATGCCAGCAGCAAGATGTGGTAAAACATGGGCGAGGGCGAGCTAAACCCAGTCACCGCCCACTAAGCAAAGAGGCTGCCCTGTCCAACCAAAGACAGCCCTCGTTTGTTTCTTTCTCCCCTTTCTCTCTCTCTCTCCCTATTATCTGTACCAGGATGCTGCTGTGGTTTGCCGTGCCGTGCTGTCAGCCAAAGAGAGGACAGCTGCCACCGAGAAAACCACTGAGACTCCTGACCACCGATGACAGGGCACACTACCCCAGCACTGTAACCGAATACAGCTGTACAAGGTTCCGATGGAGAGAGGACTCCCTCACTCACACTGAGGCCGATGTCAAACACATGTTCAGCCAACATGAGAAAGTGACTGTTACACAAATGGAGTTAAGTGGACACCACCACCGCTCCAAATAGTTCCCGAGAGCTTTGCTCAGAACCGCTGTTGCCGCCAGAATGTTTAACATTGTTATGTCCAGTGTCAATGCAGCGAACCAGTCCGTAAACTCCTTGAAACCACTGTTTACTGTCCTCCAAAAGGACTTTACCCAGACTCAGCTGTTTACAGCATTAACAACAGACATGCTGTGGGAGGTTAGCTCCTCCAATGACAGCCTAACCCCGAGTAAAACCCCACCATACATGATACCCTTAAGCCTTGTGTTAACTGTGCTGTCTTACGCCATCACCATGCCAACTGACCTGCTACAAATACACCTGGCCAACTCGCTGGATAGTGCCATCCTACGGCACGTCAACCCCAAACAGAGAGAAGTGAATGTGCGCTTGAACCAACCCATCAGTGAGTCAAGCCAAGTCTACAGAACTAAAGACATTGTCAGTGTCAGGATGTGGAAAAGCAACACCCACACCAAGACACACATTCCAGATGTGGTGGCCTACCATGACAGCGACACACAGCTGTACCTGGCCCCAAACATGCACATGTGTACTTTGACCAAAGACATTCATTATCTCTGCCTTAGCAAACCCTTCCTCAGACACAACGCTGAAGGAATCTGCAAGCGGCAACCCTGGGTCAGCGATATGCGCTGCCCTGCCGAAGCCAAGCCTCGTACACAAGTCACAGAAACGCAAGCAGAGACTGTGGGTAACAGATGGCTCGTCAACACTCCTGTGCGCTCAGCTACACTGACCTACGACCAGCATGACACCGCCACCCGTGCCAACCTGCTTGACCAAGTACTGAAAGGTACCACCCAACACATTGACATTACTCCCGTCGACACAGCCCTCCAAGCACTGTCTCGACAGCCCGTTCCGAACCCGTCATCTGCGGTCCTAGCCTAGACTGCTGCCGACACTGCACGGTGCATCTCCACTGTCATTGGTCACACCCTGACTCTTGGCGTGACCTTCATCCTATATAGGAGACTCAACGAGATGCAAACCTCTACAGCCAAACTCACGACAACTGTGGCTGGAGGTCTCCGATGGAATCCCCAGAAAGGGGGTGCCAAGTCAAAGACAACACAAAACCTCATCAAGCTGAATCCTCAGCTTCAGGAACCACCTGCCATCATGACCCACCTGCTACATGACCATCACGATTCACCTGTCATCTGCCCATCCTGATGATTGTCGTCTGATGATGTCCACACAGGCACTTCATCTGACGTAAAGGGGGAGATGTAACAGATATGCAGGTCATCGATTCATGGGTTAAATTCAGGCATACAAATGAAACCATTTTTGCACTAAATGCCTGGCCTGGTGCCAGCCTGGCTGAACTTAAAATATTTAGGATACCCGTGCGAGCCTCAAAGGGGACATGAAATCCCCCCCCCACACACACACACATAAGCACACACACGCAAACATCTTCGCTCAGTTGTAGATTAGGGATATTACAGTCTTATTACGCCACTTTCATTGTCGCTCAGATCATCTTCTGAATCAGTGAGCGCTTGTTTATAAGCATCCGGCTTGTCGAAGAAGTACTTTGAAACATTTTCGGTGTAACGGCCACGGTTCAGCTAGTCTGCGTTCATCTTTGTGGCGTCCATCTTCAGCCGGCCAGAGCGCTGCATACTAAGTAGCCACTCTTCCCTCGGAGGGCGGGGACAATAACAAAAAAACAAAAACAAAAGCCGGCTTATCCAGTATGGAAATACAGACAGACAATGAAACGCCCCTACTGCGTGCTAGAATCTCCGACAAACAACCTGATTTCAACCTCAAAATGTACGCTTTTAAATATACCAATACTGCTATCTCAAACACGTAGAGGCTTCTTTGTGATATCAACAGATTCTGCAAAAAACCAAAATCACCAATTTTGAAAAAAAAAAACAAAATGCTTCTTTCTCATTTTGCTCGAAAGTTGTGCTGCCGACTTGTGTCACTGGTTTCCGTGACGGGTCACATATGTCAAAGCTTTGATGAGATACAGCCTCAAATGCATTTTGGCATCCTTCCAGGAACCTTCCAGAATCCTTCCAGCAACCGTTTTGTGTATCAACACAAAATCCATAACTTTTGGCCAGTGGGGTCTGAAGATGCTCAGCGTCAAATTTGGTGAAAATCGGACTAACAGTCTAGGAGGAGTTCGAAAAAGTAGATTTTCAACATTAACCAAAATGGCGGGGAGGAAGTATGTCCAATTTTCCCATAATTGGTATCGATGTTCTTGGCATGAACAGAGACTATAGGGAGACCATTTTCATTTCAATAGTCTAATCTATTCCAAAGTTAATAGCATTTTTTTACATATTTCATTATAAAGTTTGACCACAAGGTGGAGCTGCCCCCAAACTTTGAGTAACATCAGGCCATGGAGCCGAAGAATTTTGTATTTCCGTAACGATATTATAATGTTATAAAAATACAGCATTTTAAAACATCATTCAAAATGGCCGATGCCTAAAATTGTTGACACGGGAAAATTGGATATAATTAGACTCAACATTATTTATGAATGTTAACACTTTACAAAAAATATAAAGATGAATTAAAGCTGCAAGCAGCGATGAACGGGCCCTCGCACCCGGGCTCACCGCCATCATGTGGCTTTAGTAAAAAGGTGAACATTGAGAAATATGCATTTAATGTCCTAAATATAAGTGGAATATATCAAAGTATATCCCATATATGTGCCAATCTTACCGTTGCCAGCAGGTGGCGCTATCATTATAATGGAATATTGGCCTTCAGATGTGTTCAGGCCAGGACTTTTATGAAACATGTGAAGTTTGGGGAAGATTGAACATTTTATGCTTGAGTTACAACAACTTCTCTTGCTGTGGCAAGACATCAAATTTTGTCATGGCGCCATGGAAACACCCTTTAACAAAAACTCAAGATCTCCAAAAGTTAACATTGCACAGGCCTTTAGATTAGACTGACCACAAAATATATGTTAATCTCAAAAAAATTATAGGAGTAGTTTGTTTTTCACCAGGTTTGACGCGTGTGCAAAGTTTCATGACTTTTTGAGCATGTTAAAGCCCTCAAAAATGCGATTCATTCGGGAGAAGAAGAAGAAGAAGAAGAAGAAGAAGAAGAAGAAGAACAAGAAGAAGAAGAATAAACAAAGCAGATACAATAGGGTCCTCGCACCTCGGTGCTCGGGCCCTAATTAAAGCTGCAAGCAGCGATAAACGGGCCCTCGCACACGGGCTCACCGGCAGCGAGTGGCTTTAGTAAATAGGTGAACGGTGAGAAACATGCATTTAAACTCATAAATATAAGTGGAATATATCAAAGTTTACTCCATATGTGTGCCAATCTTTGTGTTGCCAGCAGGTGGTGCTCTCATTATAATGGACTATTGGCCTTCAGATGTGTTCAGGGCAGGACTCTTATCTTACATGTGAAGTTTGGGGCAGATTGGACATTGTAAGTCTGAGTAACAGCAACTTCCTTTTTCATGGCGAAACATAGAATTTTGTCAGGCCGCCATGGACACGCCCTTTAACGAAATCTCAAGTCCATCGCAATTTAACATCGCAAATGGCTTTAGATTTAACTGACCAAGTTTGGTGTTGATCTGAATAAATCTCTAGGAGGAGTTCGTTAAAGTACAACCCCTGAAAACGGCAAAAACAACACCAATTTTGCAGGGAAAATTCAAAATAACCGACTTCCTGTTGGGATTCGGATTTCGTACCAAGAGACTTTTTTGTAGATATTGGTGAGTTACATGTGTGTACCAATTTTTGTACATGTACGTGAAACATAGCTCGAGGCCAATCCGTTGAAAGTGTATAGGTGGCGCTATCGAGCCATTCTGCCACACCCGGTGGAATATTGGCCTGCAGATCTGTTCAGGTCAGGACTCTTATAACACATGTGAAGTTTGGGGAAAATCTGACATTTTATGCCTGAGTTATAACATCTTTTATTCACATGGCGAGACATCGAAATTCGCCATGGTGCCGTGGACACGCCTTTTAACGAAAACTCAAGATCTTCACAACTGAACATCGCACAGGCCTTTAGATTAGACTGACCACAAAAAATACATTGATGTCAAAAAATTTCTAGGAGTAGTTCGTCACAGCGTAAAATATGTCACTTCCTGTTGCCAATAGGTGGCGCTATGACTATAACTGAATATGGGCATGTCAATCTGTTCAGGTTTGGAGTCTCATCAAACATGTGAAGTTACGGGCAGATTGGACATTGTATGTCTGAGTTATAGCAACTTCATTTTTCATGGCGAATCATTGAAATTCGCCAGGCCGCCACGGACACGCCCTTCAACGAAAACTCAAGATCTTCGCAATTTAACATCGCAAAGGCATTTAGATTAGGCATACCAAATTTGGTGTTGATTTGAAGAAATCTGTAGGAGGAGTTCGTTAAAATACAACATATGGAAATGACCAAAATTACACAAAATTTGCTCATAATATTACAAATAACCGACTTCCTGTTGGTTTTAGAATTTTGCTCCAAGAGTCTTTTTTGCCATGGACACGCCCTTTAACAAAAACTCAAGATCTTCACAACTAAACATCACACAGGTCTTTAGATTAGACTGACCACAAAAAAAGACATTGATGTCATAGAATTTCTAGAAATAGTCTGTCACAGTGTAAAATATGTCACTTCCTGTTGCCAATAGGTGGCGCTATGACTATAACTGAATATGGGCATGTAGATCTGTTCAGGTCAAGAGTCTCATCCAACATGTGAAGTTTGGGGCAGATTGGACATTGTATGTCTGAGTTACAGCAACTTCCTTTTTTATGGCGAAACATCGAAATTTGTCAGGCCGCCATGGACACGCCCTTTCACGAAACCTCAAGTCCTTCGCAATTTAACATCGCAAATGGCTTTAGATTACACTGACCAAGTTTGGTGTTGATCTGAATAAATCTCTAGGAGGAGTTCGTTAAAGTACAACCCCTGAAAATCGCAAAAACAACACCAATTTTGCAGGGAAAATTCAAAATAACCGACTTCCTGTTGGGATTCGGATTTCGTACCAAGAGACTTTTTTGTAGATATTGGTGAGTTACATGTGTGTACCGATTTTTGTACATGTACGTGAAACATAGCTCGAGGCGCACTCTGTTGAAAGTGTATAGGTGGCGCTATCGAGCCATTTTGCCACACCCGGTGGAATATTATCCTTCAGATGTGTTCAGGTAAGGACTCTGATCAAACATGTGAAGTTTGAGGAAGATCTGACATTTTATGCCTGAGTCACAACAACTTTTATTCCCTTGGCGAGACTTTGAACTTTGTCACGGCGCCATAGACACGCCCCTTAACGAAAACTCAAGATCTTCACAATTTTACATTGCACAGGCCTTTAGATTAGACTGACTATAAAAAAGACATTGATGTCAAAAAATTTCTAGGAGTAGTCTGTCAAAGTGTAAAATATGTCACTTCCTATTGCCTATAGGTGGTGCTATGACTATAACTAAATATGGGCATGTAAATATGTTCAGGCCAGGAGTCTTATTAAACATGTGAAGTATTGGGCACATTGGACATTGTATGTCTGAGTTATAGCAACTTCATTTTTCATGGCGAATCAACGAAATTCGCCAGGCCGCCACGGACACGCCCATCAACGAAAACTCAAAATCTTCGCAATTTAACATCGCAAAGGCCTTTAGATTAGGCATACCAAATTTGGTGTTGATCTGAATAAATCTCTAGGAGGAGTTCGTTAAAATACAACGCATGGAAATTACAAAAATGACACAAAATTTGCTCATAAAATTAAAAATAACCGACTTCCTGTTGGGTTTAGAATTTTGGTCCAAAAGTCTTTTTTGTAGGTATTGGTGTGTTACATGTGTGTGCCAATTTTCATGCATGTACGTGAAACATAGCTCGAGGCGCACACAGTTGAACGTCTATAGGTGGCACTGTCGAGCCATTTTGCCACACCCACTTCTGAAACCCATATCAGATGTAAATTTTCACCAGTTCTGAGGTGTGTGCAAAGTTTCATGACTTTATGAGTATGTTTAGGCCCTCAAAAATGCGATTCATTTTGGAGAAGTATAATAATAAATATAGCTGCTAGCAGGGATGGCGGGCTCAAGCCACCAATGCCATCGCCACCCCAGTGGCATCAGGTAAACTGTGCCCAGCGGGCACATGCATTCACAATATCCCTCTGGCAGTGAGGTTTTAAAGGATACGGCAGTTAAAGGGTTAATCCGAATCATCTAGACTTTAAAATCACATTCACAGAACAATATATATATATATATATATATATATATATATATATATATATATATATATATATATATATATATATATATATAACTTTAGTAACACTTTACAATAAGATTTCATTTCTAAACATTATGTTAACATGAACAATATTTATATAGCATTCATTCATGTCAGTTAATATTCCAAACTTAAACATTAAAACATTGTTTTATTGTGAGTTTTTTTCCAAGCACATTTTACCAATTCCAAACCATATCAATCTTAATAACAACCATTATTTTTTATTTAATCATTTATGAGTGCTATACAATACTCCAGGAAAGCTGGAAGAGAAAAACTCCTTATATTCATGTGTGCAGAATCATTGGGCATGTTTTCTTTTACAGATGAAATGTGCTAAAAAAGAGTTTTAACTCAAACTGTAAAGCCCATGAGAAATATCAAACACAAATGCAATACAGAAATGGATAAGTTAAGACTTGACCATTGTACAAAAAATGCTGACTGGGTCATGAGGTCAGAAAAGAAGAAGAAAAAAAAACAGGTCAAGAAGAACTGACAAAAATAATTGCAAAATAATTAGGAATTAATGTGAAGATTAATTTTTAGTCAATTCTGCAAGACAGACTTTCAGGAAAGGAGGTGGAATAAAAATGAGCTCCTTAAATCTTAATCCCGGATTCAGGAAAATTTATTCCTCAAACCATCGGACAAGAGGAGGTGGTGCTTGTCCTTCACGAGTCACTCTAATCTGTTCATAAAGCCTATATATAAAGTCTTAATATATAGTATTTCACAATACTTCATGGTATTCTAATTAAATCATTTTTTGGAATCTTTGATTTCTCAGAACCTGACACATTGTAATTCTGAGACTCCAGGAAAGTGGCAGTTCTGTAAAATGTTGGCGCTGGAGACTAAATGCTCCCTGATAGTTTCACACCTAATTCACTTAACACACACAAACACACACACACACACAGACACATTACCCACAGTGACAGAGGGACAGAGTGACATCAGATGTATGATAGTTTTTTAATTTTCTATCATCCATATAGTGTTTTATAGTCATGAAACTATGCATATTTCCTCAGAATGACTTGTCTTCTATGTGTACATTTTTTTGAAGTGTTTAGAAGCTGCACTTAAAAAAATAAAAGACATTTACTGGTTACTTTTTTATTGTTATTTCAAAAAATCACCACGACAAAACCATTCAAGCCATTCAAAATTCATCCGCACCTGTACTGTAAGATACATTATTTAAACAGTGGTAAAAGAGGATGTGGTGCTGATCCTTCAAGAGTCACTCAAAACATATCTGTCCATAAAGCCTATAAAGAATTATTCTTAATATACAGTTCACAATACTTCAGCTTGTTATTCTAATTAAGTGAGGGTCATTTTATCAGTAAAATACATACAATTCATATTATTTTTCTTTGAAAGATTTCTATAAATGATTTAAATCATACTTGTTTCTACAATAATTATTTAAAAGTAATCCTATAGCTCCATCTGGTGGCCATTATTGGTACTAAGAATTGCAAGCTTGATTTATATGTTATGATAGTTTTAATTTTATGCTGGCTCTTGAAAATGATAAAGCTATGAAACTTACTGTGCTTCCTTCAAATGATGACTTCTACGTATATAAAAAATTATGAAGAGTTGTAATTAAAAATTTTAAAGATATAGTAAAATAACTATTGTATTTTTTTATGTTACTTTAATAAATCGCTATGGCCACATCATTTAAGGTATCCTAAACCCATTCGAAATTTAACATCTTCAGTATATTGGCTTCATGTTAAAAAAGTTTGGTGTGAACTACTTGTGTCTTCTTGGAGGAGTATGAATTCATTTACAGGCTGAGTTTATCATAAATCCACAATAACATTTCTGAGTTCTGTATCAATCTGTGTTGTTTGTTTATTTTTATTTTTTTTAATTTTTCATAGGAAGATAACTGACCCTTTACTCTCCTTTTTAATAAATGTGCTTATAAACCAAGAACAAGCTATTTATAGCTGTATTTATAAACTGCTTACTACTGACTATTAATATTGGGACAAGGCTTTATAAAGCATGAACTGACTATTTACTAATGAGTGCAGTTATTATAAAGTGTTATCAATGCATTTGCTAATGTTAACAAATTAGACATTATTTTACAGTGTTATCAAATCCCTTAAATGATTTGTAAGTGTTTTGTAACGATTTTATTGACCTACAAGCATTTGTGAAAGTTCTGCTTGCATTACAGCTTAGTCTTGATTTGTGAGCTGAACAGATTTACTGTTACATCCATGAGATTATGTAAATTCAAATAAATATCATGTCACAGGATGTCAGAGGTCAGTATCAAATTAGTTTGAAATTATTATTTGCAGCACAAATAAGGTTTTTTTAGTATTTTTAAAAATCCCTAAAACTGTCAGAAAAGGATAAGGCCTAAGATTTCTATGTGAGTGGCTAAATTTGTTTGTTTTTATAACTATAATGCATAAACTATGAAACTATACAAAATGTATAAAAAAGTACAAGTTATTCTTTTCCAATGTTTTTTATTTTTTTTTTTTTTTTTTTTTTTTTTTGGATTTACATTTTAAAAAATTAGCCTAAGGCAATCATTCTAAACAGCTTGAATAAAACCTGTCAATATTTATTATAGACCACTATAACTGTGTATAATCTAACAAACAAGTTTATTATGAAAATAAAAGTGTGTACACCAGATAAATTGGACGATAAAGAAATTGCTAACAATAGTATAATAGAGCATGTTTTAGGTTTTTAGGCGTTTAGATGCAGAAATGGAAAAATAAAATGTAAAATAAAATGTAATTGATTTAATTAAATATAGATTAAGTCTTGTTAGAGCAAAATAATAAATAGATACGTACACACATTAAAAAAGCAGCCAAGATGAATGAGTTTAATTTTTTATATAGATTAAAATTGAAGACAGAAGCAGCTGGTATATGCGGTCACTTAATATTAAAATCCAGTAGATCCACTTCAGATTTATTTCTCAACAGTTTATGTTCACGTGGCTGTTTTCGTTTATATTAGCCAAGCTATTATGTATTTTGAAATAATCTTGTCTGTGATGTGTTCGTTCTTACGACGAAAGGCAGAATCCTGCAGCTCGAGAGAGATATGTTATTCTGCCAGTCGCGCTTTCAATTAGTCTTGCGCACATAAACGGGTCACAAACACCTGTATTTAGCTCGTGTTGTGTTATAATGGATGTATTGTGTGCATTTATGGCAATAATTTATTTTAAAAAGCTCTTAAACAAGAATAAATTCGTTAGTTTTGAACTTGTGACACTGTACGCGCTGATCGGAGGCAGTGATTTCAGATAGGCAGCCGCGAATATTTCATTTTCACACAAACAGTTCAAAAACATCTTAATTTAGCTCTTGGTGTGCTCTAATTGGTGAATTGTGTGATATCGCTGCAATACTTTATTTTTAATAGCTATAAAACAAGAATAAACTCGTTTTTTTCTGAGCTCGTCATTCCACACGCTCCTGCTCAGAGCGGTGATTCATCTCTCGTGTTTCTCACGTATCACTGACCACACATCAATTATTAATGAGCCCTGACCTGATAATAATCATATATGTTGGTTTAGCTTGTCGGTGTGAATTAAATCCAAGTATTTATTTGTATTTTAACCGATTTAAAAGTGAAACCAAAAGACAGTCTCCTCCCTTTTTTAGTCCGGTAACTGCACCTGTAGGGGCGCTATTTCTCTCAGACAATGGAAGTCTAAGCACACACACTCAAACAGAGGGACAGAGTGATATGAGATGTCTGACAGTTTTTTAATTTTCTGTTATCCATACAGTGTTGTAAAGTCATGAAACTATGCATATTTACTCAGAATAACTTTTTTTTCTGTATGAAAAAAGGTTTTGAAGTGTTTGGAATTTAAAAATGCAGGAAAATTAATAATTCCATCTTTATTGTCATTTAAAAAAATCACCACGACAAAACCATCCAAGCTATCCAAAACCCATTCACAATTTAAGTTCCCCAATGTTTTTTCAACATGTAGACCAAGTTTGGTGTGTATAGTGTTACTCTCCTCTGAGCAGTATGCATTAATTCACAGCTGAATGTAAAAAACAATCCACATTCAAATCAAAATAGCCGACTTCCTGTTGGTCGTAGCTGATGACTGTGAATTAGAAAGTTGTCCGTCTTGATAAGAAAAAATTTTTGTACTGAGTTTGGTGTCTGTAGCTAAAACTAACCCCCTCACTTTTGACAAAAGGTGGCGCTATAGAGTGCCTCTTCCACGCCCTCTTATGAACTTTTGCCAGTGTCTAGCTGTCACTAATACTGATATGTGTTCTGAGTTTGATGAAATTCTAAGCAAGTTATATGCCTCAAAATCACCTGAGAAGTATTCCAGTTTGACATGTTGCCACGGCAACAATATTTTTAGATATCAATATCCCCCCAGCAGATTTATATCGGCTGTGTTTTAACATTATTCTGATGAAGTTTGAAGCAAATCGAGTAAAAATAAGATGCTGAATTCAAAGCAATCGAGTAAAAAACCTATGACAAGTATATCAAATTCCAGAGCATGCGCTTTTTACATAACACTAAATAGCTGACTTCCTGTTGGGCGGAGCCTATGACATGCAATACGCAAGTTGTTCGGCACGATGAGATCTTTATGTGTACTGAGTTTCATATTAATACGTGCAAGTATGTGTGAGCTATACATCAACATTTATGACTGTGTTCCAGGGGGCGCCGTAGAGCCCCTGTGCCACGCCCGGGTCCCAACCTCTGCAGGCTCCTAAAGGCCACAGATCCAAAGGTGTGTGCACATTTTCAAGAGTTTTTGAGTATGTTAAGGACTCCAAAAGCCCCCACAACTTTGACGACAAATATGAATAATAAACCCTAAATAGCCAACTTCCTGTTGGGCGGAGCCTATGATATGCAATACGAAAGTTGTTTGTATTGATGAGTTCTATATGTATACCGAGTTTCGTACGTCTACGTACAAGTATGTATGATATATGGCCCTCCATATTCCAGGGGGCGCTGTAGAGCCCCTGTGCCACGCCCGTGTATCAGTCTCTGCCCGGCCCTAATGGCCGCAGGTTCCAATGTGTGTGCCAATTTTCAAGACTTTTTAAGCATGTTAAGGGCCCCAAAAGCCCCCGTAACGTTAAAAAAAAATATATATATAATAATAATAATAATAATAATAATAATAATAATAAATAATCCTAAGGAAAACAATAGGGCTCTCGCCCTCCAGGCTTGAGCCATAATAACAAATAATCCTAAGGAAAACAATAGGGCTCTCGCCCTCCAGGCTTGAGCCCTAATAATAAGAATAATCCTTAGGGGAACAATAGGGCTCTTCGCCCCTTCGGGCTTGAGCCCTAATTAAAGCTGCAAGCAGCGATGAACGGGCCCTCGCACCCAGGCTCACCGCCATCGTGTTGCTTTAGTAAAAAGGTGAACGTTGAGAAATATGCATTTAATGTCCTAAATATAAGTGGAATATATCAAAGTATATCCCATATATGTGCCAATCTTACCATTGCCAGCAGGTGGCGCTATCATTATAATGGAATATTGGCCTTCAGATGTGTTCAGGCCAGGACTCTTATCAAACATTTGAAGTTTGGGGAAGATTGAACATTTTATGCTTGAGTTACAACAACTTCTCTTGCTGTGGCAAGACATCAAATTTTGTCATGGCGCCATGGAAACGCCCTTTAACAAAAACTCAAGATCTCCAAAAGTTAACATTGCACAGGCCTTTAGATTAGACTGACCACAAAATATATATTAATCTTAAAAAAATTATAGGAGTAGTTTGTCGCAGCGTAAAACATGTCACTTCCTGTTGCCAATAGGTGGCGCTATGACTATAACTGAATGTGGGCATGTAGATCTGTTAAGGGCAGAAGTCTTATCTAACATGTGAAGTTTGGGGCAGATTGGACATTGTATGTCTGAGTTACAGCAACTTCCTTTTTCATGGCGAAACATCGAAATTTGTCAGGCCACCATGGACACGCCCTTTAACGAAATCTAAAGATCTTCGCAATTTAACATCGCAAAGGGCTTTAGATTACACTGACCAGGTTTGGTGTTGATCTGAATAAATCTCTAGGAGGAGTTCGTTAAAGTACATCCACCGAAAATGGCAAAAACAACGCCAATTTTGCAGAGAAAATTCTAAAAAACCGACTTCCTGTTGGGATTCGGATTTCGTACCAAGAGACTTTTTTGTAGGTATTGGAGTGTTACATGTGTGTACCAATTTTTGTACATGTACGTGAAACATAGCTCGAGGTTCACTCTGTTGAAAGTGTATAGGTGGCGCTATCGAGCCATTTTGCCACACCTGATGGAATTTTGGCCTTCAGATGTGTTCAGGCCAGGACTCTTATCACACATGTGAAGTTTGGGGAAGATCGGACATTTTATGCCTGAGTTATAACATCTTTTATTCCCATGGCGAGACATCGAACTTCGTGACGGCGCCATGGACACGCCTTTTAACGAAAACTCAAGATCTTCAAAACTTAACATCACACAGGCCTTTAGATTAGACTGACCACAAAAAATACATTGATGTCATAAAATTTCTAGGAGTAGTTAATCGCAGTGTAAAATATTTCACTTCCTGTTGCCAATAGGTGGCGCTATGACTATAACTGAATATGGGCATGTCAATCTGTTCAGGTCAGGAGACTCATCAAACATGTGAAGTTTGGGGCAGATTGGTCATTGTATGTCTGAGTTATAGCAACTTCATTTTTCATGGCGAATCATCGAAATTCGCCAGGCCGCCACGGACACGCCCTTCAACGAAAACTCAAGATCTTTGCAATTTAACATCGCAAAGGCCTTTAGATTAGGCATACCAAATTTGGTGTTTATTTGAAGAACTCTCTAGGAGGAGTTCGTTAAAATACAACACATGGAAATGACCAAAATTACACAAAATATGCTCATAATATTAAAAATAACCGACTTCCTGTTGGGTTTAGAATTTCGCTCCAAGAGTCTTTTTTGTAGGTATTGGTGTGTTACATATGTGTGCCAATTTTCGTGCATGTACGTGAAACATAGCTGGAAGGCTGTTGATTTTCTTGGTATAGGTGGCGCTGTCGAGCCATTTTGCCACACCCTCTTCTGAATCCTATATCAGACGAAAATTTTCACCAGGTTTGACGCGTGTGCAAAGTTTCATGACTTTTTGAGCATGTTAAAGCCCTCAAAAATGCGATTCATTCGGGAGAAGAAGAAGAAGAAGAAGAAGAAGAAATTAAAGCTGCAAGCAGCGATGAACGGGCCCTCGCACACGGGCTCACCGGCAGCGAGTGGCTTTAGTAAATAGGTGAACGGTGAGAAACATTCATTTAAACTCATAAATATAAGTGGAATATATCAAAGTTTACTCCATATTTGTGCCAATCTTTGTGTTGCCAGTAGGTGGTGCTCTCATTATAATGGACTATTTGTCTTCAGATGTGTTCAGGGCAGGACTCTTATCGAACATGTGAAGTTTGGGGAAGATCGAACAAATTATGCCTGAGTTACAACAACTTCTCTTGCTGTGGCGAGACATCAAAATTTGTCATGACGCCATGGACATGCCCTTTAACAAAAACTCAAGATCTCCACAAGTTAACATTGCACAGGCCTTTAGATTAGACTGACTACAAAAAATACATTAATCTCAAAAAAATTCTAGGAGTAGTTTGTCACAGCATACAACATGTCACTTCCTGTTGCCAGCAGGTGGCGCTATGACTATAACTGAATGTGGGCATGTAGATCTGTTAAGGGCAGAAGTCTTATCTAACATGTGAAGTTTGGGGCAGATTGGACATTGTATATCGCAAAAATGCGATTCATTCGGGAGAAGAAGAAGAAGAAGAATAAATATAGCTGCAAGCAGCGATGGCGGGCTCAAGCCACCAATGCCATCACCACCCCGGTGGCATCAGGTAAACTGTGCCCAGCGGGCACATGCATTCACAATATCCCTCTGGCAGTGAGGTTTTAAAGGATAGAGGGGAGCGTAGAGGGGAGCGTGCATTTGCAGTGGCTGGGCCACGACTCTGGAATACCCTGCCTTTAGAGATCAGACTAGCCCCTTCCTTGTCTATTTTTAAATCTTTGCTAAAAACTTTTTTATTTTCCTTAGTGTACTGACTACTGTGTTATGCTACATTTTGAAATGGGTGGTTTTAAATTTTTTGTCTGGTCTATTTTTATGTACGTGTAATATTCTTGCTCTTATGTTAAAGCACTTTGGTCAGCCAGGAGGCTGTTGTAAATGCGCTATACAAATAAATTGAACTTGAACTAGAACTTGAACTTGATATGGCAGTTAAAGGGTTAATCCGAATCATCTAGACTTTAAAATCACATTCACAGAACAATATATATATATATATATATATATATATATATATATAACTTTAGTAACACTTTACAATAAGATTTCATTTATAAACATTATGTTAACATGAACAATATTTATATAGCATTCATTCATGTCAGTTAATATTCCAAACTTAAACATTAAAACATTGTTTTATTGTGATTTTTTTCCAAGCACATTTTACCAATTCCAAACCATATCAATCTTAATAACTACCATTATTTTTTATTTAATCATTTATGAGTGCTATACAATAGTCCAGGAAAGCTGGAAGAGAAAAACAGGTCAAGAAGAACTGACAAAAGAATTGCAAAAGAATTAGGAATTAATGTGAAGATTAATTTTTAGTCAATTCTGCAAGACAGACTTTCAGGAAAGGAGGTGGAATAAAAATGAGCTCCTAAATCTTAATCCCAGATTCTGGAAGATATATTCCTCAAACCATCGGACAAGAGAAGGTGGTGCTGGTCCTTCACGAGTCACTCTAATCTGTTCAGAAAGCCTATATATAAAGTCTTAATATATAGTATTTCACAATACTTCATGGTATTCTAATTAAATAATTTTTTGGAATCTTAGATCTCTCAGAACCTGACACATTGTAATTCTGAGACTCCAGGAAAGTGGCAGTTCTGTAAAATGTTGGCGCTGGAGACTAAATGCTCACTGATAGTTTCACACCTAATTCACTTAACACACACACACACACACACACACACACACACACACACACACACACACACAGACACATTACCCACAGTGACAGAGGGACAGAGTGACATCAGATGTATGATAGTTTTTTAATTTTCTATCATCCATATAGTGTTGTATAGTCATGAAACCATGCATATTTCCTCAGAATGACTTGTCTTCTATGTGTACATTTTTTTGAAGTGTTTAGAAGCTGCACTTAAAAAAAGTAAAGACATTTACCGGTTACTTTTTTATTGTTATTTCAAAAAATCACCACGACAAGACCATTCAAGCCATTCAAAATTCATCCGCACCTGTACTGTTAGATACATTCTTTAAACAGTGGTAAAAGAGGATGTGGTGCTGATCCTTCAACAGTCACTCAAAACCTATCTGTCCATAAAGCCTATAAAGAATTATTATTAATATACAGTTCACAATACTTCAGCTTGTTATTCTAATTAAGTGAGTGTCATTTTATCAGTAAAATACATAAAATTCATATTATTTTTCTTTGAAAGATTTCTATAAATGATTTAAATCATACTTGTTTCTACAATAATTATTTAAAAGTAATCCTATAGCTCCATCTGGTGGCCATTATTGGTACTAAGAATTGCCAGCTTGATTTATATGTTATGATAGTTTTAATTTTATGCTGGCTCTTGAAAATGATAAAGCTATGAAACTTACTGTGCTTCCTTCAAATGATGACTTCTACGTATATAAAAAATTATGAAGAGTTGGAATTAAAAATTTTAAAGATATAGTAAAATAACTATTGTATTTTTTTTTATGTTACTTTAATAAATCGCTATGGCCACACCATTTAAGGTATCCTAAACCCATTCGAAATTTAACATCTTCAGTATATTGGCTTCATGTTAAAAAAGTTTGGTGTGAACTACTTGTGTCTTCTTGGAGGAGTATGAATTCATTTACAGGCTGAGTTTATCATAAATCCACAATAACATTTCTGAGTTCTGTATCAATCTGTGTTGTTTGTTTATTTTTTTTTTATTTTTTTTTTTCATAGGAAGATAACTGACCCTTTATTCTCCTTTTTAATAAATGTGCTTATAGAACAAGAACAAGCTATTTATAGCTGTATTTATAAACTGCTTACTACTGACTATTAATATTGGGACAAGGCTTTATAAAGCATGAACTGACTATTTACTAATGAGTGCAGTTATTATAA
The DNA here is from genome assembly GCF_023724105.1 of Carassius gibelio. Taxonomy (NCBI): domain Eukaryota; kingdom Metazoa; phylum Chordata; class Actinopteri; order Cypriniformes; family Cyprinidae; genus Carassius; species Carassius gibelio. The sequence continues at coordinate 17,662,546 of NC_068396.1, forward strand.
AGTGTTATCAATGCATTTGCTAATGTTAACAAATTAGACATTATTTTACAGTGTTATCAAATCCCTTAAATGATTTTTAAGTGTTTTGTAATGATTTTATTGACCTACAAGCATTTGTGAAAGTTCTGCTTGCATTACAGCTTAGTCTTGATCTGTGAGCTGAACAGATTTACTGTTACATCCATGAGATTATGTAAATTCAAATAAATATCATGTCACAGGATGTCAGAGGTCAGTATCAAATTAGTTTGAAATTATTATTTGCAGCACAAATAAGGTTTTTTAGGATTTTTAAAAATCCCTAAAACTGTCAGAAAAGGATAAGGCCTAAGATTTCTATGTGAGTGGCTAAATTTGTTTGTTTTTATAACTATAATGCATAAACTATGAAACTATACAAAATGTATAAAAAAGTACAAGTTATTGTTTTCCAATGTTTTTTATTTATTTATTTATTTATTTTTTTGGATTTACATTTTAAAAAATTAGCCTAAGGCAATCATTTTAAACAGCTTGAATAAAACCTGTCAATATTTATTATAGACCACTATAACTGTGTATAATCTAACAAACAAGTTTATTATGAAAATAAAAGCGTGTACACCGGATAAATTGGACGATAAAGAAATTGCTAACAATAGTATACAATAGTTTTTAGGCGTTTAGATGCAGAAATGGAAAAATAAAATGTAAAATAAAATGTAATTGATTTAATTAAATATAGATTAAGTCTTGTTAGAGCAAAATAATAAATAGATACGTACACACATTAAACAAGCAGCCAAGATGAATGAGTTTAATTTTTTATATAGATTAAAATTGAAGACAGAAGCAGCTGGTATGCGGTCACTTAATATTAAATTCCAGTAGATCCACTTTAGATTTATTTCTCAACAGTTTATGTTCACGTGGCTGTTTTCGTTTATATTAGCCAAGCTATTATGTATTTTGAAATAATCTTGTCCTTGAAGTGTTCGTTCTTACGACGAAAGGCAGAATCCTGCAGCTCGAGAGATATATGTTATTCTGCCAGTCGCGCTTTCAAATAGTCTTGCACACTTAAACGGGTCACAAAAGACCTGCATTTAGCTCGTGTTGTGTTATAATGGATGTATTGTGTGCATTTATGGCAATAATTTATTTTAAAAAGCTCTTAAACAAGAATAAATTCGTTAGTTTTGAAATTGTGACACTGTGCGCGCTGATCAGAGGCAGTGATTTCAGATATAGGCAGCCGCGAATATATCATTTTCACACAAACAGTTCAAAAACATCTTAATTTAGCTCTTGGTGTGCTCTAATTGGTGAATTGTGTGATATCGCTGCAATACTTTATTTTTAAAAGCTTTAAAACAGGAATAAATTCGTTTTTTCTGAGCTCTTTACTCCAGACGCTCGTGGTCACAGCGGTGATTCATCTCTCCTATTTCTCACGTATCTCTGGCCAGAAATAATTTATCCATGAGCCCTGAACCGGTAATAATCATATATGTTGGTTTAGCTTGTCAGTGTGAATTAAATCTAAGTATTTATTTGTATTTTAACCGATTTAAAAATGAAACTAAAAGAGAGTCTCCTCCCTTTCAGTCGAATTTCCCTTTCAGGAATTGAACCTGTAGGGGCGCATTTTCTCTCAGACAATGTAAGTCTCAGCACATAATACTCAAACAGAGGGACAGAGTGAGATGAGATGTCTGACAGTTTTTTAATTTTCTGTTATCCATACAGTGTTGTAAAGTCATTAAACTATGCATATTTACTCAGAATAACTTTTTTTCTGTATGAAAAAAGGTTTTGAAGTGTTTGGAATTTAAAAATGCAGGAAAATTAATAGTTCCATCTTTATTGTCATTTAAAAAAATCACCACGACAAAACCATCCAAGCTATCCAAAACCCATTCACAATTTAAGTTCCTCAATGTTTTTTCAACATGTACACCAAGTTTGGTGTGTATAGTGTTACTCTCCTCTGAGCAGTATGCATTAATTCACAGCTAAATGTAAAAAACAATCCACATTCAAATCAAAATAGCCGACTTCCTGTTGGTCGTAGCTGATGACTGTGAATTAGAAAGTTGTCCGTCTTGATAAGAACAATTTTTGTACTGAGTTTGGTGTCTGTAGCTAAAACTAACCCCCTCACTTTTGACAAAAGGTGGCGCTATAGAGTGCCTCTTCCACGCCCTCTTATGAACTTTTGCCAGTGTCTAGCTGTCACTAATACTGATATGTGTTCTGAGTTTGATGAAATTCTAAGCATGTTATATGCCTCAAAATCACCTGAGAAGTATTCCAGTTTGACATGTTGCCACGGCAACAATATTTTTAGATATCAATATCCCCCCAGCAGATTTATATCGGCTGTGTTTTAACATTATTCTGATGAAGTTTGAAGCAAATCGAGTAAAAATAAGATGCTGAATTCAAAGCATTTTGAAAATGACACACTTCCTGCTGCCAGTTGGTGGCGCTATAACTTTGACTCCTAATAGTCACATATATGCGATCGACATCATACAATGAATAATCTGATGAAGTTTGATTAAAATTAGGAAATGTATGTGGATGGTATTAGACACTTCCTGTTTCTCAATTCTCGCCATAAATTAAACGCCTCGCTACAAGCAAACCGTTCGAGATATCAAAAATCCCCTGGCAATTTTTCATCCCCAATGTCTTGAGATCATGTTGACCGAGTTTGGTGGCAATCGAGTAAAAAACCTATGACAAGTATATCAAATTCCAGAGCATGCGCTTTTTACATAACTCTAAATAGCTGACTTCCTGTTGGGCGGAGCCTATGACATGCAATACGCAAGTTGTTCGGCACGATGAGATCTATATGTGTACTGAGTTTCATATTAATACGTGTAAGTATGTGTGAGCTATACATCAATATTAATGACTGTGTTCCAGGGGGCGCCGTAGAGCCCCTGTGCCACGCCCGGGTCCCAACCTCTGCAGGCTCCTAAAGGCCACAGATCCAAAGGTGTGTGCAAATTTCCAAGAGTTTTTGAGTATGTTAAGGACTCCAAAAGCCCCCACAACTTTGACGACAAATATGAATAATAAACCCTAAATAGCCAACTTCCTGTTGGGCGGAGCCTATGATATGCAATACGAAAGTTGTTTGTATTGATGAGTTCTATATGTGTACCGAGTTTCGTATGTCTACGTACAAGTATGTATGATATATGGCCCTCCATATTCCAGGGGGCGCTGTAGAGCCCCTGTGCCACGCCCGTGTATCAGTCTCTGCCCGGCCCTAATGGCCGCAGGTTCCAATGTGTGTGCCAATTTTCAAGACTTTTTAAGCATGTTAAGGGCCCCAAAAGCCCCCGTAACGTTAGAAAAAAAAAAAAAAAAAAATAATAATAATAATAATAATAAAAAATAATCCTAAGGAAAACAATAGGGCTCTCGCCCTCCAGGCTTGAGCCCTAATAATAAAAAAATATAGCTGCAAGCAGCGATGGCGGGCTCAAGCCACCAATGCCATCACCACCCCGGTGGCATCAGGTAAACTGTGCCCAGCGGGCACATGCATTCACAATATCCCTCTGGCAGTGAGGTTTTAAAGGATAGAGGGGAGCGTAGAGGGGAGCGTGCATTTGCAGTGGCTGGGCCACGACTCTGGAATACCCTGCCTTTAGAGATCAGACTGGCCCCTTCCTTGTCTATTTTTAAATCTTTGCTAAAACCTTTTTTATTTTCCTTAGTGTACTGACTACTGTGTTATGCTACATTTTGAAATGGGTGGTTTTAAATTTTTTGTCTGGTCTATTTTTATGTATGTGTAATATTCTTGCTCTTATGTTAAAGCACTTTGGTCAGCCAGGAGGCTGTTGTAAATGCGCTATACAAATAAATTGAACTTGAACTAGAACTTGAACTTGATATGGCAGTTAAAGGGTTAATCCGAATCATCTAGACTTTAAAATCACATTCACAGAACAATATATATATATATATATATATATATATATATATATATATATATATATATAACTTTAGTAACACTTTACAATAAGATTTCATTTATAAACATTATGTTAACATGAACAATATTTATATAGCATTCATTCATGTCAGTTAATATTCCAAACTTAAACATTAAAACATTGTTTTATTGTGATTTTTTTCCAAGCACATTTTACCAATTCCAAACCATATCAATCTTAATAACTACCATTATTTTTTATTTAATCATTTATGAGTGCTATACAATAGTCCAGGAAAGCTGGAAGAGAAAAACAGGTCAAGAAGAACTGACAAAAGAATTGCAAAAGAATTAGGAATTAATGTGAAGATTAATTTTTAGTCAATTCTGCAAGACAGACTTTCAGGAAAGGAGGTGGAATAAAAATGAGCTCCTAAATCTTAATCCCAGATTCTGGAAGATATATTCCTCAAACCATCGGACAAGAGAAGGTGGTGCTGGTCCTTCACGAGTCACTCTAATCTGTTCATTAAGCCTATATATAAAGTCTTAATATATAGTATTTCACAATACTTCATGGTATTCTAATTAAATAATTTTTTGGAATCTTAGATCTCTCAGAACCTGGCACATTGTAATTCTGAGACTCCAGGAAAGTGGCAGTTCTGTAAAATGTTGGCGCTGGAGACTAAATGCTCACTGATAGTTTCACACCTAATTCACTTAAAACACACACAAACACACACACACAGTGACAGAGGGACAGAGTGACATCAGATGTATGTTTTTTAATTTTCTGTCATCCATATAATGTTGTATAGTCATGAAACTATGCATATTTCCTCAGAATGACTTGTCTTCTATGTGTACATTTTTTTTTGAAGTGTTTAGAAGCTGCACTTTTTTTTACTGGTTCCTTTTTTACTATTATTTCAAAAAACATCACGGCAAAACCATTCAAGCTATCCAAAATTCATTCACACCTGTTCTGTAAGATTAATTCTTTAAACAGTGGTAAAAGAGGATGTGGTGCTGATCCTTCAAGAGTCACTCAAAACGTATCTGTCCATAAAGCCTATAAAGAATTATTCTTAATATACAGTTCAAAATACTTCAGCTTGTTATTCTAATTAAGTGAGGGTCATTTTATCAGTAAAATATATACAATTCATTTTTTTTTTTAAAGATTTCTATAAATGATTTAAATCATACTCGTTTCTACAATAATTATTTAAAAGTAATCCTATAGCTCCCTCTGGTGGCCATTATAGGTACTAAGAATTGCAAGCTTGATTTATAAGTTATGATAGTTTTAATTTTATGCTGGCTCTTGAAAGTGATAAAGCTATGAAACTTACTGTGCTTCCTTCAAATGATGACTTCTACGTATATAAAAAATTATGAAGATTTAGAATGAAAAATTGTAAAGATATAGTAAAATAACTATTGTATTTTTTATGTTACTTTAATAAATCTCTATGGCAACACCATTTAAGCTATCCTAAACCCATTCACAATTTAACATCTCAGTATATTGGCATCATGTTGAAAAAGGAGTATGGAGTAGTATGAGTAGGAGTATGAATTCATTTGCAGGCTTTATCATAAATCCACAATAACATTTCTGAGTTCTGTATCAATCTGTGTTGTTGTTTGTTTATTTTTATCTTTTATTTTTCATAGGAAGATAACTTACTCTCATTTTTAATAAATGTGCTTATAAACCAAGGACAAGCTATTTATAGCTGTATTTATAAACTGCTTACTACTGACTATTAATATTGGGACAAGGCTTTATAAAGCATGAACTGACTATTTAATAATGAGTGCAGTTATTATAAAGTGTTATCAATGAATTTGCTAATGTTAACAAATTAGACATTATTTTACAGTGTTATCAAATCCTTAAATGACTCATAAGCATTTGTGAAAGTTCTGCTTGTATTACAGCTTAGTATTGATCTGTGAGCTGAACAGATTTACTGTTACATCCATGAGATTATGTAAATTAAAATAAATATAATGTCACAGGATGTCATAGGTCAGTATCAAATGAGTTTGAAATTATTATTTGCAGCACAAATAAGGTTTTTTTAGGATTTTTAAAAATCCCTAAAACTGTCAGAAAAAGGTTAAGGCCTAAGCTATTTCTATGTGAGTGGCTAATTTTATTTTTGTTTTTATAATTGTAATACACAAACTATGAAATTATACAAAATGTATAAAAAGATAAATAAATAAATACGCACACATTAAAAAAGCAGCCAAGTCGAATGAGTTTCCTTTTTTATATAGATTAAAATTGAAGACAGAAGCAAGTGGTAAATGTGGTCACTTTAATATTCAAATCCAGTAGATCCAGTTTATGTTCACGTGGCTGTTTTCGTTTATAGTCGCCAAGCTATTATGTGTTTTGAAATAATCTTGTCCGTGATGTGTTCGGTCTTACGACGAAAGCCAGAATCCTGCAGCTCGAGAGATATGTTATTCTGCCAGTCGCGCTTTCAAATAGTCTTGCACACTTAAACAGGTCACAAACACCTGTATTTAGCTCTTGTAGTGTTACAATGGGTTTATTGTGTGCATTTGTGGTAATATTTTATTTAAAAAAGCTCTTAAACAAGAATAAATTCGTTTGTTTTGAGCTGGACACTGTACGCGCTGATCGGAGGCGGTGATTTCAGATAGGCAGCTGCAAATATTTCATTTTCACACAAACAGTTCAAAAACATCTTAATTTAGCTCTTGGTGTGTTCTAATTGGTTGATTGTGTGATATCGCTGTAATAATTTATTTTTAAAAGCTTTAAAACAGGAATAAATTCGTTTTCTCTGAGCTCTTTACTCCAGACGCTCGTGATCACAGCGGTGATTCATCTCTCCTATTTCTCACGTATCTCTGGCCAGAAATAATTTATCCATGAGCCCTGAACCGGTAATAATCAGATATGTTGGTTTAGCTTGTCAGTGTGAATTAAATCTAAGTATTTGTTTGTATTTTTAACCGATTTAAAAGTGAAAGTAAAAGTCCGGCAATTGAACCTGTAGGGGCGCTATTTCTCTCAGACAATGGAAGTCTGAAGCACATATACTCAAACAGAGGGACAGAGTGAGATGAGATGTCTGACAGTTTTTTAATTTTCTGTTATCCATACAGTGTTGTAAAGTCGTGAAACTATGCATATTTCCTCAGAATGACTTTTTCATCTGTATGAAAAAATTATTTGACGTGTTTGGAAGCTGCAATTTAAAAATACAATAATGATTCCCTTTGTAAGGTCATTTAAAAAAATCACCACGGCAAAACCATTCAAGCTATCCAAAATCCATTCACAATTTAAGTTCCTATCAGAAATACTGATGTGTGTTCAGAGTTTTGTGAAATTCTAAGTATGTTATTTGCCTCAAAATCACCTGAGAAGTATTCCAGTTTGACATGTTGCCACGGCAACAATTTTTTAGATATCAATATCCCCCTTGCAGATTTATATCAGCTGTGTTTTAACATTATTCTGATGAAGTTTGAAGCAAATCGAGTAATAATAAGATGCTGAATTCAAATCATTTTGAAAATGACACACTTCCTTCTGCCAGTTGGTGGCGCTATAACTTTGACTCCTAATAGTCACATATATGCGATCGACATTATACAACGAATAATCTGATGAAGTTTAATTAAAATCAGGAAATGTATGTGGATGGTATTAGACACTTCCTGTTTCTCATTTCTCGCCATAATTTCAACGCCTCGCCACGAGCAAACCGTTTGAGATATCAAAAATCCCCTGGCAATTTTTCATCCCCAGTGTCTTGAGATCATGTTGACCGAGTTTGGCGGCAATCGAGAAAAAAAACCTATGACAAGTATTTCAAATTCCAGAGCATGCGCTTTTTACATAACTCTAAATAGCTGACTTCCTGTTGGGTGGAGCCTATGACATGCAATACGAAAGTTGTTCGGCACGATGAGATCTATATGTGTACTGAGTTTCATATTAATACGTGCAAGTATGTGTGAGCTATACATCAACATTTCTGACTGTGTTCCAGGGGGCGCCGTAGAGCCCCTGTGCCACGCCCGGGTCCCAGCCTCTGCAGGCTCCTAAAGGCCACAGATTCCAAAGTGTGCGCAAATTTTCAAGAGTTTTTGAGTATGTTAAGGACCCCAAAAGCCCCCACAACTTTGACGAAAAATTTGAATACTAAACCCTAAATAGCCAACTTCCTGTTGGGCGGAGCCTATGATATGCAATACAAAAGTTGTTTGGATTGATGAGATTTATATGTGTACCGAGTTTCATTCGTCTACGAGCAAGAATGTATGATATATGGCCCTCCATATTCCAGGGGGCGCTGTAGAGCCCCTGTGCCACGCCCGTGTATCAGTCTCTGCCCAGCCCTAATGGCCGCAGGTTCCAATCTGTGTGCCAATTTTCAAGACTTTTTAAGCACGTTAAGGGCCCCAAAAGCCCCCGAGACGTTGGAAAAAAATAATAATAATAATAATAATAATAATAATAATAAAAAATAATCCTAAGGAAAACAATAGGCCTCTCGCCCTTTGGGCTTGAGCCCTAATAATCCTAAGGAAAACAATAGGCCTCTCGCCCTTTGGGCTTGAGCCCTAATAATAATAATAATAAAAAATAATCCTAAGGAAAACAATAGGCCTCTCGCCCTTTGGGCTTGAGCCCTAATAATAATAATAAAAAATAATCCTAAGGAAAACAATAGGCCTCTCGCCCTTTGGGCTTGAGCCCTAATAATCCTAAGGAAAACAATAGGCCTCTCGCCCTTTGGGCTTGAGCCCTAATAACAAATAATCCTAAGGAAAACAATAGGGCTCTCGCCCTCCAGGCTTGAGCCCTAATAACAATAATAAAAATACAAATTTTTTTTTTTCCTGATTATTAAAGGGATGATTAGGTCTCTCTCTCTCTCTCTCTCTGCCAGACAGCCCCTCCCTACAGTCCACACACACTGTCACAGTCACCAACCCCCTCACACTCCCCCTCCCTCTCCCCCTCCCTTCCCTCACACAGACAGGGTGGCCAGAGTGAGATCATGTCAGTTGAGAAGTCTGACAGTTTTTTAATTTTCTTTTATCCATACAGTGTTGTAAAGTCGTGAAACTATGCATATTTCCTCAGAATGATTTGATCTTTGTATAAAAAAATGCTTCGAAGTGTTTGGAAGCTGCAATTTAAACATACAAGCCAATTAATGATTCCCTTTTTAGTTCTGTGTTTGTTTATTTTTTTATTTATTTTTTTTTATTTTGGAAGATAACAGCCTTTAATCTCCTCTAAATTAATGTGCATATAAACTATGAACAATTTAATTATAGCTGTATTTATAAAATGCTTAATAAAATATTAATTTTGGGAGAAGGATATATAAAGCATGAACTGGCTATTTACTAATGCTTAGCTAGGAGTGCAGCTATTATGAAGTGTTACCAATGCATTTACTAATGTTAACAATTGAGAAATTATTTTAAAGTGTTACCAAATCCTTAAATAATTTAAAAGTGTTTTGTTATGATTTCATTAACCTTTAAGCATTTGTGAAATAGTTCTGCTTGCATCACAGCTTAGTCTTGATCTGTGAGCTGAACAGTTTTACTGTTACATCCATGAGATTATGTAAATTCAAATAAATGTCATGTCACAGGGTGTCAGAGGTCAGTATCAAATGAGTTTGAAATTATTATTTGCAGCTAAAATAGGTATTTTTTGAATTTTTTTTAATCCCTGAAACTGTCAGAAAAGGATAAGGCCTAAGATATTTCTTAAGCTGTAATGAAAACAGCACAATTAGCAACAACAAGAAAAAATTAACAATTTAAAATAACATTTTTTTTCTGGTGATTAAAGATATGTTTAAGTCCCTCTCTCTCTCCCTGTCTTGTCTGCCACTCACCTCACACCTCACACCTCTCCCCCACTCACACTCACACACACACACACAGTCAGCACGCATACATTCCTCACACAGAGTGACAGAGTGAGATCAGATGTCTGACAGTTTTTTATTTTTCTTTTAATCATACAGTGCTGTAAAGTCATGAAACTATGCATATTTCCTCAGAATCACTGGTTTTCTAAATGAAAAATGTTTTTTAAAGGTTTGGAAGCTGCAATTTAAAAATACAAGACGATTAATGTTTCACTTTTTACTGTTATTTCAAAAAATCACCACGACAAAACCGTTCAAGCTATCCAAAATTCATTCGCAATTTAAGTTCCTCAATGTTTTTTCTTAATGTAGACAAAGTTTGGTGTGTATAGTGTACTTCCCCTGGGAGGAGTATGCATTAATTCACAAAAGAAAATTCCCAAAAATCCATATTCAAGTCAAAATAGCCAACTTCCTGTTGGTCATAGCTTATGACTGCGAATTAGAAAGTTGTCCGTCTTGATAAGAACAATTTATGTACCAAGTTTGGTGTCTGTAGCTAAAACTAACCCCCCCACTTTTGACAAAAGGTGGCGCTATAGAGTGCCTCTTCCACGCCCTTTTAAAAGCTTTTGCCATGGTCTAGCTATCTTTAATACTGATATCTGTTTCGAGTTTCATGGAAATCTGAGCTAGTTATCTGCCTAAAAATCACCAGAACAGAACATTCAAGTTTGACACGTTGCCATGGCAACACTATATTAGATATAAATATCCCCACGACAGATTTTCTTCGGCCGTGTTTTGTCATTATTCTGATGAAGTTTGAAGCAAATCAAGTAAAAATAAGATGCTGAATTCAAAGCGTTCTGAAAATGATTCACTTCCTGCTGCCAGTTGGTGGCGCTATAACTTTGACTCCTAATAGTCACATATATACGATCGGTATCATACAACGAACAAACCAATTAAGTTTGATCAAATTCAGCAAATGTATGTGGATGTTATTATACATTTCCTGTTTCTCATTTCTCGCCATAATTTCAACGCCTCGCCACGGGCAAACCGTTTGAGATATCAAAAATCTCTTCGCAATTTAGCATCCCCAATGTCTTGAGATCGTGTTCACCGAGTTTTGTGTTGAACGGGTGGAGTTCCTCAGAGGAGTATATCAAATTCCAGAGCATGTGTTTTTCATAAAACCCTAAATAGCCAACTTCCTGTTGGGCGGAGCTTATGACATACAGTGTGAAAGTTGTTTGGTTTGATGAGTTATATATATGTACCAAGTTTCATATGTATACATGCAAGTATGCATGATATATGGCCCTCGGTACTACAGGGGGCGCTGTAGAGCCCCTGTGCCACGCCCGTGTATCAGACTCTGCCCGGCCCTAATGGCCGCAGGTTCCAAGGTGTGTGCCAATTTTCAAGAGTTTTTGAGCATGTTAAGGGCCCCAAAAGCCCCCGAAACCTTGAAGAAAAATAATAATAATAATAATAATAACAAATAATCCTAAGGAAAACAATAGGGCTCTCGCCCTCCAGGCTTGAGCCCTAATAACAATAATAAAAATACAAATTTTTTTTTTTCCTGATTATTAAAGGGATGATTAGGTCTCTCTCTCTCTCTCTCTCTGCCAGACAGCCCCTCCCTACAGTCCACACACACTGTCACAGTCACCAACCCCCTCACACTCCCCCTCCCTCTCCCCCTCCCTTCCCTCACACAGACAGGGTGGCCAGAGTGAGATCATGTCAGTTGAGAAGTCTGACAGTTTTTTAATTTTCTTTTATCCATACAGTGTTGTAAAGTCGTGAAACTATGCATATTTCCTCAGAATGATTTGATCTTTGTATAAAAAAATGCTTCGAAGTGTTTGGAAGCTGCAATTTAAACATACAAGCCAATTAATGATTCCCTTTTTAGTTCTGTGTTTGTTTATTTTTTTATTTATTTTTTTTTATTTTGGAAGATAACAGCCTTTAATCTCCTCTAAATTAATGTGCATATAAACTATGAACAATTTAATTATAGCTGTATTTATAAAATGCTTAATAAAATATTAATTTTGGGAGAAGGATATATAAAGCATGAACTGGCTATTTACTAATGCTTAGCTAGGAGTGCAGCTATTATGAAGTGTTACCAATGCATTTACTAATGTTAACAATTGAGAAATTATTTTAAAGTGTTACCAAATCCTTAAATAATTTAAAAGTGTTTTGTTATGATTTCATTAACCTTTAAGCATTTGTGAAATAGTTCTGCTTGCATCACAGCTTAGTCTTGATCTGTGAGCTGAACAGTTTTACTGTTACATCCATGAGATTATGTAAATTCAAATAAATGTCATGTCACAGGGTGTCAGAGGTCAGTATCAAATGAGTTTGAAATTATTATTTGCAGCTAAAATAGGTATTTTTTGAATTTTTTTTAATCCCTGAAACTGTCAGAAAAGGATAAGGCCTAAGATATTTCTTAAGCTGTAATGAAAACAGCACAATTAGCAACAACAAGAAAAAATTAACAATTTAAAATAACATTTTTTTTCTGGTGATTAAAGATATGTTTAAGTCCCTCTCTCTCTCCCTGTCTTGTCTGCCACTCACCTCACACCTCACACCTCTCCCCCACTCACACTCACACACACACACACAGTCAGCACGCATACATTCCTCACACAGAGTGACAGAGTGAGATCAGATGTCTGACAGTTTTTTATTTTTCTTTTAATCATACAGTGCTGTAAAGTCATGAAACTATGCATATTTCCTCAGAATCACTGGTTTTCTAAATGAAAAATGTTTTTTAAAGGTTTGGAAGCTGCAATTTAAAAATACAAGACGATTAATGTTTCACTTTTTACTGTTATTTCAAAAAATCACCACGACAAAACCGTTCAAGCTATCCAAAATTCATTCGCAATTTAAGTTCCTCAATGTTTTTTCTTAATGTAGACAAAGTTTGGTGTGTATAGTGTACTTCCCCTGGGAGGAGTATGCATTAATTCACAAAAGAAAATTCCCAAAAATCCATATTCAAGTCAAAATAGCCAACTTCCTGTTGGTCATAGCTTATGACTGCGAATTAGAAAGTTGTCCGTCTTGATAAGAACAATTTATGTACCAAGTTTGGTGTCTGTAGCTAAAACTAACCCCCCCACTTTTGACAAAAGGTGGCGCTATAGAGTGCCTCTTCCACGCCCTTTTAAAAGCTTTTGCCATGGTCTAGCTATCTTTAATACTGATATCTGTTTCGAGTTTCATGGAAATCTGAGCTAGTTATCTGCCTAAAAATCACCAGAACAGAACATTCAAGTTTGACACGTTGCCATGGCAACACTATATTAGATATAAATATCCCCACGACAGATTTTCTTCGGCCGTGTTTTGTCATTATTCTGATGAAGTTTGAAGCAAATCAAGTAAAAATAAGATGCTGAATTCAAAGCGTTCTGAAAATGATTCACTTCCTGCTGCCAGTTGGTGGCGCTATAACTTTGACTCCTAATAGTCACATATATACGATCGGTATCATACAACGAACAAACCAATTAAGTTTGATCAAATTCAGCAAATGTATGTGGATGTTATTATACATTTCCTGTTTCTTATTTCTCGCCATAATTTCAACGCCTCGCCACGGGCAAACCGTTTGAGATATCAAAAATCTCTTCGCAATTTAGCATCCCCAATGTCTTGAGATCGTGTTCACCGAGTTTTGTGTTGAACGGGTGGAGTTCCTCAGAGGAGTATATCAAATTCCAGAGCATGTGTTTTTCATAAAACCCTAAATAGCCAACTTCCTGTTGGGCAGAGCTTATGACATGCAGTGTGAAAGTTGTTTGGTTTGATGAGTTATATATATGTACCAAGTTTCATATGTATACATGCAAGTATGCATGATATATGGCCCTCGGTACTACAGGGGGCGCTGTAGAGCCCCTGTGCCACGCCCGTGTATCAGACTCTGCCCGGCCCTAATGGCCGCAGGTTCCAAGGTGTGTGCCAATTTTCAAGAGTTTTTGAGCATGTTAAGGGCCCCAAAAGCCCCCGAAACCTTGAAGAAAAATAATAATAATAATAATAATAACAAATAATCCTAAGGAAAACAATAGGGCTCTCGCCCTCCAGGCTTGAGCCCTAATAATAAAATATAGCTGCAAGCAGCGATGGCGGGCTCAAGCCACCAATGCCATCGCCACCCCGGTGGCATCAGGTAAACTGTGCCCAGCGGGCACATGCATTCACAATATCCCTCTGGCAGTGAGGTTTTAAATGATATGGCAGTTAAAGGGTTAATCCGAATCATCTAGACTTTAAAATCACATTCACAGAACAATATATATATATATATATATATATATATATAACTTTAGTAACACTTTACAATAAGATTTCATTTATAAACATTATGTTAACATGAACAATATTTATATAGCATTCATTCATGTCAGTTAATATTCCAAATTAAACATTAAAACATTGTTTTATTGTGATTTTTTTCCAAGCACATTTTACCAATTCCAAACCATATCAATCTTAATAACTACCATTATTTTTTATTTAATCAATTATGAGTGCTATACAATAGTCCAGGAAAGCTGGAAGAGAAAAACAGGTCAAGAAGAACTGACAAAAAGAATTGCAAAATAATTAGGAATTAATGTGAAGATTAATTTTTTGTCAATTCTGCAAGACAGACTTTCAGGAAAGGAGGTGGAATAAAAATGAGCTCCTAAATCTTAATCCCGGATTCTGGATGATATATTCCTCAAACCATCGGACAAGAGGAGGTGGTGCTGGTCCTTCACGAGTCACTCTAATCTGTTCATTAAGCCTATATATAAAGTCTTAATATATAGTATTTCACAATACTTCATGGTATTCTAATTAAATAATTTTTTGGAATCTTAGATCTCTCAGAACCTGGCACATTGTAATTCTGGAGACTACAGGAAAGTGGCAGTTCTGTAAAATGTTGGCGCTGGAGACTAAATGCTCCCTGATAGTTTCACACCTAATTCACTTAACACACACACAAACACACACACACACACACACACATTAACCACAGTGACAGAGGGACAGAGTGACATCAGATGTATGATAGTTTTTTAATTTTCTATCATCCATATAATGTTGTATAGTCATGAAACTATGCATATTTCCTCAGAATGACTTGTCTGCTATGTGTACATTTTTTTGAAGTGTTTAGAAGCTGCACTTTAAAAAAAATAAAAGACATTTACTGGTTACTTTTTTACTGTTATTTCAAAAAATCACCACGCAAAATCATTCAAGCTATCCAAAATTCATTCACACCTGTTCTGTAAGATAAATTCTTTAAACAGTGGTAAAAGAGGATGTGGTGCTGAACCTTCAAGAGTCACTCAAAACGTATCTGTCCATAAAGCTTATAAAGAATTATTCTTAATATTCAGTTCACAATACTTCAGCTTGTTATTCTAATTAAGTGAGGGTCATTTTATCAGTAAAATACATAAAATACATATTATTTTTCTTTGAAAGATTTCTATAAATGATTTAAATCATACTTGTTTTACAATAATTATTTAAAAGTAATCCTATAGCTCCATCTGGTGGTCATTATTGGAACTAAGAATTGCAAGCTTGATTTATAAGTTATGATAGTTTTAATTTTATGCTGGCTCTTGAAAATGATAAAGCTATGAAACTTACTGTGCTTCCTTCAAATGATGACTTCTACGTATATAAAAAATTATGAAGAGTTGGAATGAAAAATTTTCAAGATATAGTAAAATAACGATTGTATTTTTTTATGTTACTTTAATAAATCGCTATGGCCACACCATTTAAGGTATCCTAAACCCATTCGCAATTTAACATCTTCAGTATATTAGCTTCATGTTAAAAAAGTTTGCTGTGAACTTGTGTCTTCTTGGAGGAGTATGAATTCATTTACAGGCTGATTTTATCATAAATCCACAATAAAATTTCTGAGTTCTGTATCAATCTGTGTTGTTGTTTTTTTTTTTTTTTTTTTTTTTTTTTTTTCATAGGAAGATAACTGACCCTTTACTCTCCTTTTTAATAAATGTGCTTATAAACCAAGAACAAGCTTTTTATAGCTGTATTTATGAACTGCTTACTACTGACTATTAATATTGGGACAAGGCTTTATAAAGCATGAACTGAATATTTACTGTTTGAGTTTGAAATTATTATTTGCAGCACAAATAAGGTTTTTTAGGATTTTTAAAAATCCCTAAAACTGTCAGAAAAGGATAAGGCCTATAAGATTTTATGTGAGTGGCTAAATTTATTTGTTTTTATAACTATAATGCATAAACTATGAAATTATACAAAATGTATAAAAATGTACAACAGTTATTCTTTTCCAATGTTTTTTATTTATTTATTTATTTATTTATTTATTTTTTATTTACATTTCAAAAAATTTGCCTACTGCAATCATTCTAAACAGCTTGAATTAAACCTGTCAATATTTATCATAGACCACTGTAACTGTGTATAATCTAACAAACAAGTTTATTATGAAAATAAAAGTGTGTACACCAGATAAATTGGACGATAAAGAAATTGCTAACAATAGTATAATAGAGCATGTTTTAGGTTTTTAGGCGTTTAGATGCAGAAATGGACAAATCAAATGTAAAATAAAATGTAATTGATTTAATTAAATATAGATTAATTCTTGTTAGAGCAAAATAATAAATAAATAAATAAATAAATACGTACACACATTAAAAAAAGCAGCCAAGATGAATGAGTTTCATTTTTTATATAGATCAAAATTGAAGACAGAAGCAGCTGGTATATGCGGTCACTTAATATTAAAATCCAGTAGATCCACTTCAGATTTATTTCTCAACAGTTTATGTTCACGTGGCTGTTTTCGTTTATATTCGCCAAGCTATTATGTATTTTGAAATAATCTTGTCCGTGATGTGTTCGTTCGTACGACGAAAGCCAGAATCCTGCAGCTCGAGAGATATATGTTATTCTGCCAGTCGCGCTTTCAAATAGTCTTTCACACTTAAACGGGTCACAAACACCTGCATTTAGCTCTTGTTGTGTTACAATGGGTTTATTGTGTGCATTTGTGGTAATATTTTATTTAAAAAAGCTCTTAAACAAGAATAAATTCGTTTGTTTTGAGCTCGACACTGTACGCACTGATTGGAGGTGGTGATTTCAGATAGGCAGCCACAAATATTTCATTTTCACACAAACAGTTCAAAAACATCTGAATTTAGCTCTTGGTGTGTTCTAATTGGTTGATTGTGTGATATCGCTGTAATAATTTATTTTTAAAAGCTTTAAAACAGGAATAAATTCGTTATTCTGAGCTCTTTACTCCAGACGCTGGTGATCACAGCGGTGATTCATCTCTCCTATTTCTCACGTATCTCTGGCCAGAGATAATTTATCCATGAGCCCTAAACCGGTAATAATCAGATATGTTGGTTTAGCTTGTCAGTGTGAATTAAATCTAAGTATTTATTTGTATTTTTAACCGATTTAAAAGTGAAAGTAAAAGTCCGGTAATTGCACCTGTAGGGGCGCAATTTCTCTCAGACAACGGAAGTCTGAAGCACATATACTCAAACAGAGGGACAGAGTGAGATGAGATGTCTGACAGTTTTTTTAATTTTCTGTTATCCATACAGTGTTGTAAAGTCGTGAAACTATCCATATTTACTCAGAATGACTTTTTTTTTCTGTATGAAAAAAGGTTTTGAAGTGTTTGGAATTTAAAAATGCAGGACAATTAATAATTCCATTTTTACTGTCATTTAAAAAAAATCACCACGACAAAACCGTTCAAGCTATCCAAAATCCATTGGCAATTTAAGTTGTTTAAAATGTTTTGGCATCATGTAGACAAAGTTTGGTGTGTATAGTGTTACTCTCCTCTGAGCAGTATGCATTAATTCACAGCTAAATGTAAAAAGAAATCCACATTCAAATCAAAATAGCTGACTTCCTGTTGATCGTAGCTGATGACTGTGAATTAGAAAGTTGTCCGTCTTGATAAGAACAATTTTTGTACCGCGTTTGGTGTCTGTAGCTAAAACTAACCCCCCCACTTTTGACAAAAGGTGGCGCTATAGAGTGCCTCTTCCACGCCCTCTTATGAACTTTTGCCAGTGTCTAGTTATCATAAATACTGATATGTGTTCTGAGTTTGATGAAATTCTAAGCATGTTATATGCCTCAAAATCACCTGAGAAGTATTCCAGTTTAACATGTTGCCACGGCAACAATATTTTTAGATATCAATATCCCCCCAGCAGATTTATATCGGCTGTGTTTTAACATTATTCTGATGAAGTTTGAAGCAAATCGAGTAAAAATAAGATGGTGAATTCAAAGCATTTTGAAAATGACACACTTCCTGCTGCCAGTTGGTGGCGCTATAACTTTGACTCCTAATAGTCACATATATGCAATCGACATTATACAACGAATAATCTGATGAAGTTTGATTATAATCAGGAAATGTATGTGGATGGTATTAGACACTTCCTGTTTCTCAATTCTCGCCATAATTTCAACGCCTCGCCACGAGCAAACCGTTCGAGATATCAAAAATCCCCTGGCAATTTTTCATCCCCAATGTCTTGAGATCATGTTGACCGAGTTTGGTGGCAATCGAGTAAAAAACCTATGACAAGTATATCAAATTCCAGAGCATGCGCTTTTTACATAACTCTAAATAGCTGACTTCCTGTTGGGCGGAGCCTATGACATGCAATACGCACGTTTTTTGGCACAATGAGATCTATATGTGTACTGAGTTTCATATTAATACGTGCAAGTATGTGTGAGCTACACATCAACATTTATGACTGTGTTCCAGGGGGCGCCATAGAGCCCCTGTGCCACGCCCGGGTCCCAGCCTCTGCAGGCTCCTTAAGCCCACAGATTCCAAAGTGTGCGCAAATTTTCAAGAGTTTTTGAATATGTTAAGGACCCCAAAAGCCCCCACAACTTTGACGACAAATATGAATAATAAACCCCAAATAGCCAACTTCCTGTTGGGCGGAGCCTATGATATGCAATACGAAAGTTGTTTGTATTGATGAGTTCTATATGTGTACCGAGTTTCGTATGTCTATGTGCAAGTATGTATGATATATGGCCCTCCATATTACAGGGGGCGCTGTACAGCCCCTGTGCCACGCCCGTGTATCAGTCTCTGCCCGGCCCTAATGGCCGCAGGTTCCAATGTGTGTGCCAATTTTCAAGACTTTTTAAGCATGTTAAGGGCCCCAAAAGCCCCCGAAACCTTGAAGAAAAATAATAATAACAAATAATCCTAAGGAAAACAATAGGGCTCTCGCCCTCCAGGCTTGAGCCCTAAATATAGCTGCAAGCAGCGATGGCGGGCTCAAGCCACCAATGCCATCACCACCCCGGTGGCATCAGGTAAACTGTGCCCAGCGGGCACATGCATTCACAATATCCCTCTGGCAGTGAGGTTTTAAAGGATAGAGGGGAGCGTAGAGGGGAGCGTGCATTTGCAGTGGCTGGGCCACGACTCTGGAATACCCTGCCTTTAGAGATCAGACTGGCCCCTTCCTTGTCTATTTTTAAATCTTTGCTAAAAACTTTTTTATTTTCCTTAGTGTACTGACTTCTGTGTTATGCTACATTTTGAAATGGGTGGTTTTAAATTTTTTGTCTGGTCTATTTTTATGTATGTGTAATATTCTTGCTCTTATGTTAAAGCACTTTGGTCAGCCAGGAGGCTGTTGTAAATGCGCTATACAAATAAATTGAACTTGAACTAGAACTTGAACTTGATATGGCAGTTAAAGGGTTAATCCGAATCATCTAGACTTTAAAATCACATTCACAGAACAATATATATATATATATATATATATATATATATATATATATATATATATATATATATATATATAAAACTTTAGTAACACTTTACAATAAGATTTCATTTATAAACATTATGTTAACATGAACAATATTTATATAGCATTTAACTTAAACATTAAAACATTGTTTTATTGTGATTTTTTTCCAAGCACATTTTACCAATTCCAAACCATATCAATCTTAATAACTACCATTATTTTTTATTTAATCATTTATGAGTGCTATACAATAGTCCAGGAAAGCTGGAAGAGAAAAACAGGTCAAGAAGAACTGACAAAAGAATTGCAAAAGAATTAGGAATTAATGTGAAGATTAATTTTTAGTCAATTCTGCAAGACAGACTTTCAGGAAAGGAGGTGGAATAAAAATGAGCTCCTAAATCTTAATCCCAGATTCTGGAAGATATATTCCTCAAACCATCGAACAAGAGAAGGTGGTGCTGGTCCTTCACGAGTCACTCTAATCTGTTCATTAAGCCTATATATAAAGTCTTAATATATAGTATTTCACAATACTTCATGGTATTCTAATTAAATAATTTTTTGGAATCTTAGATCTCTCAGAACCTGACACATTGTAATTCTGAGACTCCAGGAAAGTGGCAGTTCTGTAAAATGTTGGCGCTGGAGACTAAATGCTCACTGATAGTTTCACACCTAATTCACTTAAAACACACACAAACACACACACACAGTGACAGAGGGACAGAGTGACATCAGATGTATGTTTTTTAATTTTCTGTCATCCATATAATGTTGTATAGTCATGAAACTATGCATATTTCCTCAGAATGACTTGTCTTCTATGTGTACATTTTTTTGAAGTGTTTAGAAGCTGCACTTTTTTTTACTGGTTCCTTTTTTACTATTATTTCAAAAAATCACCACGACAAAACCATTCAAGCTATCCAAAATTCATTCACACCTGTTCTGTAAGATTAATTCTTTAAACAGTGGTAAAAGAGGATGTGGTGCTGAACCTTCAAGAGTCACTTAAAACTGATCTGTCCATAAAGCCTATTAAGAATTATTCTTAATATACAGTTCACAATACTTCAGCTTGTTATTCTAATTAAGTGAGGGTCATTTTATCAGTAAAATTCCTAAAATACATATTATTTTATTTGAAAGATTTCTATAAATTATTTAAATCATACTCGTTTCTCCAATAATTATTTAAAAGTAATCCTATAGCTCCCTCTGGTGGCCATTATAGGTACTAAGAATTGCAAGCTTGATTTATATGTTATGATAGTTTTAATTTTATGCTGGCTCTTGAAAATGATAAAGCTATGAAACTTACTGTGCTTCCTTCAAATGAGGACTTCTACTTATATAAAAAATTATGAAGAGTTAGAATGAAAATTTTTAAAGATATAGTAAAATAACTATTGTATTTTTTATGTTACTTTAATAAATCTCTATGGCAACACCATTTAAGCTATCCTAAACCCATTCACAATTTAACATCTCAGTATATTGGCATCATGTTGAAAAAGGAGTATGGAGTAGTATGAGGAGGAGTATGAATTCATTTACAGGCTGATTTTATCATAAATCCACAATAAAATTTCTGAGTTCTGTATCAATCTGTGTTGTTGTTTGTTTATTTTTATCTTTTATTTTTCATAGGAAGATAACTGACCCTTTACTCTCCTTTTTAATAAATGTGCTTATAAACCAAGGACAAGCTATTTATAGCTGTATTTATAAACTGCTTACTACTGACTATTAATATTGGGACAAGGCTTTATAAAGCATGAACTGACTATTTACTAATGAGTGCAGTTATTATAAAGTGTTATCAATGAATTTGCTAATGTTAACAAATTAGACATTATTTTACAGTGTTATCAAATCCTTAAATGACTCATAAGCATTTGTGAAAGTTCTGCTTGCATTACAGCTTAGTATTGATCTGTGAGCTGAACAGATTTACTGTTACATCTATGAGATTATGTAAATTCAAATAAATATAATGTCACAGGATGTCATAGGTCAGTATCAAATGAGTTTGAAATTATTATTTGCAGCACAAATAAGTTTTTTTTAGGATTTTTAAAAATCCCTAAAACTGACAGAAAAAGGTTAAGGCCTAAGCTATTTCTATGTGAGTGGCTAAATTTATTTTTGTTTTTATAATTGTAATACACAAACTATGAAATTATACAAAATGTATAAAAAGGTAAATAAATAAATACGCACACATTAAAAAAGCAGCCAAGTCGAATGAGTTTCCTTTTTTATATAGATTAAAATTGAAGACAGAAGCAAGTGGTAAATGTGGTCACTTTAATATTCAAATCCAGTAGATCCAGTTTATGTTCACGTGGCTGTTTTCGTTTATATTCGCCAAGCTATTATGTATTTTGAAATAATCTTGTCCGTGATGTGTTCGTTCGTACGACGAAAGCCAGAATCCTGCAGCTCCAGAGATATGTTATTCTGCCAGTCGCGCTTTCAAATAGTCTTGCACACTTAAACAGGTCACAAACACCTGCATTTAGCTCTTGTGGTGTTACAATGGGTTTATTGTGTGCATTTGTGGTAATATTTTATTTAAAAAAGCTCTTAAACAAGAATAAATTCGTTTGTTTTGAGCTCGACACTGTACGCGCTGATCGGAGGCGTGATTTCAGATAGGCAGCCACAAATATTTCATTTTCACACAAACAGTTCAAAAACATCTGAATTTAGCTCTTGGTGTGTTCTAATTGGTTGATTGTGTGATATCGCTGTAATAATTTATTTTTAAAAGCTTTAAAACAGGAATAAATTCGTTTTTTCTGAGCTCTTTACTCCAGACGCTCGTGGTCACAGCGGTGATTCATCTCTCCTATTTCTCACGTATCTCTGGCCAGAAATAATTTATCCATGAGCCCTGAACCGGTAATAATCAGATATGTTGGTTTAGCTTGTCAGTGTGAATTAAATCTAAGTATTTATTTGTATTTTTAACCGATTTAAAAGTGAAAGTAAAAGTCCGGGAATTGAACCTGTAGGGGCGCTATTTCTCTCAGACAATGGAAGTCTGAAGCACATATACTCAAACTGAGGGACAGAGTGAGATGAGATGTCTGACAGTTTTTTAATTTTCTGTTACCCGTGTTGTAAAGTCGTGAAACTATCCATATTTACTCAGAATGACTTTTTTTCTGTACGAAAAAAGGTTTTGAAGTGTTTGGAATTTAAAAATGCAGGAAAATTAATAATTCCATTTTTACTGTCATTTAAAAAAATCACCACGACAAAACCGTTTAAGCTATCCAAAATCCATTGGCAATTTAAGTTGTTTAAAATATTTTGGCATCATGTAGACAAAGTTTGGTGTGTATAGTGTTACTCTCCTCTGAGCAGTATGCATTAATTCACAGCTAAATGTAAAAAAAAATCCACATTCAAATCAAAATAGCTGACTTCCTGTTGATCGTAGCTGATGACTGTGAATTAGAAAGTTGTCCGTCTTGATAAGAAAAATTTTTGTACCGAGTTTGGTGTCTGTACCTAAAACTAACCCCGCCACTTTTGACAAAAGGTGGCGCTATAGAGTGCCTCTTCCACGCCCTCTTATGAACTTTTGCCAGTGTCTAGTTATCATAAATACTGATATGTGTTCTGAGTTTGATGAAATTCTAAGCATGTTATATGCCTCAAAATCACCTGAGAATTATTCCAGTTTAACTTGTTGCCACGGCAACAATATTTTTAGATATCAATATCCCCCCAGCAGATTTATATCGGCTGTGTTTTAACATTATTCTGATGAAGTTTGAAGCAAATCGAGTAAAAATAAGATGCTGAATTCAAATCATTTTGAAAATGACACACTTCCTGCTGCCAGTTGGTGGCGCTATAACTTTGACTCCTAATAGTCACATATATGCGATCGACATCATACAACGAATAATCTGATGCAGTTTGATTAAAATCAGGAAATGTATGTGGATGGTATTAGACACTTCCTGTTTCTCATTTCTCGCCATAATTTCAACACCTCGCCACGAGCAAACCGTTCGAGATATCAAAAATCCCCTGGCAATTTTTCATCCCCAATGTCTTGAGATCATGTTGACCGAATTTGGTGGCAATCGGCAAAAAAACCTATGACAAGTATTTCAAATTCCAGAGCATGCGCTTTTTACATAACTCTAAATAGCTGACTTCCTGTTGGGCGGAGCCGAATGACATGCAGTACGAAAGTTGTTCAGCACGATGAGATCTATATGTGTACTGAGTTTCATATTAATACGAGCAAGTATGTGTGAGCTATACATCAACATTTATGACTGTGTTCCAGGGGGCGCCATAGAGCCCCTGTGCCACGCCCGGGTCCCAGCCTCTGCAGGCTCCTAAAGGCCACAGATTCCAAAGTGTGCGCAAATTTTCAAGAGTTTTTGAGTATGTTAAGGACCCCAAAAGCCCCCACAACTTTGACGAAAAATATGAATACTAAACCCTAAATATCCAACTTCCTGTTGGGCGGAGCCTATGACATGCAGTACAAAAGTTGTTTGGTTTGATGAGATCTACATGTGTACCGAGTTTCGTGTGTCTACGTGCAAGTATGTATGATATATGGCCCTCAGTATTCCAGGGGGCGCTGTAGAGCCCCTGTGCCACGCCCGTGTATCAGTCTCTGCCCGGCCCTAATGGCCGCAGGTTCCAATGTGTGTGCCAATTTTCAAGACTTTTTAAGCATGTTAAGGGCCCCAAAAGCCCCCGAAACCTTGAAGAAAAATAATAATAAATATAGCTGCAAGCAGCGATGGCGGGCTCAAGCCACCAATGCCATCACCACCCCGGTGGCATCAGGTAAACTGTGCCCAGCGGGCACATGCATTCACAATATCCCTCTGGCAGTGAGGTTTTAAAGGATAGAGGGGAGCGTAGAGGGGAGCGTGCATTTGCAGTGGCTGGGCCACGACTCTGGAATACCCTGCCTTTAGAGATCAGACTGGCCCCTTCCTTGTCTATTTTTAAATCTTTGCTAAAAACTTTTTTATTTTCCTTAGTGTACTGACTACTGTGTTATGCTACATTTTGAAATGGGTGGTTTTAAATTTTTTGTCTGGTCTATTTTTATGTATGTGTAATATTCTTGCTCTTATGTTAAAGCACTTTGGTCAGCCAGGAGGCTGTTGTAAATGCGCTATACAAATAAATTGAACTTGAACTAGAACTTGAACTTGATATGGCAGTTAAAGGGTTAATCCGAATCATCTAGACTTTAAAATCACATTCACAGAACAATATATATATATATATATATATATATATATAACTTTAGTAACACTTTACAATAAGATTTCATTTATAAACATTATGTTAACATGAACAATATTTATATAGCATTCATTCATGTCAGTTAATATTCCAAACTTAAACATTAAAACATTGTTTTATTGTGTTTTTTTTCCAAGCACATTTTACCAATTCCAAACCATATCAATCTTAATAACTACCATTATTTTTTATTTAATCATTTATGAGTGCTATACAATAGTCCAGGAAAGCTGGAAGAGAAAAACAGGTCAAGAAGAACTGACAAAAGAATTGCAAAAGAATTAGGAATTAATGTGAAGATTAATTTTTAGTCAATTCTGCAAGACAGACTTTCAGGAAAGGAGGTGGAATAAAAATGAGCTCCTAAATCTTAATCCCAGATTCTGGAAGATATATTCCTCAAACCATCGGACAAGAGAAGGTGGTGCTGGTCCTTCACGAGTCACTCTAATCTGTTCATAAAGCCTATATATAAAGTCTTAATATATAGTATTTCACAATACTTCATGGTATTCTAATTATTCTAGGTATTCTAATTATAAACCAAGGACAAGCTATTTATAGCTGTATTTATAAACTGCTTACTACTGACTATTAATATTGGGACAAGGCTTTATAAAGCATGAACTGACTATTTACTAATGAGTGCAGTTATTATAAAGTGTTATCAATGAATTTGCTAATGTTAACAAATTAGACATTATTTTACAGTGTTATCAAATCCTTAAATGACTCATAAGCATTTGTGAAAGTTCTGCTTGCATTACAGCTTAGTATTGATCTGTGAGCTGAACATGTCATAGGTCAGTATCAAATGAGTTTGAAATTATTATTTGCAGCACAAATAAGTTTTTTTTAGGATTTTTAAAAATCCCTAAAACTGACAGAAAAAGGTTAAGGCCTAAGCTATTTCTATGTGAGTGGCTAAATTTATTTTTGTTTTCATAATTGTAATACACAAACTATGAAATTATACAAAATGTATAAAAAGGTAAATAAATAAATACGCACACATTAAAAAAGCAGCCAAGTCGAATGAGTTTCCTTTTTTATATAGATTAAAATTGAAGACAGAAGCAAGTGGTAAATGTGGTCACTTTAATATTCAAATCCAGTAGATCCAGTTTATGTTCACGTGGCTGTTTTCGTTTATATTCGCCAAGCTATTATGTATTTTGAAATAATCTTGTCCGTTATGTGGTCGTTCTTACGACGAAAGGCAGAATCCTGCATCTCGAGAGAGATATGTTATTCTGCCAGTCGCGCTTTCAAATAGTCTTGCACACTTAAACAGGTCACAAACACCTGCATTTAGCTCTTGTAGTGTTACAATGGGTTTATTGTGTGCATTTGTGGTAATATTTTATTTAAAAAAGCTCTTAAACAAGAATAAATTCGTTTGTTTTGAGCTCGACACTGTACGCGCTGATCGGAGGCGGTGATTTCAGATAGGCAGCCACAAATATTTCATTTTCACACAAACAGTTCAAAAACATCTGAATTTAGCTCTTGGTGTGTTCTAATTGGTTGATTGTGTGATATCGCTGTAATAATTTATTTTTAAAAGCTTTAAAACAGGAATAAATTCGTTTTCTCTGAGCTCTTTACTCCAGACGCTCGTGGTCACAGCGGTGATTCATCTCTCCTATTTCTCATGTATCTCTGGCCAGAAATAATTTATCCATGAGCCCTGAACCCGGTAATAATCAGATATGTTGGTTTAGCTTGTCAGTGTGAATTAAATCTAAGTATTTATTTGTATTTTTAACCGATTTAAAAGTGAAAGTAAAAGTTCGGGAATTGAACCTGTAGGGGCGCAATTTCTCTCAGACAATGGAAGTCTGAAGCACATATACTCAAACAGAGGGACAGAGTGAGATGAGATGTCTGACAGTTTTTTAATTTTCTGTTATCCATACAGTGTTGTAAAGTCGTTAAACTATGCATATTTCCTCAGAATGACTTTTTCATCTGTATGAAAAAATTCTTTGACGTGTTTGGAAGCTGCAATTTAAAAATACAATAATGATTCCCTTTGTAAGGTCATTTAAAAAAATCACCACGGCAAAACCATTCAAGCTATCCAAAATCCATTCACAATTTAAGTTCCTATCAGAAATACTGATGTGTGTTCAGAGTTTTGTGAAATTCTAAGTATGTTATTTGCCTCAAAATCACCTGAGAAGTATTCCAGTTTGACATGTTGCCACGCCAACAATTTTTTAGATATCAATATCCTCCTTGCAGATTTATATCGGCTGTGTTTTAACATTATTCTGATGAAGTTTGAAGCAAATCGAGTAATAATAAGATGCTGAATTCAAATCATTTTGAAAATGACACACTACCTTCTGCCAGTTGGTGGCGCTATAACTTTGACTCCTAATAGTCACATATATGCGATCGACATCATACAACGAATAATCTGATGAAGTTTGATTAAAATCAGGAAATGTATGTGGACGGTATTAGACACTTCCTGTTTCTCATTTCTCGCCATAATTTCAACGCCTCGCCACGAGCAAACCGTTCGAGATATCAAAAATCCCCTGGCAATTTTTCATCCCCAGTGTCTTGAGATCATGTTGACCAAGTTTGGCGGCAATCGAGAAAAAAACCTATGACAAGTATTTCAAATTCCAGAGCATGCGCTTTTTACATAACTCTAAATAGCTGACTTCCTGTTGGGTGGAGCCTATGACATGCAATACGAAAGTTGTTCGGCACGATGAGATCTATATGTGTACTGAGTTTCATATGAATATGTGCAAGTATGTGTGAGCTATACATCAACATTTCTGACTGTGTTCCAGGGGGCGCCGTAGAGCCCCTGTGCCACGCCCGGGTCCCAGCCTCTGCAGGCTCCTAAAGGCCACAGATTCCAAAGTGTGCGCAAATTTTCAAGAGTTTTTGAGTATGTTAAGGACCCCAAAAGCCCCCACAACTTTGACGAAAAATTTGAATACTAAACCCTAAATAGCCAACTTCCTGTTGGGCGGAGCCTATGATATGCAATACAAAAGTTGTTTGGATTGATGAGATTTATATGTGTACCGAGTTTCATTCGTCTACGAGCAAGAATGTATGATATATGGCTCTCCATATTCCAGGGGGCGCTGTAGAGCCCCTGTGCCACGCCCGTGTATCAGTCTCTGCCCGGCCCTAATGGCCGCAGGTTCCAATCTGTGTGCCAATTTTCAAGTCTTTTTAAGCACGTTAAGGGCCCCAAAAGCCCCCGAGACGTTGAAAAAAAAAAAAAAAAAAATAATAATAATAAAAAATAATCCTAAGGAAAACAATAGGCCTCTCGCCCTTTGGGCTTGAGCCCTAATAACAAATAATCCTAAGGAAAACAATAGGGCTCTCGCCCTCCAGGCTTGAGCCCTAAATATAGCTGCAAGCAGCGATGGCGGGCTCAAGCCACCAATGCCATTGCCACCCCGGTGGCATCAGGTAAACTGTGCCCAGCGGGCACATGCATTCACAATATCCCTCTGGCAGTGAGGTTTTAAAGGATACGGCAGTTAAAGGGTTAATCCGAATCATCTAGACTTTAAAATCACATTCACAGAACAATATATATATTAGTAACACTGTACAATAAGATTTCATTTATAAACATTATGTTAACATGAACAATATTTATATAGCATTCATTCATGTCAGTTAATATTCCAAACTTAAACATGAAAACATTGTTTTATTGTGATTTTTTTCCAAGTACATTTTACCAATTCCAAACCATATAAATCTTAATAACTACCATTATTTTTTATTTAATCATTTATGAGTGCTATACAATAGTCCAGGAAAGCTGGAAGAGAAAAACTCCTTATATTCATGTGTGCAGAATTATTAGGCATGTTTTCTTTTACAGATGAAATGCGCTAAAATAGACTTTTAACTCAAACTGTAAGGTCGAAAATTATGAAATACCCATGAGAAATATCAAACATAAATGCAATACAGAAATGGATAAGTTAAGACTTGACCATTGTACAAAAAATACTGACTGGGTCATGAGGTCAGAAAAGAAGAAGAAAAAAGCAGGTCAAGAAGAACTGACAAAAAGAATTGCAAAATAATTAGTAATTAATGTGAAGATTAATTTTTAGTCAATTCTGCAAGACAGACTTTTCAGGAAAGGAGGTGGAATAAAAATGAGCTCCTAAATCTTAATCCTGGATTCTGGAAGATATATTCCTCAAACCATCGAACAAGAGGAGGTGGTGCTGGTCCTTCACGAGTCACTCTAATCTGTGCATAAAGCCTATATATAAAGACTTAATATATAGTATTTCACAATACTTCATGGTATTCTAATTAAATCATTTTTTGGAATCTTAAGTCTCTCAGAGTCCGACACCGAGTAATTCTGGAGACTCCAGGAAAGTGGCAGTTCTGTAAAATGTTGGCGCTGGAGACTAAATGCACCCTGATAGTTTCACACCTAATTCACTTAACACACACACACACACACATTACCCACAGTGACAGTGGGACTGAGTGACATCAGATGTATGATAGTTTTTTTTTAATTTTCTATCATCCATATAGTGTTGTATAGTCATGAAACTATGGTCATGAGACCAGTCATTCTGAAGAAATATGCCTCAGAATGACTGGTCTTCTATGTGTACATTTTTTTTTTAAAGTGTTTAGAAGCTGCACTTTAAAAAAATAAAAAGACATTTACTGGTTCCTTTTTTACTATTATTTCAAAAAACATCACGGCAAAACCATTCAAGCTATCCAAAATTCATTCACACCTATTCTGTAAGATTAATTCTTTAAACAGTGGTAAAAGAAGATGTGGTGCTGAACCTTCAAGAGTCACTCAAAACGTGATCTGTCCATAAAGCCTATAAAGAATTATTCTTAATATACAGTTCAAAATACTTCAGCTTGTTATTCTAATTAAGTGAGGGTCATTTTATCAGTAAAATATATACAATTCATTTTTTTTTTAAAGATTTCTATAAATGATTTAAATCATACTCGTTTCTACAATAATTATTTAAAAGTAATCCTATAGCTCCCGCTGGTGGCCATTATAGGTACTAAGAATTGCAAGCTTGATTTATAAGTTATGATAGTTTAAATTTTATGCTGGCTCTTGAAAGTGATAAAGCTATGAAACTTACTGTGCTTCCTTCAAATGAGGACTTCTACTTATATAAAAAATTATGAAGATTTAGAATGAAAAATTGTAAAGATATAGTAAAATAACTATTGTATTTTTTTATGTTACTTTAATAAATCTCTATGGCAACACCATTTAAGCTATCCTAAACCCATTCACAATTTAACATCTCAGTATATTGGCATCATGTTGAAAAAGGAGTATGGAGTAGTATGAGTAGGAGTATGAATTCATTTGCAGGCTTTATCATAAATCCACAATAAAATTTCTGAGTTCTGTATCAATCTGTGTTGTTGTTTGTTTATTTTTATCTTTTATTTTTCATAGGAAGATAACTTACTCTCATTTTTAATAAATGTGCTTATAAACCAAGGACAAGCTATTTATAGCTGTATTTATAAACTGCTTACTACTGACTATTAATATTGGGACAAGGCTTTATAAAGCATGAACTGACTATTTAATAATGAGTGCAGTTATTATAAAGTGTTATCAATGAATTTGCTAATGTTAACAAATTAGACATTATTTTACAGTGTTATCAAATCCTTAAATGACTCATAAGCATTTGTGAAAGTTCTGCTTGTATTACAGCTTAGTATTGATCTGTGAGCTGAACAGATTTACTGTTACATCCATGAGATTATGTAAATTAAAATAAATATAATGTCACAGGATGTCATAGGTCAGTATCAAATGAGTTTGAAATTATTATTTGCAGCACAAAAAAAGTTTTTTTAGGATTTTTAAAAATCCCTAAAACTGTCAGAAAAAGGTTAAGGCCTAAGCTATTTCTATGTGAGTGGCTAATTTTATTTTTGTTTTTATAATTGTAATACACAAACTATGAAATTATACAAAATGTATAAAAAGATAAATAAATAAATACGCACACATTAAAAAAGCAGCCAAGTCGAATGAGTTTCCTTTTTTATATAGATTAAAATTGAAGACAGAAGCAAGTGGTAAATGTGGTCACTTTAATATTCAAATCCAGTAGATCCAGTTTATGTTCACGTGGCTGTTTTCGTTTATAGTCGCCAAGCTATTATGTGTTTTGAAATAATCTTGTCCGTGATGTGTTCGTTCGTACGACGAAAGCCAGAATCCTGCAGCTCGAGAGATATGTTATTCTGCCAGTCGCGCTTTCAAATAGTCTTGCACACTTAAACAGGTCACAAACACCTGCATTTAGCTCTTGTTGTGTTACAATGGGTTTATTGTGTGCATTTGTGGTAATATTTTATTTAAAAAAGCTCTTAAACAAGAATAAATTCGTTAGTTTTGAGCTGGACACTGTACGCGCTGATCGGAGGCGGTGATTTCAGATAGGCAGCTGCAAATATTTCATTTTCACACAAACAGTTCAAAAACATCTTAATTTAGCTCTTGGTGTGTTCTAATTGGTTGATTGTGTGATATCGCTGTAATAATTTATTTTTAAAAGCTTTAAAACAGGAATAAATTCGTTTTCTCTGAGCTCTTTACTCCAGACGCTCGTGATCACAGCGGTGATTCATCTCTCCTATTTCTCACGTATCTCTGGCCAGAAATAATTTATCCATGAGCCCTGAACCGGTAATAATCAGATATGTTGGTTTAGCTTGTCAGTGTGAATTAAATCTAAGTATTTGTTTGTATTTTTAACCGATTTAAAAGTGAAAGTAAAAGTCCGGGAATTGAACCTGTAGGGGCGCTATTTCTCTCAGACAATGGAAGTCTGAAGCACATATACTCAAACAGAGGGACAGAGTGAGATGAGATGTCTGACAGTTTTTTTAATTTTCTGTTATCCATACAGTGTTGTAAAGTCGTGAAACTATGCATATTTCCTCAGAATGACTTTTTCATCTGTATGAAAAAATTCTTTGACGTGTTTGGAAGCTGCAATTTAAAAATACAATAATGATTCCCTTTGTAAGGTCATTTTAAAAAATCACCACGGCAAAACCATTCAAGCTATCCAAAATCCATTCACAATTTAAGTTCCTATCAGAAATACTGATGTGTGTTCAGAGTTTTGTGAAATTCTAAGTATGTTATTTGCCTCAAAATCACCTGGGAAGTATTCCAGTTTGACATGTTGCCACGCCAACAATTTTTTAGATATCAATATCCCCCTTGCAGATTTATATCGGCTGTGTTTTAACATTATTCTGATGAAGTTTGAAGCAAATCGAGTAATAATAAGATGCTGAATTCAAATCATTTTGAAAATGACACACTTCCTTCTGCCAGTTGGTGGCGCTATAACTTTGACTCCTAATAGTCACATATATGCGATCGACATCATACAACGAATAATCTGATGAAGTTTGATTAAAATCAGGAAATGTATGTGGACGGTATTAGACACTTCCTGTTTCTCATTTCTCGCCATAATTTCAACGCCTCGCCACGAGCAAACCTTTCGAGATATCAAAAATCCCCTGGCAATTTTTCATCCCCAGTGTCTTGAGATCATGTTGACCGAGTTTGGCGGCAATCGAGAAAAAATCCTATGACAAGTATTTCAAATTCTAGAGCATGCGCTTTTTACATAACTCTAAATAGCTGACTTCCTGTTGGGTGGAGCCTATGACATGCAATACGAAAGTTGTTCGGCACGATGAGATCTATATGTGTACTGAGTTTCATATGAATATGTGCAAGTATGTGAGAGCTATACATCAAAATTTTTGACTGTGTTCCAGGGGGCGCCGTAGAGCCCCTGTGCCACGTCCGGGTCCCAGCCTCTGAAGGCTCCTAAAGGCCACAGATTCCAAAGTGTGCGCAAATTTTCAAGAGTTTTTGAGTATGTTAAGGACCCCAAAAGCCCCCACAACTTTGACGAAAAATTTGAATACTAAACCCTAAATAGCCAACTTCCTGTTGGGCGGAGCCTATGATATGCAATACAAAAGTTGTTTGGATTGATGAGATTTATATGTGTACCGAGTTTCATACGTCTACGAGCAAGAATGTATGATATATGGCCCTCCATATTCCAGGGGGCGCTGTAGAGCCCCTGTGCCACGCCCGTGTATCAGTCTCTGCCCGGCCCTAATGGCCGCAGGTTCCAATCTGTGTGCCAATTTTCAAGACTTTTTAAGCACGTTAAGGGCCCCAAAAGCCCCCGAGACGTTGGAAAAAAAAAAAAAAAAAAAAAATAATAATAATAATAATAAAAAATTATCCTAAGGAAAACAATAGGCCTCTCGCCCTTTGGGCTTGAGCCCTAATTAAAGCTGCAAGCAGCGATGAACGGGCCCTCGCACCCGGGCTCACCGGCAGCGAGTGGCTTTAGTAAATAGGTGAGCGGTGAGAAATATGCATTTAAACTCATAAATATAAGTGGAATAAATCAAAGTTATTCCATATATGTGCCAATCTTCCTGTTGCCAGCAGGTGGCACTATCCTTATAATGGAATATTGGCCTTCAGTTGTGTTCAGGGCAGGACTCTTATCGAACATGTGAAGTTTGGGGAAGATCGAACATTTTATGGCTGAGTTACAACAACTTCCTTTACTGTGGCGAGACAACAAATTTTGTCATGGCGCCATGGACACGCCCTTTAAAAAAAAACAAGATCTGCATAATTTAGCATTGCACATGCCTTTATATTAGACTGACCACAAAAAAAAATAAAAATTAATGTCATACTATTTCTAGGAGCAGTTTGTCGCAGCGTAAAACATGTCACTTCCTGTTGCCAGCAGGTGGCGCTATGACTATAACTGAATATGGGCATGTAGATCTGTTAAGGGCAGAAGTCTTATATAACATGTGAAGTTTGGGGCAGATTGGACATTGTATGACTGAGTTACAGTAACTTCCTTTTTCATGGCGAAACATTGAAATTTGTCAGGCCGCCATGGACACGCCCTTTAACGAAACCTCAAGATCTTCGCAATTTAACATCGTAAAGCCCTTTAGATTTAACTGACCAAGTTTGGTGTTGATCTGAATAAATCTGTAGGAGGAGTTCGTTAAAGTACAACCCTTGAAAATGGCAAAAACAACGCCAATTTTGCAGAGAAAATTCTAAATAACCGACTTCCTGTTGGGATTCGGATTTCGTGTGAAGAGACTTTTTTGTAGGTATTGCTGTGTTACATGTGTATACCGATTTTTGTACATGTACGTGAAACATAGCTAGAGTCGCACTCTGTTGAAAGTGTATAGGTGGCGCTATCGAGCCATTTTGCCACACCTGATGGAATTTTGGCCTTCAGATGTGTTCAGGCCAGGACTCTTATCACACATGTGAAGTTTGGGGAAGATCGGACATTTTATGCCTGAGTTATAACATCTTTTATTCCTATGGCGAGACATCGAACTTCGTGACGGCGCCATGGACACGCCTTTT
The DNA here is from genome assembly GCF_023724105.1 of Carassius gibelio. NCBI lineage: Eukaryota > Metazoa > Chordata > Actinopteri > Cypriniformes > Cyprinidae > Carassius > Carassius gibelio. Next base: position 17,697,070 of record NC_068396.1, read on the forward strand.
AACGAAAACTCAAGATCTTCACAACTTAACATCGCACAGGGCTTTAGATTAGACTGACCACAAAAAATACATTGATGTCATAAAATTTCTAGGAGTAGTTCATCGCAGTGTAAAATATTTCACTTCCTGTTGCCAATAGGTGGCGCTATGACTATAACTGAATATGGGCATGTCAATCTGTTCAGGTCAGGAGACTCATCAAACATGTGAAGTTTGGGGCAGATTGGTCATTGTATGTCTGAGTTATAGCAACTTCCTGTTTCATGGCGAATCATCGAAATTCGCCAGGCCGCCAAGGACACGCCCATTAACGAAAACTCAAAAGCTTCGCAATTTAACATCGCAAAGGCCTTCAGATTAGGCATACCAAATTTGGTGTTGATCTGAGTGAATCTCTAGGAGGAGTTTGTTAAAATACAACGCATGGAAATGACAAAAATGACACAAAATTTGCTCATAATATTAGTAATTACCGACTTCCTGTTGGGTTTCGGATTTTGCTCCAAGAGACTTTTTTGTAGGTATTGGAGAGTTACATGTGTATACCGATTTTCATACATGTACATGAAACGTAGCTCGAGGCGCACACCGTTGAACGTGTATAGGTGGCGCTGTTGAGCCATTTTGCCACACCCACTTCTGAAACCCATATCAGACGTAAATTTTCGCCAGTTCTGAGGTGTGTGCAAAGTTTCATGACTTTTCGAGCATGTTTAGGCCCTCAAAAATGCGATTCATTTTGGAGAAGAAGAAGAATAATAATAATAAATATAGCTGCAAGCAGCGATGGCGGGCTCAAGCCACCAATGCCATAACCCCCCCGTGGCATCAGGTAAACTGTGCCCAGCGGGCACATGCATTCACAATATCCCTCTGGCAGTGAGGTTTTAAAGGATACGGCAGTTAAAGGGTTAATCCGAATCATCTAGACTTTAAAATCACATTCACAGAACAATATATATATATATAACTTTAGTAACACTGTACAATAAGATTTCATTTATAAACATTATGTTAACACGAACAATATTTATATAGCATTCATTCATGTCAGTTAATATTCCAAACTTAAACATGAAAAAAATTGTTTTATCGTGATTTTTTTCCAAGTACATTTTACCAATTCCAAACCATATCAATCTTAATAACTACCATTATTTTTTATTTAATCATTTATGAGTGCTATACAATAGTCCAGGAAAGCTGGAAGAGAAAAACTCCTTATATTCATATGTGTAGAATTATTAGGCTTGTTTTCTTTTACAGATGAAATGCGCTAAAATAGAGTTTTAACTCAAACTGTAAAGTCGAAAATTATGAAATACCCATGAGAAATATCAAACACAAATGCAATACAGAAATGGATAAGTTAAGACTTGACCATTGTACAAAAAATGCTGACTGGGTCATGAGGTCAGAAAAGAAGAAGAAAAAAACAGGTCAAGAAGAACTGACAAAAAGAATTACAAAATAATTAGGAATTAATGTGAAGATTAATTTTTAGTCAATTCTGCAAGACAGACTTTCAGGAAAGGAGGTGGAATAAAAAAGAGCTCCTAAATCTAAATCCCAGATTCTGGAAGATATATTCCTCAAACCATCGGACAAGAGGAGGTGGTGCTGGTCCTTCACGAGTCACTCTAATCTGTTCATTAAGCCTATATATAAAGTCTTAATATATAGTATTTCACAATACTTCATGGTATTCTAATTAAATCATTTTTTGGAATCTTAAATCTCTCAGAGCCTGACACCGAGTAATTCTGGAGACTCCAGGAAAGTGGCAGTTCTGTAAAATGTTGGCGCTGGAGACTAAATGCACCCTGATAGATTCACACCTAATTCACTTAACACACACACACACACATTACCCACAGTGACAATGGAACTGAGTGACATCAGATGTATGATAGTTTTTTAATTTTCTATCATCCATATAGTGTTGAATAGTCATGAAACTATGGTCATGAGACCAGTCATTCTGAGGAAATATGCCTCAGAATGACTGGTCTTCTATGTGTACATTTTTTTGAAGTGTTTAGAAGCTGCACTTTAAAAAAATAAAAAGACATTTACTGGTTCCTTTTTTACTATTATTTCAAAAAATCACCACGACAAAACCATGCAAGCTATCCAAAATTCATTCACACCTGTTGTGTAAGATTATTTCTTTAAACAGTGGTAAAAGAGGATGTGGTGCTGAACTTTCAAGAGTCACTCAAAACGTATCTGTCCATAAAGCCTATAAAGAATTATTCTTAATATACAGTTCACAATACTTCAGCATGTTATTCTAATTAAGTGAGGGTCATTTTATCAGTAAAATACATACAATTCATTTTTTTTTTTTTTTTAAAGATTTCTATAAATGATTTAAATCATACTCGTTTCTACAATAATTATTTAAAAGTAATCCTATAGCTCCCTCTGGTGACCATTATTGGTACTAAGAATTGCAAGCTTGATTTATAAGTTATGATAGTTTTAATTTTATGCTGGCTCTTGAAAATGATAAAGCTATGAAACTTACTGTGCTTCCTTCAAATGATGACTTCTACTTATATAAAAAATTATGAAGAGTTAGAATGAAAAATTTTAAAGATATAGTAAAATAACTATTGTATTTTTTTATGTTACTTTAATAAATCTCTATGGCAACACCATTTAAGCTATCCTAAACCCATTCACAATTTAACATCTCAGTATATTGGCATCATGTTGAAAAAGCAGTATGGAGTAGTATGAGGAGGAGTATGAATTCATTTACAGGCTGATTTTATCATAAATCCACAATAAAATTTCTGAGTTCTGTATCAATCTGTGTTGTTGTTTGTTTATTTTTATCTTTTATTTTTCATAGGAAGATAACTGACCCTTTACTCTCCTTTTTAATAAATGTGCTTATAAACCAAGGACAAGCTATTTATAGCTGTATTTATAAACTGCTTACTACTGACTATTAATGTTGGGACAAGGCTTTATAAAGCATGAACTGACTATTTACTAATGAGTGCAGTTATTATAAAGTGTTATCAATGCATTTGCTAATGTTAACAAATTAGACATTATTTTACAGTGTTATCAAATCCTTAAATGACTCATAAGCATTTGTGAAAGTTCTGCTTGCATTACAGCTTAGTATTGATCTGTGAGCTGAACAGATTTACTGTTACATCCATGAGATTATGTAAATTCAAATAAATATAATGTCACAGGATGTCATAGGTCAGTATCAAATGAGTTTGAAATTATTATTTGCAGCACAAATAATTTTTTTTTTTTAGGATTTTTAAAAATCCCTAAAACTGTCAGAGAAGGATAAGGCCTAAGCTATTTCTATGTGAGTGGCTAAATTTATTTTTGTTTTTATAATTGTAATACACAAACTATGAAATTATACAAAATGTATAAAAAGGTAAATAAATAAATACGCACACATTAAAAAAGCAGCCAAGTCGAATGAGTTTCCTTTTTTATATAGATTAAAATTGAAGACAGAAAGACAGCTGTTTTCGTTTATATTCGCCAAGCTATTTTGAAATAATCTTGTCCGTTATGTGTTCGTTCGTACGACGAAATGCAGAAACCTGCAGCTCGAGAGAAATGTTATTCTGCCAGTCGCGCTTTCAAATAGTCTTGCACACTTAAACTGGTCACAAACACCTGCATTTAGCTCTTGTTGTGTTACAATGGGTTTATTGTGTGCATTTGTGGTAATATTTTATTTAAAAAAGCTCTTAAACAAGAATAAATTCGTTTGTTTTGAGCTCGACACTGTACGCGCTGATCGGAGCGGTGATTTCAGATAGGCAGCCACAAATATTTCATTTTCACACAAACAGTTCAAAAACATCTGAATTTAGCTCTTGGTGTGTTCTAATTGGTTGATTGTGTGATATCGCTGTAATAATTTATTTTTAAAAGCTTTAAAACAGGAATAAATTCGTTATTCTGAGCTCTTTACTCCAGACGCTCGTGATCACAGCGGTGATTCATCTCTCCTATTTCTCACGTATCTCTGGCCAGAAATAATTTATCCTTGAGCCCTGAACCGGTAATAATCAGATATGTTGGTTTAGCTTGTCAGTGTGAATTAAATCTAACTATTTATGTGTATTATTAACCGATTTAAAAGTGAAAGTAAAAGTCCGGTAATTGCACCTGTAGGGGCGCAATTTCTCTCAGACAATGGAAGTCTGAAGCACATATACTCAAACAGAGTGACAGAGTGAGATGAGATGTCTGACAGTTTTTTTATTTTCTGTTATCCATACAGTGTTGTAAAGTCGTGAAACTATCCATATTTACTCAGAATGACTTTTTTTCTGTATGAAAAAAGGTTTGGAAGTGTTTGGAATTTAAAAATGCAGGACAATTAATAATTCCATTTTTACTGTCATTTAAAAAAATCACCACGACAAAACCGTTCAAGCTATCCAAAATCCATTGGCAATTTAAGTTGTTTAAAATGTTTTGGCATCATGTAGACAAAGTTTGGTGTGTATAGTGTTACTCTCCTCTGAGCAGTATGCATTAATTCACAGCTAAATGTAAAAAAAAATCCACATTCAAATCAAAATAGCTGACTCCCTGTTGATCGTAGCTGATGACTGTGAATTAGAAAGTTGTCCGTCTTGATAAGATCAATTTTTGTACCGAGTTTGGTGTCTGTAGCTAAAACTAACCCCCCCACTTTTGACAAAAGGTGGCGCTATAGAGTGCCTCTTCCACGCCCTTTTTTAAAAGCTTTTTCCATTGTCTAGCTATCAAGAATACTAATATGTGTTTTGAGTTTCATGTAAATCTGAGGTTGTTATCTGCCTCAAAATCACCATAACAGAATATTCAAGTTTGACACGTTGCCATGGCAACAATCTATAAGATATCAATATCCCCACAACAGATTTACATCGGCCATGTTTTGTCATTATTCTGATGAAGTTTGAAGCAAATCGAGTAAAAATAAGATGCTGAATTCAAAGCATTTTGAAAATGACACACTTCCTGCTGCCAGTTGGTGGCGCTATAACGTTGACTCTTAATAGTCACATATGTACGATCGGTATCATACATCGAACAAACCGATGAAGTTTGATCAAACTCAGGAAATGTATGTGGATGTTATTAGGCATTTCCTGTTTCTCACTTTTTGCCCTAATTTCAACGCCTCGCCACGGGCAAACCGTTCGAGATATCAAAAATCCCCTCGCAATTTTTCATCCCCAATCTCTTGAGATCATGTTCACCGAGTTTGGTGGCAATCAAGTAAAAAACCTATGACAAGTATATCAAATTCCAGAGCATGCTTTTTTTAAACAGCCATGAATAGCTGACTTCCTGTTGGGCGGAGCCTTTGACATAGAGCGCGAAAGTTGTTCAGCTCAATGAGATCTACAAGTGTACTGAGTTTCATATAAATATATGCAAGTGTGTGTGAGCTATGGTTCAAGATTTCTGACTGTGTTCCAGGGGGCGCTGTAGAGCCCCTGTGCCACGCCCGGGTCCCAGTCTCTGTGGCGTCCTGATGGCCGCAGATTCCAATGTGTGTGCCAATTTTCAAGAGTTTTTGAGCATGTTAAGGCCCCCAAAAACCCCCGGAAGGTTTAATAAAAAATAAAAAAAATAATAATAATAAGAATAATCCTTAGAAGAACAATAGGGCTCTTCGCCCCTTCGGGCTTGAGCCCTAATAATAATAATAATAATAATAATAATAATAATAATAAACGGAGCAATTCCAAGAGGGTCCTCACACCATCGGTGCTCGGGCCCTAATTAAAGCTGCAAGCAGCGATGAACGGGCCCTCGCACCCGGGCTCAACACCAGCGAGTTGCTTTAGTAAAAAGGTGAACGGTGAGAAATATGCATTTAATGTCATAAATATAAGTGGAATATATCAAAGTATATCCCATATATGTGCCAATCTTACCGTTGCCAGCAGGTGGCGCTATCATTATAATGGAATATTGGCCTTCAGGCCAGGACTCTTATCAAACATGTGAAGTTTGGGGAAGATTGAACATTTTATGCTTGAGTTACAACAACTTCTCTTGCTGTGGCAAGACATCAAATTTTGTCATGGCGCCATGGAAACGCCCTTTAACAAAAACTCAAGATCTCCAAAAGTTAACATTGCACAGGCCTTTAGATTAGACTGACCACAAAATATATGTTAATCTCAAAAAAATTATAGGAGTAGTTTGTCGCAGCGTAAAACATGTCACTTCCTGTTGCCAATAGGTGGCGCTATGACTATAACTGAATGTGGGCATGTAGATCTGTTAAGGGCAGAAGTTTTATCTAACATGTGAAGTTTGGGGCAGATTTGACATTGTATGTCTGAGTTACAGCAACTTCCTTTTTCATGGCGAAACATCGAAATTTGTCAGGCCGCCATGGACACGCCCTTTAACGAAATCTAAAGATCTTCGCAATTTAACATCGCAAAGGGCTTGAGATTACACTGACCAAGTTTGGTGTTGATCTGAATAAATCTCTAGGAGGAGTTCGTTAAAGTACAACCCCTGAAAATGGCAAAAACCACGCCAATTTTGCAGAGAAAATTCTAAATAACCAACTTCCTGTTGGGATTCGGATTTCGTGCCAAGAGACTTTTTTGTAGGTATTGCTGTGTTACATGTGTATACCGATTTTTGTACATGTACGTGAAACATAGCTAGAGGCGCACTCTGTTGAAAGTGTATAGGTGGCACTATCGAGCCATTTTGCCACACCTGATGGAATTTTGGCCTTCAGATGTGTTCAGGCCAGGACTCTTATCACACATGTGCAGTTTGGGGAAGATCGGACATTTTATGCCTGAGTTATAACATCTTTTATTCCCATGGCGAGACATCGAACTTCGTGACGGTGCCATGGACACGCCTTTTAACGAAAACTCAAGATCTTCACAACTTAACATCGCACAGGCCTTTAGATTAGACTGACCACAAAAAAGACATTGATGTCATAAAATTTCTAGGAGTAGTTCTTCGCAGCAAAAAATATGACACTTCCTGTTGCCAATAGGTGGCGCTATGACTATAACTGCATATGGGCATGTCAATCTATTCTGTTCCAGAGTCTTATCAACCATGTGAAGTTTGGGGTAGATTGGACATTGTATGTCTGAGTTATAGCAACTTCATTTTTCATGGCGAGTCATCGAAATTCGCCAGGCCGCCACGGACACGCCCTTCAACGAAAACTCAAAATCTTCGCAATTTAACATCGCAAAGGCCTTTAGATTAGGCATACCAAATTTGGTGTTGATTTGAAGAAATCTCTAGGAGGAGTTCGTTAAAATACAATGCATGGAAATGGCAAAAATGACACAAAATTTGCTCATAATATTAAAAATAACTGACTTCCTGTTGGGTTTCGAATTTTGCTCCAAGAGTCTTTTTTGTAGGTATTGATGTGTTACATGTGTGTACCAATTTTCATACATGTACGTGAAATGTAACTCGAGGCGCACACCGCTGAACGTGCATAGGTGGCGCTGTCGAGCCATTTTACCACGCCCACTTCTGAAACCCATATCAGACGTAAATTTTCGCCAGTTCGGAGGCGTGTGCAAAATTTGGTGACTTTTTGAGCATGTTTAGGCCCTCAAAAATGTGATTCATTTTGGAGAAGCGGAATAATAATAATAATAAACGGAGCAATTCCAATAGGGTCCTCACACCATCGGTGCTCGGGCCCTAATTAAAGCTGCAAGCAGCGATGAACGGGCCCTCGCACCCGGGCGCACCGCCATCGTGTGGCTTTAGTAAAAAGGTGAACGTTGAGAAATATGCATTTAATGTCCTGAATATAAGTGGAATATATCAAAGTATATCCCATATATGTGCCAATCTTACCGTTGCAAGCAGGTGGCGCTATCATTATAATGGAATATTGGCCTTCAGATGTGTTCAGGCCAGGACTCTTATCAAACATGTGAAGTTCGCGGAAGATTTAACATTTTATGCTTGAGTTACAATAACTTCTCTTGCTGTGGCAAGATATCAAATTTTGTCATGGCGCCATGGAAACGCCCTTTAACAAAAACTCAAGATCTCCAAAAGTTAACATTGCACAGGCCTTTAGATTAGACTGACCACAAAATATATGTTAATCTCAAAAAAATTATAGGAGTAGTTTGTCGCAGCGTAAAACATGTCACTTCCTGTTGCCAATAGGTGGCGCTATGACTATAACTGAATGTGGGCATGTAGATCTGTTAAGGGCAGAAGTTTTATCTAACATGTGAAGTTTGGGGCAGATTGGACATTGTATGTCTGAGTTACAGCAACTTCCTTTTTCATGGCGAAACATCGAAATTTGTCAGGCCGCCATGGACACGCCCTTTAACGAAATCTAAAGATCTTCGCAATTTAACATCGCAAAGGGCTTAAGATTACACTGACCAGGTTTGGTGTTGATCTGACTAAATCTCTAGGAGGAGTTCGTTAAAGTACAACCCCTGAAAATGGCAAAAACAACGCCAATTTTGCAGAGAAAATTCTAAATAACCAACTTCCTGTTGGGATTCGGATTTCGTGCCAAGAGACTTTTTTGTAGGTATTGCTGTGTTACATGTGTATACCGATTTTTGTACATGTACGTGAAACATAGCTAGAGGCGCACTCTGTTGAAAGTGTATAGGTGGCACTATCGAGCCATTTTGCCACACCTGATGGAATTTTGGCCTTCAGATGTGTTCAGGCCAGGACTCTTATCACACATGTGCAGTTTGGGGAAGATCGGACATTTTATGCCTGAGTTATAACATCTTTTATTCCCATGGCGAGACATCGAACTTCGTGACGGTGCCATGGACACGCCTTTTAACGAAAACTCAAGATCTTCACAACTTAACATCGCACAGGCCTTTAGATTAGACTGACCACAAAAAAGACATTGATGTCATAAAATTTCTAGGAGTAGTTCTTCGCAGCAAAAAATATGACACTTCCTGTTGCCAATAGGTGGCGCTATGACTATAACTGCATATGGGCATGTCAATCTATTCTGTTCCAGAGTCTTATCAACCATGTGAAGTTTGGGGTAGATTGGACATTGTATGTCTGAGTTATAGCAACTTCATTTTTCATGGCGAGTCATCGAAATTCGCCAGGCCGCCACGGACACGCCCTTCAACGAAAACTCAAAATCTTCGCAATTTAACATCGCAAAGGCCTTTAGATTAGGCATACCAAATTTGGTGTTGATTTGAAGAAATCTCTAGGAGGAGTTCGTTAAAATACAATGCATGGAAATGGCAAAAATGACACAAAATTTGCTCATAATATTAAAAATAACTGACTTCCTGTTGGGTTTCGAATTTTGCTCCAAGAGTCTTTTTTGTAGGTATTGATGTGTTACATGTGTGTACCAATTTTCATACATGTACGTGAAATGTAACTCGAGGCGCACACCGCTGAACGTGCATAGGTGGCGCTGTCGAGCCATTTTACCACGCCCACTTCTGAAACCCATATCAGACGTAAATTTTCGCCAGTTCGGAGGCGTGTGCAAAATTTGGTGACTTTTTGAGCATGTTTAGGCCCTCAAAAATGTGATTCATTTTGGAGAAGCGGAATAATAATAATAATAAACGGAGCAATTCCAATAGGGTCCTCACACCATCGGTGCTCGGGCCCTAATTAAAGCTGCAAGCAGCGATGAACGGGCCCTCGCACCCGGGCGCACCGCCATCGTGTGGCTTTAGTAAAAAGGTGAACGTTGAGAAATATGCATTTAATGTCCTGAATATAAGTGGAATATATCAAAGTATATCCCATATATGTGCCAATCTTACCGTTGCAAGCAGGTGGCGCTATCATTATAATGGAATATTGGCCTTCAGATGTGTTCAGGCCAGGACTCTTATCAAACATGTGAAGTTCGCGGAAGATTTAACATTTTATGCTTGAGTTACAATAACTTCTCTTGCTGTGGCAAGATATCAAATTTTGTCATGGCGCCATGGAAACGCCCTTTAACAAAAACTCAAGATCTCCAAAAGTTAACATTGCACAGGCCTTTAGATTAGACTGACCACAAAATATATGTTAATCTCAAAAAAATTATAGGAGTAGTTTGTCGCAGCGTAAAACATGTCACTTCCTGTTGCCAATAGGTGGCGCTATGACTATAACTGAATGTGGGCATGTAGATCTGTTAAGGGCAGAAGTTTTATCTAACATGTGAAGTTTGGGGCAGATTGGACATTGTATGTCTGAGTTACAGCAACTTCCTTTTTCATGGCGAAACATCGAAATTTGTCAGGCCGCCATGGACACGCCCTTTAACGAAATCTAAAGATCTTCGCAATTTAACATCGCAAAGGGCTTAAGATTACACTGACCAGGTTTGGTGTTGATCTGACTAAATCTCTAGGAGGAGTTCGTTAAAGTACAACCCCTGAAAATGGCAAAAACAACGCCAATTTTGCAGAGAAAATTCTAAATAACCGACTTCCTGTTGGGATTCGGATTTCGTACCAAGATACTTTTTTGTAGGTATTGGTGTGTTACATATGTATACCGATTTTTGTACATGTACGTGAAACATAGCTCGAGGCGCATTCTGTTGAAAGTGTATAGGTGGCGCTATCGAGCCATTTTGCCACACCTGATGGAATTTTGGCCTTCAGATGTGTTCAGGCCAGGACTCTTATCACACATGTGCAGTTTGGGGAAGATCGGACATTTTATGCCTGAGTTATAACATATTTTATTCCCATGGCGAGACATCGAACTTCGTGACGGCGCCATGGACACGCCTTTTAACGAAAACTCAAGATCTTCACAACTTAACATCGCACAGGCCTTTAGATTAGACTGACCACAAAAAATACATTGATGTCATAAAATTTCTAGGAGTAGTTCATCGCAGTGTAAAATATGTCACTTCCTGTTGCCAATAGGTGGCGCTATGACTATAACTGAATATGGGCATGTCAATCTGTTCAGGTCAGGAGTCTCATCAAACATGTGAAGTTTGGGGCAGATTGGTCATTGTATGTCTGAGTTATAGCAACTTCCTGTTTCATGGCGAATCATCGAAATTCGCCAGGCCGCCACGGACACGCCCATTAACGAAAACTCAAAAGCTTCGCAATTTAACATCGCAAAGGCCTTCAGATTAGGCATACCAAATTTGGTGTTGATCTGAATGAATCTCTAGGAGGAGTTCGTTAAAATACAACGCATGGAAATGACAAAAATGACACAAAATTTGCTCATAATATTAGTAATAACCGACTTCCTGTTGGGTTTCGGATTTTGCTCCAAGAGACTTTTTTGTAGGTATTGGAGAGTTACATGAGTATACCGATTTTCATACATGTACATGAAACGTAGCTCGAGGCGCACACCGTTGAACGTGTATAGGTGGCGCTGTTGAACCATTTTGCCACACCCACTTCTGAAACCCATATCAGACGTAAATTTTCGCCAGTTCTGAGGTGTGTGCAAAGTTTCATGACTTTTCGAGAATGTTTAGGCCCTCAAAAATGCGATTCATTTTGGAGAAGAATAATAATAATAATTAAAGCTGCAAGCAGCGATGAACGGGCCCTCGCACCCGGGCTCACCGCCATCGTGTGGCTTTAGTAAAAAGGTGTACGTTGAGAAATATGCATTTAAACTCATAAATATAAGTGCAATATATCAAAGTTTATTCCATATGTGTGCCAATCTTCCTGTTGCCAGCAGGTGGCGCTATCGTTATAATGGAATATTGGCCTTCAGATGTGTTCAAGCCAGGACCCTTATCACACATGTGAAGTTTGGGCAAGATCGGACATTTTATGCCTGAGTTATAACATCTTTTATTCCCATGGCGAGACATCGAACTTCGTCATGGCGACATGGACATGCCTTTTAACAAAAACTCAAGATCTTCACAACTAAACATCACACAGGTCTTTAGATTAGACTGACCACAAAAAAGACATTGATGTCATAAAATTTCTAGGAGTAGTTTGTCACAGTGTAAAATATGTCACTTCCAGTTGCCAATAGGTGGCGCTATGACTATAACTGAATATTGGCATGTAGATCTGTTCAGGTGAAGAGTCTTATCAAAAATGTGAAGTTTGGGGCGGATTGGACATTGTATGTGTGAGTTATAGCACCATCATTTTTCATGGCGAATCATCGAAATTTGTCAGGCCGCCATGGACACGCCCTTTAACGAAACCTCAATTCCTTCGCAATTTAACATGGCAAAGGGCTTTAGATTACACTGACCAAGTTTGGTGTTGATCTGAATAAATCTCTAGGAGGAGTTCGTTAAAATACAACCCCTGAAAATGACAAAAACAACACCAATTTTGCAGGGAAAATTAAAAATAACCGACTTCCTGTTGGGATTCGGGTTTCGTACCAAGATACTTTTTTGTAGCTATTGGTGTGTTACATATGTTTACCGATTTTCGTACATGTATATGACATGTAGCTCGAGGCGCACTCCATTAAAAATGTATAGGTGGCGCTATCGAGCCATTTTGCCACACCCAATGGAATATTAGCCTCCAGATGTGTTCAGGTCAGTACTCTTATCAAACATTTGAAGTTTGGGCAAGATCTGATATTTTATGACTGAGTTACAACAACTTCTACTCCCATGGCGAGACATCGAACTTTGACATGGCGCCATGGACACGCCCTTTAACGAAAACTCAAGATCTTCTCAATTTAACATCGTACAGGCCTTTAGATTCGACTGACGACAAAAAAGACATTGATGTCAAAAATTTCTAGGAGTAGTTTGTCGCAGCGTAAAATATGTCACTTCCTGTTGCCAATAGGTGGCGCTATGACTATAACTGAATATGGTCATGTCAAACTGTTCAGGACAGGAGTCTCATCAAACATGTGAAGTTTGGGGCAGATTGGTCATTGTATGTCTGAGTTATAGCAACTTCCTGTTTCATGGCGAATCATCGAAATTCGCCAGGCCGCCACACACAGGCCCTTTAACGAAAACTCAAAAGCTTCGCAATTTAACATCGCAAAGGCCTTTAGATTAGGCATACCAAATTTGGTGTTGATCTGAATTAATCTCTAGGAGGAGTTCGTTAAAATACAACGCATGGAAATGACAAAAATGACACAAAATTTGCTCATAATATTAGAAATAACCGACTTCCTGTTGGGTTTCGGATTTTGCTCCAAGAGACTTTTTTGTAGGTATTGGAGAGTTACATGTGTATACCGATTTTCATACATGTACATGAAATGTAGCTCGAGGCGCACACCGTTGAACGTGTATAGGTGGCGCTGTTGAGCCATTTTGCCACACCCACTTCTGAAACCCATATCAGACGTAAATTTTCGCCAGTTCTGAGGTGTGTGCAAAGTTTCATGACTTTTCGAGCATGTTTAGGCCCTCAAAAATGCGATTCATCTTAGAGAAGAAGAATAATAATAATAATAATAATAATAATAAACGGAGCAATTCCAAGAGGGTCCTCACACCATCGGTGCTCGGGCCCTAATTAAAGCTGCAAGCAGCGATGAACGGGCCCTCGCACCTGGGTTCACCGCCATCGTGTGGCTTTAGTAAAAAGGTGAACGTTGAGAAATATGCATTTAATGTCCTAAATATAAGTGGAATATATCAAAGTATATCCCATATATGTGCCAATCTTACCGTTGCCAGCAGGTGGCGCTATCATTATAATGGAATATTGGCCTTCAGATGTGTTCAGGCCAGGACTCTTATCAAACATGTGAAGTTTGGGGAAGATTGAACATTTTATGCTTGAGTTACAACAACTTCTCTTGCTGTGGCAAGACATCAAACTTTGTCATGGCGCCATGGAAACGCCCTTTAACAAAAACTCAAGATCTCCAAAAGTTAACATTGCACAGGCCTTTAGATTAGACTGACCACAAAATATATGTTAATCTCAAAAAAATTATAGGAGTAGTTTGTCGCAGCGTAAAACATGTCATTTCCTGTTGCCAATAGGTGGCGCTATGACTATAACTGAATGTGGGCATGTAGATCTGTTAAGGGCAGAAGTTTTATCTAACATGTGAAGTTTGGGGCAGATTGGACATTGTATGTCTGAGTTACAGCAACTTCCTTTTTCATGGCGAAACATCGAAATTTGTCAGGCCGCCATGGACACGCCCTTTAACGAAATCTAAAGATCTTCGCAATTTAACATCGCAAAGGGCTTAAGATTACACTGACCAGGTTTGGTGTTGATCTGAATAAATCTCTAGGAGGAGTTCGTTAAAGTACAACCCCTGATAATGGCAAAAACAACGCCAATTTTGCAGAGAAAATTCTAAATAACCGACTTCCTGTTGGGATTCGGATTTCATACCAAGAGACTTTTTTGTAGGTATTGATGTGTTAAATGTGTATACCGATTTTTGTACATGTACGTGAAACATAGCTCGAGGCGCACTCTGTTGAAAGTGTATAGGTGGCGCTATCGAGCCATTTTGCCACACTTGATGGAATTTTGGCCTTCAGATGTGTTCAAGCCAGGACTCTTATCACACATGTGCAGTTTGGGGAAGATCGGACATTTTATGCCTGAGTTATAACATATTTTATTCCCATGGCAAGACATCGAACTTCGTGACTGCGCCATGGACACGCCTTTTAACGAAAACTCAAGATCTTCACAACTTAACATCGCACAGGCCTTTAGATTAAACAGACCACAAAAAAGACATTGATGTCATAAAATTTCTAGGAGTAGTTCATCGCAGTGTAAAATATGTCACTTCCTGTTGCCAATAGGTGGCGCTATGACTATAACTGAATATGGGCATGTCAATCTGTTCAGGCCAGGAGTCTCATCAAACATGTGAAGTTTGGGGCAGATTGGTAATTGTATGTCTGAGTTATAGCAACTTCCTGTTTCATGGCGAATCATCAAAATTCGCCAGGCCGCCACGGACACGTCCATTAACGAAAACTCAAAAGCTTCGCAATTTAACATCGCAAAGGCCTTCAGATTAGGCATACCAAATTTGGTGTTGATCTGAATGAATCTCTAGGAGGAGTTCGTTAAAATACAACGCATGGAAATGACAAAAATGACACAAAATTTGCTCATAATATTAGAAATAACCGACTTCCTGTTGGGTTTCGGATTTTGCTCCAAGAGACTTTTTTGTAGGTATTGGAGAGTTACATGTGTATACCGATTTTCATACATGTACATGAAACGTAGCTCGAGGCGCACACAGTTGAACGTGTATAGGTGGCGCTGTTGTGCCATTTTGCCACACCCACTTCTTAAACCCATATCAGACGTAAATTTTCGCCAGTTCTGAGGTGTGTGCAAAGTTTCATGACTTTTCGAGCATGTTTAGGCCCTCAAAAATGCGATTCATTTTGGAGAAGAAGAATAATAATAATAATAATAATAATAATAATAATAATAAACGGAGCAATTCCAAGAGGGTCCTCACACCATCGGTGCTCGGGCCCTAATAATTAAAGCTGCAAGCAGCGATGAACGGGCCCTCGCACCCGGGCTCACCGCCATCGTGTGGCTTTAGTAAAAAGGTGAACGTTGAGAAATATGCATTTAATGTCCTAAATATAAGTGGAATATATCAAAGTATATCCCATATATGTGCCAATCTTACCGTTGCCAGCAGGTGGCGCTATCATTATAAAGGAATATTGGCCTTCAGATGTGTTCAGGCCAGGACTCTTATCAAACATGTGAAGTTTGGGGAAGACTGAACATTTTATGCTTGAGTTACAACAACTTCTCTTGCTGTGGCAAGACATAAAATTTTGTCATGGCACCATGGAAACGCCCTTTAACAAAAACTCAAGATCTCCAAAAGTTAACATTGCACAGGCATTTAGATTAGACTGACCACAAAATATATGTTAATCTCAAAAAAATTATAGGAGTAGTTTGTCGCAGTGTAAAACATGTCACTTCCTGTTGCCAATAGGTGGCGCTATGACTATAACTGAATGTGGGCATGTAGATCTGTTAAGGGCAGAAGTTCTATCTAACATGTGAAGTTTGGGGCAGATTGGACATTGTATGTCTGAGTTACAGCAACTTCCTTTTTCATGGCGAAACATCGAAATTTGTCAGGCCACCATGGACACGCCCTTTAACGAAATCTAAAGATCTTCGCAATTTAACATCGCAAAGGGCTTAAGATTACACTGACCAGGTTTGGTGTTGATCTGAATAAATCTCTAGGAGGAGTTCGTTAAAGTACAACCCCTGAAAATGGCAAAAACAACGCCAGTTTTGCAGAGAAAATTCTAAATAACCGACTTCCTGTTGGGATTCGGATTTCGTACCAAGAGACCTTTTTGTAGGTATTGGTGTGTTACATGTGTATACCGATTTTTGTACATGTACGTGAAACATAGCTCGAGGCGCACTCTGTTGAAAGTGTATAGGTGGCGCTATCGAGCCATTTTGCCAAACCTGATGGAATTTTGGCCTTCAGATGTGTTCAGGCCAGGACTCCTATCACACATGTGCAGTTTGGGGAAGATCGGACATTTCATGCCTGAGTTATAACATCTTTTATTCCCATGGCGAGACATCGAACTTCGTGACGGCGCCATGGACACGCCTTTTAACGAAAACTCAAGATCTTCACAACTTAACATCGCACAGGCCTTTAGATTAGACTGACCACAAAAAATACATTGATGTCATAAAATTTCAAGGAGTAGTTCATCGCAGTGTAAAATATGTCACTTCCTGTTGCCAATAGGTGGCGCTATGACTATAACTGAATATGGGCATGTCAATCTGTTCAGGTCAGGAGTCTCATCAAATATGTGAAGTTTGGGGCAGATTGGTCATTGTATGTCTGAGTTATAGCAACTTCCTGTTTGATGGCGAATCATCGAAATTCGCCAGGCCACCACGGACACGCCCATTAACGAAAACTCAAAAGCTTCGCAATTTAACATCGCAAAGGCCTTCAGATTAGGCATACCAAATTTGGTGTTGCTCTGAATGAATCTCTAGGAGGAGTTCGTTAAAATACAACGCATGGAAATGACAAAAATGACACAAAATTTGCTCATAATATTAGAAATAACCGACTTCCTGTTGGGTTTCGGATTTTGCTCCAAGAGACTTTTTTGTAGGTATTGGAGAGTTACATGTGTATACCGATTTTCATACATGTACATGAAACGTAGCTCGAGGCGCACACAGTTGAACGTGTATAGGTGGCGCTGTTGTGCCATTTTGCCACACCCACTTCTTAAACCCATATCAGACGTAAATTTTCGCCAGTTCTGAGGTGTGTGCAAAGTTTCATGACTTTTCGAGCATGTTTAGGCCCTCAAAAATGCGATTCATTTTGGAGAAGAATAATAATAATAATAATAATAATAATAATTAAAGCTGCAAGCAGCGATGAACGGGCCCTCGCACCCGGGCTCACCGCCATCGTGTGGCTTTAGTAAAAAGGTGAACGTTGAGAAATATGCATTTAATGTCCTAAATATAAGTGGAATATATCAAAGTATATCCCGTATATGTGCCAATGTTACCGTTGCCAGCAGGTGGCGCTATCATTATAATGGAATATTGGCCTTCAGATGTGTTCAGGCCAGGACTCTTATCAAACATGTGAAGTTTGGGGAAGACTGAACATTTTATGCTTGAGTTACAACAACTTCTCTTGCTGTGGCAAGACATCAAATTTTGTCATGGCGCCATGGAAACGCCCTTGCTGTGGCAAGACATCAAATTTTGTCATGGCGCCATGGAAACGCCCTTTAACAAAAACTCAAGATCTCCAAAAGTTAACATTGCACAGGCATTTAGATTAGACTGACCACAAAATATATGTTAATCTCAAAAAAATTATAGGAGTAGTTTGTCGCAGTGTAAAACATGTCACTTCCTGTTGCCAATAGGTGGCGCTATGACTATAACTGAATGTGGGCATGTAGATCTGTTAAGGGCAGAAGTTTTATCTAACATGTGAAGTTTGGGGCAGATTGGACATTGTATGTCTGAGTTACAGCAACTTCCTTTTTCATGGCGAAACATCGAAATTTGTCAGGCCACCATGGACACGCCCTTTAACGAAATCTAAAGATCTTCGCAATTTAACATCGCAAAGGGCTTAAAATTACACTGACCAGGTTTGGTGTTGATCTGAATAAATCTCTAGGAGGAGTTCGTTAAAGTACAACCCCTGAAAATGGCAAAAACAATGCCAGTTTTGCAGAGAAAATTCTAAATAACCGACTTCCTGTTGGGATTCGGATTTCGTACCAAGAGACTTTTTTGTAGGTATTGGTGTGTTACATGTGTATACCGATTTTTGTACATGTACGTGAAACATAGCTCGAGGCGCACTCTGTTGAAAGTGTATAGGTGGCGCTATCGAGCCATTTTGCCACACCTGATGGAATTTTGGCCTTCATATGTGTTCAGGCCAGGACTCTTATCACACATGTGCAGTTTGGGGAAGATCGGACATTTTATGCCTGAGTTATAACATCTTTTATTCCCATGGCGAGACATTGAACTTCGTGATGGCGCCATGGACACGCCTTTTAACGAAAACTCAAGATCTTCACAACTTAACATCGCACAGGCCTTTAGATTAGACTGACCACAAAAAATACATTGATGTCATAAAATTTCTAGGAGTAGTTAATCGCAGTGTAAAATATGTCACTTCCTGTTGCCAATAGGTGGCGCTATGACTATAACTGAATATGGGCATGTCAATCTGTTCAGGTCAGGAGTCTCATCAAACATGTGAAGTTTGGGGCAGATTGGTCATTGTATGTCTGAGTTATAGCAACTTCCTGTTTGATGGCGAATCATCGAAATTCGCCAGGCCACCACGGACACGCCCATTAACGAAAACTCAAAAGCTTCGCAATTTAACATCGCAAAGGCCTTCAGATTAGGCATACCAAATTTGGTGTTGATCTGAATGAATCTCTGGGAGGAGTTCGTTAAAATACAACGCATGGAAATGACAAAAATGACACAAAATTTGCTCATAATATTAGTAATAACGGACTTCCTGTTGGGTTTCGGATTTTGCTCCAAGAGACTTTTTTGTAGGTATTGGAGAGTTACATGTGTATACCGATTTTCATACATGTACATGAAACGTAGCTCGAGGCGCACACTGTTGAACGTGTATAGGTGGCGCTGTTGAGCCATTTTGCCACACCCACTTCTGAAACCCATATCAGACGTAAATTTTCGCCAGTTCTGAGGTGTGTGCAAAGTTTCATGACTTTTCGAGCATGTTTAGGCCCTCAAAAATGCGATTCATTTTGGAGAAGAATAATAATAATAATAATAATAATAATAATAATAATAATAATAATAATAATAATAATAATAAACGGAGCAATTCCAAGAGGGTCCTCACACCATCGGTGCTCGGGCCCTAATAATAATAATAATAATAAACGGAGCAATTCCAAGAGGGTCCTCACACCATCGGTGCTCGGGCCCTAATAATTAAAGCTGCAAGCAGCGATGAACGGGCCCTCGCACCCGGGCTCACCGCCATCGTGTGGCTTTACTAAAAAGGTGAACGTTGAGAAATATGCATTTAATGTCCTAAATATAAGTGGAATATATCAAAGTATATCCCATATATGTGCCAATCTTACCGTTGCCAGCAGGTGGCGCTATCATTATAAAGGAATATTGGCCTTCAGATGTGTTCAGGCCAGGACTCTTATCAAACATGTGAAGTTTGGGGAAGACTGAACATTTTATGCTTGAGTTACAACAACTTCTCTTGCTGTGGCAAGACATAAAATTTTGTCATGGCACCATGGAAACGCCCTTTAACAAAAACTCAAGATCTCCAAAAGTTAACATTGCACAGGCATTTAGATTAGACTGACCACAAAATATATGTTAATCTCAAAAAAATTATAGGAGTAGTTTGTCGCAGTGTAAAACATGTCACTTCCTGTTGCCAATAGGTGGCGCTATGACTATAACTGAATGTGGGCATGTAGATCTGTTAAGGGCAGAAGTTCTATCTAACATGTGAAGTTTGGGGCAGATTGGACATTGTATGTCTGAGTTACAGCAACTTCCTTTTTCATGGCGAAACATCGAAATTTGTCAGGCCACCATGGACACGCCCTTTAACGAAATCTAAAGATCTTCGCAATTTAACATCGCAAAGGGCTTAAGATTACACTGACCAGGTTTGGTGTTGATCTGAATAAATCTCTAGGAGGAGTTCGTTAAAGTACAACCCCTGAAAATGGCAAAAACAACGCCAGTTTTGCAGAGAAAATTCTAAATAACCGACTTCCTGTTGGGATTCGGATTTCGTACCAAGAGACCTTTTTGTAGGTATTGGTGTGTTACATGTGTATACCGATTTTTGTACATGTACGTGAAACATAGCTCGAGGCGCACTCTGTTGAAAGTGTATAGGTGGCGCTATCGAGCCATTTTGCCAAACCTGATGGAATTTTGGCCTTCACATGTGTTCAGGCCAGGACTCCTATCACACATGTGCAGTTTGGGGAAGATCGGACATTTCATGCCTGAGTTATAACATCTTTTATTCCCATGGCGAGACATCGAACTTCGTGACGGCGCCATGGACACGCCTTTTAACGAAAACTCAAGATCTTCACAACTTAACATCGCACAGGCCTTTAGATTAGACTGACCACAAAAAATACATTGATGTCATAAAATTTCAAGGAGTAGTTCATCGCAGTGTAAAATATGTCACTTCCTGTTGCCAATAGGTGGCGCTATGACTATAACTGAATATGGGCATGTCAATCTGTTCAGGTCAGGAGTCTCATCAAATATGTGAAGTTTGGGGCAGATTGGTCATTGTATGTCTGAGTTATAGCAACTTCCTGTTTGATGGCGAATCATCGAAATTCGCCAGGCCACCACGGACACGCCCATTAACGAAAACTCAAAAGCTTCGCAATTTAACATCGCAAAGGCCTTCAGATTAGGCATACCAAATTTGGTGTTGCTCTGAATGAATCTCTAGGAGGAGTTCGTTAAAATACAACGCATGGAAATGACAAAAATGACACAAAATTTGCTCATAATATTAGTAATAACCGACTTCCTGTTGGGTTTCGGATTTTGCTCCAAGAGACTTTTTTGTAGGTATTGGAGAGTTACATGTGTATACCGATTTTCATACATGTACATGAAACGTAGCTCGAGGCGCACACCGTTGAACGTGTATAGGTGGCGCTGTTGAGCCATTTTGCCACACCCACTTCTGAAACCCATATCAGACGTAAATTTTCGCCAGTTCTGAGGTGTGTGCAAAGTTTCATGACTTTTCGAGCATGTTTAGGCCCTCAAAAATGCGATTCATTTTGGAGAAGAAGAATAATAATAATAAAATATAGCTGCAAGCAGCGATGGCGGGCTCAAGCCACCAGTGCCATCGCCACCCCGGTGGCATCAGGTAAACTGTGCCCAGCGGGCACATGCATTCACAATATCCCTCTGGCAGTGAGGTTTTAAAGGATATGGCAGTTAAAGGGTTAATCCGAATCATCTAGACTTTAAAATCACATTCACAGAACAATATATATATATATATAACTTTAGTAACACTTTACAATAAGATTCCATTCATAAACATTATGTTAACATGAACAATGTTTATATAGCATTCATTCACGTCAGTTAATATTCCAAACTTAAACATTAAAACATTGTTTTATTGTGATTTTTTTCCAAGCATTTTTTACCAATTCCAAACCATATCAATCTTAATAACTACCATTATTTTTTATTTAATCATTTATGAGTGCTATACAATAGTCCAGGAAAGCTGGAAGAGAAAAACAGGTCAAGAAGAACTGACAAAAAGAATTGCAAAATAATTAGGAAATAATGTGAAGATTAATTTTTAGTCAATTCTGCAAGACAGACTTTCAGGAAAGGAGGTGGAATAAAAATGAGCTCCTAAATCTTAATCCCGGATTCTGGAAGATATACTCCTCAAACCATCGAACAAGAGGAGGTGGTGCTGGTCCTTCACGAGTCACTCTAATCTGTTCATAAAGCCTATATATAAAGCCTTAATATATAGTATTTCACAATACTTCATGGTATTCTAATTAAATCATTTTTTGGGATCTTAAGTCTCTCAGAGCCGGACACCGAGTAATTCTGGAGACTCCAGGAAAGTGGCAGTTCTGTAAAATGTTGGCGCTGGAGACTAAATGCTCCCTGATAGTTTCACACCTAATTCACTTAACACACACACAAACAAACACACACACACACACACACACACTACCCACAGTGACAGTGGGACTGAGTGACATTAGATGTATGATAGTTTTTTTATTTTCTATCATCCATATAGTGTTGTATAGTCATGAAACTATTGTCATGAGACCAGTCATTCTGAGGAAATATGCCTCAGAATGACTTGTCTTCTATGTGTACATTTTTTTTAAAGTGTTTAGAAGCTGCACTTTAAAAAAAAATAAAAAAGACATTTACTGGTTCCTTTTTTACTATTATTTCAAAAAACATCACGGCAAAACCATTCAAGCTATCCAAAATTCATTCACACCTATTCTGTAAGATTAATTCTTTAAACAGTGGTAAAAGAGGATGTGGGGCTGAACCTTCAAGAGTCACTCAAAACGTATCTGTCCATAAAGCCTATAAAGAATTATTCTTAATATACAGTTCAAATTACTTCAGCTTGTTATTCTAATTAAGTGAGGGTCATTTTATCAGTAAAATATATACAATTCATTTTTTTTTTGAAAGATTTCTATAAATGTTTTAAATCATACTCGTTTCTACAATAATTATTTAAAAGTAATCCTATAGCTCCCTCTGGTGGCCATTATAGGTACTAAGAATTGCAAGCTTGATTTATAAGTTATGATAGTTTAAATTTTATGCTGGCTCTTGAAAGTGATAAAGCTATGAAACTTACTGTGCTTCCTTCAAATGAGGACTTCTACTTATATAAAAAATTATGAAGAGTTAGAATGAAAAATTGTAAAGATATAGTAAAATAACTATTGTATTTTTTTATGTTACTTTAATAAATCTCTATGGCAACACCATTTAAGCTATCCTAAACCCATTCACAATTTAACATCTCAGTATATTGGCATCATGTTGAAAAAGGAGTATGGAGTAGTATGAGTAGGAGTATGAATTCATTTGCAGGCTTTATCATAAATCCACAATAACATTTCTGAGTTCTGTATCAATCTGTGTTGTTGTTTGTTTATTTTTATCTTTTATTTTTCATAGGAAGATAACTTACTCTCATTTTTAATAAATGTGCTTATAAACCAAGGACAAGCTATTTATAGCTGTATTTATAAACTGCTTACTACTGACTATTAATATTGGGACAAGGTTTATAAAGCATGAACTGACTATTTAATAATGAGTGCAGTTATTATAAAGTGTTATCAATGCATTTGCTAATGTTAACAAATTAGACATTATTTTACAGTGTTATCAAATCCTTAAATGACTCATAAGCATTTGTGAAAGTTCTGCTTGTATTACAGCTTAGTATTGATCTGTGAGCTCAACAGATTTACTGTTACATCCATGAGATTATGTAAATTAAAATAAATATAATGTCACAGGATGTCATAGGTCAGTATCAAATGAGTTTGAAATTATTATTTGCAGCACAAATAAGGTTTTTTTAGGATTTTTAAAAATCCCTAAAACTGTCAGAAAAAGGTTAAGGCCTAAGCTATTTCTATGTGAGTGGCTAATTTTATTTTTGTTTTTATAATTGTAATACACAAACTATGAAATTATACAAAATGTATAAAAAAATAAATAAATAAATACGCACACATTAAAAAAGCAGCCAAGTCGAATGAGTTTCCTTTTTTATATAGATTAAAATTGAAGACAGAAGCAAGTGGTAAATGTGGTCACTTTAATATTCAAATCCAGTAGATCCAGTTTATGTTCACGTGGCTGTTTTCGTTTATATTCGCCAAGCTATTATGTATTTTGAAATAATCTTGTCCGTTATGTGTTCGTTCGTACGACGAAAGGCAGAATCCTGCAGCTCCAGAGATATATGTTATTCTGCCAGTCGCGCTTTCAAATAGTCTTGCACACTTAAACGGGTCACAAACACCTGCATTTAGCTCTTGTTGTGTTACAATGGGTTTATTGTGTGCATTTGTGGTAATATTTTATTTAAAAAAGCTCTTAAACAAGAATAAATTCGTTTGTTTTGAGCTGGACACTGTACGCGCTGATCGGAGGCAGTGATTTCAGATAGGCAGCTGCAAATATTTCATTTTCACACAAACAGTTCAAAAACATCTTAATTTAGCTCTTGGTGTGTTCTAATTGGTTGATTGTGTGATATCGCTGTAATAATTTATTTTTAAAAGCTTTAAAACAGGAATAAATTCGTTTTCTCTGAGCTCTTTACTCCAGACGCTCGTGGTCACAGCGGTGATTCATCTCTCCTATTTCTCACGTATCTCTGGCCAGAAATTATTTATCCATGAGCCCTGAACCAGTAATAATCAGATATGTTGGTTTAGCTTGTCAGTGTGAATTAAATCTAAGTATTTGTTTGTATTTTTAACCGATTTAAAAGTGAAAGTAAAAGTCCGGGAATTGAACCTGTAGGGGCGCTATTTCTCTCAGACAATGGAAGTCTGAAGCACATATACTCAAACAGAGGGACAGAGTGAGATGAGATGTCTGACAGTTTTTTTAATTTTCTGTTATCCATACAGTGTTGTAAAGTCGTGAAACTATGCATATTTCTTCAGAATGACTTTTTCATCTGTATGAAAAAATTCTTTGACGTGTTTGGAAGCTGCAATTTAAAAATACAATAATGATTCCCTTTGTAAGGTCATTTAAAAAAATCACCACGGCAAAACCATTCAAGCTATCCAAAATCCATTCACAATTTAAGTTCCTATCAGAAATACTGATGTGTGTTCAGAGTTTTGTGAAATTCTAAGTATGTTATTTGCCTCAAAATCACCTGAGAAGTATTCCAGTTTGACATGTTGCCACGGCAACAATTTTTTAGATATCAATATCCCCCTTGCAGATTTATATCAGCTGTGTTTTAACATTATTCTGATGAAGTTTGAAGCAAATCGAGTAATAATAAGATGCTGAATTCAAATCATTTTGAAAATGACACACTTCCTTCTGCCAGTTGGTGGCGCTATAACTTTGACTCCTAATAGTCACATATATGCGATCGACATCATACAACGAATAATCTGATGAAGTTTGATTAAAATCAGGAAATGTATGTGGATGGTATTAGACACTTCCTGTTTCTAATTTCTCGCCATAATTTCAACGCCTCGCCACGAGCAAACCGTTCGAGATATCAAAAATCCCCTGGCAATTTTTCATCCCCAGTTTCTTGAGATCATGTTGACCGAGTTTGGCGGCAATCGAGAAAAAAACCTATGACAAGTATTTCAAATTCCAGAGCATGTGCTTTTTACATAACTATAAATAGCTGACTTCCTGTTGGGTGGAGTCTATGACATGCAAT
This sequence comes from Carassius gibelio, assembly GCF_023724105.1. NCBI lineage: Eukaryota > Metazoa > Chordata > Actinopteri > Cypriniformes > Cyprinidae > Carassius > Carassius gibelio. The sequence continues at coordinate 17,722,582 of NC_068396.1, forward strand.
ACGAAAGTTGTTCGGCACGATGAGATCTATATGTGTACTGAGTTTCATATGAATATGTGCAAGTATGTGTGAGCTATACATCAAAATTTTTGACTGTGTTCCAGGGGGCGCCGTAGAGCCCCTGTGCCACGCCCGGGTCCCAGCCTCTGCAGGCTCCTAAAGGCCACAGATTCCAAAGTGTGCGCAAATTTTCAAGAGTTTTTGAGTATATTAAGGACCCCAAAAGCCCCCACAACTTTGACGAAAAATTTGAATACTAAACCCTAAATAGCCAACTTCCTGTTGGGCGGAGCCTATGATATGCAATACAAAAGTTGTTTGGATTGATGAGATTTATATGTGTACCGAGTTTCGTACGTCTACGAGCAAGAATGTATGATATATGGCCCTCCATATTCCAGGGGGCGCTGTAGAGCCCCTGTGCCACGCCCGTGTATCAGTCTCTGCCCGGCCCTAATGGCCGCAGGTTCCAATCTGTGTGCCAATTTTCAAGACTTTTTAAGCACGTTAAGGGCCCCAAAAGCCCCCGAGACGTTGAAAAAAAAAAAAAAAAATAATAATAATAATAATAATAATATAGCTGCAAGCAGCGATGGCGGGCTCAAGCCACCAATGCCATCGCCACCCCGGTGGCATCAGGTAAACTGTGCCCAGCGGGCACATGCATTCACAATATCCCTCTGGCAGTGACGTTTTAAAGGATATGGCGGTTAAAGGGTTAATCCGAATCATCTAGACTTTAAAATCACATTCACAGAACAATATATATATATATTCCCCAAACATATATATATATATATTTAGTAACACTTTACAATAAGATTTCATTTATAAACATTATGTTAACATGAACAATATTTATATAGCATTAATTTATGTCAGTTAATATTCCAAACTTAAACATTAAAACATTGTTTTATTGTGATTTTTTTCCAAGCACATTTTACCAATTCCAAACCATATCAATCTTAATAACTACCATTATTTTTTATTTAATCATTTATGAGTGCTATACAATAGTCCAGGAAAGCTGTAAGAGAAAAACTCCTTATATTCATGTGTGCAGAATTATTAGGCTGTTTTCTTTTACAGATGAAATGCGCTAAAAAAGAGTTTTAACTCAAACTGTTTTAACTCAAAGTCGAAAATTATGAAATACCCATGAGAAATATCAAACACAAATGCAATACAGAAATGGATAAGTTAAGACTTGACCATTGTACAAAAATGCTGACTGGGTCATGAGGTCAGAAAAGAAGAAGAAAAAAAAAACAGGTCAAGAAGAACTGACAAAAATAATTGCAAAATAATTAGGAATTAATGTGAAGATTAATTTTTAGTCAATTCTGCAAGACAGACTTTCAGGAAAGGAGGTGGAATAAAAATGAGCTCCTTAATCTTAATCCCGGATTCTGGAAGATATATTCCTCAAACCATCGGACAAGAGGAGGTGGTGCTGGTCCTTCACGAGTCACTCTAATCTGTTCAGAAAGCCTATATATAAAGTCTTAATATATAGTATTTCACAATACTTCATGGTATTCTAATCAAATCATTTTTTGGAATCTTAGATCTCTCAGAACCTGACACATTGTAATTCTGAGACTCCAGGAAAGTGGCAGTTCTGTAAAATGTTGGCACTGGAGACTAAATGCTCCCTGATAGTTTCACACCTAATTCACTTAACACACACACACACACACACATACACACACACACACACACACACACATTACCCACAGTGACAGAGGGACAGAGTGACATCAGATGTATGATAGTTTTTTAATTTTCTATCATCCATATAGTGTTGTATAGTCATGAAACTATGCATATTTCCTCAGAATGACTTGTCTTCTATGTGTACATTTTTTTGAAGTGTTTAGAAGCTGCACTTAAAAAAATAAAAGACATTTACTTGTTACTTTTTTACTGTTATTTCAAAAAATCACCACGACAAAACCATTCAAGCTATTCAAAATTCATCCGCACCTGTACTGTAAGATACATTCTTTAAACAGTGGTAAAAGAGGATGTGGTGCTGATCCTTCAAGAGTCACTCAAAACGTATCTGTCCGTAAAGCCTATAAAGAATTATTCTTAATATACAGTTCACAATACTTCAGCATGTTGTTCTAATTAAGTGAGGGTCATTTTATCAGTAAAATACATAACATTCATATTATTTTTCTTTGAAAGATTTCTATAAATGATTTAAATCATACTTGTTTCTACAATAATTATTTAAAAGTAATCCTATAGCTTCATCTGGTGGCCATTATTGGTACTAAGAATTGCCAGCTTGATTTATATGTTATGATAGTTTTAATTTTATGCTGGCTCTTGAAAATGATAAAGCTATGAAACTTACTGTGCTTCCTTCAAATGATGACTTCTAGGTATATAAAAAATTATGAAGAGTTGGAATTAAAAATTTTTAAGATATAGTAAAATAACTATGGTATTTTTTTATGTTACTTTAATAAATCTCTATGGCCACACCATTTAAGGTATCCTAAACCCATTCGCAATTTAACATCTTCAGTATATGGCTTCATGTTAAAAAAGTTTGGTGTGAACTACTTGTGTCTTCTTGGAGGAGAATGAATTCATTTACAGGCTGAGTTTATCATAAATCCACAATAACATTTCTGAGTTCTGTATCAATCTGTGTTGTTGTTTGTTTATTTTTATTTTTTTATTTTTCATAGGAAGATAACTGACCCTTTACTCTCCTTTTTAATAAATGAGCTATTTATAGCTGTATTTATAAACTGCTTACTACTGACTATTAATATTGGGACAAGGCTTTATGAAGCATGAACTGACTATTTACTAATGAGTGCAGTTATTATAAAGTGTTATCAATGCATTTGCTAATGTTAACAAATTAGACATTATTTTACAGTGTTATCAAATCCCTTAAATGATTTGTAAGTGTTTTGTAATGATTTTATTGACCTACAAGCATTTGTGAAAGTTCTGCTTGCATTACAGCTTAGTCTTGATCTGTGAGCTGAACAGATTTACTGTTACATCCATGAGATTATGTAAATTCAAATAAATATCATGTCACAGGATGTCAGAGGTCAGTATCAAATTAGTTTGAAATTATTATTTGCAGCACAAATAAGGTTTTTTAGGATTTTTAAAAAAACCTAAAACTGTCAGAAAAGGATAAGGCCTAAGATTTCTATGTGAGTGGCTAAATTTGTTTGTTTTTATAACTATAATGCATAAACTATGAAACTATACAAAATGTATAAAAAAGTACAAGTTATTCTTTTCCAATGTTTTTTATTTATTTACATTTTTTTTGGGGGGGGGGGGGGGATTTACATTTTTAAAAATTAGCCTATGGCAATCATTCTAAACAGCTTGAATAAAACCTGTCAATATTTATTATAGACCACTATAACTGTGTATAATCTAACAAACGAGTTTATTATGAAAATAAAGTGTGTACACCAGATAAATTGGACGATAAAGAAATTGCTAACAATAGTATAATAGAGCATGTTTTAGGTTTTTAGGCGTTTAGATGCAGAAATGGACAAATCAAATGTAAAATCAAATGTAATTGATTTAATTAAATATAGATTAAGTCTTGTTAGAGCAAAATAATAAATAAATACGTACACACATTAAAAAAGCAGCCAAGATGAATGAGTTTAATTTTTTATATAGATTAAAATTGAAGACAGAAGCAGCTGGTATATGCGGTCACTTAATATTCAAATCCAGTAGATCCACTTCAGATTTATTTCTCAACAGTTTATGTTCACGTGGCTGTTTTCGTTTATATTAGCCAAGCTATTATGTATTTTGAAATAATCTTGTCCGTGATGTGTTCGTTCTTACGACGAAAGGCAGAATCCTGCAGCTCGAGAGATATATGTTATTGTGCCAGTCGCGCTTTCAAATAGTCTTGCACACTTAAACGGGTCACAAACACCTGCATTTAGCTCGTGTAGTGTTATAATGGATGTATTGTGTGCATTTATGGCAATAATTTATTTTGAAAAGCTCTTAAACAAGAATAAATTCGTTTGTTTTGAACTTGTGACACTGTGCGCGCTGATCGGAGGCAGTGATTTCATATAGGCAGCCACGAATATTTCATTTTCACACAAACAGTTCAAAAACATCTTAATTTAGCTCTTGGTGTGCTCTAATTGGTGAATTGTGTGATATCGCTGCAATACTTTATTTTTAATAGCTATAAAACAAGAATAATCTCGTTTTTTCTGAGCTCATCATTCCACACGCTCCTGCTCAGAGCGGTGATTCATCTGTCGTGTTTCTCACGTATCACTGACCACACATCAATTATTAATGAGCCCTGACCTTATAATAATCATATATGTTGGTTTAGCTTGTCAGTGTGAATTAAATCCAAGTATTTATTTGTATTTTAACCGATTTAAAATCGAAACCAAAAGACAGTCTCCTCCCTTTTTTATTCCGGTAACTGCACCTGTAGGGGCGCTATTTCTCTCAGACAATGGAAGTCTAAGCACACTCACTCAAACAGAGGGACAGAGTGATATGAGATGTCTGACAGTTTTTTAATTTTCTGTTATCCATACAGTGTTGTAAAGTCATGAAACTATGCATATTTACTCAGAATAACTTTTTTTCTTTATGAAAAAAGGTTTTGAAGTGTTTGGAATTTAAAAATGCAGGAAAATTAATAATTCCATCTTTATTGTCATTTTAAAAAATCCCCACGACAAAACCATCCAAGCTATCCAAAACCCATTCACAATTTAAGTTCCTCAATGTTTTTTCAACATGTACACCAAGTTTGGTGTGTATAGTGTTACTCTCCTCTGAGCAGTATGCATTAATTCACAGCTAAATGTAAAAAACAATCCACATTCAAATCAAAATAGCTGACTTCCTGTTGGTCGTAGCTGATGACTGTGAATTAGAAAGTTGTCCGTCTTGATAAGAACAATTTTTGTACTGAGTTTGGTGTCTGTAGCTAAAACTAACCCCCCCACTTTTGACAAAAGGTGGCGCTATAGAGTGCCTCTTCCACGCCCTCTTATGAAATTTTGCCAGTGTCTAGCTGTCACTAATACTGATATGTGTTCTGAGTTTGATGAAATTCTAAGCATGTTATATGCCTCAAAATCACCTGAGAAGTATTCCAGTTTGACATGTTGCAACGGCAACAATATTTTTAGATATCAATATCCCCCCAGCAGATTTATATCGGCTGTGTTTTAACATTATTCTGATGAAGTTTGAAGCAAATCGAGTAAAAATAAGATGCTGAATTCAAAGCATTTTGAAAATGACACACTTCCTGCTGCCACTTGGTGGCGCTATAACTTTGACTCCTAATAGTCACATATATGCGATCGACATCATACAACGAATAATCTGATGAAGTTTGATTAAAATCAGGAAATGTATGTGGACGGTATTAGACACTTCCTGTTTCTCATTTCTCGCCATAATTTCAACGCCTCGCCACGAGCAAACCGTTCGAGATATCAAAAATCCCCTGGCAATTTTTCATCCCCAGTGTCTTGAGATCATGTTGACCGAGTTTGGCGGCAATCGAGAAAAAAACCTATGACAAGTATTTCAAATTCCAGAGCATGCGCTTTTTACATAACTCTAAATAGCTGACTTCCTGATGGGCGGAGCCTATGACATGCAATACGAAAGTTGTTTGGCACGATGAGATCTATATGTGTACTGAGTTTCATATGAATATGTGCAAGTATGTGTGAGCTATACATCAACATTTCTGACTGTGTTCCAGGGGGCGCCGTAGAGCCCCTGTGCCACGCCCGGGTCCCAGCCTCTGCAGGCTCCTAAAGGCCACAGATTCCAAAGTGTGCGCAAATTTTCAAGAGTTTTTGAGTATGTTAAGGACCCCAAAAGCCCCCACAACTTTGACGAAAAATTTGAATACTAAACCCTAAATAGCCAACTTCCTGTTGGGCGGAGCCTATGATATGCAATACAAAAGTTGTTTGGATTGATGAGATTTATATGTGTACCGAGTTTCATACGTCTACGAGCAAGAATGTATGATATATGGCCCTCCATATTCCAGGGGGCGCTGTAGAGCCCCTGTGCCACGCCCGTGTATCAGTCTCTGCCCGGCCCTAATGGCCGCAGGTTCCAATCTGTGTGCCAATTTTCAAGACTTTTTAAGCACGTTAAGGGCCCCAAAAGCCCCCGAGACGTTGGAAAAAAAAAAAAATAATAATAATAATAATAATAAATATAGCTGCAAGCAGCGATGGCGGGCTCAAGCCACCAATGCCATCACCACCCCGGTGGCATCAGGTAAACTGTGTCCAGCGGGCACATGCATTCACAATATCCCTCTGGCAGTGAGGTTTTAAAGGATATGGCGGTTAAAGGGTTAATCCGAATCATCTAGACTTTAAAATCACATTCACAGAACAATATATATATATATATAGTAACACTTTACAATAAGATTTCATTTATAAACATTATGTTAACATGAACAATATTTATATAGCATTCATTCATGTCAGTTAATATTCCAAACTTAAACATTAAAACATTGTTTTATTGTGATTTTTTTCCAAGCACATTTTACCAATTCCAAACCATATCAATCTTAATAACTACCATTATTTTTTATTTAATCATTTATGATTAAAAGAAAAACTCCTTATATTCATGTGTGCAGAATCATTAGGCATGTTTTCTTTTACAGATGAAATGCGCTAAAAAAGAGTTTTAACTCAAACTGTTTTAACTCAAAGTCGAAAATTATGAAATACCCATGAGAAATATCAAACACAAATGCAATACAGAAATGGATAAGTTAAGACTTGACCATTGTACAAAAATGCTGACTGGGTCATGAGGTTAGAAAAGAAGAAGAAAAAAAAAAAAAACAGGTCAAGAAGAACTGACAAAAATAATTGCAAAATAATTAGGAATTAATGTGAAGATTAATTTTTAGTCAATTCTGCAAGACAGACTTTCAGGAAAGGAGGTGGAATAAAAATGAGCTCCTAAATCTTAATCCCGGATTCTGGAAGATATATTCCTCAAACCATCGGACAAGAGGAGGTGGTGCTGGTCCTTCACAAGTCACTCTAATCTGTTCATAAAGCCTATATATAAAGTCTTAATATATAGTATTTCTCAATACTTCATGGTATTCTAATTAAATCATTTTTTGGAATCTTTGATTTCTCAGAACCTGACACATTGTAATTCTGAGACTCCAGGAAAGTGGCAGTTCTGTAAAATGTTGGCACTGGAGACTAAATGCTCCCTGATAGTTTCACACCTAATTCACTTAACACACACACAAACACACACACACACATTACCCACAGTGACAGAGGGACAGAGTGACATCAGATCTATGATAGTTTTTTAATTTTCTATCATCCATATAGTGTTGTATAGTCATGAAACTATGCATATTTCCTAAGAATGACTTGTCTTCTATGTGTACATTTTTTTGAAGTGTTTAGAAGCTGCACTTAAAAAAATAAAAGACATTTACTGGTTACTTTTTTACTGTTATTTCAAAAAATCACCACAACAAAACCATTCAAGCTATCCAAAATTCATTCGCACCTGTACTGTAAGATACATTCTTTAAACAGTGGTAAAAGAGGATGTGGTGCTGATCCTTCAAGAGTCACTCAAAACTTATCTGTCCATAAAGAATTATTCTTAATATACAGTTCACAATACTTCAGCTTGTTATTCTAATAAAGTGAGGGTCATTTTATCAGTAAAATACATAAAATTCATATTATTTTTCTTTGAAAGATTTCTATAAATGATTTAAATCATACTTGTTTCTACAATAATTATTTAAAAGTGATCCTATAGCTCCATCTGGTGGCCATTATTGGTACTAAGAATTGCAAGCTTGATTTATATGTTATGATAGTTTTAATTTTATGCTGGCTCTTGAAAATGATAAAGCTATGAAACTTACTGTGCTTCCTTCAAATGATGACTTCTAGGTATATAAAAATTTATGAAGAGTTGGAATTAAAATTTTTAAAGATATAGTAAAATAACTATGGTATTTTTTTATGTTACTTTAATAAATCTCTATGGCCACACCATTTAAGGTATCCTAAACCCATTCGCAATTTAACATCTTCAGTATATGGCTTCATGTTAAAAAAGTTTGGTGTGAACTACTTGTGTCTTCTTGGAGGAGAATGAATTCATTTACAGGCTGAGTTTATCATAAATCCACAATAACATTTCTGAGTTCTGTATCAATCAGTGTTGTTGTTTGTTTATTTTTTTATTTTTTTATTTTTTTCATAGGAAGATAACTGACCCTTTACTCTCCTTTTTAATAAATGAGCTATTTATAGCTGTATTTATAAACTGCTTACTACTGACTATTAATATTGGGACAAGGCTTTATGAAGCATGAACTGACTATTTACTAATGAGTGCAGTTATTATAAAGTGTTATCAATGCATTTGCTAATGTTAACAAATTAGACATTATTTTACAGTGTTATCAAATCCCTTAAATGATTTGTAAGTGTTTTGTAATGATTTTATTGACCTACAAGCATTTGTGAAAGTTCTGCTTGCATTACAGCTTAGTCTTGATCTGTGAGCTGAACAGATTTACTGTTACATCCATGAGATTATGTAAATTCAAATAAATATCATGTCACAGGATGTCAGAGGTCAGTATCAAATTAGTTTGAAATTATTATTTGCAGCACCAATAAGGTTTTTTAGGATTTTTAAAAATCCCTAAAACTGTCAGAAAAGGATAAGGCCTAAGATTTCTATGTGAGTGGCTAAATTTGTTTGTTTTTATAACTATAATGCATAAACTATGAAACTATACAAAATGTATAAAAAAGTACAAGTTATTCTTTTCCAATGTTTTTTATTTATTTATAATTTTTTTTTTTTTTTTTTGGGATTTACATTTTTAAAAATTTGCCTACGGCAATCATTCTACACAGCTTGAATAAAACCTGTCAATATTTATTATAGACCACTATAACTGTGTATAATCTAACAAACAAGTTTATTATGAAAATAAAAGCGTGTACACCAGATAAATTGGACGATAAAGAAATTGCTAACAATAGTATAACAGAGCATGTTTTAGGTTTTTAGGCGTTTAGATGCAGAAATGGAAAAATCAGATGTAAAATCAAATGTAATTGATTTAATTAAATATAGATTAAGTCTTGTTAGAGCAAAATAATAAATAAATACGTACACACATTAAAAAAGCAGCCAAGATGAATGAGTTTAATTTTTTATATAGATTAAAAGTGAAGACAGAAGCAGCTGGTATATGCGGTCACTTAATATTAAAATCCAGTAGATCCACTTCAGATTTATTTCTCAACAGTTTATGTTCACGTGGCTGTTTTCGTTTATATTCGCCAAGCTATTATGTATTTTGAAATAATCTTGTCCGTGATGTGTTCATTCTTACGACGAAAGGCAGAATCCTGCAGCTCGAGAGATATATGTTATTCTGCCAGTCGCGCTTTCAAATAGTCTTGCACACTTAAACGGGTCACAAACACCTGCATTTAGCTCGTGTTGTGTTATAATGGATGTATTGTGTGCATTTATGGCAATAATTTATTTTGAAAAGCTCTTAAACAAGAATAAATTCGTTAGTTTTGAACTTGTGACACTGTGCGGGCTGATCGGAGGCAGTGATTTCAGATAGGCAGCCGCAAATATTTCATTTTCACACAAACAGTTCAAAAACATTTTAATTTAGCTCTTGGTGTGCTCTAATTGGTGAATTGTGTGATATCGCTGCAATACTTTATTTTAAATAGCTATAAAACAAGAATAAACTCATTTTTTTCTGAGCTCATCATTCCACACGCTGGTGCTCAGAGCGGTGATTCATCTCTCGTGTTTCTCACGTATCACTGACCACACATCAATTATTAATGAGCCCTGACCTGATAATAATCATATATGTTGGTTTAGCTTGTCAGTGTGAATTAAATCCAAGTATTTATTTGTATTTTAACCGATTTAAAAGTGAAACAAAAAGACAGTCTCCTCCCTTTTTTAGTCCGGTAACTGCACCTGTAGGGGCGCTATTTCTCTCAGACAATGGAAGTCTAAGCACACACACTCAAACAGAGGGACAGAGTGATATGAGATGTCTGACAGTTTTTTAATTTTCTGTTATCCATACAGTGTTGTAAAGTCATGAAACTATGCATATTTACTCAGAATAACTTTTTTTCTGTATGAAAAAAGGTTTTGAAGTGTTTGGAATTTAAAAATGCAGGAAAATTAATAATTCCATCTTTATTGTCATTTTAAAAAATCCCCACGACAAAACCATCCAAGCTATCCAAAACCCATTCACAATTTAAGTTCCTCAATGTTTTTTCAACATGTACACCAAGTTTGGTGTGTATAGTGTTACTCTCCTCTGAGCAGTATGCATTAATTCACAGCTAAATGTAAAAAACAATCCACATTCAAATCAAAATAGCCGACTTCCTGTTGGTCGTAGCTGATGACTGTGAATTAGAAAGTTGTCCGTCTTGATAAGAACAATTTTTGTACTGAGTTTGGTGTCTGTAGCTAAAACTAACCCCCCCACTTTTGACAAAAGGTGGCGCTATAGAGTGCCTCTTCCACGCCCTCTTATGAAATTTTGCCAGTGTCTAGCTGTCACTAATACTGATATGTGTTCTGAGTTTGATGAAATTCTAAGTATGTTATATGCCTCAAAATCACCTGAGAATTATTCCAGTTTGACATGTTGCCACGGCAACAATATTTTTAGATATCAATATCCCCCCAGCAGATTTATATCGGCTGTGTTTTAACATTATTCTGATGAAGTTTGAAGGAAATCGAGTAAAAATAAGATGCTGAATTCAAAGCATTTTGAAAATGACACACTTCCTGCTGCCACTTGGTGGCGCTATAACTTTGACTCCTAATAGTCACATATATGCGATCGACATCATACAATGAATAATCTGATGAAGTTTGATTAAAATTAGGAAATGTATGTGGATGGTATTAGACACTTCCTGTTTCTCATTTCTCGCCATAATTTCAAAGCCTCGCCACGAGCAAACCGTTCGAGATATCAAAAATCCCCTGGCAATTTTTCATCCCCAATGTCTTGAGATCATGTTGACCGAGTTTGGCGGCAATCGAGTAAAAAACCTATGACAAGTATTTCAAATTCCAGAGCATGCGCTTTTTACATAACTCTAAATAGCTGACTTCCTGTTGGGCGGAGCCTATGATATTCAATACGAAAGTTGTTCGGCACAATGAGATCTATATGTGTACTGAGTTTCATATGAATATTGGCAAGTATGTGTGAGCTATACATCAACATTTCTGACTGTGATCCAGGGGGCGCCGTAGAGCCCCTGTGCCACGCCCGGGTCCCAGCTTCTGCAGGCTCCTAAAGGCCACAGATTCCAAAGTGTGTGCAAATTTTCAAGAGTTTTTGAGTATGTTAAGGACCCCAAAAGCCCCCACAACTTTGAAGAAAAATATGACTACTAAACCCAAAATAGCCAACTTCCTGTTGGGCGGAGCCTATGACATGCAGTACGAAAGTTGTTTGGTTTGATGAGATCTACATGTGTACCGAGTTTCGTGTGTCTACGTGCAAGTATGTATGATATATGGCCCTCAGTATTCCAGGGGGCGCTGTAGAGCCCCTGTGCCACGCCCGTGTATCAGTCTCTGCCCGGCCCTAATGGCCGCAGGTTCCAATGTGTGTGCCAATTTTCAAGACTTTTTAAGCATGTTAAGGACCCCAAAAGCCCCCGAAACCTTGGAAAAAAATTAGAAGAATAAATAATAATAATAATAATAACAAATAATCCTAAGGAAAACAATAGGGCTCTCGCCCTCCAGGCTTGAGCCCTAATAATAATAATAAAAAATAATCCTAAGGAAAACAATAGGCCTCTCGCCCTTTGGGCTTGAGCCCTAATTAAAGCTGCAAGCAGCGATGAACGGGCCCTCGCACCCGGGCTCACCGGCAGCGAGTGGCTTTAGTTAATAGGTGAACGGTGAGAAATATGCGTTTAAACTCATAAATATAAGTAGAATATATCAATGTTTATTCCATATATGTGCCAATCTTCCTGTTGCCAGCAGGTGGCGCTATCATTATAATGGAATATTGGCCTTCAGATGTGTTCAGGGCAGGACTTTTATCGAACATGTGAGGTTTGGGGAGGATTGGACACTTTATGCCTTAGTTACAACAACATCCTATTTCATGGCGAAACAATGAAATTTGTCAGGCCGCCATGGACACGCCCTTTAACGAAACCTCAAGATCTTCGCAATTTAAGATCGCAAAAGGCTTTAGATTACACTGACCAAGTTTGGTGTTGATCTGAATAAATATCTAGGAGGAGTTCGTTAAAGTACAACCCCTGAAAATGGCCAAAACAACACTAATTTTGCAGAGAAAATTCCAAATAACTGACTTCCTGTTGGGATTCGGACTTCGTACCAAGAGACTTTTTCGTAGATATTGGTGTGTTACATGTGTGTACCGATTCTTGTACATGTACGTGAAACATAGCTCAAGGCGCACTCCGTTTAAAGTGTATACGCACTCCGTTGAAAGTGTATAGGTGGCGCTATTGAGCCATTTTGCCACACTCGATGGAATATTGGCCTTCAGATCTGTTCAGGCCAGGACCCTTATCACACAAGTGAAGTTTGGGCAAGATCGGACATTTTATGCCTGAGTTATAACATCTTTTATTCCCATGGCGAGACACCGAACTTCATCACGGCGCCATGGACACACCTTTTAACAAAAACTCAAGATATTCACAACTAAACATCACACAGGTCTTTAGATTAGACTGACCACAAAAAAGACATTGATGTCATAACATTTCTAGGAGTAGTTTGTCGCAGTGTAAAATATGTAACTTCCTGTTGCCAATAGGTGGCGCTATGACTATAACTGAATATTGGCATGTAGATCTGTTCAGATCAAGAGTCTTATCCAACATGTGAAGTTTGGGGCAGATTGGACATTGTATGTCTGAGTTACAGCAACTTCCTTTTTCATGGCGAAACATCGAAATTTTTCAGGCCGCCATGGACCCGCCCTTTAACGAAACCTCAAGTCCTTCGCAATTTATTATCGCAAAGGGCTTTAGATTACACTGACCAAGTTTGATGTTGATCTGAATAAATCTCTAGGAGGAGTTCGTTAAAGTACAACCCCTGAAAATGGCAAAAACAACAGCAATTTTGAAGGGAAAATTCAAAATAACCGACTTCCTGTTGGGATCCGGATTTCGTACCAAGAGACTTTTTTGTAGGTATTGGAGTGTTACATGTGTGTACCAATTTTTGTACATGTACGTGAAACATAGCTCGAGGCGCACTCCGTTGAAAGTGTATAGGTGGCGCTATAGAGCCATTCTGCCACACCCGGTGGAATATTGGCCTGCAGATCTGTTCAGGCCAGGACTCTTATCACACATGTGAAGTTTGGGGAAGATCTGACATTTTATGCCTGAGTTATAACATCTTTTATTCCCATGGCGAGACATCGAACTTCGTTGCGGCGCCATGAACAAGCCTTTTAACGAAAACTCAAGATCTTCACAACTGAACATCGCACAGGCCTTTAGATTAGACTGACCACAAAAAAGACATTGATGTCATAAAATTTCTAGGAGTAGTTCGTCGCAGCATAAAATATGTCACTTCCTGTTGCCAATAGGTGGCGCTATGACTATAACTGAATATGGGCATGTCAATCTGTTCAGGTTCGGAGTCTCATCAAACATGTGAAGTTTGGGGCAGATTGGTCATTGTATGTGTGAGTTATAGCAACTTCATTTTTCATGGCGAATCATCGAAATTCGCCAGGCCGCCACGGACACGCCCTTCAACGAAAAGTCAGGATCTTCGCAATTTAACATCGCAAAGGCCTTTAGATTAGGCATACCAAATTTGGTGTTGATTTGAAGAACTCTCTAGGAGGAGTTCGTTAAAATACAACACATGGAAATGACCAAAATTACACAAAATATGCTCATAATATTAAAAATAACCGACTTCCTGTTGGGTTTAGAATTTCGCTCCAAGAGTCTTTTTTGTAGGTATTGGTGTGTTACATATGTGTGCCAATTTTCGTGCATGTACGTGAAACATAGCTGGAAGGCTGTTGATTTTCTTGGTATAGGTGGCGCTGTCGAGCCATTTTGCCACACCCTCTTCTGAATCCTATATCAGACGAAAATTTTCACCAGGTTTGACGAGTGTGCAAAGTTTCATGACTTTTTGAGCATGTTAAAGCCCTCAAAAATGCGATTCATTCGGGAGAAGAAGAAGAAGAAGAAGAAGAAGAAGAATAATAATAAAAAACAAAGCAGATACAAGAGGGTCCTCGCACCTCGGTGCTCGGGCCCTAATAAAGCTGCAAGCAGCGATGGTGGGCTCAAGCCACCAATGCCATCGCCACCCCGGTGGCATCAGGTAAACTGTGCCCAGCGGGCACATGCATTCACAATATCCCTCTGGCAGTGAGGTTTTAAATGATATGGCAGTTAAAGGGTTAATCCGAATCATCTAGACTTTAAAATCACATTCACAGAACAATATATATATATATATATATATATATAACTTTAGTAACACTTTACAATAAGATTTCATTTATAAACATTATGTTAACATGAACAATATTTATATAGCATTCATTCATGTCAGTTAATATTCCAAATTAAACATTAAAGCATTGTTCTATTGTGATTTTTTTCCAAGCACATTTTACCAATTCCAAACCATATCAATCTTAATAACTACCATTATTTTTTATTTAATCATTTATGAGTGCTATACAATAGTCCAGGAAAGCTGGAAGAGAAAAACAGGTCAAGAAGAACTGACAAAAAGAATTGCAAAATAATTAGGAATTAATGTGAAGATTAATTTTTAGTCAATTCTGCAAGACAGACTTTCAGGAAAGGAGGTGGAATAAAAATGAGCTCCTAAATCTTAATCCCGGATTCTGGAAGATATATTCCTCAAACCATCGGACAAGAGGAGGTGGTGCTGGTCCTTCACGAGTCACTCTAATCTGTTAATTAAGCCTATATATAAAGTCTTAATATATAGTATTTCACAATACTTCATAGTATTCTAATTAAATAATTTTTTGGAATCTTAGATCTCTCAGAACCTGGCACATTGTAATTCTGAGACTCCAGGAAAGTGGCAGTTCTGTAAAATGTTGGCGCTGGAGACTAAATGCTCCCTGATAGTTTCACACCTAATTCACTTAACACACACACAAACACACACACACACACACACACATTAACCACAGTGACAGAGGGACAGAGTGACATCAGATGTATGATAGTTTTTTAATTTTCTATCATCCATATAATGTTGTATAGTCATGGAACTATGCATATTTCCTCAGAATGAATTGTCTGCTATGTGTACATTTTTTTGAAGTGTTTAGAAGCTGCACTTTAAAAAAATAAAAGACATTTACTGGTTACTTTTTTACTGTTATTTCAAAAAATCACCACGCAAAATCATTCAAGCTATCCAAAATTCATTCACACCTGTTCTGTAAGATAAATTCTTTAAACAGTGGTAAAAGTGGATGTGGTGCTGAACCTTCAAGAGTCACTCAAAACGTATCTGTCCATAAAGCTTATAAAGAATTATTCTTAATATACAGTTCACAATACTTCAGCTTGTTATTCTAATTAAGTGAGGGTCATTTTATCAGTAAAATACATAAAATACATATTATTTTTCTTTGAAAGATTTCTATAAATGATTTAAATCATACTTGTTTTACAATAATTATTTAAAAGTAATCCTATAGCTCCATCTGGTGGTCATTATTGGAACTAAGAATTGCAAGCTTGATTTATAAGTTATGATAGTTTTAATTTTATGCTGGCTCTTGAAAATGATAAAGCTATGAAACTTACTGTGCTTCCTTCAAATGATGACTTCTACGTATATAAAAAATTATGAAGAGTTGGAATGAAAAATTTTAAAGATATAGTAAAATAACGATTGTATTTTTTTATGTTTCTTTAATAAATCGCTATGGCCACACCATTTAAGCTATCCTAAACCCATTCGCAATTTAACATCTTCAGTATATTAGCTTCATGTTGAAAAAGTTTGCTGTGAACTTGTGTCTTCTTGGAGGAGTATGAATTCATTTACAGGCTGATTTTATCATAAATCCACAATAAAATTTCTGAGTTCTGTATCAATCTGTGTTGTTGTTTGTTTTTTTTTGTTTTTTTTTTTATTTTTCATAGGAAGATAACTGACCCTTTACTCTCCTTTTTAATAAATGTGCTTATAACCCAAGAACAAGCTTTTTATAGCTGTATTTATAAACTGCTTACTAATGACTATTAATATTGGGACAAGGCTTTATAAAGCATGAACTGAATATTTACTGTTTGAGTTTGAAATTATTATTTGCAGCACAAATAAGGTTTTTTTAGGATTTTTAAAAATCCCTAAAACTGTCAGAAAAGGATAAGGCCTATAAGATTTTATGTGAGTGGCTAAATTTATTTGTTTTTATAACTATAATGCATAAACTATGAAATTATACAAAATGTATAAAAATGTACAACAGTTATTCTTTTCCAATGTTTTTTATTTATTTATTTATTTAATTTTTTTTTATTTTATTTACATTTCAAAACATTTGCCTACTGCAATCATTCTAAACAGCTTGAATAAAACCTGTCAATATTTATTATAGACCACTGTAACTGTGTATAATCTAACAAACAAGTTTATTATGAAAATAAAAGTGTACACCAGATAAATTGGACGATAAAGAAATTGCTAACAATAGTATAATAGAGCATGTTTTAGGTTTTTAGGCGTTTAGATGCAGAAATGGACAAATCAAATGTAAAATAAAATGTAATTGATTTAATTAAATATAGATTAATTCTTGTTAGAGCAAAATAATAAATAAATAAATAAATAAATAAATAAATAAATAAATAAATAAATAAATAAATAAATAAATACGTACACACATTAAAAAAAGCAGCCAAGATGAATGAGTTTCATTTTTTATATGGATCAAAATTGAAGACAGAAGCAGCTGGTATATGCGGTCACTTAATATTAAAATCCAGTAGATCCATTTCAGATTTATTTCTCAACAGTTTATGTTCACGTGGCTGTTTTCGTTTATATTAGCCAAGCTATTATGTATTTTGAAATAATCTTGTCCGTGATGTGTTCGTTCTTAAGACGAAAGGCAGAATCCTGCAGCTCGAGAGATATATGTTATTCTGCCAGTCGCGCTTTCAAATAGTCTTGCACACTTAAACGGGTCACAAACACCTGCATTTAGCTCTTGTAGTGTTACAATGGGTTTATTGTGTGCATTTGTGGTAATATTTTATTTAAAAAAGCTCTTAAACAAGAATAAATTCGTTTGTTTTGAGCTGGACACTGTAGGCGCTGATCGGAGGCGGTGGTTTCAGATAGGCAGCCGCAAATAATTCATTTTCACACAAACAGTTCAAAAACATCTGAATTTAGCTCTTGGTGTGTTCTAATTGGTTGATTGTGTGATATCGCTGTAATAATTTATTTTTAAAAGCTTTAAAACAGGAATAAATTCGTTTTTTCTGAGCTCTTTACTCCAGACGCTCGTGATCACAGCGGTGATTCATCTCTCCTATTTCTCACGTATCTCTGGCCAGAAATAATTTATCCATGAGCCCTGAACCGGTAATAATCAGATATGTTGGTTTAGCTTGTCAGTGTGAATTAAATCTAAGTATTTATTTGTATTTTTAACCGATTTAAAAGTGAAAGTAAAAGTCCGGGAATTGAACCTGTAGGGGCGCTATTTCTCTCAGACAATGGAAGTCTGAAGCACATAATACTCAAACTGAGGGACAGAGTGAGATGAGATGTCTGACAGTTTTTTAATTTTCTGTTATCCATACAGTGTTGTAAAGTCGTGAAACTATCCATATTTACTCAGAATGACTTTTTTTCTGTACGAAAAAAGGTTTTGAAGTGTTTGGAATTTAAAAATGCAGGAAAATTAATAATTCCATTTTTACTGTCATTTAAAAAAATCACCACGACAAAACCGTTTAAGCTATCCAAAATCCATTGGCAATTTAAGTTGTTTAAAATGTTTTGGCATCATGTAGACAAAGTTTGGTGTGTATAGTGTTACTCTCCTCTGAGCAGTATGCATTAATTCACAGCTAAATGTAAAAAAAAATCCACATTCAAATCAAAATAGCTGACTTCCTGTTGATCGTAGCTGATGACTGTGAATTAGAAAGTTGTCCGTCTTGATAAGAAAAATTTTTGTACCGAGTTTGGTGTCTGTAGCTAAAACTAACCCCGCCACTTTTGACAAAAGGTGGCGCTATAGAGTGCCTCTTCCACGCCCTCTTATGAACTTTTGCCAGTGTCTAGTTATCATAAATACTGATATGTGTTCTGAGTTTGATGAAATTCTAAGCATGTTATATGCCTCAAAATCACCTGAGAAGTATTCCAGTTTAACATGTTGCCACGGCAACAATATTTTTAGATATCAATATCCCCCCAGCAGATTTATATCGGCTGTGTTTTAACATTATTCTGATGAAGTTTGAAGCAAATCGAGTAAAAATAAGATGCTGAATTCAAATCATTTTGAAAATGACACACTTCCTGCTGCCAGTTGGTGGCGCTATAACTTTGTCTCCTAATAGTCACATATATGCGATCGACATCATACAACGAATAATCTGATGCAGTTTGATTAAAATCAGGAAATGTATGTGGATGGTATTAGACACTTCCTGTTTCTCATTTCTCGCCATAATTTCAACACCTCGCCACGAGCAAACCGTTCGAGATATCAAAAATCCCCTGGCAATTTTTCATCCCCAATGTCTTGAGATCATGTTGACCGAATTTGGTGGCAATCGGCAAAAAAACCTATGACAAGTATTTCAAATTCCAGAGCATGCGCTTTTTACATAACTCTAAATAGCTGACTTCCTGTTGGGCGGAGCCGAATGACATGCAGTACGAAAGTTGTTCAGCACGATGAGATCTATATGTGTACTGAGTTTCATATTAATACGAGCAAGTATGTGTGAGCTATACATCAACATTTATGACTGTGTTCCAGGGGGCGCCATAGAGCCCCTGTGCCACGCCCGGGTCCCAGCCTCTGCAGGCTCCTAAAGGCCACAGATTCCAAAGTGTGCGCAAATTTTCAAGAGTTTTTGAGTATGTTAAGGACCCCAAAAGCCCCCACAACTTTGACGAAAAATATGAATACTAAACCCTAAATATCCAACTTCCTGTTGGGCGGAGCCTATGACATGCAGTACAAAAGTTGTTTGGTTTGATGAGATCTACATGTGTACCGAGTTTCGTGTGTCTACGTGCAAGTATGTATGATATATGGCCCTCAGTATTCCAGGGGGCGCTGTAGAGCCCCTGTGCCACGCCCGTGTATCAGTCTCTGCCCGGCCCTAATGGCCGCAGGTTCCAATGTGTGTGCCAATTTTCAAGACTTTTTAAGCATGTTAAGGGCCCCAAAAGCCCCCGAAACCTTGAAGAAAAATAATAATAATAACAAATAACCCTAAGGAAAACAATAGGGCTCTCGCCCTCCAGGCTTGAGCCCTAATTAAAGCTGCAAGCAGCGATGAACGGGCCCTCGCACCCGGGCTCACCGCCATCGTGTGGCTTTAGTAAAAAGGTGAACGTTGAGAAATATGCATTTAATGTCCTAAATATTAGTGGAATATATCAAAGTATATCCCATATATGTGCCAATCTTAACGTTGCCAGCAGGTGACGCTATCATTATAATGGAATAATGGCCTTCAGATGTGTTCAGGCCAGGACTCTTATCAAACATGTGAAGTTTGGGGAAGATTGAACATTTTATGCTTGAGTTACAACAACTACTCTTGCTGTGGCAAGACATCAAATTTTGTCATGGCGCCATGGAAACGCCCTTTAACAAAAACTCAAGATCTCCAAAAGTTAACATTGCACAGGCCTTTAGATTAGACTGACCACAAAATATATGTTAATCTCAAAAAAATTATGGGAGTAGTTTGTCGCAGCGTAAAACATGTCACTTCCTGTTGCCAATAGGTGGCGCTATGACTATAACTGAATGTGGGCATGTAGATCTGTTAAGGGCAGAAGTTTTATCTAACATGTGAAGTTTGGGGCAGATTGGACATTGTATGTCTGAGTTACAGCAACTTCCTTTTTCATGGCGAAACATCGAAATTTGCCAGGCCGCCATGGACACGCCCTTTAACGAAATCTAAAGATCTTCGCAATTTAACATCGCAAAAGGCTTAAGATTACACTGACCAGGTTTGGTGTTGATCTGAATAAATCTCTAGGAGGAGTTCGTTAAAGTACAACCCCTGAAAATGGCAAAAACAATGCCAATTTTGCAGAGAAAATTCTAAATAACTGACTTCCTGTTTGGATTAGGATTTCGTACCAAGAGACTTTTTTGTAGGTATTGCTGTGTTACATGTGTATACCGATTTTTGTACATGTACGTGAAACATAGCTCGAGGCGCACTCTGTTGAATGTGTATAGGTGGCGCTATCGAGCCATTTTGCCACATCTGATGGAATTTTGGCCTTCAGATGTGTTCAGGCCAGGACTCTTATCACACATGTGCAGTTTGGGGAACATCGGACATTTTATGCCTGAGTTATAATATATTTTATTCCCATGGCGAGACATCGAACTTCGTGACGGCGCCATGGACACGCCTTTTAACGAAAACTCAAGATCTTCACAACATAACATCGCACAGGCCTTTAGATTACACTGACCACAAAAAATACATTGATGTCATAAAATTTCTAGGAGTAGTTCATCGCAGTGTAAAATATCTCACTTCCTGTTGCCAATAGGTGGCGCTATTACTCTAACTGTATATGGGCATGTCAATCTGTTCAGGTCAGGAGTCTCATCAAACATGTGAAGTTTGGGGCAGATTGGTCATTGTATGTCTGAGTTATAGCAACTTCCTGTTTCATGGCGAATCATCGAAATTCGCCAGGCCACCACGGACACGCCCATTAACGAAAACTCAAAAGCTTCGCAATTTAACATCGCAAAGGCCTTCAGATTAGGCATACCAAATTTGGTGTTGATCTGAATGAATCTCTAGGAGGAGTTCGTTAAAATACAACGCATGGAAATGACAAAAATGACACAAAATTTGCTCATAATATTAGTAATAACCGACTTCCTGTTGGGTTTCGGATTTTGCTCCAAGAGACTTTTTTGTAGGTATTGGAGAGTTACATGTGTGTACCGATTTTCATACATGTACATGAAACGTAGCTCGAGGCGCACACCGTTGAACGTGTATAGGTGGCGCTGTTGAGCCATTTTGCCACACCCACTTCTGAAACCCATATCAGACGTAAATTTTCGCCAGTTCTGAGGTGTGTGCAAAGTTTCATGACTTTTCAAGCATGTTTAGGCCCTCAAAAATGCGATTCATTTTGGAGAATAATAATAAATATAGCTGCAAGCAGCGATGGCGGGCTCAAGCCACCAATGCCATCACCACCCCGGTGGCATCAGGTAAACTGTGCCCAGCGGGCACATGCATTCACAATATCCCTCTGGCAGTGAGGTTTTAAAGGATAGAGGGGAGCGTAGAGGGGAGCGTGCATTTGCAGTGGCCGGGCCACGACTCTGGAATACCCTGCCTTTAGAGATCAGACTGGCCCCTTCCTTGTCTATTTTTAAATCTTTGCTAAAAACTTTTTTATTTTCCTTAGTGTACTGACTACTGTGTTATGCTACATTTTGAAATGGGTGGTTTTAAATTTTTTGTCTGGTCTATTTTTATGTATGTGTAATATTCTTGCTCTTATGTTAAAGCACTTTGGTCAGCCAGGAGGCTGTTGTAAATGCGCTATACAAATAAATTGAACTTGAACTAGAACTTGAACTTGATATGGCAGTTAAAGGGTTAATCCGAATCATCTAGACTTTAAAATCACATTCACAGAACAATATATATATATATATATATAACTTTAGTAACACTTTACAATAAGATTTCATTTATAAACATTATGTTAACATGAACAATATTTATATAGCATTCATTCATGTCAGTTAATATTCCAAACTTAAACATTAAAACATTGTTTTATTGTGATTTTTTTCCAAGCACATTTTACCAATTCCAAACCATATCAATCTTAATAACTACCATTATTTTTTATTTAATCATTTATGAGTGCTATACAATAGTCCAGGAAAGCTGGAAGAGAAAAACAGGTCAAGAAGAACTGACAAAAGAATTGCAAAAGAATTAGGAATTAATGTGAAGATTAATTTTTAGTCAATTCTGCAAGACAGACTTTCAGGAAAGGAGGTGGAATAAAAATGAGCTCCTAAATCTTAATCCCAGATTCTGGAAGATATATTCCTCAAACCATCGGACAAGAGAAGGTGGTGCTGGTCCTTCACGAGTCACTCTAATCTGTTCATTAAGCCTATATATAAAGTCTTAATATGTAGTATTTCACAATACTTCATGGTATTCTAATTAAATAATTTTTTGGAATCTTAGATCTCTCAGAACCTGACACATTGTAATTCTGAGACTCCAGGAAAGTGGCAGTTCTGTAAAATGTTGGCGCTGGAGACTAAATGCTCACTGATAGTTTCACACCTAATTCACTTAAAACACACACAAACACACACACACAGTGACAGAGGGACAGAGTGACATCAGATGTATGTTTTTTAATTTTCTGTCATCCATATAATGTTGTATAGTCATGAAACTATGCATATTTCCTCAGAATGACTTGTCTTCTATGTGTACATTTTTTTGAAGTGTTTAGAAGCTGCACTTTTTTTTTACTGGTTCCTTTTTTACTATTATTTCAAAAAATCACCACGACAAAACCATTCAAGCTATCCAAAATTCATTCACACCTGTTCTGTAAGATTAATTCTTTAAACAGTGGTAAAAGAGGATGTGGTGCTGAACCTTCAAGAGTCACTTAAAACGTATCTGTCCATAAAGCCTATAAAGAATTATTCTTAATATACAGTTCAAAATACTTCAGCTTGTTATTCTAATTAAGTGAGGGTCATTTTATCAGTAAAATTCCTAAAATACATATTATTTTATTTGAAAGATTTCTATAAATTATTTAAATCATACTCGTTTCTCCAATAATTATTTAAAAGTAATCCTATAGCTCCCTCTGGTGGCCATTATAGGTACTAAGAATTGCAAGCTTGATTTATAAGTTATGATAGTTTTAATTTTATGCTGGCTCTTGAAAATGATAAAGCTATGAAACTTACTGTGCTTCCTTCAAATGAGGACTTCTACTTATATAAAAAAATTATGAAGAGTTAGAATGAAAAATTTTAAAGATATAGTAAAGTAACTATTGTATTTTTTATGTTACTTTAATAAATCTCTATGGCAACACCATTTAAGCTATCCTAAACCCATTCACAATTTAACATCTCAGTATATTGGCATCATGTTGAAAAAGGAGTATGGAGTAGTATGAGGAGGAGTATGAATTCATTTACAGGCTGATTTTATCATAAATCCACAATAAAATTTCTGAGTTCTGTATCAATCTGTGTTGTTGTTGTTTGTTTATTTTTATCTTTTATTTTTCATAGGAAGATAACTGACCCTTTACTCTCCTTTTTAATAAATGTGCTTATAAACCAAGGACAAGCTATTTATAGCTGTATTTATAAACTGCTTACTACTGACTATTAATATTGGGACAAGGCTTTATAAAGCATGAACTGACTATTTAATAATGAGTGCAGTTATTATAAAGTGTTATCAATGAATTTGCTAATGTTAACAAATTAGACATTATTTTACAGTGTTATCAAATCCTTAAATGACTCATAAGCATTTGTGAAAGTTCTGCTTGCATTACAGCTTAGTATTGATCTGTGAGCTGAACAGATTTACTGTTACATCCATGAGATTATGTAAATTCAAATAAATATAATGTCACAGGATGTCATAGGTCAGTATCAAATGAGTTTGAAATTATTATTTGCAGCACAAATAAGTTTTTTTTTAGGATTTTTAAAAATCCCTAAAACTGTCAGAAAAAGGTTAAGGCCTAAGCTATTTCTATGTGAGTGGCTAAATTTATTTTTGTTTTTATAATTGTAATACACAAACTATGAAATTATACAAACTGTATAAAAAGGTAAATAAATAAATACGCACACATTAAAAAAGCAGCCAAGTCGAATGAGTTTCCTTTTTTATATAGATTAAAATTGAAGACAGAAGCAAGTGGTAAATGTGGTCACTTTAATATTCAAATCCAGTAGATCCAGTTTATGTTCACGTGGCTGTTTTCGTTTATATTCGCCAAGCTATTATGTATTTTGAAATAATCTTGTCCGTGATGTGTTCGTTCGTACGACGAAAGCCAGAAACCTGCAGCTCGAGAGATATGTTATTCTGCCAGTCGCGCTTTCAAATAGTCTTGCACACTTAAACGGGTCACAAACACCTGCATTTAGCTCTTGTAGTGTTACAATGGGTTTATTGTGTGCATTTGTGGTAATATTTTATTTAAAAAAGCTCTTAAACAAGAATAAATTCGTTTGTTTTGAGCTGGACACTGTACGCGCTGATCGGAGGCGGTGATTTCAGTTAGGCAGCCGCGAATATTTCATTTTCACACAAACAGTTCAAAAACATCTGAATTTAGCTCTTGGTGTGTTCTAATTGGTTGATTGTGTGATATCGCTGTAATAATTTATTTTTAAAAGCTTTAAAACAGGAATAAATTCGTTTTCTCTGAGCTCTTTACTCCAGACGCTCGTGATCACAGCGGTGATTCATCTCTCCTATTTCTCACGTATCTCTGGCCAGAAATAATTTATCCATGAGCCCTGAACCGGTAATAATCAGATATGTTGGTTTAGCTTGTCAGTGTGAATTATATCTAAGTATTTATTTGTATTTTTAACCGATTTAAAAGTGAAAGTAAAAGTTCGGGAATTGAACCTGTAGGGGCGCAATTTCTCTCAGACAATGGAAGTCTGAAGCACATACACTCAAACAGAGGGACAGAGTGAGATGAGATGTCTGACAGTTTTTTAATTTTCTGTTATCCATACAGTGTTGTAAAGTCGTGAAACTATGCATATTTCCTCAGAATGACTTTTTCATCTGTATGAAAAAATTCTTTGACGTGTTTGGAAGCTGCAATTTAAAAATACAATAATGATTCCCTTTGTAAGGTCATTTAAAAAAATCACCACGGCAAAACCATTCAAGCTATCCAAAATCCATTCACAATTTAAGTTCCTATCAGAAATACTGATGTGTGTTCAGAGTTTTGTGAAATTCTAAGTATGTTATTTGCCTCAAAATCACCTGAGAAGTATTCCAGTTTGACATGTTGCCACGCCAACAATTTTTTAGATATCAATATCCCCCTTGCAGATTTATATCGGCTGTGTTTTAACATTATTCTGATGAAGTTTGAAGCAAATCGAGTAATAATAAGATGCTGAATTCAAATCATTTTGAAAATGACACACTTCCTTCTGCCAGTTGGTGGCGCTATAACTTTGACTCCTAATAGTCACATATATGCGATCGACATCATACAACGAATAATCTGATGAAGTTTGATTAAAATCAGGAAATGTATGTGGACGGTATTAGACACTTCCTGTTTCTCATTTCTCGCCATAATTTCAACGCCTCGCCACGAGCAAACCGTTCGAGATATCAAAAATCCCCTGGCAATTTTTCATCCCCAGTGTCTTGAGATCATGTTGACCGAGTTTGGCGGCAATCGAGAAAAAAACCTATGACAAGTATTTCAAATTCCAGAGCATGCGCTTTTTACATAACTCTAAATAGCTGACTTCCTGATGGGCGGAGCCTATGACATGCAATACGAAAGTTGTTCGGCACGATGAGATCTATATGTGTACTGAGTTTCATATGAATATGTGCAAGTATGTGTGAGCTATACATCAACATTTCTGACTGTGTTCCAGGGGGCGCCGTAGAGCCCCTGTGCCACGCCCGGGTCCCAGCCTCTGCAGGCTCCTAAAGGCCACAGATTCCAAAGTGTGCGCAAATTTTCAAGAGTTTTTGAGTATGTTAAGGACCCCAAAAGCCCCCACAACTTTGACGAAAAATTTGAATACTAAACCCTAAATAGCCAACTTCCTGTTGGGCGGAGCCTATGATATGCAATACAAAAGTTGTTTGGATTGATGAGATTTATATGTGTACCGAGTTTCATACGTCTACGAGCAAGAATGTATGATATATGGCCCTCCATATTCCAGGGGGCGCTGTAGAGCCCCTGTGCCACGCCCGTGTATCAGTCTCTGCCCGGCCCTAATGGCCGCAGGTTCCAATCTGTGTGCCAATTTTCAAGACTTTTTAAGCACGTTAAGGGCCCCAAAAGCCCCCGAGACGTTGGAAAAAAATAATAAATATAGCTGCAAGCAGCGATGGCGGGCTCAAGCCATCAGTGCGAACACCACCCTGGTGGCATCTGGAAAACTGTGCCCAGCGGGCATCAGCATTTACAGTAACCCTCTGGCAATCAAGATTTAAGGGATACGGCAGTTAAAGGGTTAATCCGACCCATCTAGACTTTGAAATCATGTACACAGAACAATATATATAATTTATTTATTTTTAATACGACGGTCTGTAGATTATATCTTCCAGTTCCAGAATTTAGGACCTCATTTTTATTCCATCTCTTATCGTGAAATAGCTATTAATTTTTTATACTTTTTGTAATTTTTTCACTTGTTTTTTCTTTACTGATCCTGCTGACCCAGTCAGTATTTTTTGATCATTCACTCCCTCCCACCTACAAATCCTACCAGCACCGAAACTTGAACCTGCGACCTTCAAGTTACAAGTCCAACTCTCTAACCATTAGTCCACAGCTGACCCAATCATCATGTTTTGTCCAATGGTCATGTCTTAATTTTGCAATTTCTGTATTACATTAGTTTTAGATATTTCTCATGGTGATTATATAATTTTTGACTTTAGTATGAGTTAAAACTCGTTTTTGGCTCATTTAATCTGTAAAAGAAAACATGCCTAATAATTATGCACCCCTGAATTTAAGGAGTTTTTTTCTTCAAGCTTTCACTGACAATCATATATGACTCATAAATGATTAAATAAAAAAATAATGGTAGTTATTAAGATTGATATGGTTTGGAATTGGTAAAATGTGCTTGGAAAAAAGTCACAATAAAACAATATTTCGGCATTTTTCCAAGCACATTTTACCAATTCCAAACGATATCTGGAACTGGAAGATATATTCTTCAAACCATCGTACAAGAGGAGCTGATGCTAGTCCTTCAAGAGTCACTCAAAACCTTCCAGATTATTAAATCTGATCATAAAGCCTATATATGTAAAGTCTTCATATATAGTATTTTATAATACATCATGGTATTCTAATTGAGTCATTTTTTGGCATCTTTTACGTCTCTCAGAACCTGCACCTTGTAATTCTGGAGACTCCAGGAAAGTTGCAGTTCTGGAAAATGGTGGCACTGTAGCCTAAATGCTCCCTTATAGTGTTACACCTAATTATTCAGTTTAATTCATAATTCTTTTGCATTTAATGTTTTTCTGTTCTTCTCCACCTGTTTTTTTTCTGACCTTTCTGACCCAGTAAGCATTTTGCTGTCCAGTGGTCATGTCTTTACTTTGCGATTACTGTACTGCTCTAATTGTGATTATTTCTCATGGAGATCTAATAATTTTGGATTTTTCAGTCTGAGTTAAACATCTTTTTTTGGCCCATTTTATCAGTAAAGGAAAAAATGCTTAATAATTCGACACACACACCTGAATATAAGGAGTTTTTTTTTTCTTCCAGCCTTCATGAACAACTACGTATACATCTGTCATGATCCTGCCCTTGTGTCCTTGATTTTTCCTAGTCTTGAGGCAGGATCATGACAGACCCGTGTTTTGTGTACAAGCGCATGGCCTTGTCTTTGGGCCATGTGCTTGTGTTGTCTCGTTCCCTTGCCCCGCCCCCCTTGTTATCCTAGTCGTGTCGTGATTGTCCTATCTGTAACACCTGTCGTGTCTTAATTGTTCCCCCTATTTAGATCTCCTAGTGTGCTCTGTCTGGCGTCGGTTCATTGTCATTGTACCTGTGATTGTACCTCAACTGTGTTTCTCAGATGTGTTCCACACTTGTGATTGTTCCTCTGAAGTCCCTGTATAACCGTGAGTGTTAGTTGTAGTCAGTGTTCTCCTGTTTTGAGTCTTTGTTTATCTTGTCGAGTCAGTCTTATTTAGTATTGCTGTATTTGCCCTAGTCCTGTTTTCCCCCTCGTGGGTTTTGTTTTCCCCTTTTTGTATTAATAAACTCTTTGTTTTGTGATTCCCTGTCTGCACTTGAGTTCCTCCCCTACCAAATACCTGACAGAATGAACCGACCACAATGGAACTCAGCAGACAGGAGGCAATGCTGGATGCCCGTGCCAGCAACGTTGAGAGCTGGCGTGCCCGTGCCAGCAGCGTCGAGAGCTGGCGTGCCCGTGCCAGCAGCGTCGAGAGCTGGCGTGCCCGTGCCAGCAGCGTCGAGAGCTGGCGTGCCCGTGCCAGCAGCGTCGAGAGCTGGCGTGCCCGTGCCAGCAGCGTCGAGAGCTGGCGTGCCCGTGCCAGCAGCGTCGAGAGCTGGCGTGCCCGTGCCAGCAGCGTCGAGAGCTGGCGTGCCCGTGCCAGCAGCGTCGAGAGCTGGCGTGCCCGTGCCAGCAGCGGTGAGAGCTGGCGTGCCCGAGCCAGCAGCGGTGGGCGTGCCCGAGCCAGCAGCGGTGGGCGTGCCCGAGCCAGCAGCGGTGAGCGTGCCCGAGCCAGCAGCGGTGGGCGTGCCCGAGCCAGCAGCGGTGGGCGTGCCCGAGCCAGCAGCGGTGAGCGTGCCCGAGCCAGCAGCGGTGAGCGTGCCCGAGCCAGCAGCGGTGAGCGTGCCCGAGCCAGCAGCGGTGAGCGTGCCCGAGCCAGCAGCGGTGAGCGTGCCCGAGCCAGCAGCGAGGAGCGCTGGCATGCCCGAGCCGGCAAAACAGAAAGCCGTATTCAAGTCTGCAGTCGTGAGAGCGGAGGAGAGAGCCGCGGCCGACTCTGCAGCAAAGACTCTTGTACTGTCTGTCTCATCTCGTAAGGAGATGCCTATTGTCCTAGCTGCTAAAGCATTTTCTGATTATTTGTCCCGTCTTGTCCAAATTTTAGAAATCCCCGTCAGTCCTGTCTTGTCCCCTGACCCTGTCCCCAGAAGTCCCAAATGTCCAGCCGTTGTCTCCCCGTGTCCTGTTGATGTGGCCCCGTGTCCTGTTGATGTGGCCCCGTGTCCTGTTGATGTAGTCATGTGTCCCGTTGATGTGGCCCCGTGTCCCGTAGGTGTCGTCTCCCCGTGTCCCGTAGATGTCGTCGCCCCGTGTCCTGCTGATGTAGTCATGTGTCCTGTGGATGTGGCCCCGTGTCCTGTGGATGTGGCCCCGTGTCCCGTTAATGTTGCCCCGTGTCCAGTAGATGTTGCCCCTCCGTGTCCAGTAGATGTTGCCCCCCCGTGTCCAGTAGATGTTGCCCCCCCGTGTCCAGTAGATGTTGCCCCGTGTCCAGTAGATGTTGTTGCCCCGCGTCCCTTGTCTGCTCCTGTCATGTCCCCCGTCAGTAGTCCCGAGACCCCTCCCCGCCCCTCACCATCCAGACCTGCCCGTACCCCCCGTCGTCAGCCTTCGTCCTACCCTCCTAAGATTCCTACCCCCCCCCACCCGCCCTGGTCTGTCCCCCATGAACTTTGTGGTCCCGCCCCCTCCCCTTCCCTGTTTGTTTTTGTTATGTCACCCTAACCCTGCCATTGTGTTTTCATGTTTGCCTTTGTTATTATTAGTCATGTCTTGTTGGTTTGTGTCTGTGTCCCAGTCTGTCATGTCAGTCATGTCCCGTGTTTGATGTTCCCTTGAGGAGCGTCTGGAAGCCGCTCCTTAAGGGAGGGGTTCTGTCATGATCCTGCCCTTGTGTCCTTGATTTTTCCTAGTCTTGAGGCAGGATCATGACAGACCCGTGTTTTGTGTACAAGCGCATGGCCTTGTCTTTGGGCCATGTGCTTGTGTTGTCTCGTTCCCTTGCCCCGCCCCCCTTGTTATCCTAGTCGTGTCGTGATTGTCCTATCTGTAACACCTGTCGTGTCTTAATTGTTCCCCCTATTTAGATCTCCTAGTGTGCTCTGTCTGGCGTCGGTTCATTGTCATTGTGATTGTACCTGTGATTGTACCTCAACTGTGTTTCTCAGATGTGTTCCACACTTGTGATTGTTCCTCTGAAGTCCCTGTATAACCGTGAGTGTTAGTTGTAGTCAGTGTTCTCCTGTTTTGAGTCTTTGTTTATCTTGTCGAGTCAGTCTTATTTAGTATTGCTGTATTTGCCCTAGTCCTGTTTTCCCCCTCGTGGGTTTTGTTTTCCCCTTTTTGTATTAATAAACTCTTTGTTTTGTGATTCCCTGTCTGCACTTGAGTTCCTCCCCTACCAAATACCTGACAACATCACACTCGTTGGCTTCTCTAGTGCAGATTAACCAAGCCTCATCCCATTCTTCAATATTTGTGATATCATAAATCCCGGAAAATATTTGTTGTAGTCCAAACAATTTGTTCGTTGTAGTTTTTAAAAAGTGATTTTTGTTAAATAAAATTTGGCCTTTTGAATTGTACTTTGAGCTTTGTAACTTTGTAGAACTTGTTTATGCTGAAACAGCAACATTACAGACTAACTAAAGTTGAAAAAGTGAAAAAGTATAACACTTCTTTAATAGGCATTATTAAGCAGTTCATAAATACAGCTATAAATATTTTGTTATTGAGCATATCTAAAAAGTTTAATCATTGTATTTTCATACTTTAAGGATCAATTAATAATTTATAAATTATTACATTATTTACAAACCAGTTATTAAGGAGTTGTCAGTGGTTCATTAGATCATTAAAAAAGTGAAATTAATTATGAGGAATTATTTTAGTGTAAACAATAAATCTTATTATTTAGACACATGATAGTAGTTGCTTTATTGACATATATTCATGCTGTAATTCATGATAAAGTCGGGTTTTTATAAAACATTTAGTAATTGCCAGATATCTATTTTTGTGAGCTCATTTAATACAGAGGGATGCAGAACAGAAATATTTTGCATAAAATGAACTGAACAGTTGTACACTTGAAAAAAATAAAATAATATATATAAAGACATGTACATGCATAACAAATGTCTTTCTTTATTACTTGAGCTCCATTAAACATGATTTCAAAAGCTTGTGGCCTCTCATTGCTCACATGTACACACAAAGTATATATTAAAAGTGTACTGTTTCCTTTTATTGCAACTATAAATACATATATCTATGAATAAATATTTTTAAGTTCTGTATCAATCTGTGTTGTGTTTGTTGATTGTATTTTTTTTTTTTTTTTAGGAAGATTACAGCCTTTAATCTCCTCAAAATAAATGTGCATATAAAACATGAACAATTTAAATATAGCTGTATTTATAAAGTGCTTACTAATGACTATTCAATTTGGGAGAAGGCTTTATAAAGCATGAACTAATTATTTACTAATGCTTAGCTAAGGAGTGCAGCTATTATGAAGTGTTACCAATGTACCAATGCATTTACTAATGTTAACAAATGAGACAAATGAGACATAATTTAAAAGTGTTTTGTTATGATTTTATTGACCTATAAGTATTTGTGGAATAGTTCTGCTTGCATCACAGCTTAGTCTTCATCTGTGAGATCAACAGTTTAACTGTTACATCCATGAGATTATTTAAATTCAGATAAATATTATTTCACATGGTGTCAGAGGTCAGTATCAAATGATTTTGAAATTATTATTTGCTGCACAAATGAGTATTTTTAGATTTTTTTTTTTTTTTAATCCCTGAAACTGTCAGAAAAGGATAAGGCCTAAGAGATTTCTTAAGCTGTAATGAAAACAGCACAATTAGCAACAACAACAACAAAAAAAAATAATAATTTAAAATACAGTTTTTTTCTGGTGATTAAAGAGATGTTTAAGTCTCTCTCTCTCTCTCTCTCTCTCTCTCTCTCTCTCTCTCTCTCTCTCTCTCTCTCTCTCCTCTCTCTTGCTGTCTTTCTGTCACTCAGCTCATGCCCATCCCCCACTCACACTCACACACACACTCTATCAGTACACATACTTTCTCTCACATATAGTGACAGAGTGAGATCAGATGTCTGACAGTTTTTTAATTTTCTTTTAATCAGACAGGGCTGTAAAGTTGTAAAACTATGCATATTTCCTCAGAATCTCTTGTTTTCTAAATGAAGCTGCAATTTAAAAATACAAGACAAAGAATGTTTCTCTTTTGACAGTTTTTAAAAAAAAATTACCACTGCAAAACTGTTCAAGCTAACCAAAATCGATTCGCAATTTAAGTTCCTCGATGGCATCATATAGACAAAGTTTGGTGTGTATAGTGTATTTTCCCTGTGAGGAATATGCAGTAATTCACATTTTGTATGTACAAAATATACATCGTTGCCAGAATCAAAAAAAAAAAATATTGTAAATGATATAATTTGTATTGTTAGTTAAATTTATGAATGTATTAAGTAATGTAAAAAAAAAAAATATTTTATTGTAAAGTTGAACGAGGTCTTTTAAATAACTTTAACGATTTGATGTATAAGCAGTTAAATAAATATTGCAGTTTGCAGTGAAGTCAAATATTAAAAACAGATTTTTTTCTCCTTTCTCATATACACAAATACACATACACACAGAATATAGAAAAGGTTTTAACATACTATATAAAGGTTGTAGTTGCTAACATTAGTGAACATGATCAGTATAGCTACATTATTCTTAATATTTTGGTTGTATTGTTATTTTTTTTATTACATTAGTATTTGTAAATGGATAGTTAAACTACATTAGTTAATGTAGCATAAACTGACATGAATATTTGTAATTACTAAAACAAATAAATACTGGAAAAAAATAAAGAAATGTTCATTCTTAGGTAAAGTTGGATAATGTATTTATTACAATTTAAAAGAATGGAAACCTTATTGTACGTGTTGGTAAAATTGAAATGATCTTAATTTTCTTGATGCATTTGTGAAATTATTCAATAATATTGTAGTTTCAGTAAAGTGACTATAAATTTATTTTAGGTACTAGTTTATTATTATAAAAATATTTATCAACCTTTAATTTGACTAGTGGTCAGTTTTGGTATTTCAACTTGAAATGTTAGTTAAAGTATGGCATTCTAAGAATGTTTATGTAAAATAATTTGTTATTTATTAAAAGTTTTGTTTAGCATTATGCTTTAAACATAAGATAATTATTGTGTTGTATTTTTATTATTTAAATTAATAGTGATGTTAACATCAGTGAAAATGCCTTTAATGCTCTGCCAATTTAAATTTCTCAATGTTTTACCATGACATTTTATTAATAAGAGTAGATTTGTTGCATAATAAATAGTTGACCTGTGTTACGAAGGCAGGTTAAGTAATGTACTTGTTTTGTGGGAGTGAAGATTGTAATATTTTTGTATTTTAATGAAAATTGTAAGTCTGAGAAAAAAATTTATTGTATAAAATACAAAGAATAAGAACACAAACAATTATAAATTATAAAGGTGCAATATGCATACAGTATGTTGAATTGTATGTTAAAAAGCTTAATAAAAAAGAGCTAAAAGAAAATAATGTGGTTTAAGAGTAAATGGATGGATAAAAATGTGTAGTTTGAAAAGTAAAATACAGTGAAGCATTAAAAGTGTAGACACAATATAATGAGTGTATGGTTAAGCATTCTGTAGATCTTTATATGGTTTTGGAGAAGACTTTGTTGCAACTTGTATTTCTGTAAAAAGGAAAAGAGGAATTTATAAGTAATTGAAGAGATATACTGAAGTAAAGGATATGTGTAATGAATTATAGTATATTGGAATGGGAGTGTTTATTACCTAGTTTGCTGTTATTCTCAGGTATGTGTTCAGGTAGTGTTGAAGGGACATGCTCCGTCTGTGTGGACATGTCACATTGTTCTGTAAAAGGAAACATGTAGGTTTAATTGCCATTGTAGAGAACAAATGTATAGAAAAGGTTACATGAATGAGAACAAATTAGGAAGTGAGAAGTAATTACCATCTTTGAAAAAGTATTGGGCAGCAGCATTGATTTCTGCAGAAGTTAGAGCTTCTGAGAGTTTTTTTTTTGTGTCTTGTAGCTCTGAACGAAGTGTAGTGACACATTGCTGGAGAGCCTTGTTTTGGTTGTGCCAGCGTGACATGATTTTCATGATTTCAGTGCCTAGATTACAAAGTTGCTGTGCAGTTTCGATGGGGTTGATCGATGGATCTTGGCTTTTGTACTATAGAAATGGCAAAGAAAATACTGTGTTAAAATAGTAGGGGTGGTTATGGTGGAATTTGTATGTAGGCTATGTAGGTTAATATTAGTTGAATAAACAAAGGTAATTAAGAATATGGCTTACAGCAATCAGTTGGAGGCGGTCATGAATTAATTCAGTCTCAAGGTGGTGTATTTTGGGGATTTTTGATGGTGAGGTGTAGGAAGCCATAATCTGGAAGAAAGTATATCATGAACATTAAACAAGCAATAGACAATAGATATGGTAATATTTGTGGGAGTGTATAGGTACACTCCAGCAAATGCTGGATTGTTTTAATGAGATTTTGTGTTAAATATGGATTAACTCAGCTGAATTTGCACAATGTAAATAAAATAAATAATATGTCTTAAAAATAAAGTAAAGAGTCAATCTTGTCACGATAATCATGGTAATATGTATAATTGAGTACATTGTTTGCTAACTTAGGAACAATGTGCAGAGGGTAAATACGTTATGAAAGTATAAAAATAGTTATGTTGATATAGTGTATTGTTAGCAGTATTGCCTTTGCCAATAGCGCAAATAAATATAACTAAAGAATATATTTTATTGAAAATTAGTTGGAAGTATAATTGGTTTTGGTATGTATTATGTGTAAGATGAAGAACGCTTACCTTGAAAAGTGTTTGGTAAAGGTTTTTCTTTAGACGATGTTGCTTGTAGAATGAATAAGTGGTCTTTGTGAGAGGTGCTATAAATTGGGTACAGTATGCAAATTGGAACAAGGCTAACTAAGAAATAGAGCCAATGACAAGGATGAATGTGTGTTGCGTCACACATTTTGTTTGTAGATGGTGAAGATGAAGACATTGTCAAGCACAGTATTTAATCTGTGCTAGATAGTTATATTTATTTGAATTTATTTTAAGGGACATTATGTTTTGTGTAGTGTAAGAATTCTAGATTTTTTCAACTTAATTGTTATTATTTTTCAACGTAAAATGCAATTAAATATTTTAGTGTATGCCAACTGAAAATTTGTCTTTAATAACACGCATCTGCTTAAGCAAGCGGCAAAACATTTAAAAACAACAAATAGGCTACTTTTCTTGTTAGGATATCGAAAATATTTAAATATTAAAACAAGGAAACAGTCAACTATCGACTTTTGCATTTAAATATTTATTACAAGCGATCCCACTGGTCTTAATGTACTTATTTTTTTTTTTACTTCCATAAAAGTGTATATATTATGTTGCCTTGTTTATCTAAACGTAGCTACTCTTTTTCTTGTTTTAAACCTAGCCAACAATCTCATGTGTTGCGTGTGAA
The DNA here is from genome assembly GCF_023724105.1 of Carassius gibelio. Lineage (NCBI taxonomy): Eukaryota > Metazoa > Chordata > Actinopteri > Cypriniformes > Cyprinidae > Carassius > Carassius gibelio. The sequence continues at coordinate 17,758,395 of NC_068396.1, forward strand.
ACACAGTGGCTTTAATAAGTATACATTTATTGTGAAATTACTGCATTTCCGTGTCAATCCATGTTGATTTTACCGTGAATAATTCAGTGTCACTTTAATTCAGTGCGTGCAGCACAGCAAAAATAGACTCGGTATGTAGCTGCACTGCAGCAGATGCACCGCTCCTGAAACTCACTGAAGGGCCGCAACCGCGTGCAGTGTGAAGGCCGTTAACATGGGTGCGTAAAAAAAATACGCAACGCATACGCATAATCTGAAGAAGGAGTATGTCCTCTGATTTCCACTGCACACGTCTGCGGCGTGTTAGCTCCGATTAGGTTTTTTTCGTCCTCCACACATTGTCAACTCACACCAGAAGCGGATCAGAAGCGCAGTGGTAGGAATACATGCAATTAAACTCCACAATACTTTTTTAATTGTCCTTGAAAAATGGATCTGTGGTGCCATATGGTCTAATATTGTGAGGTTTTCAAATTTGTGAATGAACCCCTTGTCATCCATTTCTGGTCTTCTAGCAAAAATATAGTAATATGAAATAGATTGAGAGATTGCACAGTGTGTTTAATTTAAAATGTACATGAGTCTTTGACTTCTATTTTGTATTTACTGTGCAGTTCTGACGCGGCGTGTGTCAAAAATAGACTAGACTAGAAAACTTATTTTTTTTTCTCAGGCATATGTGTAATTTGATATTAATTATTAAATTAATATTATTTTTTTTAGTCTTAAATATTGTTTTAAATTGCATGATGTTTCCGGTCTTAATTGTATTATTTTTGTTTTGCTTTCTTTTCATATTTTATTATTAGTCTTTAAATTGTATTGCTCAATGGATGTTTTGTTTGGTATGTTGTACAGCACTTTGGTCAGCATTTATGTTGTTTTAAAGGGCTATATATAAATAAACTTGACTTGACTTGAAACTTGACTTAGAGAGCCTATTTATAGCGAAGTGGCGCTAGAGTGGTCTCCATCAGCTCCGGTAGCCGCCTTGGAGCCGTGAAGCGCCGCAGACATGTGCAGTGGATATCAGGGGTGAAACAGTAATGTTAGAGTTCACGTAATGTATGTGTGCTGTCTAGAGGGTGTTATGAAGTTTTTTTTCTTAGCAAAATACTGGATGATGTAAAATTATCGATTTATAGATATCATTGCAGACGAGTATTAATGTGCAATGGAAATGAGTGAACATAAGTTGAATAAATATGTTCTAGGTAATGTATTTGTGTGGTAACAACGTATGTTGGGTACACAAAACATGGATTTGTTTAAATAAGAGGCATTATTAATATCAGGATTTGTATATTTTCACAGTTAAATAGCAACTTACATAAATGTAAGCCTTTAAAGTAGCTACATAAAATGCCTTTGAAATAAAAGCAGCAATCAGAGGCATGTATTTATTTATTTAGTCTGTTTTAAAAGACAACGTAATTTAATGTAATGTGGTACAGTTCTTTGTAGCAGTGTGGAAATGTTTTTTATTTATGTGTTTGTAACTGTTAATATAAAAGATAGGAAATAATAAAATATAAAAAAATATATATGCATTAAAAATATATTTACCAATAGGCTATTATCCAAAAACAGAAAAATCACCAAGAGTTTGTTAGATTTTAACTGCCACAATATAAAGTGAAATGTGCAGTGGTTAACTGACGTGAAATTCAGGACACGACTATAGCTGTATAATAGCATGCTCCTAAGTCATTTGAAAGCCCATTGTTTTGATGGCGGAAAACCATTGTTAAATCAGTCATGAAGAGTAAATGGATTTGAAAATGTGTGTAACAATCTTTTTTAAAGTTTTACTAAATTAAGTATGGATCTTATTCATTAAAGTGGATTATATTTCTTTGTATGCTTAAGGTGTAAATATCAGCTATTAATGCTAGAGAAGCCCAAATGATCGGTTAATGTAAATGTAATTGCTGTCATTAACACTATTAAGAGGTGGCGTTCTTCCTTAAGTACTTTTATTTGTATGTATAGAGACAAAGGAAGGTTTTTTTTTTTTTTTTTTTTTAAGAAACATTGGAATAATTGTTCAATTAGTAAGGTTTAAATATGCTCACAATAAGTGTCCCTTTATGAATATATATATATATATATATATATTTCAGCTAATATGTGAAATATGACAATGTTGAAAGACTTTAAAGTGTATGGAAATAACAATGACACAATATGGCTGTACTGTGTAACTAAAAGAGCAATATTTAGAAAACGAATATGTGAAAATTCATTATGTGATTAGTAGGCTAATAATGAGTCAATAGTTTTGCCTGTGAGTTTTGCATTATAGAACTTATCTTAATAAAGATCTTATTATGGGTATTTTTTGTGAAGATTGATTTGTAATTGGATGGTAGAAGTGTAAAATAGTATTAATTACTCTAATATTTATGGTTTAAGTACAGGCAAAATTGACTATAATTGTTGAATGTTTTATATGTTTATTTATCTATATTGTATTATATTTGTGTTTTAGTATTTGTTGGTGTGTATTAAAAAAATATTATAGGACAAAAGTGCTTTCAGTATAAGGTTATATAAGAATATGTTGTGTGTATGATTTAATCAGTTAAAGTCAGTGACAGAAGTGTCTGTTGTTTTATTTATAGAAATGTACAAGGTGCTGTATATTCATTATTATCCTAAAAGTAAAAAAAAAAATAAAAATAGGCTATTTCTAATTATTTTTGTGGAACGTGGTCAATTTTTTTTTCAATGATTTATTTAAACTGTATATATATTTATTAAAATGATATACAATAGTTATTAAATACATATCTAGTGATCTATAAAGAGTTGTGTTAGTATTATTTAAATAAAAAAAATCAGAGGTAGCTATATTTTTTATAGATTGGTGAGAGCTATGGAAATAAATAAATGGACTTTAAACACTGAAACATGCGATTTTGTAGCTATAATGTCAATATGTTGAATTTTGTGGTAAAATCCTATATCTTGTTTAGTAATGTGTTGTATTGACAAGTCAAGCTAGTAGATATTTATAATATTATAGTGGCATGATTGGATGTTTTTAAATAAAGATTTACAAAAACTATGATAGTGAAAGTGAAAGTCGTGACATTTGCCTAGTTTGGTAGCCCATACTAGGAATTGGTCTGCATTTAACTTATCCAAGTACACACACACACAGTAGTGAGAAGGGAAGACACCATGAACACATACACAGAGCAGTGGGCAGCTATAGATCCTGCGCCCTGGGAGCAACTGAGGGGTTCAGCAGAACAGGTTATTTTGCCAGGTGAGGGGGCGTGTTTCGGAGGGTAAGTGACGTCAATGTAACCCTTTATTTAAAGTGCTGAGTATGACGGTTCTGGCACTCAGTTGGACTGTTTGTTGAAGTCTGTGTAAAATGGAGAAAAGTGGTGAGAAGTAATTTTTTTTTTAGAGTGGAACAATGTTTTTATTGTATGTGTACCGACTGTATTAATCTTTATTATTGTAGTTGTTAATCTTTATATTGTATTTATTTTGTTGGCACAGAAAGCAACATGGTTGTTTCCAGGTTTGGGAAGAAAGACTTCGTTGTACCTAAAGGTATGTTTGTTGACTAAATAAATGTTCTTGTTTTTTGACCCATATGGGATATTTAGTTGTGACAATGGTTATGTTTCTTGCAGGTCTGAATGTTTGCTTCTTGACGGATTCCATGTGCCGTGGTTTGGACCAATACTGTGAGGGCGCATATTGTTGGGTTCATCCGGGCACTACTTTGGTCCGTTCAGCACAACAGCACGTTTATCATCTGAGAAGAGTAAACGGGGATGCCTTGTTAATCATTCACATTGGGACAAATGATGTCGCTAGTGGGGTTTCAGCGGAAACCGTCGTTAACCGAATGGCATTGCTTGTGGAACGCCTTCGTCACTCTTTTAAGTACAAACTGTATTTCGCTATTTGTTCTGTTTTGCCTCGTTATGTTGATGACAAGCAAACTAAACATACAGTGAAGCGATGCAATATAATGTTGGAAAGATGGTCTAGTGAGATGGACAATGTTGTTTTTTTGCGAACATGGAGAGCCTTTGTGTTTGGAGGATGTATATGTTCTGAAATGTTCCGTCCAGATGGACTTCACTTGAATGTGAAAGGGAAAGATCGTCTTTTTCAGTATTTCAAACATTTTTTGTGGAACTTTTGTAATTATATTCTTCGCTTTCCAAGCTTGCAGCAATAAAACTCTATGGAACTAAGCTTTTAAAAGTGTTGATGCAACTTATTTATTGTTCGATATTTTTGGGGTTAAAAAATGTTCTGCAAATATCAGTTCAATTGTGTTTATATACAGGGGTGCACATAAATGGTCCATAACCAAAAATAAATAAATAAATCTGTTAAATATGTTCTGACAATGTTAATACACAATTAGCCTTCCATTTTAGATGACAAACTGCACTATATAAGTTTTATTTTCAACATGATTACATAACTCTAGTGTGTCCCATGCTGTTTTTAAAGCACAATGCAAAACTATGACATTCATCCACTGACGCTCTTACTTATACTTACTTGCAGGCAGTGCTTTAAGTGGCCCAAAAGAAGTGCCGGTACTCTATTATAGCCTATTTTATTAACGGGGGGGGGGGGGGGGGGGGGTTGTCTGCGGTCTTGGGTGACGGGATGGGGGGCTTATGATATTAGACTTCGTAGCCTATAATAAAAGATAATGAATTTCAAACCTTAACTAAACACATTTTTATTCAAAGTTCAACCGTCTGTCATTACTCTTTAGTCTGCCACAAGAAACAGCAACATTAAAATCATGAACTCAAATGTCATTGTAAAAAAAAAAAAAAAAAAAAAAAAACAATGACTGTTGTAACAGTGCGTAAATCAGACCTTTCTGTAACGCTAACTTTAATAAGATTAAACGAAAATAACGAAATAATTGTGTAGCGGAGTATTTTTTGTACACAGTGCCGTGAACTGTCAATCACTCCTACTCGCAGCTGCAGCAACTTGCGCTTTCTTCATCAAGCTTTAAAACAAAAAGGGGACAAAAAGATCATATTGTCTTTGTGCATAGGCTATAGATTAATTAGATAAATGAATATCTAAATTTGTGCCTTGCAGTCTATGGTATTTTTTTAGAACTTAGAAAAAAGATGCTGCAGCCAATGAGCAGCCGGCGGGGGCTGGTTGCAGGACGACTCAACCTCCGCAGACAGTTTTTAATGTTTATCAGACAATAAATACTCAAGATTTTGCTTTAGTATAATTTTCGGGACAATTAGGGCCAGATTCGGGAGTCGGGACAACAGTTTAGATTTCGGGACTGTCCTGGTCACCCTACCTGAAAGAGCTGCATTACTTCCTTAGCTTGAGTCTGACCTGCAGTGATACCATTCAGACTTGGTGAGGTGTCAGTGAGCGAATTATCTGATTCTGATCTTGTTCTTTCAGTATTCAAAGTCTGAAGCCAAGAAAACATATTAAGTGTTGTTAACTGTATTTGATTTATAATCGAACCGACTGTACACTCACAACGAGTTACACACACCTTCTCCGGCCACGTTGAGTTGTTGACACTTAACAGTGTGAAAAGCGACACATGCGCTATTCACTTGTATAATTTAAGGGTGAATGGGTAATGTAGTTTCTGCTCTGGGTGGGATGAATTAGGAAGCTTGCATTGTGAAGGGTGCTCTGAAAATCGGCAGTGCAGGTAAAAGATTAAAACCTCTATTAAAACAGATGTCCAAATGAGCGTACCGGTACGCTACAAGCACGTTCTGGGCGCACGGAGAGGTGGTGGTACGCTCAAGAGTTATATTTGGATGTGGCGGTACTGAGTACCAGTGCGTACCTGCCCACTTAAAGCACTGCTTGCAGGCAACATGCCACAGTGAATGCCTGCTGATTTTAAGTTTGAATATGATTAAAACGCTTTTATTTTATTTATTTTCTTTAGAGCTTTTATTCAAAGCTACTTAAAATTGGGTAATACATAAAGCGATTCTACTTAAAGAGTCAGTCAAAGAAAGCAGTAAATATTAGCATTTTATTTGTAAGTTTTCTATAAAATAAATGTAGCCTATTTGTATTTAATACTATGACTACCTTTTATTTTTTCATAATATCTCACACTATTATTTAGTTTATCTACTATAATTGTATATATAAAAAAACTAAATAAAGTGAAATAATATTATAACTATTATGAATTAATTTTTGATAGTAATATGTACTGCATGGGCGTAGATTATGCGGGGGACGTGTCTCCCCCCTTTTAATATCATGGAAACTCGCCCCCCGCACTTTTTCGGTCAAGTTTGTCCTCATAGAGGTTTTCAAGAGCTGGTGGGAATAAATACAGATTTAAACTCAAAGAGACGGGGTAGTTTGCATATGATTTGATATTTAATTCGGAGCCAGAATACAGCGAGATGAATATCACAGAGCGCAAACACTCCTGCAGTGTGTGTTTCATTCATACTCGAAGCCGGAGGGCGCTCTTGCCAGAATGCCATTTCAGGAAGATCCTAATATGGGCAAAAACGTCCAGCTATAGCTGTATGAAAACAGTTTTTACACAGCAAAAAAGCCCAGAAACTTTTGCAAACACGAAGAAATGAAACATAAGATTGCAACAATATATGGTTTTTCAAGTAATCTCCAGTAGGTGATAAATAAAGTATGAACAATCAGGATTTTCACAGTTAAATAGCAACTTACATAAATGTAAGCCTTTAAAGCTACATAAAATGCCTTTGAAATTAAGCAGCAACCAGAGACATGTATTTATTTAGTCTGTTTTAAAAGACAACGTAATTTAATGTAATGTGGTACAGTTCTTTGTAGCAGTGTGGAAATGTTTTTATTTATGTGTTTGTAACTGTTAATATAAAAGATAGGAAAGTATAAAATATAAAAAAACTATATGCATTAAAATTATATTTACCAATAGGCTATTATCAAAAACAGAAAAATCACCAAGAGTTTGTTAGATTTTAACTGCCACAATATAAAGTGAAATGTGCAGTGGTTAACTGACGTGAAATTCAGGACATGACTATAGCTGTATAATAGCATGTTCCTAAGTCATTTGAAAGCCCATTGTTTTGATGGCGAAAAACCATTGTTAAATCAGTCATGAAGAGTAAATGGATTTGAAAATGTGTGTAACAATCTTTTTTAAAGTTTTACTAAATTAAGTATGGATCTTATTCATTAAAGTGGATTATATTTATTTGTATGTTTTAGGTGTAAATATCAGCTATTAATGCTAGAGAAGCCCAAATGATCGGTTAATGTAAATGTAATTGCTGTCATTAACACTATTAAGTGGTGGCGTTCTTCCTTAAGCACTTTTATTTTTATGTATAGAGACAAAGGAAGGTTTTTTATTTTTTTTAAGAAACGTTCAATTAGTAGGCCCTAAGGTTTAAATATGCTCACAATAAGTGTCCCTTTATGAATAAGTTTTCTATAAAATAAATGTAGCCTATTTGTATTTAATACTACGACTACCTTTTATTTATTTTTTATAATATCTCACACTATTATTTAGTTTACCTACTAGAATTTTATAGCGTAGTTTTTTTAATATAGCTAAATAAAGTGAAATAATATTATAACTATTATGAATTATTTTTTGATAGTAATATGTACTGCAGGGGCGTAGATATATATATATATATAATATATATATATATATATAATATATATATAATTTCTGTCCCCCTCACTTCTGAAAAGATGACTACGCCCCTGATGTACTGGGTCACTGTATATTAGCGGTTCTCAATTCCAGTCCTCCAGCCCAACTGTTCTGCCCATTTTTAACGTTTCTCTTAGCTCTTCAGATGTTTGTTCTATTCAAACGTTAGTGCCTTGAGAAGTGGACATCACATGATATTCTGCCATGATTCCAATTGGAAGCGAATGTATATGTTCCAATCAAAGTGCATTGAAGTGTGCAAGATGTGAATATAAATTGTATTGATTTACAGAGGTATGATGTCACAGTTGTCCATGTGTAAAATCGTTGCGTAGCACAGTGAATGTTCGAATGAGATAAACTTTAACAGATTTTCCCTGCTAATGGAATAGGGACGGAGCTCACTTCTCACGACCTGATTATCTGAAACAGGTGTGTTAACAAAGAGAAACCGCAAAATATGCAGAGCAGTGGGGCACAAGCACTGGAATTGTGTGAGGACCAATGCTGTGTGAGGATCAAAACAAATCTTCAGGTTCTCTTATAATAACCAGGCTGAAAAAAATTATGCGCACTCCTGTACATTCACGTGGTCTGTAATATTCGATAATCTTCATATTTTCTGGGATTATATTTTGTGTGGTTGGCTCATATTGAGATAAATTAATCTTTTCCAAATTAAGTTAAAAGTTATTTTGACATTTTATGGGCATTTTTTTATCTTTTTTTTTTTTTAATCCTGCATTTAATCATTGAATTAGAATGTGATATTTGTGTTTTTACCAAACAAATGAAATCAGCACAGAAACTACTTGAAAGAGGTTTATTCACGGTTTAGTGCAGGACATTAATGCATTTAACCTGCAGTTATAAATGCATAAACAATGTTTTGATATATTAAACATAAAACGTTGAATACTGATATTTGAAATCCTTTAAATAATAAAAGATACTCTGAGTGTGAAATTAGAACAGCCAGTAGGTTTGTCAGGTGACACACCGCAGCCACTAACAGTTTTCTATGAAATAAATGTAGCCTATTTGTATTTAATATACAAAATACTACCTTGAACTGGACGAAGAATAGAGTAAACTTTATTGTTCTGCTATGTGTGACTGATATATGAATAAATCACGTTTGCAAATTACATTTGATTAGATAGTTTTTGCTGCTTCCATAGATATCAGTGTGTATTTTACAAACTACCAATGTATTGTTTTACTAGTGATTATGTATATTTAAATGTATGAAAGCTATAATAAACATTATGTGGTTGAAAACACTGCATATTAATTGTGATATATGACAAGCGCTGAGCGCGTCCGTCTCTGGCTCAGTGCAGCCAATGGCGAAAGCTGTTTGAATCTGGCAGTTCAGTGACGTCACTGAACATTTTAAATCAGACTCTCAGGGGCACAGAAATAAGAATACAATATATGGTGCAATAATGTTAAACATTTGAAAATGTAATTTAAATGTTTAATTATTTTTGTTAAAATATATCTGCCGACATTCGGACTGCCAACCAATCAGCAAACAGCAGCTGACTGTGACTTCAGCAGTCTATGATTTAAACAGATCATTTTTGATTGCACATTGCTAGCTAGCAATATGTAGCAGTGCTCCTTTCTTACATTTTTTAAGCAAAAAAACCTTGGCTTGATGGACAACCGGACACAAGGCTTTAAAACTTTACATCTGATGAGGATGTTTCTCCCTCCCCAGGCCCAACATCAACAGACAGTGTTGCCAGATTAGAAATGTCCAAGTATTGTTCCAAAAGTTCGAAATTATCGTATTTGGAAGAAAATTATTACATTTAACAATTAACTACATTTTGACACAACCTGCAAATTACCACTAGGAGTATGGTTGTACTGAAGCAGTGCGACAAAAATACTATCCCATAATGTTGCGCAGTAATCTGACAATAAATGTGGCACTGGCACACCCAGATTTTAATATGCACTCACAGAGTCTCTTTTCTGGCTACACTACTGGGCTCGACTATAGCTGTATAATAGCATGTACCTAAGTAATTTGAAAGGACAGTTTTGATGGGGAAAACCCATTGTTAAATCAGTCATGAAGAGTAAATGGATTTGAGAATGTGTGTAACGATCTTATTAAAGGTTTTACAAAATTATGTATGGGTCTTATTCATTAAAGTGGATTATATTTCTTTGTATGCTTGAGGTGTAAATATCAGCTATTAATGCTAGAGAAGCCCAAATGATCGGTTAATCTAAATGTAATTGCTGTCATTAACACTATTACGTGGTGGCGTTCTTCCTCAAGCACTTTTATTTTATAGGGACAAAGGAAAGGGATTTGGTTGTTGTTGTTGTTTTTTAAAGACGCATTGGAATAATTGTTTCAATTAGTAAGGTTTAAATATGCTCACAATAATTTCCCTTCATGAAATTGTTAAAAGAATTAAGTTTAGAATTACATATTTAATTGTAATTTAATAGAATAATATATATATATATATATATATATATATATATATATATATATATATATATATATATATATATATATATATATATATATATATAGTATTATTCTTATTCATAATCAAAACTCTAAGATAAAAGTGTTGTTTCAATGCAAGGTCATATCAAAATGTGGCTGTATGAATTTGGTAAATAGTAAGAAAAGCATAAAGTGCAAAAAATGGAAAGACCAATAGTAGTAGGTGTACTTAGACAGCATTTTATTCATTTGTTTCTTTGTTTAGTTATTTATTTGAAAAGAAGCAAATGGGAAAACATAAAAAAAAAAAATTCTAATAAATGGGAATTTGATTCCAGCAGTAGACAAGTACCAAATACTAATACAAAAAAATCGTTAGGCTAGTTTTATAATAACAATAATGAATCAAAGAAAAAGAAATACATAAGAAATATTATTAGTCAAATTTAACAATTAAGTAAAAGTTGTCATGACAAAAATACAATAAATAATAATAATAATCTACATGATATTAATAGAAGAAAGAGGAGAGATATTTTGAGAAATGAGGGCGTGTGCGGGACTACCCACTTTTTGATGACGTCATGCTGCACTTAAAAAGCAGGTTTCAGGAGTTTTGCGGCACAGTGTTTCGTAGGCTATCTTTGCAAAAGAGAAGGTTCTGTGAGACAAGAGTGCTATTGTTTCTGCTGCTGCATCTATTTGAGACATTTCTCTATTTGAGACATCAACAGATTTCAGTACGGTAAGTGGGAAATTGATTGTTTTAAAAAGGCATGTGAAATTTTTTTAAATCAAAAGGAAACCTGTTGTAAATAACATTTGACAAAACAACAACTAGAATAATTAAAATAGTAATAAAAATTTAACTAGATATATAACAGTGGTGCCAACAAAACTTAAAGTGAATTTTAAAGGTAAAGTGTGGATTATATATTAAATCTAATTTTGTGTTTTACAGTGTTGCGCTTTATTGAAAATAATACACAATGTATGAGTTTATGAATGTCATGGTTAGTTAGAGTCGTTCAAATTAAGCATTGTTTAAACGCTTGCATTTGTTCAATGACTGCGCTAGCTCCAAAAAAATATTTATTATGATAAATTATGACTTGCTTTACATAAACTAATAATTTTTAGTCCCTTTTGAAGCAGAGTGCGGACATGTTTTATCTGTGTTTGTAATTGTGAAAAAAAGACACAAGATAATAAAATATGCATGCATTAAAAATAAGTTAGGCTATTTTCAAGAAGAGAAAAATCTACACGAAATTATTCGATTTTTACTACATCTGAGTAAATTACAAGGCACACCACAGTTTTAAAGCATTATATGAGTAATTTAAAAGGTCAGTGTTTCGAGATAAGAAAAACTCATTGTGAGAAAATTAATGAAGACATTAAAAGTAAATGGTTTTGAGAATATAAACAAAACGATTTTATTAAATGTTTGGTAAATAGAACAAGGCTCTTTACCATCAAAGACCGAGACAGTCGCCTAGGCTAAAAATGACTGTTATTTTTTCAATGTTTAATAACTTTTGAACCGCTAGTAGATGATAGTTAGATAGTTTGCACAATTTTTTCTGTTGCACTCTGAGAAATTGCCTTCATTTCGTGTTTGTGAATAATTTGCGCTGTTTTTGCTCTGTATTGCTGAAGAAAATTTGTGCAATTGTTTTTACTATATGCTGCATAGTTTGTGTTTATTGTTCAAATTCAGATTGAAAATATATTTATCAGAAGAAGAAAAACTTGTTTTGTTTGGTTTTGTTATCATATAACACTCTTTCCATTTTATTTTCTCATTAATATGTTTTTAGAACACATCTTTATTGTTTGTTAACGAGGCCTGTTTAGCGTATATAACAATATTGTAATAAATGGCTATAACTTGCTTGCATTTTTCAAAAAAAATTGTAATTTCATTAATTGTTAGAGAAAATGAAAATAAAACTTATACTTTAAATTAGTTAAACTTAAACTGTAACTGTAAGTCATCCTGTTTATAATGATATATCGCACTTCATGTTGACTGCTAGAATAGGTCTGAAAAACAATGGAAAGTGCAGGTGTGTCAGGCGCCCCAAAAATGGTCTTTAAGGGTTAAAATGGGTTGATTTGTTATTGTATGCTCAGGTGTATCCTAAATATAAATATAAACTTATTTTCCGGACTATAAGTCAACACCTTTTTTCATAGTTTGGTTGGTCCTGCAACTTATAGTCAGGTGTGACTTATTTATCAAAATTAATTTGACATGAACTGAGAGAAATGAACCAACAGAAATCATTACCGTTTAACATTAACATTACCCAAAACAGCGAGAGGGCGCTCTAATGCTGCTCAGTTCTCTTATAAAATTGAGGATATTCCTCATCAAGAAAATGTGTTTCCATGTATAAAGTCAAAGGATTTTTGGAAAAAGCTTTGTAAAATTTGGTTTAATGAGTAATGTTTAAATATAGTGACAAAAATTGCCCCTTTAACAAAAATGTCAGCTGATGCACTCAAATATTAAGTTTATAAATACATTTTAAAGTGGTATTTATAAATTGTAGCAAGAAAAAAAAAAATATTGTTATTCATAGTGTATATTTTATTGCATAATTTGTGTGTGTGTGTGTATATATTCTATGTTTTACTCTATAGTATACCACTGTACATTAATTTAATTTAATGAATATTTTAAATAAATAGTTATCTGCATTGTCATGAAAAAAAAATCATTCTGTTGTAGAGTCATGTCATTTGGAAATTGTAAGAAGAGCATAAAGTGCAAAAAAAAATGAGAGAAAAGGTATGCATGTTAACATAACATATCAATGTAGTAAGTTAGATAACATTTTATTAATCTGTTTGTTTGTTTACTTATTTATTTGAACAAAAAAGGGGCAAAACATAAAAAAAAAACACGAGGCCTCTGATGAATGGACATTTTATTCCAAGAGTAGACAAGTATCATATGGTAAAAAAAAAAAATCGTTAGGCTAGTCTTATAATAAGAGCATTGAATAAAAGAAAAATAAATACATAACACATTTTGTTAGGTTATTAAGTAACAGTTGCCAATGTTAAATAAATAAATACAAATGAATAATAATAATAATACAAATAACAATAATAATAGCAGAAGGAGGGGGTGAAATGTTTTCAGAAATGGGGGTACACATTTTAATGACTTATTTCAACTAACAGTTTTCAGTACTGTAAGGGTTATTTTTTATTTGTTGTTTGTTTAAAAAAAAAGACATATTTGAATTATTTTACTGTGTTGAGTTTCTGAATGTAATGGTCAATCAGAGTCGTTTAAATTAAACTTGAAACACTGGCATTTGTTCAATGGCAGTGCTTGCTCAAGAAATTAGGCTTACACTTACACTTACACTAAAAATGTTCCATTAAAAAAAGTAGGCATGTAGATATGATGTAAGTCTGAGATTAGTTGCTAAATTTTTGCCAAAAGTCAAACATGTGGAATATATGATTTATTCAATTATTCATAATTTTTTTCATTCATTCTCTTCCATCATTTTTTGGTCCTCTAACTTTAGCACCCACTATTGTAATTGTATGCTTTAAAAAAAAATGCTTTCTATTCTTTTTGTATTTTGTTTTCTTTTCATTTTACAATTAACAAAAGCAAAAATAAATAAATAAAAATACAAACTAGCTTACTTTTTTTCTATTATATCTGTTTTCTTTTTGTTTATAATATTATTTAAAAGTGCTTGCTATCTATACTGTGCTAAGCTAACTAAATCGCTTTGGATAAAAGAGTCCGCTAAATGAGTAAATGTAAATGCTTTTGCATTTATTTTTATAATTAGCTACTATACCTTTTATTTCCTAAAAAAAAAAAAAAAAAACATTGGACTAATGTAAAGTAATAGTAAAAGATTTATTTAATTTTGTAGACAGCTTGAATAAACATAACGGGAGCTTTTGAGAATGTTTAAAAGTCTGTAATATAAATTTTTTTTTTGCCATTTTTTCATATGTTACTTTTTTAATTTGTTAGCATTTTGATATTAGTGTTAAAATTGTGTTAAAGCTAGTGTTTGTGCTTGTTCACAAGGCATGTTCGAGTGCTATATCTTGCTCTTTTTATTTATTTATTTATTTTTGTACAAAAGATTAAGTATTCATAAGGTTTTGCAATATGACCAGAAATTGGTTTGCTTGATCGATGTGGTTGTCTTCTGTGTTAATTTTGACAGCGTTTTAGGATTTTTCTTCAAACACATTAAATTACTGGCATTTGCCCGTAATATATATTAAATCTTACTTACATTATATCTCTGCCTTGAATTGGCCATAATTGTTAAGTAATCTATTTTCTGATTGTTTTTCCAAATGGAAAGATAGTCAGAAATAAGTTAAAGTCAGAAGAATTACTATACTAACTGATATTTACCTTTGTTTGAAACATAGCCTTTTTTAGTATTGTTATGTGTGTAGTAATAAATTGTAACTGTTTTTACAGTACATGTTTAGCTTGATATCACTTTTATGCCAATATGATGACAATGTGTTTTTTTACTTGTAGATGCCTAAGCTAAAGAGATTCCGAATGCGCCGCACGCAATCACTCAACAAAAGTAAGGCTAAAGTTTCTCATTCTGATGTTTGCATGTGCGCAGATGTGTCTGGCGTTATTGCGGCTAATGAGGTTAGAATGCGATCTACAGATGTCAAAAATGAGTTTATAGGGATGGCTTCCAGTGTTGCTTCCATTGTAAAGCACAAAATGCAAAATGTGTGTACCTGGAAGAAATCAGTTCTTAATGACATTCATAACGAGGGATCAAAACTATTTAGTGATGGATCTTTAAGTAAAAAATTGCTCAAAGGTTATGGAGATTTACATTTTTCTCATTGGATGAGTGGTCAACACTCTGTTTTCAACAAAATATGTGAAGTATCAGTAGAACAGAGTCTGGATGTAAATAAGAGCGAGCTGTATGAAAGAGTACAGGAAATTTTCTTTAGTTATGAATCTTGCCTGTTAGCCATAAATGGAGAGTTCTGCGCGATCATGAAGCATAATGATTATTATGTTGTTGTAGACTGCAATGTTCGTAACGCATCTGGTCTGGGATCAGATATAGGTACATCAGTTGTGGTTTTTAACACTAATTGGCAAGATCTGATTTTGCACATAGATGCTCTCATGATGAGTTTGAGTGCAGATACCCTGAATATATGTGGTGTCAAGGTACAGGTTAACGAATCAGAAATGTCGGCATGTAACAGCAATGTTAAGGAAGAAACTAGTGCATGTCCTGCAAACAACATTGATGAAAGTCCAGTGTTTCCATCAAATGAAAGGAAAAGTGTTCGTGGGTCATTTCATCAAGGAGACTTTAAGTTCAAGTGGGCAGGAAGACAGTGTGTTGCTGTTAGTTTGGCTGCTATGGCAATGCACTATGTACAAAGTGTGTTCTCATGGGAAACCTGTGATTTAGACAATGTGGTAAATCTTGGTGATAGCTTGTATTCAGATTTGCATCAAAGTGGTTCAATTACTGATCCAACTGATGACAAGTTCCTATGTATTCCGGATCTTCCACATGAATATGTGTTCAAAACAAATGCATTCAAATTTGAATATGGCAGATGTGTTTCTGGATGTGTAGATGTTGCTGATGGAGAATTTCTTAGGTCTGGTGCATGGGTGACATTAGCTGATGGTTTGCAAATTATACTTGACAAATATGATACATGTTTTTTTAACTTGAATGGTAATACGTGTGCCATTATTAAACAAAATACACAATTTGCTGTGGTTGATTCTCATGCACGTAGCAGTTCTGGAATGATTGATGGTAATGGCTTCAGTGTAGCTGTATATCACAAAACTTTGGCCAGTGTTTTGAGGCACATTGAAAATTTAGCTGCATGTATGCGCGGACATGAAAAGTTTTTTGAAATAACCGGTGTTTGTGTACACCAAATTAAAATCAGTAACACGTGTCACAGTCAAGCAGAAATCTCAACTGATAAGACTGAAACAAGATATTGTGTTGGTAAGAAGAGAAAATTTCAAACTTTGCTTTTAAGTTCAGAAGAAATGACAGAATGTAAGGATGTTAAGAAACGGAAATTTAATTTGAAAGAAAACAGAGAGATAATTGAATCAATTTCTAAATGCAGTTCAAATGCAGATGTCATTTGCTTAGGAGATACAGCTAACACAGTGTATAATTTCAGTCCCTTATGTTTTGAAACTAAACAAAAACTGTGTAGTAAAGTACATATTGATTTTCAGGGTGAAACTCAACATTTGACATCAGACACTGGACCAATGGGTTCACCTTGTAAAACAGAAACTACTGTCGGTGACGGGAATTGTTTTTTCCGGGCAGTGTCACAGGCGATGTGTGGTACACAGAAAGCTCACAGAAAACTTAGACTTGCAGTTGTGAAACATATGCAGTTGCACAGCATTGAATACAAGAATCTCTTAAGATCTCAATACACATCTATGGAAGACTACTTATCTTCTTCAAAAATGAAGTATGTGGGAACATGGGCCACTGAGGTTGAAATTCAATCAACAGCAAACTATTTAGGGGTTGACATTTTTACATTTCACCTTGGAAAATGGTTGAAGTTTAGTTGTTTGCATGAAAAGATGTGCAACCAAGGCATATACTTGCAACACTCCAATGAAAATCATTATGAAGTTGTTGTTTGTGTAAAACAATTTGAGTCTCATAACTGTTATAAGTTGTGTCAGAACCAAAATGATAATGATGTTAAAGGTACAAGACAAACTGTCAGAACACAGAGTGAAGTTTATGAAACACAGGAGACTTGTATGTGTGCAGATGTGTCTGGCGTTATTGCGGCTAATGAGGTTAGAATGCGATCTACAGATGTCAAAAATGAGTTTATAGGGATGGCTTCCAGTGTTGCTTCCATTGTAAAGCACAAAATGCAAAATGTGTGTACCTGGAAGAAATCAGTTCTTAATGACATTCATAACGAGGGATCAAAACTATTTAGTGATGGATCTTTAAGTAAAAAATTGCTCAAAGGTTATGGAGATTTACATTTTTCTCATTGGATGAGTGGTCAACACTCTGTTTTCAACAAAATATGTGAAGTATCAGTAGAACAGAGTCTGGATGTAAATAAGAGCGAGCTGTATGAAAGAGTACAGGAAATTTTCTTTAGTTATGAATCTTGCCTGTTAGCCATAAATGGAGAGTTCTGCGCGATCATGAAGCATAATGATTATTATGTTGTTGTAGACTGCAATGTTCGTAACGCATCTGGTCTGGGATCAGATATAGGTACATCAGTTGTGGTTTTTAACACTAATTGGCAAGATCTGATTTTGCACATAGATGCTCTCATGATGAGTTTGAGTGCAGATACCCTGAATATATGTGGTGTCAAGGTACAGGTTAACGAATCAGAAATGTCGGCATGTAACAGCAATGTTAAGGAAGAAACTAGTGCATGTCCTGCAAACAACATTGATGAAAGTCCAGTGTTTCCATCAAATGAAAGGAAAAGTGTTCGTGGGTCATTTCATCAAGGAGACTTTAAGTTCAAGTGGGCAGGAAGACAGTGTGTTGCTGTTAGTTTGGCTGCTATGGCAATGCACAATGTACAAAGTGTGTTCTCATGGGAAACCTGTGATTTAGACAATGTGGTAAATCTTGGTGATAGCTTGTATTCAGATTTGCATCAAAGTGGTTCAATTACTGATCCAACTGATGACAAGTTCCTATGTATTCCGGATCTTCCACATGAATATGTGTTCAAAACAAATGCATTCAAATTTGAATATGGCAGATGTGTTTCTGGATGTGTAGATGTTGCTGATGGAGAATTTCTTAGGTCTGGTGCATGGGTGACATTAGCTGATGGTTTGCAAATTATACTTGACAAATATGATACATGTTTTTTTAACTTGAATGGTAATACGTGTGCCATTATTAAACAAAATACACAATTTGCTGTGGTTGATTCTCATGCACGTAGCAGTTCTGGAATGATTGATGGTAATGGCTTCAGTGTAGCTGTATATCACAAAACTTTGGCCAGTGTTTTGAGGCACATTGAAAATTTAGCTGCATGTATGCGCGGACATGAAAAGTTTTTTGAAATAACCGGTGTTTGTGTACACCAAATTAAAATCAGTAACACGTGTCACAGTCAAGCAGAAATCTCAACTGATAAGACTGAAACAAGATATTGTGTTGGTAAGAAGAGAAAATTTCAAACTTTGCTTTTAAGTTCAGAAGAAATGACAGAATGTAAGGATGTTAAGAAACGGAAATTTAATTTGAAAGAAAACAGAGAGATAATTGAATCAATTTCTAAATGCAGTTCAAATGCAGATGTCATTTGCTTAGGAGATACAGCTAACACAGTGTATAATTTCAGTCCCTTATGTTTTGAAACTAAACAAAAACTGTGTAGTAAAGTACATGTAGAGTTCCAGGGTGAAAATGTATCTTCACCATCAGACACTGGACCAATGGGCTCTCCTTGTGAAACAGAAAGCATTCTTGAAGACGGGAATTGTTTCTTTCGGGCAGTGTCACAGGCGATGTGTGGTACACAAAAAGCTCACAGAATACTTAGACTTGCAGTTGTGAAACATATGCAGTTGCACAGCATTGAATACAAGAATCTCTTAAGATCCCAATTCAAATCTATGGAAAATTATTTATCTTCTTCAAAAATGAAGTATGTGGGAACATGGGCCACTGAGGTTGAAATTCAATCCACAGCAAACTATTTAGGGGTTGACATTTTTACATTTCACCTTGGAAAATGGTTGAAGTTTAGTTGTTTGCATGAAAAGATGTGCAACCAAGGCATATACTTGCAACACTCCAATGAAAATCATTATGAAGTTGTTGTTTGTGTAAAACAATTTGAGTCTCATAACTGTTATGAGTTGTGTCACAATAAAAAGCACAATGTTGATATACGTACACGCACAAGACAAAGTGTCAAAGCACAGGGTGAAGTTTATGAAACACAGGAGACAAAAGATTCTGATGGTGAAAATTCAAATAAAGATGCATTTGTTAATAATAGTAGCTACTTTAAAAAATATTATTTACTAAAAAGAGTCAAAAGCAAATTAAAGGAAAACATGCAAAGTAAGTATCATAAAAACATGGAATTTCAGCAAAATGTAAAAGCTGTGAGTAGAAGTAGGTATCATAGTGATGTGTTATATAATAAGTCAGTAAAACAAGCAAGTAAACTGAAATATCATGACAATGAACAACACAAGCATAAATTGAAAGAGTACAGCAGATTGAAATATCGTACTGACGAAAAATGCAAACATAAACTTAAGGAGTACAGTAGATTAAAATATTGTAATGATAAGCAACATAAACTGAAACTAAAAGAGTACAACAAATTAAAATATACTCATAATGTGCAACATAAGCATAAACTGAAGGAGTACAGTAGGGTGAAGTATCAAGGCAATCTACTACATAAGAATAAACTAAAGGAGTACAGCAGAACTAAGTATTGTAATGATCTGCAACATAAGCATAAAGTGAAAGAATTCAGCAGAGCAAAGTATCGTCATGATCTGAAACATAAGCATAAAGTGAAAGAATACAGCAAAGTAAAATATAGTCGTAATATGCAACATAAACAGAAACTGAAAAAGTACAGCAAGATGAGATACTGGACTAATGAAAAATATAGGTATACAGCAAAGGAAAGAAGTAAGATAAAGTATGCAAATTATCCATTACATAAAGAAAATATAAAAAAATATAACAAAACGAAGAAACAGAACCTTAAACAAAAACAACAGTTGTTCAATTTTGTTAAAAACAACTTTGCACAAAAAGTGAATTCAGACCTAGATTTTGTTTGTTGTGTTTGTCACAGATTGTTATTTAGGCAACAGGTGTTATGCTGTCAAATAGATAATTACAATCAAAATTCAAGAACAATGTTATTAGCTCAGAAATGTATTACTGATGTTTTTTTACATAAGTGCAGCAATGAATGTGTTCTTCCCTGTGAATTGATGAAATCAAGTAAAGGTCAGCTTTGGATTTGCTTTACTTGTCACTCTAAATTGAAAAAGGGTGAAATGCCAGCAGAAAGTGCCATTAACAATCTAGAACTACAACCTATACCAGAAGAGTTGTGTTCTCTCAATAGTTTGGAACAACATTTAATAGCATTGCATATTCCATTTATGAAGATGCTGGCATTACCGAAAGGTGGTCAAAATGGAGTACACGGTCCTGTCACTTGCTGCCCAGCTAATCTTAAACACACAACAAATGTTTTGCCCAGAACAAATACTGACAATTCATTAGTGTGTATCAAGTTAAAACGCAAATTAACATATAAAGGTCATTATAAATATCAGTATGTTGATGCAAATAATATTAAACAGGCATTGTGTTACTTAAAAAAAAATAACAAATATTATTCAGATGTAATGTTTAATGAAGATTGGTTAAATGAGTTTCATAGGCAAGATATTGCAGAAAATGATGATAATACCATAGAGGACACTTATGTGGAAAATGTAAATGATGATGAGGAGTTACATGACAGACAACAGCACTGTGTTTTTATGGACACATGTTTACAACCAGTTGACATTGGGCAAGAAGTACTTGATCAATATGTTGACAATGTCTTGAACGTTGCACCTGCTGAAGGAAACAATCCTGTGAAACTGCTTACAGATGAAACAAATGAGGCAAAATGTTTTCCTGTTTTATTTCCTAACGGTTGTCCAACATATCATAACAAAAGGGCAAAGAGATTAACACTATCAAGATATTTTAACAATAGAATATTGCATGCAGATGGAAGATTTGCACAAAATACTGAATACATTTTTTTTGCACAATATTTATCAGAGGTACAACAGGTTTTATCTAATGTTTCCATAGCTCTAAGAAAAGGGCAAGGCTGTCATAAATCCATATCAAATGATATGTTTAAAGACACAGACTCTTTGAAGAAATTACTTAATTTTGATGAAGGCTATAGGTTTTTAAAGCCAATAAGAGGCACTCCTGCATTTTGGCAAGGTGTGCAAAAAGATTTGTTTGCAATGGTTCGACAGCTGGGCATTCCCACATGGTTCTGTTCATTTTCATCTGCTGACATGAGATGGACAAATTTGATGTCAAGCATTTTAAAACAAGAAGGTAGAGCATTAACATCAGATCAGTTAGAATGGTCTGAAAGATGTGCAATTTTGCGTAATAATCCTGTCACTGCTGCACGTATGTTTGATTTTAGGTGGCATTGTTTTCTTAAAGAGGTCCTTATGTCACCTCTTCAACCTATAGGGGAAATTGTTGATTATTTCTATAGGGTTGAATTTCAACAGCGAGGTTCACCTCACGTTCATTGTTTGTTCTGGATAAAAAATGCTCCACAAATTGACAAACAATCTGATGAAGACGTAGTTGAATTTATAGACAGATATGTTTCCTGTGACATGCCCACGGAAAATGAGGAGCTACACAACATCGTTACATCTGTACAACTTCATAGTAAACACCATTCTAAAACTTGTAAAAAGAAAAACACAGTTTGTCGTTTTAATTTTCCTAAACCTCCATCATTGCGAACATTTATTTGTCGAAGAAAAGTTGAAGATGTGCCTGAGAAAGATGTGTCTGACAAAGATGTTTGTTTTGATAGTTGTCAAAATAACAACAGGGAAAAACTAAATGAATGTACAAATCCTGACATTAACGACAAAATAAATGTAAAATATGCTCATGATATAATGACTACAGTGAAGAAAGCTGTTTTAGATCAGAACGTAAACTCTATAGAAGAATTGTATGGCAGTGTAGGTATAAATCAGGATTTATTTGAAATGGCATACAAGTGCATAAATAATAACACACACATTGTTTTAAAACGACAGTTAAATGAAGTTTGGGTTAATCAGTATAACAAGTTTGCCCTTCAGTGCTGGAATGCTAATATGGATATTCAATATGTAACTGATGCTTATGCCTGCATTGTTTATATAATTTCTTATATTTCAAAATCAGAAAGAGAAATGGGTTTGTTGTTAGCCAATACACAGCGAGAAGCATCAACTCAAGGAAATACTGATGCAAGGCAATCTTTGAGGAAATTAGGCAGCGTGTATTTGCACAATCGTGAAGTTAGTGCACAAGAAGCAGTGTACAGATTAACAAATATGCATTTAAAGGAGTGCTCAAGAAATGTCCAGTTTATTCCTACAGGTGACGATACTGTTCGTATGAGTTTACCATTAAGTGTTATTCAAAACAAATTGGAGTCTGAACATTTGAAAAGTGAAGATATATGGATGACAAGTTTTGTGGATCGTTACAAGAATAGACCAAATCAGACTGCTTTTGATGATATGTGTTTAGCTACATTTGCATCTGAGTATCGCATTGCATATCATGGAACATCTTCTGCTAATAAAATAAAGTTAAACAACAATTTAGGTTTCATTGTAAAAAGAACACGTACTCAACCAGCTATTGTGCGTTTTGCTCGATTCTCAGTGACAAAGAGTCCTGAAAAATTTTATCAAAGTTTATTACAGTTGTTTCTTCCCTATCGTGTAGATAGTCAGTTAAAACCAGTGGGCTTTAATCATTTTGAACAGTTTTACAGGGAAGGTGCAATTACTTTAAGCAATGGATCTGTACATTTAGTGCACACTGTAGTAAATGCAAATAGAGGTCTTTTTGAAAAAGATGCAGATATGCTGGATACTGCACAAACAGCTGTAGATAATGATGGCATGTTAGAAAACGCATGGTGTTTGCTCTGTCCTGAACAACAATTAGAGCATTTTGAATGTGCACAATTAAGACGTGAATCTCTCAAACACATAAATGAAACTGAAAGTTGTATTCCAGATTTAGCTTTTAATAGTGAACCACTTCCTCAGTTAGAGAAAAAAAATACTCTGAGTCATGAAGATGGTTTGAGTCTAATTCGTTCTTTAAACAAAACCCAGATGGTGATTTTCAATAAGATTAGACAGTGGTGTCTAGATAAAATTAGAGGAGAAAACCCAAAACCATTTCATACTTTTATTACTGGTGGAGCAGGCACTGGAAAAAGCCATTTAATTAAAGCCATAAAATATGAAGCAACAAGATTATTGTCACAAATCGCTTTGAACCCAGATGATATTTGTGTTCTTTTAACTGCTCCAACAGGAATTGCAGCCTTCCAACTCCAGGCTTCTACAATCCATCAAACTTTTTGTATCGGCACAAATATGAAGTTGCCATACGCACCTTTGGGTGAAGAGAAGTTAAATTCTTTGCGTGCAAAATTCCATGGCCTTCAGATTTTAATTATAGACGAAATCTCAATGGTAGATCATAAACTTTTAGCATATATTCATGGAAGATTAAGACAAATTAAACAAACTGGAGATCTTGGTATTTTTGGTAATGTTGCTGTAATCGCTGTAGGTGACTTTTTCCAATTGGCTCCAGTGAAAGGTAAACCTCTCTTTGTAGATGTACCTGGACTCGACTTATGGATAAATTATTTTAGTATTGTAGAATTAACACAAATTGTTAGACAGCAGGACACCACATTTGCCGAATTATTAAATCGATTAAGAAAACGAAATAGGAAAACTCAACTGAGAAAAGAAGATTTAGAAATATTATCAAACTGTGACAATGGTGAAGAAAATAATGATTTTTTACATATTTTTTCCACAAATGATGAAGTTCATGAGCACAACATAGAGATGTTAATTAAAACCTGTGAAGAGATTGAAACTATAGAGTCTGAAGATTATGCACGTAGTAAAAAGACTGGAAAAACAGAATTACTTGATGGTCATCACGTAAAAGTTTACAACACATGCTTGTCTGCAACATTGCTTTTAGGCATAAATGCACGTGTCATGCTCATTAAAAATATAGATATTAATGATGGGCTGGTTAATGGTGTTTGTGGTACTGTTACACACATTGCACGCTCTGATAAAAAGAAGTTACCTGAAGTCGTCTACATCTGTTTTGATGATAATAATGTAGGATTAAAAAGACGTAAACTATGTATGTCTGAGCCAACAAGATCATTACAATCTACACCAATATATGCAGAGGAGGAAAACGTTTGTAGTAAAGGTGGTCTTCGTCGACAGTTTCCTTTAAAGTTAGCTTGGGCATGCACAGTTCATAAGGTACAAGGTTTAACTGTTGATAATGCAGTTGTTAGCTTAAAAAAAGTTTTTGCTGCTGGACAGGCTTATGTAGCTCTGAGTCGTGTTAGAAGTTTGCCTGGTTTGACAATAAAAGATTTTAGTGAAAAAAGTATTTATTGTAATGAAAAAGTCTCCGAGGCACTTAATGAAATGCCCTGTTTTATGGCACATGATGATTTAGTTTTGAGAAATCAGAAAAGTTATTTTTCTGTGTTTTTGCTAAATGTACAGAGTTTGCGGTGTCATAAACAAGACTTGATGATTTGTACTCAAGAGCTGCAGCCCACGTGCATTGGTTTAACTGAAACATGGTTGCCTGAATGCTATCAATCAGATATTGTGCACTTAAACAGTTACAACTTTGTGGGACTTTCTCGCTCTGTGTCATACACAAGCAATTGTCCTCCTTTTAATGATCTAAAAGCCCAACAACATGGTGGAGTTGGATTATATACAGCACGTGATGTGGAAAACACTGCTATAACATTCCCTAATCTTAACTTGGAGTGCTTGGTGACACATTTTACTAAAAATGACATATTACTCGCTGTTGTTTATAGACCACAAACATATCCTTTGTCAATTTTCAAAGATAATTTGAGTAAACTGATCAATTTAATGTCTTCAGTATGCAATAAAAATATACTTATAGGAGACTTTAATAATGATGCATTGAAATCAAAATCTCTGTGCTCTTTCATGTCAGACAAGGGTTTTATTCAACTTGTTAAAAAGCCAACAACCGAAAAAGGCACCTTAATAGACCATGTATACGTGAAGAACTTCAAAGAGTGTTCAGTAAACACCAATGTTGTCCCAGTGTACTTTAGCACACATGAGGGAGTTTTCTGTTCATTTCAAGGCTAACATTTAAATGTTTACTGAACGTTTGTTTTACTGCTTCTCAACCTGATTTGGTTATGTACAGATCTGATTATATGGTGAACAAGACAAGGACCACGATGATAGAGCTTATCTCTTTTTTCTGGATTCTTGTTAAGCCATTTTCAGATTTACACAATTTCACTGTTCTGCTCAGTGTATTGTGAGTGTGCATAATTAAAGACAGTTGTATGACATTGAAAGGTTTTTTCCCCTAATATACTCCCTCTAAAGTCATTATACACAATTATTATGTATTGTTTTTATATATTGAATCTGCTTTTTAAGCCTATGAAATGTACATGTAATTTAATGTATTTACAAATAAATTAATGCTCTCTAAGCAGTTAAAATCAGCAACTTCAACAAATTTTGTATTTTATTTTAAACACGTATTAACAACAAGAAATAATACATTTTCTTTAAAACGCATCTTTAAAACAAATCAACCTGATTTGGTTATGTACAGATCTGATTATATGGTGAACAAGACAAGGACCACGATGATAGAGCTTATCTCTTTTTTCTGGATTCTTGTTAAGCCATTTTCAGATTTACACAATTTCACTGTTCTGCTCAGTGTATTGTGAGTGTGCATAATTAAAGACAGTTGTATGGCATTGAAAGGTTCCCCTAATGTACTCCCTCTAAAGTCATTATACACAATTATTATGTATTGTATTTATATATTGAATCTGCTTTTTAAGCCTATGAAATGTACATGTAATTTAATGTATTTACAAATAAATTAATGCTCTCTAAGCATTTAAAATCAGCAACTTCAACAAATTTTGTATTTTATTTTAAACACGTATTAACAACAAGAAATAATACATTTTCTTTAAAACGCATCTTTAAAACAAATCAACCTGATTTGGTTATGTACAGATCTGATTATATGGTGAACAAGACAAGGACCACGATGATAGAGCTTATCTCTTTTTTCTGGATTCTTGTTAAGCCATTTTCAGATTTACACAATTTCACTGTTCTGCTCAGTGTATTGTGAGTGTGCATAATTAAAGACAGTTGTATGACATTGAAAGGTTTTTTCCCCTAATATACTCCCTCTAAAGTCATTATACACAATTATTATGTATTGTATTTATATATTGAATCTGCTTTTTAAGCCTATGAAATGTACATGTAATTTAATGTATTTACAAATAAATTAATGCTCTCTAAGCAGTTAAAATCAGCAACTTCAACAAATTTTGTATTTTATTTTAAACACGTATTAACAACAAGAAATAATACATTTTCTTTAAAACGCATCTTTAAAACAAATCAACCTGATTTGGTTATGTACAAATCCGATTATATGGTGAACAAGACAAGGACCACGATGATAGAGCTTATCTCTTTTTTCTGGATTCTTGTTAAGCCATTATCAGATTTACACAATTTCACTGTTCTGCTCAGTGTATTGTGAGTGTGCATAATTTATGACAGTGTTATTAGTTTAGTTAGAAACATACATACATGGTACATTTATAATACTCCACAAATACCATAATATTCCTAAAACAATATTAATTTATCCATATAGCCCAATAATAACAAAAAACAAAATGCACTGGTATTGGCACTCCTGGTTAACCAGGATGGGGTTCAACTCCCTGCAGTGTAATTGCTTGTTATTGTTTGGTATAGACCATTTTAAAGATGTTAACAATAACTAAGGCGTTAGAACGCTTCTGCGCATGTCTGATCCTAAAGCATTTCCGGTAGCGCAATTTTTTTTCTTTTTTTTTTCTTAGGAACATAACTGACCCTTTACTCTCCTTTTTAATATATGTCCTTATGAACCAAGAAAAAGTTATTTATAGCTGTATTTATAAGCTGCTTACTAATGACTATTAATATTGGGACAAGACTTTATAAAGCATGACCTGACTATTTACTAATGAGTGCAGTTATTATAAAGTGTTCCCAATGCATTTAATAATGTTAACAAATTAAACATTATTTTACGATGTTATCAAATCCTTAAATGATTTGTAAGTGTTTTGTAATGATTTTATTGACCTACAAGCATTTGTGAAAGTTCTGCTTGCATTACAGCTTAGTCTTGATCTGTGAGCTGAACAGATTTACTGTTACATCCATGAGATTATGTAAATTCAAATAAATGTCATGTCACAGGATGTCAGAGGTCAGTATCAAATGAGTTTGAAATTATTATTTGCAGCACAAATAAGGGTTTTTAGGATTTTTAAAAATCCCTAAAACTGTCAGAAAAGGATAAGGCCTAAGATATTTCTATGTGAGTGGCTAAATTTATTTTTGTTTTTATAACTATAATGCATAAACTATGAAATTATACAAAATGTATAAAAAATTACAACAGTAATTGTTTTCCAATGTTTTTTATTTATTTAATTTTTTTTTTTTTGGATTTACATTTAAAAAAATTATCATACGGCAATCATTTTAAACAGCTTGAATAAAACCTGTTAATATTTGTTATAGACCACGGTAACTGTGTATAATCTAACAAACAAG
The DNA here is from genome assembly GCF_023724105.1 of Carassius gibelio. Lineage (NCBI taxonomy): Eukaryota > Metazoa > Chordata > Actinopteri > Cypriniformes > Cyprinidae > Carassius > Carassius gibelio. The sequence continues at coordinate 17,786,160 of NC_068396.1, forward strand.
TTTATTATGAAAATAAAAGTGTGTACACCAGATAAATTGGATGATAAAGAAATTGCTAACAATAGTATAATAGAGCATGTTTTAGATTTGTAGGCGTTAAGATGCAGAAATGGACAAATCAATTGTAAAATAAAATGTAATTGATTTAATTAAATATAGATTAATTCTTGTTAGAGCAAAATAATAAATAAATACGCACACACATTTTAAAAAAGCAGCCAAGATTAATGAGTTTCCTTTTTTATATGTATAGATTAAAATTGAAGACAGAAGCAGGTAAATGCGGTCACTTAATATTCAAACCCAGTAGATCCACTTCAGATTTATTTCTCAACAGTTTATGTTCACGTGGCTGTTTTCGTTTATATTCGCCAAGCTATTATGTATTTTGAAATAATCTTGTCCGTGATGTGTTCGTTCGTACGACGAAAGGCAGAATCCTGCAGCTCGAGAGATATATGTTATTCTGCCAGTCGCGCTTTCAAATAGTCTTGCGCACATAAACGGGTCACAAACACCTGTATTTAGCTCGTGTTGTGTTATAATGGGTGCATTGTGTGCATTTGTGGCAATATTCTATTTTAAAAAGCTCTTAAACAAGAATAAATTGGCTTTTTTTGACATCGTGACACTGTACGCGCTGATCGGAGGCGTGATTTCAGATATAGGCAGCCGGGAATATTTCATTTTCACACAAACAGTTCAAAAACATCTGAATTTAGCTCTTGGTGTGTTCTAATTGGTGAATTGTGTGATATCGCTTTAATATTTTATTTGTTAAAGCTATAAAACAAGAATAAACTCGTTTTTTCTGAGCTCATCATTCCACAGGCTCCTGCTCAGAGCGGTGATTCATCTCTCGTGTTTCTCACGTATCACTGACCACACATCCATTATTAATGAGCCCTGACCTGATAATAATCATATATGTTGGTTTAGCTTGTCAGTGTGAATTAAATCCAAGTATTTATTTGTATTTTAACCGATTTAAAAATGAAACTAAAAGAGAGTCTCCTCCCTTTCAGTCGAATTTCCCTTTCAGGAATTGAACCTGTAGGGGCGCATTTTCTCTCAGACAATGTAAGTCTCAGCACATAATACTCAAACAGAGGGACAGAGTGAGATGAGATGTCTGACAGTTTTTTAATATTCTGTTATCCATACAGTGTTGTAAAGTCGTGAAACTATCCATATTTACTCAGAATGACTTTTTTTTTTGTATGAAAAAAGGTTTTGAAGTGTTTGGAATTTAAAAATGCAGGACAATTAATAATTCCATTTTTAATGTCATTTAAAAAAATCACCACGACAAAACCGTTCAAGCTATCCAAAATCCTTTGGCAATTTAAGTTGTTTAAAATGTTTTGGCATCATGTAGACAAAGTTTGGTGTGTATAGTGTTACTCTCCTCTGAGCAGTATGCATTAATTCACAGCTAAATGTAAAAAAAAATCCACATTCAAATCAAAATAGCTGACTTCCTGTTGATCGTAGCTGATGACTGTGAATTTGAAAGTTGTCCGTCTTGATAAGAACAATTTTTGTACCGAGTTTGGTGTCTGTAGCTAAAACTAACCCCCCCACTTTTGACAAAAGGTGGCGCTATAGAGTGCCTCTTCCACGCCCTCTTATGAACTTTTGCCAGTGTCTAGTTATCATAAATACTGATATGTGTTCTGAATTTCATGAAATTCTAAGTATGTTATATGCCTTAAAATCACCTGAGAAGTATTCAAGTTTGACATGTTGCCACGGCAACAATATTTTTAGATATCAATATCCCCCTAGCAGATTAATATAGGCTGTGTTTTAACATGATTCTGATGAAGTTTGAAGCAAATCGAGTAAAAATAAGATGCTGAATACAAAACATTTTGAAAATGACACACTTCCTGCTGCCAGTTGGTGGCGCTATAACTTTGACTCCTAATAGTCACATATATGCGATCGACATCATACAAAGAATAATCTGATGAAGTTTGATTAAAATCAGGAAATGTATGTGGATGGTATTAGACACTTCCTGTTTCTCATTTCTCGCCATAATTTCAACGCCTCGCCACGAGCAAACCGTTTGAGATATCAAAAATCCCCTGGCAATTTTTCATCCCCAGTGTCTTGAGATCATGTTGACCGAGTTTGGCGGCAATCGAGTAAAAAACCTATGACAAGTATTTCAAATTCCAGAGCATGCGCTTTTTACATAACTCTAAATAGCTGACTTCCTGTTGGGCAGAGCCTATGACATGCAATACGCAAGTTGTTCGGCACGATGAGATCTATATGTGTACTGAGTTTCATATTAATACGTGCAAGTATGTGTGAGCTATACATCAACATTTATGACTGTGTTCCAGGGGGCGCTGTAGAGCCCCTGTGCCACGCCCAGGTCCCAGCCTCTGCAGGCTCCTAAAGGCCACAGATTCCAAAGTGTGCGCAAACTTTCAAGAGTTTTTGAGTATGTTAAGGACCCCAAAAGCCCCCACAACTTTGACGACAAATATGAATAATAAACCCCAAATAGCCAACTTCCTGTTGGGCGGAGCCTATGATATGCAATACGAAAGTTGTTTGTATTGATGAGTTCTATATGTGTACCGAGTTTCGTACGTCTACGTGCAAGTATGTATGATATATGGCCCTCCATATTCCAGGGGGCGCTGTAGAGCCCCTGTGCCACGCCCGTGTATCAGTCTCTGCCCGGCCCTAATGGCCGCAGGTTCCAATGTGTGTGCCAATTTTCAAGACTTTTTAAGCATGTTAAGGGCCCCAAAAGCCCCCGAAACCTTGAAGAAAAATAATAATAATAAATAATAATAATAACAAATAATCCTAAGGAAAACAATAGGGCTCTCGCCCTCCAGGCTTGAGCCCTAATAATAATAATAATAATAATAATAATAATAATAATAAACGGAGCAATTCCAAGAGGGTCCTCACACCATCGGTGCTCGGGCCCTAATTAAAGCTGCAAGCAGCGATGAACGGGCCCTCGCACCCGGGCTCACCGCAATCGTGTGGCTTTAGTTAAAAGGTGAAGGTGAGAAATATGCATTTCAAATCGTTATTATAAGTGGAAAATGTCAAAGTCATTTATGTGTGCCAATTTTCCTGTTGCCAATAGGTGGCGCAATCATTATAATGGAATATTGGTCTTCAGATGTGTTCAGGCTAGGAGTCTTATCGAACATGTGAAGTTTGGGGAATATCGAATATTTCAAGCCTGAGTTACAAAAACTTCTCTTGCTGTGGCGAGACATCAAATTTTGTCATGGCGCCATGGACACGCCCTTTAACAAAATCTAAAGATCTCCACAATTTAACATTGCAAAGACCTTTAGATTAGACTGACCAAAATAAAATGTTAATGTCATAAAATTTCTTGGAGAAGTTCTTTGCAGTGTAAAACATGACACTTCCTGTTGCCAGCAGGTGGCGCTATGACTATGACTGAATATGGGCATGTAGATCTGTTAATGGCAGAAGTCTTATCTAACATGTGAAGTTTGAGGCAGATTGGACATTGTAAGTCTGAGTAACAGCAACTTCCTTTTTCATGGCGAAACATCGAATTTTGTCAGGCCGCCATGGACACGCCCTTTAACGAAACCTCAAAATCTTCGCAATTTAACATCGCAAACGCCTTTAGATTTAACTGACCAAGTTTGGTGTTGATCTGAATAAATGTCTAGGAGTAGTTTGTTAAAGTACAACCCTTGAAAAGGGCAAAAACAACACCAATTTTGCAGAGAAAATTCTAAATAACCGACTTCCTGATGGGATTCGGATTTCGTAACATTGGACTTTTTTGTAGGTATTGGTGTGTTACATGTGTGTACCGATTTTTGTACATGTACGTGAAAAATAGCTCGAGGCACACTCCATTGAATGTGCATATGCACTCGGTTGAAAGTTTATAGGTGGCGCTATCGAGCCATTTTGCCACACCCAATGGAATATTGGCCTTCAGATCTGTTCAGGCCATGACCCTTATCACACATGTGAAGTTTGGGCAAGATCGGACACTTTATGCCTGAGTTATAACATCTTTTATTCCCATGACGAGACATCGAACTTCGTCACGGCGCCATGGACACGCCTTTTAACAAAAACTCAAGATCTTCACAACTAAACATCACACAGGTCTTTAGATTAGACTGACCACAAAAAAGACATTGATGTCATAAAATTTCTAGAAATAGTCTGTCACAGTGTAAAATATGTCTCTTCCTGTTGCCAATAGGTGGCGCTATGACTATAACTGAATATGGGCATGTAGATCTGTTCAGGTCAAGAGTCTTATCCAACATGTGAAGTTTGGGGCAGATTGGACATTGTATGTCTGAGTTACAGCAACTTCCTTTTTCATGGCGAAACATCGAAATTTGTCAGGCCGCCATGGACACGCCCTTTAACGAAACCTCAAATCCTTCGCAATTTAACATCGCAAATGGCTTTAGATTACACTGACCAAGTTTGGTGTTGATCTGAATAAATCTCTAGGAGGAGTTCGTCAAAGTACAACCCCTGAAAATGGCAAAAACAACACCAATTTTGCAGGGAAAATTCAAAATAACCGACTTCCTGTTGGGATTCGGATTTCGTACCAAGAGACTTTTTTGTAGATATTGGTGAGTTACATGTGTGTACCAATTTTTGTACATGTACGTGAAACATAGCTCGAGGCACACTCCGTTGAATGTGTATAGGTGGCGCTATCGAGCCATTCTGCCACACCCGGTGGAATATTGGCCTCCAGATCTGTTCAGGTCAGGACTCTTATCACACATGTGAAGTTTGGGGAAGATCGGACATTTAATGCCTTAGTTATAACATCTTTTATTCACATGGCGAGACATCGAACTTCGCCATGGTGCCGTGGACACGCCTTTTAACGAAAACTCAAGATCTTCACAACTGAACATCGCACAGGCCTTTAGATTAGACTAACCACAAAAAAGACATTGATGTCAAAAAATATCTAGGAGTAGTTCGTCACAGCGTAAAATTTGACACTTCCTGTTGCCAATAGGTGGCGCTATGACTATAACTGAATATGGGTATGTCAATCTGTTCAGTTCCAGAGTTTTATCAACCATGTGAAGTTTGGGGCAGATTGGACATTGTATGTCTGAGTTATAGCAACTTCATTTTTTATGGCGAATCATCGAAATTCACCAGGCCGCCACTGACACGCCCTTCGATGAAAACTCAAAATCTTCGCAATTTAACATCGCAAAGGCCTTTAGATTAGGCATACCAAATTTGGTGTTGATCTGAATAAGTCTCTAGGAGGAGTTCGTTAAAATACAACTCATGGAAATGGCAAAAATGACACAAAATTTGCTCATATTATTAAAAATAACCGACTTCCTGTTGGGATTCGGATTTCGTACCAGGAGACTTTTTTGTAGCTATTGGTGTTTTACATATGTGTACCGATTTTCATACATGTACGTGAAACGTAGCTCGTGGCGCACACCGTTGAAAGTGTATAGGTGGCGCTGTCGAGCCATTTTGCCACACCCACTTCTGAAACCCATATCAGATGTAAATTTTCGCCGGTTCTGAGGTGTGTGCAAAGTTTCATGACTTTTTGAGTATGTTTAGGCCCTCAAAAATGCGATTCATTTTGGAGAAGAAGAATAATAATAATAATAATTAAAGCTGCAAGCAGCGATGAACGGGCCCTCGCACCCGGGCTCACCGCCAGCGAGTGGCTTTAGTAAAAAGGTGAACAGTGAGAAATATGCATTTAATGTCCTAAATATAAGTGGAATATATCAAAGTATATCCAATATATGTGCCAATCTTACCGTTGCCAGCAGGTGGTGCTATCATTATAATGGAATATTGGCCTTCAGATGTGTTCAGGCCAGGACTCTTATCAAACATGTGAAGTTTGGGGAAGATTGAACATTTTATGCTTGAGTTACAACAACTTCTCTTGCTGTGGCAAGACATCAAGTTTTGTCATGGCGCCATGGAAACGCCCTTTAACAAAAACTCAAGATCTCCAAAAGTTAACATTGCACAGGCCTTTAGATTAGACTGACCACAAAATATATGTTAATCTCAAAAAAATTATAGGAGTATTTTGTCGCAGTGTAAAACATGTCACTTCCTGTTGCCAATAGGTGGCGCTATGACTATAACTGAATGTGGGCAAGTAGATCTGTTAAGGGCAGAAGTTTTATCTAACATGTGAAGTTTGGGGCAGATTGGACATTGTACGTCTGAGTTACAGCAACTTCCTTTTTCATGGCGAAACATCAAAATTTGTCAGGCCGCCATGGACACGCCCTTTAACGAAATCTAAAGATCTTCACAATTTAACATCGCAAAGGGCTTAAGATTACACTGACCAGGTTTGGTGTTGATCTGAATAAATCTCTAGGAGGAGTTCGTTAAAGTACAACCCCTGAAAATGGCAAAAACAACGCCAATTTTGCAGAGAAAATTCTAAATAACCGACTTCCTGTTGGGATTCGGATTTCGTACCAAGAGACTTTTTTGTAGGTATTGGTGTGTTACATGTGTATACCGATTTTTGTACATGTACGTGAAACATAGCTCGAGGCGCACTCTGTTGAAAGTGTATAGGTGGCGCTATCGAGCCATTTTGCCACACCTGATGGAATTTTGGCCTTCAGATGTGTTCAGGCCAGGACTCTTATCACACATGTGAAGTTTGGGGAAGATCGGACATTTTATGCCTGAGTTATAACATCTTTTATTCCCATGGCGAGACATCGAACTTCGTGACGGCGCCATGGACACGCCTTTTAACGAAAACTCAAGATCTTCACAACTTAACATCGCACAGGCCTTTAGATTAGACTGACAACAAAAAATACATTGATGTCATAAAATTTCTAGGAGTAGTTCATCGCAGTGTAAAATATGTCACTTCCTGTTGCCAATAGGTGGCGCTATGACTATAACTGAATATGGGCATGTCAATCTGTTCAGGTCAGGAGTCTCATCAAACATGTGAAGTTTGGGGCAGATTGGTCATTGTATGTCTGAGTTATAGCAACTTCCAGTTTCATGGCGAATCATCGAAATTCGCCAGGCCACCACGGACACGCCCATTAACGAAAACTCAAAAGCTTCGCAATTTAACATCGCAAAGGCCTTCAGATTAGGCATACCAAATTTGGTGTTGATCTGAATGAATCTCTAGGAGGAGTTCGTCAAAATACAACGCATGGAAATGACAAAAATGACACAAAATTTGCTCATAATATTAGTAATAACCGACTTTCTGTTGGGTTTCGGATTTTGCTCCAAGAGACTTTTTTGTAGGTATTGGAGAGTTACATGTGTATACCGATTTTCATACATGTACATGAAACGTAGCTCGAGGCGCACACCGTTGAACGTGTATAGGTGGCGCTGTTGAGCCATTTTGCCACACCCACTTCTGAAACCCATATCAGACGTAAATTTTCGCCAGTTCTGAGGTGTGTGCAAAGTTTCATGACTTTTCGAGCATGTTTAGGCCCTCAAAAATGCGATTCATCTTAGAGAAGAAGAATAATAATAATAATAATAATAATAATAAACGGAGCAATTCCAAGAGGGTCCTCACACCATCGGTGCTCGGGCCCTAATAAACGAAGCAATTCCAATAGGGTCCTCACACCATCGGTGCTCGGGCCCTAATAATAATAATAATAATAATAATAATAATAATAATAATAAACGGAGCAATTCCAAGAGGGTCCTCACACCATCGGTGCTCGGGCCCTAATAATAATAATAATAATAATTAAAGCTGCAAGCAGCGATGAACGGGCCCTCGCACCTGGGCTCACCGGCAGCGAGTGGCTTTAGTTAATAGGTGAACGGTGAGAAATATGCGTTTAAACTCATAAATATAAGTAGAATATATCAATGTTTATTCCATATATGTGCCAATCTTCCTGTTGCCAGCAGGTGGCGCTATCATTATAATGGAATATTGCCCTTCAGATGTGTTCAGAGCAGGACTTTTATCGAACATGTGAGGTTTGGGGAGGATTGGACATTTTATGTCTGAGTTACAACAACATCCTATTTCATGGCAAAACAACAAAATTTGTCAGGCCGCCATGGACACGCCCTTTAACGAAACCTCAAGATCTTCGCAATTTAAGATCGCAAAAGGCTTTAGATTACTCTGACCAAGTTTGGTGTTGATCTGAATAAATATCTAGGAGGAGTTCGTTAAAGTACAACCCCTGAAAATGGCCAAAACAACACTAATTTTGCACAGAAAATTCTAAATAACTGACTTCCTGTTGGGATTTGGATTTCGTACCAAGAGACTTTTTCGTAGATATTGGTGTGTTACATGTGTGTACCGATTTTTGTACATGTACGTGAAACATAGCTCGAGGCGCACTCCGTTTAAAGTGTATATGCACTCCGTTGAAAGTGTATAGGTGGCGCTATCAAGCCATTTTGCCACACTCGATGGAATATTGGCCTTCAGATCTGTTCAGGCCAGGACCCTTATCACACAAGTGAAGTTTGGGCAAGATCAGACATTTTATGCCTGAGTTATAACATCTTTTATTCCCATGGCGAGACATCGAACTTCATCACGGCGCTATTGGACACACCTTTTAACAAAAACTCAAGATCTTCACAACTAAACATCACACAGGTCTTTAGATTAGACTGACCACAAAAAAGACATTGATGTCATAAAATTTCTAGGAGTAGTTTGTTGCAGTGTAAAATATGTAACTTCCTGTTGCCAATAGGTGGCGCTATGACTATAACTGAATATTGGCATGTAGATCTGTTCAGGTCAAGAGTCTTATCCAACATGTGAAGTTTGGGGCAGATTGGACATTGTATGTCTTGAGTTACAGCAACTTCCTTTTTCATGGCGAAACATCGAAATTTGTCAGGCCGCCATGGACCCGCCCTTTAACGAAACGTCAAGTCCTTCGCAATTTATTATCGCAAAGGGCTTTAGATTACACTGACCAAGTTTGGTGTTGATCTGAATAAATCTCTAGGAGGAGTTCGTTAAAGTACAACCCCTGAAAATGGCAAAAACAACACCAATTTTGAAGGGAAAATTCAAAATAACCGACTTCCTGTTGGGATCCGGATTTCGTACCAAGAGACTTTTTTGTAGGTATTGGAGTGTTACATGTGTGTACCAATTTTTGTACATGTACGTGAAACATAGCTCGAGGCGCACTCCGTTGAAAGTGTATAGGTGGCGCTATAGAGCCATTCTGCCACACCCGGTGGAATATTGGCCTGCAGATCTGTTCAGGTCAGGACTCTTATCAAACATGTGAAGTTTGGGGAAGATCGGACATTTTATGCCTGAGTTATAATATCTTTTATTCCCATGGCGAGACATCGAACTTCGTCGCGGCGCCACGAACAAGCCTTTTAACGAAAACTCAAGATCTTCACAACTGAACATCGCACAGGCCTTTAGATTAGACTGACTACAAAAAAGACATTGATGTCATAAAATTTCTAGGAGTAGTTCGTCGCAGCGTAAAATATGTCACTTCCCATTGCCAATAGGTGGCGCTATGACTATAACTAAATATGGGCATGTCAATCTGTTCAAGTTCGGAGTCTCATCAAACATGTGAAGTTTGGGGCAGATTGGACATTGTATGTGTGAGTTATAGCAACTTCATTTTTCATGGCGAATCATCGAAATTCGCCAGGCCGCCACGGACACGCCCTTCAACGAAAACTCAAGATCTTCGCAATTTAACATCGCAAAGGCCTTTAGATTAGGCATACCAAATTTGGTGTTGATTTGAAGAACTCTCTAGGAGGAGTTTGTTAAAATACAACACATGGAAATGACCAAAATTACACAAAATATGCTCATAATATTAAAAATAACCGACTTCCTGCTGGGTTTAGAATTTCGCTCCAAGAGTCTTTTTTGTAGGTATTGGTGTGTTACATATGTGTGCCGATTTTCGTGCATGTATGTGAAACATAGCTGGAAGGCTGTTGATTTTCTTAGTATAGGTGGCGCTGTCGAGCCATTTTGCCACACCCTCTTCTGAATCCTATATCAGACGAAAATTTTCACCAGGTTTGACGCGTGTGCAAAGTTTCATGACTTTTTGAGCATGTTAAAGCCCTCAAAAATGCGATTCATTCGGGAGAAGAAGAAGAAGAAGAAGAAGAAGAAGAAGAATAAAAAACAAAGCAGATACAAGAGGGTCCTCGCACCTCGGTGCTCGGGCCCTAATAATAATAAACGGAGCAATTCCAAGAGGGTCCTCACACCATCGGTGCTCGGGCCCTAATAAACGGAGCAATTCCAATAGGGTCCTCACACCATCGGTGCTCGGGCCCTAATTAAAGCTGCAAGCAGCGATGAACGGGCCCTCGCACCCGGGCTCACCGGCAGCGAGTGGCTTTAGTTAATAGGTGAACGGTGAGAAATATGCGTTTAAACTCATAAATACAAGTAGAATATATCAATGTTTATTCCATATATGTGCCAATCTTCCTGTTGCCAGCAGGTGGCGCTATCATTATAGTGGAATATTGGCCTTCAGATGTGTTCAGGGCAGGACTTTTATCGAACATGTGAGGTTTGGGGAGGATTGGACATTTTATGCCTGAGTTACCACAACATCCTATTTCATGACGAAACATCGAAATTTGTCAGGCCGCCATGGACACGCCCTTTAACAAAACCTCAAGATCTTCGCAATTTAAGATTGCAAAAGGCCTTAGATTACACTGACCAAGTTTGGTGTTGATCTGAATAAATCTCTAGGAGGAGTTTGTTAAAGTCCAACCCCTGAAAATGGCCAAAACAACACTAATTTTCCAGAGAAAATTCTAAATAACTGACTTCCTGTTGGGAATCGGATATCGTACCAAGAGACTTTTTCGTAGATATTGGTGTGTTACATGTGTGTACCGATTTTTGTACATGTACGTGAAACACAGCTCGAGGCGCACTCTGTTTAAAGTGTATACGCACTCCGTTGAAAGTGTATAGGTGGCGCTATCGAGCCATTTTGCCACACTCGATGGAATATTGGCCTTCAGATCTGTTTAGGCCAGGACCCTTATCACACAAGTGAAGTTTGGGCAAGATCGGACATTTTATGCCTGAGTTATAACATCTTTTATTCTCATAGCGAGACATCGAACTTCATCACGGCGCCATGGACACACCTTTTAACAAAATCTCAAGATCTTCACAACTAAACATCACACAGGTCTTTAGATTAGACTGACCACAAAAAAGACATTGATGTCATAAAATTTCTAGGAGTAGTTTGTCGCAGTGTAAAATATGTAACTTCCTGTTGCCAATAGGTGGCGCTATGACTATAACTGAATATTGGCATGTAGATCTGTTCAGGTCAAGAGTCTTATCCAACATGTGAAGTTTGGGGCAGATTGGACATTGTATGTCTTGAGTTACAGCAACTTCCTTTTTCATGGCGAAACATCGAAATTTGTCAGGCCGCCATGGACCCGCCCTTTAACGAAACGTCAAGTCCTTCGCAATTTATTATTGCAAAGGGCTTTAGATTACACTGACCAAGTTTGGTGTTGATCTGAATAAATCTCTAGGAGGAGTTCGTTAAAGTACAACCCCTGAAAATGGCAAAAACAACACCAATTTTGAAGGGAAAATTCAAAATAACCGACTTCCTGTTGGGATCCGGATTTCGTACCAAGAGACTTTTTTGTAGGTATTGGAGTGTTACATGTGTGTACCAATTTTTGTACATGTACGTGAAACATAGCTCGAGGCGCACTCCGTTGAAAGTGTATAGGTGGCGCTATAGAGCCATTCTGCCACACCCGGTGGAATATTGGCCTTCAGATCTGTTCAGGCCAGGACTCTTATCACACATGTGAAGTTTGGGGAAGATCAGACATTTTATGCCTGAGTTATAACATCTTTTATTCCCATGGCGAGACATCGAACTTCGTCGCGGCGCCATGAACAAGCCTTTTAACGAAAACTCAAGATCTTCACAACTGAACATCGCACAGGCCTTTAGATTAGACTGACCACAAAAAAGACATTGATGGCATAAAATTTCTAGGAGTAGTTCGTCGCAGCGTAAAATATGTCACTTCCTGTTGCCAATAGGTGGCGCTATGACTATAACTGAATATGGGCATGTCAATCTGTTCAGGTTCGGATTCTCATCAAACATGTGAAGTTTGGGGCAGATTGGACATTGTATGTGTGAGTTATAGCAACTTCATTTTTCATGGCGAATCATCGAAATTCGCCAGGCCGCCACGGACATGCCCTTCGACGAAAACTCAAGATCTTCGCAATTTAACATCGCAAAGGCCTTTAGATTAGGCATACCAAATTTGGTGTTGATTTGAAGAAATCTCTAGGAGGAGTTCGTTAAAATACAACATATGGAAATGACCAAAATTACACAAAATTTGCTCATAATATTAAAAATAACCGACTTCCTGTTGGGTTTAGAATTTTGCTCCAAGAGTCTTTTTTGTAGGTATTGGTGTGTTACATATGTGTGCCAATTTCCGTGCATGTACGTGAAACATAGCCGGAAGGCTGTTGATTTTCTTGGTATAGGTGGCGCTGTCGAGCCATTTTGCCACACCCTCTTCTGAATCCTATATCAGACGAAAATTTTCACCAGGTTTGACGCGTGTGCAAAGTTTCATGACTTTTTGAGCATGTTAAAGCCCTCAAAAATGCGATTCATTCGGGAGAAGAAGAAGAAGAAGAAGAAGAAGAAGAATAATTAAAGCTGCAAGCAGCGATGAACGGGCCCTCGCACCCGGGCTCACCGCCATCGTGTTGCTTTAGTAAAAAGGTGAACGTTGAGAAATATGCATTTCATGTCCTAAATATAAGTGGAATATATCAAAGTATATCCCATATATGTGCCAATCTTACCGTTGCCAGCAGGTGGCGCTATCATTATAATGGAATATTGGCCTTCAGATGTGTTCAGGCCAGGACTCTTATCGAACATGTGAAGTTTGGGGAAGATTGAACATTTTATGCTTGAGTTACAACAACTTCTCTTGCTGTGGCAAGACATCAAATTTTGTCATGGCGCCATGGAAACGGCCTTTAACAAAAACTCAAGATCTCCAAAAGTTAACATTGCACAGGCCTTTAGATTAGACTGACCACAAAATATATGTTAATCTCAAAAAAATTATAGGAGTAGTTTGTTGCAGCGTAAAACATGTCACTTCCTGTTGCCAATAGGTGGCGCTATGACTATAACTGAATGTGGGCATGTAGATCTGTTAAGGGCAGAAGTTTTATCTAACATGTGAAGTTTGGGGCAGATTGGACATTGTATGTCTGAGTTACAGCAACTTCCTTTTTCATGGCGAAACATCGAAATTTGTCAGGCCACCATGGACACGCCCTTTAACGAAATCTAAAGATCTTCGCAATTTAACATCGCAAAGGGCTTAAGATTACACTGACCAGGTTTGGTGTTGATCTGAATAAATCTCTAGGAGGAGTTAGTTAAAGTACAACCCCTGAAAATGGCAAAAACAATGCCAATATTGCAGAGAAAATTCTAAATAACCGACTTCCTGTTGGGATTCGGATTTTGTACCAAGAGACTTTTTTTTAGGTATTGGTGTGTTACATGTGTATACCGATTTTTGTACATGTACGTGAAACATAGCTCGAGGCGCACTCTGTTGAAAGTGTATAGGTGGCGCTATCGAGCCATTTTGCCACACCTGATGGAATTTTGGCCTTCAGATGTGTTCAGGCCAGGACTCTTATCACACATGTGAAGTTTGGGGAAGATCGGACATTTTATGCCTGAGTTATAACATCTTTTATTCCCATGGCGAGACATCGAACTTCGTGACGGCGCCATGGACACGCCTTTTAACGAAAACTCAAGATCTTCACAACTTAACATCGCACAGGGCTTTAGATTAGACTGACCACAAAAAATACATTGATGTCATAAAATTTCTAGGAGTAGTTCATCGCAGTGTAAAATATGTCACTTCCTGTTGCCAATAGGTGGCGCTATGACTATAACTGAATATGGGCATGTCAATCTGTTCAGGTCAGGAGTCTCATCAAACATGTGAAGTTTGGGGCAGATTGGTCATTGTATGTCTGAGTTATAGCAACTTCCTGTTTCATGGCGAATCATCGAAATTCGCCAGGCCGCCACGGACACGCCCATTAACGAAAACTCAAAAGCTTCGCAATTTAACATCGCAAAGGCCTTCAGATTAGGCATACCAAATTTGGTGTTGATCTGAATGAATCTCTAGGAGGAGTTCGTTAAAATACAACGCATGGAAATGACAAAAATGACACAAAATTTGCTCATAATATTAGTAATAACCGACTTCCTGTTGGGTTTCGGATTTTGCTCCAAGAGACTTTTTTGTAGGTATTGGAGAGTTACATGTGTATACCGATTTTCATACATGTACATGAAACGTAGCTCGAGGCGCACACCGTTGAACGTGTATAGGTGGCGCTGTTGAGCCATTTTGCCACACCCACTTCTGAAACCCATATCAGACGTAAATTTTCGCCAGTTCTGAGGTGTGTGCAAAGTTTCATGACTTTTCGAGCATGTTTAGGCCCTCAAAAATGCGATTCATTTTGGAGAAGAAGAATAATAATAATAATAATAATAATAATAATAATAATAAACGGAGCAATTCCAAGAGGGTCCTCACACCATCGGTGCTCGGGCCCTAATAAATATAGCTGCAAGCAGCGATGTCGGGCTCAAGCCATCAGTGCAACGCCACCCTGGTGGCATCGGGAAAACTGTGCCCAGCGGGCATAAGCATTTACAGTAACCCTCTGACAATCAAGTTTTAAGGGATGTGGCAGTTAAAGGGTTAATCCGACCAATCTAGACTTTGAAATCACATACACAGAACAATATATATAACTTTAGTAACACTTTATTTTAAAATGTATAAAAAATGTATAAGGTGTGCATTGTAGCTGACACCTATATGAACACATTACAATTGTTTTGTGACTACAAGTCTTTCTTCTCAAATGCTATTGAGTGGTCGCGAACGCGGATGGGAGAATGGCGCATATTTGTTTTGTTTTTTTTGAGCAACTGGTGCCCCCTCTGGGAGTTGGTGCTCTACGAAGACTGCATACTCTGCATATAGGGAGCGGCGGTACTATCTGGAAGATATATTCCTCAAACCATCGTACAAGTGAAGGTGATGCTAGTCCTTCAAGAATCGCTCAAAACCTTTTCAAGTGTACAGTTGCCTTTTATTGCATCTTGAAATAAATATTTTTGAATTCTGAATCAAACTGGGTTGTGTTTATTGATTTATTTTATAAGACAACTGAAACTTTAATCTCCTTTGTAATATATGTGCTTTTAAACCAAGAACAATGTAATTAGAGATGTATTCCTGCTTAATAATGACTATTATTAAGGGAAAAGGCTTTATAATCATGAACTATTTACTAATGCTTAGCTAATGAGTGCAGTTATTATAAAGTGTTACCAATACATTTACTAATGTTAACAAATTAGACATTATTATACAGTGTTACCAAACCCTTTAATAATTTATTAGTGTTTTGTAATGATTTTAATGACCTATAAGCATTTGTGAAATAGTTTTGCTTGCATTGCAGCTTAATCTGTCAGTTGAAGAGTTTTACTGTTACATCCATGAGATTAATAAATGTCATGTCACGTCACAGGTTGTCATAGGTCAGTATCAAATGAGTTTGAAATTATAATTTGCAGCACAAATAAGGCTTCTTAGGATGTTTTTAAATCCCAAAAACTGTCAGAAAAGGATAAGGCCTAAGAGATTTCTTAACCTGTAATGAAAGGAAAAAAACACCACCATTAGCAACAACAAAAACAATAACAATTTAAAATATAGATTTTTTTTCCTGATTATTAAAGGAATGATTAGGTCTCTCTCTCTCTCTCTCTCTCTCTCTCTCTCTCTGCCAGACAGCCCCTCCCTACAATCCACACACACTGTCAGTCACCAAAGATTCACAGTCACCAACCCCCTCACACTCACACTCCCCCTCCCTCTCCCCCTCCCTTTCCTCACACAGACGGAGTGGCCAGAGTGAGATCATGTCAGTTGAGAAGTCTGACAGTTTTTTCTTTTCTTTTATCCATACAGTGTTGTAAAGTCATGAAACTATGCATATTTCCTCATAAAGATTTGATCTCTGTATGAAAACATGCCTTGAAGTGTTTGGAAGCTGCAATTTAGACATACAATACAATTAATGTTTCCCTTCTTACTGTCATTTCAAAAAATCACCACGTCAAAACCGTTCAAGCTAACCAAAATCCGTTCGCAATTTAAGTTCCTCGATGTTGTTTCTTCATGTAGTCAAAGTTTGGTGTGTATAGTGTACTTCCCATGTGAGGAGTATGCATTAATTCACAACTGTAAAATCTCAAAAATACACATTCAAATCAAAATAGCTGACTTCCTGTTGATCGTAGCTTATGACTGTGAATTAGAAAGTTGTCCGTCTTGATAAGAACAATTTAAGTACCGAGTTTGGTGTCTGTAGCTAAAACTAAATAAAATGCATTATTATTATTATTAGCTGTACACTTGCTAAACATTTTTAAATATAAACTTATGCAATTGTGTGTGTATATATATATATATATATATATATATATATATATATTCAATTCAATTCAATTCAAGTTTATTTGTATAGCGCTTTTTACAAAACAAATCGTTACAAAGCAACTTTACAGAAAATTATGTTTCTACAATATTTAGTAGTAGCTAGTAGTTTGTGCACATTTGACAGGATTTTAGAAAAACTAAAAAATAATAATAATACAAGACGTAGTCAGCTAGACGATGAACTATCAATATTATTAATTAAGTTATTATATGATTAAGTCACACATTTAGGAATAATTGTTAGTTCTGTTTGTTCATTCAGGGTTAGCATCATCTGAGGTCCTCTGAGGGTCAGCATCATCTCTTCTCAGGTGTTCTGGATCCAGACTGGAGCTTGTGTAAATCCTAGTTACCACGGGATGTGAATCCCGTGGCAAAACATAGAAACAAAATACAGACATCATTAGCATAGCTGCTGATCCAACAAAGTAAAATTAGTTTAACCCAAGCTAATGAATAAAAATGCACCTTTGATCAGATGCAACTACACTCACAATTAAAAAGATACATTATTCGAATGCTTGGCGAAAGAGATGTGTTTTTAATCTAGATTTAAACAAAGAGAGTGTGTCTGAACCCCGAACATTATCAGGAAGGCTATTCCAGAGTTTGGGAGCCAAATGTGAGAAGGCTCTACCTCCTTTAGTGGACTTTGCTATCCTAGGAACTACCAAAAGTCCAGCGTTTTGTGACCTTAGGGTGCGTGATGGGTTGTAACGTGGTAGAAGGCTAGTTAGGTACGCTGGAGCTAAACCATTTAGGGCCTTATAGGTAAGTAATGATAATTTGTAACTGATGCGGAACTTAATAGGTAGCCAGTGCAGAGACTGTAAAATTGGGGTAATATGATCATATTTTCTTGACCTCGTAAGGACTCTCGCTGCTGCATTTTGGACGACCTGTAGCTTGTTTATTGAAGAAGCAGGACAACCACCTAGAAGTGCATTACAATAGTCCAGTCTAGAGGTCATGAATGCATGAACTAGCTTTTCTGCATCAGAAACAGATAACATGTTTCGTAGCTTGGCAATGTTTCTAAGATGGAAGAATGCAATTTTTGTAACATTGGAAATATGATTTTCAAAAGACAAATTGCTGTCTAATATAACACCCAGATTTCTGACTGTAGAGGAAGTTACAGTACATCCGTCTAGTTGCAGATTGTAATCTACAAGATTCTGTGTAGTGTTTTTTGGTCCAATAATTAATATCTCCGTCTTATCCGAATTTAATTGGAGAAAATTCTTTGTCATCCAATCTTTTACATTTTTAACACAATCTGTTAGCTTAGATAATTGGGAAGTTTCATCTGGTCTCGTTGATATATATAGCTGAGTATCATCAGCATAACAGTGGAAGCTAATTCCGTATTTTCTAATAATATTACCAAGGGGCAACATGTATATTGAAAATAGAAGGGGACCTAGGACGGATCCTTGTGGCACTCCATATTTTACTGATGATAAATGAGATGACTCCCCATTTAAGTAAACAAAATGGTAGCGATCGGACAGGTAGGATCTAAACCATCTTAGAGCCTGCCCTTGAATACCTGTATAGTTTTGTAATCGATCTATGAGTATGTCATGATCTATGGTGTCGAACGCAGCACTAAGATCAAGTAAGACTAGAAATGAGATGCAGCCTTGGTCTGACGCAAGGAGCAGGTCATTTGTAATTTTAACAAGTGCAGTTTCTGTGCTATGGTGGGGCCTAAAACCTGACTGAAATTCTTCATACAGATCATTTTTATGCAGGAAGGTGCTCAATTGAGCAGACACAACTTTTTCTAAAATTTTAGACATAAATGGAAGATTTGAAATAGGCCTATAATTTTCCAGTACACTAGGATCTAGTTTTGGTTTCTTAATAAGAGGCTTGATAACCGCCAGCTTGAATGGTTTTGGGACGTGTCCTAAAGATAACGACGAGTTTATGATATTGAGAAGCGGTTCTTCGGCTACAGGTAACAGCTCTTTCAGTAATTTAGTGGGTACAGGATCTAATAAACATGTTGTTGGTTTAGATACAGTGATAAGTTTATTTAGCTCCTCCTGTCCTATGGTTGTAAAGCACTGCAGTTTATGTTTGGGTGCGATGGATGAAACTGAAGTGTTAGATGCTGTAGAATCTACATTCGCTATTGTATTTCTAATGTTATCTATTTTATCAGTGAAGAAATTCATAAAGTCATTACTATTTAACGTTGGTGGAATATTTGAATCAGGTGGCATCTGGTAATTTGTTAACTTAGCCACTGTGTTAAATAAAAACCTTGGATTGTTTTGGTTATTTTCAATGAGTTTGTGTATATGCTCTGCCCTAGCAGTTTTTAGAGCCTGTCTATAGCTGGACATACTGTTTTTCCATGCAATTCTAAAAACTTCTAAGTTAGTTTTTCTCCATTTGCGTTCAAGACTACGAGTTACTTTCTTGAGAGAGTGAGTATTACTGTTATACCATGGTACAGTACTTTTTCCCTTACTTTTTTCAATTTGATTGGGGCAACAGCTTCTAATGTATTAGAGAAAATAGTGCCCATGTTGTCAGTAATTTTGTCTAATTCATGTGTATTTTTGGGTACAAATAGCAGTTGAGATAGATCAGGCAGGTTATTTGCGAATCTGTCTTTGGTGGCTGGAACAATAGTTCTGCCCAGACGGTATCGCTGCGACATATAGTTAATATCAGTTATACGCAGCATGCACGATACGAGGAAATGGTCTGTAATATCATCACTTTGAGGTACAATATCTATAGCAGTAAGATCGATGCCATGCGATATAATTAAATCTAGTGTATGATTAAAACGATGAGTGGGCCCGGTGACATTTTGCTTGACTCCAAAGGAGTTTATTAGGTCAGTAAACGCAAGTCCTAATGTATCATTTGTATTATCAACGTGAATATTAAAATCTCCCATGATTAGCGCCTTATCAACTGTAACTAGAAGGTCTGAGAGGAAATCTGCAAATTCTTTTAGGAATTCTGTATACGGCCCTGGTGGTCTATACACAGTAGCCAGAGCAAGAGATACATTAGATTTCTTTTGCATGTCTGACAGAGTAACATTTAGCAGAAGTATTTCAAAAGAGTTAAACCTGTATCCTGTTTTCTGGGTAACATTGAGAATATCACTATATATTGTTGCAACACCCCCGCCACGACCAGTCTGACGGGGCTCATGCTTATAACAGTAGTTTGGTGGAGTAGACTCATTTAGACCAAAATAATCATTTGGTTTTAGCCAGGTTTCAGTCAAGCAGAGTAAATCAAAACTATTATCTGTGATCATTTCATTTACAATAACTGCTTTTGGTGTGAGTGATCTAATATTTATGAGCCCAAACTTTAAAAATTGTTTTTGTTCATTTACTTTACATTTTTCTGGTTTAATTACGATAAGATTTTTTCTAGATCCTACATTATATTTATATTTATATTTTGACCTCACTATTCTGGGAACAGACACAGTCTTAATAGGTTTTACAGCACAAGTACTTTTATCATTTAAGCGGGTGGAACAAAACTCATCATAATGGTTATTTGAGAATTGACTTACTAGTCACATGGAGCGAAGTGTCCTGGAGATGTTGTCAGAGAGAAGCTCCGCTCCGACTCGACTGGGGTGTAATCAGGGGCGATTCTAAGATTTTAATTTTAGGGGGGCTCAGCCCCCAATAAGGGTATGATTAAAAAATTATATTTGACTATTAGGGTAGGGTTGTATACTACTAACCTTATTGCAATCCACTATTCCATTGTATTCCCTGTATTTCATATATGGGAGTAGGAGTACTGACTGAGCCATATACAACACTGTAAAAAAAAAAACTAATACAGTTTTTTAGATGTGACCAATCACTGGAAAATTTTGAATTGGGAATGTAGATTTTTACAATAAAGACTTCCTGATTCAGTATTAGGACATTCATGTTTATCCTTTGATGATACCACAGCTTTTTCTTATGAAATGTATGTGGAAATTTGCAGAAAATTAAAACAACATAAGGGTTCAATGACTGCAATGAATCTTGGGAACACAGTGGTATTGTGTGTGTGAGTGTGTGTGTGTGTGTGTGTGAGTGTGAGGCTGTCTGTTCTATTCTCACCTGACTGTTGCTCATTTGCAGACCTACTCCCGCACGACAAAAAATTTTTGTATATCCATCTACAATGAAAAATAAATTATTATATTTTATTATTATTATTATTAATAATTTTTAGCTTTTTAGCCTTTATAATCAACAATACGGTTGGTTATACATCAAGTCAGCCCCTGGAAATTTATTTCATTTCAAATCATTTAACTAACCAGCTAATATTCATTAAGAATATAGACAAAACATGTATTAATGTAATTGTCTATTGGCAATATGTTTAATCTGTTCTATATTTATTTCTATTTATTAAAAATAACACCATTATCAATTTGCCACTTCTATAAATCAATTACTTAAAATAAAAAATAAAAATAAAAAAAATCACAGATCCCTTTACTCTTACTCTAATATATGTATCATGATACACTAATGATTCATTATTACTTAATACAAAATCATATTTAATAATACAAAACAAAATAACTCCACATGATGTTTCTCTCTCTGTGACATTTAGTGCTTTCAGACAATGATGTGTGTCTTTAATCATTTCTGTGGATGGCTGCATAATGTAATGCCGAAATACACAATAATATGTTTTGAATTTTGAAAAGTAAATTAAAATAAATCATGATCGTTTTCTAAAGTATGTTTTCATGGGTGTTAATCGCTTCATTTTTGTTGGAAGAAAAAACATCTGTCACACCGTGATAAAGGCTGAAGGTGAACGCAGCGAAGACGTATTGGTATTGGATGCGAGAACACACACACACGCACACACACACGCACACACACCTTGTACTCTCTGATGTTCGCTCTGCTCGGCGCCCCTGTGGATTGAAAAACGCGCTGAATCCATGCAGACTCAGATAAGGGGAGGAGCCGGAACTTGATGCAGCTTGCCACCGTTTCAAATGAGTTTTTAAAGGGGACTGAAGCGATCACTAATTAATTAATCAAATAATTTTTTAGGGGGGCTGGGCATAAGTTTAGGGGGGCTGAAGCGACGCCCCTGGGTGTAATCCATCAGCGCGAAACAGTCTAGGACGCTCCCAGAAAAGATTCCAGTTATTAACAAATAGCAGTTTCTGTTCTTTACACCATGACAACAACCATTCATTTAAAGCAAAAAGTCTACTGAACCTTTCGTGTCCTCGTCGATACGTGGGCAGTGGTCCTGACACGACGATCGTCGCCGCGGGCGTCGTGCTGCGAACCGTCTCGATCAGGCTCCTGAAGTCCCTCTTCAGCGTCTCCGTCTGCCGCAGCGTGGTGTCGTTAACCCCGGCGTGAAGCACGACCGCTCTGGGGCTCTCGTCGTCCTTCAGGATCGCGGGTATCTGCGCAGAAACATCGAGAACACGAGCACCAGGCAAACAATGAGTGTGCACTTTACCTTCGGCTAACGTAGCACTTACGCGTCGGACGATGGAGTCTCCGATGATCACAGCGTCGCGTCCTGTCTCGCGGAGGGGAGCGAAGCGGTTCTGGATGGAGATCTCGAAGGCAGGAGGGGGAGATGTCGTCGCCCGGGACCCGGCTCGCATCCTCCGCTGTGGATGCACCCAGGGTCCGTGGTGTCCCGGCGTCGCAGTGAAGGACATCTGGGAAGATCGCGTCCTGGGTGCACCGGGCCTGCGCAGAGAAACACACGGAGTAGACGTGGTGGGACTGTTAACAGCACGCTGTATACTTACCCCGGACTTGTGAGCGTCAGCCCGGGATGATTCCAGCGCGGCTCTCCGCTCTCTCAGCTCGGCCTGCCTCCGTTCCAGGTCGCGAATCTGCTTCCCCACGGCCTCGAGCTCGAGCTGCACAGAGTGGAGACATTCATCCGCCATTAAAGCAAGTAACAGTGAGTACAGCAGTGGTAATGTGTGTGAATAGAGTATTAGCAATGTAAGCTCAGTTAGCAGCAACCACGCTTGCTGATGCTAACTGGCTAAAAGCTAATAGCGGACCCGGGAGATCAAAATAAATCTAGTGATAGCGAGTCGCTCTGATTGTTTTTGTTGTAGAATACAATAGAGGATATATTCACGCGTTATATAAACGGAAACGATGGTGTATAAAATAGATTTTTAAGTTAAAAATAGTCAATGAAAAGAATATAGTGACGGAGCTCAAACGCAGTTCAGCCGTCAACAACAAACAGGAAGTGACTTTATTTATATATATATATATAAATTCAAGTGTACAGTTTTCTTTTATTGCATCTTGAAATAAATATTTATGAGTTCTGTGTTTGTTTATTTTATTTATTTTATTTTTTATTTTACATTTTTTTTAGGGAGATTACAGCCTTTAATCTCCTCAAAATAAATGTGCATATAAACCATGAACAATTTAATTATAGCTGTATTTATAAAATGCTTACTAAAATATTAATTTTGGGAGAAGGCTATATAAAGCATGAACTGACTATTTACTAATGCTTAGCTAAGAATTGCAGCTATTATGAAGTGTTACCAATGCATTTACCAATGTTAACAATTGAGACATTATTTTAAAGTGTTACCAAATCCTTAAATAATTTAAAAGTGTTTTGTTATGATTTCATTAACCTATAAGCATTTGTGAAATAGTTCTGCTTGCATTAAAGCTTAGTCTTCATCTGTGAGCTGAACAGTTTTACTGTTACATCCTTGAGATTATGTAAATTCAAATAAATGTCATGTCACAGGGTGACAGAGGTCAGTATCAAATGAGTTTGAAATTATTATTTGCAGCACAAATAAGGTTTTTTAGGATTTTTTTTAATCCCTGAAACTGTCAGAAAAGGATAAGGCCTAAGATATTTCTTAAGATGTAATGATAACAGCACAATTAGCAACAACAACAAAAAAATAACTATTTAAAATACAGTTTTTTTTCTGGTGATTAAAGAGATGTTTAAGTCTCTCTCTCTCTCTCTCTCTCTCTCTCTGTCTGTCTGCCACTCAGCTCACACCCCTCCCCCACTCACACTCACACACACACACACAGAGTCAGCACACAGAGTGACAGAGTGAGATCAGATGTCTGACAGTTTTTTAATTTTCTTTTAATCATACAGTGCTGTAAAGTCATGAAACTATGCATATTTCCTCAGAATCACTGGTTTTCTAAATTAAAAATGTTTTTTAAAGGTTTGGAAGCTGCAATTTAAAAATACAAGACGATTAATGTTTCACTTCTTACTGTCATTTCAAAAAATCACCACGACAAAACCGTTCAAGCTAACCAAAATCTGTTCGCAATTTAAGTTCCTCGATGTTTTTTCTTCATGTAGACAACGTTTGGTGTGTATAGTGTACTTCCCCTGTGAGGAGTATTCATTAATTCACAACTGTAAAATCTCAAAAATACACATTCAAATCAAAATAGCCGACTTCCTGTTGATCGTAGCTGATGACTGTGAATTAGAAAGTTGTCCGTCTTGAAAAGAACAATTTATGTACCAAGTTTGGTGTCTGTAGCTAAAACTAACCCCCCCACTTTTGACAAAAGGTGGCGCTATAGAGTGCCTCCTTCACGCCCTTTTAAAAGCTTTTGCCATTGTCTAGCTATCACTAATACTGATATGTGTTTTGAGTTTCATGTAAATCTGAGCTTGTTGTCTGCCTCAAACTCACCATAACAGAACATTCAAGTTTGACACGTTGCCATGGCAACACTATATCAGATATCAATATCCCCACAACAGATTTACATCGGCCGTGTTTTGTCATTATTCTGATGAAGTTTTAAGTAAATTGAGTAAAAATAAGATGCTGAATTCAAAGCATTTGGAAAATGACACACTTCCTGCTGCCAGTTGGTGGCGCTATAATGTTGACTCTTAATAGTCACATATATACGATCGGTATCATACAACGAACAAACCAATGAAGTTTGATCAAACTCAGGAAATGTATGTGGATGTTATTAGACATTTCCTGTTTCTCATTTCTAGCCATAATTTCCACGCCTCGTCACGGGCAAACCGTTCGAGATATCAAAAATCCCCTCGCAATTTTTCATCCCCAATGTCTTGAGATCATGTTCACCGAGCTTCGTGGCGAACGGGTTGAAAACCTCAGAGGAGTATTTCAAATTCCAGAGCATGCTTTTTTTAAACAGCCCTGAATAGCTGACTTCCTGTTGGGCGGAGCCTATGACATAAAGTGTGAAAGTTGTTCGGCTCAATGACATCTATAAGTGTACTGAGTTTCATATAAATACATGCTAGTGTGTGTGAGCTATGGTTCAAGATTTCTGACTGTGTTCCAGGGGGCGCTGTAGAGCCCCTGTGCCACGCCCGGGTCCCAGTCTCTGTGGCATCCTGATGGCCGCAGATTCCAATGTGTGTGCCAATTTTCAAGAGTTTTTGAGCATGTTAAGGCCCCCAAAAACCCCCGGAAGGTTTAATAAAAAATAAAAATAATAATAATAAGAAGAAGAATTAAAGCTGCAAGCAGCGATGATCGGGCCCTCGCACCCGGGCTCACCGCCAGCAAGCGGCTTTAGTAAAAAAAGCGAACGGCGAGAAATATGCATTTAAAGTCGTAAATATAAGTGGAATATGTCAAAGTCATTTATATGTGCCAATCTTCTTTTTGCCAGCAGGTGGCGCTATCATTATAATGGAATATTTTCCTTCAGATGTGTTCAGGCCAAGACTCTTATCAAACATTTGAAGTTTGGGGAAGATCGAATATTTTATGCCTGAGTTACAACAACTTCTCTTCCTATGGCGAGACATCAATTTTGTCATGGCGCCATGGACACGACCCTTAACAAAAACTCAAGATAGACTGACCACGAAAAAGACATTAATGTCAAAAAATTTCTAGGAGTAGTTTGTCGCAGTGTAAAATATGACACTTCCTGTTGCCAATAGGGGGCACTATATATCTTTGTTGTTCTGTCCTTTCATCTGCTCACTGCATTTGTTAACTGTGTCTTACAAGTGGTTTTTAAAAGTAAAAATTACTTCAATTTCAGTCTCTTTCAATATAAGTGTTTATATAAATGTTAATTAAAGCTTAGTTAAAATATTTTAATACATTATTAATAATATTTTTTTTATTACATTTTTATTTTAAAATTAGTTTATGTACTGTGAAAAAACATAAATAATAATATTTTCAATGATAGGAATAACTAACATAAAAAAGATTAATAAATTATCTGAAAAATAGATTGTTCATTGTTATTTCATGTTAGTTAATGCATTAACTAATGTAAACCAAAGAGAGCTTATTCGCACTTTTCATGATCTATAACCATTTTTAAAAATACTTTTATTGATCTATAAACATTTCTGAAATTATTATATAAAACTATATTACCAGTAAAATTCATTAGCTTTTTAAAATACATATTGTTTTACTTTGAAAGATTTTTATAAATAATTTAAATGCTTTATAGACGTTTCTAAAACAATTATTTAAAAGTAATCCTATAGCTCCATCTGGTGGTGGCCATGATAGGTATTACACACTGCAAGTTTGGTGTTGCTATCTGAACCAGTCCGAATGAAGCGTTCCTAAATGGAGCAGGAGAACAGGACAGACTGTGCATATACCTATGCAAGGCCAGGTTCACAAGCTCTATCTGTAATGCATATTTTTTTCAGAGCCCATGTTAATGGATCAGAGCATTCACACTGCACATGGTAAAAGATGTGAACAGAAAAGGTTAGAAGTAGAAAGGTGTGAAAAGAATGAATATCTAGCGCATGAGCATAGAGAGAGTTGTGAGTGCACAGGACACAGTTTGAGCAGAGGAAATGGGTTTTAAGTGCGCGCACGCTCTCCGAGCAAAAGCAGCATGTATCAGAGGACGCGTTTTTTGTCAAAGTAAAGGAAATGTGCATGCAAGCGGAGAGATTCATGCTCGCACATTATTTTAATGTGTTTTTGTGTAACAATAACATGCTCTCGCTACTGCGTCTGCACCACATACACATACTGTATACACTCTTCAAACAGTGAACCTGTATAATCTATAACAAATCTATTTCAACACCTGAAGCATCGCTACAATGAGCTCAATGACCAATGCATGACAAGAAGACATGCCTAAAAATTCAGCACTCCTGAATATGAGTATTTCACTTCCAGCCATCGAGGAAAATTATATATATCACTCATAAATCATGAAATACCAGATCTATAGTATTTATTAAGATTGATGTGATTTGAAATTGGTAAAATGTACTTGGAAAAAAATGTCATCAGAATATCAACGTGCCTTATTATTATGTACTTTGTGAAAAAGCATTTTTAACAATTTTATTGATCTATAAGCATTTGTAAAATATGTTTGCCTGCATTACAGCTTAGTCTTTATCTGTGAGCTGAACTGTTTTACTGTTAAATCAGCAAGATTGTGTAAATTCAGGTCATGTCATGTCATGTCACAGAATGGCTGTCATAGGTCAGTATCAAATAAGTTTATAATTATTATCAGAATAAAAAAATATATACAAGTCATCGTGTATGTATTTTTAAAATCTTTTTTTATTTTGCAATTTACATAATTCTTAACCTAATTATATAAAATCATTTTGTCTGAGCCCTACAAATTGTACTAGGTTTTTTTCGTCCCTAAAAATGATAGAAAATGATAGAGAGATTTCTTAAGCTGTAATGATGAAAAAAATCAACAACACACAATTACAGTTTTTTTCTGGTGATTAAAGAGATGTTAACTCTCTCTCTCTCTCCCTATCTCTCTCTCTCTCTGTCAGGCAGGTCCTCAAGCACCCCCCCCCCCTTTCCCTCACACAGAGACAATGCCAGAGAGTGAGATCAGATGTCTGACAGTTTTATAATTTTATTTTAATCTTACAGTGTTGTAAAGTTGTGAAACTATGCATATTTCCTCAGAATCGCATGTTCTCTAAATGAAAAATGGTTTTGAAATGTTTGGAAGCTGCAATTTAAAAATACCAGACAATTAATGTTTCCCTTTTTACTGTTATTTCAAAAAATCACCACGGCAAAACCGTTCAAGCTATTCAAAATCCATTCGCAATTTAAGTTCCTCAATGTTTTTTCAACATGTAGACAAAGTTTGGTGTGTATAGTGCACTTCCCCTGTGAGGAGTATGCATTAATTCACAGCCGAATTTGCCAAAAATACATATTCAAATCAAAATAGCTGACTTCCTGTTGGTCGTAGCTTATGACTGTGAATTAGAAAATTGTCCGTCTTGATAAGAACAATTTATGTACCAAGTTTGGTGTCTGTAGCTAAAACTAACCCCCCCACTTTTGACAAAAGGTGGCGCTATAGAGTGCCTCTATCACGTCCTTTTAAAAGCTTATGCCATTGTCTAGATATCATTAATACGGATATGTGTTCTGAGTTTAATGTAAATCTGAGCTTGTTGTCTGCCTCAAAATCACCATAACAGAATATTCAAGTTTGACACGTTGCCATGGCAACACTATATTAGATATCAGTATACCCACAACAGATTTACATCAGCTGTATTTTGTCATTATTCTGATGAAGTTTGAAGCAAATCGAGTAAAAATAAGACGCTGAATTAAAAGAATTTTGAAAATGACACACTTCCTGCTGCCAGTTGGTGGCGCTGTAACTTTGACACCTTATAGTTACATATATGCGAGTAACATATTACAATAAACAAACCGATGAAGTTTGATGAAACTCAGGAAATGTACGCAGATGTTATTAGGCACTTCCTGTTTCAAATTTTGTGCCCTAATTTCAACGCCTCACCACGGGCGAACCGTTCGAGATATCAAAAATCCCCTCGCAATTTTTCATCCTCAATGTCTTGAGATCATGTTCACCAAGTTTTGTGACGAACAGGTGGAAAACCTCAGAGGAGTATTTCAAATTCCAGAGCATGCTTTTTTTAAACAGCCCTGAATAGCTGACTTCCTGTTGGGCGGAGCCTATGACATAGAGTGTGAAAGTTGTTCGGCTCAATGAGATCTATAAGTGTACTGAGTTTCATATAAATACATGTAAGTATGTGTGAGCTATGGTTCAGGATTTTCTGACGGTGTTCCAGGGGGCGCTGTAGAGCTCCTATGCCACGCCCGGGTTCCAGTCTCTGCGGCGACCTGATGGCCGCAGGTTCCAATGTGTATGCCAATTTTCAAGAGTTTTTGAGTATGTTAAGGCCCCCAAAAACCCCCGGAAGGTTAAAAAAAAAATAAAAATAATAAGAATAATCCTTAGGGGAACAATAGGGCCCTGCGCCCATTGGCTCGGGCCCTAATAATCCTTAGAAGAACAATAGGGCTCTTCGCCCCTTCGGGCTTGAGCCCTAATAACAAGAATAATCCTTAGAAGAACAATAGGGCTCTTCGCCCCTTCGGGCTTGAGCCCTAAATATAGCTGCAAGCAGCGATGGCGGGCTCAAGCCACCAGTGCCATCGCCACCCCGGTGGGATCAGGTAAACTGTGCCCAGCGGGCACATGCATTCACAATATCCCTCTGGCAGTGAGGTTTTAAAGGATATGGCAGTTAAAGGGTTAATCCGAATCATCTAGACTTTAAAATCACATTCACAGAACAATATATATATATATAACTTTAGTAACACTTTACAATAAGATTCCATTCATAAACATTATGTTAACATGAACAATATTTATATAGCATTCATTCATGTCAGTTAATATTCCAAACTTAAACATTAAAACATTGTTTTATTGTGATTTTTTTTCCAAGCACATTTTACCAATTCCAAACCATATCAATCTTAATAACTACCATTATTTTTTATTTAATCATTTATGAGTGCTATACAATAGTCCAGGAAAGCTGGAAGAGAAAAACAGGTCAAGAAGAACTAACAAAAAGAATTGCAAAATAATTAGGAAATAATGTGAAGATTAATTTTTAGTCAATTCTGCAAGACAGACTTTCAGGAAAGGAGGTGGAATAAAAATGAGCTCCTAAATCTTAATCCTCAAACCATCGAACAAGAGGAGGTGGTGCTGGTCCTTCACGAGTCTCTTTAATCTGTTCATAAAGCCTATATATAAAGCCTTAATATATAGTATTTCACAATACTTCATGGTATTCTAATTAAATCATTTTTTGGAATCTTAAGTCTCTCAGAGCCTGACACCGAGTAATTCTGGAGACTCCAGGAAAGTGGCAGTTCTGTAAAATGTTGGCGCTGGAGACTAAATGCTCCCTGATAGTTTCACACCTAATTCACTTAACACACACACACACATTACCTACAGTGACAGAGGGACAGAGTGACATCAGATGTATGATAGTTTTTTAATTTTCTATCATCCATATAGTGTTGTATAGTCATGAAACTATTGTCATGAGACCAGTCATTCTGAGGAAATATGCCTCAGAATGACTGGTCTTCTATGTGTACATTTTTTTTGAAGTGTTTAGAAGCTGCACTTTAAAAAAATAAAAAGACATTTACTGGTTCCTTTTTTACTATTATTTCAAAAAATCACCACGACAAAACCATTCAAGCTATCCCAAATTCATTCACACCTGTTCTGTAAGATTAATTCTTTAAACAGTGGTAAAAGAGGATGTGGTGCTGAACCTTCAAGAGTCACTCAAAACGTATCTGTCCATAAAGCCTATAAAGAATTATTCTTAATATACAGTTCACAATACTTCAGCTTGTTATTCTAATTAAGTGAGGGTCATTTTATCAGTAAAATTCCTAAAATACATATTATTTTATTTGAAAGATTTCTATAAATTATTTAAATCATACTCGTTTCTCCAATAATTATTTAAAAGTAATCCTATAGCTCCCTCTGGTGGCCATTATAGGTACTAAGAATTGCAAGCTTGATTTATAAGTTATGATAGTTTTAATTTTATGCTGGCTCTTGAAAAGGATAAAGCTATGAAACTTACTGTGCTTCCTTCAAATGAGGACTTCTACTTATATAAAAAATTATGAAGAGTTAGAATGAAAAATTTTAAAGATATAGTAAAATAACTATTGTATTTTTTATGTTACTTTAATAAATCTCTATGGCAACACCATTTAAGCTATCCTAAACCCATTCACAATTTAACATCTCAGTATATTGGCATCATGTTGAAAAAGGAGTATGGAGTAGTATGAGGAGGAGTATGAATTCATTTACAGGCTGATTTTATCATAAATCCACAATAAAATTTCTGAGTTCTGTATCAATCTGTGTTGTTGTTTGTTTATTTTTATCTTTTATTTTTCATAGGAAGATAACTTACTCTCCTTTTTAATAAATGTGCTTATAAACCAAGGACAAGCTATTTATAGCTGTATTTATAAACTGCTTACTACTGACTATTAATATTGGGACAAGGCTTTATAAAGCATGAACTGACTATTTACTAATGAGTGCAGTTATTATAAAGTGTTATCAATGCATTTGCTAATGTTAACAAATTAGACATTATTTTACAGTGTTATCAAATCCTTAAATGACTCATAAGCATTTGTGAAAGTTCTGCTTGCATTACAGCTTAGTATTGATCTGTGAGCTGAACAGATTTACTGTTACATCCATGAGATTATGTAAATTCAAATAAATATAATGTCACAGGATGTCATAGGTCAGTATCAAATGAGTTTGAAATTATTATTTGCAGCACAAATAAGTTTTTTTAGGATTTTTAAAAATCCCTAAAACTGTCAGAAAAAGTTTAAGGCCTAAGCTATTTCTATGTGAGTGGCTAAATTTATTTTTGTTTTTATAATTGTAATACACAAACTATGAAATTATACAAAATGTATAAAAAGGTAAATAAATAAATACGCACACATTAAAAAAGCAGCCAAGTCGAATGAGTTTCCTTTTTTATATAGATTAAAATTGAAGAGAGAAGCAAGTGGTAAATGTGGTCACTTTAATATTCAAATCCAGTAGATCCAGTTTATGTTCACGTGGCTGTTTTCGTTTATATTCGCCAAGCTATTATGTATTTTGAAATAATCTAGTCCGTGATGTGTTCGTTCGTACGACGAAAGGCAGAAACCTGCAGCTCGAGAGATATGTTATTCTGCCAGTCGCGCTTTCAAATAGTCTTGCACACTTAAACTGGTCACAAACACCTGCATTTACCTCTTGTTGTGTTACAGTGGGTTTTTTGTTTGCATTTGTGGTAATATTTTATTTAAAAAAGCTCTTAAACAAGAATAAATTCGTTTGTTTTGAGCTGGACACTGTACGCGCTGATCGGAGGCGTGATTTCAGATAGGCAGCCACAAATATTTCATTTTCACACAAACAGTTCAAAAACATCTGAATTTAGCTCTTGGTGTGTTCTAATTGGTTGATTGTGTGATATCGCTGTAATAATTTATTTTTAAAAGCTTTAAAACAGGAATAAATTCGTTTTCTCTGAGCTCTTTACTCCAGACGCTCGTGATCACAGCGGTGATTCATCTCTCCTATTTCTCACGTATCTCTGGCCAGAAATAATTTATCCATGAGCCCTGAACCGGTAATAATCAGATATGTTGGTTTAGCTTGTCAGTGTGAATTAAATCTAAGTATTTATTTATATTTTTAACCGATTTAAAAGTGAAAGTAAAAGTCCGGGAATTGAACCTGTAGGGGCGCTATATCTCTCAGACAATGGAAGTCTGAAGCACATATACTCAAACAGAGGGACAGAGTGAGATGAGATGTCTGACAGTTTTTTAATTTTCTGTTATCCATACAGTGTTGTAAAGTCGTTAAACTATGCATATTTCCTCAGAATGACTTTTTCATCTGTATGAAAAAAACTCTTTGACGTGTTTGGAAGCTGCAATTTAAAAATACAATAATGATTCCCTTTGTAAGGTCATTTAAAAAAATCACCACGGCAAAACCATTCAAGCTATCCAAAATCCATTCACAATTTAAGTTCCTATCAGAAATACTGATGTGTGTTCAGAGTTTTGTGAAATTCTAAGTATGTTATTTGCCTCAAAATCACCTGAGAAGTATTCCAGTTTGACATGTTGCCACGCCAACAATTTTTTAGATATCAATATCCCCCTTGCAGATTTATATCGGCTGTGTTTTAACATTATTCTGATGAAGTTTGAAGCAAATCGAGTAATAATAAGATGCTGAATTCAAATCATTTTGAAAATGACACACTTCCTTCTGCCAGTTGGTGGCGCTATAACTTTGACTCCTAATAGTCACATATATGCAATCGCCATCATACAACGAATAATCTGATGAAGTTTGATTAAAATCAGGAAATGTATGTGGACGGTATTAGACACTTCCTGTTTCTCATTTCTCGCCATAATTTCAACGCCTCGCCACGAGCAAACCGTTCGAGATATCAAAAATCCCCTGGCAATTTTTCATCCCCAGTGTCTTGAGATCATGTTGACCGAGTTTGGCGACAATCGAGAAAAAAACCTATGACAAGTATTTCAAATTCCAGAGCATGCGCTTTTTACATAACTCTAAATAGCTGACTTCCTGTTGGGTGGAGCCTATGACATGCAATACGAAAGTTGTTCGGCACGATGAGATCTATATGTGTACTGAGTTTCATATGAATATGTGCAAGTATGTGTGAGCTATACATCAACATTTCTGACTGTGTTCCAGGGGGCGCCGTAGAGCCCCTGTGCCACGCCCGGGTCCCAGCCTCTGCAGGCTCCTAAAGGCCACAGATTCCAAAGTGTGCGCAAATTTTCAAGAGTTTTTGAGTATGTTAAGGACCCCAAAAGCCCCCACAACTTTGACGAAAAATTTGAATACTAAACCCTAAATAGCCAACTTCCTGTTGGGCGGAGCCTATGATATGCAATACAAAAGTTGTTTGGATTGATGAGATTTATATGTGTACCGAGTTTCATACGTCTACGAGCAAGAATGTATGATATATGGCCCTCCATATTCCAGGGGGCGCTGTAGAGCCCCTGTGCCACGCCCGTGTATCAGTCTCTGCCCAGCCCTAATGGCCGCAGGTTCCAATCTGTGTGCCAATTTTCAAGACTTTTTAAGCACGTTAAGGGCCCCAAAAGCCCCCGAGACGTTGGAAAATAATAATAATAATAATAAATATAGCTGCAAGCAGCGATGGCGGGCTCAAGCCACCAATGCCATCGCCACCCCGGTGGCATCAGGTAAACTGTGTCCAGCGGGCACATGCATTCACAATATCCCTCTGGCAGTGAGGTTTTAAAGGATATGGCGGTTAAAGGGTTAATCCGAATCATCTAGACTTTAAAATCACATTCACAGAACAATATATATATATATATATATATAACTTTAGTAACACTTTACGATAAGATTTCATTTATAAACATTATGTTAACATGAACAATATTTATATAGCATTCATTCATGTCAGTTAATATTCCAAACTTAAACATTAAAACATTGTTTTATTGTGATTTTTTTCCAAGCACATTTTACCAATCCCAAACCATATCAATCTTAATAACTACCATTATTTTTTATTTAATCATTTATGAGTGCTATACAATAGTCCAGGAAAGCTGGAAGAGAAAAACTCCTTATATTCATGTGCAGAATTATTAGGCATGTTTTCTTTTACAGATGAAATGCACTAAAAAAGAGTTTTAACTCAAACTGTTTTAACTCAAAGTCGAAAATTATGAAATACCCATGAGAAATATCAAACACAAATGCAATACAGAAATGGATAAGTTAAGACTTGACCATTGTACAAAAATGCTGACTGGGTCATGAGGTCAGAAAAGAAGAAGAAAAAAAAAAAACAGGTCAAGAAAAACTGACAAAAATAATTGCAAAATAATTAGGAATTAATGTGAAGATTAATTTTTAGTCAGTTCTGCAAGACAGACTTTCAGGAAAGGAGGTGGAATAAAAATGAGCTCCTAAATCTTAATCCCGGATTCTGGAAGATATATTCCTCAAACCATCGAACAAGAGGAGGTGGTGCTGGTCCTTCACGAGTCACTCTAATCGGTTCATAAAGCCTATATATAAAGTCTTAATATATAGTATTTCACAATACTTCATGGTATTCTAATTAAATCATTTTTTGGAATCTTTGATTTCTCAGAACCTGACACATTGTAATTCTGAGACTCCAGGAAAGTGGCAGTTCTGTAAAAAATTCTATGTGTACATTTTTTTGAAGTGTTTAGAAGCTGTACTTAAAAAAATAAAAGACATTTACTGGTTACTTTTTACTGTTATTTAAAAAAATCACCACGACAAAACCATTCAAGCTATTCAAAATTCATCCGCACCTGTTCTGTAAGATACATTCTTTAAACAGTGGTAAAAGAGGATGTGGTGCTGATCCTTCAAGAGTCACTCAAAACGTATCTGTCCATAAAGCCTATGAAGAATTATTCTTAATATACAGTTCACAATACTTCGGCTTGTTATTCTAATAAAGTGAGGGTCATTTTATCAGTAAAATACATAAAATTCATATTATTTTTCTTTGAAAGATTTCTATAAATGATTTAAATCATACTTGTTTCTACAATAATTATTTAAAAGTGATCCTATAGCTTCATCTGGTGGCCATTATTGGTACTAAGAATTGCAAGCTTGATTTATATGTTATGATAGTTTTAATTTTATGCTGGCTCTTGAAAGTGATAAAGCTATGAAACTTACTGTGCTTCCTTCAAATGAGGACTTCTACTTATATAAAAAATTATGAAGACTTAGAATGAAAAATTGTAAAGATATAGTAAAATAACTATTGTATTTTTTTATGTTACTTTAATAAATCTCTATGGCAACACCATTTAAGCTATCCTAAACCCATTCACAATTTAACATCTCAGTATATAGGCATAATGTTGAAAAAGGAGTATGGAGTAGTATGAGGAGGAGTATGAATTCATTTGCAGGCTTTATCATAAATCCACAATAAAATTTCTGAGTTCTGTATCAATCTGTGTTGTTGTTTGTTTATTTTTATCTTTTATTTTTCATAGGAAGATAACTTACTCTCATTTTTAATAAATGTGCTTATAAACCAAGGACAAGCTATTTATAGCTGTATTTATAAACTGCTTACTACTGACTATTGATATTGGGACAAGGCTTTATAAAGCATGAACTGACTATTTAATAATGAGTGCAGTTATTATAAAGTGTTATCAATGAATTTGCTAATGTTAACAAATTAGACATTATTTTACAGTGTTATCAAATCCTTAAATGACTCATAAGCATTTGTGAAAGTTCTGCTTGCATTACAGCTTAGTATTGATCTGTGAGCTGAACAGATTTACTGTTACATCCATGAGATTATGTAAATTAAAATAAATATAATGTCACAGGATGTCATAGGTCAGTATCAAATGAGTTTGAAATTATTATTTGCAGCACAAATAAGTTTTTTTTTAGGATTTTTAAAAATCCCTAAAACTGTCAGAAAAAGGTTAAGGCCTAAGCTATTTCTATGTGAGTGGCTAATTTTATTTTTGTTTTTATAATTGTAATACACAAACTATGAAATTATACAAAATGTATAAAAAGATAAATAAATAAATACGCACACATTAAAAAAGCAGCCAAGTCGAATGAGTTTCCTTTTTTATATAGATTAAAATTGAAGACAGAAACAAGTGGTAAATGTGGTCACTTTAATATTCAAATCCAGTAGATCCAGTTTATGTTCACGTGGCTGTTTTCGTTTATAGTCGCCAAGCTATTATGTGTTTTGAAATAATCTTGTCCGTTATGTGTTCGTTCGTACGACGAAAGCCAGAATCCTGCAGCTCGAGAGATATGTTATTCTGCCAGTCGCGCTTTCAAATAGTCTTGCACACTTAAACAGGTCACAAACACCTGCATTTAGCTCTTGTTGTGTTACAATGGGTTTATTGTGTGCATTTGTGGTAATATTTTATTTAAAAAAGCTCTTAAACAAGAATAAATTCGTTTGTTTTGAGCTGGACACTGTACGCGCTGATCGGAGGCGGTGATTTCAGATAGGCAGCTGCAAATATTTCATTTTCACACAAACAGTTCAAAAACATCTTAATTTAGCTCTTGGTGTGTTCTAATTGGTTGATTGTGTGATATCGCTGTAATAATTTATTTTTAAAAGCTTTAAAACAGGAATAAATTCGTTTTCTCTGAGCTCTTTACTCCAGACGCTCGTGATCACAGCAGTGATTCATCTCTCCTATTTCTCACGTATCTCTGGCCAGAAATAATTTATCCATGAGCCCTGAACCGGTAATAATCAGATATGTTGGTTTAGCTTGTCAGTGTGAATTAAATCTAAGTATTTTGTATTTTTAACCGATTTAAAAGTGAAAGTAAAAGTCCGGGAATTGAACCTGTAGGGGCGCTATTTCTCTCAGACAATGGAAGTCTAAGCACACACACTCAAACAGAGGGACAGAGTGAGATGAGATGTCTGACAGTTTTTTTAATTTTCTGTTATCCATACAGTGTTGTAAAGTCGTGAAACTATGCATATTTCCTCAGAATGACTTTTTCATCTGTATGAAAAAATTATTTGACGTGTTTGGAAGCTGCAATTTAAAAATACAATAATGATTCCCTTTGTAAGGTCATTTAAAAAAATCACCACGGCAAAACCATTCAAGCTATCCAAAATCCATTCACAATTTAAGTTCCTATCAGAAATACTGATGTGTGTTCAGAGTTTTGTGAAATTCTAAGTATGTTATTTGCCTCAAAATCACCTGAGAAGTATTCCAGTTTGACATGTTGCCACGGCAACAATTTTTTAGATATCAATATCCCCCTTGCAGATTTATATCAGCTGTGTTTTAACATTATTCTGATGAAGTTTGAAGCAAATCGAGTAATAATAAGATGCTGAATTCAAATCATTTTGAAAATGACACACTTCCTTCTGCCAGTTGGTGGCGCTATAACTTTGACTCCTAATAGTCACATATATGCGATCGACATCATACAACGAATAATCTGATGAAGTTTGATTAAAATCAGGAAATGTATGTGGATGGTATTAGACACTTCCTGTTTCTAATTTCTCGCCATAATTTCAACGCCTCGCCACGAGCAAACCTTTCGAGATATCAAAAATCCCCTGGCAATTTTTCATCCCCAGTGTCTTGAGATCATGTTGACCGAGTTTGGCGGCAATCGAGAAAAAATCCTATGACAAGTATTTCAAATTCCAGAGCATGCGCTTTTTACATAACTCTAAATAGCTGACTTCCTGTTGGGTGGAGCCTATGACATGCAATACGAAAGTTGTTCGGCACGATGAGATCTATATGTGTACTGAGTTTCATATGAATATGTGCAAGTATGTGTGAGCTATACATCAAAATTTTTGACTGTGTTCCAGGGGGCGCCGTAGAGCCCCTGTGCCACGCCCGGGTCCCAGCCTCTGCAGGCTCCTAAAGGCCACAGATTCCAAAGTGTGCGCAAATTTTCAAGAGTTTTTGAGTATGTTAAGGACCCCAAAAGCCCCCACAACTTTGACGAAAAATTTGAATACTAAACCCTAAATAGCCAACTTCCTGTTGGGCGGAGCCTATGATATGCAATACAAAAGTTGTTTGGATTGATGAGATTTATATGTGTACCGAGTTTCATACGTCTACGAGCAAGAATGTATGATATATGGCCCTCCATATTCCAGGGGGCGCTGTAGAGCCCCTGTGCCACGCCCGTGTATCAGTCTCTGCCCGGCCCTAATGGCCGCAGGTTCCAATCTGTGTGCCAATTTTCAAGACTTTTTAAGCACGTTAAGGGCCCCAAAAGCCCCCGAGACGTTGAAAAAAAAAAAAAAAAAATAATAATAATAATAATAATAATAAAAAATAATCCTAAGGAAAACAATAGGCCTCTCGCCCTTTGGGCTTGAGCCCTAATAAACAAAGCAGATACAAGAGGGTCCTCGCACCTCGGTGCTCGGGCCCTAAATATAGCTGCAAGCAGCGATGGCGGGCTCAAGCCGTCAGTGCAACGCCACCCCGGTGGCATCGGGAAAACTGTGCCCAGCGGGCATAAGCATTTATAAAAAATGTATGCATTTGAAAATTAGTGCATTGTAGCTGACACCTAAATTAACACATTAAAATTGTTTTGTGACTGCAAGTCTTTCTCCTCAAATGCTATTGAGCTTCAAATTTGCATTTGAGCCCATGTGAAAAAGTAGCATAATTTACATTTGACTTACAGTTTGTTTTAATAAACATAAAACATTCAATTTAATTGTGCATTATAGCTGTCACCTAGATGAACAATTACAGTTGTTTTTATGACTGTAAGTCATTCTCTTCAAATGCTACTGACGTTAGAAAAGTGTATAACAATATCACATGTAACTTTAGAGACGGTCCCTAAATTTGAGACTCTTGAATGTCCAATGTCAAGGCAAATTTATGCCTGTTTTTTTTTTTTTTTTTACTTTCTTTAGTTTTCTTTTCTCTGTCAATTACGAACATTCAGCCGCAAACATGAGGTGTGAGTGATCACGAGCGCAGATGGGAGAATGGTGCAGGTTTTTTTTTGTTTGTTTTTTTTAGCAACTGGGATGGTGTCCCCTCTGGAAGTTGGTGCCCTATGAAGACTGCATACTCTGCATATAGGGAGTCACGGTACTATCTGGAAGATATATTCCTCAAATTGTCGTACAAGAGGAGGGGATGCTAGTCCTTCAAGAATCACTCAAAATATTCTGTTCATAAAGCCAATATATAAAGTCTTAATATATAGTATTCCACAATACATCATGCTATTCTAATTAAGTCATTTTTTGGGATCTTTTACGTCTCTCAGAACCTGACACATTGTAATTCTGAGACTCCAGGAAAGTTGCAGTTCTGGAAAATGGTGGCACTGTAGACTAAATGCTCCCTGATAGTGTCACACCTAATTCTTCACTTTAATTCTTAATTCTTTTGCAGTTTAGGTGTTTCTGTTCTTCTCCACCTGTTTTTTTATCTTTCTGACCCTTCTGACCCAGTGAGCATTTTGCTGTCCAGTGGTCATGTCTTTACTTTGTAATTACTGTAGTGATCTAATTTTGAATATTTCTCATGAGGATCTAATAATTTTGGGTTTTTTTCAGTCTGAGTGAAATGTCTTTTTTTTGGCTCATTTTATCAGTAAAGGAAAAGTGCCTTTATAGTTATTTTTTTCTCTTCCAGTCTTCATGGTCAACTACGTATATATCACACTCGTTGCATTCTCTAGTGCAGCTCAACCAATTCACATCCCATTCGTCAATATTTGTGATTTCACAAATCCCGGAAAATGCTTGTTGTAGTCCAAACAATTTTTGTTGTAGTTTTTAAAAAGTGATTTTTGTATAATTGCGCATGTTTATATTACACACATATATATATATATATATATATATATATATATATATATATATATATATATATATATATATATATATATATATATATATATAGCTTTCCAATGCCGTTGCTGTTGATAATAGGATTAAGCAAGTGTAGAACACGTACAAAGACAGACGTAGATGCATAACAAATGTCTTTCTTTATTTCTTGAGCTCCATTAAACATGATCTCAAACTTCTTGTGGCCTCTCCTTATTCACATGTACACACAAAGCCATACCTTATGGACCGAATACAACTAGAATCCACCTTACGGGCTAATATGCCATGTGCTCAAAAACTGTGCTTCCCAGTTACCAACACTGCAACACACACAGTTCTTGCTTAGGTGCTCTAATTAAACATAACCACAGCACCACCAAGTGGACAAAACCTTTACCATCCCCAAAATGTCTCCTACTATATATATATATATATATATATATATATATATATATATATATATATATATATATATATATATATATATATATATATATATACACTTGATAAAAAAATGAAATATAGACGTATGCAATTATATATATATATATATATATATATATATATATATATATATATATATATATATATATATATATTAAAGTGTACAGTTTACTTTTATTGCATATTGAAATAAATATTTCTGAGTTCTGTATCAATATGTGTTGTTGTTTGTTTATTTTAATTTTTCTTAGGAAGATAACTGACCTTTTCCTTTGTAATAGATGTGCTGTTAATGTTAAGACAAGGCTTTATAAAGCATAAACTGACTATTTACTAATGAGTGCAGTTATTATAAAGTGTTACCAATGCATTTACTAATGTTAACAAATTAGACATTATTTTACAGTGTGATCAAATCCTTAAATGATTTATATGTGTTTTGTAATGATTTTATTGACCT
The DNA here is from genome assembly GCF_023724105.1 of Carassius gibelio. Taxonomy (NCBI): domain Eukaryota; kingdom Metazoa; phylum Chordata; class Actinopteri; order Cypriniformes; family Cyprinidae; genus Carassius; species Carassius gibelio. The sequence continues at coordinate 17,827,108 of NC_068396.1, forward strand.
ATAAGCATTTGTGAAAGTTCTGCTTGCATTGCAGCTTACTCTTCATCTGTGAGCTGAACAGATTTACTGTTACATCCATGAGATTATGTAAATTCAAATAATATCATGTCACAGGATGTCATAGGTCAGTATCAAATGAGTTTGAAATTATTATTTGCAGCACAAATAAGGTTTTTTAGGATTTTTAAAAATCCCCTAAAACTGTCAGAAAAGGATAAGGCCTAAGATATTTCTATGTAGGTGGCTAAATGTATTTATGTTTTTATAATTATAATACATAAACTATGAAATTATACAAAATGTATAAAAAAGTAAATAAATAAATACGGCACACACATTTAAAAAAAGCAGCCAAGACAAATGAATTTCCTTTTTTATATGTATAGATTAAAATTGAAGACCTAAGCAGGTAAATGCGGTCACTTAATATTCTCAACAGTTTATGTTCACGTGGCTGTTTTCGTTTATATTCGCCAAGCTATTATGTATTTTGAAATAATCTTGTCCGTGAAGTGTTCGTTCTTACGACGAAAGGCAGAATCCTGCAGCTCGAGAGATCAATGTTATTCTGCCAGTCGCGGTGTCAAATAGTCTTGCACACTTAAACGGGTCACAAACACCTGCATTAAGCTCTAGTTGTGTTATAATGGGTGCATTGTGTGCATTTGTGGCAATATTCTATTTTAAAAAGCTCTTAAACAAGAATAAATTCGCTTGTTTTGACATCGTGACACTGTACGCGCTGATCGGAGCGGTGATTTCAGATATAGGCAGCCGCAAATATTTCATTTTCACACAAACAGTTCAAAAACATCTGAATTTAGCTCTTGGTGTGTTCTAATTGGTGAATTGTGTGATATCGCTTTAATATTTTAATTTGAAAAGCTATAAAACAAGAATAAACTCGTTTTTTCTGAGCTCGTCATTCCACACGCTCATCCTCAGAGCGGTGATTAATCTCTCGTATTTCTCACGTATCACTGACCACACATCCATTATTAATGAGCCATGACCTGGTAATAATCATTTATGTTGGTTTAGCTTGTCAGTGTGAATTAAATCTAAGTATTTATTTGTATTTTAACCGATTTAAAAGTGAAAATAAAAGAGAGTCTCCTCCCTTTTTTTTTCTTTTTTTTTTGCGGGAATTGCACCTGTAGGGGCGCTATTTCACTCAGACAATGGAAGTCTAAGCACACACACTCAAACAGAGGGACAGAGTGAGATGAGATGTCTGACAGTTTTTTTAATTTTCTGTTATCCATACAGTGTTGTAAAGTCATGAAACTATGCATATTTCCTCAGAATGACATTTCCATCTGTATGAAAAAAAGTTTTGAAGTGTTTGGAATTTAAAAATGCAGGAAAATTGATAATTCCATTTTTACTGTCATTTAAAAAAATTACTACGACAAAACCGTTCAAGCTATCCAAAATCCATTGGCAATTTAAGTTCATCAATGTTTTGGCATCATGTAGACAAAGTTTGGTGTGTATAGTGTTACTGTCCTCTGAGCAGTATGCATTAATTCACAGCTAAATGTAAAAAAAATCCACATTCAAATCAAAATAGCCGACTTCCTGTTGGTCGTAGCTGATGACTGTGAATTAGAAAGTTGTCCGTCTTGATAAGAACAATTTTTGTACCGAGTTTGGTGTCTGTAGCTAAAACTAACCCCCCCCCCACTTTTGACAAAAGGTGGCGCTATAGAGTGCCTCTTCCACGCCCTCTTATGTACTTTTGCCAGTGTCTAGTTATCATAAATACTGATATGTGTTCTGAGTTTGATGAAATTCTAAGCATGTTATATGCCTCAAAATCACCTGAGAAGTAGTCCAGTTTGACATGTTGCCATGGCAACAATATTTTTAGATATCAATATCCCCCCAGCAGATTTATATCGGCTGTGTTTTAACATTATTCTGATGAAGTTTGAAGCTAATCGAGTAAAAATAAGTTGCTGAAATCAAAGCATTTTGAAAATGACACACTTGCTGCTGCCAGTTGGTGGCGCTATAACTTTGACTCCTAATAGTCACATATATGCGATCGATCTCATACAATGAATAATCTGAGGAAGTTTGATTAAAATCAGGAAATGTATGTGGATGGTATTAGACACTTCCTGTTTCTCATTTCTCGCCATAATTTCAGCGCCTCGCCACGAGCAAACCGTTTGAGATATCAAAAATCTCCTGGCAATTTTTCATCCCCAATGTCTTGAGATCACGTTGACTGAGTTTGGTGGCAATCGGCAAAAAAACCTATGACAAGTATTTCAAATTCCAGAGCATGCGCTTTTTACATAACTCTAAATAGCTGACTTCCTGTTGGGCGGAGCCTATGACAAGCAATACGAAAGTTGTTCGGCACGATGAGATCTATATGTGTACTGAGTTTCATATGAATATGTGCAAGTATGTGTGAGCTATACATCAACATTTCTGACTGTGATCCAGGGGGCGCCGTAGAGCCCCTGTGCCACGCCCGGGCCCCAGCCTCTGCAGGCTCCTAAAGGCCACAGATTGCAAAGTGTGTTCAAATTTTCAAGAGTTTTTGAGTATGTTAAGGACCCCAAAAGCCCCCACAACTTTGACGACAAATATGAATAATAAACCCCAAATAGCCAACTTCCTGTTGGGCGGAGCCTATGATATGCAATACGAAAGTTGTTTGTATTGATGAGTTCTATATGTGTGCCGAGTTTCGTACGTCTACATGCAAGTATGTATGATATATGGCCCTCCATATTCCAGGGGGCGCTGTAGAGCCCCTGTGCCACGCCCGTGTATCAGTCTCTGCCTGGCCCTAATGGCCGCAGGTTCCAATGTGTGTGCCAATTTTCAAGACTTTTTAAGCATGTTAAGGGCCCCAAAAGCCCCCGAAACCTTGAAGAAAAATAATAATAATAAATAATAATAATAAATATAGCTGCAAGCAGCGATGGCGGGCTCAAGCCACCAATGCCATCGCCACCCCGGTGGCATCAGTTAAACTGTGCCCAGCGGGCACATGCATTCACAATATCCCTCTGGCAGTGAGGTTTTAAAGGATATGGCAGTTAAAGGGTTAATCCGAATCATCTAGACTTTAAAATCACATTCACAGAACATATATATTTAGTAACACTTTACAATAAGATTTCATTTATAAACATTATGTTTACATGAACAATATTTATATAGCATTCATTCATGTCAGTTAATATTCCAAACTTAAACATTAAAACATTGTTTTGTGATTTTTTTCCAAGCACATTTTACCAATTCCAAACCATATCAATCTTAATAACTACCATTATTTTTTATTTAATAATTTATGAGTGTTATACAATAGTCCAGGAAAGCTGGAAGAGAAAAACTCCTTATATTCATGTGCAGAATTATTAGGCATGTTTTCTTTTACAGATGAAATGCACTAAAAAAGAGTTTTAACTCAAACTATTTTAACTCAAAGTCGAAAATTATGAAATACCCATGAGAAATATCAAACACAAATGCAATACAGAAATGGATAAGTTAAGACTTGACCATTGTACAAAAATGCTGACTGGGTCATGAGGTCAGAAAAGAAGAAGAAAAAAAAAAAACAGGTCAAGAAGAACTGACAAAAAGAATTGCAAAATAATTAGGAATTAATGTGAAGATTAATTTTTAGTCAATTCTGCAAGACAGACTTTTCAGGAAAGGAGGTGGAATAAAAATGAGCTCCTAAATCTTAATCCCGGATTCTGGAAGATATATTCCTCAAACCATCGGACAAGAGGAGGTGGTGCTGGTCCTTCACGAGTCACTCTAATCTGTTCATAAAGCCTATATATAAAGTCTTAATATATAGTATTTCACAATACTTCATGGTATTCTAATTAAATCATTTTTTGGAATCTTAGATCTCTCAGAACCTGACACATTGTAATTCTGAGACTCCAGGAAAGTGGCAGTTCTGTAAAATGTTGGCGCTGGAGACTAAATGCTCCCTGATAGTTTCACACCTAATTCAATTAACACACACACACACACACACACACACACACACACACACACACACATCACCCACGGTGACAGAGGGACAGAGTGACATCAGATGTATGATAGTTTTTTTAATTTTCTGTCATCCATATAGTGTTGTATAGTCATGAAACTATGCATATTTCCTCAGAATGACTTGTCTTCTATGTGTACAATTTTTAAAAGTGTTTAGAAGCTGCACTTTAAAACAATAAAAGACATTTACTGGTTACTTTTTACTGTTATTTCAAAAAATCACCACGACAAAACCATTCAAGCCATTCAAAATGCATCCGCACCTGTACTGTAAGATACATTCTTTAAACAGTGGTAAAAGAGGATGTGGTGCTGATCCTTCAAGAGTCACTCAAAACGTGTCTGTCCATAAAGCCTATAAAGAATTATTCTTAATATACAGTTCACAATACTTCAGCTTGATATTCTAATTAAGTGAGGGTCATTTTATCAGTAAAATACATAAAATTCATATTATTTTTCTTTGAAAGATTTCTATAAATGATTTAAATCATACTTGTTTCTACAATAATTATTTAAAAGTAATCCTTTAGCGCCATCTGGTGGCCATTATAGGTACTAAGAATTGCAAGCTTGATTTATATGTTATGATAGTTTTAATTTTATGCTGGCTCTTGAAAATGATAAAGCTATGAAATTTACTGTGCTTCCTTCAAATGATGACTTCTACGTATATAAAAAATTATGAAGAGTTGGAATTAAAAATGTTAAAGATATAGTAAAATAACTATTGTATTTTTTTATGTTACTTTAATAAATCGCTATGGCCACACCATTTAAGGTATCCTAAACCCTTTCGAAATTTAACATCTTCAGTATATGGCTTCATGTTAAAACAGTTTGGTGTGAACTACTTATGTCTTCTTAGAGGAGAATGAATTCATTTACAGGCTGATTTTATCATAAATCCACAATAACATTTCTGAGTTCTGTATCAATCTGTGTTGTTGTTTGTTTATTTTTATTTTTCATAGGAAGATAACTGACCCTTTACTCTCCTTTTTAATAAATGTGCTTATAAAACCAAGAACAAGCTATTTATAGCTGTATTTATAAACTGCTTACTACTGACTATTAATATTGGGACAAGGCTTTATAAAGCATGAACTGACTATTTACTAATGAGTGCAGTTATTATAAAGTGTTATTAATGCATTTGCTAATCTTAACAAATTAGACATTATTTTACAGTGTTATCAAATCCTTAAATGATTTGTAAGTGTTTTGTAATGATTTTATTGACCTACAAGCATTTGTGAAAGTTCTGCTTGCATTACAGCTTAGTCTTGATCTTGATCTGTTTCTCACGTATCACTGACCACACATCAATTATAAATGAGCCCTGACCTGGTAATAATCATATATGTTGGTTTAGCTTGTCAGTGTGAATTAAATCTAAGTATTTATTTGTATTTTAACCGATTTAAAAATGAAACTAAAAGAGAGTCTCCTCCCTTTCAGTCGAATTTCCCTTTCAGGAATTGCACCTGTAGGGGCGCATTTTCTCTCAGACAATGGAAGTCTGAAGCACATATACTCAAACAGAGGGACAGAGTGATATGAGATGTCTGACAGTTTTTTAATTTTCTATTATCCATACAGTGTTGTAAAGTCGTGAAACTATCCATATTTACTCAGAATGACTTTTTGTCTGTATGAAAAAAGGTTTTGAAGTGTTTGGAATTTAAAAATGCAGGAAAATTAATAATTCCAGTTTTACTGTCATTAAAAAAAATCACCACGACAAAACCGTTCAAGCTATCCAAAATCCATTGGCAATTTAAGTTGTTTAAAATGTTTTGGCATCATGTAGACAAAGTTTGGTGTGTATAGTGTTACTCTCCTCTGAGCAGTATGCATTAATTCACAACTAAATGTAAAAAAAAATCCACAATCAAATCAAAATAGCTGACTTCCTGTTGATCGTAGCTGATGACTGTGAATTAGAAAGTTGTCCGTCTTGATAAGAACAATTTTTTTACCGAGTTTGGTGTCTGTAGCTAAAACTAACCCCCCCACTTTTGACAAAAGGTGGCGCTATAGAGTGCCTCTTCCACGCCCTCTTATGAACTTTTGCCAGTGTCTAGTTATCATAAATACTGATATGTGTTCTGAGTTTGATGAAATTCTAAGCATGTTATATGCCTCAAAATCACCTGAGAAGTATTCCAGTTTGACATGTTGCCACGCCAACAATTTTTTAGATATCAATATCCCCCTTGCAGATTTATATCGGCTGTGTTTTAACATTATTCTGATGAAGTTTGAAGCAAATCGAGTAATAATAAGATGCTGAATTCAAAGCATTTTGAAAATGACACACTTCCTTCTGCCAGTTGGTGGCGCTATAACTTTGACTCCTAATAGTCACATATATGCGATCGACATCATACAACGAATAATCTGATGAAGTTTGATTAAAATCAGGAAATGTATGTGGACGGTATTAGACACTTCCTGTTTCTCATTTCTCGCCATAATTTCAACGCCTCGCCACGAGCAAACCGTTCGAGATATCAAAAATCCCCTGGCAATTTTTCATCCCCAGTGTCTTGAGATCATGTTGACCGAGTTTGGCGGCAATCGAGAAAAAAACCTATGACAAGTATTTCAAATTCCAGAGCATGCGCTTTTTACATAACTCTAAATAGCTGACTTCCTGATGGGCGGAGCCTATGACATGCAATACGAAAGTTGTTTGGCACGATGAGATCTATATGTGTACTGAGTTTCATATGAATATGTGCAAGTATGTGTGAGCTATACATCAACATTTCTGACTGTGTTCCAGGGGGCGCCGTAGAGCCCCTGTGCCACGCCCGGGTCCCAGCCTCTGCAGGCTCCTAAAGGCCACAGATTCCAAAGTGTGCGCAAATTTTCAAGAGTTTTTGAGTATGTTAAGGACCCCAAAAGCCCCCACAACTTTGACGAAAAATTTGAATACTAAACCCTAAATAGCCAACTTCCTGTTGGGCGGAGCCTATGATATGCAATACAAAAGTTGTTTGGATTGATGAGATTTATATGTGTACCGAGTTTCATACGTCTACGAGCAAGAATGTATGATATATGGCCCTCCATATTCCAGGGGGCGCTGTAGAGCCCCTGTGCCACGCCCGTGTATCAGTCTCTGCCCGGCCCTAATGGCCGCAGGTTCCAATCTGTGTGCCAATTTTCAAGACTTTTTAAGCACGTTAAGGGCCCCAAAAGCCCCCGAGACGTTGGAAAAAAAAAAATAATAATAATAATAATAAAAAATAATCCTAAGGAAAACAATAGGCCTCTCGCCCTTTGGGCTTGAGCCCTAAATATAGCTGCAAGCAGCGATGGCGGGCTCAAGCCGTCAGTGCAACGCCACCCCGGTGGCATCGGGAAAACTGTGCCCAGCGGGCATAAGCATTTACAGTAACCCTCTGGCAATCAAAATTTAAGGGATATGGCAGTTAAAGGGTTAATCCGACGCATCTAGACTTTGAAATCACATACACAGAACAATATATATAACTTTAGTAACACTTTATTTTAATATATATAAAAAATTTATAAGTTGTGCATCGTAGCTGACACCTAAATGAACACATTACAATTGGTTTATGACTGCAAGTCTTTCTCCTCAAATGCTATTGAGCTTCAAATTTGCTTTTGAGCCCATGTGAAAAAGTAGCATAATTTACATATGACTTACAGTTTGTTTTAATAAATATCAAACATTCAATTTAATGGTGCATTATAGCTGTCACCTAGATGAACAATTACAGTTGTTTTTATGACTGTAAGTCATTCTCTTCAAATGCTACTGACGTTAGAAAAGTGTATAACAATATCACATGTAACTTTAGAGACGGTCCCTAAATTTGAGACTCTCGAATGTCCAATGTCAAGCCAACTTTATGCCTGTTTTTGTTTTGTTTTTTACTTTATTTTTCTTTTCTCTGTGCCGGATTGCTGATGTCTTTTACCCGGGCATAGATGTCCATCCATCAATTACGAACATTCATCCGCAAATGTCCGAGCGGTCGCGAGCGCGGATGGGAGAATGGCGCATGTTTTATTTTTTTTGAGCTACTGGGATGGTGCCCCCTCTGGGAGTTGGTGCCCTACGAAGACTGCGTATTCTGCATATAGGGAGCGGCGGTACTATCTGGAAGATATATTCCTCAAACCGTCGTACAAGAGGAGGTGATGCTAGTACTTCAAGCATCTCTCAAAACCTATCTGTTCATAAAGCCTATATATAAAGTCTTAATATAGTATTCCACAATATGTTGTGCTATTCTAATATTATTGTGGTTTTTTATTGACATTGTTATTTGCTGTTATTTTTTGTTTTAATATTGTTACTGTTGTTACTTGTTGTACGGTGACCTTGAGTGGTTTGAAATGTGCCTTAAATAAAATGCATTATTATTATTATTATTATTATTATTATTATTATTATTATTATTATTATTAGCTGTACACTTGATAAAAAATAAATAAATATAAACTTATGCAATTGTATATATATGTATATATAGTGTGCAGTTTTCTTTTATTGCATCTTGAAATAAATGTTTCTGAGTTCTGTGTTTGTTTATTTTTTTTTATTTTTATTTTTTTATTTTTTTAGGAAGATTACAGCCTTTAATCTCCTCAAAATAAATGTGCATATAAACCATGAACAATTTAATTATAGCTGTATTTATAAAATGCTTACTAATGACTATTAATTTTGGGAGAAGGCTATATAAAGCAGCAACAGTTGATGTTGAGGCCTAAGATATTTCTTAAGCTGTAATGATGAAAAAACAACAACAACACAAAATTGCTTTTTTTTCTGCTGGTGATTAAAGAGATGATTAAGTCTCCCTCCCTCTCTCTCTCTCTCTCTCTCTCTGACACCAAGCCCATCCCCTCTCCCACACATTCACACAAACTCAGCACACACACTTAACACACACACACTTAACACACAAACACACACACACATTACCCACAGTGACAGAGGGACAGAGTGACATCAGATGTATGGTAGTTTTTTAATTTTCTATCATCCATATAGTGTTGTATAGTCATGAAACTATGCATATTTCCTCAGCATGACTTCTATGTGTACATTTTGTTGAAGTGTTTAGAAGCTGCACTTAAAAAAATTAAAAGACATTTACTGGTTCCTTTTTTACTGTTATTTCAAAAAATCACCATGACAAAACCATTCAAGCTATTCAAAATTCATTCGCACCTGTTCTGTAAGATAAATTCTTTAAGCAGTGGTAAAAGAGGATGTGGTGCTGAACCTTCAAGAGTCACTTAAAACGTATCTGTCCATAAAGCCTATTAAGAATTATTCTTAATACACAGTATTTCACAATACTTCAGCATATTATTCTAATTAAGTGAGGGTCATTTTATCAGTAAAATACATATTATTTTTCTTTGAAAGATTTCTATAAATGATTTAAATCATACTTTTTTCTACAATAATTATTTAAAAGTAATCATATTGCGCCATCTGGTGGCCATTATTGGTACTAAGAATTGCAAGCTTGATTTATATGTTATGATAGTTTTAATTTTAAGCTGGCTCTTGAAAATGATAAAGCTATGAAACTTACTGTGCTTCTTTCAAATGATGACTTCTACGTATATAAAAAAATTATGAAGAGTTGGAATAAAGAATGTTAAAGATATAGTAAAATAACTATTGTATTTTTTTATGTTACTTTAATAAATCGGTATGGCCACACCATTTAAGGTATCCTAAACCCATCCGCAATTTAACATCTTCAGTATATTGGCATCATGTTGAAAAAGTTTGGTGTGAACTACTTGTGTCTTCTTGGAGGAGTATGATTCATTTACAGGCTGAGTTTATCATAAATCCACAATAAAATTTCTGAGTTCTGTATCAATCTGTGTTGTTGTTTGTTTATTTTCATTTTTTTTATTTTTCATAGGAAGATAACTGACCCTTTACTCTCCTTTTTAATAAATGTGCTTATAAACCAAGATCAAGCTATTTATAGCTGTATTTATAAGCTGCTTATTAATGACTATTTAAGTTGGGACAAGACTTTATAAAGCATGAACTGACTATTTACTAATGAGTGCAGTTATTATAAAGTGTTACCAATGCATTCACTAATATTAACAAATTAGACATTATTTTACAGTGTTATAAAATCCTTTAATGACTTATAAGCATTTGTAAAAGTTCTGCTTGCATTACAGCTTAGTCTTCATCTGTGAGCTGAACAGTTTTACTGTTACATCCATGAGATTATGTAAATTAAGATAAATCTCATGTCACAGGATGGAATAGGTCAGTATCAAATGAGATTGAAATTATTATTTGCAGCACAAATAAGTATTTTTAGAATTTTGTTTTTAATTCCTGAAACTGTCAGAAAAGGATAAGGCCTAAGAGATTTCTTAAGCTGTAATGAAAACAGCAATGTTAGCAAAAGCAACAAAAAATAACAATTTAAAATACATTTTTTTTCTGGTGATTAAAGAGATGATGAAGTCTCTTTCTCTCTCTCATTGTGTCTGCCACTCAGCTCATGCCCATCCCCCACTCACAGACACACACACACACACACACTCTCAGTCAGCACACATACATTCCTCAAACAGGGACAGAGTGAGTTGAGATGTCTGACAGTTTTTTTATTTTCTTTTAATCATACAGTGTTGTAAAGTCATGAAACTATGCATATGTCCTCAGAATGATTTGATCTCTGTATGAATTTTTTTTTAAGTGTTTGGAAGCTGCAATTTAAAAATACAAGACAATTAATGATTCCCTTTTTACTGTCATTTCAAAAAATCACCACGACAAAACCGTTCAAGCTAACCAAAATCCGCTCGCAATTTAAGTTCCTCAATGTTTTTTCAACATGTAGACAAAGTTTGGTGAGTATAGTGAACATTTCCTGTGAGGAGTATGCATTAAATCAGAGCTCAATTTAAATATTCAAATCAAAATCGCCGACTTCCTGTTGGTCGTAGCTGATGACTGTGAATTAGAAAGTTGTCCGTCTTGAAAAGAACAATTTGTGTACCAAGTTTGGTGTCTGTAGCTAAAACTAACCCCCCCACTTTTGACAAAAGGTGGCGCTATAGAGTGCCTCCTTCACGCCCTTTTAAAAGCTTTTGCCATTGTCTAGCTATCACTAATACTGATATGTGTTTTGAGTTTCATGTAAATCTGAGCTTGTTGTCTGCCTCAAACTCACCATAACAGAACATTTAAGTTTGACACGTTGCCATGGCAACACTATATCAGATATCAATATCCCCACAACAGATTTACATCGGCCGTGTTTTGTCATTATTCTGATGAAGTTTTAAGTAAATAGAGTAAAAATAAGATGCTGAATTCAAAGCATTTGGAAAATGACACACTTCCTGCTGCCAGTTGGTGGCGCTATAATGTTGACTCTTAATAGTCACATATATACGATCGGTATCATACAACGAACAAACCAATGAAGTTTGATCAAATTCAGGAAATGTATGTGGATGTTATTAGACATTTCCTGTTTCTCATTTCTCGCCATAATTTCAACGCCTCGCCACGGGCAAACCGTTCGAGATATCAAAAATCCCCTCGCAATTTTTCATCCCCAATGTCTTGAGATCATGTTCACAGAGTTTCGTGGTGAACGGGTTGAAAACCTCAGAGGAGTATTTCAAATTCCAGAGCATGCTTTTTTTAAACAGCCCTGAATAGCTGACTTCCTGTTGGGCGGAGCCTATGACATAAAGTGGGAAAGTTGTTCGGCTCAATGAGATCTATAAGTGTACCGAGTTTCATATAAATACATGCAAGTGTGTGTGAGCTATGGTTCAAGATTTCTGACTGTCTTCCAGGGGGCGCTGTAGAGCCCCTGTGCCACGCCCAGGTCCCAGCCTCTGCAGCGTCCTGATGGCCGCAGATTCCAATGTGTGTGCCAATTTTCAAGAGTTTTTGAGCATGTTAAGGCCCCCAAAACCCCCCGGAAGGTTTAATAAAAAATAAAAATAATAACAAGAAATATAGCTGCAAGCAGCGATGGCGGGCTCAAGCCACCAATGCCATCGCCACCCCGGTGGCATCAGGTAAACTGTGCCCAGCGGGCACATGCATTTACAATATCCCTCTGGCATTGAGGTTTTAAAGGATATGGCAGTTAAAGGGTTAATCCGAATTATCTAGACTTTAAAATCACATTCACAGAACAATATATATATATACAGTATTGTTCAAAATAATAGCAGTACAATGTGACTAACCAGAATAATCAAGGTTTTTCGTATATTTTTTTATTGCTACGTGGCAAACAAGTTACCAGTAGGTTCAGTAGATTCTCAGAAAACAAATGAGACCCAGCATTCATGATATGCACGCTCTTAAGGCTGTGCAATTGGGCAATTAGTTGAATTAGTTGAAAGGGGTGTGTTCAAAAAAATAGCAGTGTGGCATTCAATCACTGAGGTCATCAATTTTGTGAAGAAACAGGTGTGAATCAGGTGGTCCCTATTTAAGGATGAAGCCAACACTTGTTGAACATGCATTTGAAAGCTGAGGAAAATGGGTCGTTCAAGACATTGTTCAGAAGAACAGCGTACTTTGATTAAAAAGTTGATTAGAGAGGGAAAAACCTATAAAGAGGTGCAAAAAATGATAGGCTGTTCAGCTAAAATGATCTCCAATGCCTTAAAATGGAGAGCAAAACCAGAGAGACGTGGAAGAAAACGGAAGACAACCATCAAAATGGATAGAAGAATAACCAGAATGGCAAAGGCTCAGCCAATGATCACCTCCAGGATGATCAAAGACAGTCTGGAGTTACCTGTAAGTACTGTGACAGTTAGAAGACGTCTGTGTGAAGCTAATCTATTTTCAAGAATCCCCCGCAAAGTCCCTCTGTTAAAAAAAAGGCATGTGCAGAAGAGGTTACAATTTGCCAAAGAACACATCAACTGGCCTAAAGAGAAATGGAGGAACATTTTGTGGACTGATGAGAGTAAAATTGTTCTTTTTGGGTCCAAGGGCCACAGGCAGTTTGTGAGACGACCCCCAAACTCTGAATTCAAGCCACAGTACACAGTGAAGACAGTGAAGCATGGAGGTGCAAGCATCATGATATGGGCATGTTTCTCCTACTATGGTGTTGGGCCTATTTATCGCATACCAGGGATCATGGATCAGTTTGCATATGTTAAAATACTTGAAGAGGTCATGTTGCCCTATGCTGAAGAGGACATGCCCTTGAAATGGTTGTTTCAACAAGACAATGACCCAAAACACACTAGTAAACGGGCAAAGTCTTGGTTCCAAACCAACAAAATTAATGTTATGGAGTGGCCAGCCCAATCTCCAGACCTTAATCCAATTGAGAACTTGTGGGGTGATATCAAAAATGCTGTTTCTGAAGCAAAACCAAGAAATGTGAATGAATTGTGGAATGTTGTTAAAGAATCATGGAGTGGAATAACAGCTGAGAGGTGCCACAAGTTGGTTGACTCCATGCCACACAGATGTCAAGCAGTTTTAAAAAACTGTGGTCATACAACTAATGTTTGTACAAAATAGTTTTGAGTTTGTACAGTCAAAGGTAGACACTGCTATTTTTTTGAACACACCCCTTTCAACTAATTGCCCAATTGCACAGCCTTAAGAGCGTGTATATCATGAATGCTGGGTCTTGTTTGTTTTCTAACAATCTACTGAACCTACTGGTAACTTGTTTGCCACGTAGCAATAAAAAATATACTAAAAACCTTGATTATTCTGGTTAGTCACATTGTACTGCTATTATTTTGAACAATACTGTATATAGCTTTAGTAACACTTTACAATAAGATTCCATTTATAAACATTATGTTAACATGAACAATATTTATATAGCATTCATTCATGTCAGTTAATATTCCAAACTTAAACATTAAAACATTGTTTTATTGTGATTTTTTTCCAAGCACATTTTACCAATTCCAAACCATATCAATCTTAATAACTACCATTATTTTTTATTTAATAATTTATGAGTGCTATACAATAGTCCAGGAAAGCTGGAAGAGAAAAACTCCTTATATTCATATGTGCAGAATTATTAGGCATGTTTTCTTTTACAGATGAAATGCGCTAAAAAAGACTTTTAACTCAAACTGTAAAGTCGAAAATTATGAAATACCCATGAGAAATATCAAACACAAATGCAATACAGAAATGGATAAGTTAAGACTTGACCATTGTACAAAAAATGCTGACTGGGTCATGAGGTCAGAAAAGAAGAAGAAAAAAACAGGTCAAGAAGAACTGACAAAAAGAATTGCTAAATAATTAGGAATTAATGTGAAGATTAATTTTTAGTCAATTCTGCAAGACAGACTTTCAGGAAAGGAGGTGGAATAAAAATGAGCTCCTAAATCTTAATCCCAGATTCTGGAAGATATATTCCTCAAACCATCGAACAAGAGGAGGTGGTGCTGGTCCTTCATGAGTCACTCTAATCTGTTCATAAAGCCTATATATAAAGACTTAATATATAGCATTTCACAATACTTCATGGTATTCTAATTAAATACTTTTTTGGAATCTTAGATCTCTCAGAACCTGACACATTGTAATTCTGAGACTCCAGGAAAGTGGCAGTTCTGTAAAATGTTGGTGCTGGAGACTAAATGCACCCTGATAGTTTCACACCTAATTCACTTAACACACACACAAACACACACACACACACACAGACACACTACCCACAGTGACAGAGGGACAGAGTGACATCAGATGTATGATAGTTTTTTACTTTTCTATCATCCATATAGTGTTGTATAGTCATGAAACTATGCATGTTTCCTCAGAATGACTTGTCTTCTATGTGTACATTTTTTTGACGTGTTTAGAAGCTGCACTTTAAAAAAAATATAAGACATTTACTGGTTACTTTTTTACTGTTATTTCAAAAAATCACCACAACAAAACCATTCAAGCTATACAAAAATTCATTCGCATCTGTTCTGTAAGATAAATTCTTTAAACAGTGGTAAAAGAGGATGTGGTGCTGATCCTTCAAGAGTCACTAAAAACGTATCTATCCATAAAGCCTATAAAGAATTATTCTTAATATACAGTTCACAATACTTCAGCTTGTTATTCTAATTAAGTCAGGGTCATTTTATCAGTAAAATACATAAAATTCATATTATTTTTCTTTGAAAGATTTCTATAAATGATTTAAATCATACTTGTTTCTACAATAATTATTTAAAAGTAATCCTATAGCTCCATCTGGTGGCCATTATTGGTACTAAGAATTGCAAGCTTCATTTATAAGTTATGATAGTTTTAATTTTATGCTGGCTCTTGAAAATGATAAAGCTATGAAACTTACTGTGCTTCCTTCAAATGATGACTTCTACGTATATAAAAAATTATGAAGAGTTTGGAATGAAAAAATTTAAAGATATAGTAAAATAACTATTGTATTTTATTGTATACATCGGCCATGTTTTGTCATTATTCTGATGAAGTTTGAAGCAAATCGAGTAAAAATAAGATGCTGAATTCAAAGCATTTTGAAAATCACTCACTTCCTGCTGCCAGTTGGTGGCGCTATAACGTTGACTCTTAATAGTCACATATATACGATCGGTATCATACAACGAACAAACCGATGAAGTTTGATCAAACTCAGGAAATGTATGTGGATGTTATTAGGCATTTCCTGTTTCTCACTTTTTGCCCTAATTTCAACGCCTCGCCACGGGCAAACCGTTCGAGATATCAAAAATCCCCTCGCAATTTTTCATCCCCAATGTCTTGAGATCATGTTCACCGAGTTTCGTGGCGAACGGGTTGTAAACCTCAGAGGAGTATTTCAAATTCCAGAGCATGCTTTTTTTAAACAGCCCTGAATAGCTGACTTCCTGTTGGGCGGAGCCTATGACATAAAGTGTGAAAGTTGTTTGGCTCAATGAGATCTATAAGTGTACCGAGTTTCATATAAATATATGCAAGTGTGTGTGAGCTATGGTTCATGATTTCTGACAGTGTTCCAGGGGGCGCTGTAGAGCCCCTGTGCCACGCCCGGGTCCCAGCCTCTGCAGCGTCCTGATGGCCGCAGATTCCAATGTGTGTGCCAATTTTCATGAGTTTTTGAGCATGTTAAGGCCCCCAAAAACCCCCGGAAGGTTTAATAAAAAATAAAAAAAATAATAATAATAAGAATAATCCTTAGAAGAACAATAGGGCTCTTCGCCCCTTCGGGCTTGAGCCCTAATAATCCTTAGAAGAACAATAGGGCTCTTCGCCCCTTTCGGGCTTGAGCCCTAATAATAATAACAAATAATCCTAAGGAAAACAATAGGGCTCTCGCCCTCCAGGCTTGAGCCCTAATTAAAGCTGCAAGCAGCGATGAACGGGCCCTCGCACCCGGGCTCACCGGCAGCGAGTGGCTTTAGTTAATAGGTGAACGGTGAGAAATATGCGTTTAAACTCATAAATATAAGTAGAATATATCAATGTTTATTCCATATATGTGCCAATCTTCCTGTTGCCAGCAGGTGGCGCTATCATTATAATGGAATATTGGCCTTCAGATGTGTTCAGGGCAGGACTTTTATCGAACATGTGAGGTTTGGGGAGGATTGGACACTTTATGCCTGAGTTACAACAACATCCTATTTCATGGCGAAACAATGAAATTTGTCAGGCCGCCATGGACACGCCCTTTAACGAAACCTCAAGATCTTCGCAATTTAAGATCGCAAAAGGATTTAGATTACACGGACCAAGTTTGGTGTTGATCTGAATAAATATCTAGGAGGAGTTCGTTAAAGTACAACCCCTGAAAATGGCCAAAACAACACTAATTTTGCAGAGAAAATTCCAAATAACTGACTTCCTGTTGGGATTCGGACTTCGTACCAAGAGACTTTTTCGTAGATATTGGTGTGTTACATGTGTGTACCGATTCTTGTACATGTACGTGAAACATAGCTCAAGGCGCACTCCGTTTAAAGTGTATACGCACTCCGTTGAAAGTGTATAGGTGGTGCTATTGAGCCATTTTGCCACACTCGATGGAATATTGGCCTTCAGATCTGTTCAGGCCAGGACCCTTATCACACAAGTGAAGTTTGGGCAAGATCGGACATTTTATGCCTGAGTTATAACATCTTTTATTCCCATGGCGAGACATTGAACTTCATCACGGCGCCATGGACACACCTTTTAACAAAAACTCAAGATCTTCACAACTAAACATCACACAGGTCTTTAGATTAGACTGACCACAAAAAAGACATTGATGTCATAAAATTTCTAGGAGTAGTTTGTCGCAGTGTAAAATATGTAACTTCCTGTTGCCAATAGGTGGGACTATTACTATAACTGAATATTGGCATGTAGATCTGTTCAGGTCAAGAGTCTTATCCAACATGTGAAGTTTGGGGCAGATTGGACATTGTATGTCTGAGTTACAGCAACTTCCTTTTTCATGGCGAAACATCGAAATTTTTCAGGCCGCCATGGACCCGCCCTTTAACGAAACCTCAAGTCCTTCGCAATTTATTATCGCAAAGGGCTTTAGATTACACTGACCAAGTTTGATGTTGATCTGAATAAATCTCTAGGAGGAGTTCGTTAAAGTACAACCCCTGAAAATGGCAAAAACAACAGCAATTTTGAAGGGAAAATTCAAAATAACCGACTTCCTGTTGGGATCCGGATTTCGTACCAAGAGACTTTTTTGTAGGTATTGGAGTGTTACATGTGTGTACCAATTTTTGTACATGTACGTGAAACATAGCTCGAGGCGCACTCCGTTGAAAGTGTATAGGTGGCGCTATAGAGCCATTTTGCCACACCCGGTGGAATATTGGCCTGAAGATCTGTTCAGGCCAGGACTCTTATCACACATGTGAAGTTTGGGGAAGATCGGACATCTTATGCCTGAGTTATAACATCTTTTATTCGCATGGCGAGACATCGAACTTCGTCGCGGCGCCATGAACAAGCCTTTTAACGAAAACTCAAGATCTTCACAACTGAACATCGCACAGGCCTTTAGATTAGACTGACCACAAAAAAGACATTGATGTCATAAAATTTCTAGGAGTAGTTCGTCGCAGCATAAAATATGTCACTTCCTGTTGCCAATAGGTGGCGCTATGACTATAACTGAATATGGGCATGTCAATCTGTTCAGGTTCGGAGTCTCATCAAACATGTGAAGTTTGGGGCAGATTGGTCATTGTATGTGTGAGTTATAGCAACTTCATTTTTCATGGCGAATCATCGAAATTCGCCAGGCCGCCACGGACACGCCCTTCAACGAAAAGTCAGGATCTTCGCAATTTTACATCGCAAAGGCCTTTAGATTAGGCATACCAAATTTGGTGTTGATTTGAAGAACTCTCTAGGAGGAGTTCGTTAAAATACAACACATGGAAATGACCAAAATTACACAAAATATGCTCATAATATTAAAAATAACCGATTTCCTGTTGGGTTTAGAATTTCGCTCCAAGAGTCTTTTTTGTAGGTATTGGTGTGTTACATATGTGTGCCAATTTTCGTGCATGTACGTGAAACATAGCTGGAAGGCTGTTGATTTTCTTGGTATAGGTGGCGCTGTCGAGCCATTTTGCCACACCCTCTTCTGAATCCTATATCAGACGAAAATTTTCACCAGGTTTGACGAGTGTGCAAAGTTTCATGACTTTTTGAGCATGTTAAAGCCCTCAAAAATGCGATTCATTCGGGAGAAGAAGAAGAAGAAGAAGAAGAAGAAGAAGAAGAATAAAAAACAAAGCAGATACAAGAGGGTCCTCGCACCTCGGTGCTCGGGCCCTAATAATAATAATAATAATAATAATAAAAAAAGCAGATACAAGAGGGTCCTCGCACCTCGGTGCTCGGGCCCTAATAAACGGAGCAATTCCAATAGGGTCCTCACACCATCGGTGCTCGGGCCCTAATAATAATAAACAAAGCAGATACAAGAGGGTCCTCGCACCTCGGTGCTCGGGCCCTAATAATAATAATAAACAAAGCAGATACAAGAGGGTCCTCGCACCTCTGTGCTCGGGCCCTAATTAAAGCTGCAAGCAGCGATGAACGGGCCCTCGCACCCGGGCTCACCACAATCGTGTGACTTCAGTAAAAATGTGAAGGTGAGAAATATGCATTTCAAATCGTAAATATAAGTGGAATATGTCAAAGTCATTTATATGTGCCAATTTTCCTGTTGCCAATAGGTGGCGCTATCATTATAATGGAATATTGGCCTTCAGATGTGTTCAGGCCAGGATTCTTATCGAACATCTGAAGTTTGGGGAATATTGAACATTTCATGCCTGAGTTACTAACAACTTCTTTTCCTATGGCGAGACATCAAATTTTGTCATGGCGCCATGGACACGCCCTTTAACAAAATCTAAAGATCTCCACAATTTAACACTGCACAGGCCTTTAGATTAGACTGACCAAAACTAAATGTTGATGTCATAAATTTCTTGGAGTAGTTCTTTGCAGTGTAAAACATGACACTTCCTGTTGCCAGCAGGTGGCGCTATAACTATGACTGAATATGGGCATGTAGATCTGTTAAGGGCAAAAGTCTTATCAAACATGTGAAGTTTGAGGCAGATTGGACATTGTATGTCTGAGTCACAGCAACTTCCTTTTCCATGGCGAAACATCGAAATTTGTCAGGCCGCCATGGACACGCCCTTTAACGAAATCTAAAGATCTTCGCAATTTAACATCGCAAAGGGCTTAAGATTACACTGACCAGGTTTGGTGTTGATCTGAATAAATCTCTAGGAGGAGTTCGTTAAAGTACAACCCCTGAAAATGGCAAAAACAACGTCAATTTTGCAGAGACAATTCTAAATAACCGACTTCCTGTTGGGATTCGGATTTCGTACCAAGAGACTTTTTTGTAGGTATTGGTGTGTTACATGTGTATACCGATTTTTGTACATGTACGTGAAACATAGCTCGAGGCGCACTCTGTTGAAAGTGTATAGGTGGCGCTATCGAGCCATTTTGCCACACCTGATGGAATTTTGGCCTTCAGATGTGTTCAGGCCAGGACTCTTATCACACATGTGCAGTTTGGGGAAGATCGGACATTTTATGCCTGAGTTATAATATATTTTATTCCCATGGCGAGACATCGAACTTCGTGATGGCGCCATGGACATGCCTTTTAACGAAAACTCAAGATCATCACAACTTAACATCACACAGGCCTTTAGATTAGACTGACCACAAAAAATACATTGATGTCATAAAATTTCTAGGAGTAGTTCATCGCAGTGTAAAATATGTCACTTCCTGTTGCCAATAGGTGGCACTATGACTATAACTGAATATGGGCATGTAAATATGTTCAGGCCAGGAGTCTTATTAAATGTGAAGTTTGGGGCAGATTGGTCATTGTATGTCTGAGTTATAGCAACATCCTGGCGAATGGCGAATCATCGAAATTCGCCAGGCCGCCACGGACACGCCCATTAACGAAAACTCAAAATCTTCGCAATTTAACATCGCAAAGGCCTTTAGATTAGGCATACCAAATTTGGTGTTGATCTGAATAAATCTCTAGGAGGAGTTCGTTAAAATACAACGCATGGAAATGACAAAAATGACACAAAATTTGCTCATAAAATTAAAAATAACCAACTTCCTGTTGGGTTTAGAATTTTGGTCCAAGAGTCTTTTTTGTAGGTATTGGTGTGTTACATGTGTGTGCCAATTTTCATGCATGTACGTGAAACATAGCTCGAGGCGCACACCGTTGAACGTCTGTTTAAACTTCATATAGCCAAAATTGTAAATTCTACTTCTTGTTACAAGTATCGAAGAACCATCACTTCTACCACAAAAGACTGCTTTTTAAGTCATCTTCCTGATGTATCCGAATTCCTTAGCATATCCAAAACCTCAGAACAACTTGATGATGTAACAGAAACTATGGACTCTCTCTTTTCTAGCACTTTAAATACAGTTGCTCCTTTACGCTTAAGAAAGGTTAAGGAAAACAGTTTGACACCATGGTATAATGAGCATACTCCCACCCTAAAGAGAGCAGCCCGAAAAATGGAGCGCAGCTGGAGGAAAACAAAACTAGAGGTATTTCGTATTGCTTGGCGGGAAAGTAGCATATCCTACAGAAAAGCATTAAAAACTGCTAGATCTGATTACTTTTCTTCTCTTTTAGAAGAAAACAAACATAACCCCAGGTATTTATTCAATACAGTGGCTAAATTAACGAAAAATAAAGCCTCAACAAGTGTTGACATTTCCCAACACCACAGCAGTAATGACTTTATGAACTACTTTACTTCTAAAATCGATACTATTAGAGATAAATTTGCAACCATTCAGCCGTCAGCTACAGTTTCACATCAGACAGTGCACTATAGACCCCCTGAGGAACAGTTCCACTCATTCTCTACTATAGGAGAGGAAGAATTGTATAAACTTGTTAAATCATCTAAACTTACAACATGTATGTTAGACCCTATACCATCTAAGCTCTTAAAAGAGGTGCTTCCAGAAGTCATAGGTCCTCTTCTGACTATTATTAATTCCTCATTGTCATTAGGATATGTCCCCAAAACCTTCAAACTGGATGTTATTAAGCCTCTCATAAAAAAGCCACAACTTGACCCCAGAGAACTAGTTAATTATAGACCAATCTCGAATCTCCCTTTTCTGTCCAAGATACTAGAAAAGGTGGTATCCTCACAATTATATTCCTTCTTAGAGAAAAATGGTATATGTGAGGATTTCCAGTCAGGATTTAGACCGTATCATAGTACTGAGACTGCTCTCCTTAGAGTTACAAATGATCTGCTCTTATCATCTGATCGTGGGTGTATCTCTCTATTAGTTTTATTGGATCTTAGTGCTGCGTTTGACACAATTGACCACAACATTCTTTTGCATAGACTTGAACACTTTGTTGGCATCAGTGGAAGTGCATTAGCATGGTTTAAATCGTACTTATATGACCGCCATCAGTTCGTAGCAGTGAATGAAGATGTATCATATCGATCACAAGTGCAGTATGGAGTACCTCAAGGCTCAGTTCTAGGGCCGCTACTCTTCACGCTTTATATGTTACCCTTGGGAGATATCATCAGGAAACATGGTGTTAGCTTTCACTGTTATGCTGATGATACGCAGCTCTATATTTCCTCGCAGCCCGGTGAAACACACCAATTTGAAAAACTAATGGAATGCATAGTCGATATAAAAAATTGGATGACGAGTAATTTCTTACTGCTAAATTCAGAAAAAACAGAGGTGTTAATCATAGGGCCTAAAAACTCTACTTGTAATAACCTAGAACACTGTCTAAGACTTGATGGTTGCTCTGTCAATTCTTCGTCATCAGTTAGGAACCTAGGTGTGCTACTTGATCGCAATCTTTCCTTAGAAAGCCACGTTTCTAGCATTTGTAAAACTGCATTTTTCCATCTCAAAAATATATCTAAATTACGGCCTATGCTCTCAATGTCAAATGCAGAAATGTTAATCCATGCATTTATGACTTCAAGGTTAGACTATTGTAATGCTTTATTGGGTGGTTGTTCTGCACGCTTGGTAAACAAACTACAGCTAGTCCAAAATGCAGCAGCAAGAGTTCTTACTAGAACCAGGAAGTATGACCATATTAGCCCGGTCCTGTCCACACTGCACTGGCTCCCTATCAAACATCGTATAGATTTTAAAATATTGCTTATTACTTATAAAGCCCTGAATGGTTTAGCACCTCAGTATTTGAATGAGCTCCTTTTACATTATACTCCTCTACGTCCGCTACGTTCTCAAAACTCAGGCAATTTGATAATACCTAGAATATCAAAATCAACTGCGGGCGGCAGATCCTTTTCCTATTTGGCGCCTAAACTCTGGAATAACCTACCTAACATTGTTCGGGAGGCAGACACACTCTTGCAGTTTAAATCTAGATTAAAGACCCATCTCTTTAACCTGGCATACACATAACATACTAATATGCTTTTAATATCCAAATCCGTAAAGGATTTTTAGGCTGCATTAATTAGGTAAACTGGAACCGGAACACTTCACATAACACCGTACTTTCTACATCATTAGAAGAATGGCATCTACGCTAATATTTGTCTGTTTCTCTCTTGTTCCGAGGTCACCGTGGCCACCAGATCCAGTCTGTGTCCAGATCAGAGGGTCACTGCAGTCACCCGGATCCAGTACGTATCCAGACCAGATGGTGGATCAGCACCTAGAAAGGACCTCTACTGCCCTGAAAGACAGCGGAGACCAGGACAACTAGAGCCCCAGATACAGATCCCCTGTAAAGACCTTGTCTCAGAGGAGCACCAGGACAAGACCACAGGAAACAGATGATTCTTCTGCACAATCTGACTTTGCTGCAGCCTGGAATTGAACTACTGGTTTCGTCTGGTCAGAGGAGAACTGGCCCCCCAACTGAGCCTGGTTTCTCCCAAGGTTTTTTTCTCCATTCTGTCACCGATGGAGTTTCGGTTCCTTGCCGCTGTCGCCTCTGGCTTGCTTAGTTGGGGTCACTTCATCTACAGCGATATCATTGACTTGATTGCAAATTAAAACAGACACTATTTCAACTGAACAGAGATGACATAACTGAATTCAATGATGAACTGCCTTTAACTATCATTTTGCATTATTGAGACACTGTTTTCCAAATGAATGTTGTTCAGTGCTTTGGCGCAATGTATTTTGTTTAAAGCACTATATAAATAAAGGTGATTGATTGATTGATTGATTGAATGTCTATAGGTGGCGCTGTCGAGCCATTTTGCCACACCCACTTCTGAAACCCATATCAGAGGTAAATTTCCACCAGTTCTGAGGTGTGTGCAAAGTTTCATGACTTTTTGAGTATGTTTAGGCCCTCAAAAATGTGATTCATTTTGGAGAAGTATAATAATAATAATAAGAAACGGAGCAATTCCAAGAGGGTCCTCACACCATCGGTGCTCGGGCCCTAATAATAATAATAAACGGAGCAATTCCAAGAGGGTCCTCACACCATCGGTGCTCGGGCCCTAATAATAAACGGAGCAATTCCAAGAGGGTCCTCGCACCATCGGTGCTCGGGCCCTAAATATAGTTCATAAGACATCTTGTGTCAAAAACAGACATTTTTATACAACTACGCTACATTTAAAACAAACTTAATGAAGGCTCATTAAGGTACCTTGTGTATACCATACAAACGTAAATGTAGTAGTATATTGTTAAATAGGGTGATTAGTAGCCTATCAGACATAGGGAAGTCATTAGCATATTAGCATTACTAGTAAGCAAATTCTATTCTCAATGTTACCCAGAAAACAGAATACATGTTTAACTAATTAAAAATACTTCTGCTTAATGTTACACTGTCAGATATGCAAAAGAAATCTATTGTATCTCTTGCTATGGCTACTGTGTATAGACCACCAGGGCCGTATACAGAATTCTTAAAAGAATTTGCAGATTTCCTCAGACCTTCTGGTTACAGTTGATAAAATGCTAATCATGGGAGATTTTAATATTCACATTGATAATACAAATGATGCATTAGGACTTGCGTTTACTGACCTAATAAACTCTTTTGGAGTCAAGCAAAATGTCACCGGGCCCACTCATCATTTTAATCATACACTAGATTTAATTATATTGCACGGAATCGATCTTACTGATATAGATATCGTACAGGTTTAACTCATTCGAAATACTTCTGCTTAATGTTACACTGTCAGATATGCAAAAGAAATCTATTGTATCTCTTGCTCTGGCTACTGTGTATAGACCACCAGGGCCGTTTACAGAATTCTTAAAAGAATTTGCAGATATCCTCTCAGACCTTCTGGTTACAATTGATAAAGCGCTAATCATGGGAGATTTTAATATTCATGTTGATAATACAAATTATGCATTAGGACTTGCATTTACTGACCTAATAAATTCTTTTGGAGTCAAGCAAATTGTTACCGGGCATACACTATATTTAATTATATTGCATGGAATCGATCTTACAGATATAGATATCGTACCTCAAAGTGATGATGTTACAAACCATTTCCTTGTATCGTACATGCTGTGTATCACTGATATTAAATATATGGCTCAGCATTACCATCTGGGCAGAACTATTGTTGCAGCCACCAAAGACAGATTTGCAAATAACCTGCCTGATTTATCTAAACTCCTATTTGCACCCAAAATACACATGAACTAGTAGAAATGACTTTGGTCAACATGGGCACTCTTTTCTCTAATACATTAGAAGCTGTTGCCCCCATCAAATTGAAAAAGGTCAGAGAAAAACTAACTGTGCCATGGTATAACAGTAATACTCACTCTCTCAAGAAAGAAACTCGTAGTCTTGAACACAAATGGAGAAAAACTAACTTGGAAGTTTTTAGAATTGCTATAGACAGGCTCTAAAACTGCGAGGGCTGAGCATATCCACAAACTCATAGAAAATAAGCAAAATAATCCAAGGTTTTTATTTAGCACAGTGGCTAAATTAACAAATAACCAGACACCACCTGATTCAAATATTCCATCAATGTTTAATAGTAATGTCTTCATTCATTTCTTCACTGATAAAATAGATAACATTAGAAGTCAAAGTCAAAGTCACCTTTATTTATATAGTGCTTTAAACAAAATACATTGCGTCAAAGCAACTGAACAATATTCATTAGGAAAACAGTGTGTCAATAATGCAAAATGATAGTTAAAGGCAGTTCATCATTGAATTCAGTGATGTCATCTCTGTTCAGTTAAATAGTGTCTGTGCATTTATTTGCAATCAAGTCAACGATATCGCTGTAGAAGAAGTGACCCCAACTAAGCAAGCCAGAGGCGACAACGGCAAGGAACCGAAACTCCATCGGTGACGGAATGAAGAAAAAAACCTTGGGAGAAACGAGGCTCAGTTGGGGGGCCAGTTCTCCTCTGACCAGACGAAACCAGTAGTTCAATTCCAGGCTGCAGCAAAGTCAGATTGTGCAGAAGAATCATCTGTTTCCTGTGGTCTTGTCCTGGTGCTCCTCTGAGACAAGGTCTTTATAGGGGATCTGTATCTGGTGCTTTAGTTGTCCTGGTCTCCGCTGTCTTTCAGGGCTGTAGAGGTCCTTTCTAGGTGCTGATCCACCACCTGGTGTGGATACGTACTGGATCCGGGTGACTGCAGTGACCCTCTGATCTGGATATAGACTGATGAATGTAATGCAATAAAGCATTACAATAATCTAACCTTGAGGTCATAAATGCATGAATTAACATTTCTGCATTTCACATTGAGAGCATAGGCCGTAATTTAGATATATTTTTGAGATGGAAAAATGCAGTTTTACAAATGCTAAAATAGCACACCTAGGTTCCTAACTGATGGCGAAGAATTGACAGAGCAACCATCAAGTCTTAGACAGTGTTCTAGGTTATTACAAGCGGAGTTTTTAGGTCCTATAATTAACACCTCTGTTTTTTCAGAATTTAGCAGTAAGAAATTACTAGCCATCCAGTTTTTTATATCGACTATGCATTCCATTAGTTTTTCAAATTGGTGTGTTTCACCCGGCTGCAAAGAAATATAGAGCTGAGTATCATCAGCATAACAGTGAAAGCTAACACCATGTTTCCTGATGATATCTCCCAAGGGTAACATATAAAGCGTGAAGAGCAGCGGCCCTAGTACTGAGCCTTGAGGTACTCCATACTGCACTTGTGATCGATATGATACATCTTCATTCACTGCTACGAACTGGTGGCGGTCATATAAGTATGATTTAAACCATGCTAATGCACTTCCACTGATGCCAACAAAGTGTTCAAGTCTATGCAAAAGAATGTTGTGGTCAATTGTGTCAAACACAGCATTAAGATCCAATAAAACTAATAGAGAGAGATACACCCACGATCAGATGATAAGAGCAGATCATTTGTAACTCTAAGGAGAGCAGTCTCAGTACTATGATACAACTATGTACTATGTACTATGATGTCTAAACCCTGACTGGAAACCCTCACATATACCATTTTTCTCTAAGAAGGAATATAATTGTGAGGATACCACCTTTTCTAGTATCTTGGACAGAAAAGGGAGATTCAAGATTGGTCTATAATTAACTAGTTCTTTGGGGTCAAGTTGTGGTTTTTTGATGAGAGACTTAATAACAGCCAGTTTGAAGGTTTTGGGGACATATTCTAATGACAATGAGGAATTAATAATAGTCAGAAGAGGATCTATGACTTCTGGAAGCACATCTTTTAGGAGCTTAGATGGTATAGGGTCTAACATACATGTTGTTGGTTTAGATGATTTAACAAGTTTATACAATTCCTCCTCTCCTATAGTAGAGAATGAGTGGAACTGTTCCTGGGGGGGTCTATAGTGCACTGTCTGATGTGAAACTGTAGCTGACGGCTGAATGGTTGCAAATTTATGTCTAATAGTATCGATTTTAGAAGTAAAGTAGTTCATAAAGTCATTACTGCTGTGGTGTTGGGAAATGTCAACACTTGTTGAGGCTTTATTTTTCGTTAATTTAGCCACTGTATTGAATAAATACCTGGGGTTATGTTTGTTTTCTTCTAAAAGAGAAACTTTTTTTAAACTTTTTGTTTTCCTCCAGCTGCGCTCCATTTTTTGGGCTGCTCTCTTTAGGGTGCGAGTATGCTCATTATACTAACTGTTTTCCTTAACCTTCCTTAAGCGTAAAGGAGCAACTTTATTTAACGTGCTAGAAAAGAGAGAGTCCATAGTTTCTGTTACTTCATCAAGTTGTTCTGAGGTTTTGGATATGCTAAGGAATTTGGATACATCAGGAAGATAACTTAAAAAGTCTTTTGTGGTAGAAGTGATGGTTCTGATGGTATGGAATACTTGTAACAAGAAGTAGAATTTACAATTTTGGCTATATGAAGTTTGCAGAAAAGTATTGTAGAAATACAATAGCGAATGTAGATTCTACAGCGTCTAACACTTCAGTTTCATCCATCGCACCCAAAGATAAACTGCAGTGCTTTACGACTATAGGACAGGAAGAGCTAAATAAACTTATCATCGTATCTAAACCAACAACATGTTTATTAGATCCTGTACACACTAAATTACTGAAAGAGTTGTTACCTGTAGCTGAAAAAACGCTTCTCAATATTAACTCGTAGTTATCTTTAGGTCACGTCCCAAAACAATTTAAGCTTGCAGTTATTTAAGCCTCTTATTAAGATACCAAAACAAGATCCTTGTGAACTGCCAAATTATAGGCCTATTTCAAATCTTCCATGTATGTCTAAATTTTTTGAAAAAGTTGTGTCTGCTCAATTGAGCTCCTTCCTGAAAAAAAATTATCTGTATGAAGAATTTCAGTCAGGTTTCAGGCCCCACAATACCACAGAAACTGCACTTGTTAAAATTACAAATAACCTTGCGTTAGACCAAGGCTGCATCTCATTGCTAGGTTTAATTGATCTTAGTGCTGCGTTCGACACCATAGATCATGAAATACCCATAGATAGATTACAAAATTATACATGTATTCAAGGGCCCGCTGTAAGATGGTTTAGATCCTACCTGTCTGATTGCTACCATTTTGTTTATTTAAATGGGGAGTCATCTCATTTATCACCAGTAAAATATGGAATGCCACAAGGATCCGTCCTAGGTCCCCTTCTATTTTCAATATACATGTTGCCCCTTGGTAATGTTATTTGAAAACACAGGATTAGTTTCCACTGTTTTGCTGATGATACTCCGCTATATATCTCAACGATACCAGATGAAACTTCTAAATTCTCTAAGCTAACAGTGTGTTAAAAATGTAAAATTTTGGATGACCAATAATTTTCTCCTATTAAATTCAGATAAGACAGAAATATTAATTATTGGACCAAAAAACAGTACACAGAATCTTGTAGATGACAATCTGCAACTAGACTGATGTACTGTTACTTCCTCTACAGTAAAAAATCTGGGTGTTATATTAGACAGCAACTTGTCTTTTGAAAACCATATTTCCCATGTTACAAAAACTGCATTCTTCCATTTTAGAAACGCTGCTAAGCTACGAAACATGTTACCTGTTTCTGATGCAGAAAAGCTAGTTCATGCATTCATGACCTCTAGACTGGACTATTGTAATGCACTTCTAGGTGGTTGTCCTGCATCTTAAATAAACAAGCTACAGGTAGTCCAAAATGCAGTGGCTAGAGTCCTTAGCAGGTCAAGAAAATATGATCATCTTACCCCAATTTTAAGTCTCTGCACTGGCTAGCTATTAAGTTCCGTATCAGTTACAAATTATCATTACTTACCTATAAGGCCCTAAATGGTTTAGCTCCTGCGTACCTAACTAGCCTTATACCATGTTACAATCCATCACGCTCCCTAAAGTCTCAAAACGCTGGACTTTTGGTTTTGTTCCTAGGAAAGCAAAGTCCACTAAAGGAGGTAGAGCTTTTTCACATTTGGCTCCCAAACACTGGAATAGCCTTCCTGGTAATTTTCAGGGTTCAGACACACTCTCTATGTTTAAATCTAGATTAAAAACACATCTCTTTCGCCAAGCATTCAAGAATAAAATTGTGACTGCAATTGCATCTGATCAAATGTGCATTCTAATTGTTTAGCTTGGGTTAAACTAATTCATTTTACTTTGTTGAAACAGCATCTATGCTAATTATGTCTCTATTTGCTTCTCTGTTTTTCCACGGGAGTTAGGATATACACATCAACTGAGAAGAGATGATGCTGACCCCTCAGAAGACCTCAGATGATGCTTACCCTGAATCAACAAACAGAACTAACAAATATTGCTACAAGTGTGATTGTATCATATAATAATTGCTGTTAATAATGTTCATCGTCTGGCTGACTACGTCTTGAATTAACTTTTCTGAAAAATCCTGTCATATGCACACAAACTGACAGTGACCACTTATAAGCTACTACTAAATATTGTAGAAATTAAATTTTCTGTAAAGTTGCTTTGTAATGATTTGTACCGTAAAAAGAGCTATACAAACAAACTTGAATTGCATTGAATGTAGTATTAGCAGAATTGACTCAAAAAGTCTCAGGTTACGAAATGTAAACATGGTTCCCTGAGTAGGGAATGAGACACTGCAAGGGGTTGCTATGGGGAACACCTCGTCATGACCCATGTCTGAAGCATACATTGAAAAAACACCAACGAGTTGGCCGGTGACAGCCTCTGACGTCACTACCGACGCGACTATAAACAGGCACCAGGCGAACATGTCATTCACTTCTTGATCTGAAGTTTGTGGAACGACATGAGGGGGTGAGTTATGAATAACATAATTATGATTTTGGGGTGAACTATACGGTAACACTTTAGAATAAGGTTCCATAAGTTAATGTTAGTTAATGTATTAATTAACACGAACAAACAATGAATAATACATTTATTACTGTATTTATTCATCTTCGTTAATGTTAGTTAATGAAAATACAGTTATTCATTGTTAGTTCATGGTAATTCACAGTGCATTAACTAATGTTAACAAGCACAACTTTTGATTTAAATAATGCATTAGTAAATGTTGAAATTAACATGAACTAAGACTTATAAATGCTGTAGAAGGATTGTTCTTGCTTAGTTCATGTTAACGAAAGTAGTTAACTAACATTAAATAATGGAACCTTATTCTAAAGTGTTACCAACTATACCTTTAATAGTTAGGGCCTCGGCCCAGGGTAGAGCTGAAGGCTTGGAATCAGGAAAGATTCCTTTAAAGCGATACGGCTAAGAACCTAGCATTTTATACCAAGTCTTCCCTGTCACACAGGGGCTACTGCTTGCTTTCTCATAAGCTTGCTCAAGGAGCTGTCTCAACAGATCCCTAGTAACAACACCCTGTTTACATTGGTATCCGAGGATACATAGGTGGAGTGGCGCCCAAGATAAATGGAGCTTTTACCAACTCAATAAAGGGTACAAAGCAACCGTGGGAAGCCCTCACCATATAGGATTTAGAAATAATGCAGAATACTAGCGTGCAAATTTACCACAGTGTGGATTTCAGAAAGTGCGCAAAGACTTCAACGTCTACACTTACCATAGCATGGATTTTCAGATACTGCTCTAAAGAGGGGCTCTTGTGGCACTCTGATTGAGCAGCTCGTAGATGGAATGGTGCATCTCAAAAGAGAGTCATCAACTCGATCTGTAGAAATAATGCTGCAGCGCTAAGAGGAAAAAACAGAGAACTCAGTCTCATATGAGAGGAGAACTCTGAATTCAGAGTAGCGCACTCATAGGCAACCCTTCTTTGAATAGGGGAGCACAGCTAAACTACCACAAGAATCACCCAAATAGCCCCTCAAGGAACCAAGGTCTAATCATCTTAAGAAAAGGAAAGAGGCGGTGTGCGTAACCCTTACAGTACAGGATTTCAGACAGTGCGCACGGTATTGCATGCACACTTACCACTTACGTGGATTTTAAAAAGTGTGCAAAATGTTCACATGCACACTAACCACCATGTGGTTTTCAGGAAGTACACAAAGCTTAGCGTGTGTACCTAAAGGTTCCTAAGCATCGCATAGACGCTGAACCGCACAGGAGAGGCAAGCTCAAATTTTACAAACCTCTGGCGAGGGGAGCATCACCTAAGGCAGCATATACAAGAAGACTTCTGTGAGTGCCACCTTCACTTCCCGCTGGATAAGCGGCCAGGAAACCACTCAGGGTGACCTGGCTGGACATGGAATTCACTTAAGTGTTGTGCCAGGCCTGATGATCAAGGAGGCTCCTGCAGAAATATGTGATCTCAGCCGACTAATACTGGAACATGAAGCCGGATGGCTGGTGCTGACGAGTGTTTCGTAAACAATTTAACTGAGCACTGCAAAGGAAACTCACAGAGTTTACTAGTAGACACATAACCACCAGCAATTGTATACACATAAGTATATACAGAAAAGGTTACATACTCACCCACCCTCCTGCACTGGAGCCCTGCTCAAGGGGTGCTTCCTTTTAGTCCGGACCATCAGTAAGGTGGTTGCTTTGAAGATAGAACCAGCCAAAAACATTATAGGTCCAGCATAGGAGACTGTTATGCGAGAGGTTTCCACATAACCTTGATCAGGTGGAGAGCTGGTGGTTACAGGGGAATTAAGAAGGGGAGGGTAAAAGCAGAAGTTAAAAACCCTTAAAGGGAACGAGTAAATACTTAGGAATCACTGATTTGGACGAGAACGCTGCCTCTTCTTTATCACATCCCTTAGGTTCTGCTTACCTCCTCGTGAATCACGATTCCTCTTACCCCTGCCCGCAGGTGGGGGAGGAGTGCGAGTCATGACACTAGCCTTCTGTGCCCGTCTTCGATCCTCAGATCAAGACAGGCTAGGACCCCTATGTTGTTCAAGAGGGTCTGACTGCACACTCACACTTGCACTTCCGCTAGTGACATCACTTGCAGTCTTTTTTATTTTGTTGAATTTATTACTTTTGTTTGAATTTCCCAATATTTTATAACAGTAACCAGGTGACAAAGACACGAAAAAAATAAACTAAATTACAATGTCACTTGCAATTACTACTTGCACTCTCTGCTACCTGCGACACTTGTAATCGACACAATTCGTGCATGTTGCCAATCAAGACAAGAAGCTGTGGTGGTGATTAAACGATTAAACCTATTTTAGTACTATAACATACAGGGTCCTGCAAGAAAAAAAACAAGACCAGCAAAGCGTTTTCCTCCAGTAGAAAAACATAAACACTTAACATGGCATAATGTATTAAGATGCTATTCAAATATCAAATTAAATATACAGTTCATTATTTTAATGAATATGTATATAGTATTTTCCTCACATACTGCAAAATGTGGCATAATGGAAGATGATAAAGGCCAAACTCAAGATGCTTCTCTACAATTAAAAAATACATAACTAATATGTACAGGCAAACAGGTGGGTGAGCCCAGAATAAATGCAACAGGCAAAGTTTTGCGTTAAAACAACTCGTTTATATCACTGTCTTTGTCCATTAAGATACATTATGTGTTTTATTTATAATGATTTTCTATAGAAGGAAAACGTTTAATGTAACTAGAATTTAATGCATGCATTCTGTACTCGTCTGCTTGCCTGTACGGAGTTGATCCTTTTAAAATCACTTAATGCATTTCATAATCACGGTCTTTAGGTGCACAGTCTTTAGGTGCATTTCATAATGCACCTAACATTGTTCAGGAGGCAGACACACTCTTGCAGTTTAAATCTAGATTAAAGACCCATCTCTTTAACCTGGCTTACACATAATATACTAATATGCTTGTAATATCCAAATCCATTAAAGGATTTTTAGGCTGCATTAATTAGGTAAACCAGAACCGGGAACACTTCCCATACCACCTGATGTACTTGCTACAGCATTTGAAAAATTGCATCTACGCTAATTTTGTCTGTTTCTATCTTATTCCCGAGGTCACCGTAGCCACCAGATCCAGTCTGTATCGAGATCAGAGGGTCACTGCAGTCACCCGGATCCAGTACGTATCCAGACCAGATGGTGGATCAGCACCTAGAAAGGACCTCTGCATCCCTGAAAGACAGCAGACACCAGGACAACTAGAGCCCCAGATACAGATCCCCTGTAAAGACCTTGTCTTGACCACCAGGACAAGACCACAGGAAACAGATGATATTCTTCTGCACAATCTGACTTTGCTGCAGCCTGGAATTGAACTACTGGTTGTGTCTGGTCAGAGGAGAACTGGCCCCCCAACTGAGCCTGGTTTCTCCCAAGGTTTTTTTCTCCATTCCGTTACCGATGGAGTTTTGGTTCCTTGCCGC
Organism: Carassius gibelio; assembly: GCF_023724105.1. Taxonomy (NCBI): domain Eukaryota; kingdom Metazoa; phylum Chordata; class Actinopteri; order Cypriniformes; family Cyprinidae; genus Carassius; species Carassius gibelio. The sequence goes on from NC_068396.1 coordinate 17,860,986, forward strand.
CGTCGCCTCTGGCTTGCTTAGTTGGGGTCACTTCATCTACAGCAATATTGTTGACTTGATTGCAAATAAATGCACAGACACTATTTAAACTGAACAGAGATGACATCACTGAATTCAATGATGAATTGCCTTTAACTGTCATTTTGCATTATTGACACACTTTTTTCCTAATGAATGTTGTTCAGTTGTTTTGATGCAATGTATTTTGTTTAAAGAGCTATATAAATAAAGGTGACTTGACTTGATGGTCATATTTGCTGGTCTGTATATACGTTGAGACAACAACAAGATATATACGCTAGGCCTACTGAATTGTCTTCTTAAAAAAACCTTAGCAGGTTGCAAAACATTCCATCGTCTCAAAAATTTGTCATTTGCAACTAACCTATACAGTATGTGTCAGAGCCGGGGTCATCTCGAACAAAAGTTACTGTACAAGTAACTTTGTACTACATCCTTTAATACTTTATTCGAGTCAAGCTGGTCCCTAACCTTTGGCAGAAAATAAGACATAATGTGACGTGGGTCAGGTGCAATAGGATACAAAGGTAACTTCACTGCTTTTCCCCCTAAAATTATGAATAAAATTATTATATAAAATTATTATATTATTATTATATTATTAAATTATTATATAAAATTATTATTCTGCTGTGAATAATCATTATCGTCTCTCTTCCTACGTTTAGGAGCAGCAGGTGCTTTCTGATTTAATACATACTTGCAATGCTTATTTATCATTACTGGACAGTCACTATGGTTCCTGCTAACTACTGTGATGGGAATCCAACTAAGGGAACTATAATTTCCATCAAAAACATCCACATCACCATTATTCCACCAGCGACCCTTCTGCATGATGAGGGTATTCTCTGGATAATTTGGAGAGTGACTGAGCCAATAGGTCACTGTATCATTGCCGTCAAGTCTATAACAATGATTCTTAATCTTTTGATACATAGTCGGAAGCAAATTTAGACCCTCAGTAGAATTTAGGCATGGGTATCTAACCCAAGAAGGACAGCAGTCGGCCATTTCACAATCCCAATTTGTTGAGAACGCATGAAAGTGTCCTGTGGAGAGAGAAATTTGGATCCAGAGCAAAAATGATAATGCAATCAAAATTAACATTACCAATGAGAGCGGAATAACCAAACGAATGAATGCTCGTCTGAGTTTCAGACGTCTTTCTCTGCGTGCTTCTTCATGAAGAATCAGCAGCTTCAGCACATCATCAGGTCCGGACATCTGAAACAAATTTAGGATGAACCCGTACATTTAACTTTTACCTATAACGCCTAAGGTTGACTACGAGGTATGATGATTAACACGAGGCAGCATTCAGGTTGTGGCATTTCTCGAGGGGCTTCACCTGAGACCAGTGTCTCCATACTGTACCAAGCATTCCTCTGTCAAGAAGAACAGAAGTGTTAGTGGTCAACAAAACTTTATAAGGCCCATCAAACTTAGGACCCAGAGGGGTTACTATTTCCCTCTGCATCATTACTGTATCGCCAATTTCTGAAAGAACAGGCAGTGTGGTGTGCTCTTTATTATCTTGTTCAGCTTGCCTGATACTGACACCAACTCGTGTATCACGCAAGCAATTATCCAAACCTTTCAGGTAATTCTGCAGAGCATCTTTCAAAGGGGCCGAGGGTCCCTCATGTTGCAATGGTGCATCCCATGGCAAACGCATGTAACGACCTGTCATGATTTCAAAGGGGCTGATCTGTGTGGTTTTATTAGGGCTAGCTCTCATACTAAACAGTATCATTGGTATTACAGCGTGCCAACCCTTTCCTCACTCCAGAGCTCTCTTCCTCAGGGAAGCTTTCAATGTTCGGTTTGCTTGTTTAAACTGAACCGCTTGCCTGGGGCCTAAAAGATATGTGAAAGTGTTGTGTAATCCCCATTAATCTCATAGCCTGTTTCATCACTTTCCCTGTGAAGTGTGTGCCCTGATCTGAATCAATCTGTAGGTAGGAAGTCCCCATCTAGGAAATACTTCAGTCAACAAAATTTTGTCAGTTGCGTCTGCGGTGCAATTTCTCAGCGGAAAGGCCTCCACCCATCTAGAAAACAAATCAATGATCATTAAGATGTATGAAAACCTCCACTAGGGGGCAATGGACCTATGAAATTAATTTGCAAATGTGTCCAGGGTCCCTGAGGGCGAGGAGCATGTCCCAAGGGAATCTTAAGCTTTGAAGGAGAATTCACCTTGAGACATACTAAACATCTTTTACAAAAATCTGTGCAAGCGGTTCTCAGCTTGGGCCACCACCATGTTTTTGAAATCATTGCATGTAGCTTTTCAGGACCTGCATGTGCCAAACCATGATATAAAGACATTAATTCAGTATGAGCAGAAGAGGGATAAACAAATCGATCATGAAATTTCCAAAGTCCATCAGAGGTCTTTAGTGCCCCTAACTAAGCCCACTGTTCAGTCTCTTCTGCATCATCAGTGTCATATAGCTCAAAGACATCTCTCCAGGGGAGAAAGTGGTACTACACTCACAAGTTTATCAGTTTGTTTTGCAGCCCCCCTGGTGGCAGTATCTGCAGCCCTATTTCCTTTCGCTTCTGGTGACTCCTCCCGTGAATCCCCCGTGACTTTGATCACAGCTCCCGCAGCAGGCAGGTTGCAGGCCTCCATCAGTTCAATGACCTGCTTTTGATGAGAAATAGGAAGAACAGCAGTAGTCAAAAATCCCCAGCGTTGCCACACAGGCCCAAAATCTACAGCTACCCCATAAGCATAACGGCTATCTGTATACACATTTATACGTTTCCCTTTGCCGAACTGCAGGGCACGGGTCAGGGCAATGAGTTCAACTACTTGAGCGCCACCACCTAAAAGGGAACCACAGTCAACTGTCTCACCGTGCTCGTTTACCACAGCCCATCCAGTGTATCATGTACCATTCTCATACCCTCATTCTCATATCTCTCCCGTCGATGAACAGTGTCATTGCATCTTGCAGTGGCTTGGTGTCAAGTGGGCTCCGAGTGTCGTTCTCAATCAGCTGTGCAAAATTGTGAGCAGTTCCTTCTACTGGCAGAAGGGATGCAGGGTTGATTACATTGTCAGCATCAATCAGGATTTCAACATTTTTACTCAAAAGGGTGGCTTCCCACTTAGCTCGTCGTTGATTTGAAATTGTACCTAGGCGTGTGTTTGTGAGTAGTTTGAGTATCTGGTGTCTGGTGTGCAGTACCACTTTCTGGTGCACGACGACCTCCTCTGTTGCCTTGACAGCCCATTCAGCACAGTCACAAATCCGCAAGCATGGATGCTGACCGGCCATGGAAACGGGAACAGGTGTCGAGTAGTACCCCACCATACCGTAAGACGTTCTTCCAGGAACACGCTGACCCAGGGCAGCTGAGTAGGATTTCTTTCATACCCAAGTCCATAGGTGAAAGACCCACCGGGCATCTGCATGTCTAAGTGCAGGACAAGAAGAAAGAGTCTCTTTGATACTCACAAAAGCCTCTTCCATCTCCTCTGTCCATTCGATAAGCTCCTGTCCAGGCTTTCCTCCCTTCAGTGCTTCTGTGAGAGGCTTAGAAAGTTCAGTATATTAAGACACATTCTGAAAAATCCCATTACCTGCCTTAGACAAGTCACAGTGTTAGGTTGTGGCAGCTCGACGATAGCTTTGACCCGTTCAGGAGTGATGCGTCTGCCATGGACTTCAACGATCTGTCCCAGATACGTCACCTCAGGTCTTGCCAACTGCACCTTCTGCAAATTAATCTTGAACCCTCCCTGGTTTAAAGTTTTCAAAACAGTCTGAACAGCATTCAAATGTTTAAGTTTGGTAGGACTACAGATCAAAAGGTATTCCACGTACTGGAGTACGACAGACCCATCAGTTTCAATTTCTTTTCAAATGGGATCAATAAATGAAGCCAATACTTGATTGAACAGACTGGGCAAGTGGCAGAATCCTTGAGGCATTCGAGTCCATGTCCATTGTCGTCCGGAACAGGAAAATGCTAATTTCAGTTGATCCTCTGGTGCTAAGGGGCAAGTCCAAAAGCCATTAGCAATGTCTTAAGCAGTAAAATAGCAATGCTCAGATCCAATCTCATTCAAAATAGTGGCTGGGTTGGCCACCAGGGGGTGCATTGGAGCAGTGACTGCATTCAAGGCGGTATAATCAATTGTCAAATGCCAGCTTTTATCAGCTTTTTGTACCGGCCACATAGGAGAATTAGTGGGGGCGGAGCATGGCACAATGATCCCCCGTTTAGGCAACTCATTAACAACCTTTTCAGCCCGCTAAGCGAGCATAATTTTTCAAAGGATATTGGCGTTTGTCATCATGCATGGGACCTGGGATGCTGAGTGGCTGATGCTTGTTTGCCTTACCACAATCAAATTTATCTTTAGCCCATACATTAGGAAATTTAGAAATAAGGTATTTCCACTCAGGCCTAGCTTCTGTTATATTTAAGGCACTTACAGCTTCAGCCACTGCACATCCAGCTCCATGGTGTGGCCTCGCATGAGATAAGTGACGTACTTCATTGCAGCCAAGCACGAGCTTATCTGTAGAAAACAAAACATCAGCTTTGAGATTATTCAGAATGTCAACACCAATTATAGTTCCTACAGTATTTTTCCCCAACCCAGAATTCTGTCCAAAATACTTTCTGAGAGTCTGCAATAGAGAGAGGAACAGGAACAGATTTATAATACATTTCTTTGCCATTCAGTCCTTCAGTGTACATAAAATCAGAAGTAGTTTCCAAAGCAATATTGGTGATGCTAACTTGAGCCCCAGGGTCAGTCACATCACAAGAACCGGAGTCCGCTGACCCCCAGTCCTCTATCAGTTTCTTCAGCTTGGCGATGTCAGCATCAGACAGAGTCAGCCGATGTGGCGACCTGTCTCTTCTACCCTTTTTGAAATTAGATTGAGACAAATTAACTCGACATTGTGTATGTAAATGCCCTTTTTTTATGTCATCGGCTACATTTCACAGGTTCTTTAGAACAATTACGGCTGAAATGACCTGATTGGCGGCAATTATAACAACTGACCTCAGGTGGATTTGTTTCCGCTTCAGCCCCTGCAGCAACCGCCGCGGGGTGTGTTCACTCTGCAGATGCCTTCATCTTACTGCACTCCACTGGAGCAGAGATTCCCAATTTGGGATGTTAACAGAGCCTGAAATTTTAAGTTTTAATAGACTAATACATTAGTGTGTGTGCACATGGTTTGTACTTAAGCAAAGGAGTGTTTTTAGGAGTATAACTTGAAAAAGACAGACCACTGATACGTCAAACCTGCTTTCCTGCAGTCTGTGTTCCTCTGACCATTTTGTAGTAAGTGACAAATATACTTATGGGAAATGTATAGGAGTAAAAGTATAAATTTTAATTAGGAAATGAAGTGGAGTAAAAGTAGTAAAAGTTAAAAGCTGAAATATAAAAACTAAAGTACAGATACTCCCAAAAAATACTTAAGTACTGTGACACCATGAGCAAAAAACTGATATTTTGAGGAAGTTTATACACTTACGATAATGATAAAATAATCTGCAGCATAGTTGATTTGGCTTGAGAAAGCCAATTTACTGAATCCTATTTAAACTTATTATTAAGTTGGCTTGAGAAAGCCAACTTACTGAAATCCTATTTAACTTATTATGTTGGCTTGGCATAGTTATCAAAGACAGCCTTTTAAATTAAAACAGTGCAGCGAATCAACACAAAACAATTAGAAGAATATATTATAGAGATTAAAATGAGTGCTTGTGTGATCTTTTTGTCTTAGGTGAAAATAACATCCATCTCTCCAGCTTCAGAGGACAGTGATTCTGGCTTTTCGTCAGTAGATTGGACAAATCAAGTACAAAATTTTAAAAATTCATAATAGCTTGGGGAATATAAACGAAAACAGCCACGTGAACATAAGCTGTTGATAAATAAATCGAAAATGGGTATTGATGCTGGATTTAGTATTAAAAGAGACTGCATTTACCAGCTTCTTTCAGTAAATTAGATTTTAATGGGGCTATTTCAATAAACGAATCATTAAATACTTGTAATTAGAGATCTACCGATATGGGTTTTTCTATAGCCGATGCTGATGTTTAGAGGTCAGGGTCAGCCGATGGCAGATATTTGCTGCTGATTTTTAGGGCCGATATCTTGAAGTTTTCCTGTGTTGCCTTTAAGGCAAAATGTTAAGGACTTTTATTTTGATATGATGTAGACCTTTAGTTCGGGGTTAGAGGTTATTTCCTGTATGGAAGAAAGGAAGCTGACAGTATGTGTGCACATGTAATCCATCTGTTGTTAGCACTAGAAGCAATGTCGTAAGTACAAAATGTATTATGTTAATAAGTTAATATTACAGTCCTGTTTAAAAAGAAAAGACTACACAGTTACAGTGTTTATTTGTGTGTAGATACAGGTATATTTAATTAGACAAGATTTATGTTAAAACATTCAAACTTTTTTCCTTTGTTACAGTTTTCACTCTGTCATGTAAGATGATGTTGAAAGCCACAGTAAACAGCAAGAAATCGCTCACTACGACTTGTCGTCATTTTGCATCAGAGTTAGCTGGCTGGATAGCTACAGTTGTTACACTGCAGTGAGGACAGCATAGTGAAAAGACAGAAAAGTTAGTGTTGAACATCGTGGCAAGATGGAAGGAAAAGTCTTCTGTAGCAAGTAGAAGTTCTCACTCATCTGCGTCATCAAGCAGTGCATTAATCCGTGCACGGGCTAAAGCAGCAGCTGCTAAGGTACGTGCTGAATATGCAGAAAGAGAGGCTAAAGCTAAAATAGAAAAGGCAGCTAAAGAAGCTGAATCACAGTTGGAGAAAGTAAAAAGAGAGACTGAGCTTGAAACACTCGCCATGTGTCATGAAGCAGCAGCAGCTGAAGTTGAAGCAGCCATTTGGGAATCGGCTGACACAATTGCTAAATGTATTCTGTTGGATGAAACAAGCACTTCAGGAGAAGATAAAATGGAGCGGACAAGCGAATATATCCAAACTCATTTTGGCCCGACTAGCTCCATATGCATGTAGCAAGTCCAGACATAGCACTCAGAAAAGCCTGGGAACGTCTTCAGGAATGTTACGCAGCACCAGAGGTAGTTGAAAAAGCCCTCTTCACTCGACTAGATAAGTTCCCTAAGGTTTCGGCGAAAGAAAATCTGAAGCTAAGGGAGCTAGCAGATCTGCTGATGGAAGTGCAGTGTGCTAAGGAAGACGGCTACTTTCCAGGTTTGTCCTACCTGGATACTGCACTAGGCATTGAACCTATAGTAGCCAAACTGCCTTATGGGCTTCAAGAAAAATGGATCTCTGCAGGTTCAAGGTATAAAGAAGAAAACGGAGGACGGTTTCCACCATTTGAATTCTTTACCAGATTCGTCTGCCATGAGGCAAAGAAAAGGAATGATCCCAGTTTTGTCTTTTTAAATGCTAGTGGATCTTCTGTAAATGTTGAAAGTCCGTATCTTAAAAGCTCCAAGAACCCCATTGCAGTTCATAAGACCAATGTCTCCCCAGCAGAGTCAAGTACTTCCAGTGACCCAAATAAGAGCTGCCCAATACATGGAAAGCCACATCCACTGAAGAAGTGCAAAGCTTTTAGAGTCAAAGATCTTCAAGACAGGAATGCCTTTCTGAAAGAGAGAGGATTCTGCTTTAGGTGCTGTGGTTCAAATAGTCATGTGGCGAAGGACTGCACAGCAGTAGTGAAATGTTCTAAGTGTGACAGCACCAAATATGTCTCAGCTATGCATCCGGGCCCTCCACCACAGACCATGGCTCCGGTAAATTTGTTGCAGAATGGCGGGGAAGGAGAAGAGGGTAACGACAGTAGGGAAGTCGTCAGCTCAAGCTGAACTGAAGTATGTGGTGCAGGACAAGTTGGGAGGTCATGTTCCAAGATATGCCTAGCAAAGGTGTATCACAAGGGCTGTCCAGATAAAGCCATCAAGGCATATATCGTTTTAGATGACCAAAGCAACCGGTCATTGGCAACATCCAGTTTTTTTGACCTTTTCAACATTCAGAGTAAGCCATATCCCTACTTACTGAGAACGTGTTCTGGCACAGAGGAAACATTTGGCAGAAGGGCTGAAGATTTTATGGTCAAAGCACTTGATGGGAAAGTGACAATCCCTCTACCCCCGCTTATTGAATGCAACGACTTACCTGACAACCGGGCAGAAATTCCCATGCCGAATGCCGCTCTTCATCAACCTCACCTCGTCAAAGTAGCAGAACATATTCCTGAGTTGGACCCCACTGCGGAGATCCTCCTGCTGCTTGGTAGAGACGTAATTAGAGTGCACAAAGTAAGGGATCAAGTAAATGGCCCTCCCAATGCCCCATTTGCTTTACGTCTTGACCTAGGTTGGGTGTTGGTTGGAGAGGTCTGTCTAGGAAATGCGCACAAGCCAAATATCAGCACTTACAGGACGACAGTGCTTGATTGTCAACGGCCCTCACTCCTTCAACCATGCACAAGTTTTATGCATCTCATAGATGAACTTCATGGCAAAGAGCCCAGGAAAAGTGTCTTAGGGCTCAGAAGGGCTAAAGAAGACAGGCTGGGTAAAAATGTATTGGACCGCACTGAACAGGACAACAAGCTGGCACCATCAATTGAGGATGAGACTTTCTTGAACATAATGGACAAAGAAGTCTACAGAAATGATTCACACAGTTGGGTCGCTCCACTACCATTCAGGCAGCCTAGAGAACGGTTGCCCAACAACCGCAGCCAAGCACTCAAACGATTGGAATCACTTCAACGCAACTTGAGAAGAAAGCCGGAGATGGAACAGCAATATGTGGCATTCATGGGTAAACTGTTGGAAAACGATCATGATGAGGTGGCACCAGGATTAAGGGAAGACGAAGAGTGTTGGTACTTACCAAGCTTTGCAGTGTTTCACCCACAAAAACTAGGTCAAATCAGGGTGGTGTTTGATTCAAGTGCCCAACACTCCGGCATTTCCTTAAATAATGTGCTATTGACTGTCACTGATCTTAACAATTCCCTTTTGGGAGTACTCATGCGGTTCGGAAAGGAAAAGGTGGCTGTTATGGCAGACATACAGCAGATGTTTTACTGCTTCCTTGTAGAAGTTAAACAGGAACTATTTGAGATTTTTATGGTTCAAGAACAATGATGTGGCAAGTGAAGTCATAGACTACAGGATGAAGGTCCATGTGTTTGGGAACAGCCCGTCTCCGGCAGTGGCAATTTATGGGCTTAGAAGGGCTAGCTTTGCAGTGTTTCACCCACAAAAACCAGGTCAAATCAGGGTGGTGTTTGATTCAAGTGCCCAACACTCCGGCATCTCCTTAAATAATGTGCTATTGACTGGCCCTGATCTTAACAATTCCCTTTTGGGAGTACTCATGCGGTTCGGAAAGGAAAAGGTGGCTGTTATTGCAGACATACAGCAGATGTTTTACTGCTTCCTTGTAGAAGAAAAACAGGAACTATTTGAGATTTTTATGGTTCAAGAACAATGATGTGGCAAGTGAAGTCAAAGACTACAGGATGAAGGTCCATGTGTTTGGGAACAGCCCGTCTCCGGCAGTGGCAATTTATGGGCTTAGAAGGGCTGTCAGAAAGGGTGCACAAAGATATGGACAAGACACCGTCAATTTTGTGGAGCGTCACTTTTATGTCGATGACGGTCTTTGTTCTGTCCCTTGAGAAGCTGAAGACATTGACTTGCTGCGTAGGACTCAGGCTTCACTTGCTGAGTCCAACCTCAGGCTCCACAAGTTTGCATCGAATAGTCCGGCTGTCTTGGCAGCCTTCCCAAGTGAGGACTGTGTGGCAGCTGGAAAAGAGGTAGACCTCTGTGGGAAGGAATCACCCATCCAACGCAGCTTAGGCCTCCTGTGGGAGGTAGCTACGGACACATTCACCTTTTCTGTGTCAATCGACGAAAAACCGTTTACCCGTCGTGGAGTTCTCTCCATGGTGAACAGTGTTTTTGATCCCTTGGGTTTTTTGGCTCCTGTCGTAATCCAAGGCAGAGCCCTTCTCAGAGAGCTGAATTCTGAGGCTTCAGAGTGGGACGCTCCATTACCTGAAGAGAAATTATGCAAGTGGGAGGCTTGGCGAAAATCACTTCAAGAGTTGAAGCACTTCCATATATCAAGGATGTACACAGGCCTCTCTTTAACCAAGGCCGAACGAATGGAACTCTGTGTGTTCTGTGATGCTTCCAATATGGCCATTGGGACTGTAGCCTATTTGAAGACCATCCAAGCAGACATTGTGGACATTAGATTTGTCATGGGGAAGTCTAAACTTGCTCCTCAATCAGAGCCAACCATACCCAGACTTGAACTATGTGCTGCGGTTTTGGCTGTGTTAGTGGCCGAACTGATTCAGGATGAACTGGACTTGAAGTTAGATTCCATTAAGTTCTACACTGATAACAGAGCGGTTCTTGGATACATTCATAACCAATCCAGACGGTTTCATGTATATGTCCACAATCGAGTCCAGCGTATTCGCCTGACCACAAATCCTGAACAGTGGCACTGTGTACGCACAGAGGACAATCCGGCAGATATTGCATCAAGGTCTGTTCCAGCATCACATCTCACACAAACAATGTGGTTCAACGGACCTACCTTTTTGCATAAGCTTTCCGTACAACCAGAGCCTATCCTGTCATTCAGTTTAGTCTCACCAAAACTGGATGCAGAGATTCGTCCGGATGTGAAGAGTTATGCCACCCAGCTACACGAGAAAGGTCTCAGCATAGAGCGTTTTGAAAGGTTCTCCACCTTTAATACACTCCAGCGAGCCGTGGCACTCTTAATTCATGTTGCAAGATCTTACAAGTCCCCTAACATAATGGACAAGTGTAGAGGATGGCATAAATGTGAGCTGTCTCGCTCTCCAGATGAGCTTTCTCAAGCCAGAGAAGTCATCATTAGAGCCGTTAAGAGAAAAGCATTTGGAAAGGAATTTGAAACTCTGGAAAGAGACAAGCCAATTCCTAAAACAGCTCTCTACGTCGTCTCAACCCTATCTTGAAGAATGACCTCATCTGTATCGGAGGCCGCCTGAAAAACGCAGACATGGAGATTGATCAAAAGAACCCTGTAATACTCCCAAAAGACAACCATGTTTCCTTGCTGCTCATCAGACATCATCATACCCAAGTAAAACATCAGGGCCGCCATTTAACAGAAGGTGCTGTGAGAACTGAAGGACTCTGGATTTTGGGAGGTAAAAGGCTCATTAACTCAACTCTTCACAAATGTGTGACCTGTCGTAGATTTAGAGGGCGGATGCAGGAGCAACTAATGGCGGATTTGCCACCAGAGCGTCTCAAGGCCTGCCCTCCCTTCACGTATGTGGGTATAGATGTCTTCGGACCATGCCACATCACTACCAGACGTACAAGAGGAGTTCAGCCTGAGAGCAAGAGGTGGGCCATATTATTCTGTTATATGAGCTCCAGGGTGGTTCACATAGAGGTGATTGTCTCAATGGACACTTCAAGCTGTATCAATGCCTCAAGGCGTTTCTTCACCATAAGAGGACCAGCCAAACAACTACGGTCAGATTGTGGCACGAATTTCATTGGGGCCTACAGAGAACTTGGGATGAGCGCAGACCAACCAGACACTGCTGTGCAGAGGTACATACACCAACAAGGATGCTCCTGGGTGTTTAACCCACCACATGCTTCTCACATGGGTGGTTCATGGGAACGCCTCATTGGAGTGGCTCGAAGGATCCTGGAGTCAATGCTTCTTAAACATGGCACTCGCCTGACCCATGAAGTCTTGTGCACACTAATGGCGGAGGTGGCAGCAATTATGAATGGAAGGCCTCTGGTTCCAGTTTCAAATGATCCAGAAGATCCATTCATTCTCACACCATCTATGTTTTTAACTCAGAAAGTCAGTACTCCACCTCCTCCTGGAGACTTTACAGACAAAGACCTCCTAACCAAGCAGTGGAGACAAGTACAAGCCTTTAGTCCAACATGTTCTGGCGCCGTTGGAGACAAATGTACTTGCCAACTTTACAAGGTCGAAAAAAATGGACCAACTCCCACCAAAATCTGCAAGAAGGAGATGTCATCCTCCTCAAGGACAATCTAGTTGTCCGCAACAACTGGCCTATGGCAATAATCACAAAGGCTATTCCTGGAGAAGACGGGAAAGTCCGTAAGGTGGAATTGAAGACCACAGATCAAGGACATCCAAAAAGGACCTTAGACCAGTGACAGAACTTGTTTTGCTTCTGAGTAAAGAATGATGTTGATATGTTTAGTTAATACATAACTTGTTAAGTGTATTGACCTCACAGATGCCAGGCGGGGAGTGTGTTGCCTTTAAGGCAAAATGTTAAGGACTTTTATTTTGATATGATGTAGACCTGGAGTTCGGGGTTAGAGGTTATTTCCTGTATGGAAGAAAGGAAGCTGACAGTATAGCTGTGTCCCAAAGTTGAGTGTACGCACTTCGAAGGCCACGGACTTCGAAGACCGGTCTCCGAAGTGCACGAAGGGCCCTCCGAAGTGCGTGGATGCTCCGCCTTCGCAGGATTTCCTAATTCCTCCACCTGGTGTTTCCAATTAGCGCTCTGTCGCATAGCAACGGTGCGAGCAGAGCACTGACGAGAGGACAGTCCTGCCAGGAGAGGTGGAGCCAGAGCGGTTTTTGTTTTTATGTTTTACGTCAAACTGGAGAAGCCTCCGGCATAACCAAGACCGAGGCCAAGTTCCACTGGTTTTCTGTCGGATTACAACTTTAAATGCAGGTACTGGTTTGGAGCTTACTTGAATAATGTAACGTTAATGATACATATGAAAAACTACAAAATACACGAACACTCATATCAGTTAAAATGCTTACTGATATCTTACAAAGGTGCGATTTTATGTAATTTATTGTCTTGACCATGGTGATCATATGTAGACATGTTTGCAACCCGTTTTTATTAAGCAGTTTAGCATGAAAATAAAACTGAAAAAAAGTGCATAGTATGAACAGTGCTCTGTTTGATTTTAATATTCGGATAATAAATATTGTTACTTTAATCAGTGGTGGACTGTAAGGAAGTAACCTACATTAGTTAAGTTTACTCAGATATACAAATATAAAGTACTATGTTTTGTTTTGTTTTTTTCTCACAGACAGCAGCACTACAAAAATATGGTATTTTACAACATGATGAATTGTTGTAGATTAAACTACCCAACAGTGTATTAGTAGGCAACTTTAAATTGAATAACATTGAACATATTTAGAAATTAAACAAATTATTTTTCAGAACAATACTGTACATACCTTTACTTTTACTCTCAATACCTTAAGTATATTAGAGTATGCAAGATAATACTTCTACTTAAAGGATAGTTCAGTGAAAAATGACAATTCTGTGATTCTTTGCTCACCCAGTTGTTCCAGATTTCTCATTTTCCTTTTTATGTTAAGTGTCCCTTCAGCTAAGGTTTTAAACATGACTAGTAGATTTTAGCCAATATGGTATTGGTAGTTATTAAAAGTAGTTTACTTAAGTATCTCAATATTTCTTCTACTAATTACATTGTCACGGAGCTAAACAATTTCTCTTTTCCTTCTTTCCCTAAATCAGACTGGACTCCTGTTCAGGATAGAGCTGAATGTGGCAGCGCTGGACAGGTGTTTCATGGTCTTGGCTCTGACAGAGCTGCTGGATCTTCTGAGAAGTGAACGCCAACAGTGATGGGTGCCACAGTCCAGACCCTGGTGTTTATCTTCTGTCCGCCAGTGGTACATCATAAAGATGGTCTCCAGAGTGTTTGACATGTGCCTCATTCCACTGTCAATGCATTGTCCTCCAAGTCTCTGCTTCACCAAGAGATTCACCTCCTGAAGACCTCAGAACACATGGAAGCAGTGCTGGACTCAAACTGATGTTGTTTTTCTGATTTTAAACCTAAACTATGCTGTAAATGGTTGTAAAAAGTACTTTCAATTATAGAGAAATTTGTCTTAATGTGTAAAAAAAAATATTTACAGGATGAAAAAATGAAAGAATGTTTTGAGAAAAATGTATTAAACAAATTAACAACGTACAGAATTGTTCAAAATAATAGCAGTACAATGTGACTAACCAGAATAATCAAGGTTTTTCGTATATTTTTTTATTGCTACGTGGCAAACAAGTTACCAGTAGGTTCAGTAGATTCTCAGAAAACAAATGAGACCCAGCATTCATGATATGCACGCTCTTAAGGCTGTGCAATTGGGCAATTAGTTCTCTGTTCCGATCAAAACATTAAACAGGTTCTCCCCACTCAGTGATGCACCCACTGAGAAACCTGATGAAAGTGCTCTAGTTATTGGCGATTCTATTGTACGGAACGTGAATATAGAGACACCAGCCACCATAGTCAAATGTTTACCGGGAGCCAGAGCGCCTGACATCTTGGCAAATTTAAAAGTGCTGGCTAATGCTAAACATAAATACAGTAAGATTGTTATTCATGTCGGCTCTAATGATGTTCGACTTCGCCAGTCGGAGATCACTAAAAATAACTTTAAAGAGGTCCATGTCGATAATGAAAAAGATGCATTGGGATCAGCATTTATAGACATTCTGAACTCTATTGGTGTTAGACAACATGTTTCAGGACCTACTCATTGTCGAAATCATACTCTAGATTTAATACTGTCACATGGAATTGATGTTGATAGTGTTGAAATTATTCAGCCAAGTGATGATATCTCAGATCATTATTTAGTTCTGTGCAAACTTCATATAGCCAAAATTGTAAATTCTACTTCTTGTTACAAGTATCGAAGAACCATCACTTCTACCACAAAAGACTGCTTTTTAAGTTATCTTCCTGATGTATCCGAATTCCTTAGCATATCCAAAACCTCAGAACAACTTGATGATGTAACAGAAACTATGGACTCTCTCTTTTCTAGCACTTTAAATACAGTTGCTCCTTTACGCTTAAGAAAGGTTAAGGAAAACAGTTTGACACCATGGTATAATGAGCATACTCGCACCCTTAAGAGAGCAGCCCGAAAAATGGAGCGCAGCTGGAGGAAAACAAAACTAGAGGTATTTCGTATTGCTTGGCGGGAAAGTAGCATATCCTACAGAAAGCATTAAAAACTGCTAGATCTGATTACTTTTCTTCTCTTTTAGAAGAAAACAAACATAACCCCAGGTATTTATTCAATACAGTGGCTAAATTAACGAAAAATAAAGCCTCAACAAGTGTTGACATTTCCCAAAACCACAACAGTAATGACTTTATGAACTACTTTACTTCTAAAATCAATACTATTAGAGATAAAATTGCAACCATTCAGCCGTCAGCTACAGTATCACATCAGACAGTGCACTATAGACTCCCTGAGGAACAGTTCCACTCATTCTCTACTATAGGAGAGGAAGAATTGTATAAACTTGTTAAATCATCTAAACTTACAACATGTATGTTAGACCCTATACCATCTAAGCTCTTAAAAGAGGTGCTTCCAGAAGTCATAGGTCCTCTTCTGACTATTATTAATTCCTCATTGTCATTAGGATATGTCCCCAAAACCTTCAAACTGGCTGTTATTAAGCCTCTCATAAAAAAGCCACAACTTGACCCCAGAGAACTAGTTAATTATAGACCAATCTCGAATCTCCCTTTTCTGTCCAAGATACTAGAAAAGGTGGTATCCTCACAATTATATTCCTTCTTAGAGAAAAATGGTATATGTGAGGATTTCCAGTCAGGATTTAGACCATATCATAGTACTGAAACTGCTCTCCTTAGAGTTACAAATGATCTGCTCTTATCATCTGATCGTGGGTGTATCTCTCTATTAGTTTTATTGGATCTTAGTGCTGCGTTTGACACAATTGACCACAACATTCTTTTGCATAGACTTGAACACTTTGTTGGCATCAGTGGAAGTGCATTAGCATGGTTTAAATCGTACTTATATGACCGCCATCAGTTCGTAGCAGTGAATGAAGATGTATCATATCGATCACAAGTGCAGTATGGAGTACCTCAAGGCTCAGTTCTAGGGCCGCTACTCTTCACGCTTTATATGTTACCCTTGGGAGATATCATCAGGAAACATGGTTTTAGCTTTCACTGTTATGCTGATGATACGCAGCTCTATATTTCCTCGCAGCCCGGTGAAACACACCAATTTGAAAAACTAATGGAATGCATAGTCGATATAAAAAATTGGATGACGAGTAATTTCTTACTGCTAAATTCAGAAAAAACAGAGGTGTTAATCATAGGGCCTAAAAACTCTACTTGTAATAACCTAGAACACTGTCTAAGACTTGATGGTTGCTCTGTCAATTCTTCGTCATCAGTTAGGAACCTAGGTGTGCTACTTGATCGCAATCTTTCCTTAGAAAGCCACGTTTCTAGCATTTGTAAAACTGCATTTTTCCATCTCAAAAATATATCTAAATTACGGCCTATGCTCTCAATGTCAAATGCAGAAATGTTAATCCATGCATTTATGACTTCAAGGTTAGACTATTGTAATGCTTTATTGGGTGGTTGTTCTGCACGCATAGTAAACAAACTACAGCTAGTCAAAAATGCAGCTGCAAGAGTTCTTACTAGAACCAGGAAGTATGACCATATTAGCCCGGTCCTGTCTACACTGCACTGGCTCCTTATCAAACATCGTATAGATTTTAAAATATTGCTTATTACTTATAAAGCCCTGAATGGTTTAGCACCTCAGTATTTGAATGAGCTCCTTTTACATTATACTCCTCTACGTCCGCTACGTTCTCAAAACTCAGGCAATTTGATAATACCTAGAATATCAAAATCAACTGCGGGCGGCAGATCCTTTTCCTATTTGGCGCCTAAACTCTGGAATAACCTACCTAACATTGTTCGGGAGGCAGACACACTCTTGCAGTTTAAATCTAGATTAAAGACCCATCTCTTTAACCTGGCATACACATAACATACTAATATGCTTTTAATATCCAAATCCGTTAAAGGATTTTTAGGCTGCATTAATTAGGTAAACTGGAACCGGAACACTTCACATAACACCGTACTTTCTACATCATTAGAAGAATGGCATCTACGCTAATATTTGTCTGTTTCTCTCTTGTTCCGAGGTCACCGTGGCCACGAGATCCAGTCTGTGTCCAGATCAGAGGGTCACTGCAGTCACCCGGATCCAGTACGTATCCAGATCAGATGGTGGATCAGCACCTAGAAAGGACCTCTACTGCCCTGAAAGACAGCGGAGACCAGGACAACTAGAGCCCAGATACAGATCCCCTGTAAAGACCTTGTCTCAGAGGAGCACCAGGACAAGACCACAGGAAACAGATGATTCTTCTGCACAATCTGACTTTGCTGCAGTCTGGAATTGAACTACTGGTTTCGTCTGGTCAGAGGAGAACTGGCCCCCCAACTGAGCCTGGTTTCTCCCAAGGTTTTTTTCTCCATTCTGTCACCGATGGAGTTTCGGTTCCTTGCCGCTGTCGCCTCTGGCTTACTTAGTTGGGGTCACTTCATCTACAGCGATATCATTGACTTGATTGCAAATAAATGCACAGACACTATTTCAACTGAACAGAGATGACATAACTGAATTCAATGATGAACTGCCTTTAACTATCATTTTGCATTATTGAGACACTGTTTTCCAAATGAATGTTGTTCAGTGCTTTGGCGCAATGTATTTTGTTTAAAGCACTATATAAATAAAGGTGATTGAGGTGAGTTGAAAGGGGTGTGTTCAAAAAAATAACAGTGTGGCATTCAATCACTGAGGTCATCAATTTTGTGAAGAAACAGGTGTGAATCAGGTGGCCCCTATTTAAGGATGAAGCCAACACTTGTTGAACATGCATTTGAAAGCTGAGGAAAATGGGTCGTTCAAGACATTGTTCAGAAGAACAGCGTACTTTGATTAAAAAGTTGTTTAGAGAGGGGAAAACCTATAAAGAGGTGCAAAAAATGATAGGCTGTTCAGCTAAAATGATCTCCAATGCCTTAAAATGGAGAGCAAAACCAGAGAGACGTGGAAGAAAACGGAAGACAACCATCAAAATGGATAGAAGAATAACCAGAATGGCAAAGGCTCAGCCAATGATCACCTCTAGGATGATCAAAGACAGTCTGGAGTTACCTGTAAGTACTGTGACAGTTAGAAGACGTCTGTGTGAAGCTAATCTATTTTCAAGACTCCCCCGCAAAGTCCCTCTGTTAAAAAAAAGGCATGTGCAGAAGAGGTTACAATTTGCCAAAGAACACATCAACTGGCCTAAAGAGAAATGGAGGAACATTTTGTGGACTGATGAGAGTAAAATTGTTCTTTTTGGGTCCAAGGGCCACAGGCAGTTTGTGAGACGACCCCCAAACTCTGAATTCAAGCCACAGTACACAGTGAAGACAGTGAAGCATGGAGGTGCAAGCATCATGATATGGGCATGTTTCTCCTACTATGGTGTTGGGCCTATTTATCGCATACCAGGGATCATGGATCAGTTTGCATATGTTAAAATACTTGAAGAGGTCATGTTGCCCTATGCTGAAGAGGACATGCCCTTGAAATGGTTGTTTCAACAAGACAATGACCCAAAACACACTAGTAAACGGGCAAAGTCTTGGTTCCAAACCAACAAAATTAATGTTATGGAGTGGCCAGCCCAATCTCCAGACCTTAATCCAATTGAGAACTTGTGGGGTGATATCAAAAATGCTGTTTCTGGAGCAAAACCAAGAAATGTGAATGAATTGTGGAATGTTGTTAAAAAATCATGGAGTGGAATAACAGCTGAGAGGTGCCACAAGTTGGTTGACTCCATGCCACACAGATGTCAAGCAGTTTTAAAAAACTGTGGTCATACAACTAAATATTAGTTTAGTGATTCACAGGATTGCTAAATCCCAGAAAAAAAATGTTTGTACAAAATAGTTTTGAGTTTGTACAGTCAAAGGTAGACACTGCTATTTTTTTGAACACACCCCTTTCAACTAATTGCCCAATTGCACAGCCTTAAGAGCGTGCATATCATGAATGCTGGGTCTTGTTTGTTTTCTGACAATCTACTGAACCTACTGGTAACTTGTTTGCCACGTAGCAATAAAAAATATACTAAAAACCTTGATTATTCTGGTTAGTCACATTGTACTGCTATTATTTTGAACAATACTGTACATAAGTACTTCTTTTATTTACACGTGAATATGCAAAAAAATAATAATATACAAAATGTACTTATTTACAAACAAATTACACACAAAAAATGAATAATGTATACAACTTGCACCACAAAAATAAACTACAGAAATTAGGTTGTTTCATTGACAACATGATATTTTAAAAAGATACTGAAAAACTGTAATGTACCCATTTTTCCCCCACTGTTTTCTCTTGACTAATGAAGAATATATTTGTTAAACATTCTCTCAAGAAGAGAAAGCTTGTGTGCTCCTCTCTCTGGAGTTTGATGTCCTCCCTGAGCAGCTCCACTCGCTCCCTCACCTGTCCCAGGACACTTAGCAAATAAGTCATGCCTGTTAACAACAACAGCACAATGAATTTCAGCAAAAAATTGTCTATTAACTTTGTATTAAGTCTTTCCTCAGCAGGCTCACTTTCTCCAGAATAGTACCAAAATTGCACTTGTAAAAAAAAAAAAAACAGAGATCTTAACATTAGGAAATATGACACAGCAGGACATGCATACTAAATTCTGAAGTGCTAAAGTTTGGTTAAAACATTTGTAGACATCTCTTGCATGACAGCACTTCAAAAACACAACAAAGGGAAAGACAATTGCCTTATACTAAATATAATATTGACTTGACTGTCTAATTGTTTTTGGGCTTTATGTAAAAAAAAAAAAAAAAAAAAAACACTGGCTTTTAACACATTGGCTAGATATTTTGGTAAATGAAAACACAATACTTACATTTCAATGTGAAGTCCCCCACAGAACTCTCACCTGCCTTGTTATTTGAATATAAACACTGTCGTTGTATGCACTCAAGTGATTCTGGGATATGGTAGGGTAAGAAGTGTTCATCAGATGTACACTTCTGCTGAGTCCCAATTCGCATACTATCCGTCCTAAATAGTATGCGAAACTAGAATTAGTACGTCCCAAATCGTAGTATGTTGAAAATAGTATTCCAAAGATACCCGGATGGTCTACTATTTCCGGTTAGAATTCGAAGTGCAGATCAATGCACACTCTAAGTGCTAATATTGCCCACAACCCATTGCGTACGGGAGGGAGGAGCTTTGCGATGGCTTTGTGGTGATGTAAACATGGCAGCCGGGTGCAGCAGCGGAGATGCGCCCTCAGCTTTAAAGTGTAAGAATTCAAATGTTTAACCCTAATTAAAGTTATATTTTATTTCGTTACACACATTGCACATGAACGTCAGTACCAGCCGCCTCACAAACGACCTGCGTTTGGTTCTACGACGACGCAGCCCTGCTTCCTCACTCCTCAACTTGGTAGAAGCACACATAGTAAAATGTATTGTGAAGAAAAACGATGAGAAAAAATTATGGGAATAGTAAATAAAATTTTATTGGACATAAAGAATGAATGAAACGTTAACAGTTGTGGTGTGCGTAACTAGTCAACCACGTTGTCGTTCATGTTGCATGACGTCATCGAAGTATGTCCCAGAGCGTGCATACTCTTTTGCTACACACTCCAAAGCATGTACTTTTCCCTCACAAAAAAAGTACATACTTTTAGGTCGTAGTATAAGTAGGCGAATTGGGACTCAGCATTCGTTTTCATGGGAACTGAAGGGCGCATTTGACGTCGCTTTCGAAATTCGTCAGCCTTCGTCGCGCCGCGGTGACGCATTCGCACTTCAAATGTGCACTTCCAAGTGGGCATTCTGACTTTGGGACAGCTTACGTCGTGACGCTGTGATGCAATCACACTCCACATCCGCACTTCGGAGTCCACGCACTTCACTTTGGGACACCCTTCGTCGCACTGCTGTGACGCATTCGCACTTCAAATGCGCACTTCGGAGTCCATGCACTTCACTTTGGGACACAGCTTATGTGTGCACATGTAATCCATCTGTTGTTAGCACTAGAAGCAATGTCGTAAGTAAAAAATGTATTATGTTAATAAGTTAATGTTACAGTACTTTTTAAAAAGAAAAGACTACACAGTTACAGTGTTTATTTATGTGTAGATACAGGTATATTTAATTAGACAAGATTTATGTTAAAACATTCAAATTTTTTTCCTTTGTTACAGTTTTCACTCTGTCATGTAAGATGATGTTGAAAGCCACAGTAAACAGC
Organism: Carassius gibelio; assembly: GCF_023724105.1. Classification (NCBI taxonomy): domain Eukaryota; kingdom Metazoa; phylum Chordata; class Actinopteri; order Cypriniformes; family Cyprinidae; genus Carassius; species Carassius gibelio. Next base: position 17,882,310 of record NC_068396.1, read on the forward strand.
AAGAAATCGCTCACTACGACTTGTCGTCATTTTGCATCAGAATGAGCTGGCTGGATAGCTACAGTTGTTACACTGCAGTGAGGACAGCATATTTCCCCTTCATTTGCATGGTAAAATATCACACTAATAATAAGTGGATGCACAACATTTCTAAACTATCATCATTTATTGAGCACGGACTTGAACCATCTCTCAAATCTTAATTTTGTGCACTGCATGGTATTAAAATAAAAAATGTATCCAAAGTTAACCAAACAAATCAATAAACTTACAAAGTATTAAATATATAAAACAGGTAATATATATATATATATATATATATATATATATATATATATATATATATATATATATATATATATATATATTACCTGTTTTATATATTTAATATATATATATATATATATATATATATATATATATATATATATATATATAAAACAGGTTATATATATATATATTAAATATATATATATATATATATATATATATATATATATATATATATATATATATATAAAACAGGTTATATATATATATTAAATATATATATATATTAAATATATATATATATATATATATATATATATATATATATATATATATATATATATATATATATATATATATATATATATGAAGAGATCGGATGCAAAAGCCTCTAAGTGCCATCTGAAATTTTCATCTAAAATTAGGATTTTTATCAGGCTCCTATGTTTATGTTCAGTTATTTCACTTTAATAACCTGGAAAAGGACCTACACATTGCCATTAAAGTAAAATGACTCAACCTATAGGAGCTTGATAAAAATCTCCGATTTGTGTGTGCCGAACCGAAGATATTGATCCGAACGGATCACGGATCAATGATGATCCGTTGAACCACTACTATAGTGTCATTTGAAAACATTGCGTTTTAAAATACAACAACGAGTACCACGAAACCATTTAAAGAGGCGTATTCAGCGGTCTCCTTGACGGGAAACAGTCAACAAAGTAAAATGATCTCCAATGTATGGCGCACTTTATTCATTTTATCAAATGATCATAATCACATCTATTCATTTTGCAGTCCTGCTACTAGCATTTTATTCAGACTAAACTCCCTTTAATTCGGGTGAGAAAGCTTTTTCCAAGTGGCTTTTGCAAATAATAATAATAACGCTGCAGACCCATTTTGCAGCATTAAGGTTAGGGTGACCACCCGTCCCGCGTAGCTCGTGCGCGCACAGCGTTTGAAGCCCAATTCACGCGTCCCACAAATTGAGACTGTGTCACGCATAATCAATGCTTGCTCAAAAAAAGTTGGTCGCTCATCTATGTCTGGAGTCACCAACCCGTCGATCGCGGTCGACAAGTCGATCTTGGAAGCATTTTAAGTCGATCGCGAAGATTTTTCTAAATCTGAGAAAAACAGGTGCGAGCCTCCGCTGACTGCGCGCGCACCTCCTGAAACAGACGAGACATTTATACTTGACGCAACTGTTTTAGACTGAAAATCAGACCATACAACTGATTTAGACGCGGGTGCCGGCGTGATGAGATGTACTAATATCCGTCTGCTCGGGCATGATTGTTTTAGGCATGTAATTGATTGATTATTGAGGTAATAGGGATTGCACGGTTCGCTTAAAAAAAAAAAAAAAAAAAAAAAAAAAACCTTTCTGTTGATGCATGCACATTCTGGCTTCCCAGACATTACAAAAAAAAAAAAAAAAAAAAAAAAAAAAAAAAACCTGGACAAATCATTCACTCTTGTTCAACGCGAATGCTGTATATGAGCAGTAATTTATTCTTAAAGTGAATAAATTGTAATGAAAAATAAATTAAATTAAATAGCTGAACTAAATCGTAAATGGAAGTGCATTTGTCGATTCTGTCATAAGCATACAGTACATCAGCAATTAAACATGTTTAGGGGAATAGGGCATTATTAATATACCATGTAAGGTGGTATGTGCCAGAAATGGGTAAACCACTATCAGTGAGTCTGCCCATGGGGTGGGGGCACCACCGCGCAAGGCAGTGTCCCACATTGTCCCTCAGAAACATACCCCTTGTCCCCCCTTGGGCTTATTAGCAGGTGGTCACCCTAATTAAGGTTATTAATTGATCGTTAATTTAAACAACGATCAATCATGCATCAAACCATGCTTGCAAACAAATGTCATTCACCATTCTGGGCAGCTCCAGGACAGCGGTCTCTCCGGGCACGCTGCTGTCTGTGAGCGGGGCGGAGTAACGTAGCCCTCATTCACGCTGCAGTGTTTGTAAGAGCTGCCAACATCTTCACCCCATTTACAGAGTGAAATTCTGACTACCTTTATCTCCCAGGACTGTTGTTGTATCTTCCAAAAGTTTTAGCTTGGGGTGCTTCACATGCAGCAGCAGCACTTTCCACCGCACCAATAACACGGGGCTGCCCGCCGAACATAAACCACTGATATATAAATCAGAAGTTAATAATGATACTGGATTTGAAGATTAAACTGACTTTATCAGCGGAGCACAGGATTCTGCTTTAGTTCTTCTGTGAGTACTATTATATGCACAAAATAAAAATAGATAATATAGTGTCTCTTCTTTAATTTTTTAGTAATGTGTGATAACTTGAGAAATATGTTGTCAGTACTATTAAAATAATATCAAGTTGAATGGTATTTAGGAGATTATAGTTTTTTCATTATTACTATATTGGGCCTCATTGAACTTTATAAAAAAAATGAATATTTATAAATTTTTTATTTATGCACATAAATAGATTAGAAATATCAGATGAGTTTGAATGAGTTTAAATTGATTAGAAATAGTTTGTAGAAGCAAAGCTTGATTGAGTATAATGGAATTTGGAGCTTGGCTAATCTGAACATCCTGTCAATTAAAGTCTATGGGATTTTTATTATTTTTAATATTTATTTTTATGAAAACCGTGAGTCCAATCAGATATAAAAGATATAGCACACCTCATCTGTTCAAAGACTTAAATTATTCATTTACGTGCATAAATAAAAAAAAAAGAATAAATGTTCATTTTTTAAATAAGCTTTCATAAAACCCAATATAGTAATTATGCAAAAACCATCATCTCCTAAATACCATTAAATTTGATCATATTTTAATAGTATTGCCAATATATTTATCAAGTTAACACACATTACTGAAAAAGTGAAGAAGGGACACTATAATAGTTATCTATTTTCATGTTGTGCATATAATAGTACTCACATAAGGACTCACGTAATTTACTTGAAAAGATACACGTCCATTGTGTAACTGCATCATCTATTCAAACCATTGTGCTTGGATCCCTTATGATCACCTTGATTTAAACTGCATTGTTGTCAGTTACCTTGAGTGTCGTTGCCCACACGCGACAGTGACAGGACTGTGAAATAGTCAGCTAGACAACTCTGTCATAGCTGTTATCATAGCCTAGGCTTTTTATTAGAAAAGAAAACAGCATGGGACCATGGAAAAAGACTGTTGCAGGTATATTTTGTTTTTGTTTTTGTTTTTGCAGCGGGGCAGCTCAAGAATGTTGGGCACACAAGTACTGTGGCCCTTTTGCCCCATGGCCAAGCCAACATCAAAGTTAGTTCACTAAATTTTAATTCTAGTTATTATTATTTTTCTGAGACTAAATTTCCAAACGTATCTCTTCCTAGGGCTTTAAAGCCACAAGCCCCAAACTCAGCAGACTCCTGCGGCATGGGGGGTGTTCTATGCTATATCTTTTCAGACTGATCATACTTTTTTTTATTAATTTTTTTAAATCTAAATTTCCGACTTCCATTGTGTGAGAAAAATTGTGCCCCTAGAGGAGAAAGTCCTGGGAGAGAAGGGAGGAGTCTGGCTTAGTTTCACTTTTAAATCAGTTAAAAATACAAATGAATAATAAAATTTCCCTCAAACTGACAAGCTAAACCAACATATCTGATTATTACAGGGTCAGGACTCATATTTTGGCTCAATAATTGGTTTCTGGGCAAAGAGCAGTCAGCAAGACAAAAGAAGAATCACCGCTTCTCAGCTAATGCATTCTCACCAGGGAGTTCACAACGAGTGAATTTATTCTTGTTTAAGACCTTTTAAAAATAAAACATTATGGCGATTGCACACAATCCACCCATTAGAACACACCAAGAGCTAAATTCAGATGTTTCTGAACTGTTAAAGTGATAAAATGATATATTCGCAGCAACCAACTGCCCCGCCAGCTCGTGATGTATTCTCCGAAGTCCACATAGAGAATTTACAGCCTTTTACATTAAAACACTGTGGTGAAACAATTAGAAGAATATATTATACACATGAAAATTAGTATTTATATTTTTATATGTGCTTGTGAGATTTTCTCTGTCAGGCTGAAGTTAAGAGTCACCAATAACTAGAGCACTTTCATCAGGTTTCTCAGTGGGTGCTGAGTGGGGAGAACCTGTTTAATGTTTTGTTCGGAACAGAAGAGCGGTGTTTTGACCCACGACTACGCTGCTTCACTGTCACACTGTTGCCCTGCTGCAGGAGCGCTGTTGCCGGAACCGAACAATGCACAGGTATCCCTGAGCTAGACGCATCCAAAGCCGTATCTAGAGCCCTAACATTCTTACTGTCCTCAATTAAAGTTTGGATGCGTATCTCTAATTCTGAAATCTTCTCTGTCAGCCTAAGTATTTCCCTGCATTTATCAGATGTGAATCCCTCATCAGTGACAGAGATAGATAAACTGTACATGTGGCAAGAGGTGCAAATAACAATAGCAGGAGAAGCCATTAATCACAGTGCTTGATGAAATATTCTTACCACAGTTGTTTGATGAACTTGTGAAAAACTGGAGCGAGAGAGAGGAGAGGAGAAAAGAAAACAGCAATAGATTTGAATGAAAACGCTAACGACAAGCTAACGAGTGCAGGTGTACTGCACTCACGGATATAAAATAAAAGTGAACGATCAAAATTAATCTGATGAGATTGATCGATAATATCAGAAATGTGGTGTGAATTAAGTTATATTTTATCACTTTAAAAAAGAGAGAGTGATGGTAAGATAAAGATTCTAGAGAGAGAGAAAAAAACAGCTACAAGGAGCTACGATCAACTACAGCAAGGCCAACAGGAAGCAGAGAAAACACTGTCCAACACCTGAATGGTGTTGTGCACTTTGTTTCCAACCCCACGTGATATTGAACTGTAAAGTGAAAATATTGTGTAATTTGTTTTGCATTCAGTTTTCAGTAAAAAATATTTCACAATATCAAAGTTGATATTTTATGAGGATGTATTTTTGGTGTTTTTGTTTATACAGGACAGTACAGAAAGTGCACAAGCTGGAAAGAGTGGAGGGGATGGCGTCAGAAAGGATCTAGAGCTGGGACACTTCCAAGGATCCTCCAAAGCACAACCACACTATATGCACGAGGCTATTGGTTCTAACATTTTAGGGTCCCCCTCGGTAGAAATCACATTCCGCATTCCCAGCGGTAAAAAAAGTACCCCACCTCTAACTCTGGGCCCTTGGAATCATCCTAACCTTCCTTCCCCTTACAGCGCCCTGGTGGCAGGTTCCATTCTCGAACTGTTCAACACATTTTCACTTCACAGAAGTACAAATCTCTTGTAAGGAGACACATTAGTAAAACATGTTTTTTTTACAGAAACTATAGTTCCTTTTCAGGAACTCGAGCTGCATCGAAACGCTTGGGGAACGTCCCTGACGAGACCGACTCTGAATATCGTGTGCAATCTGTCCATCGGAAGGGCGTGACGTCACGGGCAGGGTGACGTAGCGACCAGGAAGCTATAAAAGCACGTACCGTGCAGCTGGCTTCAGCTTCGATCTGTCAGCAAGCGCTCTGTGTGTGCATGTCAAAAGTCTGTCCCGTTGGTCCTATTTATTGTTGTCTGTCCCTAGCCATTAAAAGATCGCTAAAACAGCTCAATATGCCAAAAGTAAAAGCATAGACCAACATATTAAGGGCGATTCCAAGCCACGTTATAGATTGTGTGTTCCTCCCTGCCCTCACTACATTACGAGTGGGGATACACACAGTTTGTGCGTGGCTTGCCTGGGATCGAAGCACGCTGAGTCAGCTCTCGCCGACTGCCCGCATTGTGAACGATAGTGCCATTGCGGACGCTTCGATCCCGGAGGGCTCTCTTCGAGAAGTGAGCCTTCAGACAGACAACAATAAATAGGACCAACGGGACAGACTTTTGACATGCACACACAGAGCGCTTGCTGACAGATCGAAGCTGAAGCCAGCTGCACGGTACGTGCTTTTATAGCTTCCTGGTCGCTACGTCACCCTGCCCGTGACGTCACGCCCTTCCGATGGACAGATTGCACACGATATTCAGAGTCGGTCTCGTCAGGGACGTTCCCCAAGCGTTTCGATGCAGCTCGAGTTCCTGAAAAGGAACTATAGTTTCTGTAAAAAAACATGTTTTACTAATGTGTTATGCCTTATACAGCTCGAGCTTCGGTTCTTCCCCCCCGAGCATCGGCTTGACGCTCTGCCTTTCTTTCTCAGAGGAGATTGACACGGAGGGCGTTGGCGAGCTTGTAGTTGCACAAACATAAAGTTGCATAAGCACAGTATAAAACAAACAGTGTTATGCCTTATACAGGTAGTGTTAATGAGCAGATATTTAATCTCTGAGGGGATTAATATTGTTTGTGTGACTAAGCTGTTAGCGCGCTGTCGAGGCAACGCGTGGATTACATCATTTTCAGGTTTGATGTGAATTTTTCCATACCCGACCGCATGTCTGGTTATTTAAACTCCATTTAATAAGCAGGAGTTAGTTCTACCACTTCAATGTGTACTTATCGCAATCTAGACCGTGTCTACTTGTCTGATTGTTTGATTATTTTAAATTCTGAGGAATTTAATGACATTGAGAAGTCAATATAGCACTACAATGTGTGCTTTATCACAATCTAGACCGTGTTTACTTGTCTGATTGTTTGATTATTTTAAATTCTGAGGAATTTAATGACATTGAGAAGTCATTATATCACTACAATGTGTACTTTATCACAATCTAGACCGTGTTTACTTGTCTGATTGTTGAATTGCATTAGATTCTGAGGAATCTAATGACCGTTATCTAACTTCAAGGAGTTCAATATATAACTTCAATGTGAATTTTATCTCAATCCAGACCGTGTTAACTTGTCTGAATGTTTGATTGCATTAAATTCTGAGGAATATAATGACATTTTATTTTGACTCATGAAGTTAGATGTACTGGAGGGACTGCTGGGCAGGAGCACCCCCCTCCGCGTACAAACAGAGTGTTGCCGCCCGTGTTCCCCGCTTAAGGAAACGGGACCATAGGCTGAAGCAACGCTCTGGGCCAGTGACTTCCCAGCCTAATCCTAAAGAGCAGGCTGGGAGGTCAACGGCCAAAAAGTCATGACGTGTTTCGGTCACGACTAAAGGCGGCGGCCCCTACTGGGGTAGAGCGGTGTCCACCTCATTACACGGTGCACGTCTCACCTCAGTCCCCTCGGGAGGTGTGTCTGCCAACCCTGCCAGAGTTTCACGGTGCAGCGGCTTCCAGCGAGCACTGCTCTCAGTTATTTCCGCCCGTGAGCGTAGCGGAGCTGAGACGCTCGCCCCCTTCGGGGGCCTCTTACACCAGAGGTCAGTCTCGAGAGACTGATTCCCTTAGTACATCAGTTAGCAGTGTGTAATCTACTGCCAAATGTATCTCAATGGGTCCCGCCGACATTCAATGGGGTTACACCGACAGTAGTCGGCCCCCCAGCAGGCTCTGGTGATGGAACAAGAAGTGAATACCCTATTACGGAAGACGGCCATTGAGGTGGTCCCTCCTCTAGACAGGGAATCCGGGTTTTACAGAAGGTATTTCAAAGTTCCAAAGAATGATGGGGGGGTTGCGTCCGATCTTAGACTTATGTCATCTAAACCTCTCAGTTATGTCACTGAAGTTTAAAATGCTCACTGTCAAACAGGATGTAGCTCAAATCAGATCTGAGGACTGGTTTGTCGCAATAGAGCTCAAAGACGCATACTTCCAAATATCCATCCTTCCACAACACAGGAAGTCTCTAAGGTTCGCTTTCGGGGGCAAAGCCTACCAATATCGAGTACTTCCCTTCGGCCTTGCACTCTCACCCCGCACGTTCACGGCTCTGGTATCCCTCCGTATGCAGGGCATCCGCATTCTAAATTATATCGACGTTTGGTTGATTCTAGCTCAATCAGAGCAGATGGCAGTTCGACATCGAGGTGTCGTTCTCGCCCATATGGGGGAGCTGGGTTTGAGACTGAATGCCAAGAAGAGTGTACTTTCTCCAGTTCAGAGAACCACCTATCTAGGCGTAGTATGGGATTCGACCACGATGCAGGCACGTATGTCTCCTGCTCGGATCGAGTCGATCCTCACATCAGTCAAGAGAGTCAAAGAAGGCCAGTCACTCACTGTCAAGCAGTTTCAGAAACTGTTAGGGCTCATGGCAGCTGCGTCCAACGGGATACCTTTTTGGCCTGCTGCACATGAGGCCCCTACAGTGGTGGCTCAAGACCAAGGTGTTTTCCCCGAGGGGAAATCCTTTCCGAACTATTCAGGTCACGCGGTGATGCCTTCGTGCCTTAGACATATGGAAGAAACCTTGGGTCTTGAATCGCCGTGTAATGCTAGCGACAGACGCGTCCCTCACCGGTTAGGGTGCGCTCATGAGTGGCCACCCTGCCCGCGGTCTGTGGAGCGGTCGCCATCTGACATGGCATACCGGTTGTCTAAAGATGCTAGCTGTGCATCGAGCATTGAAATATTTCCTCCCAGACCTGAGAGGTCACCATGTGTTGGTGCGCACCGACAACACATTGGCGATCTCTTATATCAGTCACCAGAGAGATTGGCATTCATGCCCCTTGTACAAGCTGGCACACCAGATCCTTCTGTGGTCCCAGGACAAACTCCTCTCGTTCGGAGCAGTGTATATTCCTGGGAGATTGACTGTGGGAGCAGACATACTGTCGAGACAGGGGCTGAGACCCGGGGGCTTCACCCCAAGGTGGTGAAGTAGATATGGAGAGTTTTTGGACCTCTTTGCGACTCAAGAGATATCGCAATGTCCCCTCTGTTTCTCTCTAGTTCATCCAGCTCCTCTGGGACTGGACACTATGGTACAGACCCGGCCGAGGCTTCGTCTGTACGCTTTTCCCCCTATCGCTCTGCTCCCGGGAGTTCTAGCGAGAGTACGCCAGGACGGGGTCCGTCGTCTATTAGTAGCCCCGTTCTGGCTGGCCCAAGTATGGCTCACAGATCTGATCTCTCTCCTCGACGGCTCTCCATGGGTGATTCCGATCAGGACAGATCTGCTCTCTCAGGCGTAGGGCAAAATATTCACCCTCGCCCGGAGTTGTGGAAGTTGTCTGTGTAGTCCCTGAGGGGGCACAGCTCATAGCTTCCGGTCTCCCAAACGAGGTTGTTGAGACCCCCACACTCCAATCCAGAGCTCCCTCTACGAGGAAACTGTACGACCTGAGGTTGAAACCCTTCTCATGGTGCAGAGACCACCAGCTTGACCCTGTTAACTGCCCAGTTGGTACAGTTCTGGAGTTTCTACAAGCTAGGCTCTCTGCGGGGTTAACTCACTCCACCTTAAAGGTGTACGTGGCGGCCATAGCTGCTTACCATGTCCCTTTCAATGGTCAGTGGGTAGATACCCCCCAGTTACACGTTTCCTTCGGTGCACTGAGGCTGAGACCTCCAGTCCGGTCCCGTGTCCCCCCCTGGGACTTGGTTGTGGTGTTAGAGGCTCTTTGTAAAGCTCCATTTGAGCTGATTCATGAATATTACTGGCAGGCCCCCTCGGTGGCCCCTACCTACTTAGACTTGCCCCTGGTATGGCCAAAGCATTTTTATACCCTCGAGCGGGTTCCGTTCTAAAGTTCCCTCTGTTACGCCACAACCCATAGTACTGCAGGCCTTCTGTCCTCCTCCCTTTCGGGAGCCAGACCAGGAGAAGCTATGAGCCCTCTGGTCTTCCCCCTCCTTTGGGGGCCAAGGCTCACTCTACTCTGGGTATGGTGGCCTCTAAGGCCTTCTCAGCAGGTGTGTCCCTCTTGGACATCTGCAACGCTGCGGGGTGGTCCACGCATTCTACATTTGTCAGATTCTATGATCTTGATATGCGAGCCACTCCGGGCTCTTCTGTTCTCTCGCCTCAGCTGTGCTCTTTGGATCCACACTAGGCAGGGATTTGGTAGTCTGGCAGAGTGGGCACGTCGTTCCCCAAGCGTTTCGACGCAGTTCGAGTTCCTGAAAAGGAACGCCTCAAGGTTATGTATGTAACCCTAGTTCCTTGAAGGAACGAGACGCTGCGTCGCAGAGCCATACTCCCGGCACCCCTGCCGGCCCTTGCTTCCCTACTCGAAGCTGAAGCCAGCTGCTCGGTACATGCTTTTATAGCTTCCTGGTCACTACGTCACCCTGCCCGTGACGTCACGCCCTTCCGATGGACAGATTGCACACGATATTCAGAGTCAGTCTCATCAGGGACGTTTCCCAAGTGTTTCGACGCAGCGTCTCGTTCCTTCAAGGAACTAGGGTTACATACGTAACCTTGAGGCATTTTCCACCAAAATAAATATCAACTGGTTTCAGGCATAAAAGTACAAGGGTTTTTTCTTGCAAGTTCAGCACAAAATATGTATGTTATTTTACAAAATCCTTTAAATATTATGCATTTGGAATGTTCTTCTACAGGTTTTTAACAATACATCTATGCACAAACACTGGAAACTAAAGTTTGGGATTATTTTCATCTGTTTTATACAGTACTGCTGTTTTACAATTTTGAGCATGTCGTAGTTTATTGAAGTTGATTGTAAAGCCATTACTGCCAGTCATTTGATTTTTAACTTTTACAATGTACAGTGTTGATCTAAATGCAAACTAGTCTCAAATTGAACATAGTTGTGTATTCACCCATGTTGAAAGGTACAATGGTGAAACAACATTGCGTTATCAACGTTGATTTACTTTGCAAAATCAACACCTAATTCAACGTTTATCCAGCGTCTACAGAATGACCATAATTCACCCAAGACGGTGAAACAATGTCGCGATTTCAACGGAGAATCAACGTCACAATATCAACCTTGATCCAATTTGCAAAATTGAAAGGTCCTTTCAACGTTGATTCAACCATGACATTGTTTCAACGTTTAAATGCCGGCTGGGTTAGGAAATGTTTACTTAACGAAATCATGGCATGGTGGCTTCACTTGTTATGATGTCTTGAGCAATTCAGTTTTATATTAGTAGTTATAGCCATTGTGACGTGAACGTCATCTCAGATAGATCTATAACTAAGGGAGAATGTGTTGACATTGACGCGTATTGTCTACACTGGACGTAGTTGTGTTTGATCATGATGCAACAGTTGTAAATAAATCAAGCTCACGTCCTCTTGCTCAAAAATGTTTAAAGTGGCAAGGCTTTAAGTCGGCATGAAATGGAAGTAGAGATTGTCCTTTTTTCCTTGTGGTGACATACATCCGAGTGAAACGGATTCTGAAACGGGAAAAAAAAAAAGTAGGACGGGGCTTGATTTCATCCTTCGGTAATTGATTGGATCGTTGGAAGATGGGCGTTGCTAACAAAATAGATGCATTTTTGAATGCCTTGCACACAGACGTGAATTTCCCAATATTCTTCCTTCCTCAAAGTGCAAGAATTCAAGCCAGCGGGCCTGCAGACTGGGTTGTTCGGGAATAGGGAAAAGGACTTGAGGAGGAGCGCAACCAAAAATTTACCTGACCACCATAATGCCAATTGCTAATTGCTGCAATCTTCTCAAGATGAAGAGGCAGGGAGTGTGACGACTGGATGAAGGAGGAGCTGGAAACAAGTGCGAGTTTAAACAGTTTAATAATCAAGAAACAAACAAACAAGAGTACTACATGATGCTGGGAAGACGACAATACAAGATGACGATGAGACGGTGAGTAATCCGGATGGTGACGGTGAGAAGGCAGCAGGAGAGGATGGCACAGGAACTGCGGGGAATCGAGCCGAAGGTAAGTCGTGATGCTTTGTGGAAGTGCGGAGAGTGTATGAGGTTCCGGGGAAAGACACGGACATCCAACGCAAACAACACAGAAGCAAGAGACATAGATTAGACAAGAAACAACGTTCTCACAAACAAGACGTGAGACAAGCCAATATATAGGTAGTGTGTAATGAGTGACAGCTGCTGCTGATGACAATTAACAGAGACGCCCAAAAACGAATCAGTGCAGACGCGAAACACACAGACTTCACCACAAAGTGCAAAACCCAAAGATCACGGTTTACCAACCGTGACAGTACCCCCCCTCCCCCTCTAAGAACTCCCTTTGGAGGTCCCAGAAGGGCCTACCTGCTGATTGTAATCATCAATAAGGGAGTGATCCAATATGTCCCTAGCAGATACCCCCAACTCCTCTCCTCCGGACCATAACCTTCCCAGTCCACTAGGTACTGGAATTCTCGTCCCCTCCGTCTCGAGTCCAGAATATGATTAACCGAATAAGTCGGTTCCCCATCTACGAGATGTGGCGGTGGGGGAACCGGAGTAGGTGGATTAATATGTGCATAAAACACGGGTTTAATTTTGGACACATGAGAGGCGGGGTGTATCCTCCTGTACGCTGGAGGTAGTTTGAGGCGGACTGTCACCGGCCTAATGATCTTGGTGATAGTAAACTGGCCAATGAATTTGGGAGCTAATTTATTAGATACGAAACACAGAGGAATGATACTGGTAGAAAGCCACACCTTTTGAACCACGACGTAAATGGGAGGCTTTGACCGGTGGCGATCGGCCTTGGCCTTCGTGCGCTCCCTCATCCGGAGCAGAGTCTCGCGGGCTCTGGTCCAGGTGCGGTGGCACCTCTGGACAAACGCGTGAGGGGAGGGGACCACGACTTGAGATTTCAGACTGGGAAAGACTGGTGGCTGTTAACCTAAACTGACCTAAAAACGGAGAAAGGCCCGTAGCTGACACTGGTAACGAATTGTCAGCGTACTCCACCATAGAGAGTTGTTGACTCCAGGAAGAAGGATTCTTGGAGACCAAATTTCGCAACGTCCTCTCTAAATCTTGGTTGGCTCGCTCAGATTGTCCGTTACTTTGGGGATGATAACCCGAAGACAAGCTAACTGACGCTCCTAGCAATTTACAAAACTCTTTCCAAAATTTGGATATAAATTGAGATCCCCTGTCAGAAACCACGTCTACCAGGAGACCATGAAGCCGAAAGACGTGATCTAGGACAGTGACCGCTGTCTCCACAGGAACTGCGGGGAATCGAGCTGAAGGTAAGTTGTGATGCTTTGTGGAAGTGCAGAGAGTGGATGAGTATCCGGTGAAAGACACGGACATCCAACGCAAATAACACAGAAGCAAGAGACATAGATTAGACAAGAAACAACATTCTCACAAACACAAGACATGAGACAAGCCAATATATAGGGAGTGTGTAATGAGTGACAGCTGCTGCTGATGACAATTAACGGAGACGCCCACAAACTTATCAGTGCAGACGCGAAACACACAGACTTCACCACAAAGTGCAAAACCCAGAGATCATGGTTTACCAACCGTGAAAGGGAGACAGACACAAATAGCCATGCCCTCGCGCCATCGCATGTGACCAGAAGAGAAGATGAGTCGTTTTGAGGGGGAGGGGAGGTTTACATTTTTCATTAAAAATTATGAGGGCACAAGAATTAAAAAAAAAAATAATGAAGTACACGGATAAGTTATTTATAATAAAGAGTACAGTATTCCATTAAAAGATAAGACTTGTCAATTTAGATTTTATGCCGACTTTAAATGAGTAAAGTTTAAACGCAGATATCAGCATGTGCTGTCCAGGTCTTTACCGCATGGTCAAAACTTATGCTGCTTGGGAAAAAAAACATAGGCTTTATGTTGAATTCTATTAATACATTCTGAAATAATGTAGGCTAAATAAAGCAAAATGTTAAGAAAATTCTAAACATTATAAAAACATGGTATGGTTGAGGCGCTGACGCAATCACTGCCTTCTTTTTTTTTTTAATCTTTTGTGGAAACTGTTACTCCGTAGTTTATGGTCATACAGACAGCAGGGGTGCCAACTGTCCATTTGCTGAGGGGTATGCAAGATCAGTGTTGGTGCCCCCCTGTATTCTAGCAGCCCCAAATGCTAACTTCCATAGAAAACTTTCTGCAAGTCAGTGACCAAAAGCCCTGCTTGTACATGGCAGGATACAAACACATAAGGAGTGAAAAAAAGTTAAAAGGATTTTAACCCCTTCCCCCATTTTCAATACCACAGGGGAAAAAAAGCATATATTTATTTATTTATATACGCATATATTTATAGTACATAGTTTACACACACATATATATATATCAAGTGTTGTCCGGTGTCGCACTCTGCTGTGATGGGTCCCGCGATCGTGCAGGTCTCTAATAGGATTGTGCTTGTTATAATGTTATGATCAATGCTCTGGACTCTGAGCATAACTTGTTTTTCTATAAAAAATTATAAAATATTTTCTATAAAAAGATAATGTCCTGGAAGTGACAAATAGCTTGTTTTATATTTAATTGCATTAACGTTATAAGTTGAGATTTAGGCTACAATTAATATTTTAACTGCTACTATGTTAAAGGAACACTTTAAAAAGCACTTTATTTGTTTAAAGTGTTTGCAAACCAAATGTTATTACACTTTTGTTCATATAGCAGAAGGCCTACTTTTAAATGAAAAAGTGCATAATACACTACTTTTGAATGCATTATTAGTTTTGTGCATAACAATGCTAATATATATACACTCACCGGCCACTTTATTAAGTACACCTGTTCAATTGCTTGGTAACACAAATTGCTAATCAGCCAATCACATGGCAGCAACTCAATGCATTTAGACATCTAGATGTGGTGAAGACAACTTGCTCAAGTTCAAACCGAGCATCAGAATGGGGAAGAAAGGGGATTTAAGTGCCTTTGAACGTGGAATGGTTGTTGGTGCCAGACAGGCTGCTGAGTTAAAAACTGCTGATCTACTGGGATTTTCACACACAACCATCTCTAGGGATACAGAGAATGGTCCAAAAAAGAGAAAATATCCAGTTGACAGAAGTTGTGTGGAAGAAATGCCTTGTTGATGTTAGAGGTGAGAGGAATGGGCAGACTGGTTAGAGATGATAGAAAGGCGACAGTAACTCAAATAACCACTCATTACAACTAAGGTATGCAGAATACCATCTCTTAATGCACAACACATCGAACCCTGAAGCAGATAGGCTAAAGCAGCAGAAGACCACACTGGGTGCCGCTCCTGTCAGCTAAGAACAGGAAACGGAGGCTACAATTCACACAGGCTCACCAAAATGGGAAAATAGAAAATTGGAAAAATGTTGACTGGTCTGATGAATCTTGATTTCTGCTGCGACATTCAGATGGTAGGTCAGAATTTGGCGTAAAGAACATGAAAGCATGGATCCATCCTACCTTGTCTCAATGGTTCAGACTGGTGGTGATGGTGTAATGGTGTGGGGGATATTTTCTTGTCACACTTTGTGTCCCTTAGTACCAAAATGAGCATCGTTTCAAAGCCACAGCTTACCTGAATATTGTTGCTGACCATGTCATTCCCTTTATGACTACAATGTTCCCATCTTCTGATGGTTACTTCCAGCAGGATAATGCACCATGTCACAAAGCTCAAATCATCTCAGACTGGTTTCTTGAACATGACAATAAGTGTGAGCACACCCTAACCCCTCATTTACACTGAACACGTGTGTGGCGCATTACGGCTGCGACAAGGTTTTATTTCATCCTCCATGCGGTGCCAACTCACACCGGGAGCATATCAGAAGCGGAGCGACTGGATGCGTGAGACCACGTGATTGGCCTGTCTGACGTGTTTTTCTGATTTTGGGATTTCAAGTACCAAGGATATATTGCCAATATACATGCAATACGTTTGGGAGTCTGCACAGTGTGTTTATTTTGAAATTGACAGGGATTTTTGACTTTTGTTTTGTATTTGCGGTGCGACTTGGACGCACGTCCGTCAAAAATAGACTAGGCGCCTATATTTAGCGAAGCGGAGCGGAGAGCCGCTTCTGTGATGCTTCTGAAACGCGCCGCGTCGCGGCCAGTGTAAACACAAGCATTGACAATATATCCTTGGTAGGAGACAAGAAATGGACGACGAGAGATTCATTCTGGAATCAGAAAAACACGTCGGACAGGCAAATCACGTGGTCTCACGCATCCAGTCGCTCCGCTTCTGATATGCTCCTGGTGTGAGTTGGCACCGCGTGGAGGACGGAATAAAACCTTGTCGCAGCCGTAATGCCCCGCTCATGTGTTTAGTGTAACCCCTCATTTACACTGAACACCTGTGCAGCGCATTACGGCTGCGACAAGGTTTTACTAGTGATTCAATACTTTTATGTTTGTGTGTTGTACAATGTTGTACAATAAATTTGTAGCAGGAATATAACAGACAGTAAATTGTTTTTGCAATCTTGTCTTACATTAGGCTAATAAAAAACTTTTTGTATATATATAAAAAAAAAAAAACAGGAATATAACAGCTTGAAAATAAACTGTTTTTGCAGTATCATCTTATATTAATGGCTGTTAAAGAGTTTGTTCAGCCACCATCATGGTACAGGCCCCAGATTCACTTCTGCCAAAACACGTGACAACACAAACACATCTTCACAGTTCATCACTTTTGTTGCTACTTTAAACGCGTCTTCACTCAGAAGTAACCGATTCTTTCTATTAACATGCAATACATTTATTTTAATATTTCTGTTTTGTAACCAAGAGAAGTGTCATCGCTGAAGGAATGGCAAACGTTACTCAGACACCTGTAAACACAGAGCAGTGTTTTGAGTCCAAGACATTGGACATCATCTTTATTATACTTCTGACTGAACTAGCAAGGAGCTTAAGAACCAATGAGAAAGTTAAGTTCAAGTAAAATGTCTGCATTGTCCATTTCAGCATGTTGTTTTCAGGTTTCACTGTTATTTTTCTGCATAGCAATGACTGGTGAAAAGTGTTTATTAATTTACTTCAATGTATCTTTAACGTACTTGGTTACTAATGTAACCACGGTTCCCTGAAATATGGGAACGAGTACTGCGTATTAGACGCTATGGGAAAAACTATTTTTTTCTCCTGAACTGAAACCTTATTCAATCACGCAGTGAATCTGCACGGCCATTGGTGCAGTTTTATTAAAACAAACCAATGGCTCGCCAGTTGTGCTGCACGAACCTATGGCATTGAAGCCCGCCAAAATGGGCGGGAGATCTGGCTATATATTGGCCGCTTCGCCACAGGAATTCAGGTTACTTTGACTGAAGCGACGACTGAGTCGTGCAGCTTTTTAGCATGGCAAGGAACACAGTACTCATTCCCGTATTTCAGGGAACCGAGGTTACGTTAGTAGCCGAGTATGTTCCCTTCCAATACTTCACTCGTACTGCATCAATGACGCTATTGTCACGGTTCATGAATTCACTCTCTCTCTCTCGTCTATCGTGTTGTTATGTGTGTGTCTATTGGCGTGGTCACTGATCAGCGATGATCAGCAGCGCCAGCTGGTTTCAATTGTTTGTGTCCTATATAAGTTCAGTAACTGTTGTTTCATTTTGTCAGATCATTGTTTCTCCCTGGTGTGCTCCCGTACCTGTTTCCTGTGTCCTAGTTCCTGCCTGAGTCTTCCCGTGTCGTCGTCGTTCTTGGATCTTCACCTTTCACTGGATTACCAATCACCTTCACGAGGATTGCACATTCACCGGGATTCGAGGGATCATCACCGAAGCAAGCACCATCATCGTTGCCCACCGAGGTCCCTGTGTCACCGTGCCATCAGCCTTGTGTCCGCCCCTGTGTTACCCTGTGAACTGACTGTGATTTTCTGACTTTTTGAGCTTGGTCAATAAACACTCCTTGCTATTACATCCTCTCTCTGTGTTACATAACAGAACGATCCGACCCACATCATGGATGTAGCAGGCGCTTCCACGTGGAATGAGTTTGCAGCCCGAAGTATCACTAGAATGGACACTCAGGAAGAGAACATCTCGATCACAGGGAGGGTGGTCCAAGCGCTTGTGACGCAGGTGACCGAGCTCACCCAGCAGATTCAACAGCTACGAGTCTCCACTGCGCCACCCACACCGCTGCGTCCACCCTCCCCTCCAGAGCCACAGCCGCGAGAACCGAGACTGCCTACACCAGAGGGTTATTCAGGTGAACCAGAATTTTGCAGAGCATTTCTTACTCGATGTTCTATGCACTTTGCTCTACAGCCTCAGACGTTCAACCAAGAGCGATCCAAGGTGGCGTTCGTGCTAACGCTATTATCCGGGAGGGTGGCTCCCTGGGGAACGGCGGTGTGGGAGAACCAAGACCCATGCTGCGCCTCGTTCCAGGCACTCTCCGAGGAGATGAGGAAGGTTTTCGATCGGGCGGCGGCGGGTAGGGAGGCGGCCAGACTACTCGCCGATCTCCGCCAAGGTCACGGTTCGGTGTCGGAATATTCCATCCAGTCCCGCACCCTGGCTGTAGAGTGCCGATGGAACGAGGAGGCGCAGTGGGGCAGATCCCTGCACCGTATCCAGAGGGAGATCGACATGCTGGACCTTCCCACTAGTCTCAATGGACTTATTGAATTAGCACTTCGAGTGGATGGGTGGGCCACTTCGTTCACTCATGCCCGTTTAAAGGACCAAGCCCGGTAGTAACAATGAGGCTACTATCGGGTGGGATCTCCACCGGGAAGACCTCATCCTCACCATCATCAGCTACTCTCCTTCTGGTAAGACTAAGGTGGGCAACCAACACTCATGACACCCGGGCTTTATTGGATTCAGGGGCGGAAGGTAATTTTATTGATGTTGAACTGGCTCACCACCTCCACGTTCCTATCACCCCCCTGACACACCAGATTTCTGTCAGTGCTCTTAATGGACAACAACTTCCTAACATTGCACATACTACAGAACCCATCACCCTCATCACGTCTGGCAACCACACTGAGACAATTAGTTTAGTGTCTGCGTGTTCGTCTGTATCTGTGTCTGTGTTCCAGGAGGAGGTGGTGAATTTGTCTAACGTGCCCAGGGAGTACCAGGACCTGAGAGAAGTGTTCAGTAAGTCTCGTGCTGCTTCTCTTCCTCCTCATCGTCCCTATGACTGTGCCATAGATTTAGTTCCAGGTGAGTCTCCGCCTAAGGGCAAGTTATATTCACTTTCTGTTCCAGAGATGGAGGCTATGGAGAAATATATTTCTGATTCTCTAGCATCCAAATTCATTAGACCTTCCTCATCTCCAGCGGGGGCAGGGTTCTTTTTTGTGGGGAAGAAGGATGGGTCTCTGCGACCGTGCATTGATTATCGAGGGTTGAACAACATCACGGTAAAGAATACTCATCCGTTACCGTTGATGACTTCAGCTTTCGAACGGTTGCAGGGAGCATCCATCTTCACAAAATTGGATTTACGTAACGCTTATCATTTGGTCCGCATAAGGAAGGGAGATGAATGGAAGACCGCATTTAATACCCCCAGAGGGCACTTTGAATACTTGGTTATGCCCTTCGGGCTATCCAACTCGCCCGCGGTCTTCCAAGCACTCGTCAATGACGTGCTGAGAGATATGGTTGATCAATTCATATATGTTTACCTGGATGGCATATTGATCTTTTCCTCTTCTATCCAGGAACACGTTCAGCACATCAGAAGAGTGCTTCAGAGGTTGCTAGAGAATGGGCTTTTTGTCAAGGCGGAGAAATGCGTTTTTCATGCACAGTCTGTCCCCTTTTTAGGGTACATCGTCTCGTCTGAGGGAGTGCGTATGGATCCTGACAAGGTTAAGGCTGTGATAGATTGGCCAAGTCCAGATTCCCATAAGGCCCTACAGAGGTTTCTGGGATTCGCCAATTTTTACCGACGTTTTATTCATAACTTCAGCCAACTAGTCGCTCCTCTGACCGCCTTTACCTCCCCCAGAACGACGTCCAGGTGGTCCGATACAGCGGAACTTAAGAGTCGCTTCGTTTCGGCTCCCATCCACGTTGCCCCTGATCCATCACGTCAGTTTGTGGTGGAGGTCGATGCGTCAGAGGTGGGGGTAGGAGCAGTTCTTTCCCAACATTCTTCCACAGATGATAAGATTCACCCTTGCGTGTTTTTTCTCATCGGCAAGACTGTCGTTTTGACGGTCGGGGACCGGTTCTCAAAGGTGGCTCATTTTATCGCCTTGCCCAAATTACCGTCAGCCAAGGAGACAGCGGTTGCTGTCATAGATCACGTCTTTCATTTACATGGCCTCCCGATGGACGTGGTCTCTGACAGGGGTCTCCAATTTGTGTCCAAATTTTGGCAAGAGTTTTGTAGATTATTAGGGGCGACGGTTAGCCTCTCTTCGGGGTTTCATCCCCAAAGCAATGGTCAATCAGAGAGGGCCAACCAAGATCTGGAGAGAGTATTGCGATGTTTGGTTTCCAAGAATCCTTCCTCTTGGAGCCAACAACTGCGATGATCAGCAGCGCCAGCTGGTTTCAATTGTTTGTGTCCTATATAAGTTCAGTAACTGGTGTTTCATGTTGTCGGTGTGCGTCCGTACCTGTTTCCTGTGTCCTAGTTCCTGCCTGAGTCTTCCTGTGTCGTCGTCGTTCTTGGATCTTCACCTTTCACTGGATTACCATTCACCTTCACAAGGATTGCACACTCACCGGGATTCGAGGGATCATCACCAAAGCAAGCACCATCATCGTTACCCACCGAGGTCCCTGTGGCACCGTGCCATCAGCCTTGTGTCCGCCCCTGTGTTAACCTGTGAACTGACTGTGATTTTCTGACTTTTTGAGCTTGGTCAATAAACACGCCTTGCGATTACATCCTGTCTCTGTGTTACGTAACAGCTATGGGAACCCAGTTCAATCACGCCATGCTAAGAAGGGGATACGACCAACGCAATCATACTTGATCTGTGATACCAAGATATGTCAATAGCAACTAGGAGCAGAATAAGCCCAATGAGGTTACGTCTGGCCTAGCTTGATCATCCCATGTTCGACTCAGTACCGAGGGGACCGAGCGCATATGAGTTTGAGTCTTTGGCATAGAATGGCCAAGAGCATGCGAATGAGAAACAAAAAGGTGACCTTTACACAGAAAGTACCCTAGCATGAAGTGCCGGGACGTCTAGATTATAAAATCTAGCAATTGTGGACGGCGAGTTCCAACCAGCTGCCGCACAAATTTCTGTGATAGTCACACCACTAGACCATACCCAGGACGAAGACACTGCTCTCGTCAAATGGGCTCTTACTCCAATTGGGCTTTGCATCCACAATCCACTGAGAAAGCCTTTGCTTTGAGACCAGTAGCCCTCTGGCACGTTTTCCAAAGCATATAAAGAGTTGCTCTGATCGCCTTGTCTGCACAGAACGCTCTATGTAGACTTCTTAGAGCCCTCACTGGGAAAAGCAGATTCAGCTCTCGATCATCCTCTGTGTTTTGTAACGCAGAGACAGTAAGCACTTGTGCTCTGAAAGGTGTGGAGTGCACCTTTTTGTACATATCCATGCCTTGGTTTCAGGATGATCTTTGAGTCGTTAGACCCGAATTCTAGGCAATTAGGGCTTATCGAGAGTGCTTGCAAATCACCCACCCGCTTAACAGACGATAGTACCAACAGCAGAGTGGTCTTTAGCGACAGGGCCTTAAGGTCTATGGACTGTAGTGGTTCAAAGGGGGCCCTCTTTAGGGCTCTCAGTACCGTGGGCAGGTCCCATGAAGGGACAGTGGGGAGGGCAAGGCGGATTAAGCCTTCTGGCACCTCTCATAAATCGGACGACTAAGTCATTCCTGCCCACCGACTGGCCTGCTATAGGGTCGTTTTAAACGTGCGGAGCGCCAAAGAGAGCCCAAAAGGGAAGAACCCTGTACGCCCTCGAACGCAAATCTCAAGAATGGCCTGTGATGGGGGCTATCTCGATGTGAAAGTAAGCGTCTTTCAGATCCAGCGAAAAGAACCAATCCCCTGAGCTTATTTGTGAGAGGATTTCTTTCAGTGTGATCCCACTGAAGTGCCATCTAATGAGGGCATGGTTCAGATGTCTTAGATCGAGAATGGGGCGCAGCCCACCATCCTTCTTGGGAACTAGAACGTAACAGCTGTAAAACCCTGAGTCGCAGTGTGCTGGGGGAACGACTTCTATAGCTCCCTTCATCAGCAGATTTTCTACTATGGCATGCAGAACGTGAGCGTTCTTGTTGTGCACCAAACTGGTGACCACCCAACAAAAGCGTGGGGGTCGTTGTGTGAACTGAAGGGAATAGCTGTGTTTTATTATTGCCATGATCAAATAAAGAAGTGAAGTCTGCACAGTGAGAACTACTGCTCCAGAGGAATTTAATTAAGCTTAAGCATCCTATTTGGATGTTTAGGATGTGCACACCATTTTTGTGTTATTGAGTTATTATTGCCATGACCCAATCTGACACCCCGGGAATGGCTTGCCATTGTGAGGCCCGGATGGACAGAGGTTGGATTGACTCGAGTGTTTGTCTGCTGTGGGGGGACATAGCACTTGTGAGTGGTATGAGAAGAAAACTGCTCTTTTTGTGAAGGACTGTGTTTTTTATTTTGTGCGCTATAAAAGTGCTTTGCTGTGTGGGCGCTACAAAGGGGCCATCGATTGCAGCAAAAACAGCTTTGTCGACACCTGGAGATGGACAGCAAAACATATGGGGCAGTTTGGGGGGTGGTCCGGAGCCCCCTCCTCTTTCTTGCATGTGGCAAAATCAGCTAGAGGCTGTAGCTATCGAATATTTTATTAATCGAGTATTCTACCAAAAATGTCATCGATTAATTGAGTAATCGGATAAAATGTGTTTTTGCTTAAAGTGCAATATTAATCACGACGTCACAGAGGGACCGGATGTTCAACATGAACGTTAATACGCACACATACGCACAAACACACACAGAGACTGTTTGGTCATACAAGAGTTTATTGTAATTATTGATCAGAGAGTGTATGAAATACCTGTAAACTATGTGTATTGTTCCCGTGTAGCGTTTTTCCCTTGATTTTTAGAGTCCTGGTAAGAAACAATGGCAGGAATTATTAGTTCCGCTTAGGGTGACAATCTACCATGTATTAATTGAGCGTGGGGGTTTCAGGGGCAACGTGGCCAAGTTGCTGCTGTTATTTCCTGTATAATGTGAACAAATTAATAACATCAAAGTAGATTTATTAAGTAGAATATCATGCCAATATGTTTCTTTCAGACTGTATATTTAAGGGAACATGTGTAAAGCCTTTTCTGTGCGTTTGTCCCTCCACATGTGGTAATGGTGCTGGCCACCAGTATAAATGTGAACGTCTTTGTAATGGAAGGTAGTCTGTGTTTGTTTCTGCAGTGGAGAGTGTGGCCTGAGGGTTGCAGGTATTTTATTCACTCTCTGATCAATAATTACAATAAACTCTTGTATCACCTGGGTGTGGGTTTGTGCGTATTAACGTCCATGTTGAACATGCGGCCCCTCCGAGACCGTCACAAGTCTCTTAAAATAAACAACTAAGTTTCCTTTTTTAGAAAAAAAAATATTTTTATTTTTTAAATGCATAGAATGCAATGCATACATCATAAATGAAAATTTAATTATTACCCATTGTTTCTCTGTCTGTACTTGTACTGTGAACAATGACAAGAAAGTTGACAGATGAATTAAGTGCATTTAAGTGCCATTCAGTTAGGGTTTTAAATAAAGCATTTTCTGAGATGCACATTAAATATTAAACACATAAAACATTAATTTAATTTATCTTTTAAGTATTGAAAATTAACTTCTGCTCCACGCTTCTGCTCCATTCATTAACAGAGACACACTGAACATGCAGGATTCATATTTAAATAGACTGTTCCTGTTTAATATTTACAGATATTAGTCCATATCGTAGTTTGATGTAAATGCAATGACCTATTTTTTATTAATTCATTCAAAATTTGGCAAATTCCATGCCATTGCGCATTTAACTGTAAATTCAGTTTTTATGACTGGATTCCACGATTCCCTCCGCTTTTTCTGCATCGCGGAAATCATAGGCCCCCAGTTGTGGTATGCCAGCTCTATATTGCAATGGACACACGCCACAACGTTCTCTTTACATTTGCCCGCGCCCTCAAATCAAAACACTGCTGACCTCTTGCAGTTTGTGATTTCAGCCGCAGCGCTTGTGTCTCTTTCCACTTTGTGGGTGACGTAAACGCGTTGCGTCACATTAAAAGAATCATTGCGAACGAAACTGACGTGAGATCTAAAATAAATTAAAAGAGGCTTCGAGGCAGAGGAATTTGCCTCGATCATTTTTTGTAATCGAGTTACTCGAATTACTCGAGTTACTCGAGGAATCGTTTCAGCCCTATCGGCGTCCATCCTGAGTTTCGTGCAGCTGGGTTCAGATAACGTCGAGGGGGCAGGGTGCAGTGAGCCCGACAGCTCCTCAGCATCTGAAGCAGCTAGAGACTGGGCGGAGAAAACGAGGCACGTGGGGGCTGAGCTGGCGTGATGCTGCTGTTATCCTGTTGCTTTAATCCTTTGCCCCACCTTTTCTTCCTTGTCGGCTTGCGGGAGGAAGAAAAACGGGAGGGCGTGAGGAGCGACATCGCTCTCTGAAAAGAAAGTGATTCGCGAGCGCAGAGAGGCGATATTCATGTTCTCCAATGAGAACAGGAATTCCTGTGAGTGCTGCGTCAGCGTAGGGTTTACCAAAGCACGCGACATACTCGCTGTGCCAATCATCAGCGTGCAGAGGGGCTCTGCACAAGAAATTTGCTCTTTCAATCTCTCTCTCTCACCGGATGGCTCCAGGGAAACGATTTGTCTGCAGCAGTGACCGGCAGTCACTTTCCAGTGTGAGCCGTGTCAACGGCGAGCAGTTCAGCGGAGATCAGCGGAGATCAGCGAAGCGATGTGACGTCATCGCTGAAGGAGAAGAAATCTGAATTCCTGTGGCGAAGTGGCCAATATACATATAGCCAGATCCAACGTCCATTTTGGCGGGCTATGCAGCCATAGGTTCGTGCAGCACCACTGCACCAGGAGAAAAAAAATTAGTTTTTCCCATAGTGTCTTCGATGCAGTACGAGTGAAGTATTGAAAGGGAACCAGAATTATGTCATTTACGTTTTACCAAACCTCTTGACTTTTGTTTTTCTGCAGAACTTAACAGAAGATAATTTGAAGAATGCTTGTAATCAAACCCAACAAGTTTGTCAGGTATGGACAGTATGAAGGGGACTAAATGATTTTAATTATTTTGGGTGAAATCTCTTTAATTAGCATGCTACTCACTAAATATTAGTCATGCTGGGCACAACCACTGATTGTGCTGTCATTGCAGTTAGTGCTGTAAATAGTCTGTCAAACAACAGGTACATTGTTACAACATATATTTAATGTAGTTCACACTGATGCATTACGTTAGACCTTTACTAATAGATACTTGCATATTATTTGCTCTTTACAGTTTCAGAAATGAAAGCTCCCAAACAAAGATGTCACCGGTTTAAGATGTGGAAAGACATATTACACTACAGCAACCATAAATCCTCAGTAAATTTTTTCATGTTTGAAAATAAAATTTGTTCTCTGATTGACTAATTTGCTGCTAGACAACTCATATGAATGTCTACATGTATAATTCAGAATGTTTAGCATCCGTGGTATGACTTAATAATTGCTGTGAGACGCTTCCGAAGTGAAAGAGTCTACAGTGAGATACAGTGGGATGCAGCCTCCAGCTATTATATATAAGCATTTTTAATTATTTTTTACACCAAATGTAACACTTTAGAAAGTTAATAAAGTAGGAATTTGTGGTTTAGGGTCAGCGATATCTTTATCTAATTTCCAAAATATTTGAAATCATTTTGGTTTATTTCATTTATTTATAGGTTTTCATTTATTTTAATAGCAACATCTGGCAACATTTCTATCACCGGCATTAGTCTGGGAGTATTCAAAAAAGGCAGCATTATTTACACTGTGCAAATAGCAGCATTTTTTAGTGATATGCTATTTACACTAAGTGCAAATATAGATTCTATTTATACTATGTTAAAATAGCAGGATTTTATACTACTTACTGTAAATAGCGGCAATTATCTGCACCTCAGTATTGTAGTACATTATAAAACAGTATGCAATAGTAACTTATTGGGCACTATTTTAACGATCTAAACGCAAAGTGTAAAGCGAATGGAGCAGGTGCACTCAAGGCATGTCCAAATGTACTTTTTCTATTTTAACGATGGAAAAACGGTTGGCACGCCCAGGCGCATGGTCTAAGTGGGTTGTCCCTATTCTCTTAATGACAATCCGGGCCCACTTATCGTTTTAATCATACACTAGATTTAATTACATTGCATGGAATCGATCTTACTGCTATACATTGTGCATGCTGTGTATGACTGATATTAACTATATGGCTCAGCCTTACTATCTGGGCAGAACTATTGTTCCAGCCATCAAAGACAGATTCGCAAATAAACTGCCTGATTTATCTCAACTGTTATTTGTACCCAAAAGTACATGTGAACTAGACAAAATGACTGGCAACATGGGTATGGGGCGCCATTTGTAAAGCGGCTCACACTGAAAATAACAGCAACATTTTGTCACATTTCCCAGCCGGCACATGACCAACCTTCAACGTTGAAATAAGGTCAGCTGTTTTAACTTTCAAACAACATTGAAAGTGTTAATGCTAAATGGTTGAAAAGGTTAATAAACTTTTAAATTATTTCTATTAAATTATTTAAGATTATTATTTGCGTGATAGGATGTCGTAACGTGGCTCAAGCCCTTTCAGCATTCGTTTAACACCCTCGTTTTGCACAACAAAATATGGCCTCATGTCTGCAACTATAAACACACTGATAGAGTTTGTGATGGCTTTAGCCCATTCTGATTGTGCAACAAGGGGCTGCTTAAATGCCGCGGTGAGAAGCGGTTGTTGAGCAGCCTTCGTTTTCACTCCCGTCAGTGAAACACCAGGGTGGTGTCGCTTCAAATGCGTGGCCATGCTTGATGTGTTTCCACTGGCATATGGCTTTCTTCTGCCACAGTGCTTACACACTGTCACGGTTTTATCCACTAACGTTTCCATCATCATTATATTTGACAGGGGAGCCAAAATGCTCCTATACAGGGGATTTAAATGATGCCGGGCATTCAAGCTCCTCCGTTTCTTCGCTCGCAATGACCACTGAGTGTTGACTAAACATGCGCACATTTATTTATTTTTTTTCCATGAATCAATCTGCGGATCACGTGTGTGCCGACCCGAAGATATTGATCCGAATGGATCACGGATCACTGATGATCCGTTGCACCCCTAATTACTATACAATTAATTTATACAAATAAATATATTTGACACACAAAATGAGATGATAGAGAACCCTTCTTATTTACCATTTTATTACTATATGAAAATTATCTGAATGAAACATCATTCTGCCTAATATCTCTTTTCGTAAGTATACATAATATGGATAAGAAACATAATAAATGTAAGTGATTAGATGGTTTATTTTTGGATAAACCATTTTATGCACAATATACATGTCACGACAGTGATCCAGAAAACACAGGGAGAGAGAGAGCCAAGTGCAGGTATGCTTTTATTGGGGTAATCCAAATCGTAATCAGTCCAGGCAGGGGTCAAAACCAAAGTAGCCAATAAAACATAAACAGACACTAAACACACGGGCAAGAACAAGACTTAGAATAGTCGTGATAACTACAAGGACTCCGTGACGCATACTAAAACAGACAGGGTATAAATACACAGGGAAATGGCAACGCTAATGGGGAATTGGCTGAGTGAAATGATTAATTATTAGTGACAGCTGAGTGCAATGAGGAGACAGAGATCGTGGGGAATGTGGTTCAGGAAGTGACAGACACCATGGGGAAGGAGTACATCTAGTGGTTACCCAGGGAACACAAACCAGACACTGTGACAATACCCCCTCTCTACGGAGCGGCTAGCAGACGCTCAAAGACGTGACTGACAAAACAAGAGACCAGGAGGGAGGTGGACAGGTGGAGGCTCAGGGGGAGGGATGACTGGCAGGATTCCAGGGTGGAGCAGAAGACCACCATATCCGTGTGGTCAAGACAGAGGCCCACCCGGGCGGCGCAGAGGACCACCACATCCGTGTGGTTGAGACAGAAGTCCCCCAGGGCGGAGCAGAAGACCACCACATCTGTGTGGTCGAGACAGAAGCCCCCCAGGGTGGCGCAGAAGACCACCACATCCGTGCGGTCAAGACAGAAGCCCACCAGGGCGGAGCAGAAGACCACCACATCCGTGTGGTCGAGACAGAAGTCCCCCAGGGCAGAGCAGAAGTAGTTCAGCAGAGACGTGGAGAGGCTCTGGTAGTTCCACAGAGACGTGGAGAGACTCTGGTAATCACATGGTGTTTAGACTGGATTCCAGAAGATCAATGCTGACTTGACTCTGCTCATGAAGATCATTAGTGGCCTGACTCTGCTCATTAAGATCATTGGTGACTTGCATTTGTTTATGAAGATCATTGGTGACTTGCATTTTTTCATGAAGATCATTGGTCACTTGCATTTGTTCATGAAGATCAATGGTGACTTGCCTTTGTTCATGAAGATAAATGGTGACTTGACCTTGCCCATGAAGAACACTGGTGACTTGACCTTGCCCATGAAGATCAATGGTGACTTCACCTGGTTCTGGAAGGTCAAAGGTAACTAGCCCTGACTCTGGAAGGTCAACGGTGACTAACCCTGATTCTGGAGGGAACCGAGACGAGGAGAGGCTCTAGTAGTTCAGCAGAGACGTGAAGAGGCTCTGGTAGTTCCACAGAGACGTGGAGAGACTCTGGTAATCCCATGGTGTTTAGACTGGATTCCAGAAGATCAATGCTGACTTGACTCTGCTCATGAAGATCATCGGTGGCCTGACTCTGCTCATTAAGATTATTGGTGACTTGCATTTGTTTATGAAGATCATTGGTGACTTGCATTTGTTTATGAAGATCATTGGTGACTTGCATTTGTTCATGAAGATCATTGGTCACTTGCATTTGTTCATGAAGATCAATGGTGACTTGCCTTTGTTCATGAAGATAAATGGTGACTTGACCTTGCCCATGAAGAACACTGGTGACTTGACCTTGCCCATGAAGATCAATGGTGACTTCACCTGGCTCTGGAAGGTCAAAGGTAACTAGCCCTGACTCTGGAAGGTCAACGGTGACTAACCCTGATTCTGGAGGGAACCGAGACGAGGAGAGGCTCTAGTAGTTCAGCAGAGACGTGGAGAGGCTCTGGTAGTTCCACAGAGACGTGGAGAGACTCTGGTAATCCCATGGTGTTTAGACTGGATTCCAGAAGATCAATGCTGACTTGACTCTGCTCATGAAGATCATCGGTGGCCTGACTCTGCTCATTAAGATCATTGGTGACTTGCATTTGTTTATGAAGATCATTGGTGACTTGCATTTGTTCATGAAGATCAATGGTGACTTGCCTTTGTTCATGAAGATAAATGGTGACTTGACCTTGCCCATGAAGATCAATGGTGACTTCACCTGGCTCTGGAAGGTCAAAGGTAACTAGCCCTGACTCTGGAAGGTCAACGGTGACTAACCCTGATTCTGGAGGTTCCTGAAGCACCTGGTTCGACTCTGGAGGGTCAACGGGAACCTGACTCGACTCTGGAGGGTCAGCCGGAACCTGACTCGACTCTGGAGGGTCAACGGGAACCTGACTTGACTCTGGAGGGTCAACGGGAACCTGACTCGACTCGGGAAAGCCCACTGTAGCTGCCATCCTCTGCAGGGGCTCTGGGCTGGCGGCCACCTTGTGCAGTGGCTCTGGGTGAGCGGCCATGTTGTGCAGTGGCGCTGGGTTGGCGGCCATCTTGTACTGTGGCGCTGGCTCAGCAGACATGACGTGAACAGTCTCTGGATCAGCAGACGTGACGTGAACACTCCTGGGAATCGCTAGGATTTTGGACAGCATAGAAAAATAATAGAAAAATGTTTCAGCGGCCATCTTGGGCAGTGGCGCTGGGTTGGCGGCCATCTTGCATCGTGCCACTGGGCTGGTGACAACTTTGTGCTGTGGCTCTGGGCTGGCGGCCATCTTGTGCAGTGGCGCTGGACTTGCGGCCATCATGGGCAGTGGCGCTGGCTCGGCAGACGTGCGCTTCCTTCTCCCTTCTCCGTCCGCCATGGTGAGACGGTGGCTCCGATCTAGGGCTGCACGATATTGGGAAAAAATTACATTGCGATATTTTATTATTCTGCGATTTATATTGCGATATGAAATCTAATTTTTTCTAACAAAAAAAAATTGGATGAGCACACTTACATTCTCATTTTAAATGATTTAAACATCAGAGTATTATTTAAATTAGAGTAAATTATTTGTTTGTAACTTTAGGATATGGTTTGAATTGTTAACATTAACTAACATGAACTTACCACAAGCAATACTTTTGTTACTATATTTATTTATCTTTGTTTATCTTAGTTTATAAAAAAACAACTGTTCATTGTTTGGTAATGTTACTTCACAGTGCATTAACTATGTTAACAATTACTGTACAACTTTTGATTTCAACAATGAAGGCTATATCCTAAATGTTGAAATTAACAATGTTGTAGAAGTGCAGTTTAGGAATAGTAAAAGTTAAATAAGGAAGTTAAATAGTTTAATAAATAGAACATCATTGTAAAGAGTTACAGATTTTTTTTTTATACACCAATTCAGACGTCTCGTGAGTTCAGTGTTAGACAGGTCAGTTGTTTAAACCATTCATTAAATTGAATTGGTTCGCAAATCAGACGTGTACAGCACGCGTTGTGTAATTATCTCTGCAGTTTAGGATATCGCACAAGATTTGACAACA
Organism: Carassius gibelio; assembly: GCF_023724105.1. Taxonomy (NCBI): domain Eukaryota; kingdom Metazoa; phylum Chordata; class Actinopteri; order Cypriniformes; family Cyprinidae; genus Carassius; species Carassius gibelio. Next base: position 17,913,331 of record NC_068396.1, read on the forward strand.
CACAAAACATTTCATCACTGGATATGTTTTTTTTTTTTTGTTTTTTTTGTTCGACACCATCATGTCAATTGATTTTGATTAATATGCATGAGGGAGAGATAGCAACACAGCGCTCAGGTTGTTTGAAGACGGTGAAGGTGAGCGTGCGCGACCGGGGCTCTCTCGGGCACTCTCTTTCTCTCTCTCTCTCTCTCAGCTTGTTCTTATATGCACCCTATTAAACTGGCAGGACTTAAAAACACATGCAAATGTTAAGCTTTCACTTTATGATGGTTAAGCTGTGCAATTAATCGGCGAATCACATTCATCAAGGGCCTGGGAGCAGCTGGCCCATACGGTTAATGAATAACGGATCAACTACGACATCCTACATCGCACATCCTGTGATGTGACTATCGTGGATTCGTACATTGCGATATCGATGCTTAAATGACACATCATGCAGCCCTACTCCGATCTGTCCCACACAAGCCCCGAGTCGAAGGGGGGCCATGTTGGAGAGCGATGCTGAACCTCCTCTCGACCACTCACTCCTCTGCGACCTCCCCTGGTCACACGAAACACGACCAGGCGGGTTCCGTCAAACTGACTCTTTCTCTCCCGCTCGGTGGCTGGGGAAGAAACATCAAAAGACATACTGCTGGATCTGTGTGTGACAGAGTCCTTCTGTCACGACCGCAATCCAGAAAACACGGGGAGAGAGAGATCCAAGTGCAGGTATGATTTTTATTGGGGTAATCTAAATCGTAATCAGTCCAGGCAGGGGTCAAAACCAAAGTAGCCAGGAAATGACAACGCTAATGGGGAATTGGCTGAGTACAATGAGGAGACAGAGATCGTGGGGAATGTGGTTCAGGAAGTGACAGACACCGTGGGGAAGGAGGACATCTAACCAGACACTGTGACAATACCCCCTCTCTACGGAGCGGCTACCAGACCCTCCAACACATGACTGACAAAACAAGAGACCAGGAGGGAGGTGGACAGGTGGAGGCTCGGTCAAGACAGAAGCCCACCAGGGCGGAGCAGAAGACCACCACATCCGTGTGGTCGAGACAGAAGTCCCCCCGGGCGAAGCAGAAGAACACCACATGTTTGCACCACAAGCCTGCATGTTTTTGTTCCAAAGTACAGCAAAAACATTTAGAAAGATTTTTTTACTATTTAAAATAACTTTTTTTATTTGAATATATTTTAAAATGTAATTTATTCCTGCGATTTCAAGATGGGATTCAACAAGATGGTTTTATACTGCCAAGGGTGTGGTACTGTAGCTCGTACCAAGGGGCATGGTGAGCTGGAAACTGCTTACGTCACCTGCCACCGCTTACGTCACTTGCCACCGCAACATCCAATAGGAAAAATCAACTGCAGTAGCCACCGTTCAACCTGAAGAGGGCAGCACTAAGAAATTTTTACACCATATATTGTAGAATTAAAACACTTTATACTCAAATGTCAAAAAAGGTACTCGAATCAATGAACAGCACTAATAAAGCCCCATTCTTATAGATCATTAACTACAAAAAGTTGGTTTAGGGTTTAGTTACTCTTTAAACATGGTTATCAAGTTTAATTCTAATTACTAAAGTTCTAATTATATATCAATCTGGCGAGTAAACTAAAATATTTAATGGCGAATGGCGATTCAATTGCAGAGGTGTCCGTAGAGGCTTGCATAGACTGAAGCAGGTGACATTTGCAGTAATTTCAGCATCTGCCATCTCAATGAGGACATAAATACATAAACAACATCACCAGAACTGTTCTGAGTCACTTCACAAGCATTTTACCATTTCATTTGAGTAAAACCAGTGTCAGTTTAAAGGTATTCACAGCAACCCGTCAAAATATGTTCATTTTTACAAGAAGGCATTGTGCTAGAAATATTACTATTATTTAGTAGAATGTATGTGATACTGCTACTACTGTTGAAAAAAATTAATAAAACTTTTTAAAGAAATAAATCACACAATATGTATTCCATGTTTTAATTTTAATAGCAAATCTTTTATTTACCAAAAAATAGAATTTGTTCAAATTTCATTAATTAAAAGACAGATAAAATTTGGTTGAAACTTGTTTACTGTTTTTTGTATAATTGTATTACTTGTAAAAACAACTTTAATCACAATTTTAAATAAGTATAAATAATGGCATTGGTTTTATTTTTAGTTATAAAAAGTGTGTGTGTGTGTTTTTTTTTTTTTATTAGCATATTGTGTTTTGCTTTGGTACCGAAATTGGTAACGAGAACCATGGATTTTCACTGGTATCGGTACCGAATACTGAAATTTTGGTACCGTGACAACCCTAGTGTTGGCAATAATACCGACTTCGGTACTGATATTCTTTTAAATAATAGTAATAATTTTAATAATAATTATTATTTTTATTTATATAGCACATTTCCAATACCCAAAATGTGGCGATACCAGCATTTCCAGCACTTGAGTTCACGCATTTAACAGATATGTCTGATTAACTACAATCATCACTTCACCCTCCTCACTGAGCACTTACACAGATATACACAGGAGAATTTGAAAGCCGCATCTCAGAGGATCTGTCTATGAGCAGATATATTAGGGATCCGCTGACAGATCTGCTAAAAGATGTGGCTTTCATATGCTCCCATGTGTCTGTGTAAGTGCTCAGTGAATAGCATGAATCAGTGATCATTGTACCCAATCACAGAGATATCTGTTGAGCACATGAAAACAATGGCCAATCAGAAATGCTTTAATCTGCTCAAAAGTGCACAAAAATGTTTGCAGGATATTGCTGGTATAGTAATATTTTTTACATTTCTATAACAACTGATACCGAAGTCCCTCCCCATTATAAGCATGAGCACATTACTGCACAGTAGAAGTAGGGGGCCATCATGGCAGCCACGCTAAGTAATGACGTCACGACGCCCAAGCACTAAACCTGAATCTGGCAAAACAGAGGCTTCGCCAGCACCCTCCTCACAACGCTTTCAAGAGTTGATCGTTCATCCAGTGTCTCACAGAGAAAATTTTCAAGCAATTCTTGGAAACTAAACTGAATTATACGTGTCATGCAGACATTCATATGAGGAGTTCGACAGCAAAGTTGTCATTCAGAGGACAAATTATGTCTGTGAACATGAAAAAATGTATTGAGGTACTTTAACGTTACGGAACTGATGACCTAGGTCTGGCTACGGCCTGCGTGCACAGAAAAGCCTAAAGAATGGTGGTCTCAAAACTGTTTGAAATCCACCCCACCTGCCGTTTTTAGGAGCAAGTTACTTCAAATGTATTAAAAACGAAGTATTTTCCATTCAAACGCTGTTAATACTATAAATTGTGTGGAAATTCAGTTTCCACTCAGGTGGAAAAAATGTCGGCAAGACGGCCACTAAATGCAGAAGTGAAGCATAAATGAACAACAACCGAGAATCCTACTTCATTAATGGCAGGCAAGAACAAAACTAACGTTACACATTTAAGTCAACAAAAACGACATGCTTAAAGCCTTTATAGACATTTTTAGCGATAACGCGGCCAGAAAAAAAAAATACAACATCACAATTGTAAAGGCTAAATTATGTTAACAATAATTTAAAGCTGCAGTCGGTAACTTTTGACGCTCTAGCGGTTAATAAACAGAACTGCTTGCGTCTTGCGGAAGAACATCGTAGCCGGAACTACTTCTCTCGGTTTATGTCTATGAAGAATCACAAAGGTACTTGGTTACTCCGCCGCGGTACCCCCGAAGCAATCTAAAATTGTCTGAATATAAACACTTATTATAGGTGCACCCTAGTGATTCAGGACAAGCTAAAACACGGTTTGGAAAATGGATTCAAGGTGTATTCGCTTATTATATACATTTTTCTACATTTTGAACACAAACAAAATTACGGACCGCAGCTCTGATTGGTTGTTTCTTAACAGGAGCGATGTATTTCTGCAAATGTCAATAGGACCACTGGGAGGAGCCAGAGGAGCTTGATTTTTTCACAGATTATCTGTCTCATATTCTACTGTCAGGACATAATGACAGGTTTACTCCAGCTTGACAGCCTCACAAATATGAAGCCTAAAATATTGCTATCGCCCCCTGGTGGCTTGCTGCAGTACAGGTAATATGTAAAAAATAACATAAATTTGGAATTAGAATAAGTATATAAAATAATTACATATAAGGATAAAATTCGAATTTTATATTACGAATATCTGGCCTTACAGTGTCTGCAGACAAAAATTCTGGCCCTTGGACAAATCTAGTTGGTGACCCCTGATGTACAGTGTTGATCTAAATGCAAACTAGGATCTGATTGAACCTACAATTGTGTATTTATACACGGTACGACGGTGAAACAACGTCGTGTTATGAACATCGATTCACTTTCTAAAATAAACACCTCATTCAACGTTAATCGAAAAGTCTCCAGAATGACCGTAATTCACCCGTGATGAAGGTAAGACGGTGAATCAACGTTGTGATTTCAACGGTGAATCAACGTCGTGATGTCAACGTTGATCCAATTTGCAGAATCGAAAGGTAATTCAACATTGATTCAACCATGGTACCTGACGTTGTTTCAACGTTGAATCAACGTTGAAATGCCGGCTGGGTTAGCTTCAAACAATGTTTAAAAAACTGGTATGAAATTTTGACGGTCACTTTTTTCCACATTTACAACAATATTTGTCAACTTAGAGATATTTTAAATAGTTAAATATAAATATTAAATGTTACACCTAAATTTTAAATGTTAAATCTAAATCTAAATATTAAATCTAAATCTAAATGTTAAATCTAAATTTAAATCTAAATCTAAATGTTAAATCTAGATGTAAATCTAAATGTTGAATCTAAATGTTTCGGTTGAAACTAAATATTTAGCTAATATGCAAATTCAAAATGCCAATAACCGGAAGTGCCAAAATAAAAGCTCGATGAGGTCAGTGTGTGTTTATAGCATCATGTCAAATAAGTAACAAATAAAAACCATCTCATCCGAGGAAATTTATTCTTGGACATAGATTATCGTGATAATGACTACATAAAATAATAAACACGTTTGAAGAAACTGTATTTGAAGAGTAGGCTAGTGTCACTTTTATGAAAATGTTTGCATACTTAAACGCCAGCAAGAGCCTATGCTCTCGACTAACGCCGATTCGTTGGACATTTTGAACGACAGTAGCATCAATAGTTACCGTACCTGGTCAGGGGCGGGTGGGGAAATAGGCTCTTGCTGGCGTTTAAGTATGCGAACATGAGTGATTCAGTCTATGGTGAGGACATAACATTCAGTCAAAGTGAGACCCCTCGTGGCTGGCTATAGGGCTTGGGCGTCGTGACGTCATTACTTTGGCGTGGCCGCCATGTTGATGGCCTCCTTTACTGCTACTCGGACTACTGCGCAGTGTTTAGGCATACTCCCTCTCATCCGTGTGTCTTAACTTGATTAATTAAAAATCTATTTCGATCATGGTAAACCGTTGCTGTATTGTGGGGTGTAATAGCGCAACACATAATCGCCCTGGGGAAAATAAAATGAGAATGGAATGGACTTTACACTGCTTTCCTGCTAGGAGGCGGGAACACGGAGACCATAACATCTGAAAATTAATTTATATATCTTAAGTCAACATTGAAAATAAGGGAAATTTCTCGGGTTACTCATCCAAAATATGGGAAATTTTAACATTCATTTTTTTGTTGCTATCCCTCTGCTGACAGCAAAAATTAGTCTACAAAACTGCTGCATTAACTAACGTTAAGCGATTTGTGAAGCTAGGTCTAACATGACTTTAGTTACAGATTAGTGTAAAATCGTGCTCTCACAACAACCAAGCTACGATGCTTTGAAAACATCTGTTCGCTGGAAGGGCAAGGAGTAGCAACAGGACAACAGTACATAGACTGAAAGGTCCATTTGAAGGGATAACGGGATATTTTACAGGAAAATACTAAAACGGGAAGACAGCGGGAAAAGAGCTCAAATACGTGCTCCTGAACCCATCCATTTGTGAACTGTACATGAGACTTCAATGACTTGACAAAACAAGGTAGCCAAAAATATTTATAATGCAAAAATGCGGCAGCAAGTCGTCTTCGGTACTCCACTCTTTGTTGGGAATTTCATATGGATCCAAACCGTTAATAGTGCAGATTTTGTCCACATACCGGTCCCTGGCATAACTGTTTAACGTATCCCTAAAAATCCCACAACCTTTTCGCGATTTCTCCCAACTGTGCTCTTCTCATTCAACTTGCTCTATGTTTACATTCGCGAGGCCAGCAACATGGCCGCCACGTCCCATAATGCAACTCGGCGCTCAAGCCCTATTATAGGTACAGGTCATCATAAGTCCCACACTTTTCATAAAAGTGACACTAGCTTACTCTTCAAATACAGTTTCTCCAAACGTGTTTATTATTTTAGGTAGTCATTATCACGATAATCCATGTCCAAGAGTCAATTTCTTGGGATGAGATGGTTTTTATTCGTTACTTATTTGACATGATGCACCTTGACCTCATCGAGGTTTTATTTTGGTACTTCCGGCATTTTGAATTTGCATATTAGCTAAATATTTAGTTTCACCCGAAACATTTAGATTCAACCATTCGATTTAGATTTAGATTTAGATTTAACATTTAGATTTAGATTTAACATTTAGATTTAACATTTAACATTTATATTTAACATTTAGATTTAGATTTAATATTTAGATTTAACATTTAGATTTAACATATAGATTTAGATTTAATATTTAGATTTAACATTTAGATTTGACATACAGATTTAGATTTAATATTTAGATTTAACATTTAGATTTAACATATAGATTTAGATTTAACATTTATATTTGACATTTAGATTTAAATTTATATTTAACATTTTAAATTTAGATTTATATTTAGATTTAGATTTAACATTTAGATTTAACATTTAGATTTAACATTTAGATTTAGCATTTAGGTTTAACATTTAATATTTATATTTAACTATTTAAAATATCTCTAAGTTGACAAATATTGTTGTAAATGTGCTAAAAAGTGACCGTCAAAAATGTACTAAATTAACAAATAACTTCATGAATTTCTCCACTGATAAAATAGATAACATTAGAAATACAATAGCGAATTTAGATTTAACAGTGTCTAATACTTCAGTTTCATCCATCGCACCCAAAGATAAACTGCAGTGCTTCACAAATATAGGACAGGAAGAGCTAAATAAACTTATCACTGTATCTAAACCAACAACATGTTTATTAGATCCTATACCTTCTAAATTACTAAAAGGGTTGTTACCTGTAGCCGAAGAACCACTTCTCAATATTAAATCGTCGTTATCTTTAGGTCACATCCCAAAACAATTTAAGCTGGCAGTTATTAAGCCTCGTATTAAGAAACTAAAACTAGATCCTAGTGAACTGGCAAATTATAGGACTATTTCAAATCTTCCATTTGTGTCAAAAAATTTTTAAAAAGTTGTGTCTGCTCAATTGAGCTCCTTCCTGAAAAAAAAAAAAATCTGTATGAAGAATTTAAGGTTTCAGGCCCCACCATAGCACAGAAACTGCACTTGTTAAAATTACAAATTACCTGCTTCTTGCGTCAGATCAAGGCTGCATCTCATTGCTAGTTTTATTTGATATTAGTGCTGCGTTCGACACCATAGATCATGACATACTCATAGATTACAAAACTATACAGGTATTCAAGGGCAGGCTCTAAGATTGTTTAGATCCTACCTGTCTGATCGCTACCATTTTGTTTATTTAAATGGGGAGTCATCTCATTTATCACCAGTAAAATATGGAGTGCCACAAGGATCCGTCCTAGGTCCCCTTCTATTTTCAATATACATGTTGCCCCTTCGTAATATTATTAGAAAATATGGGATTAGTTTCCACTGTTATGCTGATGAGACTCTGCTATATATCTCAATGAGACCAGATGAAACTTCTAAATTATCTAAGCCAGGGGTAGGCAAGTTCGGTCCTAGAGAGCTGCAGTCCTGCACAGTTCAGCTCCAACCCTGAAAAGAAAAAACTCACCTGCCTGTACCTTAGTAATCCTGAATGGATTGATGAGCTTGTTCAGGTATGTTTGATTAGGGTTGAAGCTGAACTCTGCAGCTCTCTAGGACTGAACTTGACTACCCCTGATCTAAGCTAACAGAGTGTGTTAAAAATATAAAAGATTGCATGACCAATAATTTTCTCCAATTAAATTTGCATAAGACAGAGATATCAATTATTGGACCAAAAAAACAGTACACAGAATCTTGTAGATTACAATTTGCAACTAGACAGGTGTACTGTTACTTCCTCTACAGTCAAAAATCTGGGTGTTATATTAGACAGCAACTTGTCTTATGAAAACCATATTTCCCATATTACAAAAACTGCATTCTTCCATCTTAAAAACATTGCCAAGCTATGAAACATGTTACCCGTTTCTGATGCAGAAAAGCTAGTTCATGCATTCATGACCTCTAGACTGGACTATTGTAATGCACTTCTAGGTGGTTGTCCTGCATCCTCAATAAACAAGCTACAGGTAGTCCAAAATGTAGCGGCTAGAGTCCTTAGCAGGTCAAGAAAATATGATCATATTACCCCAATTTTACAGTCTCTGCACTGGCTACATATTAAGTTCTGTATCAGTTACATATTATCATTACTTACCTATAAGGTCCTAAATATTTTAGCTCCTGCATACCTAACTAGCCTTATACCACGTTACAATCCATAGCGCTCCACAAGGTCTCAAAACGCTGGACTTTTGGTAGTTCCTAGGATAGCAAAGTCCACTAAAGGAGGTAGAGCTTTTTCACATTAGGCTCCCAAACTCTGGAATAGCCTTCCTGATAATGTTTGAGGTTCAGACACACTCTCTCTCTTTAAATCTAGATTAAAAACGCGTCTCTTTCGCCAAGCATTCGAATAATGCATCTCTTATATTGTGACTGCAGTTGCATCTGATAAAATGTGCATTCTTATTCTTTAGCTTGGATTAAACTAATTAATTTTACTTTGTTTGGAACAGCAGCTATGCTAATTATGTCTCAATTTGTTTATCTGATTTGCCACGGGAACTAGGATATACACAAGCTCCAGTCTGGATCCAGAACACCTGAGAAGAGAAGACCTCAGATGATGCTAACCCTGAATCAACAAACAGAACTAACAAATATTGCTACAGGTGTGATTGCATCATATAATAATTGCTGTTAATAATGTTCATCATCTGGCTGACTATGTCTTGTATTAATTTTTCTAAAAAATCCTGTCATATGCACACAAACTGACAGTCACCAGTTGTAAGCTACTACTAAATATTGTAGAAACGTAATTTTCTGTAAAGTTGCTTTGTAATAATGATCTGCATCGTAAAAAGCGCTATAAAAAATAAACTTGAATTGAATTGAACATGTGATGACTATCCATTATGACATGTAGGCATATATTATATATATATATATATACATATATACATATATATATATATATATATATATATATATATATATGTATATATATATATATATATATATATATATATATATATATATATATATATGTATATATATATATATATGTATATATATATATATATATATATATATGTATATATATATATATATATATATATATATATATATATATGTATATATATATATATATATATATATATATATATATATATATATATATATATATATATATGTATATATATATATATATATATATATATATATATATATATATATGTACAGTACAGACCAAAAGTTTGGACACACCGTCTCATTCAAAGAGTTTTCTTTATTTTCATGACTATGAAAATTGTAGATTCACACTGAAGGCATCAAAACTATGAATTAACACATGTTGAATTATATATGGAATTATATACATAACAAAAAAGTGTGAAACAACTGAAAATATGTCATATTCTAGGTTCTTAAAAAAAGCCACCTTTTGCTTTGATTACTGCTTTGCACACTCTTGGCATTCTCTTGATGAGCTTCAAGAGGTAGTCACCTAAAATGGTCTTCCAACAGTCTTGAAGGAGTTCCCCGAGAGATGCTTAGCACTTGTTTACCCTTTTGCCTTCTGTCTGCGGTCCAGCTCACCCCTAAACCATCTCGATTGGGTTCAGGTCCGGTGACTGTGGAGGCCAGGTCATCTAGCGCAGCACCCCATCACTCTCCTTCTTGGTCAAATAGCCCTTGATGCCTTCAGTGTGACTCTACAATTTTCATAGTCATGAAAATAAAGAAAACTCTTTGAATGAGAAGGTGTGTTCAAACTTTTGGTCTGTACTGTGTATATATATATATATATATATATATATACATACATATATATATATACATACATACATATACATATATACATATATATATATATATATATATATATATATATATATATATATATATATATATATATATATATATATATATATATTCTATCCCTGGTTGATCACGTCAAAATATGTATGACACGCGTTTGACCTTCTGCGTCACTGGAGCTGAATGTCAGGTATTGTCTTTTGCAATCTTGACTATCCAAAAACAACACGTTTGTATGTTTGAATGAATAATAAACAACTGATAAAATGATCCACCCCATAAATATAGTATTAACAAACTTTGATGCAATAAATAGGGATGAGCATCCCTCCAAAAACATCTAAATTTCTGTCTCTTTTTAAGTGTTGGTGCAAATAATTAGTTGTATTTTTTAGGGGTTATTATAGCACAATTCTATAATAAGGTGGTTATTATAGAAACCGCCTGGACCTCACTAATTTTCAAAGCCTGGCTACGGCCATGGTTGTAAATTATTTTAAATGTAAAACTTTGTTTTTAGAAACACAAAATTTTGGTGTCTCTTTACAATAAGGTATCATTAGTTAGCATTAGTAAATGCTGATTAAGTGAGGAATAATTGACGATGGGCGGCGTGGTTGTTAGACCTCGCGTGTGCATTATTTTTCTAATAATTTAACGGCCCGGAGTCAGTTATTCCGCTTATACTATGGTTACCACACCTCAAGACATCAGTCAGATTATATATTTAAAGGGATTTGTCTGTTGTGCTATTGGGAGTAGGATTATTTCTTCCGCGTCTCATCCAACTGCTCTTTTGCTGGTTCCAAAACTCATTTTAAAGCTGGTTATGGAGGCTTGTGCCGTTGATAGCATTCTAATGCAGTTATTAATGAAGTTATTAGAAAGAGAGCAAGAGAGATAGACGCACAGAGAAAGAAAGAGAGGGAGAGAGAGCTTGTGTGAATTAGGCTGCAACAGTGTTTCTTTTTACCTCACTAGTGAGTAATACATTTTTTTGTACTTTTTTCTCATGCCAGCTTAAAGGTACAACAACAAACATCTCAGTTTAATTGCATCAAATTGTTTTGATTATATATTCTATTATTTATATTATATATCATGTTCTAAGTTACATCAAAGGTCTAATAAATTAGACAGCACTTTAAAATGACAAGTTGCAACTGCATGATTTTGTGTGTACACTGTAGGGGTCTTGTGCTGTATAAAGGATGTTTTTGCTCAGATTAGTGGACTGTGTACCAAATTAAGAGGTTTTGCTTAGAAATAAAAGGCAATAATAGGTAATATTAAGTTCAATGTGAATTGTGAATTGTTAATTGTTTAAAATAAGTTAAAATGTTTTTTGTTTGTTTTTTGGTATTGTGTACAGTTGATGTCAATCGACATGTTCATTTTATTAAAACACTTTTATCTCTTTTTGTGTGTGTGTGTGTTCTGCTAATGAATGCAACACTGTAAAAGTCATCTGCTTAATAGAAAATGTACATTTATTTGATGATTTCGGAACCTTAATTTTTGCCCCAGTCGCAAAAATTTAAGAGATTGCTGATGTCATACTGTACGTGACGTTTTACCCCACAAGCATGACCATTGTTTTAAATAGTAACTTAGTTTTAAGTCTGTCTTAGCTGTTTGTATGCTTGTGAATGGTTTGGTTTATGCTAAAACATTTATCCAAGGATCTATATTTGAAGAGCTGTTAATTTCGACTTAAAGCCAGTTCGACTTATCTTGCTTTAAGATTGAGTTTGTTTGGATAAGTATGCTTTGATAAAGGTTAGGTTCTTCAGGTTTGGACTACTGGAACTACTGATTTTAAAGAATCAGAATTCTTTCCTTGCCCCCCCCCCCCCCCCCCCTAACTTTCATAACCTAAAATGACAAAAACCCTGATCATAGGGTTTGTCCTCCCGTTTTATCTGTCCTCTCTAAAAAGGCATTTTGTGGAAGTGTGGCACAACAATGAAGATGTCTTTTTTTACATACAAACTTATTGTGTGTAGATTTCTGGATCTGGCCCCCCTCTGACACACAACTACCCATCTAACCCTTTGCTGTCTCTCTCACACAGAGACACACGCAATGCTTTTAACATAATTCAGCCCATTGTTTGTATCTGAACCAGACCCCCATCCCCCAGTCAAATAAACAAAGAAGCAAAAGCTGCTGTATTCCCTAAGCGAGCCAGGTGTTTTCCACTGCCAGCCTGCTCCCTAATGACTAAGGCCTCGTGCTGCAGCTGCCTGCTAAGGCCTCTTTTGTGTGGCTCCATTGTTGACTGCGCACCCCTCGTCTATTCATGAACCGCATGGGGGAAGACCTTTTGGACAGCCACTAGCTTATCCCCACACTCCCTTAGAATATCAAATGTGTGTGTGCATCAGAGAAATCGAGTGAGAGTGTGTTTCAGTATTTACACTCAATTGTGAGCACTTTGCACTCTTATTGGTCCATGCACAGCTACTGGCCTATCGGGAATGGTAGACATTGTAGCTCCATCTGGTCAAGATCTCATTGTCTTCTGACGGAACACAATCTATGGCACAGAGTATTACTTCTTCAAGCTTGGATTTAACTACTTTAACTTCTACTTGGTTTCTGCTTCTTGGTTTTGAGTTGTAGTAAAACAAGGAAAATATATATTTTGTGTTAGCCAGTGCTGAACTGAGAAGAGGTATTTTAATTAACCACAAGAACTTTTGGGTTGGATATTCCAGGATTTATGGTAAGTCATCTTACCTCTCTCTCGCTCTCTTTCTCTCTGTGTGTGTATGTATGTATATATGCTTTTGCGCATTAAGTGTCTGTAATTTTTATTGAATGCACATATTTCTTCCATTTTGAATGAATATTTCATTTCATATTTCATTTCATGTTTTTTTTTTTTTTTTTTTTTTTTTGCTCACTAGCTGTTAGCAGTAATTGTTTCTTAAAATCATTTGCCTTTGATTGGTTTGTGGGAACGGAGACACTTATAAGAACAGGTGTCAGAATATCTCAAGGACAGGTGTCATAGAGATTCTGCTGCATATTCGTGCTGATTTCCACTTTATCTGAAAAGGAAAATCAGAAGGACATCAATCCAGAGATATTTTTGAAAATGGAGTTTTGGCTTGCTTTGCCACTCTTTAGAGTTTTACAAAAAGGAACTGGAGGCCCTCTCCCTTTACCGTCCCTTTTTTTAATAACTGGGTTGGTTGATGTATGATGTGCTTCTGGTTATGTGGGGCTGAAGGATAGTGGAAGCCATTTCAGAGAGTGTTTTTTTTTTTATGTGTGAATTTGAAATGGCTATCAAGACTCCCAGGAGGGTGTTTGCACTTCAGAATTAAGACAAGCTTTCCATTTTTGTCATGTGACCACAGACAGTTAAGAAAATGCAGTGGCTGACTCTTTTGGGTGCTGGAAAAGGAGAACACCACTTTTTGTTCCCCAGTGGCCTCAGTAGACATCTGTTGCCCTGCTGGCAGCAAACCCCCTGCCCCCACTCCCTAACTTGGCGACAGCCCTCTCTGTTGTCTGCATAGGGCTAAGACGACAGCTTAGATGACGTTCCTCACAAACTCAATAACTACCAATGCACTGCACTGCACTACGCATGCATGCATGCACACACACACACACACACACACACACACACACACACACACACACACACACACACACACACACACATTGGTCAGTTTTGATTTTCAAAATCTTTAAATCATCAGATGATCATTGTCATGAGGGAATCTTTTTTTATATTTTTCTAGCCCGTCCCTCCCCCATCCCCACCCTCTGAGAGCATGTAATGCACAGATTGGTCTGGTGAACTTTTTTTTTTTTGGTAGACAAGTCAGACATATGCACACCTTTGTTCAGCAGCTGCAGCCTAGCAACAATTGGATACTTGACAGTTTCAATAGCTTTTCATCTGTGGAGCACAGAATAAGATTTTTTTAAAGAATGTTTCAGCTGACCATACAGTGAAAGTCAATATGGTCCAGAACTTTGAAGCTCTTAAAAGAAGGTGAAAGTTAAACTGGAATTTTCCAAAGAAAAAAAACAACATTTTTGGAATTATTATTCTGACTCTGGATGACGAGTGAGGCCACAATATTGAGGGGTACTTGCTGACTGAGGAAGCGGTCTGAATCTGTCAGGGCCTCCAGGAATTTCTATTTCCATTCCTTTCATGCTACTTGGCTTTTCTTATACATTTGGTGAGTTTATGGCCCTAGGTGGCATGATGCAACTTTTGAACTCATCAGACTCTACGTAAGCAAGTAAATGATGGCAGAATTTATTTATTTTAAATTTTAGGGTTAAGAGATCTAGACACTATCAGTAGCTAATATCACAATGCATATGCCAAAATATTTGACTTATACATTTAGCAGATGCCTTAATCCAAAGGAACATTTTGAGCAATTTGTGAAAGTGACATGACATACAGCCAAGTATGGTGACCCATACTCAGAAATCATCTCTGCATTTTACCCATCCAAAGTGCACAAAAAACCAGTGAACACACACGCACACACACACACACACACACACACACACACAGTGAACACATACCCGGAGCAATGGGCAGCAATTATTTGCTTATTATTACCTTAGGGTTAAGAGTCAAACTCTCTAACCATTAGACCAACGACTTCCCCTTTGTCAAGAGAGTTAACAATATAGTGTACAATGCCAAGCCTATAGTAGCTAGATTAGTACGCAAGATATAATAAAAAAGGAACTTCAGAATGAACACTGTTCTATCTGAAAATTCTTTAGTGCTAAGATTATATTGTGTGCAAAATGTTTTACTCTGGAATTATTATCTTGTTTTATCTTGTATTCTAACCATTATGAGTGTTCATATGTTTCTCTTTTTTTTTCACCATTATTTATATAGTGCTTTTTACAATGAAGCTTTACAGTATTAAACAGGGTAATAGTGTGTTGAAATAGTGTGCTGTTCTCCCCTGGCCAGATGAAACCAGCAGTTCAATTCTAGGCTGCAACAAAGTCAGAAATAATGGTCTTGTCCCAATGGCTGTCTAGGTGACGAGGTCTTCGGAGGGAATCTGTCTATTGGGCTCATCTAGTTGACATGGTCTTCACTGACATTCAGAGCAGTAAGACTGAGTTTTCTTCTCACATTGAGTTCCATACTGCACGCATATTAATGGGTCATATGATGACATTAAAAATGTTCCTTTCTCTTTGGAGTGTTACAAGCTCTAGCTGCATGAAGAAGATCTGTAAAGTTGCAAAGACTAAAGTCTCAGATCGAAAGAGATATTCTTTATCAAAGTTAAGACTGCCACACCCCCTCAAAATGGCTCATTCAAACATGCCACCACATGTCTACGTCACTATGTGGAAATATTTGCGTAATGCCCCCCAATGTTCATAACAAAGAAAGAAAGTTTGGTTTCAGTAACCGTAATTAGTGTTGAAGCAGCCATGTCAGGGAGATGCTGTGTGTATCTGGGTGAAAGCAAAAGCACTTTATTTGACATTCCAAAAGTAGACACATTTAGGAATCTTTAAGATTACTGACAACAGAACAGCAATGCATTTTGCAATGATTACGGTTTCGTGAACCTAGGAGAGGAGGTAATTCTGACTTGGCTACAAATTACCAACTTTTGTTATTAATTTAATTATTTACTCTTGAATGTTCAAATGCAGAGTTTTGCGAGCCACGTGTGTGTTTGTTTGTGTGTTAGAGAGAGACAGGGTCACACAGTGCAGTCAGCGGTCTTAACTGTCCGTAGTTTGTGTACTGCAAACACATACGAGTTTCATCAATGTGTCTGTCACACCACCCTGTTCCACTTTCGGGCTTGAACTGATGGTACAACTAAATCAGTTGGCTAATTAGAGCAGACTGCGCTTTTCGAAAGGAGGGACTTTGTAGAAAAGGAACTATTTAAGAAAGGTGGGGCATGGAGGACCTACAATAATGTACAGTATTTGAAAAATAATGTGTTTTTTGAACATTAAAGCATGTCAACATATTCTGTTGAATACACAAAATAATGATCTTTAAAAAGCATCATATGACCCCTTTAAATATATTAAAGTGTTAATTCATCTGTCCTTTAAAAATCGTCTGTTTACTCACCATCATGTTGTTCTAAACCTGTTAGATTTTCTTTCTCCTGTGAAACATAAAATAATATATATAATACATATATAATAGGATGGTGGGAGGATAGAGGAAAGTAAAAGAGAAGTGGGGAGCCAACAGCACAACTCCTACATAAATGAGCGAATATTAACATTTGAGTAGAGACAAAGCCAAAATTGCTGGGGACACTATGGTGTTTCATTTATGGGTCTAAAGTGAACAGAGAACAGATGAGGTGAACATTAGAACTCACTATTGATGTCATGTCCTTTAGTAGAGCTTTTAACCCCATCTACTTCAAGCATGCTTTAGCAGTTCAGCACCTCTCATTGTTCCCTGGATTACTATGGAGTCTCTTAAAGTATCCCTCTCTCCTTCTCCAGGTTTACCTACGAAAGGCAATCTGAGGGCTGAATAACAGGTGGCAGGGGTCAGCAAGACTCTCAGTCAGAACAGCGTTGGATGTTTGTTGCAGATTCATGGGCCTGAAAGACCATCTGGATGATGGAACAGGCCACATCCTCGAACTGGGGCTGGATCTAGACTACCTTGATGTCAAGGCTACAGACCAGCACACTGGCGCAGACGCTGGACTTATCATGGACAGTGGTTTATCTGACATGGGTGACATTGTGCCCCCCTGCACTAGAAGCTGCGGTTCTTCTCCACAAGATAACTCAGAGGAAAGTGCAGCGTCAGACAGTGAGCCTGCACATAGCCACAGTCATCCTCTTGTTGATATGCTTGGTGAAGGGTCCATCCATTCAGTCCACCCACCACACTCTAAGTCTCCATGTCTGGATATGGATTCACTAGTTGTGGATATAGTACACCAAGAGCCAGGCCCTGTGAATACACTCAGGGAATACCAGACAAAGATGGAGTTTGCCCTTAAACTTGGCTATGCAGAAGACTTAGTTCGGCTGGTTCTAAACAAGCTCGGGTCAGATGCACTGATCAATGATGTTCTTGGGGAGCTGGTAAAACTGGGCAGTAAGCCAGAGAATGAGGGTGGGACACAGAATCTCTCCCAATCCACTTCCACATCATCATCATCATCATCCTCTGGCACATCTTTCGACAGTTTCTCTGACTTACTTGACTCTCGCCAGTCAGAGTCTCCCTTTGTGGAAGATAAGGATAACTTCCGCCCGATTGTTATTGATGGCAGCAATGTGGCCATGAGGTGAGAATCCAAAAACTAAAAAATACATACACACATTGTGTGGTTTAATATGTTTATCCTTGATAAAAAAAAAAAAAAAAAAAAAAAAAAAAAAGATTAAACAATACATTTAGATTACATGACCTGAAGTAGCAGAGGTTATGCATGTGGTAATTTAATGATCATAAATATTGCTGCAAGTGGCAATTAAGGGACCAGGCATGAAAGAAGCAAAATGAAGAGCTAAGCTAGCATGGAAGAGACCATCAGACGAACTACAAAAAGGAGTAATTAGATCACATTTGTTGATGAATTTAGACAACATTTTTGAAAACCATAAATACAATCAATTGTAATATGATTTAATTCTTTATAACATTAACATACTTAATAGGTGGTGCTGTCAACAAATGATGTGGTGTGGTCAGTGTGGGGTAATAATAAAAGATTTAGTCCAAGTTTGCAAAACCATTGCAAAGATATACAATCAGATCCAGTTTCGCATCAACTTGTTATTGTGGTAAACAAAAACAAAAAAAGTTTAGTCTGCATGATCCAAGATGCCTATTAAAGATAGTCTCATAAAATTGCCTAATCAATACTAATCAATTAGCATGTATTTATTTATTTTATATTCCAGTAGGAGAAAAAAAAAATGGTACTCACTCTAAAAATGTTGAGTACCTTCAGGACATTGTGATTATGATGACTTTAACAAAACACCAATGCATTCATGAAAATATTTAAATAAATTGGATGATCTATAAGCACATTTCAGATTCACTTTAATTCTTTAAAACAATATTGACAGTGCATTATATCAACTTTTGTCCCAAAGCAATGTGACTTGATAGAAAAAGATTATTCTAAAAATATTTCTTCTCCTGTACATCTAGTGGAGAACAGTATTACAGCACCCATCTTTTACAGCACTCATTTTGGTTTTGCTGTTAGCCATCTGAGCATCAGAAATTAATTAAAACTAAGCATGTTTCCATATGTACAATGTTTTGAGAAGTTTTTACTTCTTGTGTGAACATGGGCATATTAGTAATAATAGGCCACAACTAACACATATGTCAGATCGTATCTGCTAAAAAAAAAAAAAAAAAATAGACCAAATTATTTGATAGATTCTTTAAGATTATTTTCTTTTTTTTTTTTTTTTTTTTTTGTCAAGGGCACATCCATTTAAATGGGTAAATGTATAAGTTAAGTGTCAGCTGGTGGCACTATGACCATGTGATCAGCCCCTATGAATACAACACACAGTTTGCACCATACAATGCACTGAGAAGATATGAGACTCTTCCTGTTTCCATTTATTGACAGTACATGAAAGTTTGATATTTAGCATCTTGGCATCATGTGGACCAAATTTGGTGTAAATGTGTATATTTAAATGTTTTAATTCAAAATACTCAGCTGTTGATTATATATTTTTATATATTTTGCTCAGTAATATTAACATGCTTTTTGGTAATCGATTAACCAGACTTGCTAAAACATATCTTCAAATAGCCCTAATGTAAAAAGAAATAGCTTTGTGTAGTAACAATAAATTATTTTACGTAATAATAAATTTGCTCAATTGTGAAAAAAGCTTCAAAGGGGAGTGTACTCATTTATATGTAAGGAATAATTTGGGCTGTTTAATTATTAGAAAGATAATGCACACCCGAGGTGGTGATACGCGTCGTGGCTATTAAATTTTTTTTTCTAATAATTCACCATCCTGAGTCAATTATTCCACTTATACTCTGGTTACCACATTCAAGATATCGATCAGATGATGTATTTAAAAGCATTAGTCCGGTTTTTGTACTTAAACTGCTGTTCCGCATCTCATCCAATGCCTCTTTTGTTGGTTCCAAAATGTCATTTTAAAGCTGGTAAAGGAAGCTTGAGAAAAGAGACTTTGGCTTGAGCCGTTGATAGCATTCTGATACAATTATTAATGAAGTTATTAGAAAGAGAGCAATTGAGACAGAGACACACACAGAAAAAAAAAGAACGAAAGAAAGAACGAAAGAACTTGCGTGAATTAGGCTGCATCAGCGTCTCTAAACAGCGCTGTTATTACTTCGCTAGTTAGAAATGCCATGTGTGTTTACTTTTGGAAAATTGTCTGTCATTGTTGTTTTTGTTAGTCCTGTAATTTCCATTATTACAGTTTTACTATGCGAAGTGATATGGAACTGTAATGAGATCAGGAGAGCTGCCTGGAACTACGTTTGTCATCCGTTTCCCAGAAAATAATTGCACACCTCAGAACATTCGTCAGCCAATCAGATTCAAGCATTCAACGGCCCAGTAGTATAATGAGTATTAGTATATTTACAATTACGTACATACAAACAGTATGCGGAAATTGTGTGTTTTTGTGTACAACCCAGATAGCAAGCAGTTTCGGCCCAGATCCGGGATTTCTGGGGCAACACTATGTTGCTTTCTGGGAAACTGACTATTTGCTTAGCTAAATAATAATAAAAAAAAAACATTAATACACTTTGTTAAAGGTTATTATGTATTTACAGTTACAGTTGTTTATTTTTAATTAGAACTTTCTCATTTTTACAGCCATGGCAATAAGGAGATGTTCTCCTGTCAAGGCATTCAGCTCGCAGTTGACTGGTTTCTTGAACGTGGCCATCGAGACATAACCGTTTTTGTTCCGGCCTGGAGGAAAGAACAGTCCCGTCCCGATGCTCTTATCACAGGTATAAAGATTTATCATCAAGCCATCAACTGAAAATTTTTTATTCAAATGGTATATGATTGCTTTTTTTTTAGTTTTTTTCGCAGTTAATAGAAAAAAAAATGTCAGCCTTTGATTAACTATATATACCAATCCAAAAAATGTTTCCCCTTTACAGATCAGGAGATTTTGAGACGTCTGGAAAAGGATAAGATTCTTGTATTTACACCATCACGTCGTGTCCAGGGCCGCAGAGTAGTCTGCTATGATGACAGGTTTATTGTTAAGCTAGCTTATGAATCAGATGGCATTATTGTCTCCAATGACAACTACAGAGACTTGGCTGTTGAGAAACCGGAATGGAAAAAATTTATTGATGAACGCCTTCTGATGTACTCCTTTGTAAATGATAAGTAAGTCTATTGAACCTGGTATAATGAAGTATATGAATGTTGAACATAAATCTTAATTTCAGTGTTTTCAGTATACTTCAATTGCTCTTTTTCCTCTTTATGAAAAATAAATAAATAATAATGTGGCGGGGGGGTCTCTTAGGTTTATGCCTCCTGATGATCCTTTGGGTCGACATGGGCCAAGTCTGGAGAATTTTCTTAGAAAAAGACCCATCATTCCAGAGCATAAGAAACAGCCCTGTCCATATGGTAAGTGTTTTTAATGCTGTTGTACAGTTGTCTAAGATGCAAGTAGCTATGTTACAAGACTTCTGTAGTCAGAATTCACAATTTTGAATTGAAAATATATAATTTCCATGAATGCAAGTAGCTTACTATTATTTTCAACATTCCTAATATTTCCATTAGGAAAGAAATGTACCTACGGGCATAAGTGTAAGTTTTACCATCCAGAGCGTGGTACACAGCCACAGCGAGCGGTAGCAGATGAGCTCCGTGCCAGTGCCAAGAACTCCACAGTTAAAAGTGTGGGAGAGACAGGTCTCGTGAAAAGCCACAGTGAGCCTGGAGGCTTCCATAATGATAAAGCTTGTGACGGTAAACGATCTCTGCCAAAGAGGCAACTGGACCCCAGTATCCGTGCCCACTCTTACAGTGATGTGGAAGATAAACTGTGCTCCAAAACTAAAGCAGACCTGTATAAGAGCAACCTAGCTCTTCCTCCAGCTCCAGGAGGTCCTCCTTCCTGTCATGGGTATAGCCACGACCTGAAAGATCACAAGCAGATTCAAGCAGAACCACACGCAAACTGTGAATCTCCCGATCTGTATTACTCCATGGTTAGGGCATATTCTGGTCTAAGCCTGCCCTCTCAGAACAGTCCAGATCGTCACTTCCTGTCTGATGCTGATCCACGGACAAGCTCAGTGGCATCAGATTGCAGCAGTGATGGCAGCATGAGCTCCGATTCTTATGGCATGGCAACCCACAATGAGCATTCTTGCATGAGTTCTTCTGATTTGCTACTGGATGAAGGAATCAAGTGTCCTCACCACCAACATCATCGTAGAAATTATCAGTTACCCTCTGTTATTCCTCCAGGGTTCATTCTCTCTCCTGCTACATCTAATCACCCAGGATTCCACCACAGTATACCTCATGTTCATAGTTTTGCTCCAGAAGACCAGCAAGACCCCCATTTCCACCACTCTGTCTCCTACAGCAAGCATCAAGTGATAGGCTCCCGCTCAAGCTATCCTGGAGACTATCCTCCTCTCTTCCAGAACAACACTCACTCCCAGAACTCTCCTCTGGGTCGTGGCCTTGCTTCAACACTTGTGGACAGCATGTCAGACTCTTATGAACACTCTCCACTGCTTCCTAAAAAACCCTATGTATCCCAAGAGCGAAAGACCAGCTGGGGTACATATTACAGACAGCACTCACAACAATGCTACGAGCCCATCGGTTTCCAGGGTCTTTCAAAGAATCGTGAACAGATGTGGAGGATGCCCTGGGGCTGTCCTTCTGCTCCTCCACCCCACCATCTGCCCCATGCTTTATCACACCAGCACCAGGAGCCACTTGCCTTGAGTCGTTACCAGGAAGCACGAGAGAAAGTGTTTACCAACCTGTGCAACATTTTTCCCACAGAGCTAGTGCAGTTGGTCATGGGGCGGTACCCTCATGTGACTGACGCCCAACAGCTGGCAGCAGCCATTTTGGCAGAAAAGAACTATGCTGGATACTAAGCACTGAGGGAAATGAAAATACTCTCATCATTTACTCACACATTTACTCTCACACATCATTTACTCTCACATTTTCACAAATGTGTGAGTTTCTTTCTTCAGATGAACACAAACAGAGAATTATTATGATTTTTATTACTATTATTTTTTTATATAAATCTCTGGGGAGACCATAAATACACTCACCTAAAGGATTATTAGGAACACCATACTAATACTGTGTTTGACCCCTTTCGCCTTCAGAACTGCCTTAATTCTACGTGGCATTGATTCAACAAGGTGCTGAAGCATTCTTTAGAAATGTTGGCCCATATTGATAGGATAGCATCTTGCAGTTGATGGAGATTTGTGGGCTGCTTATCCAGGGCACAAACCCCCGTTCCACCACATCCCAAAGATGCTCTATTGGGTTGAGATCTGGTGACTGTGGGGGCCATTTTAGTACAGTAAACTCACTGTCATGTTCAAGAAACCAATTGGAAATGATAGTAGCTTTTGACATGGTGCATTATCCTGCTGGAAATAGCCTTCAGGGGATGGGCACATGGTGGTCATAAAGGGATGGACATGGTCAGAAACAATGCTTAGGTAGGCCGTGACATTCAAACGATGCCCAATTGGCACTAAGGGGCCTAAAGTGTGCCAAGAAAACATCCCCCACACCCTTACACCATCACCAAAAGTCTGCACAGTGGTAACAAGGCATGATGTTCTCATTCTGTTTATGCCAAATTCTGACTCTACCATCTGAATGTCTCAACAGAAATTGAGACTCATCAGACCAGGAAACATTTTTCCAGTCTTCAACTGTCCCATTTTGGTGAGCTCTTCTGCTGTTGTAGCCCATCCACCTCAAGGTTGTGCATGTTGTGGCTTCACAAATGCTTTGCTGCATACCTCGGTTGTAACGAGTGGTTATTTCAGTCAAAGGTACTCTTCTATCTGCTTGAATCAGTCGGCCCATTCTCCTCTGACCTCTAGCATCAACAAGGCATTTTCGCCCACAGGACTGCCGCATACTGGATGTTCTTCCCTGTTCACACCAGTCTTTGTAAACCCTAGAAACTGTTGTGTTTGAAAATCCCAGTAATTGAGCAGATTGTGAAATACTCAGACCGGCCAGTCTGGCACCAACATCCATGCAATGCTCAAAATTGCTTAAAGGGTTAGTTCACCCAAAAATCAAAATTATTTTATTAATTCTTCTCTTCCAGGTCTGTTGTGAGCGCATTCACTGCAGTGTATGATATCCAGTTTGCGAATGAATCATCCGATGTAACCGGATCTTCTTGAACCAGTTCACCAAATCGAACTAAATCGTTTGAAATGGTTCGCGTCTCCAATAACCATTAATCCACAAATGATTTAAGCTGTTAACTTTTTTAATGTGGCTGACACTCCATCTGAGTTAAAACAAACCAATATCCTGAAAACGGTTCACCGGTTCTTTTGTGCTCGGCGTAATGGTGTCATTGGCGATATCCGATATCCTAAGCCTTCGGTTTACCTGGGCTTATAACATTAGCACATAATCAGTTCAGAATCAATCACCAAAAGAACCAGTTTGGTTCAGACACTCTGTGTGTCATTCTGCTTCACGCTGAATCACACATGCTCATCAGCTCCTCGGTTCTCGAATCGGATGAGTCCGACAGAAACGGTTCTTGACTCGTGAACGAGTCAATCTTTTGTTTGTTATCTTGCTCAGCTCGGTGTTCATCTTCAGTTCTCTCTTCACAGCGGTTCAGTCAGTGTACTGTTTGAGTAAATTAATTACTCTGGGATATTGGTTTGTTTTAACTCGGAGGGAGTGTCAGCCACATTCAAAAAGTTAACAGCTTAAATAATTTGTGGATTAATGGTTATTGGAGACACGAACCGTTTCGAACGATTCAGTTCGATTTGGTGAACTGGTTCAAGCAGATCCGGTTACATCGAATGATTCGTTTGCAAACCGGTTATCATACACTGCAGTGAACACGCTCACAACAGAACCGGAAGAGAAAACAATGCTGAATAAAGTCGTAGTTTTTGCTATTTTTGGACCAAAATGTATTTTCAATGGTTCAACAAATTCAACAAACTGACCCTCTGATGTCACATGGACTACTTTGATGATGCTTTTCTTACCTTTCTGGACATGGACAGTCGACCGTGCACACAGTTTCAATGGAGGGACTGAAGAGCTCTCAGACTAAATCTAAAATATCTTAAACTGTGTTCCGAAGATAAACGGAGGTCTCACGGGTTTGGGTGGGTTATTAATTACATAATTTAGATTTTTGGGTGAAATAACCTTTTAAATCACCTTTCTTTCCCATTCTGACATTCAGTTTGGAGTTCAGAAGATTGTCTTGAACAGGACCACAACCCTAAATGCATTGAAGCAACTGCCATGTGATTGGTTGATTAGATAATTGCATTAATGAGAAATTGAACAGGTGTTCCTAATAATCCTTTAGGTGAGTGTTTATGGGACCCTCAAATATGATGCTTCAAAAGCCACACAAAACACACTGGCAATCCATGCTACTCTAGTTGATGAAACTGTGTTTTCTGAGGCGAAACAATAAGTATGTGAGAAAAAATACTATTATATGAACTTTTTTAAATATAAACCTTCTTCTGGCCAACTGTGTGTTCACAGACTAGAAGTGTGAATGCTGTGATGTGTGTGTGTGATATTTAATTTTTTGTTATTTATTTTCTGAAATGTTTTACTTTATGTTCATGATTATGTTCAGGTGAGCATGCAAGGAATCACAAGGCACTTTCTATTGCTGTTTATCAAATTCAATGCAGTTTGGTAACTTATTGCAATCGGTAAGAGGAAATAGAAGGCCAGAGTATTTGTAGGTGTAGATGTTCTACAATAGAATCTTTTAGGACATCTTGGCTATTATCTCTGTAAAACTGTTTTGAAACAAAGCACTATACAAATTTATTATTATAAAGTATTGCATTCATCTGTGTCAACAGATCAAGCCTCACTTACATTAAATGAATGTAAAGGGCAGGACCCTCTTTACTTTGCTAGAATATGACTAACTTTTTTGGCTGAAAAAAAAAAAAAATATTTGAGGAATATTTGTATACACGTTGGTTCATTTCTGTAAGATAATCGCTTTCAAATTCAGAGGTGCTATCACAAAAATAGCTTTATATTTTTATATAGCCATAATCCTGCAGGTCTTTGGCTTTCCTCCTCTTTGTGATGTAATGCAAACTCTCACTTGAATTATTTGCTTTTTTTTTTTTTTTTTTGCTTGTTTCTTCTAAATCACATTCTTTATAATCTAGTTACATTTGAATATGGTTCTTTATATGCAAAAGTGGAGTAACTTGCCTATCACTAACTGCTTATATTGTCATTTTAATTATGTTTTTGTGATATTTTATTATTTACATAGAGAGATAAATGTGTCAGAGTGTGCTTGCTTGTAATTTGGAAATGGGTTTAGGTATTCTGTAGTTCTTTCAGTTTTGTCATAGGATAAATGGTCTGAATGTAGCCACAGGTGTAGAGTAGTGAAGACAGCTCTGTCTGTGTACCTTAGTTTTAGTAAGGGACATCTCTGGCTAAGCTTATGGGTGCATGATACTGTATCGATCTGATAAGGTGCAGATAAATTTAATGTTTTGCAGACTTCTTTATCAGGAATGAATTATTCCAGAATTGTTTTCATAACATGTGACTTAGGGTAGCCAGAGAATACCTGTCCTTGTTGATACAAATTGTATCTTTTTAACTTAAATTCAGAGATGTTTATATACATATGATCTATGAAAAGTATATTCACTCACAAAGAGATGTACCATAGGTAGTACACATATAAATTAAGAAATGTTTTGGGAAACATTTTATGAAGATAAGTTGTTTAGGTTTTTGAGGGAGAGGAAGAGCAATAAATGCTTCTAAAATGAAGAAGGGACAGTAATAAACAAGTTAATTTATTTTAAAGCAAAAGTATTTCTGATCTTATTTCTAAAAAAAGAAAAAAAAAGAGAAAAAAAAGTAGGGTTATTGAAGTAAATAGGGACAGGATTTGTACAACTTAAACAGTGATCTTTTTTTTTTTAACACTTCTGTTGCATTAGGGTCAATTTAACCCACAACTTGAAATACTGGTTAAACTATTTACTTCTAAAAAGTTTGGGGATTATTTAGGGTCATAAATGTGAATGCAAAGTTTTGACAGAGATATGTTGGAGAGGGTGTATAAAAAAAAAATTTGCGAACTGACCCCCAATGGTTTCCATGCAAACCTTTACCAAAATCGGACTCAAAGTTTAAGACTCAAGATTCAAATTCTTATTTGAAATTTAGACTCACCTTCTGATTCACTGTTTATTTGTTTGATTCGGCTGATATTGATTCGATGTTTCTGGTTAAGTTTTGACCTCAGTTACTAGACTGAATAGATACAGAACAAACTCATTTTTCCCTTACAAGGGTTTGAGAAAAAGATGACAAAAAAGCAGTGGAGGAAAAAAATGCAATACATACTAGGTAAAAATAATGTTAGATACTATTTATACTTGTTAATTGCACCTCACTGTACAAATGATCATTTCAAGTAGCCATGACCAAAACATGCATGCATGAATATTTTTTGGAATTTTGGACAAAAATAAGTGGGTAAATTTTGACCACCCAACACAGACGTTGTACCTAGTTCTTGAACTGAACAGGAATTTCTGTTCATTTACATATGATTCATTCTGGCCTCGTTCTGTTAAACATTTTTACATCTGAAATCTAACTTCAAATAGACGTTTTCCAAAAACTATGAAGAGAGATATTATTTTTGATGCATTAAAGAGGGCTTAGTTCAAAGGCAAGGAATGAGCTGTTAAGATGTAGTAGAAAAAAATACTGCCTGAAATATGTTTGTTAAATTACCTTTTATTTTGAAACAAGAAGAGCCTTCCCTTTGGCCTTGTGGCACTGTGTGCCATACTTGGCAGTGGTGTGGGCATAGAGTATTTGCCTCTACATGGCATTGTGCTTACAACACATCTGAATAATCTGAACCATGTTCAGACAACTGTTTTCAATTAGATAAGATGTTAACAGTTTTTGTTTGTTTACGATCAATGTACATTGTATCACAAATGCTTCTGAGTACATGTTAGGCAACCTTTATTATTGACTTATATGTTTAAATTTGGATAACGTTCTATTACAGTATCTATAAAGACCAAAAACCAAAAGTCTGTTATCATTGAAAAACACATTTGGTAGGGATGCTTAATAAAGATGGATAAGTGTTCATGATGAGTTGTTTGGTGTGCATCCATCACTGATAATTGTTTTCTGCAATATTGTAATGCTATTACTTTTAACTCAACAATTAATCAGCCTTCAATTGCCTAAGAATGCCAAGCTCACTCTGTAGAAATCATTGCAGTCTGTGAGCTCATGAAGCGCAGAGAATAATGTAAAGTTGCGTATTAAGGTCTCAGTAATATTTGATGTGTCAGTGGGTTTTATTGCTTAAGGACCAAAGGAAGCAGTGAGTTTGGAAACATGTTTAATGCCCACTGCCAATAATGCTTTAGTTGTTCAAAGCATTGTATTACAAAGAGTAATAAATGTGTGGTGGTAAATGTGTGACTTGATCAATATGTTATGGATTTTGTATTTGCTGCCATCTCCATATATGTATGTTTTTAGCTAAATTAAAGCTACAAAGGAAAAACTTAATTTGCGCATTTCTTATAAACAATATTGTCATTTTATTTGATGCATATTTTTGTTTAAAGTTGCTGAAATTGAACAGTTTAGTGACATACAGCCAAGTATGGTGACCCATACTCAGAATTTGTGCTCTGCATTTAACCCATCCAAAGTTCACACAAAAAGCAGTGAAAACACGCACACCATGAACACACACCCAGAGCAGTGGGCAGCCATTTATGCTGCAGTGGCCCAGGGAGCAGTTGGGAGTTTGGTGCCTTGCTCAAGGTCACCTCAGTCGTGGTATTGCCGGCCCAAGACTTGAACCCACAACCTTAGTGTTAGGAGTCAAACTCTCTAACATTAAGCCCATGAATAACGTTAGAGAGCAAGAAACATTTGATACAAACGTGTAAATCTTTCATTGGGTACTATAGTTTAAAACCTCAGATGCATTATGTAAAACATGCATCAAAACTAAAATTGAATATTTGGGTCATAGAAATATTGAACTAATGAACATTGTACCTTTTCCAAATTCAAGGACTTTCAGGGTGCATTTTCAAGCTTTTCCAGCACTTAAAACTTGTGAATATCATGTTTACAACAGTTTTTAGTTTTTCTCACTTTAAATCAGATGTTATTGTACTATTAAAACCACCTGGATTGGATATAGGATTGCATAATATTTTATAATATATATTTTTTTTAATATAAAATGAAAGGATTTTTAAGATCTGCACAAATAAAATAAATACTGTATGAGAAGGATAGGGCAATGCCTATGGTAACATATTAAACCTATGTTTGACTGCAAAAAACATGATTTACAGTTCAAATACAGGTTTTCACAAATAGAGTTTTATAAAGTGACAAACCTCACATTTCAGTCTTTAAAATATTTTTAAGAAATAAAGAAAAGGGTGAATCCGAAGTATAAAGATTTGTTTTTTCTAAGTGGCTTTGATGACAGAGGATGAATTTGCATTTCCAATTAGCTCATCTGCTGTTTTTGTTCAAAGCAAAACTATAATGTGCCGTCAAACTAAAAAAAAAAAAATATTAACAGTAAGAGTTTTGTTTGCTTTAAATTAAAACAATTATTTGGAACTGCATGAATGTAGCTTTTTCCCCAGTAACCAGAGTTGCCAAGTCCGGCATATTATATGTGACTTCTGTTAAGTTGTGTGAAAAAATCCTGGGTTGTGTTTTTTGAGCTTATTTTAACAAATATGGTTGCTTGTTGGGTTAGACATGAGCAAATACTATGTCCCATATACAGTAGACTGCCTACACTGGCCCAGGGTAGTACCCACACAGGCAACCTCTATATGAGATCTGAATTGGGAAACTCAAATGAGGGCCTGTTAGCCAAACACAATCAGTCATTATACGTTGGTGAGATGAAACGAAGATGCCACTGAAACTTCTCTGTCGGCTCACTTCAGAGATGCATTAATATAAAAACACCCAAGCAGGATTTTGACTTTGAAATGTTTATTTTATTATTTCACTTTAATCGCTTACCTTTTACATGACTTGAAAGTACAGACTCTCCCATGAAAATGGCTTTTTTAATGCCAAAGGCATTTTGTCTAAAAAGTGAAATAAGGTTATTCAGTACTAAAACAAATTACTACACAAGCAATGCAACTGCAATTTCAAGCACTTTATCCAAAATGTAAGCACTTTTCAAACCTCGAAAACACTACATTCAAATTTAAGCACTGTACTAAGGGAAAGAAAAGAAAATGTCATGAAAATAAGCAGAAAATAGATATTAAATCTTTATTTTCAACCAAATATTTGTCACAGGCAACATTGTTATTTCTATGTAACAGAAAGCTATATGAACAAAGGGGGGGGGGTCTAGACGTACAACAAAAACAAACATTAAAACTGAAAAGCAAACAATACACATTGTGACCCGGAGTGTTTTTCTCTCCCTTTAGTAGATGCAAATGCTGGTGGTTTTGTTGCAGAAATCTTTAGAAGAAAAAAATGGAAAATGGAAGCACAACATTTATCTTGCTATGGCAAATACATCCGCTCATGGACAAAAAAAAAAAAAAAAAAAAAAGCAGGAAAAAACAAGTGCTTTTGAACTTTCCTGAACATTCTGTTATAAATGTAGTGTTCAGACATTTCCCCAGGTGTCTTGTTAGCATACAAAACACTAAATAAACAGTGACATCTTTGCACATTAGTGCAAAATAAAACTTCCGGTATTAAAAAAAAAAAAAAAAAAAAAAACTTTTATTGGCCTACATATCTGTAAATGCTGAAGATATTTTACCATGCAAACTCTGAAATAAAACATACAGGCCATGAATACTGAGGATTCCACACAAACCAGCTGAGCAGTGAAAATATTGCATGATGAAAAGGTCTGGAGAAGTCCATAGGTCTAAGACCTGTTAACAATTTTGAAGAGGTTCTGGGTAGGTAAAATCTTGAGAGGCTCATCAAGAACAAGAACGGGGAAAAACGCAGGACATTCTTAAAAGGCTTCATTATGGAACAATCAACAGACTGTAGTAGACAAGATACCACACAATTTTTCATAACTGTTGTCATAACTCATGCTGAATAAGAATAAAATACTGACAAGATAGTTTTGGTATTAAATTGCAGTTTTTCTTGAGGATAAATTATAAGCCACTTACCTATCTTAGTGCTGCTAAATAAAACAATTATGACCCTAACTAGCCAAAGCATCATCGAAAGAGTACATCTACCTACAGTAAACCTCTCAAGAAATGCTCAAAAACAAGAAGCACAGACGGCAATATTATGATCTGGGTGACACAAACTTAAAAAGAAGAAAATTACAACATTTGCCTCTATCTGCCGTACACCAAGTGTTTGACTAACCAGTCACCATGTTTGACAGTAATGAGGTAGCAATTCGCCCTGAGAACAGGACTGATGTTTTCATATGCTCCCCAGCCAGAAAGGCCACAGGTACTTCAAAACAACCACATGTGCATGACAGGTATTACTAATATTTCCACACAAAAATGAAGGGGAAAAAAAACAGAGATGAACAGAGAGAGACAAAGCGCACACATGCACATAACTTACCATCGATTCAGCAAATTAATTTCCTTAAGTAGTTTCCCCAAAATACTGCAATTAAATAAAAACTAATTAAATTAAAAACAAGCAGTTTGTTTGTCTCTCCATCTGTCAGCCATGGCCTTTGTGAGCCGGCAGGCAGGGAAAACCATCGATATGGAGACTGGACAAGAAACACTGGGTGTTTGGGAGAATTCTACTGTCAAGATCAACAGACCCAACACAAGCGCTCCATTACAGGGCCTCACATTCTGTCAGTTCAGAGCTACATCTTTTGAACCTGAATCAAACAAAGTCTTGCACTGAAGAAATAAAACTAGTAACGAGTCCAGTCTAAATCCATAGTAATTACAGATGTATGCAGGGTTTGCAAGTTACTAGCAAGAATGAAAGACGCCCTTTGGTTACCTATAGTTTTGGTTATGGTTCTTCTACATTCTTCACTTGACTTTGGTGGCTCTGAATTTGATGTCAGGGTTTTGGTGTGGAGAGGTGCTATTTGTGCTCTTTAGGGTATGTGAATGTGCCACTGTGACTCTTTAACCCTTGTGGATTGTTCAAATTCACTACCCTTTCGGGCTGTTCGAGATGAAAACATCCACTCAATTAAACTGCTTTTCATTTTTTTTTTTTTCATAAATCTGTTAATCAACCTCAGTCCTGATCAAAACTACCAAATGTTGTAAAAAAAAAATCCAAGATTTTAACTCTTTAATTGCCAAGTTCATAAATGATGTCACTGATTTGGGGGGAAAAACACACAAAATGACTTATTTTCAATATAAAAGTAATTGTGGCTGGATTGTTTTTTACTTTTTATAACAGTCTTGGGAATGTCAAAGATTAGTAGCAACATTGGCTTAGATGCATTTTTAGTTTTTGTCCAGCATTAGATTTAATTTTTTCTCCTTAATTTGTTGTTGGTGGCTGCAATTTGCCCCATTGACTTCCATTATAATGACATTTTTTGATAGCAAAGCCATGACACCATGTAATCATGCATTCTTGATTGTTTGTGGTTTTCCCTTTTGGGAAGAGGTAAAATTTGTTAATTTTACAGTTGATCACTAGGTGGGACCATTAACCCTTTAGATAGGCCTGTGAAAAAAAGGCTTAGTTTCTAGCTTGTATATGGAGTTATATGGAGTGTAACAGCAAATTATAGT
The DNA here is from genome assembly GCF_023724105.1 of Carassius gibelio. Lineage (NCBI taxonomy): Eukaryota > Metazoa > Chordata > Actinopteri > Cypriniformes > Cyprinidae > Carassius > Carassius gibelio. The sequence goes on from NC_068396.1 coordinate 17,945,757, forward strand.
GTTTTTGTGTGTGTGTGTGATAGAGAGAGAGAGAGAGAGAGAAAGAGACTCCATATACAAGCCAATATACAGTCCATATACATAACATATACAATCCATATACATAACTCCATATACAAGCCAAAAACCAAGCCTTTTTTTTTGCACAGGCCTATTAATAAAAGGTTAATAGTCCCAACTAGTGATCAACTGTAAAAATATATATTTTTTTTACCTCTTCCCAAAAGGGAAAACCACAAACAATCAAGAATGCATGATTATATGGTGTCATGGCTTTGCAATCAAAAAATGTCATTATAATGGAAGTCAATGGGGCAAAAACAGCCACCAACAACAAATTAGGGAGAAAAAATTTAAATCTAATGCTGAACAAAAACTAACAATGCATCAAAGCCAATCTTGTTACTAATCTTTGACATGCCCAAGACTGTGATAAAAGGTAAAAAAAATATCCAGTCCACAATCACTTTTTTTAATTGAAAATATGTAATGTTATGTTTTATGTATGTTTTTTTCCCCCAAATCAGTGACATAATTTATGAACTAGGCAATTAAAAAGTTAAAATCTTGGAATTGAAAAAAAAAATTGGTAGTTTTGATAAGGACTGAGGTTGATTAATAGATTTATGCAAAAAAAAAAAAATGAAAAAAATATTTATCTGATACATTTTTACAGCAGTTTAATTTAGTGGATGTTTTCATCCACGAACATCCCGAAAGGGTAGTGAATTTGCCCACAGTGTACCGTTGAGTTTTTGAAAAATTTCAAAATGGGTCAAAATAAGATTTGTCAAACAAAAATCATTCCATTAGCTCAAACACAGAGAAAGTTGTGGCCAAAATAAGACTCAACTTTACCCCCTAGTGGACAAAAACGTCCCCAACAACGCACAAGGGTTAAGTTGCACACACACAAAAAAAATTCCAAACAAACAAATGGCCATTTCATAAAAACAAATTTTGCTTAAACTCATCTTAGGCTCTTCTAAAATACACATTTCCAAGCATTTAGTAAATCAAAATCATCATTCAAGAGTTCAGTGCGATGTACCACTTGCTCCTAACAGGGCGATTCTGGAGTAGAGCTATAAGGAGCTTAATATGTGGAAACAGCCTGATGGGCTGTTCACAGGTGGAGAGAGCTTTGGCAAAGCTTGAGGGAAGGGCAGCCATGTCCCTCAAGCTCTCTGAAGGGGGTCAAAGGTCAAGGATCATTGGTCTAGAGGAGAAGTATGGGCAGGTAAAAGCTGTGCTTGTAAGTCAGCCATGAAGGCATCAGGGCTACAGGGTGGAAAGTGGGGCTATCAAAGAGGATGAACAGCCATCACATGGATTCAAATTCATCAATACGCTGCTTGGTGTTGCCCTGGCGGATCTGGCGTAGGGTCTTGTATTTATCCCTGCCGGCCTTCACATTCTCTGCATGCAAAACATCATTTTGGGTCTTCTTGGAATCGTCACGGGCCTGGGCCAGTTCTGAGCTCAAGGCCTGTAATGAAGACAATGTGTAAGCTATACAGGTATATATTATTTTTACTGATATTTATTCACAACAGCATACCTCATGTAAAACATGTCTGTTAGCACAGGGTTTTCCAACCTTTTTACACCACAGAATGGTTATGGTTATGTTCTCTCTCTCTCTCTCTCTCTCTCTCTCTATATATATATATATATATATATAAATGGATGGTCTAACCTGTAGCTGTTTTTTGACACGTTCGTTTTTCTGGGTCTCTGTGAGCCGTTCTTCCTCACTTCGCTGGTGAGCAACTCCATCATTAGAGAGCTCAGCACTGGCTTCTGCACTGCTCTCGTCATGCTCGTCATGTTCGTTCTCTGATGCACCACCTGCTGTAGCTGACATCACAGACTTCAGCTCCTCTTTAGTTTTTTCCAAGTCTTCCTGAGCAGACAATGCCTACAACAAGGATAAGTGATGAAAAATGCATCAATAAGCAAACATATAGATTCACCTGGCCAGGCATGGTGGTAAGCAAGTGGTAAACTTGACAGAGAATCAGAGAATGAGAAATGGAGGCAGCCTACATTACAACTTTTTGACATGTTAGGAATACCGGCTCTTTATCCAAGAGGCAGACAGAGACTTGATGACAGTTTTTAACAGACAAAATACAACACTAAAAGAAAAGTTTTAGATTAGGTTTTTTTTTTTTTTTTTTTGTCATTGGAAAAGATTTGGAGAAGCATTACATAGCATTACATCATTTTCTAACTAATGGATCTTCTGCAGTGAAGAAGTGAAGTGAAGTGAAGTGGCATTCAGCCAAGTATGGTGACCCATACTCAGAATTTGTGCTCTGCATTTAACCCATCCGAAATGCACACACACAGAGCAGTGAACACACACACACACACACACACACACACACACACACACACACACACACACACACACACACACACACACACACACACACACACACAGTAAGAACACACCTGGAGCAGTGGGCAGCCATTTATGCTGCGGCGCCCGGGGAGCAGTTAGAGCTGTTAATGCACTACCCCCACCCACAATTCCGTCCGGCCCGAGACTAGAACTCACAACCCTTCGATTGGGAGTCCGATGCTCTAACCATTAGGCCACGACTTTCCCACGAATGGGTGCCATTAGAATTTCTGTCTTACAGACACTTATCTTTCCACTTAACAAGAAATTAACTGACAGACTTGTGGATTACTTGTAGATTATTGTTATGTTTTTATCAGCTGTTTGGACCCATTCACTGCAGAGAATCCTTTGGTGAGAAAGTTAAGTAGGGCTTAATAAAGTTGTCAGGCAGCAGTTACTTCTTGGTTAACTACATTGTTTAAAAAAATATATATTTTTAAACTATTAAACTGGCAGGATGTTTCAATTGTACAAAGACCTCTCATATGTTTAAAGAAAAGATTAAAAAGAAATGTTAGTTTTTTTTAAGTTGTCCATTTTACATGTTACATTTATTAATATTAGGGATGCACCGAATCCAGATTTTTGGGGTTCGGCCGAATACTGAATCCATTGTTTAAGATTCGTCCGAATCCGAAACCGAATACCGAATCCTACTCGCATCCTTATTCCATTAACACAGTAAAACACATTAAAGGGGGGGGGGGGGGGGGGGGTGAAATGCTCGTTTTCACTCAATATCATGTTAATCTTGAATACCTATAGAGTAGTACTGCATCCTTCATAACTCCAAAAAGTATTTAGTTTTATTATATTCATAAGAGAAAGATAGTCTGTACCGATTTTTCCCGGAAAAACACGAGCGCCTGGAGGTGTGACATGTGGGCGGAGCTAAAGAATCACGAGCGCCAGTTGCGTTGAGAGCGTTTGGAAGCTGTGACAGCTGTGAAGGCTGAAACTGAACGAGAGCAGCAGCAGCAAGGACTCGCTCCGAGCGGGGCTCGAACCCGGGTCTCCGATGGGAGGCGGACGAACTAACAAGGAGGCAGAGATATTTTAAGCAGTTTTACTCACCGCCTGTGGTTCCAGCACACAATCGTGACCCTTTTTCGTTGGGATTGCATCATCCTTAAGAAATAAACGATACACAAATCCGTCGTCAAACTGGGCTTTGTTTGTAAAACAAGCATTTTAGAAATGCAGGGAACAAACACAAACACTTGCACAACTCCGTTGATGCTCTGTAAAAATAAACTCCATCCACTGGTCCCTTAATGCTGTTTTTTCTTTGGTAATCTGTGCAGGGTTGTCTTGCCCTGGCAACCAAAAACACACTCCTTTTGTGACATTTTGCGACGCTCTCGCTCTGATCAGTGATTGTCTGTGCACAGCCTCTCTCTGCCCTGCTATACGGGAGCGCGCGATCTTCCGGCAAACGTGCCCTCAGGACCCATATAAGGAAATTCCGCTCCATCTAACGTCACACAGAGCCATACTCGAAAAAAACTTTCCGAAACTTGTGACAAACCAGAAGGAGTATTTTTGGAACAGAAATACTCCTTCAAACGTACAACTTAATTTTTGAAACTTTGTCCATGTTTAGCATGGGAATCCAACTCTTTAACAGTGTAAAAAACTCAGTATGCATGAAATAGCATTTCACCCCCCTTTAATGAAGTAAACAACGTCCACAGCAATGTATTTTTCATTTCATTTTATTTTAACTGTAAAAAAAAAAAGAAAAAAAAAAAGAATAGGCAACATTATGCCAGGATGACAAGTGAGAAAAACTTTTTTGACAATTACCAAGCTTAGGCTTACCCAAGTAAACAACCAAAACCTTTCAATAAAAGTGCATCAATGCAAACTTGCAAAGAAAAGTGTTTTTCTTTTCTTTTTAAAAATCAGAATATGTTTGGTGACTTAACTGAAATTAATGTAATTGAACATTAACTCAATAAACATGGATAGTAGGCCGTTTAGTTTTCATTTATAACAGTAGGATAGGCTACGATTAGAACAGTGTCCAAATATTACAAAAAATATTATGGAAGATCACACATCTCCTGCATCATAATTCAATTAACGTAAAACCTCTAATCTTTCAAATAAAAAAAAATATAAAAAAATAAGATCCTCTGCATTAACAGGTGACAGCCGGTTGCGATGGTCGGAACGAATGTCCCCAGCAGTACTGAAAAGTCTTTTACTGGGCACGAGGTAGATTTTTGCCATTTTTGCCAGCAGTGGAAATCGTTGCCGGTTTGTCTTCCACCACTGAAGAGGATCCTCTCTAAGAGGAATCAAAGGCTCACCAAAAAAAAAACAAAAAAAAAACGCTTATCTCCACGTCAGCACCCGATGTGACTGGCTGGCTCTTTACTGCTACGGTATAAATCATCCCAGCCGCTCATGATTCCTGAACAGTTTAGTTTAGAGCAAACTGTCGGGCCGTGTTCCTCCTTATATAAACACCTTCACGCAATCAACGGCCGCGTGCCATCGACCAGCGTAGCACAAGCCTAGGGTTCGGTTCTGTAAAAAAAAAAAACTAAGGTTCGGCCGAAACCGAACCCCGTCTAAAAGCCCAGTATTCGGCCGAATCATGGATTCGGTGCATCCCTAATTAATATAATAACAATAAATGATGCATAATTACATGTAAGTAACCTTAAGCCAAGGTCAAATCCTAATTCTAACCCTAACCATACAGATAGAAAGTAGCGTTGCCACCCGTCCCTTAAAATATTGAATCGTCCCGTATTTAAAGTTAAAATAATGCGTACCATATCAAATCAATACGGGACGCATTTTTACCCATAATTTACAAAGGCCAACACAAATTTAAATAAACAAATAAGTATTTTGCACTGTTTATAATACTAATAGCAATTATAATTAAATCAATTTCATAAGAAGTATTAGAGAAGCTAATTTGCACGTGATAGCATTTTGGCATCTTTGTTTCCATAGTAACGGAGTTGCATAAACATAACCACTATGTTAACGTTGCAGTGTGTAAATTTTAGCAGCATCTAGCAGTAAGGTTTCAAACTACAACCACAGTCCCCACTCACCCCTCCCTTTAGAGAAGCTACAGTGAAATACAGTGGAATAAAAGAACATTGTTTTAGGTTGTGCTAAATTTTTTAAAACTTTGACAATAGCATTTTATCGCGTAGCCGTGTTTCTCTTTGCTCTGCCCCCGATTCATTTACATCACTATTTCGATTCGTAAAAAAACATTAACAGTGTGGTTATGGTCCGATAACGATTTCCCTGAGTCAGTAATGTCAATATTCTCATCTGTGAAAACTTTCACAGTTCAGTAGGGGTCAGCCGACCCTTCCCAGGGTCACTTACATTGCTATTCTGATCTGTGAAAAATTCCACGGTTAAGTATGGGTCAGCTGACCCTTCCCTGGGTCACTAACATCACTATTCTGATCTGTGAAAACTTTCAAAATTATGTATGGGTCAGCTGACCCTTCCCTGGGTCACTAACATCACTTTTCTGATCTGTGAAAACTTTCAGTTAAGTACGAATCAGCTGACCATTTGCTAGGTTAGTAACATCACTATTCTGATCTGAAAAAACTTTCACAGTTCAGTACATGTCAGCTGACCCTTCCCTGGGTCACTTACATCGCTATTCTGATCTGTGAAATCTTTCACAGTTAAGTAAGGGTCAGCTGTCCCTTCCCAGGGTCACTAACATCACTATTCTGATCTGTAAAAACTTTCACAATTCAGTACGGGTCAGCTGACCCTTCCCCGGGTCACTAACGTCACTATTATGATCTGTGAAAACTTTCACAGTTAAGTACGAGTCAGCTGACCCTTCCCTGGGTCACTAACATCACAAACTGCTTGAGAAAGATGTAAACGAATTCCACATTGCACAAGGTGCAAACGACCTTTCGCCTGTTTCACACATAATCCGTCTGCAGTGTGTATGCGTTGCATATTTTTTTTAAGAACCCATGTTAACGGATTCTAGCGTTTACGCGGTTGCGTGCATTCCAGGAGTGTTGCATCTACAGCAGTGCAGCGATCATTCACGTACCAAGTAGCGGACTGCAAACACATCCTGTGTGAAAGCACAATGAGTATAAGTCCGTGCTGCTTCTGACAGCGTGACCGGATTTCACAAATCATGGAGAATGATATTCAGTATTATTGGCATGTCTATGACAGGGCACTGCGTATTTATAGCCAAAAGAAATCTGAATATCAAACCACAGACTATCTTTACTGCGGTGCAATACCAGCCCTTACACGCGAGCGCGGCATGCGCTCAACCTACGCAGTTTAAAACACAAGAACCTCACATCTGCCCTTTGAACACAAGGCTTTCCAGATGTGGGCAGGCACGTGCACACATAGACATCAAAGGGGGCTTGAGCACCTGCCTTTTTTCTTCCTCAATAGAAAGTGCCCTTTTAAATGAATATGTATATATGTGTGTGTATGTTTCGGTTTGCGCACAGCTTTCCCAGTAAAACAAATAAAAAACCTAAATATGAGGTCGGGTTTATTAAGTCTAACGAGTTCCGATGACTTTCTCCGCTTTTTTTGCAGCACAGCAGAATAGCACACATTGACAGGCACATCAGAGGCTGCATTTACACTTGGCATTAACATGCGACCTGTATCCAGATGTTGTCCAGATACGCATTGTGCTCAGATCTCAGTGTAATGTAAATGCAATTCAGTTATCGTGTCTGCATTCGCAGGTCGACCTCACACAAAACCCCTCTCTACTAAACTGCCAGAAAAAAAAAAAAACACAGAGAGCACCCGTGTGAAGCGCAAATGAGACTCCAACACTTATCTTTGATTTGTAAAATTCCAGCAACTGAAAATGCTTTTCAAAAGAAAACCGACCACTTCAGGATGATTTTGCACCAGGCCATTCTCAGTATACTTATTTAAATATTGTATGGGAAAGACTGATCAGTTTTGATCAGTTATCCAAATAGAAAAGTCAGTTGATGTTGCCAAGTGTAAACGCACCGTGTTCTGATTGACTGATGATCTGATCTGCTAGGTTAAGCCAAGTGTAAATGCAGCCTGACAGATGCAAAGTGAAGCCCTCTTTCCCTCCCTAATATAAGACAATGTGGTTGTCTTATATTCATGGTCTATATTTGTCATGTCAGTAATACAACCACAACAATAGGTGGCACCAAATACATGTAAAACCAGTGTGCCATGAAATATGTACTTTCAATGCTTGTTTTAAAGATCGCTAGTGAAAACAAAAGAAAAAGAAAAGCTCACAGCAGCATGGGTTGTGGTAGTGTTTGGAATAACGCCGTTTAAAAGAAAAAAAAACGACGTTATTTTTTCAGTAACGGGGTAATCTAACTAATTACTTTTCCCGTCGTTATAACGCCGTTAACATTACTGGATGTTAAATGATGTGCGTTACTATGCATTGATTTAATAAACTATGTAATCCGAACCAGGCAGCAAGGAAGTCACCCGGAAGTTGAAGTCGGCCGGGTGCCGCCATCTTGTAGCAGAACTTCACTTGCGTTAGCATCCCATTGACTCTCATTCATTTTGGTGTCACTTTGACAGCAAATAACTTTACATCTGAGGCATTTAAAGACTCCATTTGTCCATTATTTATTTCTAAAGATACACAACAATGTATAAAGGACTCCATTACCTTCTATGTTACATTATGGCCCCGTAGAAACAGTTTTTGTAAAAATAGGCTAACGATTGCATCATAACCACTCGACTCTCTGGTGCACAGTAGAAAAATTACCGTACAGACAGGAGGAGAAGCTCGCAGGCAATTAACTTAATATGGCGTACTGGCGTTACATTTTAAAATACTATACAAAGTAATTAATCAGAATACTTACTCCTGCTCACTCACGCCAAAGAACTCCCTGCTCAAGCTCGCCGTCTCTGCAAGATTAACGATGGCAGTTTGCACGCACAGCTACTAGAAGATTTACATCTGTCAGACAGGTTGCTGACGTCATCAAGCTTAGTTTGAGTCTGCGCGTCAGAAACGGAAGTGCTAAAAAAATGCTAAAAATGGGCTTCACTTGTCTCAATTGAGTTCCAATGGGGGTCGCTGTGTCCATTTCTTTTACTGTCTATGATCCGAAAGCCCCCCTGGCTCACACAGCGCGTGAGGAGGTGGATTAATAATGAGATAAGCGATTATGATTGGCTAAGGCAGAGTCATGTGCTTCATGGTTGCCAATCAGAGCCAGTGTTTTTACGCCAGTGGCGCCAAACACAAACACACACACGCACGCACGCAACAGCTCTTTTACTGTCTATGGCTAAAACAGAGATTTGCAACAGCAGAGATTGTTGTTATAGCAATTTTTTTTTTTTTTTTTTACAGTAACGCAAATAGTTACTTTCCCTGGTAACGAGTTACTTTTATTATAGAGTAATTCAATTACTACTGTAACTCAGTTACTTTTTGGAACAAGTAGTGAGTAACTATAACTAATTACTTTTTTTAAAGTAACGTTCCCAACAGTGGTTGTGACTGTCATGTCATCGTGATTGGAACAAACTTAGTCGAAAAAAAAAGTGATTTTAAAACGAAAGACAATACCCAGATTTGAAGACAACAATAAGATTTCACTTCTACTGTTAAATTGTTTTAGGTAGGTTACCAAGAGATGGATAGACTAAATGTTTTAGGCCTATAATTCAGATGGGCTACCTGTTGTTTTTATGGTATATCTATAAGTGTAAAAACTTTTTGAATGTGATTGTTGGTACATTTTACCAGTATACCATACTTTCGAAACAAAACAAAAAACAATTACGAAAAATATGCAATATGAAAATTTCTGAAAAAAAAAATATAAAAAAATTTCGAAGTAAAACACAAGATTTGTTTTTCAAAAAGGCATTTTCCAAAAGGTACGTCTAGAAAAAGGGGGGTCATCTAATAACAAGGGTCATCTTATATTCAGGTCAATATGGTACATTGTTGACAATATTCACTGTTCTTATATTTCGCTATATTTCGCCAAACAAATAAAATTCCAATGTGTGTCTCTAAGCAACATGATGCTGGCTGTTTTGTTGCTGAATGAATCAACCATTTACATGATTTGGTTAAATCGCAATGACTCACTTATTAACCCTCTGGACTCTAAGGGTATTTTTGGGGCCTGGAGAAGTTTTGTCATGCCCTGACATTTGTGCTTTTTTCAGCTTCTCGTAAATATCTAAACGGGTAAAGTCTAATATCACTGTAATCAGCACAAACTGGGCTATAATAATATGTGAAATACATGCATGTACATGATTGTGTTTTTGAGAAAAAAAATGTTATGCGTGGTTAGTGAAAAACTAAAAATGTAAAATCACTTGAATAAGGCCCTAAAACACATACAGAACATTGGTTCCCGGGATTTTTGAGAACTGAAAATTCTAAGTAAAACACAAGATTTGGTTTTCAAAAAGGCATTTTCCAAAAGGTAAATCTAGAAAAAGGGGGGTCGTCTAATAACCAGGGTCATCTTATATTCAGGTCAATACAGTGGTACATTGTTGACAATATTCACTGTTTTTGCTATATTCGCCAAAAAAAAAAAAAAAAAAAAAAAAATTCCAATTTGTGTCTCTAAGCAACATGATGCTGGCTGTTTTGTTCCTGAATGAATCAACCATTTAAATGATTTGGTTAAATTGCAATGACTCACTTATTAACAGTGACTTGCTGTCACCTAGTGGAGGTTTTAATTTCACATTTAAACTAATTACTTTTCCATTAGGGCTGTGAATCTTTGGGAAGGCAGCGATTCGATTCACGATTCATAGGTTTTCGATTCGATTCAAGAACGATTTTTTTCAAATTTAGAACAATTCAATTAGATTCACAATTAAATTTGATTCGATTTGATTATAATGATTCGATTCGGCATTCTTGAAGTGCATTCACAGGATTATTTAAATGTTTCTCCTAAATTCTTTAAATGCTTAGTCAGGGGGCAAATTACAGAAGCCTTTATGGTTAGAGAACCATAGGTTAGAAAAAAATTATGCTATGGCATGACATGGCATACATAAAAATGTATGTAAGCCAAGATTTTAAAAAAGAGCTTGTATAAGCTAACATTTTGTCACATCAGGGGTATAGCCATCATTTCAGGAGTGATAGAAATGTCATTTACAATAATTTTATGTATGTAGCCTATGTATTATCATAATTATTATTATTATTATTATTTTTATTTTTACAAGGAATTCTCTTTTTCTTTTATTACTTTTAATTAGCTGTAAGAAATCAAATACACTGCTGGACAATAATCAATCATTTGTAATCTATATTTTTTTTCCTAATGGTAATTATATGATTGTTTTATATACTAGGCTACATTTAATTAGCAATTATTTTAATTTTCTGCACATATATAAGGTAGAAAATATACTTTATCGTTTCTGTACTGTAATAAATATATGTCAATTAGCACTGCATCATTCATAAATGTTATTTATTGTTTTTTTTACTTTTCATCAGTTCATTCTGCTTTTAATCAGTTTATTCACTTCTCTTTCAGTGTGAACTAAAAATGCTATGTGAAATAAAATGCTATAGTAGGCTAGCTATTTATCTTTTCCTCTCCATCAGCGAATTATGTTTCTGAGAGAAAACGTATCCATTGTCTGTTTCTAAAACAACAAATGCTACTTTCATGCATCTGATTATCAGATAAAGTTTGCTCTCTTATTTCAAGGTCGTCATTATTGCTGTGGTTATTATAACAATTTCCTTCATACATTCGGTTTATCCACATTGTTTAAAAATTTATCATTCAATGGAACTGTGCGTATGATTTAGACACATACATTTCTGCTCCGTCCATGCAATAAATATGCAGCTTTCGACTGCTCAGATAACACTATCGGTTAAGATGCAGAGAGCCATTAACAAACTACAGAAAAGTAAAACTACTTCACTTAAGTATTATTGGGCACGAGTCCTATAGATAGAACCATACACTGTAAAAAAATATGGACGTAGTGTCTGTGACATCACCCATAGACTCCTCATTAGCGGTTTTGAAGCCTAAAGTGTGTAGAGCGGGCCGTCGCCATCTTGGCAGCACGTCACCGCACGACTCTCCCGGATAATCGAAAAAAGGGCAAAAAGGCGGGAGGTGATTGCTGAAGCCACGCTCACCTAGTGCGACGGCATTGTCAGCAGCGGCAATCCACCTGTCACTCAAGTGGCCACGCCCTTAATTATGCAGATGTTTAAGTCTTAATATAATTTAAACGGATGAGTTTTATATAAATTCACCCCCCTCACAGTTGTCATGAAGGGTAAAATTAGCAATATAGACCAAAATTATTTTTTGAACCAGGCTGTAAACATGTTTTTTCTGCTGTAAAGTTGGGCATTTTAACATGGGGATCCCTTTTGCAGCCAGCCTCAAGCGGCCAGTCGATGAATTGCAGTTTTAGTCACATCCTTATTGGCCTCACGAGAGAGAGCGCGAGGTTGCCGCTCGGATAGAACGAAGCGTGAGTGCAGTCCTGTGTCAGTCTCAGGTGGTAATATACTGGAGCACATGAAGGACAGATTAGAGGCACGATTCACAAACACTCAGAGAGAGAGAGAGAGAGAGAGAGAGAGAGAGAGGGGTCAGGATTCAGTTAGACTTGATGGCTTATTCAGTACTCAAATGTTATACCCATCTATGCAGTACAGTGGAATAAAAATGTTGCAAATGCAATAAAATGAAATAAGTTTAGTTTATCACCTTAGCCTATTAGTCAATATTTTTTTATTATTATTTATGTTTATTAATATTTTTTATTATTATACCCTCATTGGTGGCTGAGCCCCACAAAACGAAAATCTTAGAATCACCCCTGTTTAAAGGGATAGTTAAATTTTGTCATCGTTTACTCCCCCACAAGTTGTTCCAAACATGTAATAATTTATTTCTTCTACTGAAGATAATTTGAAGAATGTAGGTAGCCAAACAGTTTCTGAGCCAGTATTCACAAAACAACTTAAGGCTAAAAGTAGCTCCTAACTTGCCGATTTAGGAGAAAAACTTAAAAATAGTGGGTGTGTCAGTCTTAAATTTAGGACTCCTTAATTTTTGCTCTAACAATATTTCACAAAGCGTTTTAGTACAAAAATTTGCTCCTAAATCTGTGAAATGTTAGGAGTAGTGAAGAGGACTCTTAAGTCACTAAGACCAAATCTGAAATATCCTTAAATGGCTGTTGCCAGCAATCTACCTCGGAATATAAACATTTTTAAAAACATTTGTTTTCTACTTGGTTTGGAGGTTACACTAACTACAAATGTTTGATTATATCCTTTGTGCTGCATTTTTCCATCTCAAAAATATATCTAAATTACGGCCTATGCTCTCAATGTCAAATGCAGAAATCTTAATCCATGCATTTATGACTTCAAGGTTAGACTATTGTAATGCTTTATTGGGTGGTTGTTCTGCACGCTTGGTAAACAAACTACAGCTAGTCCAAAATGCAGCAGCAAGAGTTCTTACTAGAACCAGGAAGTATGACCATATTAGCCCGTCCTGTCCACACTGCACTGGCTCCCTATCAAACATCGTATAGATTTTAAAATATTGCTTATTACTTATAAAGCCCTGAATGGTTTAGCACCTCAGTATTTGAATGAGCTCCTTTTACATTATACTCCTCTACGTCCGCTACGTTCTCAAAACTCAGGCAATTTGATAATACCTAGAATATCAAAATCAACTGCGGGCGGCAGATCCTTTTCCTATTTGGCGCCTAAACTCTGGAATAACCTACCTAACATTGTTCGGTAGGCAGACACACTCTTGCAGTTTAAATCTAGATTAAAGACCCATCTCTTTAACCTGGCATACACATAACATACTAATATGCTTTTAATATCCAAATCCGTTAAAGGATTTTTAGGCTGCATTAATTAGGTAAACCGGAACCGGAAACACTTCACATAACACCGTACTTTCTACATCATTAGAAGAATGGCATCTACGCTAATATTTGTCTGTTTCTCTCTTGTTCCAAGGTCACCGTGGCCACGAGATCCAGTCTGTGTCCAGATCAGAGGGTCACTGCAGTCACCCGGATCCAGTACGTATCCAGACCAGATGGTGGATCAGCACCTAGAAAGGACCTCTACTGCCCTGAAAGACAGCGGAGACCAGGACAACTAGAGCCCCAGATACAGATCCCCTGTAAAGACCTTGTCTCAGAGGAGCACCAGGACAAGACCACAGGAAACGGATGATTCTTCTGCACAATCTGACTTTGCTGCAGCCTGGAATTGAACTACTGGTTTTCGTCTGGTCAGAGGAGAACTGACCCCCCAACTGAGCCTGGTTTCTCCCAAGGTTTTTTTCTCCATTCTGTCACCGATGGAGTTTCGGTTCCTTGCCGCTGTCGCCTCTGGCTTGCTTAGTTGGGGTCACTTCATCTACAGCAATATCATTGACTTGATTGCAAATAAAAACAGACACTATTTCAACTGAACAGAGATGACATAACTGAATTCAATGATGAACTGCCTTTAACTATCATTTTGCATTATTGAGACACTGTTTTCCAAATGAATGTTGTTCAGTGCTTTGACGCAATGTATTTTGTTTAAAGCACTATATAAATAAAATAAAGGTGGAAAAATTCATTTAACGTTGCTTCTGTATGCCCATATATGCATGTGTTTTCTTAGAATTGCTATATGAACAAGTGATGCCTAAGAGTGATGGCAAGCAGGTGGTTCACGGATACGTGTGGGTTCAGAAGGGTGACACCTGGGGGGAAACAGATGTCTGAAAATTACCTGAGAGGGTCATTGGGCTATATAGTGGGGTGACAATGCCTGAGGATGACCTGAGGGGGTCACCTAAGTCCTAAATGTGTGAGAAACAAACCACAGACTATTAGGATTTGAATTTATGACCTACACGAATTACGATAAATAACAAGTTAAGCAAATAATTGCATTATTTAATAGGCTACTGTAGAATTAACAATAGACTATATAAAATTGATAAACTTGCAAATAATAATAAAAAAATGTGAAATGTGAAAATTTAGAAATGTTTGTAGATCGGTTATTTATTATGTGGTTTGACTGTTTGGATGGTGTTACTGTCTGCAAACAATGACAAATATTTTATCCAAAAACTGTGTTCACGCCGCCTTAATTACTAAAGTTCATTAGCAGTTAATATTTTTTATGAAAACATGTTTTAAGTTGTGAATGACCACCACTGGCACGTCATTGGACCTGTGGTCATCGTGGTCATCGTGGCCACAAGGGGTGCCCCAGAGAGTTCATTTCAAAACATAGAATAGTCTTAGGCTCATTTCGGTCCATTCTTGGTAAAAAAAAAAAAAAAAAAAAGGGGGGGGGGGGCCTTCAGGTTCCATATGCAGAGCGAAATGAGAACGGTCCAGCATTTAGAAATAACTCTTATTAACTTTGTTATTATTCTCGATTTTTCGAACTGCTAACAGTTAGCATTTTTGAATTATGCCTTATGTGTGACCAAAAATTTAGTATTTTCTGTTTCAGCTGTTTGATCACACTGGTTCCTCCTACACATATATTCATTAGAAACAGTGCAGCTGTTCACCGTGACATGTGACATGAGCAGTGGTCCACTTTGGCATATTTTTGTTCATTATGATTTTTTTCCGTCGAATACTGAAACACGCGTGATCTACAAAGCCTATTTTCAAATGGGCAACATCACAAATATGGAAACGTTTGGATTCTCCAGAATGAGAGAGCTCAACCTTACCTTATGTTTCCTTTAAATTATTATTATTATTATTTTTTTTATAACTAAGCATCATATACTGCAATTATATTTATCCATTAGAATTGTACATTTTTAATTATTGTTCTGTTCTGATTAATTTGTTAAATGTAAAGGATTTGTTGTAAAGTGAGGGGACCTAAAAATATCCTGTTGGCATCTATAACATTATTAGGCCTGCCGTTATAATTTCTGAATGTAATAAAATCATACTCTGTTACGAACATAACCTCGGTTCCCTGAGATACGGAACGAGTACTGCGTATGGGAAAAAGCTCCTTTTTTCCTCGATACTGAAGACTTTTTTCAATAACGCAGTGCAACTGCACTGCCATTGGTGGCGATGCAGTGTGCCAAAGCCCGCCAAAATGGGCAAATGGCTATATAAGCAGGCAAATCGCCATAGGAAATCAGGTCATACGACTGAAGTGACAACACTGAAGCTGCAGCCTCGTGGCACAGCATATAATGCAGTACTCGTTCTGTATCTCAGGGAACCAAGGTTATGTTCATAACCGAGTACGTTCCCTTTCGATAATTCACTCAATACTGCGTATGGGGAACGAATTCAACCGCACCGTGCCATGGTAGGGAACGACAAAAAACTTATCTTGAACACCTTGGGGTCCATGGGATAAGTAAGAGAGTCGGAGCCGTCGATCCCTTAACCTACACTGCTTAAGAGGGAGCTAGCTCCCTGGAGGTGGCATGATGATAGCGTCTGATAGAGGTGGTCGTATCAAACCAAAAGAACCAGAGCGTGCAAGGTCGGGATGTCCAGTTTAAAGAATCTGACAAGAGTGGATGACGAGGACCAGCCATCCCTCTTGTGGAGTGGGCTCTTACTCCTATGGGGCACTCAAGGCCCATGGAGGAGTGACAAAGCGATAGCATCGACTATCCAGCGTGAGAGGCGTTGCTTTGAGAGCGAAGACCCCTTGGTGCGGCCCCCAAAGCAGACAAAAAGCTGGTCAGATTGCATGAATGGCTGTGACCGCTCAGTGTATATCCTCAAAGCCCTCACTGGGCAGAGTAAATCCAGCTCTCGCTCACCTGACAAAGGAGGCAGAGCTGGGAGGGAAATTACCTGTGCTCTGAATGGCATCGAGAGCACTTTAGGGACGTTGCCATGCCTGGGTTTTTAAAATGACCTTCGAATCATTGGGCCCAAACTCAAGGCAAGCAGGGCTCACCGAGAGGGCCTGCAAGTCACCAACATGCTTGACTGATGCTAGAGCAAGCAGAAGAACGGTTTTGAGTGTTAGGGGCCAAAGGTCAGATGTCCGCAGTGGCTCAAAGGGAGGTCCTTTGAGTCCACCTACGTTTCGTGCTGAGCACCAAAAGATTGACATTTCTGGGCATAGAGGCATCTTGTACAGTAGACGGGGCTCTTGCCTCCAAGGAGCCGTCTACTGAGGTGAGAGCTCCAGAGGAGGAAGTACGTAGGCGGGCCGAGTAGGGGGCGCACCACGACTTGGTCAGCTCATCATGAACCTCAGGAAAGAAAGGGGCAGAGCACTGGTGGGGGGCCTGGTGGCATCCTGGCAGGTTCCACTCATCCAGCCTGCTGCTGTAAGGGAAACAGGTCAATTTAGCTCTGTGCTGGATATTAATATCCAAACTATAGTGAAAACACTATCAATTAGCACAGTAACAAGATTGGCAGTTTAAGAAATTAACTTGTAAGCACAAAACACAAGATACTTC
This sequence comes from Carassius gibelio, assembly GCF_023724105.1. Classification (NCBI taxonomy): domain Eukaryota; kingdom Metazoa; phylum Chordata; class Actinopteri; order Cypriniformes; family Cyprinidae; genus Carassius; species Carassius gibelio. Next base: position 17,962,680 of record NC_068396.1, read on the forward strand.
TCTTTTCAAAATGAATAAGGCTTTATTAGAAAAATCTAAGACATATAAACTAATCTAACATACAAACGCATGCACTCACACATTCACACAAGTTGCAGGAAGATCGAAAGTTAGGGAAAGATGAGTTTAAGAGAATGGAAATGTGGAATCCCAAGTTTACAGCAATACGTTAAATTGCACTGACATGAACAACCATCAATAATGTAATTAGTCCTTGCATTGAGTTCCTCAATGAGGTTAAAATTATATTAGATACACCAGTAAAGGTCACAGTCTGGAGGTAAAGTTACTTGCGTCTCCTGTGAAAAGGGAGTCCCCTTTGTTGTCGTTGAAAGGGGTATCCCGATGTCGCTGAATGGCTGGAAGTTCAGTAGTCGTTGAAGTGACGTCTTGGGAAGCCTGTGGTTGGGCGTTGGCTGATGATGCAAAGTTGTGTAGCTGGTTGAAGTTGAACGGGCAGTCGAGGTCAGACGGCGTTACAAAACTTAAATCAGAACATGAAACTCTCAGAGGCGGCTGGACGAAAGGCCACCTTGATGATTTATGTAGGACACCACTGTCATGCTGTCCAACTGGACTAGGACGTGGCGTCCCTTCAGGATGGCCTGAAAGGATTGAAGGGCTTGTTCTACTGCCAGCATCTCGAGGCAGTTGGTAAGAAGATAGCTCTCCTCATGCGACCATGAGCCGAAGGCTGGTCTGCCCTCACATAGAGCGCCCCAACCCAGGTTGGACGCATCTGTTGAGAGCACCATTCTTCTGGAAGCCACCTGTAGGGGTACCACAAGGCTGAACCAAACAGGGTTCATCCAAGGCTCCAGGGCTGCAAAAACAGGCCTAGTTGACCCTGATATGAAAGCGGCCGTGCCACCAAGCATGAGGTGGAACCTGGAGATTCAGCCAGTATTGCAGGGGCCGCATTCGTAGGAGGCTGAGCTGTAAAACTGGGGAGGCGGAGGCCATCAGCCCTACCATCCTCTGGAAGAATTTCAGAGGCAAACAGGATTTGTTCCTGATGGAGGCCGTGAGCTGCTGAAGTACCAGAGCACGCTCTGGTGATATGGCTGCCCTCATATGGACTGAGTCGAAAACCGCTCCCAGGAACATAATACGTCGGCTGGGGAGCCGTGAGCTCTTGGCAAAATTGACCCTGAGTCCTAGGCACACTAAGTGGCTTAGGAGGACGGATCTGTGGTGGTCTAGCTCGGTTTGCGACTGGGCTAGAATGAGCCAGTCGTTGAGATAGTTCAGAACACGATACCCATCTGTCTCATAGGGGAAAGTGCCTCGTTCATGCACTTCGTGAAAGTGCGGGGAGCTAGGGACAGCCCAAAGGGAAGGACTGTATATTGGTAAGCCACACCCTCGAATGCAAATCTCAAGAATCGTCTGTTATGGGGGGCTATCTGGATGTGAAAGTAAGCGTCTTTCAGGTCCAGCGAGAAGAACCAATCCTCAGGGCAAATCTGCGTGAGGATCTGCTTCAATGTCAACATCCTGAACTTCTGTTTCATGAGGAAGAGGTTCAGGAGTCTGAGGTCTAAGATGGGTTTGAGACTTTCTTTCTTGGGGACAAGAAATTAACGGCTGTAGAACCCCAATCCGCTTTCTGAGGGAGGAGTTTCCCCTTCCTTTTTCTCCCCCAACGATCAGGAGGATTTAGAGGGCATCGGGTCCAGCACAATCCTTTGCAGTGGGCCCTGATGTCTAGGTGGTTTAGCACGATAAGTGGGGCGAGCTGGGTGCTGCTCCTTAGGGGCTCTGCATGTGCCACAGTTGTGGCACAGCATGGCCGCCGCCGTTAAAACAGCATTAGAAATCGCTCTTTTAGAGCGGTGAAACCCGCTGGAAGCAACTTTTTTTCCCCTCACAAAAAAAAAATTATAAAAAAAAATCATGCAGCAAATGAAAATAGGTGATTAATCAGTTAAAATGTGTAACTGTGGGTTAAAAAAACATTATACATTATATACTTAGGAACAGAGTATGGGCCTAATCTAGGCTATGTTGTTAACTATTTACAAGTTTTGTGTATTTTTTTTCCCATTGCACCTGAAAATGACTTTGCATCACATTCACTCCACACACTCTGGAGCAGAAGATCCAAGTTCTTTTAGGCTAGCATGCACAGTGACATTTTACTGTTTCAACTTATTAACTCCTTGAGATTTTAAAGTCAGTTTAATAGTATTAAAATTCAAGTTAAATCTAGTATAAAAAGGTTTTAAATGCTTAAATTATTTCTATGAATTAATAATATGTTAGCATGACTTTTTCATCATCATTTTTTACAAGCTGTATTCATTTTCCGAAACAAAGAACCCACTTTTTTCCTATTTTTTTTTAAATATATTAATCGCTCGCATATCTCCTACAACTGGGAATTTTTTTTTTTTTTTTTAAGCAAGGTGCCGCTGTCAGGGAGTCAAAAGATAATTACATCATCATCAGAGTTGCCAGTTAACTTCAGAAATGGAAAATAAGGGCTAATTGAGATTCTTTCTTTTATTCTTTATTTATAATGTTTATTATTGTATAAAATATGTTTATTCTTTAAGAAAATAAGGTACAGAATAAGGGACGATCCAAATACTTCTAATGATAATATATTTTTAATAATATAGGCCTATCTGCCTGCAGTTATGAGTAAATTTTACCATTATAGAACTGGAGTAGTAATTTAGGAGGTAAAAACACATGGCATGGGATTTTAAAGCATAACAACTGAAGGTCTATGAAATGTTAGGATTTGTACTTCAATATAATGAGGTCCAAGTTTAAGAATAGCCTACACTAGTTTTTTTTTTTTTTTTTTTTTTTACTCTCCATTTAACAGCATTAACTTACAATGAAATACCTCTTTCTTCAGAAACACTGAATATTTTCCTGCCTGGCTAAATGTTGGGCTCATGATCAATGAGTTGTATTCACTAAAATCAAAATCAAAACTTGCTGATGGTGAAGTGGGAGCAGCTGACGGAGGATTCAGCTTGGTCTTAAAGCCTTCCTCAAACACGTACATTCACAAATAACAATGATTTTTGCAAAAATAATGATGAATTATCAATTGATAATTTGTTATTATTATGGTCTTGTGAAAATAAAATATGGGCAGTGAGAAAATAATGAATAAAAAGAGTAGGGCTGCTGTGAGTGCAGGCATATTTCAACCCAGTAACATCAAATACCGCGCCTCACAGCCACAAAAAATAATAAAACAGACCAAATTCAGTTTAGACGGAGGGGGTTGTTTTTTGGGGGGGTAGTTCTGTATAGTTTGTGGGGGTCGAGATAAAGGTGTGAATTTCCTGCTCTTTCATATGGACTTAATAATAATTAATAATATTTTCTTATGAGGGTTTCAAACTTGCAGAGCAGGTTTAGATAGGACAAATGCCTGTCGCTTTGGTTATAAAATAACGTTAAAGAAAGGTTTGATCCACTTCAAATGTTGACTACTGTATAGCGCAATGTAGTTTATTAGTTATTATATGTAATGTAGCCTATTCATTACCAATATATTGAAATATCTCTTTATGTCTCTCTCTCTATATGTTTTTTTTTGTATTTACAATGCACAAACCAGAAGCAACAATAGCTAGCAGAGAAAGGATGGCCATTCTCAAAACATAAAATATAAATTTTTATAAAAAAATTCGTTTTTGTGTTTCAGAGGAAAAATCAGTGTTAAGGCATCTCTCCATTATGGACCATTTTGAAAGCAGAATTTATGCAAACGCATATAAAATTCTTTAAAATTTTTAACAGATGTCTAGAGGTTATTTAATAAGTCTGCCCCCACGTAAGATTTTTTTTTAGTTACTAGTCGTTTATTTGTCATTATTCAACTAATCGCAGGTTTATATTAAATTTACATCTATAATCCATAATGAGCCTTAAAATATTACGCGCTCAAGCACATGCATTGAGTTTGCCACAAAGCACAGGCAGAAGTAGCCTAATAATTTTGAAAAAGGAGACATTTTAATTATTTATTAATAAACAAATGTTTCGTAGAAAATTTGTAATGAAGGTAAAATATGTAGTCAAATAAGAATAAATGCTGCGCAAATCATGCACTGATTTTTTACACACCTGCATTTAAATGCGGCTGTCAATAAATGCAAGTTGTCAATTAAAGAAACTTTTATTTACATTGTGTGTATTTTGTTGATTATAATGAGAGAACTTGAGTTTAAACGTGAGGACGATTTTTTAATCAGTCCATTCTTTAGAGTTTCAATGATTTAGCTAAATCGTGCAGGTTTAATTTATTTGTTTCTTGTTTTAATTAGGCCTACATAATAGGAGCAGAATATTAAATATTTTAACTACAGTGTTTTTCTTTAATTTTCCCTGACTGCAGCCTTCAAATGTAACATCAGTGAGGCAAAGCTGACGTCTATTTGTGAAAATGTGCTTTGATGCGCTTGTTTCATAACCTGTGGTTAAACCACCACTCAGTGGTCAAAAGCTGCAAATGCACTTTATAGACGTGGCGGCAGCGACATGAGTAGCGGTAGAACCATCATTTTGGTTGGCCACTAACTGTATGGTCTATCTGTGACTGACATTGACATCTGTGACCCCCCACTTTCTGATCACAGACCAGTGCTCTTCTCCACACTTTTGCCTGCTCCACCAATAACCTTACCAAGTCAAGCACGGTGGTCTCGCTCATTGACTTCTCACTCCAATCACGTTTTCTCGAAACTGTTATTTATTGATCTTGCTTCATCATATCCAGATGTTGATGAGCAGATTAAGTGTTTTAATAGCAAATGTTCAGAAGTTTTGGATCTTACTGCACCTCAAAAGCTTGTTCATTGTCGAAACAAGTCACAGCCCTTGGTCAGTGATGATATCCAATCACTACGACCAAAATGTCGACAGCTTGAACGTAGATGGAAGACAGACAGGCTTCACATATCATTTGAAAAGTTGAATGTTTCCTTACAGAATTTTCAATGGGCTGTCAGGACAGCTAAGCATAAATTCTTATCTGATTTTATTGTAAAAAAAAAAAAACCTCCCATAACTCTAGAATGTTAATCTCATCCGTTGACTCTGTTCTTTATCCCACCTTTTGCTTGCTCTTCTTCTGAGTGTGAAAGATTTCTCAATTTATTTTCCAACAAAATCAATACTACTCGAGTGCAAATGTTTACCTCGATACAACCTGTATCAGATTTCTCTTTTTCCCGCTTACAGTTTAACGAATTTATGCAGATTTCTCTTCAGACATGTATAGAAATCGCGTTAAAATTTAAACCCAATTGTTCTCCCCATGACATCCTTCCACCAGTTGGTCCAGACATTATGTATTATTAATAATTCTCTGTCAACAGGGACAGTCCCAGTTTGCCCCAGTTTGCTGTGACCCCAATTCTAAAAAAATAAATAAAAAAAAACTCACTTGATGCAGCCAATTATGCAAACTATAGACCCATCTCTAATTTGCTGTTCCTATCCAAAATTCTTGAAAAAGCTGTTTTCATTCAGTTGCAAAGCAATTTTATCTGTGACATTTTTCAGTCTGGTTTTAAAACACTGCACAACACTGAGTCTGCACTCTTGGAAATGTTTAATGCTTATCGGCTTATCTGGCACAGTTTGAAATGGTTTCAATCCTTCCTGTCAATTAGAAGTTTTTCTGTTACCCAAGGGGCTTTTTCATCCTCGATGCCTCAACTTACTTGTTGTGTACACAATAAAGCCACCGTTGAAATAAGTAGAATGCAGCAGCAGTTTACTGTCGTGGAATTTGTCACAACGTGCCACATTCAGTGTAGACAGCATATAGGTTCTACTGTATTTGATGAACCATACCTTTAAAGTGACTGACACATCAGTGATCCTAAAGGTATAGGCCTATTGTTTTATTAAAATTTGGATAGTTTGTTAATGTAATATTCCATACATTATCAGAGCTTGGTAGACATAATTATATTTTTAGACATGATTAAACAGATAATTTAATAGACTATAATTAATGCTAGACACTATTTATTAATTTATTATTAATCAAAAATATACATAATCATATGTCATATATAATTTGGCATTTTAAAAAGTTTAAATATTATTTTGACCTCAAAATAAGCTGTTACTCTATTTGTTACTCTGAACTGTGCAAAAACCTGGTGACGCCTGTGTCCACGCGCAGTATTAAAACAAGCAACAGAAAAAGGTAAGCTTTTTTAAACCTGTTGTCAATATATTGTCACGGTTCTCCTGCTCGTCGCATGTTACGTCATGTTGATTGTTTCATGTGGGCAGCTGCAGCTCATTCCACCAGCCTACTTAAAGCCCTGTCTTTCATCTCTTGTTTGTCAGATCGTGTTTGAGGTCCTCCGTGCTTCATGTCTGTTCGTCCTCCAGTTCTACTGTTTGTGTCTTGTTTCCTGTTCGGTCAACCTTGGATTACAGCCATCATCTCGGATCTATCACCACCACCACCTCCACCAGCGCACTCAAACACCTACTCACCTGTCTGTGCTGCCGTCGAGGTCCCTGCGTCACCCTCCAGCATCTCCTCATCATTTACTCATCTATCAATAAACATTCTATACTTGCATTTGCCTCCTGTCCTCAATCGTAACGTAACATATAAAGCATGATTTTACTCCACATCATCAAACAAATAATAAAGTTTAAAATAATTTCCTTTCTGATCTTATGTGGCAGCTTATCATGGAATGATGCAGAAATATATTCTATATTTGAATAAAGAATATGTTGATTATCAGTTGATTATAAATATACTTATTAAAATACTTGAGATGGTTTTAACAACGTCAATAAACATTGTCGCAATAGAGTTTAATGTTTCTTTTGAATGTCACCATTCAAAGTGTTTCTGTCTTTCATTCAATTACAATATCCTGGAGTGTGTGACTTCTATTTCTTCTGTAATACATATGTGAATTTTCAGTGCAAGGGCGCCCTCAGGCATCCAGTATGAATGAAACAGGAATTACATGTGATTAAAAGCACAAAATAATGGCCAATCCTTAAAAATAATACTCCTCTGATAATAAATTTGAAGTAGACATATGATAAACCATGCTTTTCTACAGTGTTTTTTTTTTTTTAAATAGCATTTAAAAATGGCAACAAAAAAAACTAAACTGAAAACTATTTAAAACTGGTTAAAAAAACTAAGGTATTTAACCGTGAGGTTACTGTATTGTTGCATCCCTACTGTTTACTCTAAAATACTGTATTACAGGAATATCACAAACTGAGTGCAGACCCTGAGTACTACACTTTGAAAAATATTTAATATTAAAGGGGTCATATGATGCTGCTAAAAAAAACCTTATTTTGTGTATTTGGTGTAATGTGAAAGATTATTTGTTTTTAACTTTGGTTGAATGTATTTGCAATCAACTGTAGGCAGCTGTACTTTGTTCACAATAGTGTGAAACAACTGGCCCATATAATCAGCCTTTTAGGTCGTCAACATCAGGTCAATGAATGGGTTCTACATGGGAGAGATCCTTTCAAGTCATCAAAAGGTTACACTATCATTAGCTCTCCATGGGGTCTTATTGTACTGTTTGTAGCACATTTGTTAACCCTCTGGAGTCTAAGGGTATTTTTGGGGCCTTGAGAAGTTTTGTCATGCCCTGATATTTGTGCTTTTTTCAGTTTCTTATAAATATCTAAATGGGTAAAGTCTAATATCACTGTAATCAGCACAAACTGGGCTATAATAATATGTGAAATGCATGCATGTACATGATTGTATTTTTGAGAAAAAAAAAATGTTATGCATGGTTAGTGAAAAACTAAAAATGTTAAATCACTTGAATAAGGCAATAAAACACATACATAAAATTGGTTGCCGGAAAAGTTGAGAACTGGAGCTTGTAGCCTAGAATTTTTCTTTCTGAATGATGTGAAAATCATCTTGTTTACTCACTCACAGAAAACAATATATTGATTTAAATTTTCTAAAACACTTTTTGTTGGTAAAAGTCATATGCGAGTAGGCGTCAACTACCATGAATATCATTGTGATTTACACCTGAGAAGACAAAGGCCTGCATAATGAGCTGCATAATGAGCCTCTCATTCAACTGTGCCACTCTGAGGGCAAATTTTTTGGCATCCTTTCTCTAGTCACACAATCCTTCAGAAATCCTTTTAACAATCTTATTTTCTACCAAATAAACCCCATATAAACCCCATTTATTATCATTATTATTATTATTATTAATGTTGAAAAGAGCTGATAATATTTTTCAGGTTTTTTTTAGGGGGAATAAATCGAAAGAACTGCATTGTTTTTACAGTTGTTAGAGTTATCTCTATTTGTTACATTTATATTATTTACATCAAGCTTTTGAATGGTATAGTATTGTATATTGTTATTGAAACTTCATAATGTTTCACTTGATTATACATTTAGTCATGAATTATAGTTTGGAAAAAGTATTTGGAAAAAGTCTAACTAGTAAAATGTTTACACGTTATGTGAACACTAGTACAAATAAATAAAAAGAGACTTACTCATGTTTATGATCTCTGCTGAATAAAGCGCTTCATTCTTTTTTCTGAGGAAATCCATTTCTCAAATCCTCAACCACATCACATCTTTTTGGGGTGAATTATGTCTTATTCCTCTCATCGCGAAGCAAACAGTAAAATAAAATAAAAACTTGAAGAATAGTCTCGCTGCTTTTTCTTCTGTGTGGGCGTATTCAAGCCGCGCGCTTCAGTTTGAATCTGAATAGCGCGTTAAGCGCGGGGGCGTGGTCACATTAGATATAATGAGCGGAGATATGAAAAATAGACATCGCGTTGTTTTCATATGGATTACTTTATCTCAGAATATCTGTTTTCGGCAGCACTTGTTTAGTTTAAAAGTAGACATTCAGGCTTTCTATAGATATATCTCTCATGTCTCTTCGTTGAGTATTCACGGAGTTACAGTTCATTTTAATGAAATGTTTGTACATGACGATCAGCGGAGATAAAGACTGTAGACAGCGCACCTTGTTTGTTATCTTTATTTTATAAGTGCACAAAGGTTTTTTGTTATTATGTCTGTATCCAAAAAAAACTAGACCCTTTACAGATTCGATAGATGTATTGCTCTTATCTGTACGATTAAAACTGAGAGTGTAATTTAAGTTCTTTTCAGGGTTATCAGGTGAAAATGACTCAAAACGCATATATGCGTTAATCGACTCGAAAGGGTTAACAGGTATAAAGGTCTGTTCTCACAGACAGTACTTTGGGTTAAGATTCTTTGAAGGATGACATGCTAACATCACTGCTGAAAAACTGCTACACTGCTACCTTCAATATATTCTTCTCCCCACAAGAACTTTGGTCAAGCTTACTTATTTTATGTATTAGAGAAATCTAGTACATTGGCGAGCCACCCAAACTACTGCTCAGCCAAATACGGCAAAATCTAACAAATGAAATATGTTGATATAAAAAATAAATATATATATACAATATATATATACATATTCACAAGGCTCATCACTCTGAAAATTTAGGTATGCTGTAATTGGCCAGCTATCCAGTGCGTTGTGATTGGCCGAATGCCTCAAGTGTGAGACGGAAATGTTACACCTCTTAACATAACGTGATGCCTTGTCCGGCCGAAGCAATGAGACAAAAACATAAAACACATTATAAATGTGATATAAACAATTTATTTTCATGTGTTCTTTTGGAAGGCAAAAACAAAGTAGTTTCGCTTTCTCAATGAAACAACGTCACACACCAGAGTCCGGAGACCAGAGTGAGTCTAGAGAGAGCCGCGGCCGGCTTGAATGAGCAGAGGCAGGCGGCTTGAGAACGGTGCAGCAAGCAGATTCTATGAAGAAGTGTACCTTGGTCTTGCAGCAACCACATTTGATGACCCCAGGCTGGACTCCGTTTCATCAATGGTAAAAGCAGATTCAGCGATCAACACAAATCAAAGTTGATTTATTTCCTCAGTGACCAGCATGGATCAGCCCCAGGCATGACAAAGTGGATATCATCCTCATTTGAAAGGCCAAACAAAGTATTTTCGCTTTCACAGTGAAACACAGTGTCTATACGACGTGGCGTCGGCGGAAACAACAATACTACAACGAGAATTAAAGGTACACATTCTTTCTTTGCGTGAACATCTGGGCGGTGTTATGCAAATCTTTCCACATACTGACTTATGCCGCGCTTCCACCGAAATTACCCGGAATATTTATACCAGGAACTTTTTTCACCCTAGACATGTTGCTTTCTGTGTTTCCGCCACGGTGTAAAGTACCGGGAAGATTAGGCAAATAGACTGGTGACATAGGTCTGCGCTCATTTCTCAATACTATAGTACGCTGATTTTGGAAGTGCATCCTCAGTAGTTCAGACTTTGTGCTTTCGACTCGGAAGTGTGATGTCCGAAACGACGCAAATCCGGTAATTCTGCAAACAGCAGTGTACTTGATAACATCAGTCAGCTCGCCTTGGCTACTGCTATTTTCCTCACTGTACATTTACAATAAAATGAAATAGGATATCAAATACCACTGGCTCCATTCGTTTTCATTTAAACATAATAACAGCTGCGGAAATTTACTTAGTTCAGGGATGTGTGTATATATACAGCCATTACAATGAAAAAAAAAAATTATATAAATCTGCCTTTTTTATTTTCATTTTAACATCTAGATAAACTGAATACAGACCAAAGATAACCTGTTAGATTTACCCAAAACAAATTCTATCTTATGTTTAACCACTAAAGAGACATCAGAGCTAGCGGCACATATCAGAAGGTCTAGTCGAGATGAGAGTGCTCTAGGCAGATATAGGAGGACTGAGCTGCTGATTTCGTGGAGCTCACAGTCTCCAAGATCGGCGAAAAACATTTTTAAATAGGCGCTGTCTTTTTAAATAAACCACAGATTTGAGTTTTAAACAACTACATTCTCGCCGGAAATACTTTTAAAATTACATTTTATAACACAATAACAGTAATATTTTGAAAACTATCCAAATAAATGGTGGTTGAACTCAACCAATCAGGATGTTTAGCGCCCAAGTCCCGCCCCTGAAAGTTCCAGAACTTTTAAAAAGTACTACCTCGCCAGCAGGGACTTTCTGAGGGGCATTACCATGAACTTTATTTAGTTCCTGGCTCCTGCGGTGGAAACACACCGAGTACCAGGCCAAAGTCCCTATTTCCTGGGTAAAGTTTCTGTGGTGGAAACGGGGCAGTAGATAAATGGGTGCGTATTAGAACAAGCCGTTTTAGGGAGGTGTGAACGAGTGTAAACTTTTATAAAGAATATGTTTTTGGATTTGAGACTTTAGTGATTGCAACCTAACAGAACTTTTTTATTCACCAAGAACTTGAAACACTCCAAAGAGAAAGGAAAATTTGAAATTGCATCATATGACCCCTTTAAACCATACACCCCCAAGAATCAATTTGGTTGTCAGATCTGGATTGTAAATCCCCTTAATTGGTGACTTTTGCAATAGCTTGCAGGAGCACTCCATGATAAATTATTTCACCACGTGGACAATTTGCATCAACTATATGAAGTATGTATAAAAAGAATATATGTATCTTACTTTATGTTGCCATTCTGTTGCCTCCTCTTCCTTTTTCCTCTTGGCATCCTCCAGCAGGGCAATTTTGGCAGTAAATTCTCCCAACTCAGCAGCCTGCAAAAACCAAGCAGAGCACCGTTAGAGCACCCCCAACTGCTGACCATTTCAGTACAAGTCCAATGAACGGTAGGTGGACAACCAGAATGGGTAATACTGCCGCGTGTACCACCACCGCAGGGACGCGGCATTAACTGCAAGTCAGTCATGTGTGTGTCTTGTATCTGCTTTGTTTATTATTATTATTATTAGGGCCCGAGCACCGAGGTGCGAGGACCCTCTTGTATCTGCTTTGTTTATTATTATTAGGGCCCGAGCACCGAGGTGCGAGGACCCTCTTGTATCTGCTTTGTTTATTAGGGCTCAAGCCTGGAGGGCGAGAGCCCTATTGTTTTCCTTATTATTAGGGCCCGAGCCAATGGGCGCAGGGCCCTATTGTTCCCCTAAGGATTATTCTTATTATTAGGGCCCGAGCCAATGGGCGCAGGGCCCTATTGTTCCCCTAAGGATTCTTCTTATTATTAGGGCCCGAGCCAATGGGCGCAGGGCCCTATTGTTCCCCTAAGGATTATTCTTATTATTAGGGCTCAAGCCCAAAGGGCGAGAGGCCTATTGTTTTCCTTAGGATTATTTTTTATTATTATTATTATTATTATTATTATTATTTTTTTCCAACGTCTCGGGGGCTTTTGGGGCCCTTAACGTGCTTAAAAAGTCTTGAAAATTGGCACACAGATTGGAACCTGCGGCCATTAGGGCCGGGCAGAGACTGATACACGGGCGTGGCACAGGGGCTCTACAGCGCCCCCTGGAATATGGAGGGCCATATATCATACATTCTTGCTCGTAGACGTATGAAACTCGGTACACATATAAATCTCATCAATCCAAACAACTTTTGTATTGCATATCATAGGCTCCGCCCAACAGGAAGTTGGCTATTTAGGGTTTAGTATTCAAATTTTTCGTCAAAGTTGTGGGGGCTTTTGGGGTCCTTAACATACTCAAAAACTCTTGAAAATTTGCGCACACTTTGGAATCTGTGGCCTTTAGGAGCCTGCAGAGGCTGGGACCCGGGCGTGGCACAGGGGCTCTACGGCGCCCCCTGGAACACAGTCAGAAATGTTGATGTATAGCTCACACATACTTGCACATATTCATATGAAACTCAGTACACATATAGATCTCATCGTGCCAAACAACTTTCGTATTGCATGTCATAGGCTCCGCCCATCAGGAAGTCAGCTATTTAGAGTTATGTAAAAAGCGCATGCTCTGGAATTTGAAATACTTGTCATAGGTTTTTTTCTCGATTGCCGCCAAACTCGGTCAACATGATCTCAAGACACTGGGGATTAAAAATTGCCAGGGGATTTTTGATATCTCGAACGGTTTGCTCGTGGCGAGGCGTTGAAATTATGGCGAGAAATGAGAAACAGGAAGTGTCTAATACCGTCCACATACATTTCCTGATTTTAATCAAACTTCATCAGATTATTCGTTGTATGATGTCGATCGCATATATGTGACTATTAGGAGTCAAAGTTATAGCGCCACCAACTGGCAGAAGGAAGTGTGTCATTTTCAAAATGATTTGAATTCAGCATCTTATTATTACTCGATTTGCTTCAAACTTCATCAGAATAATGTTAAAACACAGCCGATATAAATCTGCAAGGGGGATATTGATATCTAAAAAATTGTTGGCGTGGCAACATGTCAAACTGGAATACTTCTCAGGTGATTTTGAGGCAAATAACATACTTAGAATTTCACAAAACTCTGAACACACATCAGTATTTCTGATAGGAACTTAAATTGTGAATGGATTTTGGATAGCTTGAATGGTTTTGCCGTGGTGATTTTTTTAAATGACCTTACAAAGGGAATCATTATTGTATTTTTAAATTGCAGCTTCCAAACACGTCAAAGAATTTTTTCATACAGATGAAAAAGTCATTCTGAGGAAATATGCATAGTTTAACGACTTTACAACACTGTATGGATAACAGAAAATTAAAAAACTGTCAGACATCTCATCTCACTCTGTCCCTCTGTTTGAGTATATGTGCTTCAGACTTCCATTGTCTGAGAGAAATAGCGCCCCTACAGGTTCAATTCCCGAACTTTTACTTTCACTTTTAAATCGGTTAAAAATACAAATAAATACTTAGATTTAATTCACACTGACAAGCTAAACCAACATATCTGATTATTACCGGTTCAGGGCTCATGGATAAATTATTTCTGGCCAGAGATACGTGAGAAATAGGAGAGATGAATCACCGCTGTGATCACGAGCGTCTGGAGTAAAGAGCTCAGAGAAAACGAATTTATTCCTGTTTTAAAGTTTTTAAAAATAAATTATTACAGCGATATCACACAATCAACCAATTAGAACACACCAAGAGCTAAATTCAGATGTTTTTGAACTGTTTGTGTGAAAATGAAATATTTGTGGCTGCCTATCTGAAATCACGCCTCCGATCAGCGCGTACAGTGTCCAGCTCAAAACAAACGAATTTATTCTTGTTTAAGAGCTTTTTTAAATAAAATATTACCACAAATGCACACAATAAACCCATTGTAGCACTACAAGAGCTAAATGCAGGTGTTTGTGACCCGTTTAAGTGTGCAAGACTATTTGAAAGCGCGACTGGCAGAATAACATATCTCTTGAGCTGCAGGTTTCTGTCTTTCGTCGTACGAACGAACACATCACGGACAAGATTATTTCAAAATACATAATAGCTTGGCGAATATAAACGAAAACAGCCACGTGAACATAAACTGGATCTACTGGATTTGAATATTAAAGTGACCACATTTACCACTTGCTTCTGTCTTCAATTTTAATCTATATAAAAAAGGAAACTCATTCGACTTGGCTGCTTTTTTAATGTGTGCGTATTTATTTATTTACCTTTTTATACATTTTGTATAATTTCATAGTTTGTGTATTACAATTATAAAAACAAAAATAAATTTAGCCACTCACATAGAAATAGCTTAGGCCTTAACCTTTTTCTGACAGTTTTAGGGATTTTTAAAAATCCTAAAAAAAACTTATTTGTGCTGCAAATAATAATTTCAAACTCATTTGATACTGACCTATGACATCCTGTGACATTATATTTATTTGAATTTACATAATCTCATAGATGTAACAGTAAATCTGTTCAGCTCACAGATCAATACTAAGCTGTAATGCAAGCAGAACTTTCACAAATGCTTATGAGTCATTTAAGGATTTGATAACACTGTAAAATAATGTCTAATTTGTTAACATTAGCAAATTCATTGATAACACTTTATAATAACTGCACTCATTAGTAAATAGTCAGTTCATGCTTTATAAAGCCTTGTCCCAATATTAATAGTCAGTAGTAAGCAGTTTATAAATACAGCTATAAATAGCTTGTCCTTGGTTTATAAGCACATTTATTAAAAAGGAGAGTAAAGGGTCAGTTATCTTCCTATGAAAAATAAAAGATAAAAATAAACAAACAACAACAACACAGATTGATACAGAACTCAGAAATTTTATTCTGGATTTATGATAAAATCAGCCTGTAAATAAATTCATACTCCTCCTCATACTACTCCATACTCCTTTTTCAACATGATGCCAATATACTGAGATGTTAAATTGTGAATGGGTTTAGGATAGCTTAAATGGTGTTGCCATAGAGATTTATTAAAGTAACATAAAAAATACAATAGTTATTTTACTATATCTTTAAAATTTTTCATTCTAACTCTTCATAATTTTTTATATAAGTAGAAGTCCTCATTTGAAGGAAGCACAGTAAGTTTCATAGCTTTATCATTTTCAAGAGCCAGCATAAAATTAAAACTATCATAACTTATAAATCAAGCTTGCAATTCTTAGTACCTATAATGGCCACCAGAGGGAGCTATAGGATTACTTTTAAATAATTATTGGAGAAACGAGTATGATTTAAATAATTTATAGAAATCTTTCAAATAAAATAATATGTATTTTAGGAATTTTACTGATAAAATGACCCTCACTTAATTAGAATAACAAGCTGAAGTATTGTGAACTGTATATTAAGAATAATTCTTTATAGGCTTTATGGACAGATACGTTTTAAGTGACTCTTGAAGGTTCAGCACCACATCCTCTTTTACCACTGTTTAAAGAATTAATCTTACAGAACAGGTGTGAATGAATTTTGGATAGCTTGAATGGTTTTGTCGTGGTGATTTTTTGAAATAATAGTAAAAAAGGAACCAGTAAAAAAAAGTGCAGCTTCTAAACACTTCAAAAAAAATGTACACATAGAAGACAAGTCATTCTGAGGAAATATGCATAGTTTCATGACTATACAACATTATATGGATGACAGAAAATTAAAAAACATACATCTGATGTCACTCTGTCCCTCTGTCACTGTGTGTGTGTGTTTGTGTGTGTTTTAAGTGAATTAGGTGTGAAACTATCAGTGAGCATTTAGTCTCCAGCGCCAACATTTTACAGAACTGCCACTTTCCTGGAGTCTCAGAATTACAATGTGTCAGGTTCTGAGAGATCTAAGATTCCAAAAAAATATTTAATTAGAATACCACGAAGTATTGTGAAATACTATATATTAAGACTTTATATATAGGCTTAATGAACAGATTAGACTGACTCGTGAAGGACCAGCACCACCTCCTCTTGTTTGATGGTTTGAGGAATATATCTTCCAGAATCCGGGATTAAGATTTAGGAGCTCATTTTTATTCCACCTCCTTTCCTGAAAGTCTGTCTTGCAGAATTGACTAAAAATTAATCTTCACATTATTTCCTAATTCTTTTGCTATTCTTTTGTCAGTTCTTCTTGACCTGTTTTTCTCTTCCAGCTTTCCTGGACTATTGTATAGCACTCATAAATGATTAAATAAAAAATAATGGTAGTTATTAAGATTGATATGGTTTGGAATTGGTAAAATGTGCTTGGAAAAAAATCACAATAAAACAATGTTTTAATGTTTAAGTTTGGAATATTAACTGACATGAATGAATGCTATATAAATATTGTTCATGTTAACATAATGTTTATAAATGAAATCTTATTGTAAAGTGTTACTAAAGTTATATATATATATATATATATATATATTGTTCTGTGAATGTGATTTTAAAGTCTAGATGATTCGGATTAACCCTTTAACTGCCATATCAAGTTCAAGTTCAAGTTCAAGTTCAATTTATTTGTATAGCGCATTTACAACAGCCTCCTGGCTGACCAAAGTGCTTTAACATAAGAGCAAGAATATTACACATACATAAAAATAGACCAGACAAAAAATTTAAAACCACCCATTTCAAAATGTAGCATAACACAGTAGTCAGTACACTAAGGAAAATAAAAAAGTTTTTAGCAAAGATTTAAAAATAGACAAGGAAGGGGCCAGTCTGATCTCTAAAGGCAGGGTATTCCAGATTCGTGGCCCAGCCACTGCAAATGCACGCTCCCCTCTACGCTCCCCTCTATCCTTTAAAACCTCACTGCCAGAGGGATATTGTGAATGCATGTGCCCGCTGGGCACAGTTTACCTGATGCCACCGGGGTGGTGATGGCATTGGTGGCTTGAGCCCGCCATCGCTGCTTGCAGCTATATTTTTTTTTTTTTTTAACCTTCCGGGGGTTTTTGGGGGCCTTAACATACTCAAAAACTCTTGAAAATTGGCATACACATTGGAACCTGCGGCCATCAGGTCGCCGCAGAGACTGGAACCCGGGCGTGGCACAGAGGCTCTACAGCGCCCCCTGGAACACCGGCAGAAAATCCTGAACCATAGCTCACATATACTTGCATGTATTTATATGAAACTCAGTACACTTATAGATCTCATTGAGCCGAACAACTTTCACACTCTATGTCATAGGCTCTGCCCAACAGGAAGTCAGCTATTCAGGGCTGTTTAAAAAAAGTATGCTCTGGAATTTGAAATACTCCTCTGAGGTTTTCCACCCGTTCGCCACAAAACTTGGTGAACATGATCTCAAGACATTGGGGATGAAAAATTGCGAGGGGATTTTTGATATCTCGAACGGTTTACCCATGGCGTGGCGTTTAAATTAGGGCAAAAAATTTGAAACAGGAAATGCCTAATAACATCCACATACAGTACCTGTGTTAGATCAAACTTCATCGGTTTGTTCGAAGTATGATACCGATCGTATATATGTGACTATTAATCTGAATCATCTAGACTTTAAAATCACATTCACAGAACAATATATAAATACATACATATACATATATATATATATATATATATATATATATATATATATATATATATATATATACACACATATATATATATATATATATATATATATATATATATATATATATATATATTTAGTAACACTTTACAATAAGATTTCATTTATAAACATTATGTTAACATGAACAATATTTATATAGCATTCATTCATGTCAGTTAATATTCCAAACTTAAACATTAAAACATTGTTTTATTGTGATTTTTTTTCCAAGCACATTTTACCAATTCCAAACCATATCAATCTTAATAACTACCATTATTTTTTATTTAATCATTTATGAGTGCTATACAATAGTCCAGGAAAGCTGGAAGAGAAAAACTCCTTATATTCATGTGTGCAGAATTATTAGGCATGTTTTCTTTTACAGATGAAATGCGCTAAAAAAGAGTTTTAACTCAAACTGTTTTAACTCAAAGTCGAAAATTATGAAATACCCATGAGAAATATCAAACACAAATGCAATACAGAAATGGATAAGTTAAGACTTGACCATTGTACAAAAATGCTGACTGGGTCAAGAAGAACTGACAAAAATAATTGCAAAATAATTAGGAATTAATGTGAAGATTAATTTTTAGTCAATTCTGCAAGACAGACTTTCAGGAAAGGAGGTGGAATAAAAATGAGCTCCTAAATCTTAATCCCGGATTCAGGAAAATATATTCCTCAAACCATCAGACAAGAGGAGGTGGTGCTGGTCCTTCACGAGTCACTCTAATCTGTTCAGAAAGCCTATATATAAAGTCTTAATATATAGTATTTCACAATACTTCATGGTATTCTAATTAAATCATTTTTTGGAATCTTAGATCTCTCAGAACCTGACACATTGTAAGTCTGAGACTCCAGGAAAGTGTCAGTTCTGTAAAATGTTGGCCCTGGAGACTAAATGCTCCCTGATAGTTTCACACCTAATTCACTTAACACACACACACACACACACACACACACACACATTACCCACAGTGACAGAGGGACATCAGATGTATGATAGTTTTTTAATTTTCTATCATCCATATAGTGTTGTATAGTCATGAAACTATGCATATTTCCTCAGAATGACTTGTCTTCTATGTGTACATTTTTTTGAAGTGTTTAGAAGCTGCACTTTAAAAAAATAAAAGACATTTACTGGTTACTTTTTTACTGTTATTTCAAAAAATCACCACGACAAAACCATTCAAGCTATTCAAAATTCATCCGCACCTGTACTGTAAGATACATTCTTTAAACAGTGGTAAAAGAGGATGTGGTGCTGAACCTTCAAGAGTCACTCAAAACTTATCTGTCCATAAAGCCTATAAAGAATTATTCTTAATATACAGTATTTCACAATACTTCAGCTTGTTATTCTAATTAAGTGAGGGTCATTTTATCAGTAAAATACATAAAATTCATATTATTTTTCTTTGAAAGATTTCTATAAATGATTTAAATCATACTTGTTTCTACAATAATTATTTAAAAGTAATCCTATAGCTCCGCCTGGTGGCCATTATTGGTACTAAGAATTGCAAGCTTGATTTATATGTTATGATAGTTTTAATTTTATGCTGGCTCTTGAAAATGATAAAGCTATGAAACTTACTGTGCTTCCTTCAAATGATGACTTCTACGTATATAAAAAATTATGAAGAGTTGGAATTAAAAATTTTAAAGATATAGTAAAATAACTATTGTATTTTTTTATGTTACTTTAATAAATCGCTATGACCACACCATTTAAGGTATCCTAAACCCATTCGAAATTTAACACCTTCAGTGTATGGCTTCATGTTAAAACAGTTTGGTGTGAACTACTTGTGTCTTCTTGGAGGAGAATGAATTCATTTACAGGCTGATTTTATCATAAATCCACAATAACATTTCTGAGTTCTGTATCAATCTGTGTTGTTGTTTGTTTATTTTTATTTTTTATTTTTCATAGGAAGATAAATGACCCTTTACTCTCATTTTTAATAAATGTGCTTATAAACCAAGAACAAGCTATTTATAGCTATATTTATAAACTGCTTACTACTGACTATTAATATTGGGACAAGGCTTTATAAAGCATGAACTGACTATTTACTAATGAGTGCAGTTATTATAAAGTGTTATCAATGCATCTGCTAATGTTAACAAATTAGACATTATTCTACAGTGTTATCAAATCCCTTAAATGAATTGTAAGTGTTTTGTAATGATTTTATTGACCTACAAGCATTTGTGAAAGTTCTGCTTGCATTACAGCTTAGTCTTGATCTGTGAGCTGAACAGATTTACTGTTACATCCATGAGATTATGTCAATTCAAATAAATATCATGTCACAGGATGTCAGAGGTCAGTATCAAATTAGTTTGAAATTATTATTTGCGGCACACAAACTTTTTTTATGTTATCTATACAGTGTTGTAAAGTCATGAAACTATGCATATTTACTCAGAATAACTTTTTTTCTGTATGAAAAAAGGTTTTGAAGTGTTTGGAATTTAAAAATGCAGGAAAATTAATAATTCCATTTTTACTGTCATTTAAAAAAAATCACCACGACAAAACCATCCAAGCTATCCAAAACCCATTCACAATTTAAGTTCCTCAATGTTTTTTCAACAAGTAGACCAAGTTTGGTGTGTATAGTGTTCCTCTCCTCTGAGCAGTATGCATTAATTCACAGCTAAATGTAAAAAACAATCCACATTCAAATCAAAATAGCCGACTTCCTGTTGGTCGTAGCTGATGACTGTGAATTAGAAAGTTGTCCGTCTTGATAAGAACAATTTTTGTACTGAGTTTGGTGTCTGTAGCTAAAACTAACCCCCCCACTTTTGACAAAAGGTGGCGCTATAGAGTGCCTCTTCCACGCCCTCTTATGAACTTTTGCCAGTGTCTAGCAGTCACTAATACTGATATGTGTTCTGAGTTTGATGAAATTCTAAGCATGTTATATGCCTCAAAATCACCTGAGAAGTATTCCAGTTTGACATGTTGCCACGGCAACAATATTTTTAGATATCAATATCCCCCCAGCAGATTTATATCGGCTGTCTTTTAACATTATTCTGATGAAGTTTGAAGCAAATCGAGTAAAAATAAGATGCTGAATTCAAAGCATTTTGAAAATGACACACTTCCTGCTGCCAGTTGGTGGCGCTATAACTTTGACTCCTAATAGTCACATATATGCGATCGACATCATACAATGCATAATCTGATGAAGTTTGATTAAAATTAGGAAATGTATGTGGATGGTATTAGACACTTCCTGTTTCTCAATTCTAGCCATAAATTCAACGCCTCGCTACGAGCAAACCGTTCGAGATATCAAAAATCCCCTGGCAATTTTTCATCCCCAATGTTTTGAGATCATGTTGACCGAGTTTGGTGGCAATCGAGTAAAAAACCTATGACAAGTATATCAAATTCCAGAGCATGCGCTTTTTACATAACTCTAAATAGCTGACTTCCTGTTGGGCGGAGCCTATGACATGCAATACGCAAGTTGTTCGGCACAATGAGATCTATATGTGTACTGAGTTTCATATGAATATGTGCAAGTATGTGTGAGCTATACATCAACATTTATGACTGTGTTCCAGGGGGCGCCGTAGAGCCCCTGTGCCACGCCCGGGTCCCAGCCTCTGCAGGCTCCTAAAGGGCACAGATTCCAAAATGTGTGCAAATTTTCAAGAGTTTTTGAGTATGTTAGGGACCCCAAAAGCCCCCACAACTTTGACCAAAAATATGAATAATAAACCCTAAATAGCTAACTTCCTGTTGGGCGGAGCCTATGACATGCAGTACGAAAGTTGAGCCCTCCAGGCTTGAGCCCTAATAATAATAATAATAATAAAAAATAATCCTAAGGAAAACAATAGGCCTCTCGCCCTTTGGGCTTGAGCCCTAATAATCCTAAGGAAAACAATAGGCCTCTCGCCCTTTGGGCTTGAGCCCTAATAAACAAAGCAGATACAAGAGGGTCCTCGCACCTCGGTGCTCGGGCCCTAAATACAGTTTTGGTGCTCTTTAAGGGGCCGTTCACATAACGTGCCTAAAAACGCGTGGAAAGCGCTAGGCGTACCGCTTTCTGATTTTTTTCCAAAACCCTTGGGGATCTTGCGCTCCTGAGGCTTCTGCCGTTGCTAAGCAATCATGAGCTGTTCTCTCCATGAAGACGCCTAAATTTCAGCAAAGGATAAATGAATTTGCAGCACTAAAAATCACTTGCAGTAGCTCTGTTACTAAATTTATTTAAAAATGGCTATCCATATACAGCTATGATCAGCTGTTCCTTCATCTTGGCTGAGCTTTCAACGTTGGTACTGGAAAGGATGAAGCTTATTGGTTGGTTCTTGTCACATGACCTGCGGTGCGCTTGCGGGATTCTGAAAAGTTGAGATGTTTTTAACTCGATGCGGTGCGGGCGCGCCTGGAAAAAAACGAGTGCGTCGCTTCCATTATGAGCACACATGCATACCACGCGCCTACATTTGAAATAACGAGCTTGAGCTCACAAAAGACGCGACATGTGAACGGCCCCTAATGCGGCAGGCGCGATCGCGAGTAGTGCCTCAGTTCAAGCAGCAAGTGAACTTATCATACCTTGCTCTTTACTACTAGAGTACATAATGAACATGAATTAACATCAAACGGTAGGCTATTTTATAAGAGATTCTACAGTACAAAGCTTTCAAACTGCGGAAAACGTGTAAAGCTTGTAAACATTGCAACGTAATATTACCTCAAAAGTGTAACCTTTTGGTGTCCATAAGCTCATCAGTCAGCTAGAAAAATAACTAAAAAGAGAAGCATTTTGCTATATTTATGAGCTATTGAATTTTAATATTTTTACTTAATCTGTTGTCTACATGATTCAACTCCTCCTATAAAATTTTATTTTACTAATTAAGAAAAACAGACTGAAAGTGTGAAAGACTTCAAGTTGGAAAAGACATTTAGCTCCCACTTTAAGTGAACCTTCATTCCCAGGTCATCTACAAGATGGATTAAAATGCTGATAAAGTCAAGAAAAGATGAGACATAAACACGTCAGTATGATTAAAAAGTTAAAATGTAAAATAAATAATTTAAATAAAACACATAAAACATGTTTATTCTGTGGCAACTAAAAAAATCATTTGGCACCTAAGTTTTTTTCTTATAGGAGCCTATGGCTCCTTACTCGATTTTTTAGTTTGGAGCCCTGAAATAGGTGTTTATTCTTTAAGAAAATAAGGTACAGAATAAGGAACAATTCAAATATTTGTAATGATAATATATTTGTAATAATATAGCCTATATCTGCCTGCAGTTAAAAAGTTATCATATTTGTTTTGCTTCTCCCATTTATGTAGGCTACAATTCTTCATAAAAAAATAAAAAAATAAATACAAATGAAAAAAACATTTATATAGGCTACAATTATTCTAAAAAATAAATGAAATAAAAATACATAATGGTAAATTTTACCATTATAAAATATTGGGGTAGTAATTTGAGGTGAAAATACTGTGAAATTACAAATGACATGGAATTTTAAAGCATAACAAGGTCTATGAAACGTTAGTCAAAGTATTTTGTAAAACAATGGCACTTATAGTTTTGAATGAAAATATTTCAACCATATAGCCTGTGAATAAATAAAATGCATACTTTTGAATGAAAGAAAACTTACAGTTGCTTCTGGTGTTTGGATTTGTACTTCATTATAATGAGCTCCAAGTTTAAGAATAGCATACACTAGGTTTTTTTCTTCTTCTCTATTCTCTTCTTCTCTAACAGCATTAATTTACAATGAAATACACCTTACTTCAGGTAGGATAAATGTTTTCCTGCCTTGTTAAATGTTGGGCTCATGATCAATAAGTTGGATTCACCTCAAACTGATTTTGTAAAATCAAACCACGGATGGTGAAGCTGGGTTAGTTAGCGCGAGTCGCTCTCTGTGAAGCGGGAGCAGCTGACGGAGGACTCCAATTGGTCTTAAAGCCTTCCTCAAACGCCTCAATCACATTTAACAATGATTAATTATCAACTGATAATTTTTTATTATTATGGTCTGGTGAAAATAATAATATGGGCTGCGAGAAAATAATGATTAAAAATAGTAGGGCTGCTGTGAGTGCAGGAATGTTTCAACCTAGTAACTTGACAAAACACTATTCCTCACTGCCATAAAACAGACTGAAATCAGTTCAGCTGGTTATAGTTCTTTATAAATTATGGGGGTTGAAATAAATGTGTGACTCTCTTGGTCTTTCATATGGACAGTGTCTTATGAGGGTTTCAAACTTCCAGAGCAGGTTTTAGGCAAAGTAGGGCAACTGCATAGTCATGTTGGTTTTAGGACAACTTTAAAGAAAAGTTTTGATCCACTTCAAATGTCAACTACTGTATAGCGCAATATAGTTTATTAGTTATTATACCTTAATTTCTGAGTAAGTTGCCTTATTTAAAGATGCAAACTGTTGCGTACATTTTTTGTTGTTGTGTCCATACAATATTTTTCTCTCAGAATGTAGCCTATTCATTACCAATATATTGAAGCATATCTTTATGTTTTTCTAAATCCCAAACAGAGTCCAGACATTACTAAAGTATCCGTCTATGAACATATTTTATAGGCTATTTTAGATTTGGGAAATACACATGCGTTACAAACGTGACAAAAAAAAAAAAACAACAGTTTATGGAGACATTATATTTTGATAGTTTTTTTTTTTTGTATTTATAATGCACAAACCAGAGGCAAAAATGTCTGCAGAGAAGGGTTGGCCAATCTCAAAAAATATCAAAAATATAAATTTTATAATATTTTTTTTTTTTTTTACATTTTGTGTTTCAGAGGAAAAAAGATTAAGGCATCTCTCCATTACACAAAGCACAGGCAGAAGATACCATTTTTTTTCAGAACTGATCCTATCCGATACCGAAAATTCTGAATATCTGCCAATACCATTAAGGCATCTCTCCATTACACAAAGCACAGGCAGAAGATACCATTTTTTTTCAGAACTGATCCTATCCGATACCGAAAATTCTGAATATCTGCCAATACCATTCCAATCCGATACCAGTCATACTCAGTTTTTTTTAAACAATGTAGAATTTCTATACTTCTCTGTGTTGACCTGATCACCATGCTTTTTTCAGCAAAAACGTCAGCAATGGTTTATTTGTGTTAACATAGACACACTGAACAGCAGGGCCGCGGGAAGTAATTTTGAACAGGGGGTGCTGTGAATTTTTTTTTTTTTTCTTTACAAAAAACCTATGAGCCAATAGGCCTATTTAAAATACATTTTAAAAATATATACATTGAGATTTACTACTTTATTGTCATATACACTTCAGTGCACAGCCAGCCAGGGTCTGAAACACACATACATCAGTTCTCAGATATGCGCAATGCGCTATTAATCTGAAGCAGAAGCAGAATCAGAAATAATAGTTTAAATAATAGTTTAATAATCGAAAAAAACGAAATAATTACTTTCATTACAATTTCAGATAGCCTATACATACATGCAACTCATTTAGATACAACAAATAATATTACAACAAAATATAATATTGATCAAACTTCACAATAACGCTAAAACAATGCAATCGATTTGGTCAGCTGGCTTGAGTCACTGCACGTTTATGTCACACGCAACTCTATTAACTCCAAAATCTTTTTACGCACACCACAAGGAAATAATCTCTGACTATTTAAGCAATTTGTTTATTGAACAGTTCTCCACATCCATTACGCAAAGAACACACGCACAGTATAAAGCTTTCTGTCTCCATCTCCAACCTTTTTACACAAACCACAAGGAATCTCCGACTATTTAATATGGCTGGGTAAAAAATAGATTTTTCGATTAATCGTTTTTTAAAATGTGGTCGATTCAAAATCGATTCTCAAAGGCCATGAATCGATTTTTTTTCCCGTATTTATTTCCCCATACATTGAACGTAAGATTAGCGTTAATCTAATTACAAATCTTCTCCACTAGATGTCACCCTCTTATGTGCCTTGTGCGATGTTACCAACGAACCTATCATTCATTCATTCAGTTTAAAGCAGTGGTTCCATTTTCTGCAATGTGCGTCAGTTCTTGCTCCCGTTCGCGTCTTACAGACTGCATCTTAAAGCCTCTTATACTTTCTGCGTCCTCGAGTCCGCTATGGACCGCTATGCAGGCTTGATGTAAACATCGCCATCGGAGAGTGTGTACCGAGGCTCTGAGCAGACGACCGCGCGGACAGGTGCGCGTGGTCAGTTGTCTTCAAAAGCACAATTCCACATGTTCAGGCAGTGTGAAGAAGCCCATTGCCAATCGAACCAATCGGGCCGGGCTCGGGCTTGTGCGGTAAATGAGCGGTCATGTAATGTTTCGATTAGCGCGAGAAATATGCGAAAATGTACGCTGAGTAGTTGAAACGGAGGCTTGCTTCTGACGATTACGTTTTGGTAGCACCAGCAACTAAAGCAAAGCCTGAGGTGTGGAAAAGTTTTGACCTTGTTTATAATGAGAATAATGAGTGAATAATGACGCACCATCAGTGAGCGCAGGAGCGCGCTGAAGACATCTACAGTGGATTCAATCATTTTCCTCCACATAAACACTTAGGCCTTACCTAATCTTGGTGAGTAAATGTTTTTCAAATAATAACTAAATATTACTTGAGTCTTAAATGCATAATGTAGACAGAGTAGGTTATATAAGCTAATGTTGGCATTATTATTTTATTATGCCAGCTGCTATGGCGAAGCAAATCCGGCAGAGCCTTTATCTTAATTCATTTCGTTATTGCCAAATACCCATCTTAATTTATAATTTATCTTAATGAAATTTTTTAAGAAAGACTTGTTTTTATTGGTGCGTTGGCCTATTTATATGCTAAATGAGCCTATACCTTAGGGCTATTTATAGAGTGCTGAGATGTTACGATGTTACAGAGGACTTATTTTATTTATTTGTTCAAACTTCCAAGTGGCCTATTACGTTAGTCATGTATAAATTATGTTAAACTATGTATAAATGACTCATTCCTGACAAAAGGCAAAAGATCTGTGTGCTGCGTACATTTGAATAATGTCGGGTTGTAAATGGGTTCGGGCTCTTAAAAAGCTGTCAATCAAAATGTACGTGTCGGCTCGGGACATGTCGGGCTTATCTTTTAAGGCCCGATTACATCTCTAATAGAAAATCGAATCGAGAATCGAAATAGAATCGATTTGAGAGCTTGTGAATCGAAATCGAATCGATCTGGAACATCTGAATCGATACCCAGCCCTACTATTTAAACGTTATTTAACAGTTCTCCACAACCATTACACAAAGAACACACGAACGAAATAATACTCTCCATCCCCACCACCTTAAAAAAATACTATAGTGTACTACTTACAATTGCTTGGCTAGTCAAAGCTGATCCCACACTTGTTGCCAAAAAAAAAAATAAAAGTTACAAGCGCGTTACAAATATTTTAATAGGCCTACATTTTTTTTTATCTCCCTCTCGTCACTAGGGGGTGCTGCAGCACCCCCAGCACCCCCACTTCCCGCGGCCATGCTGAACAGCGTCAATAAGGATTTATAGACCAAAGATTCTGTGAGGAAATATGGATATATTTACTGATGTTTACTTCATATTTCTTAAGATGAATCGTCATTTCTATTCATTTTCCACTGATTTACGCGATCTGATGATAAACAGCCTCTCCCAGCGCTGTCTCTGTGTGTTTGCTCCTCAGTACTGGTGTGTGTGTGTGTCAGACAAACTCTGATTGGTCCTTCGCCTTGTCAATCTTTAGAGTGTCATAAACGGACACCCCCACACTGTGTCACATGCTTCCTGTACACTTCCTGGTAGTTATCTGGTCATAACAACACTGAAACACCTCTGTACACAGGAAATATGCGAATATTAAACCCAAGATTACAATAGTATAGCTTGGTATGATATTTTCTTGAGATATGGGGAATTTTTATTAAAAAATGTGAAAATGTACATCTGAAATGCTAACTTGGGCAGCGATGTAAAAGGATATAAATATAATTTTTACAACAGTAAATGACCTTGATCGCAAAAGGAAGTTATTACAAACACTAAATCGGGGTTTAAAGTGAGTTTTGAGAAAAAGTGTAGTAATAATTTCATAAATTGTCTGATGTAGCTTGATGCTAACGTTAGCTCTAATGCTACTAATAGCAGGTGCATTTCTTCTTCATAATGCATTTCTGTCACAATAATTCACGTAAGGTAGTAAGAAAATGTTCTGTTGTATTTTTATATTAAGACTTTTGATAAATAAGAGCTAAATGCATACTGAAACTGAAGTGAGATAGCAGCTTGGTGGCTCTGTAAAGCTTAAAAATACCACAACAAAGGCTAATAAAAGTGGAATAAAAGCAAAAGAATAATGATAAAAGAATAATGCGGATAATGTGTCATACCTGGCGGAGGTGTGAAAGACTTGTTTGGTGAGAACAATAGAACCATGAATCGGGAGTTTTCAGAGACAAAAACACAGACAAAGCACACAGTGTTTACATGTGAGATCTTACAGAGATGACAAGTGCCATAAATCAATCAAATTAGCCTTCTCTAAAAACACACATGACACGGCCTTAGAAAATATTTCATGAAATTCACAGTTTTACAGATTAGATTATGAAATTTTCATATGAAGCTTTGGTAGACTTGTGGCTTTAGCTACAGTGTTTTAAACTCATATCCTACATCAACAATTTTTTATACATTTAAAAATTACGTTTTTAATATTTTTATTTTTGTTTTTATGTTTGAGCTTATATATCTCTATTATCATAAGAGTCTGGGTGATTCTGATCCCTGAACAGCACACTTTGAAGTGTCAGCTTTGTGAACAAATATTGATTATGTATCTAGTCAGAAAAAATCATGAGCAGAGAATTTTTATTTTGGGTATGTCATTTCTGTCTCCATGCCAAAAAATGGGGGGTGAGTGGTAAGGGGTTAATCCTTTAGAACCTAAAGCTAAAATCGGCCGTTTTTCACTCATTTTGTTTTTTTGAGTATACAATTATAAAATAATGTGGTATCAAGTGAAAGTAGTCATTTTTTCAGAAAATTATAGACTTTCAGGGAATTACAGTTATTGTATATTATTTTGTGTAATGAGTTAGTCAGTTAGTGTAATGAGCCATTTGTTGTACTACAGTTCTCCAGGTGTTTTTGGATCCTTCAATCCAGTCATTTAAATGTGGTGCTCTGGCACTTCCATGGGTTGCTCCTTTTGCATCATATGCAACTCTGTGAAAGGTCTTGAGTATCACTCTAAGGTACAGGCAGATGATCGCATCTCTCTCGGCCTGCCATCCAGGGGAACACCTGTGAGCGGAGCAGCTAGCAGCTCCTGAAAGTTTTGCCGTGTCATGAGCTTATCATGGTGGATGGCACACAGCTCTTTGCGTAAAATGAAGCTGTTGGTCACTGCAATGTCCAGGAAGTGCTGGAAAATGGTCACATACGACTTGTTTTATGGGGCACCGACTTTGTTCTGAGCATCTTGTTGGAGGTGTCAAGTCCCCCTATGGGCTAGGTGCACAAGATGGCGCCGGTGAGCTTCAGCGACGCGAGTGTGTGCGTACTTATTTCCGGTCTTGCGACGCTCGCATTGACTGTATTGGAAACTTGCACACGGATCTTGGCTAGGTGTATATAATTAATGATTTTCAAATTTAACAGCCGATAGTGGTATATCAAAAACATGGGGAAACATCCTCCCTATATTTTGCGTACCTCTGTGTGGAAATTCATCAAGATACAACGCGGAGATTGCTTTATTCTTCTGTTGATTATGCGGATCAGCATCAGGTCAGGTCCACAGGGATTTCTTCTTTCAAACACAAACCATTCAAATATGCAATACTTTTCATTTTGAAGAGTTTTGTTCTGTTATGTAAGATAAATGTTTCTGACTGTCAAACAAGACGCACAGAGATTTCTGATAAAGCATGTTTTATTAACTTTATTTGATAACATAATTTATAACTAACTGTACAATTAAACATAATATAATTATGGTATGTTGGCATTAAATAAAAGATCGCTGTTTGCATTCATGTGTGTTTTTATTTGTTTTGTGAAAGATCTGTAGCATAAATCATTATCTGTCTATGTATATTGTTATTGTTTTGCATTAATTATCAGATTAAACATATTAAAATTAGTCACGTATTTTTTAATGTGTAAAATAATAAAATATGTTGTGAAAATGAAACAGACTGATGTATGTGTACAATTGAGAAATAGATATTTCTGAAGATAAATCGCAGACCACGTCTCACGAGGTAAATATTTAATATAAAAATAATAATAATAATGCAAACATTTTCGAGAAATAAGTAATTTGTACATTTACATATTTGGTAAGATAAAATACATTATATAGCTGTGTATACACGCCATGAGTTCAACTTTCATTTCGTGAACAGTAGTGAACATTAGTGTATTTAATTCATTCACCGGACCCAAACATACACAAGTTTCAAATCCACTGGCTCAGTTAACATTTGTAGTATAGTGATAATAGCAGTGTACATCTTATTTGCATATGAAGTGATATTATAAATCCTGTAAACATATAGAAGGTAATATTTGGACTTCTCCAGTTTTCTGCACTGACTTTAAGCACAACCGGAAATATCTACGCACACACTCGCAAGACCGGAAATCCAAGATGGCGGAGATATGCAACTAGCCCATTGTACAGCTACAGCTGTGACCACGGCCCCGGCCCTTATGAGATGGTGTTGTGTTCGATTTAGATGGCCTATTTGCTTCTTCGTAGATAACTAGAGAAGCCACACTAAAAAAAAAAAAAAGCAGCATGTGTTACAAACTCACTATAGATGTACATAAAAATACTTTTCATTATGAAGCAATTTATTAGTAAGAAAAAATGTGTAAAAATAATATAAATATATAATAAATAAATAACTATAATACAATAAAATAATAAATATAAAACCTTCAGTTACTTACATTTGCATGCACACAATCACACACACATACATGCACCTACACACACACAAACAAATATACAGATATAGACATAAATGCATGCATGCACAAAGTCACGCAGGCACATAAACACACACATTTGCATACACATCAGAGACTGTATAAGATACACATGCACACGTACACAAACAGATACATATACACACAAACACACAGATATAGGACTACACATGCACACATTAGCAGTAGCACACACAAACACACACATAAACGAATGCACACATGCATGCACTTACACAAACATACATATACACATACATGCACACATTCGCATACACACATGCACCTTTACTTACACACACACTCAGATAGTGAGAGAGAGATGTCCATGCACTTACATACACACAGAAAAGTATGTATGCATGCACACGCACCCATACAGAT
Organism: Carassius gibelio; assembly: GCF_023724105.1. Lineage (NCBI taxonomy): Eukaryota > Metazoa > Chordata > Actinopteri > Cypriniformes > Cyprinidae > Carassius > Carassius gibelio. The sequence continues at coordinate 17,994,036 of NC_068396.1, forward strand.
AACGCTAACGTTACATGAGCAAATATGAATGCATGCATGCACATACGCGCTTGCACATATAAGTGTGTGAAACAGTGTTTTTTTCGAACAGAAACACTGAGACTGACTATTTTATTCATTTCTCATCGATTCATCAGAAAGAAACAAATAAGTTTCACTTACCAATCCACGACTGGATCAAAACCAGCAGCATACACCTCCTCAAGGTCTGAATACAGACTCTGGGTCCGATGAATCATGTTCAGCCTCTTCCCAGGTGTCATCAGAGATCAAATAAATCACCTCCTCTCGTGTAAAACCTTTTTTCGCCATGTTTGTATTCGTTTTTGTTTATATTTCACACTCTCAAACTGTCAAACCTGCTGCGCTCCGTATCCCCTGCTTCAAATCCGCCCTCCCCCCTCTCCCCGAAAGTTGCTGTGATTTGCTGCTAGAAAGCATGCAGTTACCGTATTAAGCTGTATATTGTCTTAAAGTGCAAGCTGTCTTCTATCAGACACAATTTGATTGTTTTTCATAGTGCAAACGGTTGCTGAGTTATGAAAACATTAATACTGCATGGTAAATTGAGTCGGCGCCGACACGTTCGGTTTTAAAGGGTTAAACACAATCTACTACATATAACTTCATATAACTACTACATAAGTAGTAGTCTACATAAACTTCATTTTAATGTAAAATAAATGTAAAATATGTAATCATAATCTATAACAAAAATACTAGGTAAATGAGGTTAGTGGATAATTCAGCAGCAAAAGACACACTAGATTCTAGAAAAATCATGGGTGCACAACAGTGATGCGCGGGTTGATCCAAAATGAGCGGGTGCCTGCGGTCACCCGTGGTCGCCTGCGGTCACCCATGGTCACCCGTGGTTACGAATCATCCAAAAATATTTTTAATGATATTTGGGTCACGGTCGGTCGGGTCGTTTGAAATAAAGATGACAATTAAACCTTTGTAATTTATATAGTACTAGACACAATTTTGAATAGGCTGAATAACTGGAGCGATTATAGAAAGACCACCTGTCCCGCTTTATGTTGTACTGTACAGCAATTTTACCCTTTGTCCCACCTCACGCAAATTGAGCATCTGTCCTGCTTTTTCATTCGACCCTGCCTAATAAATACACGGATACGTCCATAGGCGTAATGCTAACTTATGTCCAATAGTTCAGAGGAGAGCAATGAAAGCGTTAGTTGAAAGGCTTAGCCATACGTCAGTCAAACTGTTGACTGGTGCATGAATGCTTCCTCAACAATCTCAAATTGGAGAGCACATACAAGTGCGCGCTGTTCGGTCAGGTTAAGCAGCCATGGCCAGTGTGGCCACGAAAAAGAGAAGACGCACTTTTAATAGCGAATGGACAGCAACATACTCTTGGTTAAGACCTGTACATGGCGAAGCAGAGAGAGTAGATTTTCTGTGGGACATGGTGGAGAATACGACGTGAGTGACATGGTGCATGTGCGTACCAGAGAAAAAAAGCACATCATCAAGAAACATGCAAATCAGTGCAATCGTTTTTCAATAAACCAAATGACCCACAGGCTGACAAAGTTTGGGCAGCAGAAGTGACGAGCATTTATCATGCCGTACATCACACACATTCATATCGTTTTACCGACTGCAGTAACAAGTTAGCCCCAGTCATTGTTCCAGATTCTGAAACGGCTAAGAAAAAAGCTGTAGAAACTTTGGGTGATATTTTGGGTCAGGTAGTGTCTTAATCTTTTAGTCGGTGGGTTTAAAAAGAAATTTAGCAATATATTACAGAAAGCTTGAAATGTCTACTTTTAAACTAAAATATTCAAACCAAAATAAATAGGCTACTCTCTGATAATCTAATCCATATGAAATGTGCATTTCTCTCTGGCGTTCATGGCGAGTCTGCATCGTCAACTTCATTATTTGCAGTGACACAAAAAACACCAGTTTATTACTAAACAATTACATGTCTCCTTGCTAATTTAGAAATTCATAATCATTACTTTAACCGGTTCTTTGTGGCAAGCCTTATGTGTGCGGTCATAACGCTTATTATCCTGTAGGCTATTATCTATTTAAGTAATTAAATTAATATAAAGGGGTGACACATTTACTACTTTTAAAAAATGCAGGTCAGGAAGCGGGTTGGGTACAATATTTTCTTTTTCTTTTTTTCGGTCTGAGTTGCGGGCGGGTTAGTTGAAAACATTGGTCGGGTGCGGGTTGTTTATACATTGACCCGCACATCACTGGTGCACAACAATTCAATAAAATCTAGTGAAATATTTTATTTACAAATAGTCTAAAGTCTAAAATCTGGTAAAATGTTACACATTGTTCTTTGTATTGTTGTAAAAAACATTCATGAAAAAAACAAGTATATACATCTATATAGAAATGTAAAAGATGTATCTTTTAAACTTATAGAACAGCAATAAAGGCAGCAACATATGATAGATAGGACAGAACAATTTTAAAACATACAAGACTAAAAATAATCTTGGCACAGAAAAGTATTATAATACTAAAGGCGCCCATATAGAGTGGCACAGATCGCTTATGCGCATCCCATGTGCAGAACGATGAGCTTTAAACAACACAGAGTCACAGTGTGCAGGCTGCTCAACCTGCACAACACAAATGCTGCTCTGCTCGTGCTCATCTTCAGTTCTCTCATCACAGCAGTTCAGTCAGTGTACCGTTTCAGTAAATTAATTACTCCGGGATATTGGTTAATTTAGACTCAGAGAGAGTGTCAGCCACGTTATAAAAAGTGAATAATTCAAGTAATTTGTGGATTAATGATTACTGGAGACACAAACCGGTTCAAAGGATTCAGTCCAATTTGGTGAACTGGTTCAACCGGTTCACTAAGAAGAACCGGTTAAATAGAAAGATTTGTTCGCGAACTGGACATCACTAGTACAAAAGGGAAGAGCTATTGATACGTAATGTATTAAATTTGTGTGTTAGTTTATTGAGCCTTCTCTTTGAACAGTTTTAATTCTCAGTTACTGTGTGCTCTTGAAGAGAGTTTGATCATTTTGAATGTAGTAACTGAATGCAACACACAGTTTGATTGCTGAATGGAGGATGACAGACAGCCGCAGCGGAAAGAAGAGTTTGTGTGAACTGAATTTAATGAATTCAATATTAATTTATACCTTAAATTGAACCATGGAAACATTTGGTGCTTCATGTTTTTGTGCCTTTTGTGGGGCTCAACAATGACACAATAGTTTTATATCAGTTTGGATCGGTCTCGTCTGACGATACCCGATCCACAGAAAATACCAGTATCGGAGCCAATACCGATTCTGAGTATCGGATCGATGCATCCCTACTTACTAACACCTCTTTTAGCAGCAACCTAGTTTTCCTAGGAGGTCTCCCATTCAGGTACTGACCAGGCTCAGTCCTGATTAGCTTTAGTGATCAACCAGTCTAGGGCTGCAGGGTGATATGACTGCTGGTTGATGGAAGAAGCAGATAGTATGGTTTGGGGGAAGAAAAAACATACCCTGTGTGTCTCAATGTTCATACTATCTAGTGCTGGGCGGTAGTGTTGTCAAAAGACCCGGTATTTCGGTACCAAGTCGGTACTAAAAAAAATTTTATGTGACGGTACCAGGTTTCTTTAAGTACCGGTAGTACCGAGGTCCCGTTCAAACACGGTTCAGCGCTATGATTTCTGCGAAACAGAAAACGAGGACGGAATCTCAAAATCCAGTCATGAAAATGAAACTTACATTTTAATATGGACAGTCATGGTATTTGTCAAATTTAGCATAAATTAATCAAATCAAATCTCCATATGGACCAATATCTGTAAATGTTAAGCCACAAAAGTTGTTTAAAATATGAATCTGTGTTCTGCGCGTCTCTGTGTGAATTAATGAATGGCAGAGACGTGCAGGTTTGTTTACTACATAGACTGAAGCGCATTTCGCTTGCATTAATTTCAGCATCTGAGCTTCAGAGTTCTCTCTCCATCAAGCGATCTGAACTTTTCAGCAGTGTTAATTTCGATGACTAAATATTTTCGTCATTATTTTCGTCACGAATATATTTTTGCGGACGAAAACGAAACGAAAACTAAAATAGAAGGCACTGATGGAGACTAAAACTATGACTAAATTGATTAACATTATCGTCAACGAATAAAGGACGAGACGAAAATAGACTGTGACGAAAATCAAATCAGCAGACGGGAGAGATGCGAGGAATGAACAAAAGAACCGGCAAAACATAACAGGCGAGACTGCATGAGAGAAGAGAACCAATCCGAGCCTGACTTATTGAGACGTGAAGCGAAGGTTTTCAGTTTTTAAATGAGCTCCCGGGAAGACGGCATTCGAAGAGGTGATATCTAAAAAAGCGACAAAATGTCCACAGCTCACTTCACGTTTGACGACGAACAAAACAAAACAACTGTAAAGCACGCGGAGCGCTCATTTGTGGCAAGAACACAACCGATTTGAAAAGACATTTACAGACGAGCCACCCGGACATTTTCTCAAATGTAATTTCACAACGATGTTCTTTTGTTTATTGAGCTAAGCAAAATTGGAATAGTGCAGTGCGTAGATGTTGTAGCATTAAATATTACGAACTGAAAAGTACTGTAAAATAGCCCCTTCTTCAAGTTAGATGAGAGCACAATACTAATACGTAATATCATGATAAATACACTTGATTAATACTAATGTTTAGTATATTTTATAATGTTCTACTTGTTGACAATATCACAAATATTTCTATATTAGTCATGAGAAACATGAATGTTCACATCCTATCATTATACATACAAATCTAGCAATATTGTAGTATTTAAAACATACAATATTGCTAGACAAATGAATACCTTATGAAATCTTGTTACTTTTTTTTATCCACCTAGCTGCCAACTTATTGAATATTTACTTTAAATGTATGCACTTATTGTTCAGCTCAGCTGTAAGCTTTAAGGTCCTGGACCTAACGTTATTTTTCTTTTATTTATGGTCAATTGGCAGCTAGTTATTGTTTACATTATCATGACAGTGTTTGTTGCTGCATAAAAGCTTTTGAATCGAAATAAAGACACAGTTGTGTTGAAATAAAGTTGAAGTAAAGTTGTGTTTTATATATTTTGGTTAAGTTTGTTTCCTATACCAGCTGTAAAAAATTGTCTAGTAAATCTGTTATTGATTTTAGTCTTATTTTAGTCGACTAAAATACCAAGCAATTTTAGTCGACTAAAATAAGACTAAAATTAAAACAAATCAGATGACTAAAACTTGACTAAAACTAAAAAGAATTATAGTCAAAAGACTAAGACTAAAACTAAATTAAAATTTCGTGTCAAAATTAACACTGCTTTTCAGTTCATCTCAATGGACGCACAGCGCACTTGTATTTGATGCTCTCACCGCACGATTCACTGCCGCTTTACTGATAGCGCAGTTTCTCACACATGCAAAGAGAGAGAGAGCGAGAGTCTTACCACGCTGAATCGACACGCTAGATGTAAACTATTCTTTGTTGTTTTCTCCTGTCAAAATAATGGAATTCATTTAGAATTATTCATATTCATTTTCGAGCAAGCAGAAGACATACCGGTTTCTACAGTAGTGGGCGGAGCTAATGCGCAAATGGCAATTTCATTGGCTGGTGCTGAATATTACCGTCCCTGTTTTGATTTCAGCAAATCAGTTTGATCGAACGCAGACAACGTGATTAATATTCATGAACCCAGCAGCTCATCAATTCATAGTGCATTGTATATACATTAGTATGATAGTAGAATTAGTAGTAGTTTTATCTTTTAATAATAATGAATATGATCTATTACTATTTTTTTTACAGAAACCCTCAATGACCAAAAATATCTTAAGCATAACCACCAATCTTCAGTTCAGTTAAAATGACAAATATGCATTCATTAGGCCTAAAAGTTAATTTTTACATAAAGGCATTTGTGCTAGAAATATTACTATTATTTAGTAAAATGTATGTGATACTGCTACAACTGTTGAAAAAAAAATTTAAAACTTCATTTTTTAAAGAAATAAATCACAATATTTCTTCCATGTTTTAATTTTAATAGCAAATCCCATTTATTTACCAAAAATAAAATGTGTTTAAATTTCATAAATTAAAAGACAAATTAAATTTGGGTGAAACTTGTTTACTGTTGGTACCGAGGTATTAATTTGTAATATACCACCATATTTAATTACTCAACATTATGCTGCGCCGCGGCCGTACGAGACTGTTTCAGAGTTGTTTATATTTATGTTTATATTTATTATAATATATATATATATATATATATATATATATATATATATATATATATATATATATATATATATATATATATATATATGTATATATATATATATATGTATATATATATATATATATATATATATATATTAGGGCTGTCACAATATTAGATTTTTCATATCCTGGTTATTGTGGCCATAAGAATTCACGATGTCGATATATCGTGATATCTATAGAAACCTTGGGGTGGGGAAGATATCAGTCAAATTATTTTTTACTTTGTTTATTGAGTTTTCTCTTTTTCACCCAACGAGCATAATATTGATACTGATAAACTCAGGGCACAAGACTCTGGCTTTCTCCGTCTTTTTTGAAGCTCTTATGAAATAACAAGAGAGAAAAAACCGTCAAGATCAACAGTATGATGAATAAATATTAATGGTAACACTTTCCAATAAGATGCCATTTGTTAACATTAATGTATTAACGAACATGAATGAACAATGAACAATACATTTATTACACAATTTATTAATCTTTGTTAATGTTAATAAAAATCGAAATTATTCAATGTTCATGTTCATAGTACATTAATGTCCACAAACACAACTTGTGATTTTAACAATGCATTAGTAAATGCTGAAATTAATATGAACTAAGATTAATAAATGCTGTGGAAATATTGTTCATTATTATTTATGTTATTTATATATGTTAACTAATGTAATTAACTAATGTTAACAAATGAACCTTATTGAAGAATGACCACAGATGAGGCATTAAGTGCATGGCACTGTGACCATCTTAACATTTTACAGAGTTTAATGTAGCAATGTGGTCGCTCAGTTTTTCAAGATCTGTTTTAATCGTGTAACTGTTCATAGATTTGAACAAAGAAAGAAATGAAGTGTTACTACGCACAGGCCGTATTGATTGCAAATACAAAAATAAGACGAGTAAAGAAAACGCGGTACTTATTAAAATAATCACCCTTTACTTAAGTATATGAACACAGAAAACCGCTGTTAATAGGTTATATAATATTTCCCAGTCTATGACTAGTAAAATAATAACAACTTACTCTGATGAACACAGCTCTCCTCAGAGTAGCTGCGAGTGCTGCGTCGTCTTCTTGTGTGACAGGTGTCAGAGTTAAGGCACGATACTGCCACCTGGGCACTCAACCAGGTACTGTTACCAAGTATTTACATGTGGTGTCATCAAAAGAGAACTGTTCATTTTAAATATTGCAGTAATCACTAATACCGGTATATCCTCATACACTAAATGAACACGATATCGATCGGACTGAATATGCACTGCAGACGCAGTATGTGTGAAACAGGGGTTACAGCCAAAAGAGGAACCCTGTCTGTTGTTTGGAGGTTTTTGGGTTTTCAAAAATCCGACAACAAGCAAACATCCATTTTATGCAAGTGCTGTCACATATACTGCACACTGTAAACACAATCAAAGCTTCAAAAAAGCACGAAAATCGGGACTTTTAATCCACAAATGACTTAAGCTGTTAACTTTTTTAATGTTGCTCACACTCCCTCTGAGTTAAAACAAACCAATATCCCAGAGTAATTTATGTACTCAAACAGTACACTGACTGAACTGCTGTGAAGAGAGAACTGAAGATGAACACCGAGCCGAGCCAGATAATGAACAAAAGACTTGACCCGTTCTCGAGTCAAGAAAATATCTTAAACTGTGTTCCAAAGATAAACGGAGGTCTCACAGGTTTGGAACGACATGAGGCTAAGTTATTAATGACACAATTTTGATTATTGGGTGAACTAACCCTTTAAATGTTTGCCACAATAAATGCTTTTCATTCATTTTCACTTTTCACTTTAATCGTTTAACTGAGCAGGGCAATTTTTGTTTACCTTTTATATGACTCGAAAGCGCAGACCCTTCCATGAAAAAAAAAAATACAGACTTAGACTTTAGTTCTCGTTTTATCCATAATTTGTCATTTTCAAGCCATCGATTACTGAAGCAGCAACTTCATGTCAAGTTTTTATCTCCCGCTCTGCTCCATCAGGGGGTGCGCATTACTAAAGATCACACTACAGCCACATGTGCAGACTTGAGCGTAGCTGCTTATTTTATGTAAAAAATTAATAAAAACTAACTATTCAGTAGAAAGCAAATTATTATGAAAGGAACTGCATTTTCAAGCACTTTATCCAAAATACAAGTATTTTTCAAACCTTGAAAACACTGCATTAAAATTCAAACATTTTCAAGGATTTCAAGCACCGGTAAGAATTCTGCACTTACCAATTGCTCCTGGTTCTTCATCTGGTCAGCTGCTTGTTTGGCCAGTGCCGCCTTAGCCTCCTCGGCTGCCTGTTTCTCTTTCTCCAGTCTCTCTGCCTCCTCCTTTGCTCTTTTTCGCTCTTGTTCAAGCTCTAGAGCTTTGCGTGTTTGGTCCTCCAGCTCTACACAATCACAGACACACATGGAGTAGAACACATATTGGTTTTATTAATTGGAATGTATTGGAAAGTAGGGGTGGGCGATATCAGCTAAGATTCATATCACAATATTTTACACTGTCCATAGGGCTGTGCGATATGGGGAAATGATCTTATTGCGATTTTTTTTTTTTTGTCTAAGTCTAAGTTACTGAATTTCACTGATTTTTTTTTTTATATATACATAAAGAACTGAATTTCTTTAGTCAATTATTAAAGTATTACATGTTACACTGTATTTGGGATTTTAAGAACAAGTGGAAAATGCCAGGCGTGAGTCAGTGCAGGTTGCGCATGTGCGTCAAGCCTCATCCATACTGGCAGATGCGCTCGTGGAGAGGTGCAGGGCTGCGCGAGAATATAACCGAGCATTACGAAACAGACTGCGTGAGTGCTGCGGGATTCGAGCATTACGAAACAGGCTCATCTGTGACTCATTCAGACACAGGCTGTGTGTGTGGTCTTCTGAATTGGGAATAGTGAACATGCTATAAGAGATGCTCTTGATATGCATTGTGACGCAGCTCTTGTAAATGATCTTTTTTTGTTCGTTGCCTGTCTTTTCAAAGCTTAAGTTACATAACGGTTTTCTTCAGTTTTAATTTCCCTAACGATTTGATCTGACCCCGTAGATGCCATAATCCCACTCTGTGTCTCTCCTTTTTTTTTTTTTTAAATGGTGGCTGTTTACACAGTTGGCTAGAGCAGAGCTGAATGGGGAGAACAGAGGTGCCCTCACTCTATTTGTTAGTAAGACTGTCATGCATATGCTCTGGAATGGAGTAATATCGCATCCACATCGCAGGCTTTTGCGATTAGCAAAATCGCAACTTCTTAAATCTCGACTTGTTATCAGGCGATATCGAAACTATATTGCCATATAAGAAAAAAACTATTATAGGAAAAATATTTTAACTTTATATGACTAGATATGTTCTTTGTGTCAGAGGGCCAGAGACTGTCAGAAATAGAATGGGAAATCAGTTTATGGTCATGGATTTGTTGCGTCGTGCAGCATCCACAACAGAGAACATTACTGGGTTCTATTTGCTTTTGTCAAATTGCACGTATCGTGACCACCCGTCCCACGTAGCGCGTGCGCGCACAGCGTTTGAAGCCCAATTCATGCGTCCCACAAATTGAGACGGTGTCACGCATAATCAATGCTTGCTCAAAAAAAGTTGGTTGCTCATCTATATCTGGAGTCATCAACCCGTCGATCGCGTTTTAATTCGACCTTGGAAGCATTTTAAGTCGATCGCGAAGATTTTTCAAAATCTGAGAAAAAAAGGTGCGAGCCTCCGGTGCGAGTTGGGAGGTGTGAGCCTCCACTGACTGCGCGCGCACCTCCTGAAACAGACGAGACATTTATACTTGACGCAACTGTTTTAGACTGAAAACCAGACCATACAACTGATTTAGACGCGGGTGCCGGTGTGATGAGATGTACTAATATCCGTCTGCTCGGGCATGATTGTTTTAGGCCTGTAGTTGATTGATTAATGAGGTAATAGGCACGGTTCGCTGAAAAAAAAAAAAAAAAAAAAAACGTTTCTGTTGATGCATGCGCATTCTGGCTTCCCAAACATTACAAAGACATGAGAAAAAAAAAAAAAAAAAACCCTGGACAAATCATTCACTCTTGTTCAACGCGAATTCTGTATATGAGCAGTAATTTATTCTTAAAGTGAATAAATTGTAATGAAAAATAAATTAAATTAGCTAAAGTAAATCGTAAGTGGAAGTGCATTTGTCGATTCTGTCATAAGCATACAGTACATCAGCAATTACACATTTAGGGGAATAGGGCAACATTAAAATACCATGTAAGGTGGTATGTGCTAGAAATGGGTAAACCACTATCAGTGAGTCTGCCCATGGTGTGGGGGCACCGCCGCGCAAGACAGTGTTCCACATTGTCCCTCAGAAACATACCCCTTGTACCCCCTTGGGCTTATTAGCAGGTGGTCACCCTAGTCTCGTGCAGATGCTTTTAGAAAAGAACCATACATCGTTCATCTATATTTCTACATGACTCCTGCAATACAACTCTTATTCTTCAATGGCACCATCTAGTTGTCTGTTATTGAAACAACCACAACTGATAAAGCGTTTAGGTTTAGTTAGTATGACAACTCCACTAAATGAGGAGAAAGCAATTTAACCTCTGACATCACTTAAGACACAAATAATAACTAACAACCAACAATACAACAAAATAATGGGAAAATATATTGGAAAATAAATAGGATAAAAACTAAAAAAAAAAAAAAATAATTACATCAAGGTTGTCAAAATTTTAATATTTTGGGAAAAACATAATTCGATTTTTTATTACCCCTGTCCAGAAATCTCACGAAAACATAGGAACAGGATGCTGGAGACTGTGTGGCACCAACAATGCTAATCATTATCATATATTCTGGGCCTGCCCAAAATCTGAAACCCTTTAACATGCTTAGAGAATATTTTCCAACTAATATCCCTTTTAATTTCTTACACATGTACCTAGGTCTGGGAACCCCAAATCTGACTTCAACTGCAGATAAGTACCCGTTTAGGATTCTGTTACTGTCAGCCAGAAAGGCACTGACAAGCAAATGGCTTCAACCAGATACTGATGAATGGTGCAACACTATAAACCATATATATATATATATATATATATATATATATATATATATATATATATATATATATATATATATATATATATATATACACACACACACACACACACACACACACACACATATAAAATGGAGAGACTCGCTATGTCCTTAAGATTAGAAAAAGAGAAATTTAGTGAACTATAGTCGAAGTGGATTGCATATATAAGAGCAATAAGAATGGATCTTCTCTGAGGTATGAGCAGCGAGTGCAGGCGACATAGGGTTGGGAAGGGGGTGGACAACAGGAGAGAGAGGATTGAAATAAACTGTAGATTGTTTGGCAGTTTGTTTGTAGCTTTGTGTAAATGAATCACAATATAAGACTTTATCCACTTGTACCTTGTGTATATAGTTTTTTATTTTATTTATTTTTACCTTGTTTACATGCAATCACAAAAAGGTCAATATGTATGTGAGGCAATTATAATCTTCTATTGTTTTTAGACCAAATGTCGCATTTGGAAAAGTGCATAATTAATAAGCATAATTCACCCTTTTTTTGCATCATTATGTGTGTCTTTCGCAGAGAATGTCAGAGAATTTCGCCTCTAATGTAAACTGTGAAATGTGCAAGATCTTTATAATAAGAAAAAGAGTCAAATAAATAAAATAAATAAATAATATTTTGGTACAAATTCAACTGGGCAATATGGCTAGTATAACATGTTTGTTCCACTTTTTAGGTTTGCAAATTAAATTTTTTGAAATCACCCTGTAAAATGCTCAATATGCATTTATACAATTTTCCTGTAATTTTTTATTTTATTTTCTCATTTAGTCAAGTCCATGCAGTGTGAAAAAAAAACCCAACAACCTTGGCTTATTATTGTGCAATAACATTTTTGGTATTGTGTAAAAGTCCTGAAGTAAAACCATTTGAGAACTAGTGATGTAAAGTGTTCTACTTCCTGGCATTAGAGGGAGGGATCAACTTGCACAGTGAAGTCCAGATATGTTTGTACCTTTCTGTGCTTTTATCGTCTGTTCCTCAATCTGTCTAAGTCTCTCCATTAACTCATCCTTTTCTCGCTCTATTCTCTCCTTCTCCTTTTCTGCATGTTCTCGTTTCTTCTTCTCATTCTCAAGCTGAGCTCTGGAGACAGGAGAATACAGCAAATATGATTTATGCAGGAAAACTTAAATTACTTTGTCTGATGACTAGAGTTATCACTTTCTAGAAGAAAAACAATACTGCAGATCACTAAGGCTGCAGTAATAGTAATATTAGGAAATATTATTACAATTTAAATTTAATGTTTTCTATGTGAATATCTGTTATACCATGATCTTTTAAGTGAACTATCCCTTTAATAACAAAACACATAGGCATAGGAACCAGTGCAACTTTCAGAAATGTAAGTTCATCCAACTTTTTGTGCAATAATTAATTTAAGGACATCTTCATCTGTCATCAAGTTAAACATCTGAAACATTTTAATCAGCAAGCTCCAGTAGGTACAAATGAATAGTCCATAACTTGTATAAACCGTGATTAATCATAATTTAAAAAAAATTCGGTAATCATATTTAATGATAGTAACAATTTAGTAATAATTCTATTTTTTAAAACAGTAAAAATACAATACTGATATTCATGACCATCTCAAAACCATTTTTTAGGCAGAAAACCACAGGGAGACCTTAAAGCTTCCATTTGGTAACAACCATCATACACATTTTTAATAATTACTTATACGAAGTAAACAATGTATAAATTAAAAAATAAAAGATAAAAATGCAAAGAAAAAGTTGATGTAAATTATGACATGTAAAGTGTTCATTGTCACCTCTCTATCTGTTTCTGGTGTTTTTCTTCTCTGGCCTGAGCCTTCATCTGCTGCACCTCAATGGTGTCAGGCTTCCTCCTCCTCATGTACAGCTCATGGTTGCCCATACATAGAGCCAGAATGCGCTTGTTGATTCGCAGTCGTGGTGCATAGAACACAAAGTCCTGCCATCACAATGAAAAAGATGCAGTGAACATGTTCATATTTGACCTCTGCATGCTATGATTGATATGACTGATCACACTGATTGACTGATAATTGTTCTCCAAATGTATAAAAGTTTTGAAAAGTTCATGCCCACAAATTACTTTTTAGTCATAATGGGCAACTCCAACACATTTATCATATTGTATGTTAAATTAATGGATTAAAAATATATATATATATATATATTATATAGGGATGCACCGAATCCAGGATTCGTATTCGGCCGAATACTAGGCTTTTTGACGGGTTTCGGCCGAACCTTAGGTTTTTTTTCACCGAACCGAACCCTAGGCTTGCGCTACGCTGGTCGACGGCACACGGCCGTTGATTGCGTGAAGGTCTTTATATGAGGAGGAACATGGCCCGACAGTTCGCTCTAAACTAAACTGTTCAGGAATCTTGAGCGGCTGGGACGATTTATACCGTAGCAATACAGAGCCAGCCAGTCACATCGGGTGCTGACGTGGAGATAAAAGTTTTTTTCGGTGTACCTTTGATTCCTCTGAGAGAGGATCCTCTTCAGTGGTGGAAAACAAACCAGCAGCAAATTCCACTGCTGGCAAAAATGGCAAAAATCCGCCTCTGTGCCCAGTGAAAGACTTTTCAGTACTGCTGGGGACATTAGTTCCCACACTCGCATCGGCTGTCACCTATTAATGTAGAGCGTCTTGTTTTTTTTTTTTTATTAAACTCTCATTTCATGTGAAAGATTAGAGGTTTTACGTTAATTTAATTATGATTATGAATCTGTGCATCCCTAATATATATATATATATATATATATATATATATATATATATATATATATATATATATATATATATATATATATATATATATATATATATATATATATAACATGCTTGTGTTTTAAGTGTTGGAATCCTGGTTGAGAGATGATGTAACCTCCTAGAAGCGATGTCAATGGAATATACATTATTTTACAAGGTTTTTTTTTTTATGAGTGTAACAGGACTGACATGAAATGTTATATTAAATCTGTATTTGATTATTTCTTAAGGACACAAAGGGCAACGATTTCGAGGACTGACTCCTACACAAATTTTTTACTAGTTTTCACACAATTTACGAATGCGTCAATAATCCTAATAGTTTGCCATTTAGATTTGACATTCTTAGAGACTGAGTTTTGATTGGCTGCTCAGTCATATTAGAAGATTTGTCAGGACATCCAACAAACATGACTCATACCAATTTCCAACTTTTTGGTTAAGGCATTATTGTAGCTTTTTGTTTGCAAACATTACATAAACAAATAAGGCTTAACCAGAATATGGACCTTACTACAAAATGATGTGCATGTAAACATGGTCCAAATTGTGCTTAACTTCTGTAGTTCAAACTGACAGAATAATCATAAATAATAATCAAAATATTTACGGGTGCTTTTTTATCGATGGGCTTGATGACAAACTTCTTATCGTTGAAAGAAATGTTTCGGATCTCACTCCATGGGAACCCAATCTTTGGTGTGAGCCTTAAAGAAAAACAACAAGAGATATGAAGTTTAAAAATGTATGAACATTTTTTTAATATTATAAAAAAAATAATGTCAAAAACAGCCACCAGTGGGCAGCAAAGGAAAACACTTAGTCCATCTGCCTTAAAGACAATAAAATTAGCTGACCCAAGTAATTTTTGTGGAGTTAACTGACATGCACTGACCTGGGCAGGGGCACTATGAGCCCACAACTACATAATCCATTTATGAAATGATCCACACTGTAAACAGGAATCAAGGCTATATTTCTCTTTACCCAGGGGCAAAAGGCCAAAAAAAACCACGTTGTGATTCACCCTGTTCTAATGTTTGCCCTATAAGGTAGGGAATGGATCGGTGCTGAAGCAGGAGGGAAAGGTTAACTCTAATAATACAAAAAATACTCACAAGCTAATGTATTTACCATATGTCATGCATTGTGTTCAGTTATTGCTTGGATGTAAATAAAAGCCTACATTTATAACCTTTTTAGATCTTTCAAGCTTTTGTTTGTCTGAACTTTCAGTGAAGGGAGAAACCTATGAGGATTCATTAATCTATTATTTAGTATATTATAGGTTTGTAACAAAATGAGGATGAGTAAATAATGACAATTACACATTTTAAATGAATTACCCCTTTAATAAATACTTCCAAAAATGTACTGGACTTAGCAATCAAACGTTTCTGAAACTCCATTTACTATGCTAACATCCTAAACCATAACATGGCCATAGAAATGATGATTTAAACTATAACTCAAACAAACAAGCAAGCAAACAAACAAACAATAAATAAAGCTCAGGTTTCATTTATTAAACCATTAAAAAATTGAGAAATAAAACTTATCAAAAGTGACAGTATATACTTCTTATATTGTTGCAAAAAAGTATACTACTATTAAATGCTATTCTTTTAAAGCATTAAAGAAACCCTGAATAAAATGAATCATGAATTCCATAGAGATAAGAAGCAGCATCTGTTTTTAACATTGATAACTATAAGAAATGTTTAATGAGCAAGAAATCAGCTGAAAATTTAGTTTTGCCTCACAATAGTAAATCACACATTTTAAACTATATTCATAAAAATAAAAAAATAAAAATTGGAAAAATACTTGACAGTATTACCGCTTTTATCTTGTTCTTCGCTTTGATGATAAGAAAAAAACATTATTTCAAGAACATTTAAAAAAAAAAAATAATAATCTTACAGACCCCAAACCTTAGTACAGTTAAAGTAGTTTATATATAATGTTTATACATGAAATGTGAGACATTTCAGTATAAGACTTACTTGTCTTCATGTTCATAAATGTTGAGACCAAGAGCATCCACTCCCAGCCAGAGCTCCGTTCCCTTCTTATTTTTGATCTCAAAGTAATTCACTCCATACATCTCCAGATCCTGAGCAATCTTCAGATACTCCATCATAGAATCCTCTCTGTAAACATACAATCATGCTAGGAATAGAAATACTTCTTTTAAGTATTGTGAAGTTCACAGTGTAGTTGGAGACTGAAGACACCATTGCCCCAAGTCTGCTCTTGAATTATAATCTATGTGTGTGTGAATGTGCATGTGTTTGTGTGTCAGCCTTACCTTAGCATACCCCTGTGTTCCTCATGCCATGACTGTATTCTGTCCTCCCACTGTTCTTTAGTCAGTTTATGTTGCTCTAAAACTCTACATAATAATATTCACAACACACAACACATGATGAATCAGTCTGGTGTCACTGTAGGGGGTCAGAAAATGTTCTAAATAATCATAATTTTTGTGCAAAATTATATTACACGAACTCCGGAGACCTAAAAATGATGACCTGAAATTCCTGAAGGAAGGGGAAAGTCTGTTTGCATTGGTTTCATTGTATGGGGTTAGATTTGTGTCATGCTTCCAGATAAGTGGATTCTGATCCACAAATTAATATAAAGAGCTTTACAAAAATTAAACAATAAAACCTTGCAATACTGAACAATTTGTATTTGCATCTAAACTGGATGTATTTATTTATGTTATGTTATGAAACCTTTCCTCATCGTTTCCACCTCTGTACTACACTCACACTTACAGTGGATATAAAAAAAATTCTAGAAGTAGTATTGGAGCCAAAACTGAGATACAGTAGGTGGATAACCAAAATGCTGCTGCGTTAACTGCAAGTCAGTCCGTGTTAATTTTTTTTATTTTATTTACGAAACTACCGCCTCGTGGCGCAAAGGAACGGGTTTCACACTGACTGTTACTGTAACATTTTGGTTTGTAAATGGTGTGGGTCTCAAAAAATTGCTTGAACGATTTTTTATTTTTTTATTTTTATATACCATATAGTTTAGCAATATCACACAAAGAGTGCTGGTTTTCCTTCATGGAATTACCTATTTTAGGACTGTTTTCATATATAGGGCACACCAGATTATAAGGTGCATAGAATAGAAGATACTGCAGTCAAACGTTTGACTGGGTTTGTGTTATGCATCCAGTAGATGGAGCTGTGCTAAAGGCAATGTCAACATTTTGACAGAGCGCCTTGATCCATATATAATTATAATGATTATATGATTATAAGTCGTTTTTTGAGAAAATTAAAGGCTTTTAAGTGCGCCTTATATACAGAAAATACAGTAATGGTGATTTTATACTGCGTTTAAATAAGCAAAGAGTTATAAGTAACTTACAGACACAATAGGCTACTGCCTTTTTTTGTTCTATTTTCCAACGTAAATAGTTCCAAACAAAGTCACAGCAGAACTGCTTTGCCTCTCTAAGCAAAATTGGCACTAAATTGGACAAAAAATGCTCCTGCATAAACAAATTAAATCAATTACGTCTGTTGCTAACAAACTATAAATGAATAGAAAGTGTTAATTTTAGGCGCTTTTATGGTGTTGAGCATTATAACCAATCACGCAGCTTAGGAATGCAACAGCTAATCAGAGGCGCAGATGAGTCGAAAAACTGAAACTCATCAGCTTGAATGTGTGTGCGTTCGCTGATTCTGCAAATTCTCTCATCAAAAACATCAAAGCGCAGATACAATGTAAGGGATTCATTTCGAAGTGTAGACAGCTTCAGTGGTTATAATGATGGTTTTGTTTTATTAAGAGCATGATAGATCAAAGTTTATTGTTTATTGATGGTGAAAATGAATACAATATTAATAATTTTATCTGAGGGTGCTTTCATTTTTCCTCAAGAATCCCTATAGAACCAGGCCTGGTCTATTCAGTTGAAGCCACTAGAAAAAAAAAAAGAGAACATCAATGTGGAGAAGATCTTATTTACATCAAAACTGAAACCAAGCCATTTTACACAAAATGCATATTTCATACATTTTCTAGAGGAATAACATTGGACTCGCGTCTTGCACAAGAGAGCCGCATGTTTAGAAAGCCATGTAAAGTTAACGTAAGTTCAACTTTTTAAAAACATATCTCGAGACTTTATGGTGGGTTTTTGTTCCCCATCCCACTGGAAAAATGAATGTTTGGAAATGTAAACTGATATTTTCTACTGACACACTACAGCAAAAGATATAAATAACTGACCGAACATCATTCTTTGGGGTGGAAATACTAATGCAGACATCCCAAGTCTCCCGGAAGTTCCGGGAGTCTCCCGCATATTGAAAGCGGCTCCCTGAGACCCGCAAATTAGTTAAGATCTCCCGGAATCTAGACCGAGCGAGAAAAGGCGCGCATGCGAAACAGATACTGTGTTTCAAACCGTGTAGCGCGCGCACGGCAGAGAGGGAGAGGGAGCGAGAGACCTTGCGTGTGTGTGCTAATGTGCGTGTGTGCGAAGCGCATGTCAGACAGAGATCATCCTGATTGGCCTGTTTCTGCAAATCAACCAATCAATTGTCAGTGTGGGCGGGCTTTTATCTCTTCTCCAGAACAAGATTAATCAGTTATGTCTATCTAGAAACAGGAGCACCATGGCAGAGGGAAAGTGCCACAAAAAATAAATAAATAAATAAATAAAAAAAATTATAAGACACATTTTACGGCAGACTACACGAAAGTGTACCCGTCTTATAGATGTAAAACAATGACAGTTTTGCTCAAGCATTGCCCATGGCAGGTTAAATGATTGCAAAAGGCATGTTGAGGTGAGTTGACAAGAGAATGGAAATATGGAATTCCAAGTTTACAGCAATACGTTAAATTGCATAGACATGAACAACCATCAATCACGTAATAAGCCCTTGCATTGAGTTCCTCAATGTGACTAAAATTATATCAGGCAGGCCGAAGCACGCAGGAACCGCGCTCAAACAGTGACGACTAAACCGCATGGCTAGAAGCTACAAGCTAGCAGAAGCATAGCTAGAGACTAGAAACAGACATGGCTAATAGCAGCAGCAAGGGACTAAAAGCAGACTAAAAGCAAAATTCCATGGTGTCCAAAGTATTTAAACTTCCTTGTTGGCCACCCCTCAAATGTTGCCTTGACCAATCAGATATGGTCTTGGCTCTGGGGTATCATAAATCATTTGTTTATCTTACCAAGCATGTGGTTCTTGCCTCACAGGGTCTAATTTTGGACATGATTCCTATAACATGATTATGATATATTTTACAAATAAATGATTGTCAGGACAATATCAAGCAAGAAAATTCGATTATATCAATACTAGACATGACTATGTATCCTATAGTTATCAAAAGACATACACAATAAGTGATTATACATGATAGTCAAATGTGTGGGTTACACATAAATGAATATGGAGTTAAGCAATGGAACGATTCATTTATAAGTCTTTTTGAGTTCATTCTGGTCCATATATAATGTACAAAAAGCAGTTTCTTTGCCATTCTCTGGCAAAGGGACTTTCCTTTGAAGACAAAGGTTTAAAGCCCTTCCCCCTTAGGAATTTCAGTCTGGTTCTGCTGAGTGGGGGGGAAGTCAATGCAAGTATTTAACTTGATCTCCTGGGTTTACATGTGATGTCCAGCGTTACATTTCAATCACGAACAATAAATTTGACAATCTCTTCTTCGAATTAAAATTGTCAATAATTGTTCTATTGGTGTTAATGTTGAAAGCTGTTGTGTGAACAAGTTGGTTGGTTGGTTATCTTGCTTGGTTCTTGTGGCACTAGAACTGATTTATGACTTCCTGAGGAGTTTCAATGCACACAGCTCTGATAGACTCTTTAATTTGTCTGGTTCGACTCATTTCTGCTACAAAACTTTCAACGGAGTGCATATGCACATTCAATAGAGTGCGCCTCGAGCTATTTTTCACGTACATGTACAAAAATCGGTACACACATGTAACACACCAATACCTACAAAAAAGTCCTATGCTACGAAATCCGAATCCCATCAGGAAGTCCGTTATTTTGAATTTTCTCTGCAAAATTGGCGTTGTTTTTGCCATTTTCAGGGGTTGTACTTTAACAAACTACTCCTAGAGATATATTCAGATCAACACCAAACTTGGTCAGTTAAATCTAAAGGCGTTTGCGATGTTAAATTGCGAAGATTTTGAGTTTTCGTCGAAGGGCGTGTCAGTGGCGGCCTGGCGAATTTCGATGAATCACCATGAAAAATGAAGTTGCTATATCTCAGACATACAAAGTCCAATCTGCCCCACACTTCACATGGTTGATATGACTCTGGAACTGAATAGATTGACATGCCCATATTCAGTTATTGTCATAGCGCCTCCTATTGGCAACAGGAAGTGTCATATTTTAAGCTGCGAAGAACTGCTCCTAGACATTTTATGACATCAATGTTTTTTTCTGGTCAGTCTAATCTAAAGGCCTTTGCGATGTTAAATTGTGAAGATCTTGAGTTTTCGTTAAAGGGCGTATCCATGACGCCGGGACAAATTTCGATGTCTCGCCATGGGAATAAAAGATGTTATAACTCAGGCATAAAATGTCCGATCTTCCCCAAACTGCACATGTGTGATAAGAGTACTGACCTGCACACATCTGGAGGCCAATATTCCATCGGGTGTGGCAAAATGGCTCGATAGCGCCACCTATACATTTTCAATGGAGTGCGCCTCGAGCTACATGTCACGTACATGTACGAAAATCGGTAAACATATGTAACACACCAATAGCTACAAAAAAGTCTCTTGGTACGAAATCCGAATCCGAACAGGAAGTCGGTTATTTTTAATTTTCCCTGCTAAATTTGTGTTGTTTTTGTCATTTTCAGGGGTTGTACTTTAACGAACTCCTCCTAGAGATTTATTCAGATCAACACCAAACTTGGTCAGTATAATCTAAAGCCCTTTGCGATGTTAAATTGCGAAGGAATTGAGGTTTCGTTAAAGGGCGTGTCCATGGCGGCCTGACAAATTTCGATGATTCGCCATGAAAAATGAAGGTGCTATTACTCAGACATACAATGTCCAATGTGCTCAATAATTCACATGTTTAATAAGACTCCTGGCCTGAACATATTTACATGCCCATATTCAGTTACAGTCATAGCGCCACCTATTGGCAACAGGAAGTGACATATTTTACACTGCGAAGTACTACTCCTAGAAATGTTATGACATCAATGTCTTTTTTGTGGTCAGTCTAATCTAAAGGCCTGTACGATGTTAAATTGTGAAGATCTTGAGTTTTCGTTAAGGGGCGTGTCAATGGCGCCATGACAAAGTTCGATGTCTCGCCATGGGAATAAAAAATGTTATAACTCAGGCATAAAATGTCAGATCTTGCCCAAACTTCAGATGTGTGATAAGGGTCCTGGCTTGAACAGATCTGAAGGCCAATATTCCATCGGGTGTGGCAAAAAGGCTCGATAGCGCCACCTATACACTTTCAACGGAGTGCGTATACACTTTCAACCGAGTGTGCCTCAAGCTATGTTTCACGTACATGTTTGAAAATCAGTACACACATGTAACACACCAATATCTACGAAAAAATCTCTTGGTACGAAATCCGAATCCCAACAGGAAGTCAGTTATTTTGAATTTTCTCTGCAAAATTGGTGTTGTTTTTGCCATTTTCAGGGGTTGTACTTTAACGAACTCCTCCTAGAGATTTATTCAGATCAACACTAAACTTGGTTAGTGTAATCTAAAGGCCTTTGCGAAGTAAAATTGCGAAGATCCCAAACTTCACATGTTAGATAAGAGTTCTGCCCTTAACAGATCTACATGCCCATATTCAGTTACAGCCATAGCGCCACCTGCTGGCAACAGGAAGTGACATGTATGCTGTGACAAACTACTCCTAGAATTTTTTTGAGATTAATATATTTTTTGTAGTCAGTCTAATCTAAAGGCCTGTGCAATGTTAACTTGTGGAGATCTTGAGTTTTTGTTAAAGGGCATGTCCATGGCGTCATGACAAATTTTGATGTCTCACCACAGCAAGATAAGTTGTTGTAACTCAGGCAGAATTTGTTCGATCTTCCCCAAACTTCACATGTTCGATAAGAGTCCTGCGCTGAACACATCTGAAGGCCAATAGTCCATTATAATGAGAGCACCACCTAAACTTTGATATATTCCACTTATATTTATGAGTTTAAATGCATGTTTCTCACCGTTCACCTATTTACTATAGCCACTCGCTGCCGGTGAACCCGTGTGCGAGGGCCCGTTCATCGCTGCTTGCAGCTTTAATGAATTTTTACATTTAAAAATTAATTAAAAAAAAAACACTCTGAAAAGATATAGCAACCTGCACCGCTCTATCCCACAGGTGTCTGCCGAGTTTGGGGCTTGTGGCTTAAAAGCCCTAGGAGGAGATACGTTTGTAATTCTGTCTCAGAAGAATAATAATAATAAAAATAAAAATAAGTTTAAATAGCATAACAGTATGTTGGCTTGTTGCCAAGCCAACATAATAAAAATAATAAGTTTAAATAGCATAACAGTATGTTGGCTTGTTGCCAAGCCAACATAATAAGTTTAAATAGCATAACAGTATGTTGGCTTGTTGCCAAGCCAACATAATAATAAGTTTAAATAGGATTTCAGTAAGTTGGCTTTCTCAAGCCAACTTAATAAAAGGCTATTTGACATTTTAAAATGATCTAATGGCTGCTGCTGCTCCAATTCGTTGATTTTGATTGTTTTAATAAATCCGTTTTAAATGAACTAATAAAGATAAAAAGCAGGTTAAGTTCAATATTATTGTACAAATAATTATAAAATGCTACAGACTACAAATAAGATTGCAGTTTCACATTTTGCGTATGCATTACAGAGTTAATTATTTTTACATGCAATGATATAAAATAAAACCCAAAAAGATTTGTAATGAATAAAAAATATGTAGACAAATAAGAATAAATGTTGTGCATCGCACTCAGCATAATCAATCTTGCACTCGAATATTTTAAGTAATAGAATACACTCCTGCATTTAAATGCAGCTGCATTTTTTTTAACTTAAATTGTATTAAAGCAAGTAAAGAAGGCTCCCTTTAAAATCACGGAGGTTGTAATGAATAAAAAATATGTAGACAAATAAGAATAAATGTTGTGCATCGCACTCAGCATAATCAATCTTGCACTCTAATATTTTAAGGAATAGAATACACTCCTGCATTTAAATGCAGCTGCATTTTTATTTTTTACTTAAATTGTATGAAAGCAAGTAAAGAAGGCTCCCTTTAAAATCACAGAGGTTGTATATTAATGAAGCTCTTTTTTTACATATTGTGCACTTTGTTGATTATAATGAGAGAACTTGAGTTTAAATGCGAGGACGTTTTATTAATTTGTCGATTCTTTTCAGTTTCAACAATTTAGCTAAATCGTGGCCAGGTTTAATTTATTCATTGCTTGTTTTAGTTTGGCTTAAATAATGGAAGCAAAATTATTCGGTGCCTCACGTTTTACTAAAATAATGGAAATAATTGATAAAACATGCAACAATTACAAAACGGTCAAAAGCTGCAAATGCACTTTGCTGCTGCGGCAGAGGCAATGGTAGAAAGCATACCAACGGTAGAATGCATACTCTGTTTGGCCACCTAATGTACTGAGTATACAATCAGTGTATCCCTTAATCCCTGATTCAATATTGTGCATGCTACTCTGTGTTATAGTTAAGCCCCACAAAAGGCACAAAACAATATAAAGCACCATACAGTTTTCGTGCAGATATTTAAGCAGTTAAATTAAAGTTCACGCAAACTATTCTTTTTGCCACAGCTGTCAGTAATTCTCCATTCAGCATTCAAATCTCGGTCACATTCAGTTACGACAGTCAGCATGGTAAAACATTCTCCAAGATCATTCAATGTTCCTACTGTTTTACTTGATTTGTAGATTAAAATCTATGGTTTTGCATAAAGGGACTTTATCTTGCTGAAGTTTATCGCTGTTTTTCAACCATGTTACTTGCTACTGGATGTCTGTTCACAACACAGGAGTAGAAAAGTCTATGAATTGTTCTTCACACGCAGAGTAACTGAAATTTAAAACTGTTATCTAGTTATCTAGGCTCAATAAAATTGCTTAGATTTAATACACTACGCATCAATATCGCTTCCATTTATGCTATGAACCTTTCACTGTGAAGAGCTAAACACTGTGACTCAATGTTGCTTTAAATCAGTCACATCGTGTGCATCATTCTGTGCACGGGATGTGCATAAGCGATTTGTGTTGCTCTGTATTGAGCCTTTAATATTATAATACTTGATTGATATTGTCTGAATTTTCACTGCATGTTCAGCTGCTAAAAAAACTTTGGTTGACACATGGCCTAAGAGCATGCAAAGCATCTCTGAGAAGCCTCTTTATAAGCATTCTTGATTTTTTTCTGAATATTAGAAAAAAAGTCTGCAGAAACTAGTCAACCTCAATAATGAATAAGTCAAGTATCTCAACCAATCTGTATCATATTCCACTGTTTCAACTGTCTGTAAAACACAGTGCTTTGCAAGGTGATTCAACAAGAGGTTATTAAAGGCTTGCCAAGGCTCAGGCACATTTAATTATAGCATGCAATGACGCACTTTCCTGAGTACTGAAGCATGGGGGGTGGGGGATGGGTGGAACCCAACTTGTGTATTACTGTGTTAAGAAGACAGGCTTACCTCTGTGGTAGCAGCCTGTCATTGGTGAGGTAACCAGGCTTGTGGATGTCTCTGTTGTAGTCAGCGTACTTGGCCTGAACAGAGTAAGATGCCAGTAGGACTGCTGTCTCCGGAGGGCAGTAAATCTCATCATTCAAAATGGCTTCCTTCACCTAGACAGTACAAACAGTTTAATTATGCCATATTTAATCTGGGCCCGTTTCCTTCTTTTGAGATTTAATCATCTAGAACTGACAAATTAACACAATCCTGGATTGTTGCATTCCACGAAACTCGTAATTGTTGTCACAGCATCAGTTCAATAACCTCAAACCTACTCTGGAGTAGGGCTGCACGATATTGGGAAAAAATGACATTGCAATACTTTATTTTTCTGCGATGTATATAGCGATACGAAATCTAATCTAATTTTTTATTACAAACAAAAATGGGGTGAGCACACTTACATTCTCATTTTAAATGATTTAAACATTGACACCATCGTTTCAATTGATTAATATGCGCAAGGGAGAGACAGCAAGACAGCGCTCATGTTTAGAGAGAGAGAGAGCGCGAGAGAGAGAGAGCGCAAGACAGCGCTCGTGTAGTTTGAAGACGGTGAGTGCACGAGCGTGCCTGAAACTTTGGTGTTTAGCCCTTTTTCTATCGTGTTTAATGATTTTGATTAATATGCACAAGGGAGAGAGAGAGAGCAAGAAGCGCTCGTGTTGTTTGAAGACTGTGAGTGCGCGCACAGCCGGGGCTCTCTCTCGTACGCGCCCTGTCAGGCGCAGCAGTCATTCTATTCTACATCATTCACCGATCAAATAAGACTTTGACAGCCGCTTAAAAAAAAGATCAATGCAGAAAAACCCCTGGATTGGTTATATAACGTTGGACAGAATGTTGATCCGGCCATCGCGTATATTCAGCGCACATAAGGTAAACGTTTTGCAAATGTTTTTTAGAGAAATAAAAACTGGTCGACGAATCGATGCGCATATTTTCGTGGATGTATTTTTTGCGTCTACGTCATCGATGACCTCGACGCGTTGTCCCAGCCCTACTCATGTTGTTTGAAAACGGTGAGCGTGCGGCCAGGGCTCGCTTGCTCTCTCTCTCTCCCTCTTTTTCTCTTTTGTGCACGCTCTCTCTCTCCTAGCTAGATTTATTTGGAGGTTATTGCTCATGTCTCATTAGGTACAAATCCAAATGTTTCCATATTCGCAATGTATTTTAATGGTAAACTATTATTTATAATGTAAACTAGGGCTTGTACTTCACACGCATATAGACGGAAAATATCATGCTCTTCACGGTTCAAAAATGTCAGTACCGGTATTGTACGATCTATTTAAACTGACTAGTGTAACCTTTTAAATGTTACGTTGAATATTTTATTTTGATAATGAACAGACTGCGATGTAAGTTTGGATTGCTGGAATACGTGTACACCAGGCTCTGGCGTGATCGAAACAGCTGAGACATGTGCGTTGTCATCAATCAGATTGCCACAAATTAATAAGTCGTTGGAATTAATTAACAAGTTGTAGGAATGAATAGCCTATCTGTCCTGTGTCCCACAGCCCTGCAGAGCGCACGATATAAAACAATTATCTGATTAAATGACTTAAGTTACTACATTTCTGTTGCTTTCCATGCTGAAGAACTTGTGTTGTTTCTATTTTAATGTACTTTAAAAGTTTAAATCACATTAAAAGGCTAATTTGTACATTGTGAATGAATGAATGATGCGTTTATATACTGTCACCTTCACTCAGCCGCTCACACATGTTGAGTGTGCATGAGCCGCACGCAGCCCAACTTTAAATTGGTTGACTGGCCATCGACAGCTTTAATCGATTGCATCTCTTATCGACAATTAATCGATCATCAATTAATCATTTACATCCCTACTTTAAAGTATTCTCTAAAAAGCAACTAAGAAGCCTTTAACCATTATCAGAAAGACACTAGACAGTCAAGCATTACTGTATTAACTGGAGGTTGGAGCAATTACACTGCTACTTAAACCAGGAAAACATCAACAAAAATGTGGCTCCTATATGCCTTTCAGTTCGCTGAATTTTGACTATAGGTTAGGCTATTTCTTACAAACCAATAAAAATTATTATGCTATGTCTAGCATTCTTTTATGTTGCTGAGCATAGCAAATGAATTGGTATCCAGAATATCCACTCATGTTTCACTTTAAGTCTGCTTGTTATGACCAAAAAAAAAAAAAAAAAACTTAATAGAGTCACATTACTAAATGCAATAGCCTATTTGAGACAGCCCATGATCAATTGATTTTATACAGATGTTACTATAACAATTTTGTAAATGGTGAACATCAACCAAATACTGATGATGTGAAAGTTACTGCTTTTTGCCTTGGTGTGACTTCTCACATTTTGCAGACCATGCAAAGGCAGAGTACATTAAATTCAAAATAGAAGTAAAAAAATCTAATCTACCGTATTTTCCGGACTATAAGTCACACTTTTTTCGTAGTTTGGCTGGTCCTGCGACTTACAGTCAGGTGCGACTTATCAAAATTAATGTTAAATGAAACAAGAGAAATGAACCAAGAGAAAAATTACCATTAACATTACCGCCAGAAGGTGCTCTATGCTTCTCAGTGCTCCTGTAGTCTAGCATTGAGCAGCATAGAGCGCCGTCTTACAGCTGTAGACGGTAATGTTTTCTCTTGGTTCTAAATACATGCGACTTACAGTCCAGTGCGACTTATATATGTTTTTTTTCCTCATAATGATATGTATATATATATATATATATATATATATATATATATATATATATATATATATATATACACATATTTATTTACTATTACAGCTGTCGAGATTAACGAATGGTGGATTTGTTGATTATATAATAATTTTTTCGATCTTTTCCCATCACATGAAAGGCTGCAGTGATGAGCATTGAGTAGACAGAGTCTGTTTATCGCGTGAATGCAGTGATCTCGTCATTATTGCAACACGTTTTCTCTCACAAAATGTTTTCACCACAACTAACAGCAAACACATGCCTTTTTCTCTATCACACTTTAGAAATCATCAGAAATTATATATCACTTGAAAACATAAAATATCAAAATTCATCCTTTGAAACCCATTTTAACCCTTATGCATTGTTCAAATTCACTACCCTTTCGTTATGTTCGGGATGAAAACATCCACTCAATTAAACTGCTGTAAAAATGTAACAGATAAATATTTTTTTTTTTCAATTTTTTTTTTTTGCATAAATCTATTAATCAACCTCAGTCCTGATCAAAACTTCCAAATGTTTTTTTCCAAAAGATTTTAACTCTTTAATTGCCAAGTTCATAAATGTCACTAATTTGTTGGGGGAAAAACAAACAAACAAAATTACTTATTTTCAATATAAAAGTAGTTTTGGCTGGATTTTTTTTCCTAACTTTTAATAACAGTCTTGGGCAACAAATGTTACCTCTTCCCAACAGGGAAAACCACCAACAATCAAGAATCACACAAACAAACACTATAATTTGCTGTTATACCCCATATAACTCCATATACAAGCCAGAAACTAAGCCTTTTTTTGCACAAACATATCTAAAGAGTTAATGGTCCCACCTAGTGATCAACTGTAAAAATAACAAATTTTATCTCTTCCCAAAAGGGAAAACCACAAACAATCAAGAATGCATGATTATTTGGTGTCATGGCTTTGCAATCAAAAAGTGTCATTATAATGGAAGTCAATTGTGCAAAAACAGCCACCAACAACAAATGAGGCAGAAAGCATTATAATCGAATACTGCACAAAAATCTGGGGGGGGGGGGGGGGGGGGGGGACGACGACGAACGGTGAGTGAGTGGTTTGGGCGGAAACGATCAACACCTGTTTCTTGTTTCAGTAATTGGCGTGGAGAGAGTATAAAATGCCAAGAGAGACAGGAGCAGTCGATAGAGAGACGGACCCCATAGCAGCATCGCCAGCAGTTCCGTTCCCTGGACCTGGGGCAATCCAGTCGGCACTTCGTGATGGCCCAGCAGCTCCGGGACTCCTGCCGCAAGTGGCTACTGGCCGAGGGAAGTGATGTGGAACACCTTATCGACCTCGTGGTGATGGAGCTGTTCATCGCACGGCTTCCTAAGAAAACAGCCAAGTGGGTCCAGTGCCACTGTGTAATCTTGCTTCTCTCGGAGAATGATTACTTTCCTCTGGAGCAGTCTCAGGATGAGACATAAAACATGCTTTTCAACAGTTCCACTCCATCGATGGGTTATTGGGCATTAAATCGATTCGAACTAGCGTCTATCACCCACAGACCGATGCACGCTTAAATCCATGATCCGTAAATTCATTCAAGAAGACGCCAAGAATTGGGATAAGTGGCTAGAGCCCTTGTTATTCGCTGTAATGGCTAAGTGGCAGGAACCATTTGAGGTCGCACGACAAGTTGGTGATCTCGATTATGAGGTAATACCGTCCGATAAGAACGGGGCACGTCAGATCTAGCATCTCAACCCCCTAAAAAAATGGAATGAGGCAGAATCAGTGATGTTGGCAACGGTGATTGGCGGGGAGGATGATCTTGGACCAGAGGCGAATGTCAAACCACAATCCCTCGCCCTGGCCCCAGGGGGAGACCACTGTCCCAACTCACTGATCTAACGAAATTACAGGCAGAATTTGCAGACGTCTTTTCAACCCTACTGGGACATACAAACCTGATTCAGCACCATATCGAGACGGAGCCGGGTGTGGTAATTCACAGCTGGCCGTATCGCTTACCTGAGCACAAGAAAAAGGTAATTCAGGCTGAATTAAGCGCAATGCTCGACATGGGGGTAATAGAAGAATCCAATAGTAACTGGGCGACGAATCAGGCAACGAATCAGGAGACGAACGGTAAGTGAGTGGTTTGGGCGGAAACGATCAACACCTGTTTCTTGTTTCAGTAACTGGCGTGGAAAGAGTATAAAATGCCAGGGAAGACAGAAGCAGTCGAGAGAGAGACGGACTGCTGACTGGAACCGAAAGGAGTTACCTGGAAGCGTTTGGCGATAGTGTGTGCTAGTGTGAGAATAAAAGTCACCATTGGTGTTTGTAAATATTACTTTTCATTTATTAAAACTTGTCAGCAGTCCATCCGACCCCTTGTCCTCTTCCTTTCCTCCAACGAACTTACTACAACTACCAATGCATCAAAGCCAATCTTGTTTCTAATCTATGACATGCCCAAGACTGTGATAAAAGGTAAAGAAAATATCCAGTCCACAATCACTTTTATTATTGAAATATCTCATTTTGTGTGTTTTTTTTTTTTTCCAAATCAGAGACATCATTTATGAACTTGGTAATTAAAGAGTTAAACTCTTGGATTTTTTTTAAACATTTGGTAGTTTTAATCAGGACTGAGGTTGTTTAATAGATTTATGCCAAAAAAAAATTAGAAAAGAATATTTATCTGATACATTTTTACAGCAGTTTAATTTAGTGGATGTTTTCATCCACGAACATAACGAAAGGGTAGTGAATTTGCCCACAGTGTATTGTTAAGTTTTTGAAAATTTTCATAGCATTTTCCCAAAATATGTGTCAAAATAAAATGTCACCAAAAATCATTCCATTAGCTGAAACACAGAGAAAGTTGTTGCCAAAATAAGACTCAACTTTACCCCCTTGTGGACGAAAACATCCCCAACAACGCATAATAGTTAAATTCAAACATTGCATTACCATGAAAATGGTACATCAAAATCATGTCACAAAATGTTTTCAGTCTTGAATTATAAAAATTTAGGATTGTATCATGCACATTAAAGTCTATCTTCAAAAATGTGAGTAACAGTTAAGGGGTTAAAATTCAGAGGAATAACAGAGTCGATTTATGTGACTACGAACAACCATGTTCTCCCGGATATATACAAATCTTGATTAAGAAAGGAATTAAAACAATTGGTGTTCTTGATGTGAATGGCACATCCCTCAGTTGCCTGATTTTTTTTTTTTTTTTTTTGACTTGGCTAAGCATTCCCTTAAGTATTTAAAAATAATACACTTGATAAGATGTCAGTCTTTGAAGTCAATCCTGTGAGATTTACAGAACCTCAGACACTTTGATCTTCTGAGATACAGACAATGCACACAGTATACATGAATGCAAGTGATATACACAATCATGTTTGGTATCATTTGGATTGTCTCAGGGCAATTGGTACAATGGTCTCAAAACCACAAGAAGTATGCTAAAAGGTAATAAGGATGTTTGTTTTGGTCAGAAGTACTTAAGGGAAAACTACAAGAAGATGGGCACACTCCTATAGTGATGGGGGTATTACCGGGCTTGCAATGGTCCTTTTCATAACTCAGAATCCCCTGTAACTAGATGCGCTAATGAGGCGAAATTCACGTCTACCGCGCCGCGAGACCTCCAGACACGCGTAAATGCGTCTTTACATTGACTTAACACTTAACACATCGTAATATCTCAGCACTCTATAAATAGCCCTAGGTATAGGATCATTTAGCATATAAATAGGCCAACGCACCAATAAAAACAAGTCTTTTTAAAAAAAAAAATATTAAGATAAATTCTAAATTAAGATGGGTATTTGGCAATAACGTAATTCATTAAGATAAAGGCTCTGCCAGATTCGCTTCGCCATAGCAGCTGACATTATCAAATAATAATGCCAACATAAGCTTATATAGCCTACTCTGTCTACATTATGCATTTAAAACTCAATTCATATTTAGTTACTATTTGAAAAACATTTACTCACCAAGATTATGTAAGGCAAGGCCTACGTGTTTTTGTTGAGGAAAATGATTGAATCCACTGTAGATGGCTTCAGCACGTTCCTACGCTCACTGATGGTGCGTCCAGCAATATAACCCTCTGGCTCATTATTCGAGGATTCTCGTAATAAACAAGGTCAAAACTTTTCCAAACCTCAGACTTTGCTTTCTTTAGTTGCTGGTGCTACCAAAACGTAATCGTCAGAGGCAAGCCTCCTTTTCAACTACTCAGCATACATTTTCGCATCTTTCTCGTGCTAATCGAAACACATTACATGACCGCTCATTTACCGCACAAGCCCGAGCCCGTGTAAAATGATATAACTGAAGCCCGAATCGAAATGAAGTCAGATTGGACTTCTACTCGATTCTCAATTCAAGTCAATGAATATAGATTTAATACAAATACTATATGTATAGAAAAGAACAGTGAACATAAGTTTACAATTGAGTAATGAATAAAAAGAAATTAAGAGCCACAAACCTGTATATTAAACTTTTATTTTAGGTACACTTGGGTACATTAAAACAGAACCCATCTCTAATTTTCAAATGCATACAATTATGTTAAATAAATAAGTTTGATGCAAGATAAAAAATGCTTTGTTCTTGTCCACAACACTATCGTCGTCGTCTTGCTTACGAAATCTAAAATGCTTCCTACCTCTGACTTTTTATCCGAAGGTGGCATCAATGTCGACAAAGCACCTGAAACCCTTTAAGCCAGTGGTTCCCTCCGGGCTGCATTATGGTCCAAGTGCAAGTCTTGCGGGCCGCACGCACATTACGTCACCAATACAAACCAACCTGATTTATAATATTATAGCCTATTACGATATCTAATCGATTAGATTAATTGAAATAAATAAATAATTCTACTACACCTGATTCTGTCGGGAGCTGAACAATTTTGTGAAATGCGGCTCGATGTAGTAACAGCACAATGAAGTTGCGATTGTAAAGCCTGTGTTAAACTTTCCGCATGCGCAATCCGGACGTACAGCCAGCGCTGACGTGGATTTCTTCCATTTATACTTCCGAAAGCGCACGCTGATATCCGCTCTGCAGCAAACATGTTAACAAACAATTGCCCAGAATCATTGCACATCGCTGTCTTTATATTCTTTATTGAGGGATTGCACAGGTTCGATTTTCAATGGGCTTCTCCACACTGCCTGAACATGTGCAATTGTGCTTTTGAAGACTACTGACCACACGCACCTGTCCACGCGGTCGTCTGCTCAGAGCCTCGGCACACACTCTCCGATGGTGATGTTTACATCACGCCTACCTAGCGGTCCATAGCAGACTCGCGGATGCGGAAAGTATGAGATGCTTTAAGATGCAGTCTGTAAGACGCACACGGGAGCATGACTTGACGCGCGACATTGCAGAAAATGTGCGTTCACAAATGTAGCCTATGTTGATCTAAATATGGAAAGCACTTTCGAATTTAATAATATGAGGTTCTCTCCAGATATGTTTTGCCACATTTCTTCAATTACGGATGGTTGCTGCGTAGTATATGGTGTTTCCATTTGCTTGAACTTCTTCAAGTGAGTTGCAAAAAGTTGTGTGTGTGTGTGTGTGTGTGTTCAGCATATGGTGGGCCACATTTGAATTTGTGACGGGCCGTGGGTTGAGAACCACTGCTTTAAAGGTGCTGTAGGGAACTTTTGTAAAAAAATATTTTTTACATATTTATTAAACCTGTCATTATGTCCTAACAGTAGAATATGAGACAGATAATCTGTGAAAAAAAAAAAATCAAGCTCCTCTGGCTCCTCCCAGTGGTCCTATTGCCATTTGCAGAAAGTCATGTGCTCCCGGTAAAAAACAACCAATCAGAGTTGCGGTCCATAACTTTGTTTGTGTTCAAAATGTAGAAAAATGAACATAATAAGCGAGTACACCATGAATCCATTTTCCAAACCATGTTTTTAGCTTGTCCTGAATCACTAGGGTACACCTATAATAAGTGTTTATATTCAGACTATTTTAGATTGCTTCGGGGGTACCGCGGCGGAGTAACCCAGTACCTTTGTGATTCTTTATAGATATAAACAGAGAGAAGTAGCTCCGGCTACAATGTTCTTCCGCAAGACGCAAGCAGTTCTGTTTCTTAACCGCTAGAGCGTCAAAAGTTCCCTACTGCAGCTTTAAGCACTGAATGAATGAATGACAGGTTTGTGGGTAACATTGCACAAGGCACATAAGAGGGTGACATCTAGTGGAGAAGATTTGTAATTAGATTAAAGCTAGTCATATGTTCAATGTCTGCGGAAATAAATATGGAAAAAAATCGATTCATTGCCTTTGAGAATCGATTTTGAATTGACCACATTTTAAAAAACGATTAATCGAAAAATAGTTTTTTTTTTTACCCAGCCCTAGTACGAACAGCATCAAACTAATATTACTGTAAGAAAATACTCATTAAATAAATAGTGTAAATAGAATCTATTACTAAAATATGCTATTTTCACTCAGTGTAAATATAATTCATTGTATTCAAATGGCCCCTGCCAAAATCAAATTCTAAACGATCAGCCATTTCAACTGGAAGATGAAGGCTGTGATATTATATTTACTAGAAGGAGCCACATTATAAGGATTCTTCTAAGCCTTTTTCAGTTTTATTCAAAATAAATGCAATAAATGTGCATAACTGTAGTGTAGCGACAGTAGTTTAATATTATTAGTGTGCATAGAAATATGTGAAATGCTTGTAAATCATTTACCCCAATAAAACAAACTTGATTAAATATACAGTATCTCACAGAAGTGAGTACACCCCTCACATTTTTGTAAATATTTTATTATATCTTCACGTGACAACACTGAAGAAATGACACATTGCTACAATGTAAAGTAGTGAGTGTACAGCTTGTATAACAGTGTAAATTTGCTGTCCCCTCAGAATAACTCAACACATAGCCATTAATGTCTAAAGCACTGGCCACAAAAGTGAGTACATCCCTAAGTGAAAATGTCCAAATTGGGCCCAATTAGCCATTTTCTCTCCATTTTACAAGGTCTCAGGTTTGAATGGGGAGCAGGTGTGTTAAATTTGGTGCTATCACTTTCACTCTCTCATACTGGTCATTGGAAGTTCAACGCGGCACCTCATGGCAAAGAATTGTTGCTCTACATAAAGATGGCTTAGGCTATAAGAAGATTGTCAAGACCCCGAAACTGAGCTTCAGCACAGTGGCCAAGACCATACTGCAGTTTAACTGGACAGGTTCCACTCAGAACAGGCCTCGCCATGGTTGACCACAGAAGTTGAGTGCACATGCTTAGCGTCATATTCAGAGGTTGAGGTTGGGAAATAGATGTATGAGTGCTGCCAGCTTTGCTGCAGAGGCTGAAGGGGTGGGGGTGGGGGTGGGGATCAGGCCTGTCAGTGCTCAGACTAGGGCTGAACGATATGGACAAAATTTCATATCTCGATTTTCATGCCAGATATCTCGATATCGATACGATATGACTACGTGTTCTTTTGCTAAGCACGACCTGCACAACACGTAACTCTGTTTTACATGGTCTTTTCTGAATCCAAAATAATTCCAAATTATGGAAGATGATTTATGTTTTGGCACCAAGTCATATTCTGCACTGCCACCGGCCGCATTATCTCCCACACTCATTTTCTTTCTTTCTAATTCATCCGCTGTCTCTGTACAGTGTGCATAGACGTTGGAACAGGGGGTGGGGCTGGGGGGGCAGCCAGAGAAAAAGTTTTCCTTTTTCAACGTCAAATAACGGACGAACGTAAAGAGAGCGCTGGAAACGCACAAGTCAGCAATATTTCTTATTTATTGGCATGAAGTTTCGTGAAGAATAACAAACGGCATCAGGAGTGCAACATTCTCGAAAAAATATATATGCAGAGGGGACGGCTGCCATAACAAAAGAAAAACATCACTGCAGGCTTCATTTATGATTTAGGCAATTAAAAAATCTCCAAGATTATTTTTAATAATAATTCAATAAATTAAAAAAAAAACTGTTCAAAAAAATTTAACTTTAAATGGACTTGAGAACAGGCCATGTAATTGTTTTTATTGAACGTAACCGACACTATGTAAGCATATTGTAATGCGCAAAAAGGCGCAAAATAAGGCCATTACAAATTCATTGGACAGGAAAACAAGTCGATCAACATTTTCGGGGTCCCGAGC
The DNA here is from genome assembly GCF_023724105.1 of Carassius gibelio. NCBI lineage: Eukaryota > Metazoa > Chordata > Actinopteri > Cypriniformes > Cyprinidae > Carassius > Carassius gibelio. Next base: position 18,029,958 of record NC_068396.1, read on the forward strand.
AGAGCGTTTTTTATTCACTATATTTCCAGCTGTTGAGAAGACACGATTCGACCGCACTGATGTCCCAGGGACACTCAGGTACAGCTGCGCAAGGTGAAGGGGTATTACTGCCAATTTCCACCACAAAAGCCGGTCGCTCTCAGCTTGCAATGGTCCTTTTCATAACTCATAACTCGTCTACTGCGCAGCGAGACCTCCAGACGCGCGTAAACGCGTCTTTACATTGAAATCATTCGCACCAGACGAAGAGGTCGCAACTTTTCAGTGTTTTCAACCACATACTGTTTATTTTAGTTTTCAAACAAATAAATTCACCAAAATACTAAAAAACAATACATTTAGAGTTTATAAAATACACACTGATGTCTATGGAAGAGGTAATAATAATCCTTTCCATTATAATTCGAGACGTTTTATTCATATCAGATACACATTGTGTAAGTAACTTCAGTGTCATATTCTATTCCCAGTTCACCAGCCACTTACTGTTAAGTATTTCGGGAGAAGTGGATGAATTCACGTGTTGTAAATCCAACAGATCCGATTCTCTGAACTGCATCTGCGGCACAAACGGCGGCGCCCATCGCATACTACAGCTCAACTAACGCGATCGTTATAAAGGTGTTTAAACAACAATATACTTCCACTTGCATGTATTTGACAATCGGAATGTCAGATATATCATGCCATAACTAACACATTCGTGAATATTCTGAATAAAAAAGGAAAAATTATATAAAAGCAGATCATCATTCATTCAGCGCTGCTGCTGCTGCAGCAGTGTGTCACGTGACAAGCAATGGCGCGTCACCATGGAAACGCCGCCCCCCCTCTCGTGTGCGCTGGCTTTAGCGCTGCAGTCAAGGGCACTCGTAAAACTGATGTTTGTTGTGACTGCCAGAGTTGTATGCAGGGCGAGCGCGGGGAGGGGAAATCTATATCGTCTATATCGTTGCTTTTTTAGATATTAAAGGCAGGTTAGGTAAAAAATTTATAAACAACTTTCTTCCAAATTAGTTTAAACTTTCTATATATATCAATGCATAATTAAAATGTAAGTACTCTGATAAAAAGAGTATAAAAATCGAGTGACTCTAGACCGTTTAATATGTATTAAACACAGCTCATTATTTCCATTCGGGACGAAACATAGTATTGGCTTAGGCGACTGTCACTCTCTCGCAACCATGGCAACCACACTTTTGCCACACATGACCTGCCCACTTGTGCGCGTACGTTTGATTTGAGGAATTCAAGAGGCTCAGATCCTAGGAATACCAAAACAATTGTAGAGAAACAGCAAGCAAAATGCGATGCAAGAACTGAGGGAACTCAAGGGGCTGAAAAGTGACTCCTTGATGGCTTTATTTCTGCTGGACAGGTAAATCTTTATTTTTGTATTTTGATCATACATATTTTTTTGTTTATTTTTTCATGAAGCATGTGTCATTAGCACACGTAGCTGCATAATATAGCTAACATAACATTACTTAGCAAGCCGTAGTAGAGACGATAAATAATCTATGGGCTTAGCTCAAGATGATAGCTATAGCGTGGCTTTGGAAGGAGCCCAGAAGGGAGGGGGTGGAGTGAATGGAAATAATGAGCTGTCTTTAAAACAGTCGTGAGAGGTCTACAGACACTCGATTTTTATACTTTCTTTTTCAGAGTACTTACATTTTAATTATGTATTGATATATAAATAAAGTTTAAACAAATTTGGAAAAAAAGTGTTTTATATATTTTTTACCTACCCTGCCTTTAATATCTTGAAAGTTCATATCTAGATATAGATACGATAATGATATATCGTTCAGCCCTAGCTCAGACTGCATCAAATTGGTCTGCATGGCTGTCATCACAGAATGAAGCCTCTTCTAAGGATGATGTACATGAAAGCCCGCAAACAGTTTGCTGGAGACAAGACGACTAAAGACATGGATTAATGAAATCATGTCCTATGGTCTGATGAGACCAAGATCAGGCGCGCAGATGGCACTAGGGACGGGGGGACATGACCCCCCCCCCCAGATTCATAGTAACCAGATACGTCCCCCTCAGTGTCTCAATGAAAGGCTCTATTGGTAAACAGAGGATTAATCTGAGTTTCTGCTATGTACATTAGTCTAAGTCAGTGGTTTTCAACCTGTGGTCCACAGGTTATTTTTATTTATTTTTTAATTATTTTCTGTTCATTTCCAGCCCATTCTAGGACTGTGCGATTAAAATAAATCATCATAAAATCACGATTTGAGCGTGCGCGATTTCTAAATCGCTTTATAGCACGATTTTCCGTGGCCCTGACCTCCCATAGTATGCTATCTGATCCAATAAGAATGCATTGCGCCTAGCGAGAACAGAACAGACTGCAGGTTCACACACTGTCTGTGATGCGCCTTTTTTCTGAGCCCATGATAACGGATCAGAGCATTCACTGCACTGCACGCGGTAAAAGGCTAGAAATAAAAACGTGCGAAAATAATTAATATCTAACACATGAGCATAGAGAGAATTCTGAGTGCACAGGACGCAGTTTAAGTGAGAGGAGACACATTTTAAGTGCGCACACTCTCTCCGCGCAGAGCAGCGTGTATAGAGCAAAGGGAATCTATGTGCGAACAGAAAGATTCGCACTTGTGCATTATTTTAATGTGCTTTTGCGTTATATTTATGCGCTCTTGCTGCTGACCGCATACACATACTGTATACACACTGCAAACACCTGAGGCACAGCTCTATGAACAATGCATGGCAAAAAAGAAAAAAAAGTGGATTTTTTTTGCCACAAGTCTATACATTTTGTTACATCTTTACTATAGTGATAATTTTGACTTATGTCTATTCTAGAGACGTAACAACTTTTTGATAAAGCTCTAATTGGTTTTCTTTTGGAAAATGTTTCAAATTAATCCTGAATGCATTTATGACTGTAAAAGCATCTGTGTGTGTCAGAATCGCAAAATTGATCAAAGAATAAATTTTTTCATATCGCACAGCCCTAGTTCATTCAATACATACAGTTAACAATCTTTCTTTTGAGTACTAAGTTAATAACCTAACAATAGCGTGGTCAGTTAATTTTTTTGAAGTGGGCCGCGCAAACATGTGTGTGGTTGTGTGGGCCGCGAGTTGAAAAAGGTTGGGAACCACTGGTCTAAGTAGAAGCGACCCGGCCCGCCTCTCCTTAAATGTGTACTAAATGATTTTTGAAAACACACTTTTGACCGCAGTGTCTGAGCGAGGCCCAAAACACACTTGTAGCCAATCAGCTATAAGGGGCGTGTCTTGTCCTGATAGCAAGAAGAAGGGCACTCAATTTGAGTGCACAGGACGCATTTTACATTACATTTAGCAGACGCTTTTGTTCAAAATTAGCATATTAGCAGATCGACTACAGATTGCGAGAGATGGCAGATAAAAAAGAGGGTTTACAATCAGGCAAGAGGCAGGACCCACGTAAATATCGGGGCAGCTTGCCAGTGGTGGAGAGAAACTCAAGGATTGGGAAGGGCTCGAATCAGACGCTGAGGTTTCTTTGTTTCTTTTTGATAAGTGAGTAACTTGATTTTGTGTTGTTTCACACAACTTATCCATGTTGGCTTTTGTTTGAATATGCTAGGTGTCATCTTCGCTTGTTTCCGCGATCGTCATTGCCATGGTTGCGCACGTACCTGTGGGGTGAAGATTTCAAAATAGGGGTGAAGCACGGTGGCCGAGAGAGCTCAACGCACTGCAACTTCACAAAATGCAGTCAAATAGAAAAAGCACCAGCAAATTAGGAAAACATCTTCATCAGTTTGACAGCACACGTGCTGCAAATACTCACAAGACAAACAAATAGAGAAACCCTCTGCAAATACTGTCCAAGATACTAGAGAAGGTGGTCTCCTCACAATTATATTCCTTCTTAGAGAAAAATAGTATATGTGAGGATTTCCAGTCAAGATTTAGACCGTATCATAGTACTGAGACTGCTGTGAGACAGGCTTTATATGTTACCCTTGGGAGATATCATCCGGAAAACATGGTGTTAGCTTTCAGTGTTATGCTGATGATACTCAGCTCTATATTTCTTCGCGGCCCGGTGAAAGACACCAATTTGAAAAACTAATGGAATGCATAGTCGATATAAAAAAAACTGCATGACGAGTAATTTCTTACTGCAAAATTCTGAAAAGACAGGCGTGTTAATTATAGGACCTAAAAACTCCGCTTGTAATAACCTACAATGCTGTCTAAGACTTGATTGTTGCTCTGTCAATTCTTCGTCATCAGTTAGGAACCTAGGTGTGCTATTTGATCGCAATCTTTCCTTAGAAAGCCACGTTTCTAGCATTTGTAAAACTGCATTTTTCTAAATAACGGCCTATGCTCTCAATGTCAAATGCAGAAATGTTAATCCATGCATTTATGACCTCAAGGTTGGATTATTGTAATGCTTTATTGGGTGGTTGTTCTGCACGCTTAGTAAACAAACTACAGCTAGTCCAAAATGCAGCAGCAAGAGTTCTTCCTAGAACCAGGAAGTATGACCATATTAGCCCAGTCCTGTCAACGCTGCACTGGCTCCCTATCAAACATTGTATAGATTTTAAAATATTATTACTTATTACTTATAAAGCCCTGAATGGTTTAACACCTCAGTATTTGAATGAGCTCCTTTTACATTATAATCCTCTACATCCACTACGTTCTCAAAACTCAGGCAATTTGATAATACCTAGAATAGCAAAATCAACTGAGGGCGGCAGATCCTTTTCCTATTTGGCGCCTAAACTCTGGAATAACCTACCTAACATTTTTCGGGAGGCAGACACACTCTTGCAGTTTAAATCTAGATTAAAGACCCATCTCTTTAACCTGGCTTACACATAACATACTAATATGCTTTTAATATCCAAATCTGTTAAAGGATTTTTAGGCTGCATTAATTAGGTAAACCGGAACCGGAAACACTTCCCATAACACCCTATGTACTTGCTACATCATTAGAAAAATGGCATCTACACTAATATGTGTCTGTTTCTCTCTTGTTCCGAGGTCACCGTGGCCACCAGATCCAGTCTGTGTCCAGATCAGAGGGTCACTGCAGTCACCCGGATCCAGTACGTATCCAGACCAGATGGTGGATCAGCACCTAGAAAGGACCTCTATTGCCCTGAAATACAGCGGAGACCAGGACAACTATAGCCCCAGATACAGATCCCCTGTAAAGAACTTGTCTCAGAGGACCACCAGGACAAGACCACAGGAAACAGAGGATTGTTCTGCACAATTTGACTTTCCTGCAGCCTGGAATTGAACTACTGGTTTCGTCTGGTCTGAGGAGAACTGGCCCCCCAACTGAGCCTGGTTTCTCCCAAGGTTTTTTTCTCCATTCTGTCACCGATGGAGTTTCGGTTCCTTGCCGCTGTCACCTCTGGCTTGCTTAGTTGGGACCACTTCATCTACAGCAATATCGTTGACTTGATTGCAAATAAATGCACAGACACGATTTAACTGAACAGAGATGACATAACTGAATTCAATAATGAACTGCCTTTAACTATCATTTTGCATTATTGACACACTGTTTTCCTAATGAATGTTGTTCAGTTGCTTTGACGAAATGTATTTTGTTTAAAGCGCTTTATAAATAAAGGTGACTTTGACTTAATCCATTGTTAATTTGTTAATGATTACAGTAACATTTTTTTTTTGTTGGCTTTATTTAATAAATGTATTTATTAATTCATTTCAATAGTAAAACCATAGGCTATGTTTAGTTTTTGTAAGGTAAGTTGTAAAAGTTAGCCTGCTTACATAACCTTTCACAGTTACAGTAATTGTGTATTTAGTCATCTTATTTAGGCTAATAATATCCATTTAAAAAAAAAGAAAAAAAGAAAAGCTAAGGAATCTATGACCAGGATTGTTAAAATAAAGATCTTTTCAGAGCAAACATTGATAAATAATGTCCCAGCCATGTTTTTCACTTTACAGTTCCCTTAAATATTAAATTTCTTTATTTGTTTGTATTGTGAGTATTTGCAGCACGTGTTGTCAAACTAATGAAGATGTTTTCATAATTTGCAGGGATTTTTGTAATTTGCAACAAGTTTAGGTCTCTCGCCACCGTAGCAGGTTCTGTTGGGGTATGGGTGTGTTTGTTCTGGTGCTTAAGAATCGGGTCAGGGCAGATGCAGGCTGAAGCACAATAATAATCTAACCATTACTTTGTACCCACCTTCTCACTAAATGCTGTTCTGTTGTCAAACACACGACGATCGTGCTGCCACTGATGTTTATGTTCTCTGTGTGTGTGGGTGTGCTTTGACTATGAACCCGGGGTCCTACGAGGAGCTGGGAGCTGCCTCAATTGTGCCTGTAGCGGTAACCATAGTGATCTTATACAGGTTTATCTCAAAAAATTTGAATGTCATGGAAGTGTCCTTTATTTTTTGTAATTTAATTAAAAAAGCAAACTTTCTAGAATCACAGACTGAAATATTTCAAGAGTTTTTTGTTTTAATTCTGATGGTGACTTCCAGCTTAGAAAAATTAAAAGTAGGAAACTTTGAAAGAAAAAGAAAAATTTAAATCCAAAGTAGGTTTAATTATGCACTCAATACTCAAATACAACCTGGGCTTCAGTGTGGCGTGGCATGAAGGCAATCCGTCTGTGGCACTGCTGAGGTGTTACTAAAGCCCAGGTTGCTTTGATAGCGGCCTTCAGCTCCTCTGTATTGTTTGTCAGATGTTACTTATCTTCCTCTTTACAATACCCCATAGATCCTCTGTGAGGTTCAGGTCAGGTGAGCTGGCTGGCCAATCAATCACAGTAGTATCATGGTCAGCAAACCACTTGGAAGTGGTTGTGTCACTGTGGGCAGGTGCTAACGTCCTGCTGGAAGAGGAAATCAGCATCTCCATAAAGCTTGTCAGCAGATGGAAGATGAAAGTGCTCCCAAAATCTCCTGGTAGATGGCTGCATTGACTCTGGACTTGATAAAACACAATGGAGCAACACCAGAAGACATCAAAGCACCCAAATCATCTCTGACTTCAGAAACCTCACACTGGACTTTGGATTCTGTGCCTCTCCAGTCTTCCTTCAGACTCCAGACGTTGATTTCCAAATGAAATGCTAAATTTACTTTCATCTGAAAAGAGGACTGTGAACCACTGAGTAACAGTCCAGTTCTTTTACTCCTCACCCCAGGTGAAATGCTTCAGATGTTATTCTCTAGTTCAGGAGTGGCTTGATTCTCGGAATGTGACAGCTGTAGCTCTTTTCCCGAAGACCTCTTAGTGTGGTGACTCTTGATGAACTGACTCTGGCTTCAGTCCACTCCTTGTGACACTCTCCCAAGTGAATTGGCTTTTCCTGATAATCGTCACAAGGCTGTGGTCATCCCTGTTGCTTGTGCACCTTTTCCTATCACACCTTTTACTTCCAGACAACTTTCTATTAATATATTTTGATACAGCACTCTGTGAACAGCAGCCCTTTAAGCAATGACCTTCTGTGGCTGACACTCCTTCTGAAGGGTGTTGATGATTGTCTCTTGGACAAATGTGAAGTCACTAGTCTTTCCCATAATTGTGGTTGCATGTTCTAAACTATGCCAGGAGGTACCCTGCATTTATACTCAAAATTAATCAAACTAATCAAGCTCAAAATAGAATATTCAAATTTTTGAGATACTGAATTTTAAATTTTCTTAAGCTATAAGTCGTAGCCATCAGAATAAAAACTATTGAAATATTTCAGTTTGTGTGCAATGAATCTAGAATATAAGAAAGTTTGCTTTTTTTTTTATTAAGTTACAAAAAATCGTCTATGTCTGAGCTGGTGATTTTTCTGGACTGAGAAAATTTGACTGCTGGACAGCTTGGTCCCCCCCAGTTAAAAAATCCCATCTGCGCCCCTGATCAAGATAAACTTATTTGGTTCAGATGGTGTCAAGCGTGTGACGGCAACCAGGTGAGGAGTACAAAGACTATGTGTCTTGCCTACAGTCAAGCATGGTGGTGGGAGTGTCATGGTCTAGTGCTGCCGGCACTGGGGAGATACAGTTCACTGAGGGAACCATGAATGCCAACATTAACTGTGACATACTGAAGCAGAGCAGGGAAGTATTTCAACATGATAACAACCCCAAACACACCTTCAAGACAACCACTGCCTCGCTAAAGAAGCTGAGGGGAAGGTGATGGATTGGTCAAGCATGGGCATCCTCAAGGAGGAGGAGCACAAGGTCTCTAACACCTGGAAGAGGACTCCAGTGGCAACCTGTGAAGCTCTGGTGAACTCCAAGCCCAAGAGGGTTAAGGCAGTGCTGGAAAATAATGGTGGGTGCACAAAATATTGACACTTTGGGACCAGTTTGCACATTAACACTTAGCAGTGTACTCACTTCTGTGGCCAGCGGATTAGACATTAAAATTATTTTGAGGGGACAGCAAATTTACACTGTTATATAAGCTGCACACTCACTACTTTACATTGTAGAGAAGTGTCATTTCTTTAGTGAGGGGTGTACTCACTCCTGTGAGATACTGTCTAGTGCTGTACTACAGGGACAGTTCTAGACCTTTTTAGGTGGGCTTCAGTAACCCTATTTGTCGTCTCATCCCCCTAAAACTATAATCAGCTATATGAACGATCAGACTGGTGCTGCTTCCTCATGAAAGTTTATCATTTTCGCTTTTAAGGGAAAGATGGCATGAGTGAGATCTCAATGTGGTATTCACGCACTGTGATATCTTTACTGTGTACACACACTATTAAAATAATTAAAATTGTCACAATAACTGTCTTGACGAGTAATCCAAATAAACACAGTCGGTTACATCTTAACAGTTAAGAAAATATTAATGTGTCAATATAACAGTAATTGTGAAAATAGTTACCAAAAAGGACAAGCAGAGAAGCACTCACTGCTCTTAACTAAGTAACTTATGTAACTTGAATAGGTAATTGTATGTGTATTTTGTAATACAGTTTTCATAAGAACTGTAAAAATGGAAATTTGTATCTTTGTATCTAATGGTCTCTCTGAGAGCCCCACTGAGGATGAAAGCCTAGAACTGTCCCTCATTTACAATGAAGACACCAATTTTTTTTTTTCTTTTTTGATAACATACAGTAGGTGGTTATCCAAAAAACATCAGTTTTACCGCTACACGAACTGCTGCCACCACGTCTGCAAAGTGCATTTGCAGCTTTTGACTGCGGAGTGCCGCTTTAATCACAAGGTTTTAAACAAGCGCATCAAAGCACATTTTTGCAAATCAATTTTGCCTCGCTGATGTGTTAAATTGACGGCTGCAGTCGGGGAAAATGAAAGAAAAACATTGTAGTTAAAATATTTATTATATTTTATTCACAGATGAAAGTTTGGTACTTATGAAGTTATGTGCATTTCCTAGAACGAATTCAAGCAGGATGAATGTCAAGTCTGTGCCTGAGCTTATATTTTCTCTAAGATACATGGTATTAATCCATATTTTAGATTTGACACATTTAATAGGTGTGCAGTATTATTTATATTATATGAATTATGTGTTATATTATTCAAAAGAAATTGTGGTTTACTTTGCATTGGAGCATTATAAGTGGTAGCCTATTTTAGTGAGCAGGCTACATGGATTAATATGCAAAATGTCAATATTTTCATATATTTTGCCTATATTTTAATTTATATTTTAAAATTCCTTTAATAAAACAACATGCATTTTTGTTATTCGTTACCTGTCCTTTATTTTTGACAGATAACTTCTTGGGAAAAATATATTTATAAATATATTTTTCTTAACTGATTAAGAAATTGTTGCATGTTTTATGAATTATTTCCTTCATTTTAGTAAAACGTAAGGCACTGTATAATTTCGTTCAAATTATTGAGGCCTAATTAGCCTAAAACAAGAAACGAATAAATTAAACCTGCACGATTTAGCTAAATCTTTGAAACTCTAAAGATAGATGGATTAATAAAACGTCCTCACGATTAAACTCAAGTTCTCTCATTATAATCAACAAAATGCACACCATGTAAAGAAGAGCTTCATTAATTGACAACTTAAGTGATTTTATAGGGAGACTTCTTAACTTGCTTTTAGGGCTGGGCGACAGCCTATAGCCTAATAATTTTTTTTTATTTTTTTTTGCCCCCTACTTAAAATCAATATTCAAATGACATAGAATTTTTTCAAAGCAAGTGTTAATATACTACTTTATCATTCATTTACCAGTCAAATTTATAACTTTATAACTTTATATATACATATGTATACACACACACACACACACACACTCACCTAAAGGATTATTAGGAACACCATACTAATACTGTTTTTGACCCCCTTTCGCCTTCAGAACTACTTTAATTCTACGTGGCATTGATTCAACAAGGTGCTGAAAGCATTCTTTAGAAATGTTGGCCCAAATTGATAGGATAGCATCTTGCAGTTAATGGAGATTTGTGGGATGCACGTCATGCAAAATTCAAAAAAAAAAAAAAAAAAAAAAAACCTTGATAGCCTAGATTAGGCCCAGGCTCTGTTCCTAAGTATATAATAATTACAATTACTGGTAACCCAGAGTAACAAATTTTAATGGATTAATCACCTATTTTTGTTTGCTGCATGTTTTTTTAACACTCTAAAAAATAATTAAGTTTGTGAGAGGAAAAAAAAAACATTTACAAGTTGAATTTTATTACATTTAGAAATAATAATGTCAGGCCTAATAATGTTATAATGTACCAACAGGATATTTTTAGTTCCCTTAACTTTACAATAAATCCTTTAAATTTAACAAATTTATCAGAACAAAACAACAATTACAAATATATAATTCTAATGGATAAATATAATTACAGTATACAATAATATAGGCTTAGCTATAAACAAAAAAATAAGGTAAGTTTGGGCTCTCTCATTCTCTCACTCGGGAGAAATCTGAACATTTCCATATTCGGATGTTGCCCATTTGAAGCTTAACTATTATTCATGAGGTAAAATAGGCTTTGTAGTGCACACGTTTCAGTATCTATGAAAAAAAAAAAAATCATAATGAGCAATATGCCGAAGTGAACCGCTGCTCATGTCAAATGTCACTGCTGCTGTTTCTAATGAATGTGTGCATAAGGCACCAGCGCAATCAAACACCTGAAACAGATAATACTCATTTTTTGGTCACACATAAGGCATAATTCAAAAATGCAAAGTGTTAGTAGTTTGAAAAATCAAAAATAATAACTGATTTAATAATAATTATTGCTAAATGCTTGACAGTTCTCATTTCGCTCTGCATTTGGAACCTGAAGATTTTTTAAACCAAGAATTTAGCTTTTTATCCATTATATTTATATTTATATTTATATTTATATATATTTATATATATATATATATATATATATATATATATATATATATATATATATATATATACACACACATACACACACAAACACACAGTACAGACCAAAAGTTTGGACACACCTTCTCATTCGAATAGTTTTCTTTATTTTCATGACTATGAAAATTGTAGATTCACACTGTTGGCCCTTTTGCCTTCTGTCTGCGGTCCAGCTCACCCCTAAACCATCTCGATTGGGTTCAGGTCCGGTGACTGTGGAGGCCAGGTCATCTGGCGCAGCACCCCATCACTCTCCTTCTTGGTCAAATAGCCCTTGATGCCTTCAGTGTGACTCTACAATTATCATAGTCATGAAAATAAAGAAAACTCTTTGAATGAGAAGGGGTGTCCAAACTTTTGGTCTGTACTGTATATATATAAGGGGTGTAACGGTTCACAAAATTCAGACAGCAGGCCCCTAAGGTGCTCGCTCACTCAGCACGCACTGAAGGCTCATTGCAAAATGTCTAATGCATTTAACAGACCAGAAATAGAAGATCCTCCAATAACCAACAGGTCTGGTGTTTGGGTGCACTTTGGATTCCCTGTAAGCTATAATGGTGATGACAGAATGAATGGTAAATAGTAAGATCTCATATCCGCGGCTATAATGTAAATGTAACGTAAGCCTACCAATCACCGCGGTGATGTCTTTTGCCCTGTTTGAGTTGGAAATATCTGTCTAAATGCTGCGGGGATAGTTTGTTGCGTGTATGTTTCTCCTTTTTTTCATCTTTTCCCAGATACTGACACACTAAGGTGATGTCGACGTAAATGAGTTGACATGTTTCAAGTATTCCTGCTGGTGTTTTTTATATTTAATTTTTTTTATTCCCGCTGGCAGATGCGACCGTTGTTTTTTTATCCACCACTCTCTTGCTTTTACCATTATAGCTTACAGGGAATCCAAAGTGCACCCAAACACCAGACCTGTTGGTTATTGTATGATCTTCTATTTCTGGTCTGTTAAACGCATTGGCCACCGCCTACCGTGCATGAACTGCTCGCTCACTCAGCGCGTACTGAGTGAGCGAGCGCCTGACTGAGTAGCCTAACATAAACAAGTCGGTGTTTTTTTCTTCTTCGGGGGTTTCAGGGGCGTTGCCTGTTACGTCGTTTGGGTTATTGGGCTACCTTGTTGAACGCATATCATTATATTTCACTAATTATACTTGTACTAGTTTTCACATAACATGTAAACATTTTACTAGTTAGACTTTTTCCAAAGATATAATTCCTGTCTAAATATATAATCAAGTGAAACATTATGAAGTTTCAATAACAATATACAATACTATACCATTCAAAAGCTTGATGTAAATAATATAAATGTAACAAATGTAACTGTAACAAATGTAACAATGCTGTTCTTTCAATTTATCCCCCGTAAAAAACCTGAAAAAATATTCTCAGCTCTTTTCAACATTAATAATAATGATAATAATAATGATAATAATAGCAATAAATGTTTTTTTGTAGAAAATAAGATTGTTAAAAGGATTTCTAAAGAATTGTGTGACTGGAGTAATGAAGCCAAAAATTCAGTTTGAAAGTCAGCCTTGATTGTTCCTGATAAACTGTTTCAATTGCACTCCCAAGTGGAGATTAAATTATGTTGTGGGATAATTAAATACATTCTAAATAAACTACAAACATAAAATTATATACATTTATTTTGTCCTCACATTCTTTCTTGTAACTCTTCCCTCTCAGACACACAGCTTACTGAAAGGCTCATTATGCGGGCCTTTGTATTCTCAGGTGTAAATCACAATAGCCGTGTTTCCACTATCGAGCTAAGACCGGGCGTGCTAGTGCGTGTCAGGGCCAGTCGCGTTTCCACTGTCACTTCCGGGGCTTGATCGTGCCTCGCCGGGGCTTCCTCGGGGCCAACGGCCAGGGTTTTTTGGCCCGACGAAAACCTTGGGCCAAAGCGGGCCAGCTGGGGCTAGAGGAGGGGTTATGTAGTTATGGAGTTTCTCCGTGTCTAGAGAGCGTCAGCGCGGATCATTTCATAAAGATAACTGCTTTAACACCAGCACACAATTGTGTGTTTATTAAGTAACATTATATCTGTCGTCTCGTTTCGTGAGTTTAGCTCCACATTGCATATCATCAAAATATAATAATGATTTTTGTTCGGGGAGCTTTTATAAAAATAGAGAGTCTGCGCTGAGGATCATTTCAGAAAGATAACAGGTTTAACACCAGCATTAAACACTTTTTTTTAAATAAGTTGAGCTCAAAACTCTCTTTCAGTCAGCAGCGAGTGTTTGAAATAACTTGATCCAATGTGGATTATAATCACTAAACAAGTCTGAAATATTTATAAGCGATTAAAAAGATATGCACGCTAAACATGTTACCATAGTAACCATGGTAAAATATGACCGCTTGAAGAAATCAGAAGTCAGCTTCTTATTCTCTATCACAATCGTGTATTTATTAAGTAACTTATATTATCTGTCACAAGCCTCGTCTCGAGAGTTTAGCTCATATTGCCTATCATAAAAGAATATAGCCTAATAATGTTTTTGCTCGGGAGCTTTTATAAAAATAGAGATATTATCATTCATTCTAAATATGACGGCTATACTGTGGCTAATAAACAGAAACGGACTCGACTGAATAAGCAGGCTATTTAAAAATAAATAAATAAAATAGAATTAAGTGTATTTATGTGTGATTAATTTTGAGTCCTGATAAATTCGATAAATATATGATAAATGTATCACTTATTCTATAGTTTAAAAAATCGATGCTTCGATTTTGAATATATAACAAAGCATGCAAACAAACTGCCGCTTTTATCATGATCGCGCATGTTCCAGTGACTTATTTCTTAGTTTTCTGATAACTTCTCTTTGATGGTGAAATGATGAGGTTGCATGACATTGTTCTGAGAGGCGTGTAAAGGGAGTGCTTCAAGCTCCACTGTGGAAACCCTGCGCTATTCTGGCCTCGGTGCTACTGGCCCGAGGCTATGAGCCCCGCCCGGCCCGCTTTAAGCCCTGGCTCGCACTGGCCCGACAGTGGAAATGCGGCTAATGATATTCATGATAGTTGACGCCTACTCGCATATGACTTTATACAAACAAAAAGTGTCTTAGAAAATTTTAATCAATATATTGTTTTCTTTAAGTAAGCAAGATGATTTTCACATAATTTAGAAAGAAAACTCAGGCTACAAGCTCCAGTTCTAAAAAGTCCCGGGAAACATTGTTCTGTATGTGTTTTATTGCCTTATTCAAGTGATTTTTATTTTTTCACTTACCACGCATAACTTTTTTTTCTCAAAAACACAATAATATACATACATGCTGCTCACATATTATTATAGTCCAGTATGTGCTGATCACAGTGATATTAGACTTTAGCCATTTAGATATTTATAATAAACTGAAAAAAGCACAAATGTCAGGGCATGACAAAACTTCTCCAGGCCCCAAAAATACCCTATTCCAGAGGGTTAAGTTGTATTTATTTACAGAGGTTAATGATGTCACACTTGTCCATGTTTGAAGACATCGTGCAGCACAAATCAGTGAATGAATGTTCCCGAAGTGAGGTAAACTTCAACAGATTTCCCCCCAGAGAGTAGGGAGCAATGAACACTGTCTAGGGAGCATGTCAATGGAAACACTGTTCATGCACGGAGCTCACTTCTAACGAGCTGGTTATCCGAATTAGGTTTGTTAACAAAGAGCAAAATAAGCAGAACTAAATGTTATGCTACTAATTTTTGCTGTGGTTTCGAAATAGTACTTAACATGTTTTTTTAAAGGGGTCCTATTATGCTCTTTCACAAAGTCTTGATTTTGTTTTTGGGTGTACTAGAACAGGCTCTCATACTAGGTTGTCCGAAAAACACATTATTTTTCACATATTTTATATTATTACAACACTTCTCTCCCAAGTCTTTCATGAACGTCTCGAATAGTTCCTGTATTACACTAACTAGACATCCAAAACGCCGCTTTTACCGCCACCACAGCGGTGTAAAGTGCATGTGCAGCCTTTGACCGCTGAGTGGCGCTTTAACCACAAGTTATAAAACAAGCGCATCAAAGCACATTTTCGCAAATAGACGTCAGTTTTGCCTAGCTGATGTGTTACATTTGACTGCTTCAGTCGCGGAAAATGAAAGAAAAACACTTTAGTTTAAATATTTAATATTTAATACTCAGAGAAGAAAGTTTGGTATTTGTGAAGTTATATGCATTTCTTAGAACAAGAAAGAGTCTGTGCTTATATTTTCTAAGCTACATGGTATTAAACCATATTTTAGATTGGACACATTTAAAAGGTGTGCAGTATTATTTATATTATATTAATTATGCGTTATATTATTCGAAATAAATTGTGTTTTACTTTGCATCCGAGCATTAAAAGTGGTAGCCTATTTTAGGGGGGTAGGCTACATGGATTAATATGCAAAATGTCAATATTTTAATATATTATGCCTATATTTTAATTTATATTTTAAATATAAATATATTTTTTCCTTTAATAAAACAACATGCATTTTTGTTATTCGTTACCTGCACTTTATTTTGACATAACATATTGGGAAAAAGACATTTGTCTGTAAACTGATTAAGAAATTGTTGCATGTTTAAATGTGAAGCAGTGTATAATTTCGTTCCCATTATTTAGGCCTAATTTGCCTAAAACAAGAAACGAATAAAATTAAACCAGCACGATTAAATCTTTGAAACTCTAAAGAATTAATAAAACGTCCTCACAATTAAACGCAAGTTCTCTCATTATAATCAACAATATTCACACGATGTAAAAAAAAAAAAGCTTTAGTAATTGATAACTAAAGTAATTTTAAAGGGAACCTTCTTTACTTGCTTTTAAAGTAGGGTAATATCATATGGCCTAAAAAAAAAAAATCCCAGGATTTTTTGTTTTGTTTTTTTTTTAGAAAAAAAAAAATGATTTATGATTTAAAACGATTTTTAAATCAATATTCAAATGACGAAGAAATTTTACAAAACAAAGTTTTAATATAGTTCTTTATCATTCATTTAGCAGTCAAATTTATAACTGCAACAAGATGATTAATTTAATACTAGCCCATCATGCATTTACCCATCCACTCAGCTTTAAGAGCTGTTCAGATTAAAAGTGGCAGCTCAGCAGTGAGTCAGTGTCATGGATGGAGGACCTGTTAATATTTTTTTCTAGTTTATATTTCCATCTCGTTATGCCGCTGGTTTAGATTATTTATTTATTTTTTTCTTATAGAACTTATTTGTAAATAGAGCAGTCACTGTCTGTGTCTACACCGGACGCCAGAGTTGTCATCTGTGTCCCACAGCGAAAAGTGTGTCTAAAGTTGATGACATCACACTATACTGTCAAATCATCTGAATGCAGTGTCAGAACATTTAATCATAAACAGAACGAGCATCAGTTCACTGATGGGTATTGTGTCCAGTGTATCCATCACTGTGTTCTGCTGTATTTGGTTCGATCGTTCCACTCCAGACCGGTGTAGACCTGGCATGCGTTTTTTATTTTTATTTTTATTTTTTTTTACAGCCCTGATTGTTTTAACGTTTTTATTAAATATCTGTATTGACTGCATGGTCATATTATCGAATTATTTACTGCCATGCGACCTACAAAAGTAAAGCTTGGCGAATCGATGAACGAGCATTGCTGCAGGTAGATTTTTGGCGGATGTTCGTTTCATCAGGTTAAACATCTCTCTCACTCGCAGCAGAGTCTGTGAGCAGCAACAACTTCCCCTCCGCGCGAACTGATACCAGAAACACGCTCCGCCTTCACTCCGTGAATAAAGTATTTCAGTATGTTTGAAATGTTATGTTCATAACAAAGTTTCAAAGTGGCTTAAGCTATGTGAAAACGTTTTCCCTATATCACATGCCAAACTAATAACATTGTAAGCATTAGCTACATCTTTAATTGCTGCTTTCTGCTGTGAAAATTTTGTTTGTGATGAAAATAACATCTTTGTCAGTTATTTTATCTAAACAGATCGATTAACTTCTTCAAGATTTCAAAATCAGATAGCATGCAGATAATGTAGCACTGTAAGCAGTGTTGTACCTGAACGCGTTCATTGAACGATAGTTCATGAACTCGTTCATATTTTGGGCGAACGTGAACTGAACGTGCTGAATTAATGCCCGATGAACGTTACTGTCAACTCGTTCATTCTGGTGTCTGTGAAGGGCACGCTCTCTCAGGTTAACTTCATTCAATAGGGTGCCAGATTTCTATAGAGCCTTCCAGACGAAAAACCGGCTAAAACACACTGTAAACGGGTCTTAATATGTAGCGGAAAAACACCCAATCTGGCAACACCGTCTGCCGCATGCGTGACGCGTCATCAAAAAAAAAAAAAAAAAAAAAGGCATCGAGGCGACAGCAGCATGTAGAAAGAAGGCGTATGATCATTTAAAAGAATTTTATGATGTTTATGATAGACAAGGTCGGTGAGAATGGGAGACAAAGCATTAAAGCAACAAGGGGGAAGTGCTGTACCCTCAATGCTAATGTAAACCCTGGTTGGATAAGGATTCAAAATTGGATATGAAGATGAAATCTGATGCATAGTTTCATTGTTAAAACTGATAAAATAATTGCTGTCTGTGATTCTATATGGGCTGTTGCAATAATTTTGAAATATAATAGCTCGCAGCAACATATGGAAAAAAAGAACTATGAACTAGTTCATTTTTGGAACTGTGTGAACTTAGTTCAAAATTTTGTGGTTTGAACTATGAACTGAACTAGTTCATTTTAAAATTTATGAATTGAACTTTGAAGTAGTTCATGTAGAAAGTGAACTTTCCCAACACTGACTGTAAGATTACATTTGTTTGAACGCATTATTGCGAAAGAGATTGAGTATGAATCTGTTTAAATCATGCTTTAACCCGAAAATAATCAGTATAAGAAACAGACTAACTCTTAACATCCCGCTCGACTCTTGCAGTCAACCTTCTGATCAAGCTAAATATGTTGGCTATTGGCATGAATTTTACTCGTGATAAGAAGCTCATATTCAAGTGTTTGTGCAAAAATTATTAATGTGCATTAATGACAGGGAGGCGCCGTCTCATCACTTTAATTTTTCATGATAATGATAATTTTTTAATTAACATTATATCATGGTGTCTCACATAGGTAAATTAAAAATATATCTACAGAAAGCTTGAAATGTTTTTAAATGAAAAGGAATAGTGTAATGTGTGAATGTTGCATTTCTCTCGTCAGAGAGAGCCAGCACTGTGAATATAACCAAAACAACAGTCCTATATAAACCGGTTCAGCAAGTGAAAGCCTCATGACACTATCCATATGAAAGAACAATTCACACCTTTATCTCGACCCCACAAGCCATGAATAACTATCCAAAACCCAACCCCCTCCAGCTGAACGGAATTCGGTCTGTGTTTTGGCTCTGAGGAACGGTGTGTTACTGAAACATGCCTGCACTCAGCAGCACTACTATTTGTATTCATAATTTTCTCGCAGCCCATATTATTATTTTCACAAGACCGTAATGATAATAACAAATCATCAATTAATAATTCGTCATTATTTTACGAAAATCATTGTTATTTGTGATCGTGGATGTTTGCGGGAGGCTTTAAGACCAAGTGGAGTCCTCTGTTCCCGCCTCACAGCGCGCGGGTCTCCGAGGCTTCACTGTCTGCGGTTTGACTTTACTGAATCAGATTGAGGCGAACTTATTGATCATGAGCCCAACATTTAGCAAGGCAGGAAAAGTCTAACGGAAGGAAGACGTATATCATTGAGCTTATGCTGTTAAAGAGAGAGAGAAGTCTAGGACTATTCTTAAACTTGGAGCTCATTATATTGAAGTACATATCCAAACACCAGAAAAGTTATGCATTTTATGAATAATGAAATGTTATGAAAATTATGAATTTTATTTATTCACATGCTGTATGGTTGAAATAATATTTTAGTTCACAACTTTAAGTTCCGTTGTTTAAAAAAAATGCTTTATTGGCTAATGTTTCATAAACCTTCAGTTGTTATGCTCTAAAATCCATGCCATTATTAATTTCACAGTATTTTTACCACCTAAATGACTAATCTTCAAAGTCACAATTCTATAATGGTCAAAATTACTCAGGCCAATGTTATTTTTTTAATGACATTATTGTATTATTATTATTATTATATGAATAATTGTAGCTTACATAAATAGGTAAAGCAAAATAAATATTCGGATTGTCTCTTATTTTCCCCCTTGTTTTCCTAAAGAATAAAGACGTATTTTTTACAAGAATAAACATGGTAACATTATTAATAAAAATAATTTAAGCAATTAAAACCTTTTTTTAAAACTTGAAATTAAATACTATTAAACTAACTTTAAATTCTCAAGGAGTTTATAGGTAAAAAAAGTTCTAAATGAACTTCGTCCCCTTGGAATTATAAGGTTCTATCTGCGTTCTGAGCAGTTTTGAGATATTGAGCTTCAAAGATTTTGCATTACATATAGGAAAATGTATATGGGGAACAAGTTTCTTTCAAACATGAAAATAACAGGGACCCTAAATGTATTCTAAATATACAATATCAAAATCCTATCGAATTTGTAAATGGGGATTTCTGGAATGAGTCAAATGCAGATAGAACCTTCTAATTCTAAAAAAACACTTTTCACTTAGAATTATAAGGTTCTATCTGCCAAAACATTATTTGAACATTGAATATAAACTTAATGTTGTAACAATGTCTCAAAATGTGTTAGAAAGAAAAATTTTATCCATTCTATGACATTTATTTTATATTTTTAGCACTTTCATGTATTTAGGACATTTCAAATTAAGCAAGGTAGGTCTAAATATTTTGTTGAGTGCAGATGTTAATTTTAGTAACAATTTGGTGGGTAATTAAACACATTATTGCAGAAATTGTTACTTTAATCCTTCTTTTGTTTAGACAGAAAGAAGCTACAGTAATATATCTGAGCAGGACTTTATTCCACCTAAAGTGGGCCAGGTAAAATGGCTTTCTCTCTAGACATCAGTATGGCTGAAATAACATGCTAATGTTTATTGTTATAATTAAGACCCAATCAATTAAATTGTTGACTATTTGAACTTTAAGGCTTAATATTGACATTTTAAGACTTTAAAAACTGCAACAAAAAAAAAAGAAAAAAGACACGTTTCAGCAAATTAATTCATAAAGTTTAATAATCATTGAAAAATGATTCACTGACTATATATAAATCACAAAAAAATGTCAGACTCATTTTTTAAAACACATAACTATTATACTCTCTGTGACTCATTTTTTTCAAACACAGACTTTATCTGAGACACTTCTTCCGTTTCTTCTTTTCTGAGTAGACCCCAGGTCCTTAATTTGTAAACTGGTAGGTGCAGTCACTGGTTCCCCACTGGTTTGTCTGGTAAGACCCTAGGCCCTGCTTGCATCTACCTTGTCACCTGCCTGGAGAAAAAAAAATACATGTGAAAAAATTCATATTTAAAAACAATATTTATATTATATATATTTAGCATGGTATCCCATTGAGTAGCTACACAGTCTACAATCATTCTTAAATCGTTTTAATACTGAGGTAACTGCCTTAACGATCTTTCACTTGTTCACATAACGATCATAACTTACTGTAAACTAACTATTTTGAATAGGATAGGTTCGTTCGTTTTTTTTTTTTTTTTCTTCTTCTTTTTTAATCTTAGTGCTTGCCTCATAATATCAGGAACTATAAAGCTAGTGCTGCTGGCTAGTGTGGTGTCTAACTATGAAAACAATCTTCTCAGCAACACCTAAAAAATAAAGAGTGAACTTGCCTGGAATTCGAGCTGCGGTCCTTGACAAGATCGTCAATAAAATTGTAGATCTTTAGGTTTCTTAAAAACTTTGTTTCGTTCCATAATCCTCACACTGCGATCTAAAGCCGGTGACACGACATATAAAGTTGATCCTGATTGGTCCTCTTCTGTGCATTCGAAGTGCTGACTGGCTCACGCAGATAGAACCTTATAGAGCCAAGTTAGAGTTCGTCTTTGTAGATATAACCTTTTTGTTTTTTCAATAAAAAGTCCCAAAATGTACACAACTTCAAAAAAAACATCACATAATGTAAATAAGTTGTCACAGAATAAGAATATGTGAATAACTCAATTTTGACAAAAATGTCAGATAGAACCTTATAATTCCAAGGGGACGACTTGTGTTAACAATATAATTAGAACTAACAATATAATTCAATTTTTTAAAATGAACAATTCCTGTATAAAATGGGACAGCAACCTAGTGGTTCTCAACCTTTTTTTCCAGCGAGCCGCACTATGGTCTAAGTGCAAGTCTATGCATATAATTTACATATTACGTCAGCAATACAAACCAACCTGATTTATAATATTATAGCCTAACTATTATGATATATAATCTATTACATTCATTGAAATAAACAATTCTACTCCCCATAAATAAAACATGATGCTGTCGGGAGCTGACCAATTTTGTGAGATTCAGCTTGAAAGGAGTAGCGATTGTAACGCCTGTGTTATACTTTCCGCATGAGCAATCCAGACGCAGACACGGCCAGCGCGGACGCAGACTTCTTCAACTTATACTTCTGAATGAGCAGGCTGATGGCCAGCTCTGCAATTGCCCAGAATTATTGCACATCTCACTGTCTTTATATTCTTTTACTGACGGATTGCACAGGTTCGAGTAGCAATGAGCTCTTCACTCTGCCTGGCTGCACATGTGCAATTTTGCTTTTGAAGCCAACTGACCAGGCGCACCTGTCCGCCCGGTCGTCTGCTAGAGTCTCTGCACACACTCTCCAACGACGATTTTTACTTCACGCCTACTGTACCTAGCGGTCCATAGCGGACTCGCGGACGCAGAAAGTTTGACAGAGGGTTTAAGATGCAGGCTTGCATGACCTGAAGCGCAACATTTCAGAAAATGTGCGTTCACAAATGTAGCCTATTTTGACCCAAATATGGAAAGCACTATTTAATTTAATAATATGAGGTTCTCTCTTGAGATATTTGCCACATTTCTTCAATTAAAGATTGTTACATAGTGTATGGTGTTTCCATTTATCTGAACTTCTTCAAGTGAGTTGCAGGGCAAAAAAAAAAAAAAAAAAAACGAAAATCCAGCACTTCTCCTTCAATAATGATACTGTGACTGTTGACAGTTTGTACATGTTCATTCGCTGGCATTTTTTGAATTTCTTTTTTTTCTCCCTTAAAAAACAAATGTGTCCATTCTGATGCGCAATTTTACCTTAAAGGCAATTTACCTAATGGCTGTTGATGACTATTTGAATTGAATTCTGCCAAAGTGCGCGCTTGTATGTGTTCGTTAAATGCTTATGCCAGTGCTCATGTCTGAAAATAATATATGAAGAAGAAAAAAAACACTTAAAAACATTAGGATATAGCTTATATTTCATTAGTAGCATAATTTTTTTTTAATTGATGTAAACAATAAAATGTTACAAACTGATTATGTTCTTTTTTTTTGTTTTGTTTTTTTCTGCATGTTGTGCAGACTGCATTAGAGTTTGTGACGGGCCGTGGGTTGAGAACCACTGCTTTACATCAAACATTTTTAAATCATCCACAGCTGAGCTTTGCGGGAGGCTGATCTGCGCCAGATCACGTGAAGTGAATGTAATGAACAAAGTCGTTTTCAGATGCAATGAAAGAAAGAAAAAAAAAAAAAACATGGATTACCTAGATTAGTGCCAGGCTCTGTTCTGAAGTAAAATAATTATAATTAGTACTGTTAACCAAGAGTAACACATTTTAACGGATTAATCGCCTATTTTCATTTGCTGAATGTTTTCTTTATTTTTTTATTTTTTAAACACGCTAAAAAATAAATTAAGTTTGTCAGAGGAAAAAAATATATGAGTCGTGTATAGGTTTCATTTGAACGGATCAATCACCTATTTTCGTTTGCTGCATGTTTATTTATTTTTTTAAACACGCTAAAAAATAAATCAGAGTTTGTGAGAGGAATTTAATAGGCTATAGGCTCAATCGGGAGAAATCAAACGTTTCCATATTTGTGATGTTGCCCATTTGAAGCTTAACTAGGCTATTATTCATGAGGTAAATAGGCTGTGTGCGTTTCAGTATTGATGAAAAAAAAAACATAATTAACAATATGTCAAAGTGCTCACGCCGAATGTCTGGTGAACGACTTCTGTTTCCATTATGTGCGCGAGGCACCAGCACGATCAGCTGAAACAAATAATACTTAATTTTTGGTCACACATAAGGCATAATTCAAAAATGCTGGTAGTTTGAAAAATCAAGAATAATAACAGAGTTAATACTAATTATTGCTTAATGCTGGACCGTTCCCATTTCGCTCTGCATATGGAACCTGAAGATTTTTTTAAACCAAGAATGAATCGAAATGAAAATGAAATTAAAACATTTGTCTAGCATTTGTTTAGCTTATATATATATATATATATATATATATATATATATATATATATATATATATATATATATATATATATATATATATATATATATATATATATATATATATATATATATATAGGCCTTATATTTATTTACTGTTTAATAAAAATAGCATGCATATGATCCTTTGTGTTAAGGTCTTCTTTTAATTTTTGTTTAGTAGACTGTAGTCTAAGTCTATCCTACATTTTAAAAATTAACAAATTTTTTTAAATGTTACAATGTTATATCATAATGTTATTGTTGTTTTACTTCCTTCTTTTATCTCATTTTACAATTAATTACATTCATTTCGCAAGGCGTCCCTTTGCGCCACCTGGCGGTAGTTTCGCGAATGAATTTCAGTTACCACCGCGGTACTGCCGCGGCGGTAAGCCCCAGAAAGGCTGGCCACCTACTGTAAATGAACACCCGCCTTTGAAAGTATGAATTGTGCTGTGCATGGTCAGCTGGGCCAGTGTGTGTTTTGATTGGGACCATTCAGCACCTGGTCGGGAAATGTTGTGCCCCTTACCATAGCCACCTACAAGCTTCAGTGTAAAAATTGTCAAAATCAAATCAATTTGAGTGCAATTTAAACCCGGCTGATTGTAACCACTTTAAGCTCGCCTTGGGAAAGCTAACGTGTCTCCGACAGTGATAATACTCATTGCCTTCTTTAGTGTAGCTCAACCAGGTCTCATCCCATTTGTTGATATCTGTGATATCACAAGTCCCGAAAATATGCGTTGTAGTCCAAATGAGTCGTTCGATGTAGTTTTTGAAAAGTGATTTCTGTTAAATAAAAAATCTCCTTTTGAACTGGACTTTGAGCTTTGTAACACTGCAGAACTTTTTTATGCTCAAACAGCAACATTACAGACTAACTAAAGTTGAAAAAGTGAAAAAGCATAATAGGACCCCTTTAATGGATCTTTTTTTTTGCTCATCCAACAAAAAAAAAAAATGACCCAATCTGTGACTCAAAATCTGTAATATTATCCAAACCATGAATTTGTTATTTGAAGGAAAAAATGCAAACAACTTCTGATCATCGGATTTTTCACAGTGTTCGGATTTTGAAATTCTGTGAGCCCTGAACCAATTTATAAAATTTAGGTCATTCTCTTCTCGCTAACTAAGGATTAGTCAGTTATTAAGAGGGTAGCCCTACAAATTTGTATGGTATATGCATTACCACAATTCTAGGAGGCATTGTAGAGAAACGCTCATGTCTTAGCTTCATCCTGGATCTACAACACATGGACGAATACATGGATGAAAAATAATAAGAATAATCCTAATTCCTAGAATAATCCCTAGGGGCTAGTGCCCTATGTATTGTCTATGCAAATACTGTCAATGAACTGCATTTTTAGCCTTTTTTTTTTACACATTATTTTACTTACAAATATATGTGATCACTGAAATGTTCAGATGGCCCTTACTTAAAATCAAGTATGCTAAATGGTAGAATTCTGGTGTTTCAAGACTTAAAAAAAGCAAATACATTGTTTTGGGTTCAGCATCACTGAAGGTGGTCCATCTTAACACAATAAATTATAGTCATTTTCAAAATTAAATAAATACAATTTGATGGCAAGTGTTTGGAGACTAGGTTCCCCAATACCTGTAAGAAGAAGAGACGCTGTGTTATCTCTTGAACCAGCTCTTCAGAAACATCTTCTGGAAAAAACTTTGCCCGGAACTTGAACTGCAGAGGGTTTTCCTTTCTAACATCCTGCTGAGTCACCTGCCAAGTTTTCACAGAAACATATAAAATAATATTCGCGCTGTTGATTTAGAAAATTTGGCAAACACTTTTATCCAAAACGCTGACACTGCATGCAAGGTACACATCTCAGTCCATACTTTTTCCGAGAAATGAGAGTTGAACCCACGTCCTTGGCATTGCTAGCACCACCATCTACTGTTTGAGCTAATAGAATGCCATATAAGAACTAAATCAAGTATTCAAGCTATTACTTCAACTACTTCCGTAATGCCTCTATGGGTTTTGAACTTGGTAGTTGCACTGCTGTCAATGGAAGGTCAGAAAGCTTTATTTATTTATTTATTTTTTTTTTTAAGTTTTTGCAAGTTTCCATAGAACTGTTTCTACCACACCTACAGAGTGCATGCATTCATTACGTGAAGTCTAGACTAGTGAGCGCGTTTAAAGTGAGTTCTTTCACTGTACTTTCACTACATTTAAAATGAGCACAAAAATTGAAGACATGGGGCAGAAATGTATATAGACCATTTATACCACTTCAACGTTTTACTTCTCTGAGCAACATGACGGTGATTCGTTCCTAAATGAATCAGCTGTTAAAATTATTTGGTTCAATTGCAATGACTCACTTTTTAACAGTGACTTGCTGCAACCTGATGGTGGTTTTAATTTCACATTTCAAGTATCTTTTATTATTTAAATAATTTCAAATATCGGTATTTAATGTTTTATATTTCAAAATATGATTTATGCATTTGTAATTGCAGGTTAAAGGCATTCATTTCTTGCATTAAACAGTGTGTATATGCATCTAAATGCCACTTTAGGTGTGTCTTCTGTTTTCTCTGCATTGCAAAGATTTTGTTGATGCTGATTTTATTTGATTGGTAACGGCCCAAAAGTATTATTATTTTAATTCACTAATTCACATAAAATGTAAAGAACAGTTTAAATTTATTGGAAAATATTAATTTCTGTCAATGTGAACTGACCACCACACAGAATATGAAGAAAATAATAAACTTTACGACAGTCCTTAACCTGTTAACTGTCACCCGTCCGCTCTGTGGGATGCCTTAATTTACTTCACTATATTACAATTAAGTCTGATCTAATCTTGACAAACTATATATCGTTGGAAAGGTCTAAGACTCCCAAATATATATTTTATCAATGTTTTTTGTTAAAAATTATGTAGGAAAAGTAATAGATTAATTTATGACAAGAGTGCACCCTCAAAAATCTACATTATTACAGGAATTTTGACCTTTGTTAAAAAAACAAGAAGACTTTGTTGCCTTTTTCTCCATCACATTTTAGAAATCATGAGAAATTTTATATCAACTGAAAACTTAAAATCTCAAAATTCATCCTTTAAAACTCATTTTAAAATCAGACATTGCATTACCATGTAAATGGTACATCAATATCATGTTACAAAATGTTTTCATTCATGAATAATAAAAATTTAAGTTTGGATCATGCACTACAAAGTCAATGTTAAAAAATATGAGTGACAGTTAAGGGGTTAAGGTTCCAGAACAATAACATGCTGCAAAATATAGTCTAATTATTGTTATTGATAAAATCCCAGAAAACATTTAGATATTTTGTCAATATCGCAGACCCTTACTAGAAAGAGACATGGAAAAGTGGGAGGGAAAGCCTTACCTTTTTATTCAGCTTCAGCCATGTTGTGTAGCCTTTACTGTCCACGTACTGCAGACCGAAAAACCAGACCTCTCGCAGACCTACTGTCTTCACCACCTGCAGGATGACCATGAACCAATTAATCTTTCAAAAATGAACATAAATGTGAAAAGAGCTGAAATATATATATATATATATAAAACATCGAAGTTACCATTTCTGAATGAAACTATACAATATTAAAGACATGCTAAATTATATACGAGTTCTTCAAAATGAAGATAAATAAGAATAAAACAATGAACACATAAGAACCATATGCTGTTCTAGTCAAGTCAAGTCACCTTTATTTATATAGCGCTTTAAACAAAATACATTGCGTCAAAGCAACTGAACAACATTCATTATGAAAATAGTGTGTCAATAATGCAAATTTACAGTTAAAGACAGTTCATCATCGAATTCAGTGATGTCTTCACTGTTCAGTCTAAATAGTGTCTGTGCATTTATTTGCAATCAAGTCAATGATATCGCTGTAGATGAAGTGACCCCCGACTAAGCAAGTCAGAGGCGACGGAGGCAGAGAGCCGAAACCCAATCGGTGACAGAATGGAGAAAAAAACCTTGGGAGAAACCAGGCTTAGTTTGGGGGCAAGTTCTCCTCTGACCAGACCCGGCGTCAAGACCACATCCGCGATGATCTCAACCCACCCCACCCCCAAACCTGGCACATGAGAACATACAAATGAAATTAGGCCTAAATAAGTACAATGAAATATAAAATGTGATGTGTAATTTCAATAAAAAGTTTAAAAACAAAACGTTACTCATTTTAAATTGAATCAAGTCACAGAGTGGTTGGAATACTCTGTGGAAGCAGCTGCTGAATTTTGTTTTCCATGCAGTAAATACTTAATATCTCCATCAGACAACGCTTTTACTGTAAGGGGCTTCAGTGATTGGAAACATGCTGTAGAGGCGGGACATTTTATTTATTTAGCTATATTATAGAATGCATAATTTGTTTATAACGTCATCTTATTTTAATCGTGACTTTTAAAAAAAAATGTTTGCGTAAAGTTTGAACTGATCTCGAATGTGCATCGGGCCAGTGAAAAATCATAATACATTTTCTTCTTTGCAAATAGTGATGATGATTAGTAGTACTAATTACTTTGTTTTATAGGCTAAATTAAAATACGTCGATACCAAACGCCCACTGACACTCACGCTATGTGCCCACCCGGGTAGAAGGGATAGCCCCCTCTGTTAAAATATTCTGGCGCTGGGACTGGACCAGACGAAACCAGCAGTTCAATTCCAGGCTGCAGCAAATCAGATTGTGCAGAAGAATCATCTGTTTCTTGTGGTCATGTGCTGGTGGTCGTCTGAGATAAGGCCTTTACAGGGGATCTGTCCTGGTCTCCGCTGTCTTTCAGGGATGTAGAGGTCCTTTCTAGGTGCTGATCCACCATCTGGGTGACTGCAGTGACCCTCTGATCTGGATACAGACTGGATCTGGTGGCTACGGTGACCTCGGAATAAGAGAGAAAAAGACAAATATTAGCGTAGATGCCATTCTTCTGATGATGTAGCAAGTACATCGGGTGTTATGGGAAGTGTTCCTGGTTCCGGTTTACCTAATTAATGCAGCCTAAAAATCCTTTAACGGATTTGGATATCAAAAACATTAGTATGTTATGTGTAAGCCAGGTTAAAGAGATGGGTCTTTAATCTAGATTTAAACTGCAAGAGTGTGTCTGCCTCCCGAACAATGTTAGGTAGGTTATTCCAGAGTTTAGGCACCAAATAGGAAAAGGATCTCCCGCCCCCACTTTTGAGAACGTAGCGGACTTGGAGGATTATAAATGTAAAAGGAGCTCATTCAAATACTGAGGTGCTAAACCATTCAGGGCTTTATAAGTAATAAGTAATAATATTTTAAAAGCTATATGATGTTTGATAGGGAGCCAGTGCAGTGTTGACAGGACCGGGCTAATATGGTCATACTTGCTGGTTCTAGTAAGAACTCTTGCTGTTGC
The DNA here is from genome assembly GCF_023724105.1 of Carassius gibelio. Lineage (NCBI taxonomy): Eukaryota > Metazoa > Chordata > Actinopteri > Cypriniformes > Cyprinidae > Carassius > Carassius gibelio. Next base: position 18,059,280 of record NC_068396.1, read on the forward strand.
ATTTTGGACTAGCTGTAATTTGTTTACTAAGCGTGCAGAACAACCACCCGATAAAGCATAACAATAATCTAACCTTGAGGTCATAAATGCATGGATTAAAATTTCTGCATTTGACATTGAGAGCATAGGCCGTAATTAAGATATATTCTTGAGATGGAAAAATGCAGTTTTACAAATGCTAGAAACTTGGCTTTTTAAGGAAAGAGTGTGATCAAATAGCACACCTAGGTTCCTAACTGATGACGAAGAATTGACAGAGCAGCCTTTAAGACTTAGACAGTGTTCTAGGTTATTATATGCAGAGTTTAGATGAGGTACTTTCCTGCCAAGCAATACAAAATGCCCTTAGTTTTGTGTTCCTCCAGCTGCGCTCCATTTTTCAGGCTGCTCTCTTTAGGGTGCGAGTATGCTCATTATACCATGGTGTCATACTGGTTTCCTTGACCTTCCTTAAGCGTAAAGGAGCAACTTTATTTAAAATGCTAGAAAAGAGAGAGTCCATAGTTTCTGTTACATCATCAAGTTTTTCTGAGGTTTTGGTTATGCTAAGGAATTCGGATACATCAGGAAAATAACTTAAAAAGCAGTCTTTTGTGGTAGAAGTGATGGTTCTTAAATACTTGTGACAAGAAGTAGAATTTATAATTTTGGCTATATGAAGTTTGCACAAAACTAAATGATGATCTGAGATATCATAACTTGGCTGCATAATTTCAACACTATCAACATCAATTCCATGTGACAGTATTAAATCTAGAGTATGATAACGACAATGAGTAGGTCCTGAAACATGTGGTCTAACCCCAATAGAGTTCAGAATGTCTATAAATGCTGATCCCAATGCATTTTTTTCATTATCAACATGGGCATTAAAATCATCAAATATTAAAACTTTATCTGCAGCCAGAAATAACTTGGATGTAAAATCAACAAACTCTTTAATAAAGTTTGTATGGTGCCCTGGTTGCCTGTATACAGCCAGTACAAACATAACCAGTACAAACATAACATCAGTCGCTCTGGCTCCCGGAAAACATTTGACTATGGTGGCTGGTGTCTCTATATTCACGTTCCGTACAATAGAATCGCCAATAACTAGAGCACTTGCATCAGGTTTCTCAGTGGGTGCATCACTGAGTGGGGAGAACCTGTTTAATGTTTTGATCGGAACAGAAGAGTGATGTTTTGACCCACGACTACGCTGCCTCACTGTCACCCAGTTGACCTGCTGCAGGGGCTCTATTGCCGGAACCGAACAATGTACAGGAATCCCTGAACTAGACACATCCAAAGCCGTATCTAAAGCCATAACATTCTTACTGTCCTCAGTTAAAGTTTGGATGTGTGTCTCTAATTCTGAAATCTTCTCTGTCAGCCTAACTATTTCCCTGCATTTATCACATGTGAATTCCTCATCTGCGACCGAGATAGATCAACTTTACATGTGGCAAGAGGTACAAATAACAATAGCAGGAGAAGCTATTACTCACCGTGCTTGTTGAAATATTCTTACCACAGTTGTTTGATGAACTTGTGAAAAACTGGAGCAAGAGAGAGGAGAGGAGAAAAGAAACCAGAGAGAGGAGAGGAGAAAAGAAACCAGCGATAGGTTCGAATGAAAACGCTAATGACAAGCTAACGAGTGCTAATGCAATGCAGGTGTACTGCACTCACGGATATAAAATAAAAGTGAACATTCAAAATTAATCTGACAAGATTGATCGATAATATCAGAAATATGGTGTGAAACGCTAAATGGAACTACGATCAACTACAGCAAGGCCAGTAAGGCCAACAGGAAGCAGAGAAAACACTGTCCAACAGCAACACCCGCCTCTAAACAGGCAACAATCATTCAACACAATTATAGTGGGAAAGGTCTATTCAGAAAGCCCTGTTCACATCAGTCAATAAGGTCAGAAAGTTTTTGAGGTAATGTCTCCCCCCCCCCCTCATTATTATAAATGATATAACTAAACAAAATAATTCAAATTTTGGTGAAGCTGTGCGCTTGAAATTGTCATGGCATCATCCTATGCAATGTGGTGAATTATTCATTGCTCATAGGGTATTTTAGTAATTTAAATAGGTTATCTTAATATATTGATTAATAACATTGTTTTATAATAGCATATTACACCACCACCCACATATTTACTTCCTTCTAATTCTCGTTGTCAGTGCAGGCTTATTTAGCTTAAAACTGACCGTTATGAAAAGTGAATAGTGTAGCCTGCATAAAAAAAGCCTTGAACATAAAACAACAGGACAAAAATGTAGTTGATGACTAGACATAATAATTTCATGACTCTAGAAAGTAGAAGGACAATCGTGTTATTCAGCTGCAGACAGTTCAGTGTTGGTTCAGTTCAGCTCATTAACCTGTTAGCCAGCACCCCAACGCCCTCGTCCTGAAAGCCCCTAAACTCGCACGTGTCTGTTTACGAATAGATTAAATGAAAATTTAATCTTGACAAACAATGTATCATTATAAAGATCTAAGCCTCAAGCATCGACGATAGATCGCTGTTTTGGAAAACTTATAAAGACTGTATTTGCTACATTTGTGTAAGCAGTACACATGAAAACACGAGCAATGGAAACGCTGTACATACAAGATCCGTCATAATAACGAGTCATAAACAAATCCACAGCTGTAAATCCCGGTTTAGTTAGAAAGGTAAGGGTCCACTGAACGACATCTCATGAAGCACGTTTAGTCCAACGAAGCAAAAGTGTTGTAATATGGATCATAATTCCTTTGTTTACCTTTCAGTTCTTCAGCGACAGAATTGTTTGAGTCCGTTATGGAATAACTCCCGGTCAGAAACTGCGTCTTGGTAGTAAAAAAACGGCATGGTTTTGCAGCGTACAGTGTCACAAACAGAATGAGACAATACACCGGAAAAAAGAATGAATGAAAGATAGGCGAAAGATAGTATACTTGAATTTTGGCGCTCCCTCGTGACACGCACTGACACACCTGTGAGCTGATGGAGGCGGAACTTATAGCGATCGCCTTTTTCTTTGTTTCTTTTATTTTTCAACAGTTTTTATATATGTGAGTGTGTTTTATGTTGAATGTGAATGTATCTGCATGATTACCATCTGTTTGGGTGCAAATCAGCCCAAATCAGCTCCCTATTACTGTATGATCAAGGCTATCAAAGTGAACACATCTATGTGAATAGGGAGAGTGGATTATTTACTTCAATGGCACATTTGTGTTATTACCATCTGTGTAAGTGGCCATCAGCACATCAGCACTTCTTTGCATCGTAATTCATAGTAAATGCTGCATTTCTAGCAATCTCAGGATGTCTGTAACTGGCAAACAAAGTTAAATCTTTTTTTTTCTTGTTATTCTTACTCAAATATTCTTATTGTATTTTTCTAGTGCTCAAATAAATCACTTATATGATCTCTAAGTTTCTGTCTAGTGTTTTATAATGGAAAAAAAACTATTCCATTATATGCAGTGGTATGTTTAATGGCTAAATAGTTTGTAGAAGCCTTCAATACTGTTGGTAAATATATATATACATATATATATATATATATATATATATATATATATATATATATATATATATATATATATATATATATATATATATATATTTGGGGGGTGGGGGGGTGTAGACAGTCTCATAAAAATATTTGCAGGAGTCTCATTTTTCATGATATCTTATTCAGATTTGAAATAGAAACTCATGAGACATGTGACTTTCAACCCATTGCTTTTCTAGATTGCTCCAGTATCCAGATATTTTTGAGCATTATCAAATCTGGTTGATAAAAAGTAAAGCCCAAAAGGTTTTCTTTCCAAAGACACCAAAATTATGTTTGTAACACACTGTAGAAAAGTAGGAAACTGTTACAATTAAAAGTTCGGTAGAGCACTTTCAGCTGCGAGTCCCATAATGGGGGGTGCTGGCTAACAGGTTAAGTGTTGTGAAGCTCTGAAATTTAAGGGGAATAAATATTTTTGTATTTCAAATAGTGCTGTTAAAAATAGTGCATTAACACAGGTGACTACAATTTACATTTTAACTCATTAAAAATATTTAATGCAATTAAGGCAGGGGAAGAGCTAGACTTGCCCACCCTACTCACAACTGCTGCTTCTGTCACTCTTGATGAAGTGCATATAATTAGACACAGAATGCATTACGACCACATCAAATGGGAGACATTTCAGACGTGCTCTTCACTTCAGCGCTAGACGTAAGTCAAATGAATGTGGAAACCATATTGTGCTCTTCAATTGCACACACAAAGGTGCCGGTGCACGTTGTAGCATGTATAAAATCAAATCAAATTGCGAATGAAACTACAAGCATGCAATGTCATGGTCAGTTAAGTCATGAAGCTACCAAAAAGGCGATTAAAACTGCCAAATAAATGTGCATGCATGTAATAGATTTTAAATGAGTCACATTTAAGAACGTGTCTCTGAAATGGTTTTCCAAACTGTCCTGGAGCAGCCCAGCACTGTCTCACTCATCTAACACAACCGATCTAACTCATAGGGTTGGGTGATATGAGCAAAAATGTATATGTTTTGGCTGAATCGCTATATACGGTATATACTGCATCTCAGTATCTTGTACTTTTTTTGTGTGTGTGTGTGAAAAAAAATTATATATATATATATATATATATATATATATATATATATATATATATATATATATATATATATATATATATATATATACTTGCAAGTGCAGTTAAACAGTTTATTAGGAACAATCAAAGCTGACTTTCAAAGCTGAATTTTTTGCATCATTACTCCAGTCACACAATCCTTCAGAAATCCTTTTAACAATCAGATTTTCTACACACACAAAAAAAACCATTTATTGTTACTATTATCATTATTATTATTATTAATGTTGAAAAGAGCTGAGAATATTTTTTCCGTTTTTTTTGGGGTGGGGGTGGGGGGGGTTGTGTGGGATTGAAAGAAAAGCATTGAACAATATCGAGCTGAAAAAACAACAACAGCTTTTCAGTAGGGGTGTGCATGGATAGTCGAACATTAGAATATTCGTTCTGCTCTGATTATTGGATAAATAAAAAACAAGATCACAATAAAACCTAATTTGGTCACTTTCTGTGATTTTCCATGGCATATTTGAAGATGTATGCAAGCAAAAAAATTATGAATGAATGAATGAGGGGGGCCGTTCACATATCGCGCCTAAAAACGCGTGGAAAACGCTAGGCGCTTTTCTCCTTCTTTCCAAAGCGCTCCAGCAGAAGCGCTCCTGAGGCGTCTACGCTGAAATTTCAGCAAAGGATAAATGGATTTGCAGCACAAAAAAATCGCTTCCAGTAGCTCTGCTACCAAATTTATTTCAAAATGGCAATTATGAAAAGGTTTAGATATTTTTAAACTAAAATGCAGTGCGGACTCGATGGAAGCATCGCGTTGCGCACGCGGTGCAACGCGGCCATTTTTCCCAGGCGCGTCACACCACATGTGCATCGCGATGCTTCCATTATGAGCGTGCATACTGCGCGCCTACATTGGAAATAACAAACTTGGGCGTGCAAAAGACGCGATATGTGAATGGCCCCTAAGAACTGCGGTCTTCTACAGTACTTCAGATATGAAAATACAAAATACAAAAAACGTCCAAACCAAGTTAAGGTTAACAATTTAATTGAGGTTCAACAAATAAAAAACAAATGCAATATGGATAAACAAATGATAAAGATTGGCTTATTAAATATCAGATCCATTTCTACGAAAACACTTTTTGTAAATAATATGATAACTGATCATAATATAGATGTGCTCTGCTTGACAGAAACCTGGCTAAAACCTGATGATTACATTATTTTAAATGAGTCCACCCCCCAAGATTATTGTTATAAACACGAGCCGCGTCTAAAAGGCAAAGGGGGAGGTGTTGCTTCAATTTATAATAACGTTTTCAGGATTTCTCAGAGGGCAGGCTTCAAGTATAACTCGTTTGAAGTAATGGTGCTTCATATAACATTATCCAGAGAAACCAATGTTAATGATAAATCCCCTGTTATGTTTGTACTGGCTACTGTATACAGGCCACCAGGGCACCATACAGACTTTATTAAAGAGTTTGGTGATTTTACATCCGAGTTAGTTCTGGCTGCAGATAAAGTCTTAATAGTTGGTGATTTTAATATCCATGTCGATAATGAAAAAGATGTATTGGGATCAGCATTTATAGACATTCTGAACTCTATTGGTGTTAGACAACACGTTTCAGGACCTACTCATTGTCGAAATCATACTCTAGATTTAATACTGTCACATGGAATTGATGTTGATAGTGTTGAAATTATTCAGCCAAGTGATGATATCTCAGATCATTATTTAGTTCTGTGTAAACTTCATATAGCCAAAATTGTAAATTCTACTTCTTGTTACAAGTATCGAAGAACCATCACTTCTACCACAAAAGACTGCTTTTTAAGTTATCTTCCTGATGTATCCGAATTCCTTAGCATATCCAAAACCTCAGAACAACTTGATGATGTAACAGAAACTATGGACTCTCTCTTTTCTAGCACTTTAAATACAGTTGCTCCTTTACGCTTAAGAAAGGTTAAGGAAAACAGTTTGACACCATGGTATAATGAGCATACTCGCACCCTAAAGAGAGCAGCCCGAAAAATGGAGCGCAGCTGGAGGAAAACAAAACTAGAGGTATTTCGTATTGCTTGGCGGGAAAGTAGCATATCCTACCGAAAAGCATTAAAAACTGCTAGATCTGATTACTTTTCTTCTCTTTTAGAAGAAAACAAACATAACCCCAGGTATTTATTCAATACAGTGGCTAAATTAACGAAAAATAAAGCCTCAACAAGTGTTGACATTTCCCAACACCACAGCAGTAATGACTTTATGAACTACTTTACTTCTAAAATCGATACTATTAGAGATAAAATTGCAACCATTCAGCCGTCAGCTACAGTTTCGCATCAGACAGTGCACTATAGACCCCCTGAGGAACAGTTCCACTCATTCTCTACTATAGGAGAGGAAGAATTGTATAAACTTGTTAAATCATCTAAACTTACAACATGTATGTTAGACCCTATACCATCTAAGCTCTTAAAAGAGGTGCTTCCAGAAGTCATAGGTCCTCTTCTGACTATTATTAATTCCTCATTGTTATTAGGACATGTCCCCAAAACCTTCAAACTGGCTGTTATTAAGCCTCTCATAAAAAAGCCACAACTTGACCCCAGAGAACTAGTTAATTATAGACCAATCTCGAATCTCCCTTTTCTGTCCAAGATACTAGAAAAGGTGGTATCCTCACAATTATATTCCTTCTTGGAGAAAAATGGTATATGTGAGGATTTCCAGTCAGGATTTAGACCGTATCATAGTACTGAAACTGCTCTCCTTAGAGTTACAAATGATCTGCTCTTATCATCTGATCGTGGGTGTATCTCTCTATTAGTTTTATTGGATCTTAGTGCTGCGTTTGACACAATTGACCACAACATTCTTTTGCATAGACTTGAACACTTTGTTGGCATTAGTGGAAGTGCATTAGCATGGTTTAAATCGTACTTATATGACCGCCATCAGTTTGTAGCAGTGAATGAAGATGTATCATATCGATCACAAGTGCAGTATGGAGTACCTCAAGGCTCAGTTCTAGGGCCGCTACTCTTCACGCTTTATATGTTACCCTTGGGAGATATCATCAGGAAACATGGTGTTAGCTTTCACTGTTATGCTGATGATACGCAGCTCTATATTTCCTCGCAGCCCGGTGAAACACACCAATTTGAAAAACTAATGGAATGCATAGTCGATATAAAAAATTGGATGACGAGTAATTTCTTACTGCTAAATTCAGAAAAAACAGAGGTGTTAATCATAGGGCCTAAAAACTCTACTTGTAATAACCTAGAACACTGTCTAAGACTTGATGGTTGCTCTGTCAATTCTTCGTCATCAGTTAGGAACCTAGGTGTGCTACTTGATCGCAATCTTTCCTTAGAAAGCCACGTTTCTAGCATTTGTAAAACTGCATTTTTCCATCTCAAAAATATATCTAAATTACGGCCTATGCTCTCAATGTCAAATGCAGAAATGTTAATCCATGCATTTATGACTTCAAGGTTAGACTACTGTAATGCTTTATTGGGTGGTTGTTCTGCACGCTTGGTAAACAAACTACAGCTAGTCCAAAATGCAGCAGCAAGAGTTCTTACTAGAACCAGGAAGTATGACCATATTAGCCCGGTCCTGTCCACACTGCACTGGCTCCCTATCAAACATCGTATAGATTTTAAAATATTGCTTATTACTTATAAAGCCCTGAATGGTTTAGCACCTCAGTATTTGAATGAGCTCCTTTTACATTATACTCCGTTACGTCCGCTACGTTCTCAAAACTCAGGCAATTTGATAATACCTAGAATATCAAAATCAACTGCGGGCGGCAGATCCTTTTCCTATTTGGCGCCTAAACTCTGGAATAACCTACCTAACATTGTTCGGGAGGCAGACACACTCTTGCAGTTTAAATCTAGATTAAAGACCCATCTCTTTAACCTGGCATACACATAACATACTAATATGCTTTTAATATCCAAATCCGTTAAAGGATTTTTAGGCTGCATTAATTAGGTAAACTGGAACCGGAACACTTCACATAACACCGTACTTTCTACATCATTAGAAGAATGGCATCTACGCTAATATTTGTCTGTTTCTCTCTTGTTCCGAGGTCACCGTGGCCACCAGATCCAGTCTGTGTCCAGATCAGAGGGTCACTGCAGTCACCCGGATCCAGTACGTATCCAGACCAGATGGTGGATCAGCACCTAGAAAGGACCTCTACTGCCCTGAAAGACAGCGGAGACCAGGACAACTAGAGCCCCAGATACAGATCCCCTGTAAAGACCTTGTCTCAGAGGAGCACCAGGACAAGACCACAGGAAACAGATGATTCTTCTGCACAATCTGACTTTGCTGCAGCCTGGAATTGAACTACTGGTTTCGTCTGGTCAGAGGAGAACTGGCCCCCCAACTGAGCCTGGTTTCTCCCAAGGTTTTTTTCTCCATTCTGTCACCGATGGAGTTTCGGTTCCTTGCCGCTGTCGCCTCTGGCTTGCTTAGTTGGGGTCACTTCATCTACAGCGATATCGTTGACTTGATTGCAAATTAAAACAGACACTATTTCAACTGAACAGAGATGACATCAATGAATTCAATGATGAACTGCCTTTAACTATCATTTTGCATTATTGAGACACTGTTTTCCAAATGAATGTTGTTCAGTGCTTTGGCGCAATGTATTTTGTTTAAAGCACTATATAAATAAAGGTGATTGATTGATATGTCTTGGAGAATCACAGAAAGTGACCGAATTCAAGAACATTGTTGTGGCATCTCTCAAGCAATGAATAAACATAGCTAACTTGGAGAATGCAGTGAAAACTCTTCTCGCGTCTGCCCTAGACCCTCGGCACAAACATCTCAGGTTTCTCGATGAAAACATGAGAGAAATAAGAAAAGAAAACTTTTTTGAACATTATCAGAACATTTCCCTTGATGCAAGTGGAGAGGATGCAGCCGCCGCCACCAACGAAGAAGAGGATGCAATGCCCACTCGTCTGAAAAGGCTGAGCCAGTTCTTCAGGGATAATTACAGAGAGTTCAGCCGAGACGAGTGGGAACAGTTCTTGCTGGAGCCATGTATTCCACCAGATGAGGATCCCATTCAGTGGTGAAACGAAAATGCGAAGCACTTCACAAAACTTATTCGCCTAACACACTGTTATTGTGAGTCCCGACAACGTCTGTGGCGTCAGAGTGCATTTTCTCCGCAGCTGGCATTATTCTTAACAGACTAAGGATCCGACTTTCCCCCAATCATGTTGACATGCCCGTGTTTCTTAAGAACATGTAAAACAATAGAAAAAAGATTTGCAGACAGTTTCAAAGTTTCAAAGTTAAGTATAGGCTACGTTCTACAATTGCCTAATTGCTGCAGGCTGCTTTATGTTTTTTCTTTGTTCACTTTTTTTTTTGTGCTTTTAATCTGTACTTTTGTTTGTTTGCATGCATTGTCAAAGGTTTTCAGCTACAAAACACGATGTGTAATGTTCAAGCTTGTTCAAAATTACAGAAACAATAAATGTAGCTGAAAAATAACGTTGGTCTCATTAAACTTAATTTAAATAAATATTTGAATATTCGTATTTTGTGAGCTCAAATATTCAAATGTGATATTTGTGGAAAACGCCCATCCCTACTTTTGCACCAGGTCATGTGAAAATAATTAACTCAATAGGCTTCCTTCGGAGTGAAACACTGCAGATTTTTTTTACTTTTCTTCGAAAATTAATCTTGTAGCAGAGTTACAGCAAGGGTTTTTCGGTGGTGGAAATCCATTACTGAAATGTCCTTGTAACGGAGATCGCAGCTAATGGATGCTTAGCAACGACAGACGCCTCACAGAAGGTAATAAGAGTTTACAGTGAATTTTACATGAATGTGTTTCTGAGGGGAACAGAACAGACTGTTTTCAGAAGTTGCATTTTCTGTATCATACTGTATCCTAAGCACCGCCTGCTGTCAGTAGTTAATCTGTGTCTCATTCAGCCCACCTGCTGTTTCATACAGATGTTTTATGTAGCATAACTTCACAAAGCTAAAGTCAGGTTATTCTGTTTTTCAGATTTTGACATTATACAGTATGCCTGGGAGATAAAACGATATCGATATTTACTGACGGTACACATTCTTTGATATAGATATAAAAAAAATACAATATAGCGGATGATATAGGCACGTGCTGTGAGTGACGCAGACAGCACACACAAACATGAACATGCTAAAATAAGAGATTTGGAGTTTGTGAATAAAGAATAAATATTAGTCAAATTTAAAATTGCATTTGAATGTTAGGTGTGCATCAGGGAGCGTCATCAGTGGTGCGTGAGATGCGCTGATAGTGTAAGTGACAATGTTTTGTTAGTCTTCTCTAGCTCATGAGACATGCCGCAGCACTGTAATTCATTCAAAATATTAGAGAAATATTGAAGCTCAAAGCGGAGAAGATCTTGATAAAGATTAAAACTGAAATCAATCCATTCCCACAGATGCATATAAGCAAATTTTTTAGACGGACAAATATGACTGCTGCACTCTCACACAAGAGATGTAAAGAAAGCCATGCAATGTTAAAACGGTTTAAACTTTTAGAAAAACACATAACGAATTTGTGGAGATTTATTTATTTTCACTGCGTCTCATGTATTTAAATCCAATCTGTGTGAATAGCGCATCAGCTCTTTGGATGTTAATACATAAATACATGATGCTGTTTTGTTCATAATTGTTTATGCGATTAACAAAATTATATTCAATTTTTATGAGTTAATTTACACAATGTGTGTTTGTATAGAGTTACTTCACATTTTAAATGTGCTGCATTATTTGGCTCATTGCACCCTCCTGTGGCCTTGGGTTTTCGCATGATAGAGCCCATTTATGCTAAGTGAAAATAGTATATTCTCTTAACAATAGATACTATTTACATTTAGTGCAAATAGCTAGATTCTATTTATACTATGTTAAAATAGCAGGATATTCTGCTAATTACTTATTGCAAATGGTGGGAATTATCTGCACCTCAGCATTGTAATACATTATAAAACAGTATGCAATAATAACTTTTTGATTTATTTCAAATAAATATTGATTTAATTAAAATTATGAAATGGTTGCCAGCTTATTGGGACAAAAGCCTTACTTGATTTAAAAAAACATTATTTAGTAAATTTTTTATTAAAAATAAATGCTTTTCTGATGTGATTGGAAATTTGAAAAGGGAGAAAAATTTAGCAATAAGGCAGATTCGGACCCGGGGTGGACTGTTAAAACTAATCTAACATGCTTTACTATCTATGCCACTGAATCTGACGACTGATGACCATCTTTTGTAACGATGACTAGCCCAATCACGCCTTGGTGGGTGAAGCTGTTGTCTCTGCCAACAAGGCAAACTATTTGCACTTAGTATAAACAGACACTCTGATTGTTTTCTATTATTCCCAACAGTTAAACAGTTGCCCACGGAAAAAAAAACGAAACACTGAAACTAATTTCCTGCGCCTATGCTCTATGCGTGATGTCAAATGCTTCTGCAGATTTGTAGTATTACTATTGCATTTCACCTGAGCATTGCAAATCACACATATTGCTTTGTTCTTGGTTCTTGTCAACAGTATCTCCACAATAATAAGCACTGAATGCAGGGTTTCTGACAAGGCTTCTGTTGTAACATCGAGCGAGGTAAAAAAGAGGGTTACATCTTGTGGAGAAGACTAATGAAAAGATCCATATTAATCAGCTCGTTTTAAATGTTTGCTGAAATAAATACCGGAAAAGATAGATTTGCTGCTTTTGAGAATAGATATCAAATCAAAATTATTAAAAAAAATATATAACTCGAAAAAAATTTTTTTGCTTGGCCCTAATTCAGTCTAACATAAATCAAACATTGCACTTTTTTTCAATTAATGATTAAAATGCAGTGGTTGCCTCTAATTTCAAATGTCTATGAAAAATCAAGGTGCAACACAGAGTGAAGAATATGCAAATATTGCTTTATATGTGTTTTTTCAATTTCTGTACCAGAAAGTCTACGAATATAAAAACCTAAAGCTAGGGCTGTGACGGTTGCTGTGATCGTGGTCAGCAGTGGTCAGTTGCTACCGCGGCTGTCTACTGTCACCGGCGGCAGTGCACGTGACGTCACAAACTCTATAGCAAGCATAATACTAAGTTTTGTATATAACTGTAATAGTTGCAAATTCTAAGTCTATGGTAATTAACAAATTACCTCAAACACAGCATTTCCTTTAGATTGTAAGATTTGAGCGCAGAAAAATCAGTTGCATTCAACAAATTAATTTATTGTTGGCCGATGGATCTTGTTGGGAAAGCAAATACCACATCACCGATCTGGAGTCATCTGCATTCATGTCACCCATCAACGTTTGCACAAGTTCTCACAAATGATCAAGTGATCGCAAATGCTGGCTGGTCAGGTTTGGTGAGGCTTTCACCAAACTGGCCAAATACAAATGAGACAGCGATAAATAAAAGATGGTAACAAGAAATATGGCAATGATTCCTATTTCAAAGAGACATTTGAACTCTGTGTCAGTAGCCTACCTCACAGTACGGATGGGGGATTTATCATGTCGTGTTGTGCTGCATCCAGTGTAGCATCACTGATTATAATGAGTATTTTGTCGCGCTGGATCGCTCGTGTCCGTTAGACAGGGTGTATTTAAAGGGGGGGGTGAAATGCTATTTCATGCATACTGAGTTTTTTACACTGTTAAAGAGTTAGATTCCCATGCTAAACATGGACAAAGTTTAAAAAATTAAGTTGTACATTTGAAGGAGTATTTTTGTTCCCAAAATACTCCTTCCGGTTTGTCACAAGTTTCGGAAAGTTTTTTTTCCGAGTATGGCTCTGTGTGACGTTAGATGGAGCGGAATTTCCTTATATGGGTCCTGACGCACTTCTGCCGGAAGAGCACGCGCTCCCGTATAGCGAGGCTGAGCAGCACAGACATTTCACTGATCAGAGCGATTCACTGATCAGAGCGAGAGCGTCGCGAAAAGTCACAAAAGAAGTGTGTTTTTGGTTGCCAGGGCAAGACAACCATGCACAGATTACCAAAAAAAAAAAAAAAAACAGCATTAAGGGACCAATGGATGGAGTTTATTTTTACAGAGCATCAACGGAGTTGTGCAAGTGTTTTTGATTGTTCCCTGCATTTCAGCATCCGGGTGAGTAGGGTACGCTGGCGCGTTCTGGCTGCCGCTCCTCTCTCTCTCTCTTTCTCCGCTGGGATGCAGCGTGCTTTCTTCATGTTTGTTGGGAAATTGTTTTTCTTGGTGTTGGCCTGGTTACTTTCTATCGGCTCTGTGGACTCACAGATAGGCTTATTGGGAGCTGATGCAGACGAGGCTTTAATGAACATGGCCTTACAGTACACCTCTCGCCAGCTCTTATCCTTGAAGCGGAATTACTATCTGTCGGGGGACACCTACGACCGCTGTGACAGGGCTGGATTACTGCGGCCCAAGCGGTATATTCATCGGAGCACAGGACGAAGCTACATCTCTTCCTCGTCATCTTCCATCCCAGTTTTGAACTGCCGACGAAGGACTACAAGACTGTCATCCTCCGGGGTTGATCTTACTAACTTTTCTGCTCTGCCGTATGAGCGGCAGTTCTGTGATGCGCCGTCTACAAGCCCTTTAAAAGCCGCGTTACTGAACGCGCGCTCAGTGAACAACAAAGCTCTATTACTGGCGGATTTTATCATGGACAATAAGCTGGACTTGTTTTTCATCACGGAAACATGGCACAAACAGGACGATGGTTTTATTTTTAATCAGCTGACTCCAGCGGGCTTTGGACTCATTGACGTTTCACGAACTACAGGTAGAGGTGGTGGTATTATAGTTCTTTACAAACTGCAATACAAGATTCACCCTGTGTCCGTTCCTCCTTTTAAAACTTTTGAATGTCTTGTTTTAAATGTGTCGGATACTCACTCTGCTCTCCATTCTGCCATGGTCACTATCTACTGACCTCCTAAACTGAATAAGGACTTTCTGTCTGAGTTTGCTGATCTTCTTTCTATATTGTCTGTCAGATTTAAGAGAATTTTGATTCTGGGTGATTTTAACTTGCATGTAGATCAGAAAGCCTGTCTCTTGGCCAAGGATTTTCTATCACTCTTGGACTGTTTTAATTTTTCTCAGTTTGTAAATGTCCCCACTCACTGTAAAGGACACACGTTAGATTTAATTATTGCAAATGACTCCTCTCTTTCTAATCTCTCTGTTGTGGATGCTGGACTTTCTGATCATCTAGCTATCTTTTTTAATATTGAGACATTTCAGTCTAGTAGAGAGACTTCACGAACTATTTCTTTCCGTAAATGGCAATCAACTGATCATGCTACCTTTGCAAACTCGATTGTCTCTTCTTTAGTTGACATGTCTTCTGCTCCTCTTGAAGATAAAATTTTAGCATTCAATAATGTCCTTACAGCCAACTTGGACATCTTTGCACCCATAAAAACACGTAATGTTTCATTTGCACAGTCAGCCCCCTGGTATAATGGTGACTTGCGTATACAGAAGGCTGTGTGTCGGAAATTAGAGCGAAAATGGCGTCACTCTGGTTTAAATGTGTTCCACCAGGCATGGAAAGATTGCTTGTCAAACTACAGAGTAGCCATTGAAACTGCAAGATCTGCCTATTTCTCAAACATTATTGATAATAATCAAAGCAATCCCAGGAAGCTCTTTCATACAATTAACAGTCTGCTTAAAGCAGATGGTGTCAGTTCTATGACTTTATCTGATGGGCTGTGTAATGAGTTTCTCAAATCTTTTCAGTGAAAAAATTTCACAAATATCCATTCCTTGCAGTCTGCAGATCTACCAGTTAATACTCCTAGGTTCTCTGGCATTCCTTTATCCAAATTTACTTTATTACAACCTGAGATGCTCTGCAACCAGGTTTCTGGTATGAAAGCTACCACTTGCATACTTGATCCCATGCCTGGTAGCCTGTTTAAATCCTGTTTTGGTCCTTTATGTCCCTCAGTTCTTGCTATAATAAATGACTCTTTGTCAACATCATGTGGGGGAGGTGCCAGCAGCACTTAAAACTGCTGCGGTTACTCCTGTTTTAAAAAAGCAAAACTCTGATGTGAAAAATCTGTCAAATTATCGCCCAATCTCAAATCTATCATTTCTGTCTAAAATCTTGGAGGGTGTGGTTGCAGCTCAATTAAACAAACACTTAATTGAAAATAAACTATTTGAGCAACATCAATCAGGTTTTTGAAAATTACACAGCACTGAGACTGCGTTGGTGAAAGTCGCTAATGACTTACTAATTGCCTCCGACTCCGGCTCCACGTCCATTCTCATTCTCTTGAATCTCAGTTCAGCCTTCGACACTATTGACCATGCCCTACTACTTAATCGCCTCGAACATGTATTTGGCTTGTCAGAGACTGTTCTTGACTGGTTCAAGTCCTATTTCACTGACCGTAGCCAATTTGTTTTTATGGGTGGTTATAGGTCCAAGGTTGGTTCTGTTCATACGGGTGTTCCACAAGGTTCAGTCTTGGGTCCTCTACTCTTTAGTATGTACATCTTTCCACTTGGTCAATTACTACAATCTCTAAACCTTAACTATCACTTTTATGCTGATGATACACAGATTTATATCCATACTAGACCGGGTCAGCAAGTGAACGTTGGGCATCTTTCTAACTGTATTGCTGAGATAAAGATTTGGATGTCCAATAATTTTCTGTCTCTAAACGGCTCAAAAACAGAAGTCAAGCTCCTTGGATCTCCACATCAACTGCGAAAGGTTGGGTCTCCTACTCTGTCTGTTGATGGCGTTGCACTGGAGTTTAAGTCCAAATTAAAGAATTTGGGTGTCATATTTGACGCAACACTGTCATTTGAGCCTTTTGTCCAGAATACAGTTAAGACATCGTTTTATCACCTCAGAAATATAGCCCGGCTACGTCCTATGTTATCCTTTTCGGTAGCTGAGAAGTTGATTAACTCTTTTGTCTTTTCGCGCATTGACTACTGCAATGGTCTTCTAGCTGGGGTAGCTAAATCATCACTGGATAAATTGCAATATCTTCAAAATTCAGCTGCTAGAGTACTATCTGGGGTCAAGACCAGGGACCATAAAACTCCAGTCTTGGAGTCCCTGCACTGGCTACCTGTTAGGTACCGTATTGATTTTAAAATCCTTATGCTGGCCTATAAATCTCTGCACAATCTGGCACCTGAGTATTTGACTGACTTATTAATCCCCTACACACCACGTCGCAATCTGCGCTCCTCTCAGAGTGGTCTATTGGTTGTTCCGAAGACACGGCTTCATACGTGGGGTGACCGAGCATTCTGTCTCTTCTTAAAACATTTTATTTTAGGATTGCTTTTACATGAACTTGATTTTATGCGTTTATTTTCTTGTACTTACATTGTGTTTATTCATTTGGAGTTATGCTTGTATGTAAAGTGCTTTGAGAAAGCTACTTTTAAAGGCGCTATACAAAATAAATAAATATATTATTATTATTATTATTATTTCGAAGATGCTTGTTCACAAGGCCCAGTTTGACGACGGATTTGCGTATCGTTTATTTCTTAAGGATGATGCAATCCCAAGGAAAAAGGGTCACTCACGATCGTGTGTTGGAACCGCAGGCGGTGAGTAAAACTGCTTCAAACATCTCTGCCTCCTTATTAGTGCGTCCCCTCCCATGCCAGAAACCCGGGTTCGAGCCCCGCTCGGAGCGAGTCGTTGCTGCTGCTGCTTTCGTTCAGTTTCAGCCTCTGGATCTGATTCTGGATCATAAATAAACGGCTGAATCTGACTGTAAGCCATGGTTTGTTTTGGATGATGGGTTTTCCCTCACGGTAATGTCACAGCTTCCACATGCTCTCAACGCAAAAGCCTACTCGCGCTCGTGATTCTTTGGCTCCGCCCACACGTCACGCCTCCAGTCGGTTGTGTTTTTCCGGGAAAAATCGGTACAGACTATCTTTCTCTTATGAATATAACAAAACTAAAGACTTTTTGGATTTATGAAGGATGCAGTACTACTCTAAATGTACTCAAGATTAACAGGATATTGAGTGAAAACGAGCATTTCACCCCCCCTTTAACTTTCTTATTTAGGCTACTTTCTTGTTTAACTGCATTATTTCTTTGATATTTATTTCAGTGTTTTGCAGACGGCGTTCACTGACAGAAATGCTCAAATAAACACGAACTGACGAGTTAAATAGGATGTGTTAGATTTGTGAGACAGTGCTGGGCTGATTTGTAGACGTGCATACATATAAATATATCCTGTATATAATATATATAAAATATATTACATGCATGCACAGTTTTAGTCATTACCTATTTTGGTAATTTCCATGAATTAACTGACCATGCACTGCTTGCACAGTTTATTTCGCAGTTTGATATGAAAGGACAAAGGAAGCTTGCACCGCCTTTGAGCAGAGGACCGGCCGCGCTCACTTAACTTGCAGCTGACAATAAAGTGAAGTGGAGCGCGTGTCTGAAACGTTTCCTGTTCAGTCATTCTGCGACTGAATAAATTCACTTCTTGTCATTAGAAAAAGTGAAAGAAGCAGCAGTTGTGAGTGGGTGGCCATTCCCGCCCCTACGTACAATAATTTGAATATGTTAAACTGGAAAAAAATTATTGCCTTCGTTAACGAGCAAATTTTGGCACGGATATATATAGTACAGACCAAAAGTTTGGACAGACCTTCTCATTCAAAGAGTTTTCTTTATTTTCATGACTATGAAAATTGTAAGGTCACACTGAAGGCATCAAGGGCTATTAAAACAAGAAGGAGAGTGATGGGGTGCTGTGCCAGATGACCTGGCCTCCACAGTCACCAGACCTGAACCCAATCGAGATGGTTTAGGGGTAAGCTGGACCGCAGACAGAAGGTAATAGGGCCAACAAGTGCTAAGCATCTCTCGGGGAACTCCTTCAAGACTGTTGGAAGACCATTTCAGGTGACTACCTCTTGAAGCTCATCAAGAGAATGCCAAGTGTATGCAAAGCAGTAATCAAAGCAAAAGGTGGCTACTTTGAAGAACCTAGAATGTGACATTTACAGTTGCTTCACACTTTTTTGTTATGTATATAATTCCATATATAATTCCACATGTGTTAATTCATAGTTTTAATGCCTTCAGTGTGAATCTACAATTTTCATAGTCATGAAAATAAAGAAAACTCTTTGAATGAGAAGGTGTGTCCAAACTTTTGGTCTGTACTGTATATATATATATATATATATATATATATATATATATATATATATATATATATATATATATATATATATATATATATATATATATATATATATATAAATAAATAATATAATTTATATATGTATAATTTATATATTATATAAAATATATAATAGTTGGTCCATGATTACCGCGGTGGTAAAAATCAGCCACCGTCACAGCCCTACCTAAGGCATCATTTAATTTCTATTTTTGTTCTATAGGCCTATATTTAATTGTGCTATTACTTGTAATTTGGTAATTTGTTCTTATTTACTGGCTGTCACTTGTCTTTAATAATGTTTACACTTTATATTTATGTTTATTTTTGGCTACTGATTCTTGCTGTGGTATTGAAACTGAAATGGGGAATTGTAAAATTGAACTGGTATCTAAAATATTGGTGTCATATAAGCTTATTTATTAGAGTAAAAGATAACAGACCAAAAACAATGATAAAAGCAACAATTTTTTTTTTATCCTTAGCGTTGGTTCCTGTATTAAACAAATATTAACAAATATACTGTCCTGGCTTTGTAAATTAGTATTAATCTCAAAACAGTGGAATTTAAATGTAGACACTAACCTGATCAAAGAGCTGTTTGCCAGTGGTGTTGGGTTGAATGGCAAATTCCAGCTCCGCATCCATAGTAGTCACACGCACATTAATCTGTAAACAAGAAAAAAAAAAAAAAGATATACAGAATATATATATATATATATATATATATATATATATATATATATATATATATATATATATATATATATATATATATATATATATACAGAATATATATATATATATATATATATATATATATATATATATATATATATATATATATATATATATATATATATATACACACACATTATAAAGCATCCTGATTGTTCATTTTAATTTTAAACTGATTACTGACCAATTAAGACTTATTAGAATACTGCCACTGGTAAAATATCACACTCTTGGAAGATTCTCTTAGCCATTAAGATTCCATTATCTTAAAATAATTAAATACAAATACACACACACACACACACATTTTCTATTACCGCAATAAGCAACGACACTAGTATGCTTTTATTTTACTTAACAGTCCTAATTCATACTTATCATTGTTTGTAATATTGTAGCAACAGTATTTTAAATTTTTTTTTAGATATATATTTTTTCCTGATTAACTGTGATGACAATAAATTTTAGTATCTATCATTCTCTTCACCTCATACAAACACACACACAAAAGAGAAAGGTGATCCAATGAGCCATCCTGCTGGGATTGAGTTACAGCAGAGTTTTCAGAGGCTCTGCCTGCCATATACCGCAGCTTGGCCTTCCTTTCTCCCCTCTCATCTCCACTGTCATTAATTTCTAATGAAAGCTCTAGGACGCATCACATACTATACCATGAATACAGACATCATTCCTTAGCTGCCTTGCTATGCATTTCATGCACCAAACAAAAAAACTGCCTACATGCCAACTGCCAGCTATGCCAGAAAGAAAATCCTTGAATCTCTTTCCTTCTTTACAATAGGCAATGATACACATAGTATGAAACAAAATAACATTGGCATACGTATCTTTATTTAACAATGAGTGCCTGCCAGAGACCATGGGATTCCCAAGCTGAGTCAAGAATATACTGTATGATGCTCTTATGGACAGATTAATCCAAAGCCAATGCTATGTTTAATAAGAAGAACCTCACACCAATGCCAAGTACCATAATGGCAGTGTGACAATTGTCTCCCTAACTCCTAAAAAATAAATAAAAGTTGCATATCTTAAATCTTTATAGTATTAAAACTTTAAACTCGTGACTTGAAATTATACTGCACATTATGCACTTGCCCATTGTCATATTCATGTCATTTTCACACTGTGCTGTATGTAAAATGAGTGTTGCCCTGGCTGTATTTGAAAAATATGATTCCCAATGCACACAAAGTTCCCAGAATACTAAGTGCCCTGTTGGTTAAAGTGTTTACTTCCTTTTAAATTGTATTTTTTATGAAATATTTATTTATTTGTGAAAAATACTTGAAAAGCGCATCAAACTTGTTAATACAAGTTTCAGCACAAAATAAACATGACTAAATATCCGAAGATAAATTAAAAAAGGTACAACTTTACAATCAATATTATGTCTCATGTAATCGCTCAATCAGTGTTTCAGCCATGCAAAGACATCAATATAATGGCTTGTAAACAATATGTCATGTAAGGTCACATTTACCTCAGAAAAAAACATATGCGGTGACCATAAACTCATTAGTCAGCAAAAAAAATAAACTGTAGAGAGGGGCATTTTGCTTAATATATGCACCATATAAATTATTCATTATAATTTTTACTGTTGTCCAATTTTTTATTTATGTTTGAATAAATAAAACTTATTATAGCCACAATTTGAATGTGTATATTTAAAAATATTATAATAATAAAAGAAGTAGAAATATTATTATATAATTGCAAATTTATTATTTAAAAAACTTCATTAAGTGTTATTTTAGCAGTTGTATATATTTCAAATCAGTCAATTTTAACCTTCAATATCATAGTAATATAGTACCAAATGACTTATGTATATTTTACAGCATTAGTTGAGGGAATGTTTTTCGTTTTTTTCTTATGAAAATTTGGCAAGTACTGTTCCTGATATATGTATGAATCAAATTCTGAAATTTGACAAACATTGGGGGGGGGGGGGGGCATGTCCAACAACCTCTTGCATGTCAAAACAAATCAAGTGTAGTGCCAAGTATAAAATCAAGTATAAATCACAAATCAAGTATGAATCACAAAAGGCAAATACTGTATGTAAATTATATAAGCATGTAAACTGCAGCTTTTAAATCTCCTTAAATTAAAAGAAAATCAAAATGGAGTTACAATAACAGGCTCACACTGGCCTGAGCATACAGATGCATTTAGCAGGCTTTGAGAGTTTAGGAGGTGAACTGCATGTTCAGCTGAATGGAGCTGAATAATTCACAGCAGGAACAAGAGCTGATCTCCCACTCGCGCTATTTACAACAGCTATTTCACTCTCTTGAATGGTGGTCATGTAACAGCAAAAGTCAAAAAAACAGGACAAGATGGGTGGAAAACAGGACCACTATTATAGACTATATGAATTACTTGTATCTGATGCTGCAGAGGCTGTTGTATTCAGATTTTCAGTTAAGTAATACCAAAGTCCTTTTAAGATAAGTCATGTCACTCGGTGGCCATCTTTGAAACGCCTCTCGGGCATGCAAGTGCAACTCCTATCTCTTATGTTTAAATTTCCTATTTGAAATCTCCAAATAAATCTGACAACAACTGTGTCATAAACATTGTATATATTGATCAATTAATGTTATAAAAAGCTTATTTCTCATGCTAGATCAGTCATTGCACCTCCCCAGGGGAGGATTATTTAGGTAATCGATTAGTTGGCAGATTATTTTTCGTTATTTTAATTTAAATGACAAAAACAATCTATCCCACATTCTGCCCAATTTCCCTAAATGTGCCAACTGAATGCTATTAAAACATACAGTGTTTATAAATTTATTAGACCACCTGTCATCATAGAAAAAAACACATTTTAGGAATCTGTCAAAAAATGTTTTGGACAAATAAACTGAAACAACTAAATATTTATTCACATAATAAAAAAATGGCGTCCTTTGCCTTTGATAACAGGCTTGCATGCTTGCTGGCATTGTTTATGTACTTTTTGACTAATTGGGTATCTGAAAAAAAAAACACCATAAAACACTGGACAATTTTTTTTCTGCCTTTCTTTTACAGAAAACAGCAATAATTATATTATAGCATTAAAAATAGCTTACTACTGCTTCTACTCTCCTCTCTGTGTTCCATCTGTTTAACGCATGCACCTGCCATGCCGGTGCTCTTCCAGTAAATATTATAACTTAACACAGACTATCAGGGCGGGCCTTTATGCAAAAATGGAAAGGCTTGCGTGAATTTGTGACATTTACAGATAAGGATATGACCGTTAACTGAAAGTTTGTTGCTCCGAGGACACACACACGTATTTGTAAAAGTGCCTGACAGGCAAGCCATTACACTAATGCATAAGCTTGAAGCTTAAAGTAAAGATTTATCTTTTTGGGCAGCTTGGATCACATACTTTTTCTGCAGGAGCTCATTCAGTTTCCTCCAATATTTGTAAATGCATTTTGTCTATAGAAATGCGTTATTCAGTGCTGTAATTTGATGTGACCGGCTGCAGTTGTACACGCACTGTGGGCAGACCTGACTAATCGATAAAGAGAATTGTTGTCTATGATTTTCATTATTGATAATCGATTTTATTGATTAGTTGTTGCAGCCCCACAAGTTTCCGTAATGTCATGCAAAATAGTTCAAGCGCAACTTTTGGAGTTCTTTAAAAAGAATACAAAAGTTATGATTTTTCCTTTATTGTAATTTAAAGACATCCCCAACATTATGTCATTGTGCTGTATGCAGGGGATAAAGCAAAAAACAAACCTGAGCCTGAACTTTTTTTGGGGGGGTGGGGGGGGGGGGTTCAGCGCATGCACTGGATACAATGACTATGACAACTTTAAAGGAACACTCCGACTTTTTGGGACTTTAGCTTATTCACAGTATCCCCGAGAGTTACATAAGTCCATACATACCTTTTTCATTTCTGTGCGTTCTGTAAGTGTTATTTGACACACCCACCTCTAGCCTAGCTTAGCACAAAGACTGAATGTAAATGGATAATGGTAGCATAGTAATCCCAATAAGTGACAAAATAATGCAAACATTTTCCTATTTACATGTTGTGATCTGTATAGTCACAGCGTGTACAAATAACAAGGACAGAGACCATTTTTAATCGTATAAATACTGGGAACTATATTCTCACTAGGCGTAGGAACACAGCTAACGTTACTTAGTGGCTACTTGGAAGCGCCTTGGTGAGGAGCAGAGAGTTCGCTCAGAGTTGGAGTAATAGAGTCAGCAATTACTATATAGTAAATTTATAGTTTACAATCGGGGTGTTCGCTGTATAGTAAAGAGCTGCGACAATAAACAGAGACCAGGTAATACTATGATGTTTCATAGAATTCCAACCAAAAACGCTGACCTGATGAATCGATGGCTACTTGTTCTGGGTATAGTTCCAAAACACACCTGTAAACACCATCACAAAGTATTTCGTTTGCTCTGAACATTTTACTGTAGACGACTATTTTGAAAAAATGCAAGTTGCCACACGGACCATGAAACGTGTGCTAAAGGATACAGCCATCCCATCGATAATAAAGACAGGACAAATTGGATTACCTGTTGCTGCGGTGAGTGTTCCGTTATGTTTTGAGATGACTAACATTAGCCATACTTTAACAGTGCCATGCAATATAACCTTAGTAGTAGGGATGCACCGATCATGATTTTTCATGGCCGATTCCGATACCGATTTTTTTACAAACAAAATGGCCGATTCCGATACCGATTTCCGATTATTATTTTTTTAAGCAACAAACAAGAAAGAAGGAAAGCGTGCATAAACAAGATGTTTATTTGCTATTTAATAGGCCAAACTGGCTTTTGGCTATTGAAAACAATAACTGCAACCATCTGAAATTAACAGCAGTAACTGCACAATAAGTAGCCTACATTCAATACAAACATAGATGTTACAGACATCAGCATTTAGCTTTTGTTTTTGAATTGGGCTAAAACTACAGAGAACTGGCCTTAAATTTAAAGATTAACTGTAACCATGTGAAATTAAAGGCAATAACTGCACAGTCCAAACAACACAATCAACACACATTCAATAAGATGTTTCTTGATCAGCATTCAGTATTTTAGTTTTTAAATTTGGTTTTAAATAATTAAAAAAAGTATTTACCAGTTTCTTTATTTACAGACTAAATAAAAGTATGCTATATAAATAGATTATTCCAAAATGCAAAGTGTTTTCATTCATCCAATAATAAAAAAAATAGGGTAATGATTCACATCTATATTTTTTTTCACTTGAGCCAATGAAAATGAATAACTATTCTCTCAAGTAAAAAATATAGATGTGAATCATTACCCCAAATTTTTTTAATTGGATGAATTAAACACTTTTTCTCAGTGTGCTACAGCAGGTGATTTTTAAATCAAATTAAGTCGATGTAATTTTAAGGTAAAATAAAAAATAATCATCCTATACAGAACTGTCGTTTACTTCTGGCTTTTCAAACGTCTATGCAAGTTCCACTTTACAAAAAAAAAAAAAAAAACCCGGTTTAGTCTGTTTCGTTTCGCATCCAACACGTGAGAAGTTGATCTGAACACACGCATGGTCTACTCGTGTTCAGGGCTCAGACCGGTAACAGTAAGCTCGCGCAGCTTTAGTGCGCGCAGGAAAGGGACTCTTATTTGTGCGTCAGTACACCAACGGCTGATCGCTTCCTGCTATCTGTGCCTCACACATGTAGCTCTGCATTTCCAGTACAGAGCTTGGGAAACTACGTCACTGCACATTGCATTCTGGGTAGTCGCGGCCATTTTTGGGGACACGCTTATCAGTAAAAGTAAAGGTGAAAATGACATGACACACAGATCAAGTGTAAGATAGGGCTCAGACCGGTAACAGTAAGCTCGCGCAGCTTTAGTGCGCGCAGGAAAGGGACTCTTATTTGTGCGTCAGTACACCGACGGCTGATCGCTTCCTGCTATCTGTGCCTCACACATGTAGCTCTGCATTTCCAGTACAGAGCTTGGGAAACTACGTCACTGCGCATTGCATTCTGGGTAGTCGCGGCCATTTTTGGGGACACGCTTATCAGTAAAAGTAAAGGTGAAAATGACATGACACACAGATCAAGTGTAAGATTACATATAAAGAAAAACTCAACAAGGAAGCAAAGATTCAGTATTTAGAAAAAAATCAAGACAATCAACGAACTCAATCTGCACGAACACAAAGAGTGGTCGGATGGTCTTAAAGAGCTGCCGCTCGTAACCTTCCCCAATGTGTTTTCTTACCTTGTTAGTAGTGTCAGAGCGTACACCCTTTAATATCATTAAAAATGATAAATCTCTCGAGTCTCACCTGCAATTTACAAATGGATGGGTGCAGAACCTACAAATTTCCCACGTCAACGAGTGAGTTACACTGCCCCTTTACTTTTTTATATGCGTTATTGTAAACTGTACAAATTAACATCAGTGTGTTATGATGCACAAATAAAGAGATACAGAATTGATCAATTTTGCCGTTTATTACTGTAACAGGTGGTATGCAATATGCATAACACTGATAATGCAGTAGATGTGGTTCATGCATAGGTAACATTTAATGTAAGTCTGTCAAATCTATTAATTACATCCAAAAAAAAGTGGTTTATATAACGTACATTTCTTTATATTTATATATATATAAATGCACATACATACGTGTGTATATATCAGACCAAAGGGACAATCCTTCTTTTCCTTCTTACTGCTGGAAATATATTTGTTCAGCTGTAATAAATTGCATTTCAAATATATCAATGCCTGTAATAATTCTTTAATTGCTGACTCTATTACTCCAACTCTGAGTGAACTCTCTGCTCCTCACCACGGCGCGTCTCGGGTGCTCAAGTGCAAGCGGTGCTCCTACGCCTAGTGAGAATATAGTTCCCAGTATTCATGCGATTAAAAATGGTCTCTGTCTCATATAGCCTTGTTATCTGTACACGCTGTGACTATACAGATCACAACATGTAAATAGGAAAATGTTTGCATTATTTTGTCACTTATTGGGATTACTATGCTACCATTATCCATTTACATCCAGTCTTTGTGCTAAGCTAGGCTAGCTTCTAAAGTAAGGAGTCGAATCTGAATCGCTGAAACGAGTCGTTATAGATTTCAAATCTTTTGCCCATCTCTATGTACGTCACTAGGAGCACTTTGCATAATAATCTCCGCCTACCGTCTTGAGAGAAACGGAACTCTGAGCTGCCCCACCCCCCACACACAGACGCTCTGGTTGGTGTGATCGCATCATGTCGAGGAGACAGTGTGTTTTTAATTTATAAAGGCAAGTTTGTTTTATTTTCACTGCCAAAGAATGAAGATCAGAAGAACCAATGGCTAAAATTCATTTTTACCACCATACAAGAGCAGTACAACAAATCCTTGTTGTGTTCACAACATTTCACTGATGACTGCTTTTCTAATCTCGGCGAGTACAAGGCGGGATTTTCAAAGCGTTTGGCCATAAACGCAAAGTATGATTATGAAGTTGTGTGTCTGTTTTCTCCCAAGCATCTTATCAGTATGTGTGTTGTCTGCAGCCTTTCTCTGCGCTGATCGTCATGTACAAACACGTCATTAAAATGAAGTGTAACTCCGTGAATACTCAACGAACAGACATGAGAGAGATATCTATAGAAAGCTTGACATGTCTACTTTGAAACTAAACAAGTGCTGCCGAAAACAGATATTCTGTGATAAAGTAATCCATATGAAAACAACGCGATGTCTGTTTTTCATGTCTCCCTTCGTGACCACGCCCCCGCGCTGAACGCGCTATTTAGATTCAAACTGAAGCGCGCAGCTTGAATACACCCACACAGAAGAAAAAGCAGCGAGACTGTTCAAGTTTTTTATTTTACTGTTTGCTTCGCGATGAGAGGAATAAGACATAATTCACCCCAAACAGATGCTAACGCATTGTTTACCGTGGAGGTGTGTGCGGAACAACCAATCAAACCTGACTATGTTAGTTGACCAATCAGAACACAGTATGCTAACGAAAGGTGGGGTTTAAGGAAACTGAATCTTTTGAACAGCTTTGCGTGAACCGTTTGGGGGATCTCTGAGAATTGAGGTAATTTTAAAATGATATTTTGACAAAATTACAATGTTTTTTAACCTTGGATGGATTTAAACCTAATGTAGAGGACTTATAACTAGTGATAGGAAGCTTAGAATTTTCATCTTACTGGCTCTTTAAGTGAAAACCAGGCTTTGGTATGACTATTTATATATAAACTAACGATGATGTAATAATAATTTGCTCAAATAAATATCAAGACCAAGAAATTACATGACTGTATTGAAAAACACTTAAAAATTGAATAAATGAGGCTGAAAAGGTATATTTTCATTCTATGATTCTTTCTCATATTAATAATTGTCTGACAAGTTGGTTGAATTAAAATACTATAGTTCTAAAACCATTTTAATTATTAAACAAACAAGCAATTAAAATTTTTGATTAAAAAAAAATTTCACCATTGTCATATCTTAAATACATATTACCTACTTAGCTGGGAAACCATCACATTTGATCACATCAAGTTTAGAAATGAAAAATTTAGCTCCTCCTCCTCTAGTTGATTTTATTACATTTAAATCTCTTGAAAACTAGGTGCAGCTAAAGCTGACTGCATAATTCCACATAGAAAAACCTTGTTTGGTCAAGCTGTTTTTTCCATTCCGAGGATCAAATCAGGGGAATTCAATACCACAATTAATTAGAGGATGCACATCATTTTACTAATTTAAGCATAATTTTAAGAAATGGCTTCTTCATAACCAACAATGTGAACATTAATGTTGTATATATGTTAATTTTTATATTTTATTGTTTTGTTTTAATACTTTTTTTTTGTCAGATTGAATAATTTGTTATTTATATTATAGTTATATTTTGTTATTGTGTTTTCTATTTTGCTTCTTTTTTTTCCTTCTCTAGTTGTCTTGGCCTAATACATCTGGTAATGGGACTATCAATGAAAACTAGCCTTTGGGCTAATTTGGGTACATTTACATTCTAGAATATTGATTAAATGTACACTTTTCCTTTTTTGTTAAATAATAATAAAAAAATACATAATGTTATATACCTATACATAATATGAGCATTACCAGCTTAAGTACATTACGTAAAAAAACATACCTACAGAGGGCGAAAACAAGGCCTGGTGATGTTTCACTTTACAACATGATTAAACAATGTTTAAATCCACTTAATCGTATATATTTTGGCCACTTGCAGAAACTTTTATTTTGAAATCGCGATGAACAATACATGGCATATTTAGACATAGGTTGATGTATTCTCATGTTTTGGCAAAGGTTTTTAAATGATTTACGTAACAAATGTAGTGAGATTAACGTTAATTTAAATTTACAGCATATGCACAGGAAGAGTTTAGCCCCTTTTATATAGTACTGGTAAATGACTGGTATGTTACCATAAAAGCTGCAGTAGGTAACTTTTGTAAAAATATATTTTTTACATATTTGTTAAACCTGTCATTATGTCCTGACAGTAGAATATGAGATAGATAATCTGTGAAAAAATCAAGCTCCTCTGGCTCCTCCCAGTGGTCCTATTGCCATTTGCAGAAAATCCATCGCTCCCCGTAAGAAACAACCAATCAGAGATGAGGTCCATAACTTTGTTTGTGTTCAAAATGTAGAAAAATTAATATAATAAGCGAGTACACCATGAATCCATTTTCCAAACCGTGTTTTTAGCTTGTCCTGAATCACTAGGGTGCACCTATAATAAGTGTTTATATTCAGACTATTTTAGATTGCTTCGGGGGTACCGCTGCGGAGTAACCCAGTACCTTTGTGATTCTTCATAGATATAAACAGAGAGAAGTAGTTCCGGCTACGATGTTCTTCCGCAAGACGCAAGCAGTTCTGTTTATTAACCGCTAGAGCGTCAAAAGTTACCTACCACAGCTGTAATAGATCAATGTTTGAATAGGACAATTTCAAAAATCCCCGCAAATTTATTCTGGCAATCATATCATTTTATGGAGATAACATGATTACTCAGAGTTGTTCACAAAGCTCCCTTGCTTTTTAATAAGTTATTCCATGTAAATATTCAGTCCAAGGACATCATTCGCCTGGAAAGGGGGGGAGGGGGGGTTTGATCCTCTTTCTCACGGATCCCAGTTACGGGAGTTTTCCTCCTGTTTATCGAGACCCGGGATTATCCTTTTTTTTGGGGGGGGGGGTTTATTATTGGTTTATTTTTATGTGTGTCTCATGTTTATAAAATTGGCTAGTAATGTTAGTTTGGTTGAGAGAGTACTTTAAAGTAGGGCTGACAGTCGATAAATAATTTTTTTTATCAAAATATTTACAGGGTGCTGCAATTAATCTAATTAATCGCAAACTAAGTTTGGCTGTGGAAATACCCCCAAAATAATTTAAAGCTATTATTGTGTGGAATGTTTAGGCTTTAACGCCTAACATACACTATGGAACAAAAAAAATAATTTAAGAAACATTCAGTACTTACACATTTTGTTGTCTTCACAATCCCTTCTTTTATGTTGTGCAAAAGAAAGCAAGTCATTCAGATTCTAAACAAAATGAGGGTTAGTATATGATGAAAATGTATTTATTCCTTTATTTATAGTTGGTGAGCTAACCATTTAATGTTTTATATATATATATATATATATATATATATATATATATATATATATATATATATATATATATATATATATATATATATATATATATATATTATATAAATTGTTACTCTAGAGAAGAAACTAAAATTACCAGCAGGTTATTGTTAATGTTTTTATTCATTCGATTCAATCCATTCAAATGGCTGATTCATTCAGGAATTAAAGCTGCAGTAGGTAACTTTTGTAAAAATGTATTTTTTACATATTTGTTAAACCTGTCATTATGTACTAATCTATGAAAAAAAAATCAAGCTCCTCTGGCTCCTCCCAGTGGTCCTATTGCCATTTGCAGGAATACATCGCTCCCGGTAAGAAACAACCAATCAAAGCTGCGGTCCGTAACTTTTTTGTGTGTTAAAAATTTACAAAATGTATATAATAAGTGAGGACACCATGAATCCATTTTCCAAAATCGTGTTTTTAGCCTGTTCTGAATCACTTGGATACACCTATAATAAATGTTTATATTCCGACTATTTTAGATTACTTTGGGGGAACCGCGGCGGAGTAACCCAGTACCTTTGTGATTCTTCATAGACATAAACAGGGAGAAGTAGATCCGGCTACCATGTTCTTCCACAAGACGCAAGCAGTTCTGTTTATTAACCGCTAGAGCGTCAAAAGTTACAGACTGCAGCTTTAAGTAAAAATCTCTCTTTAAATCACCGCCATAACAATGTATTTAATTACTCAACGTTCGGAACAAACTTTATGCTGCGCGATACTGTTTCAGACGGACCCTTTACAATGTTGCACTTCTGCAGTGACTGCGAGGGTAAACACAGCAGTGCTCTGGTGTTATGTTATAACACCCGTTTCAAACGTACTCTGTCTGCAGTGCGTATGCGTTTTTTTTTTTTTTTTTTTATGCACCCATGTAAACGGATTCCAGCATTCATACTGCACAAGGTGCATCTGCAGAAGTGAAAGTGCATTGTTCGTGGGAAAAATGAACATGGATCAGTAGCGGACTGCAAACGTATCCTGTGTGAAAGCACAATGAGTCCGTGCTGTGGACTGCATATGCACTGCAAACGGAGTATGGGAAGATGGATGCTGCAGAGCTAGTAGAAAAAAAAAGAGGAGCCGGGTCTGTTGTTTGGAGGTTTTTTGGTTTCCAAAAATCCGACATCTACCAAACAACAAT
Organism: Carassius gibelio; assembly: GCF_023724105.1. NCBI lineage: Eukaryota > Metazoa > Chordata > Actinopteri > Cypriniformes > Cyprinidae > Carassius > Carassius gibelio. Next base: position 18,090,822 of record NC_068396.1, read on the forward strand.
TTTATGCAAGTGCTGTCGGGCTAAAAGCACGTCTTGGAATATCAACCAGCAGAAAATGCATTGTACACCTGATTATGCATGAAAAAAAACCAAAACAAAAAAACATCATAAACCAGGAAACCGGCATAATAATAAAATAAAAAAATAATTAAAAAAAAGTGATATAAACTTTTGTTAAAACCGCCCTGCACTATTTTCGGTGTTCAGCCGAATAAGCGAAAAGGCCAAATAATATTTACCGAACAATGACTAATGAAAACAAATAGATGCAGGCACTAATGATGCAGCAAAACACGTTGGCAGTGTGAAAGTATTTTAAACTATCAGAGAAAGATGCAGAAATCATTACAAGCATGAAGCAATGACAGTGAGACTGTTTAGTGCTTCATCACATCTCTGATGAGAAGAAGAGGTGGCTTATGCTGGTGGTTATGCTACTGTACTGTATGATGACTGAAATTGTGAAATAACCTTAAATGATTAGTAAATAAACTGCAGAATGTTATACAGTTGCAATCAAAATTATTCAACCCCTTTGACCTTCAAGGCATTTTGCTGCAGCGAACAAAATTTTATGAAAACGATTTAACAAAGGCATCAGTTAAAGTATTAGAGAGAGTTTGTTAATACACTTTTGAGTGATTCTGAGAATGGAACACTGATGAATGATGATTAAATTCAAATTGGCTCTAAACATTTATGTTCAAAATTATTCAACCCCCCAAAGCTCAAATTTTAAAATCACCAATAAACGCTGTCTGTAAATGCTTAGAAGCTTCTGTCACCTCTCAACTACATTCTTGGCCCATTCCTTGCCTGAGAAAGCTTCCAGATCACTGATAATCTTTGGTTTTCACATTCACCACTGCTTTCTTTACAATCAACCAGATATTTTCAATGAGAATTAAACTCTGGAGACTGAACAGTCCACTCAAGAACATTCTATAACTGATTACTGAACCAAGCAGAAGTAAATTTGAATGTGTACTTTGGGATGACTGCCCTGCAGGAAAGTCCACTGATCATCAGCTTCAGTCTTTACAACAAAGGTATCACACTTCTTGTCAAAATGGCCTGATACTTCTAAGAATCCATGATGTCCTTCATAGGGGTGTGACGGTTCGTATATAACCGTGAGACCGGCGGTTATAGTTGAACACCATCATTAGAACTCTATAACCGCCAAAACCGTGTCATTAAAATATTTTTTACAAACATTTTTTAGATAGGATCATAAGATTCGCAATATATCGGGAGACATGGTTTTTACCACTTAATGAAGTTTTGTAAATCGTCAGACATGATATTTACCACTTCATAAAATTTTGCTTTGTAGAAAACCTTTCTTAAAAACGAATTTCGTTTTGTACAAATTTTGTCTTAATTTTAATAAATGTTTCATCAACCAATTGCGTGTATTTTAATAAATAAAAAGCAAATATAGCAGACAATGATAACCGACATGGAAGCACCAGCGTGCCGCGTTCACTTGCACTGCACAGTGAACTAGAGCGCATCTCATCGCAAATGAAACTCAGCGTAGGCCTATGCCTCATACATTAGCATTAAATATCTTTGCTGCATCCTTTCTATAACAGACAATGGCATTTTTTTGCAACTCGCATCAGCAAAGCATTGCATGGCCATAGACCGCAAAACAATCAGCGGATGGCGGGCGGGTGCGGCTTTGAAATTTGCTCAAAAAACGTTGGCTCGGATGATGAGTTTTGTGACCGATCTCCTTAATAAATGGAGGTCTGAAATCTCTGCCCCTTTACCGATCAGAGCGCGCGCTGACACGGAGTTAACCCGCTATCTCCAAGAACAACCAATTGACTCTACGGTAGATCCACTAAACCCCCCCCCCCCCCCCCCCGACGGTTATGTTATGAACCGTCACATTTGACTCACGTCATAACCGTCATCACCAATTCTGAAACCGGCACACCCCTAGTCCTTCATACGGTCATGATTTCCACTTCCTGCTACAGTTAAGAAACCCCATAACAGGACTGATCAACCTCCAAGTTTGATGACAGAGATGGTGTTTTTCTGCTTATGAGCTTTGCCTGTTTTAAAGCAGGCATACCGCTGATCCATGGGTCCAAAAAATTCCAGTTTGGTCACATCACTCCATAAAACATTCCTCCAGAGCTCCACAGGTTTACACAAATGAAATTTATTAAGTTCAAATCTGCCTTTTGTTCTACTTGATCAAGAGTGGTATTCATCAAGATGTCTCAACTAGGGTTGTAACGATATACCGGTATGCACGACGGAGAGAGAGCAAGACAGCGCTCATGTTGTTTGAAAATCGCTCGCTCTCTCAGGCTCTCTCTCTCTCTCTCTCTCTCAATTCAATTCATATTGCTTTATTGGCATGACATACAAAGGTACATCTTGCCAAAGCATTGTAGATAGCAGAATAGAAACAAACAAAACTAAAATACATATATATTCATAAGAAAAAAAATTACATGCAAAATAAATCCATATACATTTCTATAAACATTGATGGTACTTCTAATGTACAGAGAGTCTGTCTCTCTCGCGCGCGCGCTTTCTCACTCTCACTCTCTCTCTCTCTCTCTCTCTCTCTCTCTCTCTCTCTCTCTCTCTCTCTCTCTCGCGCTCCCTCTCTCTCTGCCCTGTTAAACTTGCATGTGGTTTTCAGTCCTGTCAATGATAAACTTCCACTCTATGATGGTTAAGCTGTGCAATTAATCTGCAAATCACATTGGTCAAGGGGCCGGGGAGCAGCTGGCTCGTACAGTTAATGAATAACGGATCAATTACGACAGCCTACATCGCACTTCCTGCGATGTGACTATCGTGAATTCATACATCGCGATATCGATGCTTAAACGACACATCGTGCAGCCCTAATACAGATCCATTTATGATCAGCTGTTCCTTCATCTTGGCTGAGCTTTCAACGTTGTTACAGGAAAGGTGAGGAAGCTACATGACCTGCGGTGTGCTTGCAGCATTATGAAAAGTTTATGAAAAAAATGAAGAAAAATTATGAAATGTTTTTAACTCCATGCGGTGCAGAGGTGCCTGAAAAAAAACGAGCGTGTTTGCACCATTTGAAATGATGAACTTGAAAAGACGCGATATGTAAACGGCCCCTAACTGTTTTCTTGATCTACCCACACGTACAGCGGAGACAACATCAGAGACAGAGGCCATTATCTCTAATCTCTATCCCACCTCAAACTATGAGTTAAAATTGGCACTAGTAGGCCTATGGGAATACTTTTTGTACAGAAAAGACGAATGCTTGTTTGTCCTTGAAGGTAGACACAGTTTGCAAATCTGTGGTCGCAAAGCAGCTTCAAAATTAGGAAAGGCATCGAACATGTTTACCTATTCAGAACATCATCATCCCGTGCATGAAATTTGAATAAAAACATGCTTTCAAATAATTGTTGATAAGAGATTGATAGATTAAGGCTGATAAAGGTTAACTGATGTAATGATGCACGTGTGAGCGGCTGTGAGTTACGTTGACCGTATCATCATTCATTCACAGTGTACTAATTAAGCTTTTAATGTGATTTAAACTTTAAAAGTATATTAAAGAGCCAGTAAGATGAAAATTCTAAGCTTCCAATCACTGCTTATAAGTCCTGTACAACAGGTTTAAATCCATCCAAGGTTAAAAAACATTGTCATTTTGTCAAAATATCATTTTAAAATTACCTCAATTCGCAGAGATCCCCAAACGGTTCGCACAAAGCTGTTCAAAAGATTAATTTTCCTTAAACCCCACCTTTCGGTAGCATACGGTGTTCTGATTGGTCAACTGACATAGTTTTGATTGGTTGTTCCGCACACAACTTCACGGTAAACAATGCGCTAGAATCTTTTGGGGTGAATTATGTCTTATTCCTCTCACCGCGAAGCAAACAGTAAAATAAAAAACTTGAACAGTCTGGCTGCTTTTTCTTCTGTGTGGGTGTATTCAAGCCGCGCGCTTCAGTTTGATTTGAATCTGAATAGCACGTTCAGCGCGGGGGCGTGGTCACATTAGACACATTAGAGCCATGGCTCTGGATATAACGAAGGGAGACGTGAAAAACGGACATCGCGTTGTTTTCATATGGATTACTTTATCACAGAATATATGTTAGCAGCACTTGTTACACTTCATTTTAATGACGTGTTTGTAAATGAAGATCAGTGCAGATAAAGGCTGCAGACAGCACACATACTGATAAGACGCTCGGGAGAAAACAAACACATAACTTCATAATCATACTTCGCGTTGTGATTCGGAGATGCTTGTTGGGTCTAAATAAAGTTGGTAATGAACCCTCTTTTATGGCCAAACGCTTTGCAAATCCTGCCTTGTACTCACCGAGATTAGAAAAGCAGTCATCAGTGAAATATTGTGAACACAACAAAAGGGATTTGTTGTACTGCTCTGGTATTGTGGTAAAAATGAATTTTAGCCATTGGTTCTTCTGATCTTCATTCTTTGGCAGTGAAAATAAAACAAATTTGCCTTTATAATTAAAAACACACTGTCTCCTCGACATGATGCTATCACACCAACCAGAGCATCTGTGTGGGGGTGGGGCAGGTCAGAGTTCCCTTTCTCCCAAAACGGTAGGCGGAGATTATTATGCAAAGTGTTCCTAGTGACGTACATAGAGATGGGCAAAAGATTTGAAATCTATAACGACTCGTTTCAGCGGTTCAGAGTCGACTCCTTACTTTAGAAGCCAATAACTTATAAATCGTGTACTTTTTGGTTTAATTACTTTGCACATTGTTTACACTGATGGACAGCTACATCATACACCGTAATACAGGTAATTTTTGATTTCCCATCTGTGTGGCTCTTTAAAATAGAAACACAAAAGCCCTTCAACATGAAAAGCAATAGAAATGTAATAACTAAGTCATTTCATCAGATAACTGCACTCTGCAGGGCTGCGGGACACAGGACAAATAGACTATTCATTTCTAAAACTTGTTAATTCGTTTCTAAGATTTATTAATTTGTGGCAATTGTCCATGTTTCGTTAATTTTGTTCCCTAAATAACCCATGATTTAACTGAAATAAGGGAACAAATTAATAAATTGAACGAATTATTAATTCATGAAATCTTTCATCTCTTCCCATGTTTACCACACACAGCAAGAGATGCGATTAAAAGTGAAAGATAATAAATTAAACCTGCGAAATTGAAAAGAAACCGGTAAACCAGAACAAATTAAGCCACATTAATGAAGTCTATATCTCGAACGGCATCCAGAGGCACGGTCACGATCTAACATTTTCCTAACCCTGTATTTTTTTTCTCTCTCTCTTTCTCAGCTGTTTCGATCGCGTCAGAGCCTGGAGCACACGTATATTCAGGCGATTCAAACTTACATCGCAGTCGGTTCATTATCAAAATAAAATACTGTCAACTAAACATTTAAAAGGTTACACTGGTCAGTTTAAATAGACCGTATACCGGTCCTCTCTGCTGGTCCAAGGATGTGTTTGCTCATATGAAAAGGATCATCTTTTCTGTGTATGTGCAAATGTGTAAGTAGTTTACATTATAAATAATAGTTTAACATTTAGATACATTGCGAATATTGAAACATTTGGATTTGTGCTGAATGAGACATGAGCAGTAATCTCCAAATAAATCTAGCCAAAGCCACGCTCGCTCGTCCTCGTCTGCACTCACCTACGCGCTGTCATGACCTAATGCACATATGCTGGATTTTTAAAAACAAATAGGCTAGGCCTACCGGAATGCAAAAATTCTAAATCTGACATTTTCTAGAACAGAATCCAGCAGGATCAAATTAATGTGAGCAACAGTGTTTTGCTGCATCAGCGCAGATGATGTGGTTCACTTAATGCATAGCGCAGTCACACGCGCGCCACAGTTACATTTGGGATCATTTTATTTTAAATGCCATAATGTCAGTTGAAAACACTGCAATTGTGTTTTAAAATACAACAACGAGGGGGCGGCACTAGTGAGCCAAGACGGAGTGAAGACGGATATTTCAGAGCTCCTGCAGGTTTATGAACATTTATGTTTTAAAAATGGCAACTTATAACTAAAGGTTACTTAAATTGGATCGATAATAGTTTGGGACTTTAAAGAAGTCGGTCTCTGCCGACGTTTTATTGTTCATTGACTATTATTGTTCAACCACTAACTTTAGAACCGCCTTACAAACTCGAGTTCTTTCTTTTTTTTTTTCTTTGTTCCCCTTAATATATCTTTCTCCTTTTGACTATTATTGTACACAGCCAACTTTCTTCGGCTGTGTTTGTTGCTGCTTATTATAGTGGCTAGGGACTTAAACCCACTTATCTGCACTATGTTATTAACATACACCTTTAATTACTTTTTTATTTGTTGCGTTCTGATCCTTTTGTTCCCCGGGGATCTAATTACATCTAAAAAAAACAACAGAGCATTTGTATTTCAGTCTTCCTATGTTTAGAAAATGTACAACAAAGCATTAGTGTTTTCATTTGATTTGATCATCATGGTTTCCAGCATTCACTTCGCTCAAATGATTGGTGCTATGTTAAACTCAGGTCTCTGCCTCCAGCACAATTTAATATTACAATACACCTCTTAAATTAGTCATGAGTACATTAACTGTAACAAGTTATAATGTGAAGGGTCTGCATAGTCCAATCAAAAGAAAGAAAGTACTATTGCATCTCAGACAGTTAAAGTGTCACGTAGCACTTTTACAGGAAACACATCTATCAGATGCTGAGCATCAGAAATTAAGTCTTGGGCCGATAAAGTTTACTTTTCTGACAAAAGTTATTAAAAATGGGAAGAACAGCGGCTTACGTTTTTACATCAGTTAATCAACGGGAACAACCTTATGTCATTTGAAGAGTTACGTAGGCACTTCCATCTCAAGAAAAGTGACTTCTTTAGATATTTACAGTTACGCTCTTTTTTGACTTCACATAAGGACTGGGGAAAAATACTAAACCCCACACCAATTGAGAACACCTGGGTCAATTCCAAAAAGGTGAAGGGGATGAGAAACTGATAAAGTTATATAAAGTCTTTTTGTCAATGAATCTTAATGGGCCCACTCGGACAAAACAAAGATGGGAAGCAGAGACGGACAAAATTATTTCTGACGAAATGTGGGAGGGAGTGTGGACTGGAGCACATCGGGTTACAAGTTCAACACGTGGCGGGAATATAAATGGAAAGTTATTAGTAGATATTTCAGGACCCCAGATGTAGTTGCTAAAATAGATCCAAAAGTTCCAAGTTTGTGCTGGAGAAACTGTGGGTCAGCAGTGCCCAATCATACACATATTTTTTGGTAATGTCCTATATTACGAAACTACTGGGATGAGGTGTATAAGGCTATAAACCAGATTTTTCAGGAGGTCATCCCGAAAGATGCAACAGTTGCTTTACTTGGTATTATGCCAGTTAGCGTGCAAGGACGTGCTAAATCATATCTATTAAATATTCTGTTCACAGCAGCCTTGAAATGCATCACAATTAAGTGGATGCAAGTAGAGCCTCCCTGTTACAACGTCTGGGTTCAAAAAGTACGGGAACTGTATCAAATGGAAAAGATAACATACTCATTACGACTTCAGAAATCTGTTTTTAGTTTACGATGGAGTCCAGCAGAAGTCTTATTCATGTAAAGGACCATCAAGTTAGGGTTCTGGTTTTTGGGTCCCGGCTCTAACATCAAAAGTGATTTTTTTTTTTTTTTTTAGGGTTGTATGGTGATGCTGAAACCACATAGAAATGCAAAATGTAATGCTGAAATATATTCTTTTTTCTTTTCAAGACTGTAAACTAGTAACATATTTGATAATTATTGCTGATGCATGTAACTGCTCTGTCAAGAATTAATAAAAATGTAAGTTAAAAAAAATAAATAAATACAACAACGAGCACCACAAAACCATTTAAAGAGGCACGTTCAGCAGTCTCCGTGCGGGATAGGAAAGTCAACAAAGTAAATTGATCTCAAATGTATGGCGCTCTATCTTCATTTTATAAAATAATCCTAATCGCATCTATTCATTTTATAATCCTTCTACTAGCATTTTATTCAGACTAAAACCCCCTTTAATTCAAGTGAGAAAGCGTTTTGTGTGTGTGTGTGTGTGGCTTTTGCACATCCCGTCATGCCAGTGACTGCTGCCTGCAACAGATCCATTTTGCAGCGTTATGGTTAACGATTAATAGATAAATTGATTGATATTTAAACGACAATCGATTATGGAATTAATCGATATTTTGCATCCCTACTTTCAAACATTTGTTCAACCCCCCCCCCCCCCCCCAAAAAAAGTGTTTTGATTGTTTAATACCGTTTACCGTGAAACCACGGTATTTTCTGAGACGATTATCATACCATGAAAATCTCATACCGTTACAACCCTAGTCTCAACATTTAGGCCATACTTGTCTAGTGTTTTTCTTACACACTGCATTAAAATGGTTTTCCTACTTTCATAAGGTCATCTTGCAAGTCTCAACATGGCTTAACATTGCAGATTTTCTTCAGTTGATCTGATTAAACATTTTATGATATTGTGTTTTTTTCTTCAACACCCTCAAAGATTTTCTGGAACAACACATTTTAAAGTGTTAGTTCACCCAATAATTAAAATGTAATTGATAACTCACCCTCATGTCGGTCCAAACCCATGAGACATACGTTTATCTTCGGAACACAGTTTAAGATATTTTAGATTTAGTACGAGAGCCTTCTGTGCCTCCATTGAAACTGTGTGCACTGTATACTGTCCATGTCCAGAAGGGTAAGAAAAACATCATCAAAAGTAGTCCATGTGACATCAGAGGATCAGTTAGAATTTTTTGAATCATCAAAAATACATTTTGGTCCAGAAATAGCAAAAACTATGACTTTATTCATCATTGTCTTCTCTTCCGTGTCTGTTGTGAGAGAGTTCAAAACACAGGAAATTGTGATATCCGGTTCGCGGACGAATAATTCAATGTAACCGGATCTTCTTGAACCAGTTCACCAAATTGAACTGAATCGTTTAAAACCGTTCACGTCTCCAATAAGCATTGATCCTGGGTGAACTAACCCTTTAAGCTAATAAATAAGGCTGAGAACTGTTTATATGAACTTTTAATGTCTTAGAAATCTTCATATAGCATTAGCCTTTCTAAAGTAATACAATATTTATTCTCTTTAGCTTTTGTGAGATCTCTGTTGACATTTTTGCTACTCAACTTCAGCACATGCATGGGCTAAATGTATGTGTGTGTAATTCTGTTTTTAATAGAGTTTCTAAAGGCATAATTGTGTTAAGCCTTTAGGGGTTGAATAATTATGATATAGCAGTATTATTTTAAAAAAATCAAATACATTATCTATTGACAATATCACTTTTACTATGCCAGTGAACTGTTATAGATGCAATTAAAGCTGCAAGCAGCGATGAACGGGCCCTCGCACCCGGGCTCACCGGCAGCGAGTGGCTTTAGTAAAAAGGTTGTAACGGATATGCAGATCATCGATTCATGTGTTTAATTCAGATTTTCCAAATGAAACTCTTTTTGCACCAAGTGCCTGGCCTGGCACCAGCCTGGCTGGACTTAAATTATTTACGATGCCCATGCGAGCTTCAAAGAAGAAACGAAAACCCCCAACCCAAATTCCTCCAACACACTGGAGACAAAGGAAACCTTTCGTATAAGTTCCTTACTTTCATTTTATTATTAATATGTATTTTAATTATGTTTATGGATTGCATAAAATGGTTAATCCTTGTTATGTGAAGAGTATAAGTTGCAAGCTCATACTTTAGGAAATGTCTCTCCTCACTTTAACCTTCTCAAAGAGAGCCATGTTTCTGCAACCCCCACTTTTGCAGGTTGTAAAAGTTTACGACCACACAGGACAGGAGAGAAGCCAAATCACTGGCTTCTTTTGAACAATGCATTCTATGGAATGTATTCATAAACTTTCTGTTTTTTATGTTTTATAAATGTATTACGTATTCCCTTTTGGTACATTTAGATGTTTCCCAACATCTGCAGTGTTATCATGCGTTAAGCAAATCTTTAAATGTGTAATTCAATCTAAAAATTAGATCTTTGATCATATATATATTATGTTTAGTCTTGTTCTAATCGTCATGTTCTGACAGACCCATTTATCTAGCGCAAAGTAATGAAATATGTATGTAATCTGAATTACAAACTTGCTAGAATAAACCCTGGAATTTGGACAAGCCCTAGATCTCCGGGGGGGGTTGTCTCCACAGAGACAAAGGAACTTTTCCCTCCGCTTCAGATCGCGGACTTTCATTGGCTGTTTACACGAAAAAGGGGCGTGAACTATTTCAAGCTATAAGAATTGACCAAACAAGGTCCACCTCCTCTTCTTGCTCTTTTTCCTCTTCTCCCTTCTCGGACACGCTGCTCTCCAACGTTGCTTCCGCGCGGCCATAGGCCGCGCTCATAGCGCGAACCCCCTCAGCACAGGGGCTGAGAAAAAAAAAGCCATTTTAATGGCTCCTTTAGAAGCTTTCGTTTCGTTCGTTTCTTTTCTTTACTAAGTTTATTCAACTATTCGCCTCTCCACGCAAGGAAGACGAATTCTGGGACATTGTTTGTTGAACCTTTCAAATACCGCGCGAGGACAGAACAAAGGACCACGTGCTCCACGCTCACGCCAAGAGCCAGCGCAGCGTGCACGCGCGTCACATGGCCTCCGGCACACGCCCGCTGTTTTCAAAAGGAACACCGCGCAAAGCTCGTATCACTTTTCTATGGAGATTTAAATGCTGCTTTAAAGTGTTGTTATGATCTGATTTGTTGTTGGCTTCCAAAAGTTACTGACTATGATTTTCATACCTGAGCTCCTTATGTGATCTCATTCTATTTTCTCTCTCTCTCTCTCTCTCTCTCTCTCTCTCTCTCATTTGGATTCGTTATGTATTGTATAAAGCTTACTGTTTGTATTGTCGTACGCATATTTACTCTGTGTGATTTGTAGTTTGATGTATTACTAGTTTAATTATTAAAAACCCATATACTGACGATTGGCTTGGACTCCACCCCACTCACATTACGAGTCACTGAGATGTCTGATCTATAGCTACAAGCTCTAAATTTAGAAACTCAATTTATCATAAGGATAGGATAATATTTTCATGGCCAGAGAATACTTTTCCTTGAATTATAAGGCGTGATAACTTTATTGAAAATTGATAGGTCTACAGTGGTTTGCAGGACATACCACGGTTTGATTTGCAGTAATTTACAGTAAGAGATATCACAATAATTGATATGAAGAATGTAATATTGACATATTAATTAGTAAGTTACAGTGCCCTGTGATTATTTATTGTTATAGGCAATTGAGCTATTTTTCATAATCAATCAAATTTAATGTAACTGTCATCTGAGATATAAATTAATCATATTCCTGATTAATTATTCAAATTCCCTATATATCATTTGAGTTAATTACTATGTAAAACTCATTGTTGTTACAAGGTGAACGGTGAGAAATATGCAATTAAACCCATAAATATAAGTGGGATATATCAAAGTTTATTCCATATATGTGCCAATCTTCCAATTGCCAGCAGGTGGCGCTATCATTATAATGGAATATTGGCCTTCAGATGTGTTCAGGGCAGGACTCTTATCGAACATGTGAAGTTTGGGGAAGATTGAACATTTTATGCCTGAGTTACACCAACCTTTTCTTGCTGTGGCGAGACATCAAATTTTGTCATGGCGCCATGGACACGCCCTTTAACAAAAACTCAAGATCTCCACAAGTTAACATTGCACAGGCCTTTAGATTAGACTGACCACAAAATATATATATTAATCTCAAAAAAAGGAGTAGTTTGTCGCAGCGTAAAAGATGTCACTTCCTGTTGCCAGCAGGTGACGCTATGACTATGACTGAATATGGGCATGTAGATCTGTTAAGGGCAGAAGTCTTATCTAACATGTGAAGTTTGGGGCAGATTGGACATTGTATGTCTGAGTTACAGCAAGTTCCTTTTTCATGGCGAAACATCGAAATTTGTCAGGCCGCCATGGACACGCCCTTTAACGAAACCCCAAGATCTTCCCATTTTACATCGCAAAGGCCTTTAGATTACACTGACCAAGTATGGTGTTGATCTGAATAAATCTCTAGGAGTTCGTTAAAGTACAACCCCTGAAAATGGCAAAAACAACACTAATTTTGCAGAGAAAATTCTAAATAACCGGCTTCCTGTTGTGATTCGGATTTCGTACCAAGATACTTTTTTGTAAGTATTGGTGTGTTACATGTGTGTACCGATTTTTGTACATGTACGTGAAAAATAGCTTGAGGCGCACTCCATTGAATGTGCATATGCACTCCGTTGAAAGTTTATAGGTGGCGCTATCGAGCCATTCTGCCACACCCGGTGGAATATTGGCCTGCAGATCTGTTCAGGTCAGGACTCTTATCACACATGTGAAGTTTGGGGAAGATCGGACATTTTATATCTGAGTTATAACATCTTTTATTCCCATGGCGAGACATCGAACTTCGCCATGGTGCCGTGGACAAGCCTTTTAACGAAAACTCAAGATCTTCACAACTGAACATCGCACAGGCCTTTAGATTAGACTGACCACAAAAAAGACATTGATGTCAAAAAATTTCTAGGAGTAGTTCATCACAGCATAAAATAAGTCACTTCCCGTTGCCAATAGGTGCCGCTATGACTATAACTGAATATGGGCATGTCAATCTGTTCAGGTTCGGAGTCTCATCAAACATGTGAATTTTGGGGCAGATTGGACATCGTATAGCAACTTCATTTTTCATGGCGAATCATCGAAATTCGCCAGGCCGCCACGGACAGGCCCTTCAACGAAAACTCAAGATCTTCGCAATTTAACATTGCAAAGGCCTTTAGATTAGGCATACCAAATTTGGTGTTGATTTGAAAAAATCTCTAGGAGGAGTTTGTTAAAATACAACACATGGAAATGACCAAAATTACACAAAATTTGCTCATAATATTAAAAATAACCGACTTCCTGTTGGGTTTAGAATTTTGCTCCAAGAGTCTTTTTTGTAGGTATTGGTGCGTTACATATGTTTGCCAATTTTCGTGCATGTACGTGAAACATAGCTGGAAGGCTGTTGATTTTCTAAGTATAGGTGGCGCTGTCGAGCCATTTTGCCACACCCTCTTCTGAATCCTATATCAGACGAAAATTTTCACCAGGTTTGACGCGTGTGCAAAGTTTCATGACTTTTTGAGCATGTTTAAGCCCTCAAAAATGCGATTCATTCGGGAGAAGAAGAAGAAGCGGAATAATAATAAATATAGCTGCAAGCAGCGATGGCGGGCTCAAGCCACCAATGCCATCGCCACCCCGGTGGCATCAGGTAAACTGTGCCCAGTGGGCACATGCATTCACAATATCCCTCTGGCAGTGAGGTTTTAAAGGATACGACAGTTAAAGGGTAAATCCGAATCATCTCGACATTAAAATCACATTTACATATTATATATATATATATATATATATATATATATATATATATATATATATATATATATATATATAACTTTAGAAACAATTGACAATAAGATTTCATTTATAAACATTGTTAACATGAACAATTTTTATATAGCATTCATTCATGTCAGTTAATATTCCAAACTTAAACATTAAAACATTGTTTTATTATGATTTTTTTTCCAAGCACATTTTACCAATTCCAAACCATATCAATCTTAATAACTACCATTATTTTTTAATTAATCATTTATGAGTGCTATACAATAGTCCAGGAAAGCTGGAAGAGAAAAACTCCTTATATTCATGTGTGCAGAATTATTAGGCATGTTTTTTTTTTTACAGATGAAATGCGCTAAAAAAAGAGTTTTAACTGAAACTGTTTGAACTCAAAGTCGAAAAATTATGAAATACCCATGATAAATTTCAAACACAAATGCAATACAGAAATGGATAAGTTAAGACTTGACCATTGTACAAAAATGCTGACTGGGTCATGAGGTCAGAAAAGAAGAAGAAAAAAAAACAGGTCAAGAAGAACTGACAAAAAGAATTGCAAAATAATTAGGAATTAATGTGAAGATTAATTTTTAGTCAATTCTGCAACACAGACTTTCAGGAAAGGAGGTGGAATAAAAATGAGCTCCTAAATCTTAATGCCGGATTCTGGAAGATATATTCCTCCAAGCATCGGACAACAGGAGGTGGTGCTGGTCCTTCACGAGTCATTCTAATCTGTTCATAAAGCCTATATATAAAGTCTTAATATATAGTATTACACAATACTTCATGGTATTCTAATTAAATCATTTTTTGGAATCTTAGATCTTCTCAGAACCTGACACATTGTAATTCTGTGACTCCAGGAAAGTGGCAGTTCTGTAAAATGTTGGCGCTGGAGACTAAATGCTCCCTGATAGTTTCACACCTAATTCACTTAACACACACACACACACACATTACCCACAGTGACAGAGGGACAGAGTGACATCAGATGTATGATAGTTTTTTAATTTTCTATCATCAATATAGTGTTGTATAGTCATGCAACTATGCATATTTCCTCAGAATGACTTGTCTTCTATGTGTACATTTTTTTGAAGTGTTTAGAAGCTGCACTTTAAAAAAATAAAAAGACATTTACTGGTTCCTTTTTTTACTATTATTTCAAAAAATCAGCACGACAAAACCATTCAAGCTATCCAAAATTCATTCGCACCCGTTCTGTAAGATTAATTCTTTAAAGGGGGGGTGAAATGCTCGTTTTCACTCAATATCCTGTTAATCTTGAGTACCTATAGAGTAGTACTGCATCCTTCATAACTCCAAAAAGTCTTTATTTTTATTATATTTATAAGAGAAAGATAGTCTGTACCGATTTTTACCGGAAAAACACGAGCGCCTAGAGGCGTGACGTGTGGGCGGAGCTAAAGAATCACGAGCGCGAGTAGGCTTTTGAGTTGAGAGCATGTGGAAGCTGTGACACAGATCCAGAGGCTGAAATTTAACAAGAGCAGCATCAGCAAAGGCGTTATGCTATGTGGTATGTACTAGGGGTGTCACGATTCTCCAAATCCTCGATTCGATTGCATTTTCGATTCTAAGGTCACGGTTCGATTCGATTCTCGATTTTTACATTTATTATTTTTAAAGCACAGATTGTCATTTTTCAAACTAGACTTTTATGTTATATAATAACTGACCTTTGTTTGCAATGTACCACATTACACTGTCAAATTTCAAACTTTTATTAACAACATAATGTAACAATAACTTATATCTTTAGTCAATTGAAAACTCAAACTGCCATCCAGTTTCTCTTTTGTAAGTGCAGTCACAAAAGATTACATTCAATTTCATAACAAACAAACAAAATCAATAAAAAATGACTAACCTAACCTTCAAATATTACGATGTATCTACAGTATTGTTCAAAATAATAGCAGTACAATGTGACTAACCAGAATAATCAAGGTTTTTCGTATATTTTTTTATTGCTACGTGGCAAACAAGTTACCAGTAGGTTCAGTAGATTCTCAGAAAACAAATGAGACCCAGCATTCATGATATGCACGCTCTTAAGGCTGTGCAATTGGGCAATTAGTTGAATTAGTTGAAAGGGGTGTGTTCAAAAAAATAGCAGTGTGGCATTCAATCACTGAGGTCATCAATTTTGTGAAGAAACAGGTGTGAATCAGGTGGCCCCTATTTAAGGATGAAGCCAACACTTGTTGAACATGCATTTGAAAGCTGAGGAAAATGGGTCGTTCAAGACATTGTTCAGAAGAACAGCGTACTTTGATTAAAAAGTTGATTAGAGAGGGGAAAACCTATAAAGAGGTGCAAAAAATGATAGGCTGTTCAGCTAAAATGATCTCCAATGCCTTAAAATGGAGAGCAAAACCAGAGAGACGTGGAAGAAAACGGAAGACAACCATCAAAATGGATAGAAGAATAACCAGAATGGCAAAGGCTCAGCCAATGATCACCTCCAGGATGATCAAAGACAGTCTGGAGTTACCTGTAAGTACTGTGACAGTTAGAAGACGTCTGTGTGAAGCTAATCTATTTTCAAGAATCCCCCGCAAAGTCCCTCTGTTAAAAAAAAGGCATGTGCAGAAGAGGTTACAATTTGCCAAAGAACACATCAACTGGCCTAAAGAGAAATGGAGGAACATTTTGTGGACTGATGAGAGTAAAATTGTTCTTTTTGGGTCCAAGGGCCACAGGCAGTTTGTGAGACGACCCCCAAACTCTGAATTCAAGCCACAGTACACAGTGAAGACAGTGAAGCATGGAGGTGCAAGCATCATGATATGGGCATGTTTCTCCTACTATGGTGTTGGGCCTATTTATCGCATACCAGGGATCATGGATCAGTTTGCTTATGTTAAAATACTTGAAGAGGTCATGTTGCCCTATGCTGAAGAGGACATGCCCTTGAAATGGTTGTTTCAACAATACAATGACCCAAAACACACTAGTAAACGGGCAAAGTCTTGGTTCCAAACCAACAAAATTAATGTTATGGAGTGGCCAGCCCAATCTCCAGACCTTAATCCAATTGAGAACTTGTGGGGTGATATCAAAAATGCTGTTTCTGAAGCAAAACCAAGAAATGTGAATGAATTGTGGGATGTTGTTAAAGAATCATGGAGTGGAATAACAGCTGAGAGGTGCCACAAGTTGGTTGACTCCATGCCACACAGATGTCAAGCAGTTTTAAAAAACTGTGGTCATACAACTAAATATTAGTTTAGTGATTCACAGGATTGCTAAATCCCAGAAAAAAAAAATGTTTGTACAAAATAGTTTTGAGTTTGTACAGTCAAAGGTAGACACTGCTATTTTTTTGAACACACCCCTTTCAACTAATTGCCCAATTGCACAGCCTTAAGAGCGTGCATATCATGAATGCTGGGTCTTGTTTGTTTTCTGACAATCTACTGAACCTACTGGTAACTTGTTTGCCACGTAGCAATAAAAAATATACTAAAAACCTTGATTATTCTGGTTAGTCACATTGTACTGCTATTATTTTGAACAATACTGTATTTAAAAGATTAAAGATAAAACACTTGTTAAACACTTCACTGTCATTCATTTATATATATATATATATATATATATATATATATATATATATATATGTGTATGTATGTATGTATGTATGTATGTACAGTATGTGTGTGTGTGCATCATTACAGTCTGTAAAATATGTGTATCTCTTATTACAAGACTGCAATCACTAGCAATCAGAAGAATTCCAGTTAATCAAGTATCTACAAAAGATCTACTCTATAAACAATGCATTAAATTACATTAAAGACAAAAATAAATTAAACAAGCAAAAGAAATGATTACTCACATGTATCCGGGTCCACTGATGAAGTCATGGGTCAAGTCAAGTGAATTATTAATCATTTTCAGAGGTGAGATGATCGAGCGCGAGGATGTGGGGAATGAGCATGCGGACGCGAGGGCTTTTATTGTGCGCAGAGTACATGTCACGTGCGCGCGAGAGTTTGAAATGAGCTCGCGGGCTCCCGTTTCTTCGCATTCGATTCAGTTTTCCTCTCGCGGAAGCCATATAGCGCGCGCGCCAGCATCAGTTGAATGCTCGGTTATTTTTGTCATTGATTTGCAGTCATACAACCTGGGGGCGTGGCAGCATCGACGATTCCATTTTTTAATTCGAAGTTTGAGACTGTGACTTAATTTCGATTTAACATCACAAAACACTTGCACAACTCCGTTGATGCTCTGTAAAAATAAACTCCATCCACTGGTCCCTTAATGCTGCTTCTTGTGGGATTAAAAATTTATAAAATGTTAAAACTAGGTTCCAATGTAATAGCATATGAACTGAAAATGTTTTGATATACATTTTGAGGAAAATCAGGTGTCTGAGATAATGTCCTTTTGTCTTTGTGCTCTTCCTAGCCATTTGGTTTTTTTTAAGCTCAAGACACAGCTGTGCCTTTTGTCTCTGATACTGTCAGGCACCTCTGTATTTAAATGACACTGTTATGCTGATAAGATCAAGGCTGGGAAGTTGCCAGTGTCTGGAATCTTCCTGATTGCATTTGCATGCTTTGTTAAAATGGTCTCCACCTCTACTGTATGGATCCCTCCCACTTGAATGTATATAATCTACAATGTCTTAAGGACAATTTAGACTATTGATGACTACAGCGCCACGCAGAGCGTTCTCAATAAAGAATCCTGCTGAAGATTACCCAAGAGTCTCCTGGTCTTCGTTTCTGAGTTCCCAACAGTTTTTCTCTTTTGGTAATCTGTGCAGGGTTGTCTTGCCCTGGCAACCAAAAACACACTTCTTTTGTGACTTTTCGCCACGCTCTCGGTCTGATCAGGCTGTGCTCAGCCACTCAGTGCTGTGCTATACGGGAGCGCGCGCTCTTCCGGCAGAAGAGTGCGCACTTAGGACCCATATAAGGAAATTCCACTCCATCTAACGTCACACAGAGCCATACTCGAAAAAAACTTTCCGAAACTTGTGACAAACCGGAAGAGGTTTTTTTGGAACAAAAATACTCCTTCAAATGTACAACTTAATTTTTGAAACTTTGTCCATGTTTAGCATGGGAATCCAACTCTTTAACAGTGTAAAAAACTCAGTATGCATGAAATAGCATTTCACCCCCCCCCCCCCCTTTAAACAGTGGTAAAAGAGGATGTGGTGCTGAACCTTCAAGAGTCACTCAAAACGTATCTGTCCATAAAGCCTATAAAGAATTATTCTTAATATACAGTTCACAATACTTCAGCTTGTTATTCTAATTAAGTGAGGGTCATTTTATCAGTAAAATACATAAAATTCATATTATTTTTCTTTGAAAGATTTGTATAAATGATTTAAATCATACTTTTTTCTACAATAATTATTTAAAAGTAACCCTAGATATAGTAAAATAACTATTGTATTTTTTTATGTTACTTTAATAAATCTCTATGGCCACACCATTTAAGGTATCCTAAACCCATTCAAAATTTAACATCTTCAGTATATTGGCTTCATGTTAAAAAAGTTTGGTGTGGACTACTTGTGTCTTCTTGGAGGAGTATGAATTCATTTACAGGCTGAGTTTATCATAAATACACAATAACATTTCTGAGTTCTGTATCAATCTGTGTTGTTGTTTGTTTATTTTTATTTTTTTATTTTTCATAGGAAGATAACTGACCCTTTACTCTCCTTTTTAATAAATGTGCTTATAAACCAAGAACAAGCTATTTATAGCTGTATTTATAAACTGCTTACTACTGACTATTAATATTGGGACAAGGCGGAGACAGTTATTATAAAGTGTTATCAATGCATTTGCTAATGTTAACAAATTAGACATTTTACAGTGTTATCAAATCCCTTAAATGATTTATAAGTGTTTTGTAATGATTTTATTGACCTACAAGCATTTGTGAAAGTTCTGCTTGCATTAGAGCTTAGTCTTCATCTGTGAGCTGAACAGATTTACTGTTACATCCATGAGATTATGTCAATTCAAATAAATATCATGTCACAGGATGTCAGAGGTCAGTATCAAATTAATTTGAAATTATTATTTGCAGCACAAATAAGGTTTTTTAGGATTTTTAAAAATCCCTAAAACTGTCAGAAAAGGATAAGGCATAAGCTATCTATGTGAGTGGCTAAATTTATTTGTTTTTATAACTATAATGCATAAACTATGAAATTATACAAAATGTATAAAAAAGTACAACAGTTATTCTTTTCCAATGTTTTTTATTTATTTAATTTTTTTTTTTTTTTGGATTTACATTTAAAAAAATTAGCCTACTACAATCATTCTAAACAGCTTGAATAAAACCTGTTAATATTTATTATAGACCACTGTAACTGTGTATAATCTAACAAACAAGTTTATTATGAAAATAAAAGTGTGTACACCAGATAAATTGGACGATAAAGAAATTGCTAACAATAGTATAATAGAGCATGTTTTAGGTTTTTAGGCGTTTAGATGCAGAAATGGACAAATCAAATGTAAAATAAAATGTAATTGATTTAATTAAATATAGATTAAGTCTTGTTAGAGCAAAATAATAAATAAATACGTACACACATTAAAAAAGCAGCCAAGATGAATGGGTTTCATTTTTTATATAGATTAAAATTGAAGACAGAAGCTGGTATATGCGGTCACTTAATATTAAAATCTAGTAGATCCACTTCAGATTTATTTCTCAAAAGTTTATGTTCACGTGGCTGTTTTCGTTTATATTCGCCAAGCTATTATGTATTTTGAAATAATCTTGTCCGTGATGTGTTCGTTCTTACGACGAAAGGCAGAATCCTGCAGCTCGAGAGATATATGTTATTCTGCCAGTCGCGCTTTCAAATAGTCTTGCACACATAAACGGGTCACAAACACCTGCATTTAGCTCGTGTTGTGTTATAATGGGTGTATTGTGTGCATTTATGGCAATAATTTATTTTAAAAAGCTCTTAAACAAGAATAAATTCGTCAGTTTTGAACTTGTGACGCTGTGCGCGCTGATCGGAGGCAGTGATTTCAGATAGGCAGCCGCAAATATTTCATTTTCACACAAACATTTCAAAAACACCTTAATTTAGCTCTTGGTGTGTTCTAATTGGTGTATTGTGTGATATCGCTGCAATACTTTATTTTTAATAGCTATAAAACAATAAACTCGTTTTTTCTGAGCTCATCATTCCACACGCTCCTGCTCAGAGCGGTGATTCATCTCTCCTGTTTCTCACGTATCACTGACCACACATCAATTATTAATGAGCCCTGACCTGATAATAATCATATATGTTGGTTTAGCTTGTCAGTGTGAATTAAATCCAAGTATTTATTTGTATTTTAACCGATTTAAAAGTGAAACCAAAAGAGAGTCTCCTCCCTTTTTTAGTCCGGGAATTGCACCTAGGGGCGCTATTTCTCCAAGACAATGGAAGTCTAAGCACACACACTCAAACAGATGGACAGAGTGAGATGAGATGTCTGACAGTTTTTTTAATTTTCTGTTATCCATACAGTGTTGTAATGTCATGAAACTATGCATATTTACTCAGAATAACTTTTTTTCTGTATGAAAAAAGGTTTTGAAGTGTTTGGAATTTAAAAATGCTGGAAAATTAATAATTCCATCTTTACTGTCATTTAAAAAAAATCACCACGACAAAACCATCCAAGCTATCCAAAACCCATTCACAATTTAAGTTCCTCAATGTTTTTTCAACATGTAGACAAAGTTTGGTGTGTATAGTGTTACTCTCCTCTGAGCAGTATGCATTAATTCACAGCTAAATGTAAAAAACAATCCACATTCAAATCAAAATTGCCGACTTCCTGTTGGTCGTAGCTGATGACTGTGAATTAGAAAGTTGTCCGTCTTGATAAGAACAATTTTTGTACTGAGTTTGGTGTCTGTAGCTAAAACTAACCCCCCCCCCCCCACTTTTGACAAAAGGTGGCGCTATAGAGTGCCTCTTCCACGCCCTCTTATGAACTTTTGCCAGTGTCTAGCTGTCACTAATACTGATATGTGTTCTGAGTTTGATGAAATTCTAAACATGTTATATGCCTCAAAATCACCTGAGAAGTATTCCAGTTTGACATGTTGCCACAGCAACAATATTTTTAGATATCAATATCCCCCCAGCAGATTTATATCGGCTGTGTTTTAACATTATTCTGATGAAGTTTGAAGCAAATCGAGTAAAAATAAGATGCTGAATTCAAAGCATTTTGAAAATGACACACTTCCTGCTGCCAGTTGGTGGCGCTATAACTTTGACTCCTAATAGTCACATATATGCGATCGACATCATACAATGAATAATCTGATGAAGTTTGATTAAAATTAGGAAATGTATGTGGATGGTATTAGACACTTCCTGTTTCTCAATTCTCGCCATAAATTCAACGCCACGCTACGAGCAAACCGTTCGAGATATCAAAAATCCCCTGGCAATTTTTCATCCCCAATGTCTTGAGATCATGTTGACCGAGTTTGGTGGCAATCGAGTAAAAAACCTATGACAAGTATATCAAATTCCAGAGCATGCGCTTTTTACATAACTCTAAATAGCTGACTTCCTGTTGGGCGGAGCCAATGACATGCAATACGCAAGTTGTTCGGCACAATGAGATCTATATGTGTACTTAGTTTCATATTAATACGTGCAAGTATGTGTGAGCTATACATCAACATTTATGACTGTGTTCCAGGGGGCGCCGTAGAGCCCCTGTGCCACGCCCGGGTCCCAACCTCTGCAGGCTCCTAAAGGCCGCAAATTCCAAAGTGTCCGCAAATTTTCAAGAGTTTTTGAGTATGTTAAGGACTCCAAAAGCCCCCACAACTTTGACGACAAATATGAATAATAAACCCTAAATAGCCAACTTCCTGTTGGGCGGAGCCTATGATATGCAATACGAAAGGTGTTTGTATTGATGAGTTCTATATGTGTACCGAGTTTCTTGTGTCTACGTACAAGTGTGTATGATATATGGCCCTCCATATTCCAGGGGGCGCTGTAGAGCCCCTGTGCCACGCCCGTGTATCAGTCTCTGCCCGGCCCTAATGGCCGCAGGTTCCAATGTGTGTGCCAATTTTCAAGACTTAAGCATGTTAAGGGCCCCAAAAGCCCCCGTAACGTTAGGAAAAAAAAAAAAAAAAAAAATAATAATAATAATAATAATAAATAATCCTAAGGAAAACAATAGGGCTCTCGCCCTCAAGGCTTGAGCCCTAATAATAAATAATAATAATAATAATAATAATAATAATAATAACAAATAATCCTAAGGAAAACAATAGGGCTCTCGCCCTCCAGGCTTGAGCCCTAATAATAAAAAATAATCCTAAGGAAAACAATAGGGCTCTCGCCCTCCAGGCTTGAGCCCTAATAAGAAACGAAGCAGATACAAGAGGGTCCTCGCACCTCGGTGCTCGGGCCCTAATTATATCCTGGACCTTCAGAAAAGCTTGTAATTGTAAAGTACTGCAGTCTCTGAGGGGTTATATAAACATATACACGCACACAAACACTTTCTATGAAGCCTGTATTTATAATACATTAAAAGGGTTCATTATAATGAATGGATAATGTATTATTAAACTTATATGTTGTATCATCTCATGAATATTCAGTTTTGATATATTATAATATTTACTTTTTTGTGGGTATAGCTTTTAAGAGTATGATTATTTATAACAAAATGAACATGTTCCATCCAATTTTACAATGGATTACATTTCTCAGTTATAAGTTCCCTTTCAATACTTATGACGCTATGGGAAAAACACGTTTCGTCATTGCAGTCGTGCAGAGCCCCTCTGCACGCTGATGACGGGCACAGCGAGTGTGTCGCGTGCTTGGGGAAACCCCACGGTGATGCAGCACTCTGCGCTAACGAATTGCTTTCTTTTCAGAGAGCGATCTCGCTCCTCGCACCCTCCCGTTTTCTTCCTCCCGTGAGCCGGCAAGGAAGAAAAGGTGGGGCAAAGCAACAGGATGAACGTGAGCTCACGCTGGCTCAGCCCCCACATGTCTCGTTTTCTCCACCCAGAGGGGATTCCCCAGTCCTATTTATTCAGCCAGACCAATGTCCCTCTGCTGCCGCGAGTGATCTGGTCTTGTTTGGAGGGACTGAGGAGGAACTGCTAGATGACAGCATGTCTTTAGCTGCTTCATTTGCTGAGGAGCTGGTGGACTCACTTTATCTGAACTGGGCATGCTTATTCATCGGCAGGGCAAGCAACTGCGGCACTCCACTCAATGGCAGTGCTACAAGTCTTCCAGGCCAAACTTCTCGCCGCCACCGATGAGTTTGGCCCGGATGTCGCCCTACTCAGGGAGCTGAGAAGTGCAACGGACTTGGCGCTGCGTGCTACCAAGAGCACTGCCCAGGCCATAGGGCACTCGATGGCTAACCTGGTCATCCTCGAGCGCCACTTGTGGCTTAACCTCACAGGGATCAGGGATGCTAACAGAGCCCAGAGCGCCTATCTTCAGTCCAGTGATTGAAGGGTTCGCTGAACGCTTCACCGAGGCACAGAAGTCATCCCAGGTGATGCGACAAGCAGGTGCCGACTCGTCAGCCTCCCAATCAAGCGCCTGCTGCTGCCGCCGCTGCCCAGTCTTTGATCTCCGAGCCTCGACACCGTTATTGCTCGGCCACCAGACGGTTTCCGTTCCCTAAACGTATGGGACCCCGGCCCAAGGTAGTGCTGGACCCCGCGCCGCTGCTGTCAACCTGATCCACAGGCAAGAAAGAGGAGGGTGCTAAGTCTCGCTGCGGCTGGACCACCCCCCAAACTGCCCCATGTGTTTTGCCGTTCATCTCCAGGTGTCAACGAAGCTGTTTTTGCTGCAAACGATGGGCCCTTTGTAGCGCCCAGACAGCAAAGCACTGTTATAGCGCACAAAATAAAAAACACACTCCTTCACAAAAAGAGCAGTTTTCCTCTCATACCACTCACAATGCTATGTCCCCCCACGGCAGACAAACACTCGAGTTAATCCAAACTCTGTCCATTCGGGCCTCACAATGGCAAGCCATTCCCGGGGTTTCAGATTTGGTCATGGAAATAATAAAACATGGCTATTCCCTTCAGTTCGCATGACGACCCCCACGCTTTCATGGGGTGGTCACCACTTTGGTACACAACGAGCAGTCTCATGTTCTTCATGCCGAAGTAGAAAATCTGCTGGTGAAGGGAGCTATGGAAGTCGTTCCCCAAGGGCACCTCCACTCAGGGTTTTACAGCAGTTACTTTCTAGTTCCCAAGAAGGATTGCGGGCTGTGCCCCAACCTCGATCAAAGACATCTGAACTGTGTCCTTATAACGAGTTATAGTGAATACAGTTTGAATGTAACATTTTTCTTTGAGCAGTATATGTCGATACTGTTTTTTATTGTTTAGAGACTTTTATTATGAAAGTTCCTGTTGGTGCTCTACTGACGCCATTTTCAAGCGAGTGCACGCTTCTCTTCAGTTCGCATTGTATTTGCTGATGAGAGGAATGTCTTTGGAATGCCCATGAGAGAGATTTGAGATTTTAACTTTATTCATATTAATCCGCAGATGGAGTAAAGTTATTGCTGGGTGTGACTGTCAAAAAATCCCCTTTGGTGAGCAGAAGTGAAAGTGTCCTGAGCCTTATTACACACAACGCAGATGATAGTAGCAGCGGTCAGAAAAGGACCGGTTACATCCACATGAGACGGCACTTCAGAATGATCATACTGAAACAAATCCTCTCACAAATACGATCAGGGGATTGGTTCTTTCCGCTGGATCTGAAAGACTTTTACTTTCACATTCTCAATTACCTCGACGACTGGCTAGTTCTAGCTCAGTCAGAGGGGCGGGCATCGATTACATAACCTTGCTCCTTAGCCATCTGGAATGCCTGGGGCTCAGGGTGAATTTTGGCAAGAGTTCGCTGTCTCCCAGCCAACCGATATGGTATCTGGGAACAGTGTTAGACTCAGTGACGTGTCTAGTGTTGGAGCTTGGGCTGCTATGTATATGCCCCCTCCAATTAGGGATGCACGATCATGATTTTTCATGGCCGATTCCGATTTTTTTACAAGCAAACTGGCCGATCCCGATACCAATTTCCGATTTTTGTTTATCTTTAATCAACAAACAAGAAAGAAGGAAAGTATGCATAAACAAGATGTTTATTTGGTATTCAATAGGCCAAACTGGCTTTTGTTATTGAAAACAATAACCGTAACCATCTGAAATTAACGGCAGTATCTGCACAGTAAGTAGCCTAAATTCAATACAAACACAGATGGTACAGACATCAGCATTTAGCTTTTGTTTTTGAATTGGGTTGAAACTACATAGAACTGGCCTTAAATTAAAAGATGAACTGTAACCATGTGAAATTTAAGGAAACAACTGCATAGTTCTACAGTCCAAACACCACAATCAACCTACATTCAATAACATGTTTCTTAATCAGCATTCAGTATTTGTTTTAGTTTTTAAATTTGGTTTAAAAAAAAAAAAGCTTTACCATTAAGAATAAAACAGTATGCTATATAAGTAAATTATTCAAAAATGTTGAAATCAAATAATGTTGGTCCGAATAAAACACAGATGCAAAGTGTTTCATTCGTCAAAAAAAAAAAAGAAGAAGAAAATTAGGGTAATGATTCACATATATTTTTTTACTTGAGCCAATGAAAAATAAATAACTATTGTCTCCAGTTAGAAAATTATATAGATGTGAATCATTACCCATAAATGTTTTAATTGGATGAATGAAATACTTTTTTCACCGAGCTACAGCAGGTTATATTTAAATCAAATTAAGTCGATGTATTTTTTAGGTAAAATAAAAATAATCCTATACAGAACTGACGTTTAGGCTACTTCTGTCTTTTCAAACGTGTATGCAGGTTCTACTTTAGAAAAAAAAGTTTCAGTTTTGTCAGTTTAGTCCGTTTCGTTTCTCATCCAACACGTGAGAAGTTGATCTGAACATCTCTTCACGGTCTACTCGTGTTCAGGGCGTGGACCGGTACAGATACGCTCACGCAGCTTCAGTGCGCGCAGGAAAGGCTCTTATTTTGTGCGCCAGTACACCAACGGCTGATCGCTTCCTGCTATCTGTGCCTCAGACATGAAACCAACTCTGCATTTCCAGTACTGATCGGCTGCCCGTGTCCTGTGCACAGATTTCGAAATACTTCCACACAAATGACATGATAGCGAATGATTTCAATATAGTCTGTGCACGGGGCCGCACTTCCGGAAAAATCGGCCAGAAAAAGACCAAAAACCGGCCGATTGCCGATCGCGTATTTTAAGCAAAAACCGGCGGGTTCCGATTTATGGCCGGTCAACCGGTGCATCCCTACCTCCAATATTGGCTGAAACCAAGTGTTCCATCTCATGTGTGGTGTCATGGATGCCTGAATATCAAGGTGAGTCAGGACTGCACTTATGCTAATGATGTCTCTATTTGTTTCTAAGTTTTGCCACAAGATAGGATTTACACAAGCTCCAGTCTGGATCCAGAACACCTGAGAAAAGATGATGCTGACCCTCAGAGGACCTCAGATGATGCTAACCTAGAATCAACAAACAGAACTAACAAATATTGCTACAAGTGTGACTGCATCATATAATAATTATTAATTATTAATAATGTTCATCGTCTGGCTGACTACGTTTTGTATAAATTTTTCTAAAAATCCTGTCATACGTGCACAAACTGACAGTCACCAGTTATAAGCTATTACTAAATATTGTAGATACATACTTTTTTGTAAAGTTGCTTTGTAACGATTTGTATTGTAAAAAGCGCTATACAAATAAACTTGAATTAAATTTCGGCCCTGACGCCTTGGAGGAACATGCAATGGATGGAACGGGGTTCCCCGCTTGGTATGGTTTGCAGAAGGAAAGTTAACTCCACAGACACGTCCAATAGAGGTTGGGGCGCGCTGTGCGAAGGGAAACCCGCTTTCGACCAATGGTCGAAAGAGGAGAGCAGGCTTCACATCAACTGCCTCGAGATGATTGTAGTTCAATGAGCCTGTCAGAACTTCCGGTCAGACCTAAAGAGCCACCACGTGCTGGTCAGATCAAACAGCATGACAGTGGTGTCTTACATAAATCACCAAGGAGGGCTGTCATCGAGCCGTCTCTTCAGACGAAAGTCGCAACTGCTGGAATGGACCCAGAGCAACTTGGGGTCCCCTGAGAGCAGTGCATCTTCCAGGCAAACTGAACAAGGGCACGGATATGCTGTGAAGAAGCGGAGTCTCCTCAGAAGAGTGGAGGCTCCACCCACAGACAGTTTAGAAAATATGGGACGTCTTTGGAAAACCAGAAATAGACCTTTATGCTTCTCCTTCTTTATGCTTTTCCTCCGGTTCCACTGATTCCTCAAGTAATCAGGCGGGTCAGGGATCAGAGATGCAGGGTTCTTCTTGTAGCCCCACTCTGGAAAAATCACCACTGGGTAGCCGACCTGTCACAGATGCTGACTGCTGGCCTCTGTTGGAAGCTAACTGGTTTGATAGACAATTGGAAAAGATTTTGGAGCAGACCTGACCTATTGAAAAGAGATGGTCTTCATCCCTCCTGTAGTGGAGCCGCTCTTCTCTCTAGAAATATGGCAAATAGTCTTAAGAGTTTATACTTGACTAACTGGGGCCCAGGTCAGGAAGCAGACAGACTGGCTAAACCGACCGTCTGCTAGCTGCCTCACGTCACAGAGGTCAGTTAAATCTCAGCACATATCACACTATAGAGACTGTGTCTGTTCCCCAAACTAGAAAATACAAAAAACGTCCAAACCAAGTTAAGATTAACAATTTAATTGATTTTCAACAAAGAAAAAACAGATGCATTATAGATAAACAAATGATAAAGCTTGGCTTATTGAATATCAGATCCCTTTCTACGAAAACACTTTTTGTAAATAATATGATCACTGATCATAATCTAGATGTGCTCTATTTGACAGAAACCTGGCTAAAACCTGATGATTACATTATTTTAAATGAGACCACCCCCCAAGATTACTGTTATAAACACAAGCCACATCTAAAAGGCAAATGGGGAGGTGTTGCTTCAATTTATAAAGTTTTCAGGATTTCTCAGAGGGCAGGCTTCAAGTATAACTCATCTGAAGTAACGCTGCTTCATATAAGATTATACAGAGAAACAAATGTTAATGATAAATTCCCTGTGATGTTTGTACTGGCTACTGTATACAGGCCACCAGGGCACCATACAGACTTTATTAAAGAGTTGGGTGATTTTAAATCCAAGTTAGTTCTGGCTCCAGATAAAGTTTTAATAGTTGGTGATTTTAATATCCAACACGTTTCAGGACCTACTCATTGTCGAAATCATACTCTAGTTTTAATACTGTCACATGGAATTGATGTTGATAGTGTTGAAATTATTAAGTAAAGTGATGATATCTCAGATCATTATTTAGTTTTGTGCAAACTTCATATAGCCAAAATTTTACATTTTACTTATTGTTACAAGTATGGTAGAACCATCATTTCTACCACAAAAGACTGCTTTTTAAGCTATCTTCCTGATGTATCCGAATTCCTTAGCATATCCAAAACCTCAGGACAACTTGATGATGTAACAGAAACTATGGACTCTCTCTTTTCTAGCATTTTAAATCCAGTTGCTCCTTTATGCTTAAAGAAGGTTAAGGAAACCAGTATGACACCATGGTATAATGAGCATACTTGCATCCTAAATAGAGCAGCCTGAAAAATGGAGCGCAGCTTGAGGAAAACAAAACTAGAGGTATTTCGTATTGCTTGGCAGGGAAGTAACCTATCCTACAGAAAAGCATGAAAAACAGCTAGATCCGATTACTTTTCTTATCTTTTATAAAACAAACATAACCCCAGGTATTTATTCAATACAGTGGCTAAATTAATGAAAAATAAAGCCTCAACAAGTGTTGACATTTCCCAACATCACAGCAGTAATGACTTTATGAGAGTGTTGGGCGATATGGTTATTTTTCAAATCGTCATATCGTCAGCCCGTGAGATCGACGATATACAATATTATCGTGCCCGGGTGGAGCAAGAGAGAGACTCTTGGTTGCTATCATAGCATAACTATTTGGTGTTTTAAACCTCGCAGGAGCACGAGAGAGAGCCTATGGAATCATCAACAATCATCAATAATCTAAAAAATATACTTTCATACATACTGATAAACTAACATTAAATATAAAAATACTGTATTTAAAACAGCTAGTTCATATATAGTTGGACGCAAAATGAACACGTTAAATATAAAGTATTTAAAACAGGTAAGTTCATATGTTTGGAGTAAGTTTAATTGAACTGATGCATCAGTCATACAGCGCTCTGGACCGCGTGCTTTATGACGAGACCGACGCACCGCCACAGAAACAAGAAAGAGATGCGTTCTAACATAACGGTGGCATTAAACTCCATTAGTGAGGGCTCGTTTAAAATACTGCACATATATAGGCCGTTCAGATTACTTGTTAAAGTGCAATGAAATACCTTATATCTGGAGACAATGTATGTCTGTTTGTGGATGGAGACTTTGTAACGGCCAAAACGATGCATCACATTATAGTTTGGAGTGCATGAAAATAACAACAAGGCGGCAGAGCGAACTTATGGATGATAAACTCGCTCTGCCGCCTTTTTAATATTTTGTCTTTACTTTATTTGTAACGCCAAGAAAGAGTTAATCTCTCATGTTTGAGAAGAGCGTGATGCCGTGTAGCAGCCATTAAATGTGTGGGACACCAACTCCTCCTTTTCTATCTCTATCATTTCATGGATTTAACGAGTTATCGGAGTCAAAGCGGACAACTTCAGTGACTACAGGCTCTAATCCTCCTGCGCTTGCGGTGTGTGTGTGTGAAATGCGGGGATGAAGTGAAATAGCTGGGCAGTTTGATAGCTGAATTATAATAAGCAGCCTAATAAAAATAATAGTTATTATTATAATCTAATACATTAATAGGAGAATGAGCCTAATATCGTCTTGATTATCGACAGAGAAATCTGCTTCTGTCGATATCTCTGACTATCGTCGATACACGATGCAATCGTCTATCGGCACAACCCTACTTTATGAACTACTTTACTTCTAAAATCGAATTTATAGATCCTCTTCTGACTATTATAAATTCCTCATTGTCATTAGGATATGTCCCCAAAACCTTAAAAATGGCTGTTATTAAGCCTCTCATCAAAAAACCACAACTTGACCCCAAAGAACTAGCTAATAGACCAATCTCGAATCTCCCTTTTATGTCCAAGATACTAGAAAAGGTGGTATCCTCACAATTATATTCCTTCTTAGAGAAAAATGGTATATGTGAGGATTTCCATTCAGAATTTAGACTAGGGCTGTGCGATATGGACAAAAAAAATTAAATAAACGATCACGATTTTTTGATCAATTTTGCGATTTTGACATGCTTTACAGTCATAAATGCATTCAGTATACATTTTAAACATATTTCCAAAAGAAAACCAATGAGAGCTTTATCAAAAAGTTGTAACATGTCTCTAGAACAGATTTAAGTCAAAATAATCACTACGTAAAGATGTAAAACAAAATCTAGACGTATGGCAAAAAATTATAAAAAATAAATAAATAAAACCTGTGTTCAGGGATGTTTTTATTTTTATTTTTGCCATGCATTGGTCATAAAGCTCACTGTAGCGGTGCTTCAGGTGTTATATGTTTTGCCCAATATATTTATTGCCCAAGGTTCACACGTACTCCATCTGCTGTGTGCATACAGTAAGTTACGTGTACGCGGGTTCAGAAGCAGCAACGAGAGCCCATTATTGTAACCCGAAAGCACATTAAAATAAAGCACGAGCCCGAATCCGCTTGCACGCTGATTTCCTTTGCTCTGTTAATAAAACCAGATGCGCATGCTCAGATCATAGACTGTATAAGGCTCAGATGCCTTACAACATGTCTCCTCTCGCTCAACCTGTGACCTGTGCACATACAACTCTCTCTGTGCTCATGCTCAAGATATTAAATCTTTTCGCAGCTTTCTATTTATAATCTTTTCCGTTCTCATTTTTTTACCGGGTGTACTGCGAACGTTCTGATCCGTTAACATGGGCTTGAAAAAAAAAGGCTACACATCACAGACAGAGAGTGTGTGAACCTGAAGTTAGGCATATGCCCAGTCTGCTCTGTTCTCGCGCTCCACTTAGGTGCACTGCATCCTGATTGGTTCAGATAACATACTGCGGGAGGTCGGGGCTGTGGAAAATCATGCTATAAAGCGAATTAGAAATCGCGCACATTTAAATCGCGATTTTATTTCGATTTCGATTAATCGCACAGCCCTAATTTAGACCGTATCATAGTACTGAGACTGCTCTCCTCAGAGTTACAAATGACCTGCTCTTATCATCTGATCATTGTTGTATCTCTTTATTAGTTCTATTGGATCTTAGTGCTGCGTTCGTCACTATTAACCACAACATTCTTTTTCATAGACTTAAACACTTTGTTGGCATTAATGGAAGTGCAATAGCATGGTTTAAATCGTACTTATATGACAGCCATCAGTTTGTAGCAGTATGGCGTACCTCAAGGCTCAGTATTAGGGCCGCTACTCTTTATATGTTACCCTTGGGAGATATCATCAGGAAACATGGTGTTAGCTTTCACTGTTATGCTGATGATACTCAGCTCTATATCTCTTCGCGGCCCGGTGAAACACACCAATTTGAAAAACTAACGAGTAACTTCTTATAACTAAATTCTGAAAAAACAGAGGTGTTAATTATAGGACCTAAAAACTCTGCATGTAATAACCTAGAACACTGTCAAAGACTTGATGGCTGCTCTGTCAATTCTTCGTCATCAGTTAGGAACCTAGGTGTGCTATTTGATAATCTTTCCTTAGAAAGACACATTTCTAGCATTTGTAAAACTGCATTTTTCCATCTCAAAAAAATAGATCTATATTACGACCTATGCCCTCGATGTCAAAGGAAGAAATGTTAATCCATGCATTTATGACCTCAAGGTTAGATTATTGTAATGCTTTATTGGGTGGTTGTTCTGCATGCTTAGTAAATAAACTACAGCTAGTCCAAAATGCAGCAGCTACAGTTCTTACTAGAACCAGGAAGTATAACCATATTAGCCTGGTCCTGTCAACACTGCACTTGCTCCCTATCAAACATATAGCTATTAAAATATTATTACTTATTACTTATAAAGCCCTGAATGGTTTAGCACCTCAGTATTTGAATGAGTTCTTTTACATTTATAATCCTCTAAGTCCGCTAAGTTCTCAAAAAGGCAGATCCTTTTCCTATTTGGTGCCTAAACTCTGGAATAACCTACCTAACATTGTTCGGGACGCAGACACACTCTTGCAGTTTAAATCTAGATTAAAGACCCATCTCTTTAACCTGGCTTACACATAACATACTAATATGCTTTTAATATCCAAATCCGTTAAAGGATTTTTAGGCTGCATTACTTAGGTAAACCGGAACCGGGAACACTTCCCATAACACCAGATGTACTTGCTACATCATTAGAAGAATGGCATCTACGCTAATATTAGTCTGTTTCTCTCTTATTCCGAGGTCACCTTAGCCACCAGATCCAGTCTGTATCCAGATCAGAGGGTCGCTGCAGTCACCCAGATCCAGTACGTATCCAGACCAGATGGTGGATCAGCACCTAGAAAGGACCTCTACATCCCTGAAAGATAGCGGAGACCAGGACAACTAGGGCCCCAGATACAGATCCCCTGTAAAGACCTTGTCTCAGATGACCACCAGGACAAGACCACAAGAAACAGATGATTATTCTGCACAATCCAACTTTGCTGCAGTCTGGAATTGAACTGCTGATTTCGTCTGGTAAGAGGAGAACTGGCCCTGCAACTGAGCCTGGTTTCTCCCAAAGTTTTTTTTCTCCATTCTGTCACCGATGGAGTTTTGGTTCCTTGCCGCCGTCACCTATGGCTTGCTTAGTTGGGGTCACTTCATCTACACTGATATCATTGACTTGATTGCAAATAAATGCACAGACACTATTTAAAATGAACAGAGATGACATCACTGAACTCAATGATGAACTGCCTTTAACTGTCATTTTGCATTATTGACACACTGTTTTGACAAACATTATTGACAAACATTATTGAATGTTGTTCAGTTGCTTTGACGCAATGTATTTTGTTTAAAGCGCTATATAAATAAAGGGGACTTGACTTGACTGTGGGCCGTTCCTCTGAGACGGGACCTCCTTCCTCAGGCGGACGGAAAGTTTTGGCATCCGCACCCAGAGATGTGGTCTCTGCACCTTTGGTCACTCAACGGGAACCCACTGGTCTCCCGGAGCGTGTGCAAAATACAATTTCACAGGCTAGAGCTCTTTCTATTCGACGCCTCTATGCCTCCAAATGGTACGGGGTGGTGATGGCGCAGTGGATAAGACAAATGCACTTGGTGTGTGAGACCCGGGTTCGACTTGGGTTCGAATCCACTGTGAGACACCAATGTGTCCCTGAGCAAGACACTTAACCCCTAGTTGCTCCAGAGGCATGCGACCTCTGACATATATAGCAATTGTAAGTCGCTTTGGATAAAAGTGTCATTTAAATGAATAAATGTAAATGTACTTGGTTACTAACGTAACCTCGGTTTCCTGAAATACGGGAAGGAGTACTGCGTTCCTTGCCATGCTAAAAGGCTGCACGACTCAGTCGTCACTTCTGTTACGTCCCACGTGGACTTGTGTTTGTCTTTGTCTTTGTGTTCATTACTTTCAGGTGGTGCTCATTGGTTGGTCGGCAGGTGTGTCGTTACTATCACACACGTCATAGAAGCTGGTGGACCAATCCGATGGCGCGCTGCCGGGTTTAAAAGGCCCATTCACAAGAAGCATGGAAGATTGTTCTTTTGCCAGATTTCAGCCAGCTCATGTGAACTGATCTGTTCCTCTGCTCCAAAGTCATGAACTGTTGTTAATGTTTATGCCTAGTCTCTCTGATGTGAGTAATACTCCTTCGTGTTTGTTAACTCTGACGTTGTATTTGCTTGTGCGTGTAACATAATCTGTTTAGCGCATTTAATGTGTTGCTACTGAGTTTATTCTGCCGATTGTGGAATGTACAGCGTGAACCAACGGTAGGCAGTTTGTTGGAATTGTTAGCTAGGCGGAGAGTGATCGCCACTGTTGTATTTATGTTTGTTAGTTAGAATAGTTTATCTAAGGCGGCGAATCCGCTGAAAATTTCGGGGTTTATTTCTACATTTTACTTTGCTAGTTAGTTTAGAGGTTGGGTAAACTAGCTATGGTATTTATGTTTTGATTGTTTAATTACTTTGGCGACACTCTTGTATTCTATTCTTTATTAATATTTTCACCTTTTATATTGTTTGTTTTTTGGTCCTGGTAACTGCATCCACTAAAGATTAAACGTCTTGTATTATTGAAGTCTGGTCTTTCTGGTTGTTTTTTTCTGCTTGCTTTCATAGCAACAGTAACTCAGGCAAGTGTTGCGCAATCATCCCGTTTAACATCTTTGAACACGTAACACTTCACTAAAAGTAACCTGAATTCCTGTGGCGAAGCAGCCAATTCCCCGCCCATTTTAGCAGGTTTCACTGCCATAGGTTATTTTTATAATAATAAAAATTATCTCAATACAGCCAAAAGATCAGATAACTGGTCAGATGAATTGTGTAATATGACACATTTGCTTTAAACTAGTTTTATTGTAATATCGGTTTGATTATTTTTATGGTACCCTTTAGACAGCTGTTGATAAGTAAATATGCAACTATATCAACTAGTGGTCAATGGATGATTTGTATGTCTGCTAGGGCTGCACGATTCTGGATAAATTGAGAATCACGATTTTTTGATCTCATATAGAGATCACGATTCTCCTACGATTCTTTATTATTATTATTACTATTAACATTATCATTATCACAAGTATATAAATTAATTATTTTATTTTGCAAGGATTCTTTAAATTCATCAAGTGTGACAAAGACATTTATTTATTTTTTTACCCCAATTTTTATTATACAGACAAAATGAAAAACAAACAATCATAAAAGAGAAAACATTGTCTGCACTTTTTTCCTTTTTGCACATTTCTTTCCCACATATAACTAAATGAGGAAAGAGACAAGGAGAATAATAAAAATAAATAAATAGACATAGCCACCCCCCACCCTAAGAACCCCCAGGAGGATTAGAAAATATAAGACAAACAGTATTTGTATACAATTATACTTATAAGATGCATATAATAAAAAAAGAGAGAGAAAAAAGAAAAGGAGAAACAAGTATAATCAACTATACCAATAGTATATATGAATGGTAAAGTATTAATTGGAAATAGTATAAAGAAGCATACAAACAAACACAAATGCTTCCAAAACAATACACACATATACCGGTTCAAAAATCGGTTCAATGTTTGCACACCCATGATTTACATAATTAGTCTGAATCTAGAGAGGACATGGAGTTGTAGAGATTTAGAATCGGGTTCCAAGTTTTATAAAATTTATTGGTTGAGCCCCGAGTAGCATATTTCAATTTTTCAAGTGAAAGGAATGACATCAGATCCTTTAACCCTTTCGAGTCGATTAACGCATATATGCGTTTTGAGTCATTTTCTCCTAATAACCCCGAAAAGAACTTAAATTACACTTTCAGTTTTAATCGTACAGATAAGAGCAATACATCAATCGAATCTGTAAAGGGTCTAGTTTTTTTTGGATACAGACATAATAACAAAAAACCTTTGTGCACTTATAAAATAAAGATAACAAACAAGGTGCGCTGTCTACAGTCTTTGTCTCCGCTGATCGTCATGTACAAACATTTCATTAAAATGAACTGTAACTCCGTGAATACTCAAAGAAGAGATTTCTATAGAGAGAGAGATATCTATAGAAAGCCTGGAATGTCTACTTTTAAACTAAACAAGTGCTGCCGAAAACAAATATTCTGAGATAAAGTAATCCATATGAAAACAACGCAATGTCTGTTTTTCATATCTCCGCTCATTATATCTAATGTGACCACGCCCCCGCGCTGAACGCGCTATTCAGATTCAAACTGAAGCGCGCGGCTTGAATACGCCCCCACACAGAAGAAGCAGCGAGACTGTTCTTCAAGTTTTTATTTTATTTTACTGTTTGCTTCGCGATGAGAGGACTAAGACATAATTCACCCCAAAAAGATGTGGTGTGGTTGAGGATTTGAGAAATGGATTTCCTCAGAAAAAAGAATGAAGCACTTTATTCAGCAGAGATCATAAACATGAGTAAGTCTCTTTTTATTTATTTGTACTAGTTTTCACATAACGTGAAAACATTTTACTAGTCAGACTTTTTCCAAAGACTTTTTCCAAACTATAATTCCTGACTAAACGTATAATCAAGTGAAACATTATGAAGTTTCAATAACAATATACAATAATATACCATTCAAAAGCTTGATGTAAATAATATAAATGTGACAAATAGAGATAACTCTAACAAATGTAAAAACAATGCAGTTCTTTCGATTTATTCCCCCTAAAAAAACCTGAAAAATATTATCAGCTCTTTTCAACATTAATAATAATAATAATGATGATGATAATAATAAATGGGGTTTATTTGGTAGAAAATAAGATGTTAAAAGGATTTCTGAAGGATTGTGTGACTGAAGTAAGGATGCCAAAAAAATTGTTTGAAAGTCAGCTTTGATTGTTCCTAATAAACTGTTTAACTGCTCCCCCAAGTGGATATTAAATTATGTTGTGGGATAATTAAATATATTCTTAATAAACTACAAACATAAAATTATATACTTTTATTTTGTTCTCACATTCTTTCTTGTAAGTCCTCCCTCTGAGTGGCACAGTTGAATGAGAGGCTCATTATGCAGCTCATTATGCAGGCCTTTGTCTTCTCAGGTGTAAATCACAATGATATTCATGATAGTTGACGCCTACTCGCATATGACTTTTACCAACAAAAAGTGTTTTAGAAAATTTAAATCAATATATTGTTTTCTGTGAATGAGTAAACAAGATGATTTTCACATCATTCAGAAAGAAAAATTCTCGGCTACAAGCTCCAGTTCTCAACTTTTCCGGCAACCAATTTTATGTATGTGTTTTATTGCCTTATTCAAGTGATTTAACATTTTTAGTTTTTCACTAACCATGCATAACATTTTTTTTCTCAAAAATACAATCATGTACAGTATTGTTCAAAATAATAGCAGTACAATGTGACTAACCAGAATAATCAAGGTTTTTAGTATATTTTTTATTGCTACGTGGCAAACAAGTTACCAGTAGGTTCAGTAGATTGTCAGAAAACAAACAAGACCCAGCATTCATGATATGCACGCTCTTAAGGCTGTGCAATTGGGCAATTAGTTGAAAGGGGTGTGTTCAAAAAAATAGCAGTGTCTACCTTTGACTGTACAAACTCAAAACTATTTTGTACAAACAATTTTTTTTTCTGGGATTTAGCAATCCTGTGAATCACTAAACTAATATTTAGTTGTATGACCACAGTTTTTTAAAACTGCTTGACATCTGTGTGGCACGGAGTCAACCAACTTGTGGCACCTCTCAGCTGTTATTCCACTCCATGATTCTTTAACAACATTCCACAATTCATTCACATTTCTTGGTTTTGCTTCAGAAACAGCATTTTTGATATCACCCCACAAGTTCTCAATTGGATTAAGGTCTGGAGATTGGGCTGGCCACTCCATAACATTAATTTTGTTGGTTTGGAACCAAGACTTTGCCCGTTTACTAGTGTGTTTTGGGTCATTGTCTTGTTGAAACAACCATTTCAAGGGCATGTCCTCTTCAGCATAGGGCAACATGACCTCTTCAAGTATTTTAACATATGCAAACTGATCCATGATCCCTGGTATGCGATAAATAGGCCCAACACCATAGTAGGAGAAACATGCCCATATCATGATGCTTGCACCTCCATGCTTCACTGTCTTCACTGTGTACTGTGGCTTGAATTCAGAGTTTGGGGGTCGTCTCACAAACTGCCTGTGGCCCTTGGACCCAAAAAGAACAATTTTACTCTCATCAGTCCACAAAATGTTCCTCCATTTCTCTTTAGGCCAGTTGATGTGTTCTTTGGCAAATTGTAACCTCTTCTGCACATGCCTTTTTTTTAACAGAGGGACTTTGCGGGGGATTCTTGAAAATAGATTAGCTTCACACAGACGTCTTCTAACTGTCACAGTACTTACAGGTAACTCCAGACTGTCTTTGATCATCCTGGAGGTGATCATTGGCTGAGCCTTTGCCATTCTGGTTATTCTTCTATCCATTTTGATGGTTGTCTTCCGTTTTCTTCCACGTCTCTCTGGTTTTGCTCTCCATTTTAAGGCATTGGAGATCATTTTAGCTGAACAGCCTATCATTTTTTGCACCTCTTTATAGGTTTTCCCCTCTCTAATCAACTTTTTAATCAAAGTACGCTGTTCTTCTGAACAATGTCTTGAACGACCCATTTTCCTCAGCTTTCAAATGCATGTTCAACAAGTGTTGGCTTCATCCTTAAATAGGGGCCACCTGATTCACACCTGTTTCTTCACAAAATTGATGACCTCAGTGATTGAATGCCACACTGCTATTTTTTTGAACACACCCCTTTCAACTAATTCAACTAATTGCCCAATTGCACAGCCTTAAGAGCGTGCATATCATGAATGCTGGGTCTCATTTGTTTTCTGAGAATCTACTGAACCTACTGGTAACTTGTTTGCCACGTAGCAATAAAAAAATATACGAAAAACCTTGATTATTCTGGTTAGTCACATTGTACTGCTATTATTTTGAACAATACTGTACATGCATGCCTTTCACATATTATTATAGCCCAGCTTGTGCTGATTACAGTGATATTAGACTTTACCCATTTAGATATTTATAAGAAACTGAAAAAAGCACAAATGTCAGGGCATGACAAAACTTCTCAAGGCCCCAAAAATACCCTTAGACTCCAGAGGGTTAACCAAGAGGTGGTTGGGGGAGGGGTTGGACACTTCCAATGCAACAAGATGCACCTTCTAGCTATAAGAGAAGCAAAGGCAATAACCTCTGTTTTCTGCCTTGTGATAGAAGACAGGAGAGACACGCCGAAGATGGCAACTATAGGACATGGAGATAAAGAAACATGCAGAGCCCTAGACATGAAGTCAAAAAAAGAAGCCCAAAATGAGGCCAATTTTGGGCAGCTAAAGAACGTATGAGTGTGATCAGCGGGAGAGAAGGAGCATCTGGTACAGGAGTCTTCTGTTTGTGGGAACAATTTATGAAGTCTAGCTTTAGTCAAATGAATTAGATGCAAAACTTTTAGCTGAATGAGACTTAGCCGAGCACATACAGTGGTAGAGTTAACTCTAGCAAGGGCCTCAGACCATAGCTCTTGCGATAACTTAATTTGCAACTCATTCTCCCAGGTTATCTTCAAGCAGTTGAGAGAAGATGTACTAGATGAAAGTAACATGGCATGGATAGAGGATATACGACTACCACCTATAGAAGCTGACAATAATTTCTCAAGCAGAGATTTTTCTGGTAATAGAGGGAAACTGGGGAAATTGGTTTTGGCAAAATTACGGAGTTGAAAATACCTGAACAAACCTGTAGAGTGTAAGTTAAATTTGGAAATAAGATTGGTAAATGTAGCAAAAGAATTATCAATAAAAAGATCTGAAAAACAAACAATGCCCTTATCTCGCCATCTTTTAAAGGTGTGATCAATACCTGGTGGCAAAAACAAGTGATTATTGCAAATAGGACTTGAGACGGATAGTGACTCCAAACGAAAATGTTGTCGAAATTGTTTCAAAATTTTTAATGTCGATAACACAATGGGATTTTTAGTATAACTAGAGGGACGCAGAGACAAAGGAGCAAAGACTAGTGCTGGGAGGGAAGAAGAAAGGCAAGAAGTAGCTTCTAGAGTGCACCAGTTGACCTCCGGTGCATTACACCATAAGAAAATCTTAGAAATATTAGCGGACCAGTAATAAAAAATAAAATTTGGCAGGGCTAGACCTCCGTCACATTTGTTTCGTTGAAGGATAGATCTATTAACCTTAGGAATCTTACCTGCCCAAATGAATGAAGCAAGAATTTTATCTAAGCATTTGAAAAAAGATTTAGGTAGAAAAAGAGGGAGAGACTGAAAGAGAAATAAAAGTCGTGGCAAAACATTCATTTTAATGGTCTCCACTCTTCCTACAAGAGAAAGGGGCAGGCTGTCCCACCGTTTTAAATCAAGCTTAATTTGATCAACCAAATTTGTGAAGTTATTTTTAAACAGAGAACTGAAAGGGTATGAAATGTTTACGCCTAAATATCGAAACCCTGCAGGGGAGAAATGAAAGGGTAGGGCGCTTTTAGAAATTTTCTTAGCCATATCATTTATAGGGAAACATTCGCTTTTTGTAAAGTTTAATTTGTAACCTGAAAAAGAGCCGAAGGTGTCAAGCAAGTGCATAATCTCATTCACACAGCCAACTGGATCTTGAACATACAACAACAAGTCATCAGCATACAGAGAAACCCGATGTTCCGTGCCACCCTTATGAATCCCACATATAGACGGAGATGTTTTTAAAGCGATAGAAAGAGGCTCGATGGCTAAAGCAAAGAGCAGAGGAGACAGAGGGCAACCCTGCCGTGTCCCACGGAAGAGGGGAAAGAATGATGAACTATCAGCATTAATTTTAACACTTGCAGAGGGAGCAGTGTATAAGAGACGAATCCATGAAATAATATTGTTCCCAAAGCCAAATTTTTTTAATGCAGTGAATAAATAATTCCATTCGACACAATCAAATGCTTTTTCAGCATCAAGGGAAATGATCATTTCAGACTTAGTAGAAAGAGATGGACTAAAAAGAATGTTTAGCAAACGCCGGATATTAGATGACATCTGACGTCCCCTAATAAACCCAGTCTGATCCTCGGATATAATATTAGGAAGACACACATCTATGCGCTTTGCCAGCACCTTTGCTAGAATTTTTACGTCAGCATTCAATAAACTGATAGGTCTATAGCTACCGCATAAAGTTGGGTCTTTATTTTTTTTTTAATAGAAGGGAGATAGATGCTTGATGAGGTTGGGAGGTTGGGAGAAAACCGTGCTCAAACGACTCCTTGTACATGTCAGACAATAAGGGGGCTAACTGCACTGAGAATTTCTTATAAAAATCTAAGGGGAAGCCATCAGGCCCTGGAGCCTTGTTACACTGCATGAGACCAATGCAAGTGGTGATTTCATCTAATCTAAGAGGTTCATCCAATGTCTCCTGTGTTGATGTATTAATAGTAGGTATATTTAAATTATGTAAGAAAGACTCCATTAAGGAAACATCAGAAGGAGGTTGAGAAGTATAGAGACTGGAATAAAAGGAGGAAAAGACAGAATTAATTTTTTGAGGATCAGTAACAAGCTTATTAGAATGGTTATCATAAATCTGTGTAATAACGCGGGATGCGGCCTGGTGTTTAAGCTGGGAGGCAAGAAGACGGCCTGCTCTGTCCCCATGTTCATAATAGGTGGCTTTAGTTCTTTTAAGTAAATATTCTGCTTTATTTGTTGAAAGCAAATCAAATTCAGTTTGCAACTTCAAACGTTTCACCTTAAGATCGGGTTTGGGATTGCGGGAATACTGGCTATCCACCTCTAAAATTGAATGGATAAGCTCTTGCTGACGAGATTTCCTGATCTTAGCTAAGTGAGCACTAAAAGAAATTATTCTGCCACGAATAAACGCTTTAAATGTCTCCCATAAAAGAGAAGCAGATACTAATTCAGTTTTGTTAGTCTCAATGAAAAAGTCAATATTTTTGGATAAAAATTCACAGAAATCAGTTCTGGCAAGAAGTCTTACATCGAATTTCCACTGAGGTCGGCTCCTAAAAGGAGGTAAAAAAGAAATATCTAACATATGTGGGGCATGATCGGAAATAACAATGGCTGAGTAATCTGAAGAAATAACTGAAGAAAGTAGGGCTTTGTCAAGAAAGAAGTAATCGATCCGTGAGTAAACATGGTGCACGCTAGAGAAAAATGAAAATACTTTATCAGAAGGATGGAAAAAGCGCCAGGGGTCTACACAGCCTATTTGGTTTGTCAGTGAAATTAAAGACCTGGACATAGTGGAAGATGATGTAGATTTAGTCACAGATTTATCCAGATTATTATCGATAACACAGTTGAGGTCCCCTCCAAAAATAAGGTGATGGGTATCAAGATTTGGGATTTTCGAGAAAAGCATGGACATAAAAGTAGGGTTGTCCCAATTAGGGGCATATACATTTACTAAAACTACAGGGGTATGAAAAAGAACACCACTGACAATTACAAAGCGTCCTTCAGGATCTGAGATTACTTGCTTTGCTAGGAACATGACTCTTTTATGTATCAAAATTGCAGTACCTCTGGATTTACTATTAAAACTAGAGTGATACACTTGACCAATCCATTGTTTACGCAACCTGATGTGATCACCCATCCGCAAATGCGTCTCCTGGAGAAACATAATATCA
Organism: Carassius gibelio; assembly: GCF_023724105.1. Classification (NCBI taxonomy): domain Eukaryota; kingdom Metazoa; phylum Chordata; class Actinopteri; order Cypriniformes; family Cyprinidae; genus Carassius; species Carassius gibelio. Next base: position 18,133,996 of record NC_068396.1, read on the forward strand.
GAGGACAGTGTTTTTAGATGTGAAAAAACTCTGGAACGTTTAATTTGGCCACCTAACCCACGTACATTCCATGTAATGAGTCTAATATTGTGCCCAACCCCTCCCCCCTTTGAGTTAACAGGGGGCTTATTCATAAAACTGCAAAGGAGAACATAATGAACTAAATTGGCGGAAAAATAAAAACAACAATGTTATTTTAACATCAAGCCGGTTAACATGTGTGAAAAACAAAATTAAAAACCAAATAAGACACAAGAATCCTCCATCAAACACAACCCCAGAACATGCCCAGAACATAGAGAACAAAAACACAAATATTTTCAAAAACAACAAAAGAAAAACCCTTCTGATACTCGTCCACTTAGACATGGCGAGTCGCCAGAAAAAACTTTATCTCAACCGATTAAGTAGTGGAGTTGACTCCGACAAACTTAAAGAATTTAACACCAATAAGACAAGCTCTCCTGATAAGGAAAAGACAGGATGCAGTTCAGCAAATGTGCAAAACGAGTACACAAGTTGAAGCAAGTAACTATAAGTCTGGCAAGAAAGAGGTGAGTCGAGCAAAAACCTGAACACTAAATTAGTCTGAGTGAATATTGAAAGACTATATGACTTTCAAGCACACACACACACAAAAAAAAAATAAATAAATAAATAAATAAAATATATTTTTTTAATTACACAAAAAAACAAACAAACAAAAAAAACATTGAAATTGAAATATATAAAAAAATGAAATTAGATATATATTAATCAATAAATGGGAGAGAAAAAAAAAATTATGTGTTATACATTATCGCAAATTAAATGATGTGTGTATATATTAATCAGTAGAACGAAAGAGGAAGAAAAAAAAAAAAAATTTACATCTGTACATTAAGTGTTCAGAGCATTAAGCATTTACTCACGGGTATATATAAAAGAAAAGAAAAAAAAAAAAGAGGCAGGAGTCTCTCCTTATCTTCAACGCTGCCCATAAAGTTACTCAGTAAAGTTTTGATGGTAGAATTTTTCTGCAGCATCAGGAGAGTCGAAGTAGAACTCCGAGCCCTTGTATGACACACGAAGTCTAGCTGGGTAGAGCATGCCAAAACGAACACCGCGTTTGTACAACAGGCCCTTGACATTGTTGAACGAAGCTCTCCTATTAGCCACCGAAGCACAGAAGTCCTCGTAAAATTTGATCCTATGACCCTTGAATGTAATTTCTTTGGAGGATTTCGCCCATTTGAGCATGGCCTCCTTCTCAATGTAACGGTGAAATCTCACTATAATCGGACGGGAATTTTGACCTTGGCGGGGTTTGGGTCTCAGGCTCCGATGGGCTCTGTCAAGCTCCGGAGGTGCGGGAAGGCCATCGCCGACAACCTCGGTGAATAAATCTGTCATAAACTGCCTGACATCCTTTCCCTCGATATCCTCCGGAAGACCAACCACCCGAATATTTTGCCGTTTGGACCGCGAGACGAGATCTTCCACGTTAGCTCTTAAAGCGACGTTCTCCTCCGTTGCCAACACCAACTTCGACTGAAGTGTAGAGACCTCCTGCTCGAGATGAGTAATCCTGTCGCTGTGATCGGATAAACTAGTTTCCATATCAGTGATGGTAGTCGCCTGAGTCGCCAAGGTAGACCCAATAGAGGCAATGGACGAATGAATGGACTCAAGCGACAAATTCAGCAGCGCGGTAAGTTCGCCAGTCATGTTTCTCCTCAGTTTGTCAAGTTCGCTCACCAGCGTGTCAGTTGTTAGCGGGTTTGTAGCGTCGTCCGACATCTTGCCGCTTTCTTGCCCAGGATGAGGGCCTTTGCTTTGAGGGTTGTTTTTACCGCCAGCTCGTGTACCTTTACTCATTAGGAACAAGTAACCAAGACCAAAAGTAACGCGAGGAAAACGAACCAGCCCCCAATATAGTATTATGAAAAATAATTGTGAATTTTAAGTCGGAGCTCTTCCACTACGCGTCTCTCCACTACATGGCAAAACCGGAAGTCCGACAAAGACATTTATAACAAAATATTTCTATTACACACAATTATTGTTCTTCTGAACTTTCTATCAAAGAAACCTGAAAAAAAATCTACTCATCTGTTTTCAACAACAATAATAATAATAATAATAATAATAATAATAATAATAATAATGTTTTTTTTGAATGGCAAAACAGCATATTAGAATGATTTCTGAAGATCATGTGACACTGAAGACTGGAGTAATGATGCTGAAAATACAGCTGCACACCACAGAAATAAATTACATTTTAAAATACATTCAAGTGAAAGCAGTTATTTTAAATGGTAAAAATATTTCAAAACTTTACTGTTTTTGCTGTACTTTGGATCAGATAAATATAGTTTGGTGAGCAGAAGAGACTTTAAAAAAACATTACACATCTTATGGTTCAAAAACTTTTGACTGGTAGTGTATATATAATATATTTAAAACCCCAGTTTTTTTAATATTAGAATGATGAAAAAGTTGTTTAGATCACTGATTCAACAACTCACTCATAAACCTACTACACTTGTTTCATTTCTGGATGAATCAGCGTTTTTGAACGATTCTCTTGAATGAAAAATTAATTCATTGACAAATAAATTAGACACTTGTCGCCACCTATTGGTGAAACAATGCAATCGACACAAACGTTATTTAAAGCGCAGTACTTTCAAAAGGGGATTTGTTATATTTTGATCGCTGCCATATAGACATCAATGTTTATATTTAAACTATAAACTTTATCCCAGTATTTCTGTGATAATATAAATGACTGTAAGACAGATATAATACTGTGTAGTTGAAAAGACTGTTTGTGAAGATGTTTCTTAACCAAACATGGTAAGAGCTCTCTCTGTGTCAGCGGCAGTGCGCGCACGGATTTGAATGAGCCGGTAAGACTTTGTCAAAGGTTTAACAGACTCGGGGAATCGTCGTCTTTTAGAAATGAGATCGAGAGGGTGTCTGAATTGAGATCGCGATCTTTTAACGATTAATCTTGCAGCTCTAATGTCTGCTACTGTAAATATATGCTAACACTTTATTTTGATGGTCAAGCTTATTCTCCCACACTAGATTCAGACATTCTTGAGCATACTAATACTCTAATGAGAGTAAACTGGCATGTAGTGGCAAAGCCGCTTATAATCGACTGCATAAAGGGACCATCAAAATAAAATGTAACCACATAAAACATAGCTTTTTTTCAGTTGGAGTATTAAAGCTGCAGTAGGTAACTTTTGTAAAAATATATTTTTTACATATTTGTTAAAACCTGTCATTATGTCCTGACAGTAGAATATGAGACAAATAATCTGTGAAAAAAAATCAAGCTCCTCTGGCTCCTCCCAGTGGTCCTATTGCCATTTGCAGTTACAGACCGCTCCCGGTAAGAAAACAACCAATCAGAGCTGCGGTCCGTAACTTTGTTTGTGTTCAAAATGTAGAAAAATGTATATAATAAGCGAGTACACCATGAATCCATTTTCCAAACCGTGTTTTTAGCTTGCCCTGAATCAATAGGGTGCACCTATAATAAGTGTTTATATTCTGACTATTTTAGATTGCTTCGGGGGTACCGCGGCGGAGTAACCCAGTACCTTTGTGATTCTTCATAGACATAAACAGAGTAGTAGTTCCGGCTACGATGTTCTTCCGCAAGATGCAAGCAGTTCTTAATTAATGTTAATGTTAACATTAATTTTGTTTCATAAAACCATTTTGAGACACAAGTGCATTAAACCACTTATACAGAGTTGTGCACAGCCGCATGTGCAAGCAGTCTTCACAAATCACGTGTCAGCATTTTAAATTTAAAGCAGCCTTCTGTTAGTGAGGTTCATATTTTAAATATACCACTGCATTCCAAATTGCATAAATTATTCGTAGAGTATTTGTAAGGAAAATACTGATAGACGCAATGAAGTCCGCAAATGTCCGTGTCATTTGCTTCAACCTTTCGGAACTTTATATATATTAAAAAAAAATAAAAAAAATTCAGGGAGGGTCGAGTGGTGTGTGAGGAATTGGAAGCAAGCAGTCTACGGGTGTTTCTAAAGCAAACTTCGCAACATTGTGTATCTGGTTAAAAACTAAGCTTTGAATCAATTCTGAAATTCTCAGAATTTATCCAGAATCAATGAAGAATATAGTTTTACATATTACATAATGTAAAAAGGGGTATAAAGTCACCTTTAAAAATTCACTTTCACTCAACATTAAACATTTCAGAGTAATAAGGTTTTGAATGTATAGCAGAGGTGGGTAAAGTACCCAAAAACTTTACTCAAGTAAAAGTACTAGTCTTGAATAGTTACTTGAGTAAGAGTTAAAGAGTTTCGGATAAAAAATCTACTCAAGTAGTTAGTTACTAGTTGCTTTGGGTCATTTATACTGAGCCTATTTTTATTTAGATATATAGATAAAATCTATGTAATGTATGTGTGTGTATAAATGTATATATTTCATCAGCCTTTACTCCAATTTATGTAATTTATCATAAAACCCTGTCTGTTTACTTACAAATATAGGTGTTATGCCATAACTTATTTTTAATACGACTAACTTTATATTAAATGTGAATTTAACATTGAAAGTTAATGTGATATAAATATTGCTACTAATCTTTCATTGTTCAGAAAGAGAGCAAATAACATTTACATTATTAAAGATCATTTTCACTGACAGTCTAGATTTTAATCACTCTCAGAAACTCCCATTAAAATCACTGAAACTGTTAACACTGGAATCAATATCTTAATCATAGATTCGTACACACATCTGCACTTTGTTGTTTCTGACGAGAGAATTCGCCAGAAAGAGGTATTCAGTCAGTGAGCGAATGAAGGAAGCACCGGCATTTTAGCGATGACTCATCGGAACACCTCTGATTGGCCATTGCATTCAAAAGCTCAACAGAGTCTTGTGTGATTGGTTATAATGCACAGCACTGTAAAAACGCGTCTGTCTCTGGCTCAGCGCCAGCAAGCAATCACAGATCTGAATTTAGCAGCTGATGATATGACTTGCTGAACGTAATCGCACCGGTGTGATTGTATTAAAATTAATAAAATCTTAAAGGGGGGGTGAAATGCTCGTTTTCACTCAATATCCTGTTAATCTTGAGTACCTATAGAGTAGTACTGCATCCTTCATAACTCCAAAAAGTGTTTAGTTTTATTATATTCATAAGAGAAAGATAGTCTGTAACGATTTTTCCCGGAAAAACACGAGCGTCTGGAGGCGTGACGTGTGGGCGGAGCTAAATAATCACGAGCGTGAGTAGGCTTTTGCATTGAGAGCATGTGGAAACTGTGACATTGCCGTGAGGGAAAAACCATCATCCAAAACAAACCATGGCTTACAGTCAGATTCAGCCGTTTATTTATGATCCAGAATCAGATCCCGAGGCTGAAACTGAACGAGAGCAGCAGCAGCAACGACTCGCTCCGAGCAGTGCTCGAACCCGAGTCTCCGGCATGGGAGGGGACGCACTAACAAGGAGGCAGAGATATTTTAAGCAGTTTTACTCACCGCCTGCGGTTCCAACACACGATCGTGACCCTTTTTCGTTGGGATTGCATAATCCTTAAGAAATAAACGATACGCAAATCCGTCGTCAAACTGGGCCTTGTTTGTAAAAAAAGCACCTTCGAAATGCAGGGAACAAACACAAACACTTGCACAACTCCGTTGATGCTCTGTAAAAATAAACTCCATCCACTGGTCCCTTAATGCTGTTTTTTTTTTTTTTGGTAATCTGTGCAGGGTTGTCTTGCCCTGGCAACCAAAAACACACTTCTTTTGTGACTTTTCGTGACGCTCTCACTCTGATCAGTGAATCGCTCTGATCAGTGAAATGTCTGTGCTCGGCCTGGCTATACGGGAGCGCGCGCTCTTACGGCAGAAGTGCCCTAGGACCCATATAAGGAAATTCCGCTCCATCTAACGTCACACAGAGCCATACTCGAAAAAAACTTTCCGAAACTTGTGACAAACCGGAAGGAGTATTTTGGGAACAAAAATACTCCTTCAAACTTAATTTTTGAAACTTTGTCCATGTTTAGCATAGAGCCCGACCGATATATCGGCCGGCCGATATTATCGGCCGATATGAGCTTATTGCATTTAAATCGGCATCGGCGTTTATAACGGCCGATGAATGATGAGAAACAGTCTCATGCTTTACTCATGTTATGAGTGTTGCATAGTTTACCCACCAGAGGGAGCTCTGCAGCTCCAGAGTTGACAACAGCGCCAGAAATCCACTAGCGAAGAAAGCGATCAGCCAAGCCAGCCACGGAGATTTTTTTTTCTGTTTTGACGGTGAGTCTGTCGTTCTTCATGTGAAATGATTTAGTTCATACACTGTATATACAATGATGTGGTAGTTCTAGCTAACGGTCCTATCATTATCACTTATAAATATTCTGTAACATCACTTACAGCCGCTAATGCATTGCTATATTAGATTAGCCACAGAGCTAATACCATGTTTATCAGTGGAAGAGTGCGAACGTTAATAAGAGGTCAAACTATAACGTTATCGTTTAACTTATTCTAAATATATCTGCAGTGTTTCCCACATAATGACCGGGTAACTGTGGCAGGGGGGCAATGACTAGAAGTTATGTTCAGCGTGCCTCGAAAAAACAACAGCTGTTATGTTATTGAATGAATTCATTAAAAATAGGTCATTGCACTTACATCAAATCACGATATGGACGAATATCTGTAAGTATTAAGCCGGAATAGTCTTTTTAAATATGAATCCTGCATGTTCTGCGTGTCTCTGTTAATGAATGGCGCAGAAGCGCCTCTTCATTCATTAAACACACGTAAGCGCATTAAGCTCGCGGTGAATTCAGCGTCTGCTGTCTCACTAAATAATCACGTGAACACATGAACAACATCTCCAGAACTGCTCTGACAGTCACTTCATGAGCATTTGACCGTTTGATTTAAGTAAAAGCAGCATCACATCACATATACAGAACTGTAAATGTACGCCAACCCGTCAAAATAAAAGTCCAGTTAAAGACTGTTGTTCAGCAGAATGTACAAAAGCCTATCATAGACTCGATTACTAAAATATTCGATAGCTACAGCCTTATGTTATTCTAACGCTAATATAGCTTCCTTTTTAGCAGGCCCCTTAAATGCTTGCTATTACCTTGATTGAAGGTGGTTCTTCTCAAAATTGACAGCGGTGTGTTCATGACACTAACGTTAACCATTCAACTTCGACTAGATGCGTCAGAAATGATTAACCAGATAGGACATGTAAATAAATGTGAGCTGAACAAGCGCTTTTTTATTTTATTTATTTTTATTTTTTACAGATTGTTTCAAAGCAGCTTTAAAGACATAACAGGAAAATGTTGTAATATTGTTAAATAGAAGTAGGTAATAGGTAATACCTATTGGTTGACAAATAAAATATATATATATATTTCTCATTTTTGCCTATGTAGGAGATCCCCGTTTATTATAATTCTAATTCTAATGATGACACGAGTAATGATACATGGTGATATTATTAATACACATGCTTATTCTTTCTCTGTCTCTTTCTGCCCTACAGATGGCTGAAAAAGGGCATGCTGTAGCAGCAAAGTGTGGGACTACTTCTGCAAATACTTTAACTTTAGTATTATAATTTATTTACAGAACACACACAGACTGTTAAAACCAGCTTCAACTGGAAGAAAGTAAAAGTGTTAAATGTTTAAAATCAGGCTGTTTTTTTTTATCATTAAAAAAATATATACTTTTGATGTGCAATTGTTTAGTCATTGAGACTATAATCTAAGGCTTTTTTTTTTTTTTTTACATAATCTCTTCTGGAAAATGGTTTATACAGCCCACATACATAGAACAGGCAGATATTTTGCTATTGAATGTTGTGTAAGTGCAGTATATAGGAAATGGGTCTAATATCCAGTTTATTTTCAAAATCAAAATATCGGCTTATAAATCGGCTCTTTTCGAGTTAATATCGGCATCGGCATCGGCCCCCAAAAAACCATATCGGTCGGGCTCTAGTTTAGCATGGGAATCCAACTCTTTAACAGTGTAAAAAACTCAGTATGCATGAAATAGCATTTCACCCCCCCTTTAATCGGCTATTTTTTGTCTCTTGGAAGCTGCATTCAACTTGACTCCCCTCTGTTATAAGCCACACACGTACAACAAACTAATGTCACAGTGGTATCGTGTACTGTAATCGAATGTAGCCCAAGTTATTACCTGTTAAACAGTAGACAGCACACATGTTCATCTAATAAGGATCTCCATCGCAAGCAAATAATAGCCTTTGCAGATTTGCTTTCAATTCAGTGCAGTTCCATAGCCCCGTTTTCAACGCTGCTGATATTCTTAAACATTACAACTCTGAGTGAACCGCTTCAGACGCTCCGCGCGTGCGGCAGGGAACTGAACGACTCATTCAAACTGATTCATGAACCAATTCCCTCATTTGCCAATTGGTTTGATCAAGCCTTTGAACAGAACTGACTCAAAAGAATGAATCATTCGCGAATGGGCATCGCTCATTGTCCAGAGAAAAGTAGAAGGCGCGTTTGGAATAAACTGAAGCATTTATAACATTTATTGCATCAAGATAAAGTAACGAGAGGAGCGTCGCCCACAGTAACGAAGTAAAAGTACAGATTTTTCCCAAAATAATTACTCAAGTAAGAGTATAAAGTACCCATCTTTAAATATACTCCGAAAAGTATTAGTTACCCCAAAAAATTACTCAAGTAAATGTAACGAAGTAAATGTAACTCGTTACTACCCACCTCTGATGTGTAGGTTTCATAAATTTATACCATTTTGAGCAGTCCTGTTCAAAGAAATTTCGAATTTGTCAAATATTGATAAAAATATATATTTTTGCATCAAACTGTTTTTTGCTATAATTTTTGTAAAAGGTTTTAATTTGAAATTTCTAAATTTTTAAATGAATAAAATAATGGTTAAACAGGGCTCTACGCTTACTTTTCTTTTAAGGATCACCTGATCAAAGGAAGAGTCAAGTACAGAAAAGTACGAAAGACATCATCAGAATAGTCCATCTCCCAAACATAACATTATGAAGCGACGAGAATACTTTTTGTACGCAAAGAAAGCTAGCATATGCTCTTTTGTGTCAGTCGCACTTTCATTCAAATCAAACACACATAGAAATAATTTCTATTTTATTCACATATTTCATATTTACTTTAATATTTCAGTTTAATTTATAGTTTACCGTCTTTGTTTAACAGTTATGTCTAATGGCGAGGGAGAATGTGAGCGTGTGTGCATTTGTGCTGAAGCACGATTTATTTTTTATTATTTTTTACTGATGTCGATATATGCCAGTTTTTTTAAAACAAGTTATCCACTTAAGTAAAATTGCACATTTTAATTTCGATCCTTATATTTAATCATTTTGTTAAATTCCTATAATTTTCCTGTAATTACCCATTTAGTTTGCCTTTTTTTTTTGCATCTGTAGTATACAGTTAGGGCATTAATTCAGGTTACTTTTCATTTACAGTTATGGAGGAAAGCAGCAGTAGCAGACAGTGGGAAAGACACATTCACAACAGTGTAAACAGGTGGATACATCTACACAGAGACCACACTAAAAGAGTATGTGGGTTTATCCTCTTTTTTTAAAATGCTCCATCTTAATTGAATGTGCAGCTGTTGGACAGTAAGCCGATTATAGGGGCTTTGCTGAAGGAAGCTTCAACTGGCAACATGCTCCCTCCCCTCCCCTTTTCTGAACTCCAAATCCCCCCTGCTGCACCTGAAGGCAACAATAGCCACATTTCCACTGTCACGCCAGTGCGAGCCATGGTTTAAAATGGGCCGGGCGGGGCTAATAGCCTCGCACCAGTAGCACCAAGGCCAGAGTAGCGCATCATTTCCACTGTCGATCCCACTGTCGATCGATTCCACTGTATGCTTGCGCATACAAGGACTTTGTTTTAGGTGACTTAAGCTTCCAGTACACAGAGACAACACCACACCAAAAATAAAAAATAAATAAATAAATAAGTGTATAAACAATTGTGCTATAAATGATAATGGATTGAATCTGATTTTGTAGCTGAACCAAACCAGACAGTTATTGAAGTACACAGGACAGGCTCAATGACGGCTGAGTAGAATGGTTTCAGCAGCTCCTGTGGCAGGTTAAACTTCCTCAGTTGGCAAAGCAAGTACAACCTTTGTTTGGCCTTTTTCACGGTTTGGAGTCAATGTGATTGTCCCACTTCAGGTCCTGAGAGATGGTGGTTCCCAGGAATCTGAATGACTCCACTGCAGCCACAGTGCTGTTCATGATGGTGAGTGGAGGAGTGCAGGGGTGTTTCTCCTAAAGTCCACTATCATCTCCATTTTTTTGAGTGTGTTCAGCTCCAGGTTGTTAAGACTGCACCAGACAGCCAGCTTCTCAACCTCTTGTCTGTAAGCAGACTCGTCACCTTCCTGGATGAGGCCGATGACTTTAGTGTCATCTGCAAACTTCAGGAGCTTGACAGAAGGGTCCAGTGATGTCCTTCAGATAAGCCAGAACCAGTTTTTTTAAAACGACATCATGATGACAGACGTTAGAGCCACAGGTCTGTAGTCGTCAAGTCCTGTTATCTTGGGTTTCTTTGGAATGGGGATTATGGTGGAGTGTTAGAAGCAGAAAGGCACTTCACACAACTCCAGAGATCTGTTGAAGATCTGTGAAAGAGTTCTTACTAAAACCAGGAAGTATGACCATATTAGCCCGGTCCTGTCATCGCTGCACTGGCTCCCTATCAAACATCATATAGATTTTAAAATATTGCTTATTACCTATAAAGCCCTGAATGGTTTAGCACCTCAGTATTTGAATGAGCTCCTTTTACATTATACTCCTCTACGTCCACTACGTTCTCAAAACTCAGGCAATTTGATAATACCTAGAATATCAAAATCAACTGCGGGCGGCAGATCCTTTTCCTATGTGGCACCTAAACTCTGGAATAACCTACCTAACATTGTTCGGGAGGCAGACACACTCTTGCAGTTTAAATCTAGATTAAAGACCCATCTCTTTAACCTGGCAAACACATAACATACTAATATGCTTTTAATATCCAAATCCGTTAAAGGATTTTTAGGCTGCATTAATTAGGTAAACCGGAACCGGAAACACTTGACATAACACCCTATGTATTTGCTATATCATTAGAAGAATGGCATCTACGCTAATATTAGTCTGTTTCTCTCTTGTTCCGAGGTCACCAGATCCAGTCTGTGTCCACATCAGAGGGTCACTGCAGTCGCCCAGATCCGGTACGTATCCAGACCAGATGGTGGATCAGCACCTAGAAAGGACCTCTATTGCCTTGAAAGACAGCGGAGACCAGGACAACTAGAGCACCAGATACAGATCCCCTGTAAAGACCTTGTCTCAGAGGACCACCAGGACAAGACCACAGGAAACAGATGATTCTTGTAAAAACTAGACCTGCCCCCCCCCCCCCCCCAAAAAAAAATCACTGTTTGTATCTTTACTCTATTGTATTTATTTGTGTTGTTGCTTGTAGTAGAATATTTTTTTTTATTATTAGAAAGTATAGTTTTTCCATAAACATAGCATATACCGAACTGTACCAAAAACCGTGACTCTAAAACCGTGAAACAAACCGAACGAACCGTGAAAAAGTTGAACCATGCCACCCCTTGTTTCTTTGTATTTATTTTAAATTTAACATTTATTGTCAATATTGGGCTTGCGGATCATGTGGGTACTAGGGTACTCCTTGCTGTGTGTGGATGACCATGTCGGTCAGCCACCACCGAAGACCAATTCTGACCCAGGAAAAACCCTGTAATATAGGATGTTACAGTCTCTGTGAGTTTGTCCAGATCGATGGTAGCAGCTTCAAAAACACTCCAATCAGTGGGTTCAAAACAAGATTGTAAATCCTGCTCCTGTTTCGCTGGTCCATCTCTTCACAGTCTTTACTACAGGTTTAGCAGATTTAAGTTTCTGCTTGATCGGTATAAGATGAACCAGACAGTAGGGCTGGGCGAGATAGTGATATAAAAAAATATATCGATATATTTTAGACGCGATATGGAATTAGACCATATCGCATATATCGATATAGTTCAAATTTGCGCTGCTCCCCGCGCCACCGCCCCTCCTCTTCGAGGGGGGGCACAGAGCCACTCTTCAACAAACATGGGGGAAGCAACTATGTCTGCGGAGCGCGCGGAGTAATTGGTTAGTAAAAGAAAAGGCAGTGGCTTAGTAATTTGGAGATGGTTCGGATTCAAAGTATCAGATGAGCAACAACATCACGTTATTTGTAGGGAGTGCACCAAACAAGTTACAGCCAGGGGTGGAAGCACTACAAATCTTTTTCTCCACCTAAAACAGTGGCACAAACTGCAGTACGAAGAGTCTTTGAAACTGCGTGCAGCAGAAGCTATAGCCGCAAGCCATCGACAACCCGAAAAAGCTCCAGCCCCGAAACAAAGCTCACTGCAAACTTCATTTTTCCGCAATGTGCCTTATGAAAAGAAAAGTGTCAAGTGGTGTACTATAACTAAAGCGGTGTCGTATCACATTGCTAAAGATATGGTCCCCGTTGCAACTGTGGAACAAGTCGGATTCCAAAAGCTACTGAAAACTATGGACCCGAGATATGAGCTTCCCAGTCGCAATTACTTTGCACGAGAAGCACTGCCACAAATGTACACTGAAATCAGACAGAGCCTTGCTGACCGGCTTGCTAATGTGACCCATTTTGCGTTGACCACTTATGTGTTCGAGCAGGACGTGTGAGCCTTACATGAGGGTGACAGTTCACTTCATTAAAGACTGGGAGATGAAAAAATAGTGTCTGCAAACAAGTTATTTCCCCCAGGATCACACCGGTGAGCACATAGCTGAGGCCCTGCAGGACGCAATTGCAAGCTGGAAACTCCAAGAAAAGTATCTGGTTGCTATAACAACCGACAACGGGAGCAACATCGTCAAAGCAGTTGAGCTGAACGAGTGGATGAGGATGCAGTGCTTCGGTCACAGACTGCACTTGGCTATTGGTGAGTGCAGTGTTGTAAGGAGTATTCATATATTTTTCTATATTCTAATCAAAAACATATTAAAATGTTAGTTTTTCCTTATTTTCCTTTGTGTGTCTGTCTGCAACTTTGTGTTTTATTGCTGCCGTCTTGGCCAGGTGTCCGTTGAAATGCAGTATGTATTGTTAAATATAGGTTAAATAGATTAATAAACAAAACTTAAAGTGCTAAATGTAAAATCATTTACAATACGGAATGGATTTCAGAACCATCTTTATTAGGTTTTCGTTATTGGATAAGAATTAGTGATGCATTGATGTATTTACCACTTTAATGTTACAGCTGGTAAAGGTGAGGTAATTATGACTTTAAAATCCTGGTTAGCCTGTTGTTATCATCAAGGTAACATATTTAACTATTATGATAGACTATAGTTTTTTCTCTGGATTGAAAATAGCAAACTGCAAAGTAACTAGAAACTAATGTTGACACATGCCTAAACATTGTGGAGTTTTTAGTGGAGTAGAAATATGAAGTAGCATTAAAAAAATAGCATAAATATTAAATTCTAAGAACAACAACAAGAACGGAACACGAGTAAATGTACATATAGTATAGTCATCATTTATAAATTATACAAAAATAATAATACATAAAAATCACTTACATGATTAAAATTCAGAAAAACAATTAATATTTGATATTTATGATTAGTACTGGTGTTGATTAAAAAAATAAACTATGAAACGAGAAAATAATATTAATGTAGAACATTTCTAAAGCTTGATTTTGGATTAGTTGTATGAATGTGTTAAAGTGAAACCAGAGTAAAATTTCTTGCATAAGCACATTTGTTGACCAATTGACCAATAGTTTTTTATGATTCTGAAAGGACATGGCATGAATGACAAGCGTGTCACCCGGGCCATTTCTTTGTGCAAAAGAATTGTAAGCTGTTTTTCGTACAGAAGAAAAGGAGACATCTTGCTGAAGTCCAGATTCAGCTGGGTCTGCCTAGTCACCAACTCATAACCGAGTCTGCCACACAACCGAGTCTCCTTACTTTACAGCATATTTACACAACCTAAAACTTCTCACATTACTGTTGCTTTGGAGGCAGGTTTCTTAAAATGTCTTGAAGATGCTGCTACAGTTCTTCTGGATTTAGTTTGTCTCAGTTTCATCTGTTTCTTCATGTAATCACACACAGATTCGATGATGGTGAGATCAGATCTCCATGTGGAGCACCGGCTGTTGTCAGACTGCTTGTGCATTCAAAAGTCTCACTAGATTATTATTAAAATTAATGGCAAAATGAATGTTTGGAAATGTAATCGGATATTTCCTACTGACATACTACAGCAAAAGATATAAATAACTGTCTTAAAACCCTTTTTGGGGGTGAAAATACTAATGTACTTAAGACTTTTGCAAAGTACTGTACTTTACAAATGACATTGTTGCTATTTTAAAAAGAATGACCCAACAGTCATTCACATAAACTTTAATCAACTGATTAACTGACAAACTAAATATTACAGTGATTGACAGAGATACAGTAGAAACATTATGTGTGGTTTTCTATTAAACAATGACCCAGATCATGAAATACATTTATTAGTCTTAGAGTAAGGGAAGCTTGGGAAATGAGAGCATCCAAGGAGCATGTGAAAGCTATGAATTTATTTTAAATATTTGTAATGTTCTTTAATGTTATCCATAGTTTTTTTGTGGCTCTTTTTTTTTTTTTTTTTTTTTAAGTATCGGTTCAGGCACCGGTACCATTTTAAAAGTATCGGAATGGCACACCTGTATCATAAAAAACCCAATCGACACCAAACCCTAGTGGGCATCCACAAGCAGAAAAAAAATCAGCACCTATTAAAAGTAAGCTAACAGACTCTTAAGTGTTAAAATAAAAATAAAAAAAGTATATACTTACTGGTTTCGGCATCTTGTCTCCTCTCCTCCCTTCCCACGTAATCAAGAAAATAAGAAACCCTTTTCCTCTATCACAGGATTGTAGGCCCCTAAAAAAAAAGCAAAAATCAAATAAGAACACTCCTACATTCTTCTCTATTTCCATAAGACAAAAGGTGACATCTTGATTAAGCTTCATTCACAACAGTTCTCCATGAGAACAAGTATAACAAAATTTGGACAGATATTTGTCTCTGCAGAGAGCAGCAGTATTCATATAAAAATATAGTACCATGTTAATGAAACTTTAGACTGATAAAGAAACATGCATGAATGAGAAAATAAAGAGTAGGACATGACGTGTGATGAGTTAAGCACAATATGGATTCAAAAAATGACTCAGTGTTGTGCTTGTGCTGACTAACAAACATAATCCGCTTGCAGTGTGTATGCAGTTTGTGAGTGCCATGTATGTAGTGCAGCAGAACAAGCTCATTGTGCATTCATGTTTGCAGCTATGTACAACAAACACAACATTTATTATTTTGATATACCGTATTTTCCGGACTATAAGTTGCACTTTTTTTCATAGTTTGGCTGGTCCTGTGACTTATAGCCAGGTGCGACTTATTTATCAAAATGTATTTGACATGAACCAAGAGAAATTAACTAACAGAAAACATTACCGTTTACAGCCGCGAAAGGGCGCTCTATACTGCCAGAGATGCTGCTCAGTGCTCCTGTAGTCTACACTGAGCAGCATAGAGCGCCCTCTCGCGGCTGTAGACGGTAATGTTTTCTCTTGGTTCTTGGGTCTAAATAAATCCGACTTATAGTCCGGTGCGACTTATATGTTTTTTTTCCTCATCATGACGTATTTTTGGACTGATGCGACTTATACTCAGGTGCGACTTATAGTCCGAAAAATACAGTATTTAACTTTTTTTCTACCTCCATTATGTAGTCTTGTTTAAAATTTGTCAAAACGTACTTTTCATTGCTTTATCCATAGCCAAGAAGTCATGTATTGACTTTGAATCACAGTAGACTTTAATTGTATGAATTTAATGTGAAATTACCACATTTTCCTGTGAATCCAAGTAAATTTTTACTAGGTATTCATTGATCCGATATTCAGGATCGGTATCAGCTCTGATCCTGGCATTTTCTGCATATCAGGTATCATGATACAAATCCAATATTGTGCTTATACAGGTGCATCTCAATAAATTAGAATGTTGTGGAAAAGTTTATTTATTTCAGTAATTCAACTCAAATTGTGAAATTTGTGTATTAAATAAATTCAATGCACACAGACTGAAGTAGTTTAAGTCTTTGGTTATTTTAATTGTGATGATTTTGGCTCACATTCAACAAAAACCCACCAATTCACTATCTCAATAAATTAGAATATGGTGACATGCCAATCAGCTAATCAACTCAAAACACCTGCAAAGGTTTCCTGAGCCTTTAAAATGGTCTCTCAGTTCGGTTCACTAGGCTACACAATCATGGGGAAGACTGCTGATCTGACAGTTGTCCAGAAGACTATCATTGACATCCTTCACAAGGAGGGTAAGGCACAAACATTCATTGCCAAAGAAACTGGCTGTTGACAGAGTGCTGTATCCAAGCATGTTAACAGAAAGTTGAGTAGAAGGACACACTGCCAAAACCACCAAAAGTAGGTTAAATGACCATGGTGTGGGTGTGCTTGGCTGGCCAGCCATCTTACCAGACCTAAACCCCATGGAGAATCTATGCGGTATTATCAAGAGGAAAATGAGAAACAAGAGACCAAAAAATGCAGATGAGCTGAAGGCCACAGTCAAAGAAACCTGGGTCTCCATACCACCTCAGCAGCGCCACAAACTGATCACCTCCATGCCACGCCAAATTGAGGAAGTAATTTAAGCAAAAGGAGACCCTGAACATACTTTCCAGAAGGCCAACAATTAACTAAAAAAATGTTTTATTGGTCTTATTAAGTTTTCTAATTTGCTGAGATAGTGACTTAAACTACTTCAGTATGTGTGCACTGAATTTAATACACAAGTTTCTCAATTTGAGTTGAATTACTGAAATAAGTGAACTTTTCCACAACATTCTAATTTATTGAGATGCACCTGTACTATTCTGTGTTATTTTTGAGGCCAACAAAAGGCACAAAAACAAAATTGTGCACTATATTTCAAGTGTTTTGAAGCTGTTCCATAGTTCAATTTCATGTACAGATTAATATTTAAATCATTAAATTCAAGTTCACAAACTCTTCTTTCTGCTGCAGATGTCTGTCGTCCTCCATTTAGCAATCAAACTGTGTGTTGCGTTTGGTTACTACAGTCAAAACGATGAAACTCTCTTCAAAAGCGCAGAGTAACTGAGGTTTAAAACTGTTAAAAGAAAAGTCTATAAACTAACAAATATATTTAATACACTACTAAATATCTCGTCCCTTTGATGTCTGGTTTGCAAATGAATAATTTGATTTTAACTGGTTCTTCTTTGTGAACCGGTTGAACCAGTTCACTAAATGGAACTGAATCGTTTGAAACAGTTAATGTCTTCAGTAAGCATTAATCCACAAATTACTTAGTTATTCACTTTTTTAAAGTGGCTGACATTCCCTCGGAGTCTAAATAAACCAATATCCCAGAGTAATACATTTACTCAAACAGTAGACTGACTGAACTGCTGTGCAGAGAGAACTGAAGATGAACATGAGCCGAGCAGCATGTGTGTTGTACTAACTTTTCTATGCTGACTTTGGATGGCAGTGCAGCCTGCACAATGTGACTCACTGTTGTTTCAAGTACATCATTCTGCACACGTGATGCAAATACGAGCTCTGTGCTGCTCTGTATTGGCGCCTTATGTATTATAATACTTTCCTGATTATTAATAGTATAGATAATAGATATATAATAAATATTTTCATGTTCCGTCATATGTATGATAATGTTGCTGCCTTTATCACTGTGCTATTCCTTTTAAAAGAAATGTATTTTATATTTCTATATAAATGTATTTACTTGTTTTTTCATGAATGCATTTTACAACAGTGCAAAGAGTAATGCGTAATATTTTACCAGATTATAGACTTAAAGGTTTAGTTAATCGCAAAATGAAAATTATGTAATTAATAACTCACCCTTCATGTCATTCCAACCTTGCCTCCGTTCATCTTCGGGACACAGTTTAAGAAATTTTTGATTTAGTCCGAGAGTTTTCTGTCCCTCCATTGAAAACGTATGTATGGTATACTGTCCATGTCCAGAAAGGAAATAAAAACATCTTCATAGTAGTCCATGTGACATCAAATGGTGAGATAGAATTTTGTGAAAGCATCGAAAATACATTTTGGTCCAAAAATAGCAAAAACTAAGACTTTATTCAGAATTGTCTACTCTTCCGTATTTGTTGTGAGCGATTTCAAAACACAGCAGTTTAGTGATATCCGGTTCGCGAACAAATCACTCGATGTAACCGGATCTTCTTGAACCAGCTCACCAAATCGAACTGAATCGTTTGAAACTGTTCTCGTTTCCAATAAGCACTAATCCACAAATTACTTAAGCTGTTAACTTTTTTTAATGTGGCTGACACTCCCTCTGAGTTAAAACAAACCAATATCCTGAAGTAATTCATGTACTCAAACAGTAAACTGACTGAACTGCTGAGAAGAAAGAACTGAAGATGAACACCGAGCCGAGCCAGATAAACAAAAGACTGACTCGTTCACGAGTCAAGAACCGGCTGCATCAGTTTTCGGATCACCAGTAGTGATGGGAAGTTCGGTTCTTTTCTATGAACCGATTCTTCCGGACATTTTGATTCAATAATCCATTTGAATAAAACGGTTCACCGGTTCTTTTGCGCTCAACGTAATGGTGTCATTGGCGATGATTGCCCTTGATTCAAGCGTTCGGTTTACCTGCGCTCATAACATTAGCACAGAATCAGTTCAGAATCAATCATCAAAAGAATCAGTTCGGTTCAGACGCGCTGTGTGTTAGTCTGCGTCACACTGAATCACACATGTGCAGTATCATCAGCTGCTCGGTTCTCGAATCAGACGTGTCCGACAGAAACAGTTCTTGACTCGAGAATGAGTCAATCATTCGTTCGTTATCTGGCTCGGCTCTGTGTTCATCTTCAGTTCTCTCTTCACAGCAGTTCAGTCAGTGTACTGTTTGAGTAAATGAATTACTCCGGGATATTGGTTTGTTTTAACTCCGAGGGAGTGTCAGCCACATTAAAAAAGTTAACAGCTTAAGTCATTTGTGGATTCGTGCTTATTGGAAACGAGAACCGTTTCAAACGATTCAGTTCGATTTGGTGAACTGGTTCAAGAAGATCCAGTTACATCGAGTGATTCGTTCGCAAACCGGATATCACTACACTTCAGTGTTTTGAAATCACTCACAAAAGACCCGGAAGAGAAGACAATGCTGAATAAAGTCGTAGTTTTTGCTATTTTTGGACCAAAATTTTTTTTCGATGCTTCAAAAAATTCTAACTGGCCCTCTGATGTCACATGGACTACTTTGAAGATGTTTTTATTACCTTACTGGACATGGACAGTATACCATACATATATTTTCAATGGAGGGACAGAAAGCTCTCGGGACTAAATCTAAAATATCTTAAACTGTGTTCCGAAGATGAACGGAGGTCTTACAGGTTTGGAAGGACACAAGCGGGAGTTATTAATGACATAATTAAAATTTTTCTGTGAACTTACCCTTAAACCCTATTCACACGGGATTAGTATTACCTGGTGACCTCCAGTCATTTGTAATAATTATGGAGGTAGTCTGTGATCTTAATCCCGTGCGAATAGGCCATGTCTGTAATTTGTAAAGTAAAAATTACCCTGCAAAAGACCTACCATATTTCACAGAACACCGAAGTCCTGTGATAATATTAGTCCCATGTGAATCGACATTTCTGTGATTTGGCGGGTTGTTTATAATTCTTACAGTTTTTGTTTCCTGTGCACCTTTTAATCCATCTTTCATGAAGAATGGAGCTGCGTTGGGGTGTTTGATAGTATTTTGGATGCTGTCATCATATCACATAATACAATTTGCAGAAAGAGAAAGCTAAAAAGTTTTAAGGTTAATGTGTTACAAATAAATCAATATGAAGCTTGAAATATTATTTTAACCTGGTGAAATGTAAATGACACAGTGCAAGAAACTATATTATAATTTTTTTTTTATCCATCTGGACCAAAGAACGGGACTCTCAAAGCCATGACATCTGAGTATCCAGGAAATAAGTCAGTAAATTCTAGTAAAATCAAAGGCTTCGCTTATCCCTTGCGAATGCACCATACGAAATTCAGATGTGGGGGGGTAATTTCAAAATCACAGTCCCTAAATAATACTAATCCTGTGCGATTAGGGCTTTATTCACTTTTGTTTGTAAATAAAATATTTCACTAGATTTTATAAAATCATTGTGCACCCATGATTTTTTTAGAGTATGTTTTTATTTATTTATTTGGTGTTTATTTGAATAGGGACAGATAGAAAATTAAACAAATTATTACATAAAGAACAATCTGATGCATGTATCACAGTGTTTATAGCCATGGCTAATTCACAACACCTGTCCCTAGAAGAGGTTTTAACAGCCAAGATAATGAGGAAAGAAAAAAAATAATTAATAATAATAATAATAATAAATTACAGTGAATACAATGAAATGTCCAGAAACCAGTTAGCACCAATAAGGATAAGTATAACTAGAAAAAAAAGTTTCAGACAAACTTTAAGTTGGCTTGAGAAAGCCTGACCAGAAAGTTTGAAGAAGTTTAAAGAAGTTAGAAGTTTATAGTTTAAAGTTAGATTGATAGATTAGTTGAAAGAAAGAAAGATATATTAGTTAGAAAGAATGACAGATAGATTAGCTCAAATGAAAGAATGATAGATAGATTAGTTTGACAGAAAGAATGAATGCGACTAACATGTTTCTAGCATGATTAGCAAGTTACTAGCATGTTGTTAGCATGACTAGCATGTCGCTACCATGTTTGTAGTATGACTAGCATGTTGTTAGCATGATAAGCATGCACATAGCATGTTTTTAGCATGACTAGCATGTCGCTACCATGTTTCTAACATGTTTATAGCATGATTAACATGCTGCTAGCATGTTGCTAGCATGTTTATAGTATGATTAGCAAGTTACTAGCATGTGGTTAGCATGACTAACATGTTGCTAGCATGTTTCTAGCATGACTAGCATGCTAATAGCATGTTGCTAGCATATTGTTATCATGACTAACATGTGGCTAGTATATTTCTAGCATGATTAGCATTTGACTAGCACGTTGCTAACATGTTTCTAGTATGATTAGCATGTTGTTAGCATGTTTCTAGCATGATTAGCATGCGACTAGCATGATTTTAGCATGATTAGCATGTCTCTAGCATGATTAGCATGTCACTAGCATGTTTCTAGCATGTTTCTAGCATGATTAGCATGTTGCTAGCATGTTTCTAGCATGATTAACATGCGACTGGCATGTTTCTAGCATGTCACTTGCATGTTTCTAACATGATTAACATGTTTCTAGCATGACTAGCATTCGGCTAGTATGTTGCTAACATGATTAGCATGTTTCTGGGATGTTTCTAGCATGATTAACATGTTGCTAGCATGTTTCTAGAATAATTAGCATGTTTTAGCATGTTGCTAGCATGATTTTAGCACGATTAGCATGTTTGCTAGCATGTTTGTAGCATGACTAACATGCGACTAGCATTTTGCTAGCATGATTTTACCATGATTAACATGTCGCTAGCATGTTTCTAGCATGACTAGCATGCAACTAGCATGTTGCTAGCATGATTTTAGCATGATGCTAGCATGTTTCTAGCATGAGACTAGCATGTTGCTAGCATGTTTTTACCATGATTTATCATAGTTTACCATTATTTACCATGATTTACCATAGCTTACCATGATTTACTATAGTATACCACGATTTACCATGTTCAAGTATGATTTACTGATTCTAGCATGATTTACCAGTTTACCATTATTTACCACGATTTACCATAGTTTACCATGATTTACCACAATTTACTATAGTTTACCATTATTTACTATAGTATACCACGATTTGCCATGTTCAAGTATAATTTACTGATTCTAGCATGATTTACCATAGTTTACCATAATTTACCATGATTTACCATAGTTTACCATGATTTACCATAGTTTACCATTATTTACCACGATTTACAATAGTTTACCATGATTTACTGATTCTAGCATGATTTACCATGATTTACCATAGTTTACCATAGTTTACCATTATTTACCACAATTTACCATGTTCAAGTATGATTTACTGATTCTAGTATGATTTATCATAGTTTACCATGGTTTACCATAGTTTACCACAATTTACCACGATTTACCATAGTTTACCATGATTTACTATAGTATACCATGATTTACCATGTTCAAGGATGATTTACTGATTCTAACATGATTTAGCATTGTTTACCATGATTAACCAAAGTTTACCATCATTTACCACGATTTACCATAGTTTACCATGATTTACCATAGTTTACCATTATTTACTATAGTATACCATGATTTACCATGTTAAAGTATGATTTACTATGATTCTAGCATGATTTACCATAGTTTACCACAATTTACCATAGTTTACCATGATTTACCATAGTTTACCATTATTTACCACGATTTACCATAGTTTACCACGATTTACCATAGTTTACCATTATTTACTATAGTATACCAGGATTTACCATGTTCAAGTATGATTTACTGATTCTAGCATACCATGATTTATGATCTATGATGGATAGATAGATAGATAGATAGATAGATAGATAGATAGATAGATAGATAGATAGAAATAGTCAGATAAATAGATAGATAGATAGATAGATAGATAGATAGATAGATAGATAGATAGATAGATAGATAGATAGATAGATTTTTTATATTATTTTTTAAGAAAACCGTAACTCAAACCAGTCTGAAAAGATATAGCACACCGAGTCAGAACAGTATGAAGGTCTGACCCGAGTTTGGAGTATGTAGCTTGAACGGTCTAGGAGGAGTAGGTGTCCAAAAATTTTCCGGCCAGAAAAATAAGAAGAAGTTTAAATAGGATTTCAGTAAGTTGGTTTTCTCAAGCCAACTTAATAAATAAATACATTCACTCGAACTCACACAGATGCACACCTCACATACACCCAGCTACACATCTCATATGGCATGATCACACTGCTGCTGCTCTATGAGCCAGGCTTTTGTTAGTTTTTTAAAGGTGGACAGTTTAGTTAAAGTCTTTATATTTGTAGGAAGGCAGTTCCACAAATTGGCTCCTTTCACAGAAAAAACATTTTGGGCAAAAGATTTTTTACAAAACGGGACTAGGAAGGTTTTTGCTTCATTTTTCTTGAGATATTTTTAATATGACTTTTAAAATTTAACTGAGAATCTAAAATCACTCCTAAATATTTTTCTTGTTCTACCTGATCGATGAGTTCACCATTCATTTTAACATTAAGGTCATTTATTATCCTCGTTCTTTTTATAGAGAAACACATTGATTTAGTTTTCCTCAGATTAAGTGTTAAACATGATTTATTTAGCCAATTAGACACTTTCTCAAGACTTTTGGTCAGTGTATTGCCGATAACACCAGGGCTTTTGCCAGACACATAAACCACAGTGTCATCGGCATACATCTGAAGGCCAACGTCAGGACACACTTCAGGCAGCTCGTTCACATACAGGCTGAAGAGAACAGGCCCCAATATGGTTCCCTGAGGGATTCCGGTCTTAATTTTACATGGAGCAGATTTTACATGATCGATGACTACACATTGTTCTCTGCCCTGCAAGTATGACTCAAACCATGATAATGCTTGGGGTGACATATTATAAGATGACAGTTTTGAAATAAGACGGCCGTGGTTTACTGTATCGAATTCCCTCTTTAAGTCTAGGAATACCGCACCCACGATGTTTCCTCTATCAAGCGGCTGCACAATATTTTCCAATAATGCGCAGATGGCTGATTCAGTGGAATGGTTCTGTCTAAAACCATACTGTTGAGCGTGTATATACTGATGTATTTCTAAATATTGTGTTAGCTGTTCTGAAACAATTTTTTGTTGTTGAATGATCCACTAATCTAGTTTATAATAGTATTTTAGTCATAGATTATGATTATATATTTTTTCATTTGTTATTTTTCATTAAAATTAAGTTGTGTATATTTAGTACATTGTGATTAACACACAAAAGAATGACAATCAGCTCAACACAGAGAAGTATAGAAATTCTAAATTGATTAAAAAAAACGGTTTGATATGCATCGCAGATACTCAGACCTTTTGGGATTGGATTGATCCTGAAAAAATGGTATTGTTGCATCCCTAAATTTTACTGTGATGTGCTGTCACTTTAATTAAAAGCATACAGCACAGAAAAATAGATGGGGCAAAGCGAAACGTAGCCCTGCCCTTACTCTGATTGGCTCGTACTAGGCCTGTCGCGATAGTCGATAAATAAATCAATTGTACGATTAAAAATATTGAGCTCGATAATTTTTTTGGCTGCGACAATCTATTTTTTTCTATTTTTATTAGTTGTTCCGATTCAGATACTAGAAATATCGGAAATATCACCAACAAATTCTGGCATCGGCATCGTTGCGTACATGAACCCATATACCGATCCGATTCCATTTTCTTAAACAAGACCTAGTTATGACTGCTAGCTTTGCCTAACCGCTGCACGGTTCTTCTTCGCTG
This sequence comes from Carassius gibelio, assembly GCF_023724105.1. Taxonomy (NCBI): domain Eukaryota; kingdom Metazoa; phylum Chordata; class Actinopteri; order Cypriniformes; family Cyprinidae; genus Carassius; species Carassius gibelio. The sequence goes on from NC_068396.1 coordinate 18,158,796, forward strand.
CTCAGAATGCACTGCAAACACAGGAAGTCGTGCTGTGTTGCCACAAGCAACCCCTGTTTAGAGCAGCGAAGAAGAAATGAAAACGCGTCAGCAGAACTGATATATGTATGACTGGATCGCTCATTGCGTTCTAAACTGCCAACAGACAGTCAAGTCTCTTCTATATTATAGATCAGTGGTTAGCAGTATTTCCCCTGTTTAAGCAGTATTTCAGACTGGACCAACCAGACAGTAAAACGGCGACTAGGGATGCCACAAGTACAGGCACTTCACTACCAAGTCGGTGCTGAAAATGTAAAAATGTGACCAGCTTCTCTATAGTACCGGTAGTAAGCTTCCGACTCCCAAGTATATTCGGTACCCGCAGCAGCGTTCAGCCGCTTCCGTGTTAGTCTAAGCACAGGGCTCCAGACTGTAGCCGAATATATAGTAGTGTCTGTAAATATTAAACTGCAAAATACTATTTAAATATTACTCCTGCAAATTCTACATCTCTGTGGGTGAGGGGCGCAGATGCGTGGGAGCTTGCTGTTTTGTAGTCTCTGACTTGTGTCACTATATGAGGACAAGAACACATAAACCGTCACTTCATGAGAATTTACCATTTCATTTGAGAAAACTTTCATATCATAAACACACTCAAACACTCAAAGATTTTCATGGCAACCCATAAAAATAAATGATCGGTTTAACGTTAGTAAATTGACAATATATTAAGCTTGTAGCCTACAGTAGATTTAGCTATGTCTCTATGTAGTAATAATAATACGTCTCTATTAAAGTTGCAGTTTTGTAAAAATATATTTTTTACATATTTGTTAAACCTGTCATTATGTCCTGACAGTAGAATATGAGACAGATAATCTGTGAGAAAAAAAAATCAAGCTCCTCTGGCTCCTCCCAGTGGTCCTATTGCCATTTGCAGAAATACGTCGCTCCCGTTAAGAAACAACCAATCAGAGCTGCGGTCCTAACTTTGTTTGTGTTCAAAATGTAGAAAAATGTATATAATAAGCGAGTACACCATGAATCCATTTTCCAAACCGTGTTTTTATCTTGTCCTGAATCACTAGGGTGCACCTATCATAAGTTGTTATATTCAGACTATTTTATATTGCTACCGCGGCGGAGTAAGCCAGTACCTTTGTGATTCTTCATAGACATAAACAGATAGAAGTAGTTCCAGCTACGATGTTCTTCTGCAAGATGCAAGCAGTTCTGTTTATTAACCACTAGAGCGTCAAAAGTTACCGACTGCAGCTTTAATAATAATAACTATGCCTAGATGGTTGCTTGTTTATATTATTGTCTTGTTGTAAAGAAATTATCTGATTAATATAAAAAAATGTATATTCCTTGACTTATTTGTTGCAGTTTTTTTTATACATTTATATTGTAAAACTGTTTAGAGTGTTAGATTTTTGGCTGCATTTGAAGTTATTTTTTGCTTAAGAAAATAAATAATATTACTGCCATGTCAGATAATAAAAATACTGTAATAAATACAGTAGTTCACCATGTATTTGTACATGTTTTATCAAGGGATATGTCTGAAACACATTATAAAATAATTCTAGCAATTTACACAGGGCTAGTACTAGTATATACAGCTGTATATACAGATACACACCCAGGTATCGGATCAGTACTCTGTATCGGCCAATACCCTGAGCCCATGTATCGGAATTGGTATCAGGAAGAGAAAAAGGTTATCGGAACATCTCTAATTTTTATTTAAATAATGTAACATGTTATGATGTGGGGTTAGTCTGGAGCGCAGCCTGTGGACAGTTCGCAGTAGAAAACACCCTCTCCTATGGCACAGATGTCCCGGGAATAAAGAGAGAACGTCTCACTAGAGTGAAGGAAGCTGATTGAGTTGGTTCTTTTCACATGACCTGGTGCGCTTGCATCATTCTGAAAATCAGTTTAGTGTGGACGCGCCTAGAAAAATGAGCGCGTTGCGAGCGCGTCTCTTCCATTAGGCCATCCTTAAAAATATTTTTGTTTGCCGTAACCCGACTGACCCTGTCAATTTAGGACCGACTCAAATTTGTATTTTTTTTTTGCTTTTAGTCCGACCGACTTGCCGATTGCGTTAAGACCGACCAAATTTTTTTAACTCTTCAAACAACTAATACAAAAGTAATAAAATACTATTAATTATATTTAAGTATTGTAAATATATAAATTGCCTAGGCCTACATACAAACGAAGGATATCTTTATTTAATTAAAAAAAAAAAACCTGTGACGTCATCTGTTTACACGGATGTCACACTGTGGCCTGTGCGTTCGCTTCGTCTCATTCTCTGTCAGAGTCAACAGTTCGCGCTTGGTAATGATGGCTGCGGCTGCAGTAAACAAAATGTTCGCGGTCACTGTTCAAAGTCATACGGGTTCGGGCACCATAATACATCTAAAAAATGCATTAAAACAGCTCGACACCGCTTTAACTTGGCACGAAGTTCTGGAAAAACTGTGCCCAGATCTTTTCCCATCCCTTCTCCCGTCTAGTCTTAAACCGTGGCCGTGTCGACTGTCACTTTATGTTCAAAAATCTTTTGCACGAATCAAGCACAAATCAAACACCACAAATTTCAAAAACGAAAATAGGAAATCAATTTTAAGAACCATATCTTGGAGCGCGTCCAGTTGTTTTTTTTTTTGTTTTTTTTTTACAGGCGTCACACAGCAACTGTAGCTTCGGACAAACACGCATAACAGCAAATAATACTTCTGCACAATGTTTCTCTTTTTACAACAGAAATGTGAATTCAGCCGGTATTCAGTCTCATACAGTTTCGGGCTTGAATCGCCTAGGGCTGTCAAAAGCTGAAAAACTAAATTCGAATTTTTTACTGAAATATGATCAAAATTCGAATTGTATTAGAATTTAAAATGCATAATTTTTGTTAGGGTGTAGAAAAGCTTTTTGCTTCTTTTCTGAGGCCTCAAAACAGGGCATTGAGCAAAATATAAATGTTTATTCAAAGCATTAGAATACGTGACTGTGAAAAAAACATAATATTTAAAATAATGTTTATGAAACAATTATTTGCTTAAAGAACTATAAACAAAACAGCATCATGTATGCATGCATTGTTTAATAAATAAAAATGGTGGAAAACCAGTCGCACAGAATATTTTTTTTTTTCATTTAAAAACATGAGATGCAGTGGGATGGGGAACAAAAAAACTCAAGATAAAGTCTCGAGATATTTTTAGAAAATTAAATTAATACATAAATTTTACATGTCTTTTAAAACATACGGCTCTTTTGTGCGAGACGCGAGTCCAACGGTGTCTCTCTAGAAAATGCGCGAAATATGCGTTCTGTGTGAACGGCTTGGCTTTCGTTTTGATGTAAACAAGATCTTCTCCACATTGATGTTCTCTCTCTGTGTAGACACAGCTGTGCGCGTGGCGAAATGGAATGGAACACGTACCGGGGCTCGTAAGGCAGCTTCCTTAATGCACACCTAAAATTCGAATGCACATTCGAATGTGGATTTTTATTTTAAATTTGACGAATATTCGAAAAAAGATTTTTTTGACAGCCCAAGAAAATCGATTATTTTTGTTGTTGTTGTAGACATTTCTAATCGTAAACACAGCCATGTTGAAGCCTGCAGTAAATGTTTTGCATTATGGCAGTCCACTCTGCTTATTGTTTTTCGAAAATGTTGCACTCCTGTTTGTCATTGTGCACGTAACTTCATGCCGGCCAATAAATCATCAGAAATATTGGTCTTTACATTGGTCCTGCCTGTTGTCCGTGGATTTACCTATATTTGGTGTTATTTGCCGTATAAAACTTTAGACATGCAAAATCGATTTTACAATCGATTGTAAAATTCAATGAACACTTGTCACTCAAATCAAACAGGATTTTTTTCACAAAAGTGACAACCCAAGAAAGAAAAGTAAACGGTCTCTCATTTGTAGGTTGCATTGACACCTAGCGGTGGATGCAAGTAAAACAGTATAACAGTACCTCATTTTTTTTTCTTCTCACCTGAAATTCATGCATTAAACTTGTTTTTGACAAAGATTTACATTTGTTTGTGGTCTATATAGCCTGCATCAAAATGTGGTTTGCAATGATGCGCCCGACGGTGGGGTTTGAAGACCCAGTCAGTGACGTCATGATATGCTAATTTGTTTAAATTCATACCAAACAGTATTTTTTCAGTAAAACATTTTTTTTTATATATATATATTTTTACGATTTAAAATAACTGCTTTCTACTTGAATGTATCTTAAAATGTAATTTATTCCTGTGATGCACAGCATCATTAGTCCAGTCTTCAGGGTTACATGATCTTCAGAAATCATCCTAATATTCTGATTTGCTATTCAAAAAAACATTTACTATTATGTTGAAAACAGTTAAGTAGATTTTTTTCAGGTTTCGTTGATAGAAAGTTCAGAAGAACAAAATTTATGTGAAATAGAAATATTTTATTATAAATGTCACACTTGATCAATTTAAAGAATCCTTGCAAAATAAAAATATTAATTTATATACTTATAATGAATAATAATAATAATATAATTTAAAAAAATGTTTCTTGAGCAGTAAATCATCATATTAGAATGATTTCTGAAGGTCATGTGACACTGAAGACTGGAGTAATGATTCTGAAAATAAAGCTTTGACCACAGAAATAAATTACATTTTAAAATATATTGAGTGACGTGACGTGACATTCAGCCAAGTATGAACCATACTCAGAATTCGTGTTCTGCATTTAACCCATCCAAAGTGCACACACAGCAGTGAACGCACACAAACACACACACACACTGTGAACACACACCCGGAGCAGTGGGCAGCCATTTATGCTGCAGCGCCCAGGGAGCAGTTGGGGGTTCGGTGCCTGGCTCAAGGGAAACTAAGTCGCTTAGGGCACCTAAGCTTTCTATATTCCAACAGAAAGCAAAGCAGTTTTTTTTTTTTTTTTTTGTAAAAATGTATCACAACATTACTACTTTTGCTGTAATTTGGATAAATATTATATATATATATATATATATATATATATATATATATATATATATATATATATATATATATATTATTTATTTATTTTTTTTAAAATCGCACCGTTCGAAGACTTTAGGACTGGTAGTGTATATTAAAATGTTTAATAATTCATTCAGATTAATTAGACACTGTTAATTAGACTGCAGCAATAACATTGTCCCACATTATTCTATTTAGTTCAGAATCGTAGGACAATCGTGATCTTCATATGAGACCAAAAAAATTGTGATTCTCATTTTATCCAGAATCGTGCAGCCCTAGCATACATGATAAGAAATGTGTTTGGAGCTTTCTTCAAATAATTAACAGCAAATGCAACATTAGCCTACATCCTGCAACAGTAAGAGAAATTATGAAATGTTTATTTGTGGTGGTAAAGAAACGAGAATAAACATTACTCTAGAGCTGAAACAACTAATCGATTTAATCGATTAAAATCGATTATTAAAATAGCTGTCAACTAATTTAGTCATCGATTAGTTGCTAAGCAACTTTTTTTGTGCGTATTTTAAATCCGCGATTACCAAAGTGTGGCAGTACCACAGGTTTTACTCAGCCAGTACAGCAGGAGAAATCGCGAATAGCCAATAGCTGGCCTCATTTTATGTCACGTGCTTCCCGAACTGCATCTGCAGCATTCAGCTAGATGGTGGAGACGGACTGCAGTGGAGTAAGCTTGAGAAAGAAAAAGACAGAAAAAGAAAAAAGCGGAAGATAAAACTAATCGAACAAAGTCATCCAAAGTGTGGGAGAACTTTACTTTGAGCCTTCAAAAAAGAAGAGTAACCTGTAAACTAGGGCTGGGATAAACGATTATTTTTTAAACGATTAATCTAGCGATTATTTTTTCAATGCATCGATTAATCTAACAATTCATTTTTTCAGACCGATTCGATTTCGATTATCTCCCCATTAATTGACTACTAACAATTTATACATGTTGATTTACATATCTGAATGAAAAAAACATGAATTCCTTAACATTTCAATATATGTTTATTGCTCTTAAAATTACAAAATAAAAGACTGACTAAGAATGCATTACGTTGCACTTGTATAGAGATAGCATTCAATAAAACCTTGAAGCCTTGAAAACACATAGCTTACTGAAACAAGCTTACTGAACACATAGGGCCTAGCTTACTGAAAAAAAGTTCATCTTTCAGATGAAAATAACAACAACTTGATGTCTAGCATTCAATAAAAAAGGTCACCCAAAATATTTGTTTAGAGCAATTGAAAGAATACAGTAACCAATGTAAACTTGAGGGCTTTAAGCTAATACAGAGAGTGCTTTTCCAAAAAAAATATATATATATTAACAGTGGGAGCCAGCAGCCTGTCATGGAGAAAAAAAAAATCTCTGAATGCTCCACGTGAAACTTTGGCATTTCGCCCTTTTTCTATCGTGTCTAATGATTTTGGTTAATTTGCATGAGGGAGAGAGAGAGAGAGAGATAGAGCAAGACAGCGCTCGTGTTGTCTGAAGAATGTTTAGTGCGCTCACGCAGCCGGGGCTCTCTCTCGTACGTGCCCTGTCAGGCGCAGCAGTCATTCAATTCTACGTCACTCACCGATCAAATAAGGCTTTGACAGCCGCCAAAAAAAAAGATCAATACAGAAAAACCCCTGGATTGGTTATATAACGATGGACAGAATGTTGATCCGGTCATCGCATATATTCAGCGCACATAAGGTAAACGTTTTGCAAACGTTTTTTAGAGAAATAAAAACAGGTCGACGTATTTTTTGCATCGACGTCATCAATGACCTCACCGTAGGGGTGTGACGGTTCGTATATAACCGTGAGACCGGCGGTTATAGTTGAACACCGTCATTAGAACTCTATAACCGACAAAACCGTGTCATTAAAATATTTTTTACAAACATTTTTTAGATAGGATCATAAGATGCGCAATATATCGGGAGACATGGTTTTTACCACTTAATGAAGTTTTGTAAATCGTCAGACATGATATTTACCACTTCATAAAATTTTGCTTTGTAGAAAACCTTTCTTAAAAACGAATTTCGTTTTGTACAAATTTTGTCTTAATTTTAATAAATGTTTCATCAACCAATTGCGTGTATTTTAATAAATAAAAAGCAAATATAGCAGACAATGATAACCGACATGGAAGCACCAGCGCGCCGCGTTCACTTGCACTGGACTAGAGCGCATCTCATCGCAAATGAAACTCAGCATAGGCCTATGCCTCATACAATAGCATTAAATATCTTTGCTGCATCCTTTCTAGAACAGACAATGGCATTTTTTTTGCGACTCGCATCAGCAAAGCATTGCATGGCCATAGACCGCAAAACAATCAGCGGATGGCGGGCGGGTGCGGCTTTGAAATTTGCTCCAAAAACGTTGGCTCGGATGATGAGTTTTGTGACCGATCTCCTTAATAAATGGAGGTCTGAAATCTCTGCCCCTTTACCGATCAGAGCGCGCGCTGACACGGAGTTAACCCGCTATCTCCAAGAACAACCAATTGACTCTACGGTAGATCCACTAACCCCACCCCCACCCCCCCGACAGTTATGTTATGAACCGTCACATTTGACTCACGTCATAACCGTCATCACCAATTCTGAAACCGGCACACCCCTACCTCACCGCGTTGTCCCAGCCCTACTGTAAACTGTTGAAGACTTTTATTCGTGCATATTCTCCAGTACAATGTTGTTTGCAAATGTTTAGTTGTAAAAGCTAATAGCATTGCTTTTTAAAAGATTTACAAACATGTTCTGTGAGCAGTTTGTCGTTTACCAGTTCATAATTCAGTCTTGCAGCCAAAGGCCGGCAACACACTGGATGCGTGGCGCAAGCGTCTCAGCTGCGTGGCATGTTTGTTTTTAATTCGGCTCCCATGTTAACAGGTTAGAGCATGCAGACTGCCTGCGTGAGACGCGCGTCTCAGGCGCGGCTCGAGCCGCGCGGAAAACGCGTGCATGCTACAAATAAAACGACACCTATTTTTCGGAAGCGTTTCAAGGCAAAATATACTAGGAAAATGTTTATGTCATTTTGTACACAAATACATATTAATTCATGACATTTTGATATTTGAAAGTCTATAGGTTGGCATAAATTCAGATATAAATGTAATTTAAAAAATAAAATGATTTTTCGGTGGCCTTCCTCTATGTCACCTAGATCAGCAGCAGTGCGCCAGCGCCGTGTGCAGGCACGCTTCTGGTGTGTAAAGACACAGAAAATGCGAAGCAGCGCTGTCGGCAGCAGCACCGCGCCAGTGACAGGCCGGTGACACACTGGCTGCGTGGCATCTCTGCTGTGTGTCAGGAGCGTGGCGGCTGCCTCGCGTTTTCTGTGTCTTTCACCAGAACCGTGCCTGACGCGGCACTGGCACGCTGCTGCTGCTGTAGGGAGACCGCCGACAGACCAGGCTCTTTTCTTCATGTCAACGATATATAACTTTTTTTTTACACACCTACACCTATGCCTACTGATAAAGGACACCGTCAACAGTATTGACGGTAAAATAGACTATGTTTGACAGGTGCAATATTTGAAAATCGATATTTTTTTTTTTATTATTATTACATTTATATCTGAATTTGTCAACCTATAGACTTTCAAATATCAAAATTTCATGAATTAATATGGATTTTTATACAAAATGACATATAAACATATTTTTCTATTGTATTTAGCCTGGAAATGCTTCCAACACGCGCGCGTGTCACATGAAAAAAAAGGCGTCAGTTCTATTTCTACCATGCACGCGTTTTCCACGTGGCTCGAGGCGCAAGCGTCTCAGCTGCGTGGCGTGTCTGTTTTTAATTCAGCTCCCATGTTAACAGGTTAGAGCTTGCAGACTGCCTGCGTGAGACGCGCATCTCAGGCACGGCTCGAACCACGCGGAAAACGTGTGCATGCTAGAAATAGAACCGACACCTATTTTTCACACGACACGCAAGCGTGTAGGAAGCGTTTCCAGGCAAAATATACATTTTGAACACAAATACATATTAAGTCATGATATTTTGATGTTTGAAAGTCTATAGGTTGACAAAATCAAAAATAAAAATAATTATCGATTTTTAAATATTGCACCTGTCAAACATAGTCTATTTTGCCTTCAATACTGTTTACTGTGTCCTTTATCAGTAGGTGAAAAAAAAAAAAAAGTTTATATTGTTGTAATGAAGACAAGAGCCTAGTTTTTCGGCGGCCTCCCTCTATGTCACCCACAGCAGCAGCAGCGCGCCAGCGCCGCGTCAGGCTCGCTTCTGATGTGTCAAGAAACAGAAAACACAAAGCAGCCGCCACGCTTCTGGCTGTGCACCTGGATGTGTGGCGCAAGCGTCTCAGCTGCGTGGCGTGTCTGTTTTTAATTCAGCTCCCATGTTAACAGCTTAGAGCTTGCAGACTGCCTGCGTGAGACGCGCATCTCAGGCGCGGCTCGAGCCGTGCGGAAAACGTTCCATTCAGGTTTCATGCCACTAGCACTTTATTCGAAGGATTGTTTACAATTTCACAGCATAAGCTATAAAGCTGTTTCCCAGGTATAAGTTGTGTGTTTACAGGGAAAAAAAACAATAAAATGCAATGTACTGCAAATTTATTCGGTTTTATTCTTATTCTTCATGAAAATATTTTCTGAAAGATTCCTTAATAAGCTTTGTTCGGGATGTTAAACTACTTTAGGAGCCCTAAGAACTGCCATGGTGAAAACAATATTTGAAATCTCCTTGTGAAATTTGCTAAAGTATGGGTCAGTGTTTTGATTGCAGAAGAGTGACAAAGGATTACTTACACATAATAAAACAAAACTCCAGGTAACGTAATTTTGATGAGGATATGACCATGCAAAATGGTTAATATTAGGGCTGTCACTTTTGTGAAAAAATCATTTTCATTTTGTTAATTGAATCGATTGTAAAATCGGTTTTCCATTTCACGCGTTCACCCTTACATCTAATCTCAAGGCAATTAGTAGGCATATTTTGGCGTGCTGTCCTGGGGGAGGGGTCGGGGCCCGGAGCATAGCCCGAACCCAAATAACTCCCCCATCCCTAAATAAGAAACAGCAACAGGAGTGCAACATTCTCGAAAAAAAATATATATTCAGAGGGTACGGCTGCCATAACAAACGAAAAACATCACTGCAGGCTGCAACCCGGCTGCATTTATGATTTAGGCAATTCAAAAATCTCCAAGATTATTTTAAATAATGATTCAATCCATTTCAAACAACTGTTCAAAAAGAAAACGCGCTCCGACTGCACTGATGTCCCAGGGACACTCAGGTACAGCTGCGCAAGGTGGGTGTATTACTGCCAATTTTCCACCACAAAAGCCAGTTGCTGTCAGCTAGCAATGGTCCTTTTCATAACTCAGAATCTCCTGTAACTAGATACGTGAATGAGACGAATTCGCGCCTACCGCACCACGAGACCTCCAGACACGCATAAACGAGTCTTTACATTGACTTGAACATTGAAATCATTCGAGCCAGATGCTATATTCGCGTTTGGTGTGAACGCAGAGAGGTCGCTTTCGACGTCACTGGGTCTTATAGGCGCGTAAAATTGCTGGTATCTTCTGTCTAGCTTTCTCAACGCATTCTGCACTTTCGGAATTCTTTACTTTCTTTTTCTGCTTGTTCGTGAGTTTTGTTACATCTATTTTTTTAATTGTTTAATTATTTTAAAATTAATAGTGTACATATTTGTTTAAAATCGATTACCTATTTTTCATTTTCGAAAAACTTTTTGTGCAATCGATTTTCAAACTAAAAGTGACAGCCCTAGTTAATATCTCTAAAAAGTCTATGTTGAATGATAAAGACCCTTTGTAAATAATGTCACTTAAAACTTTTTTTTTTTTTATCCATTTATGTTGCATGGAATTCAGTGGTGGAAATAGAAAGAGATTCGTTGATTTTCAGTTCGTTCACCAAAATGTGTCCGCCACGCTTCTGGCTGTGCACCTGGATGTGTGGCGCAAGCGTCTCAGCTGCGTGGCGTGTCTGTTTTTAATTCAGCTCCCATGTTAACAGCTTAGAGCTTGCAGACTGCCTGCGTGAGACGCGCATCTCAGGCGCGGCTCGAGCCGTGCGGAAAACGTTCCATTCAGGTTTCATGCCACTAGCACTTTATTCGAAGGATTGTTTACAATTTCACAGCATAAGCTATAAAGCTGTTTCCCAGGTATAAGTTGTGTGTTTACAGGGAAAAAAAACAATAAAATGCAATGTACTGCAAATTTATTCGGTTTTATTCTTATTCTTCATGAAAATATTTTCTGAAAGATTCCTTAATAAGCTTTGTTCGGGATGTTAAACTACTTTAGGAGCCCTAAGAACTGCCATGGTGAAAACAATATTTGAAATCTCCTTGTGAAATTTGCTAAAGTATGGGTCAGTGTTTTGATTGCAGAAGAGTGACAAAGGATTACTTACACATAATAAAACAAAACTCCAGGTAACGTAATTTTGATGAGGATATGACCATGCAAAATGGTTAATATTAGGGCTGTCACTTTTGTGAAAAAATCATTTTCATTTTGTTAATTGAATCGATTGTAAAATCGGTTTTCCATTTCACGCGTTCACCCTTACATCTAATCTCAAGGCAATTAGTAGGCATATTTTGGCGTGCTGTCCTATATTTGTTTAAAATCGATTACCTATTTTTCATTTTCGAAAAACTTTTTGTGCAATCGATTTTCAAACTAAAAGTGACAGCCCTAGTTAATATCTCTAAAAAGTCTATGTTGAATGATAAAGACCCTTTGTAAATAATGTCACTTAAAACTTTTTTTTTTTTTATCCATTTATGTTGCATGGAATTCAGTGGTGGAAATAGAAAGAGATTCGTTGATTTTCAGTTCGTTCACCAAAATGATTAATTCGCTGATTCGTTCAGTGACCATTTCTTCATATTACACATACGCCAGCAGTTGGCGAAAAAGAGTGTCTTATGTGTGATGTCTTAAGTCCACGAACGTATTTACTTGTGACAAAAACTCATTTGGCTTTATTAAAGTGTGTGCATGATCGCATTAAATAAATAGTCTAAATAAATTGTTAAGATTAACAAAGCACAAGGTTTTTTCTGGGATTAAACGTGGAGTTATGTTCTGTATTCCAAATATGAAAACAAGCGTATGTGCACCAACAACTGCGCTTTGTATCTGCTGATTGCTGATCGAGATTTATATGCTTGGCAGACTGACCCTGTATACTCTCATTCATTTCATTCATGAACGAGATGTATCCGTTCATTCAACTCTTTCACTTACGAGAAGATCGTATTCGTTCACTACATTCAACAAGTCACATGCTCCGTCACATCTTGAGTAACTCTTTTTTGACAAAATGAAACACAGAGCTGTTCACGAGCTGCGCATGCGCTGCTAATAGCACCACGCTCGCATGCTGCTTTGGAGGGAGGAACTTCATTGAACGAGAAAAAGTGTCTCTTACTGTCTATGGTCAGAGGATTACGTGAATGAAAACGATGTCACCTAAAAGATTTGTTCACGAACGATCAGCAATGTAACTTCCGTGATGTCCCCGATGCGCGGGCGGGTCAAGAAATTTTACTTTATTTGCGGAGCGGGCCAAATAATTTCATAAAAGTGGGACCCGAGGGTTGGAAAAAGCCCCGACCCGCGCATCACTAGTGTCCACTGTTCACTTGACTCATTTATTAACTGCAGCAAGAGCAGCGTTGCGAAAACCCGAACTGAGTGGCGATTTTGGAACAGTAGATTTACAGCTGTTTTCCATAACTTCTGTGTACAAAGCAGCATTACTTTATTAGGTATTACATGGAGTGACGATAAAAACAAAATGCCATCAAATCTTTTCTGGAACCAACCAGAACCTTCAATGGTACATTCATATAATTATTTCAATTATTATAATAAAGGCTTTGTAAAACTGCACATCTTTTTTCAGTTCACACAGATTCGAAGAACATATACTGTGTTCTACACTACTCTGTCCTTATGAACACATTTGCTAGCATGTACGCTCAGGGATGTATTATGACACAGCATTGCCCTGGGCACGGACCAATTAAAGGCCACCTTGGTTGAAATTGCTTTTTTTTTTTTTTTTTTTTTTCCAAACGTTTTAACTTTATCATGAAATATCACTATTATCAAATATATGTAAATACATTTTGCACCTTTATAGATCATGTTAGTTGATCTATAATTGAGAGTGAGGAGTTGTCGTCATAGCATAGAGCCCCTCCCTCAATATCACAGTCTCTGCCATGTTGGCAGGACACCGGTGGCGAAGCAGGATTGTTTACATGTGTTGTTAACTCGGTAGTAGAGGAGGTTTTTGCAATTCCGCACTGTTTTACCATGCCTGGAAGTTACTGTTGCGTTAAAAACTGCTCGAGTACCTCACACGATACATATGGAAAACATAGGAACAATGGAATAGTTTTTTTTTTTTTTAGGTTAAACCAAACGCAAAACAGTGGTATTTGGAGAAGCTCTCAGGCATCCAAAATATCAGCCTATACGAGCTCCCTGCAGCTGAATGGCACAGAGACCTGGACCATTTACCTCCACGCACATATATGGACATTGTGAATTATCTAAAGTTGTAAGTTACTACACAATTCAGGAGTTTAAAATAGGGATGGGCGTTTTCAGCAAATATCACATTCGAATATTTGAGCTCACAAAAAACGAATATTCGAATATTTGTTTATTTAAATTAAGTTTAATGAGACAGACGTTATTTTTCAGCAACATTTATCGTTTTCGTCATTTTGAACAAGCTTAAACACAATAAGCTTGAACATTACACAACGTGTTTTGAAGCTGAAAACCTTTAACAATGCATGCAAACAAATAAAAGTACAGATTAAAAGCAAAAAAAAAAAAGGGAACAAAGAAAAAACGTAAAGCAGCATGCAGCAATAAGACTATTGTAGAACGTAGCCTACAATTAACTTTGAAACTTTTAAACTGTCAGCAAATCTTTTTTGCTTTTTTTCTATTGTTTAACATGTTCTTGTTAAGAAATACGGGCATGTAAACATGATCAGGGGAAAGTCGGCTCCTTTGTCTGTTAACAATAAGGCTGTCAGCGGAGAAAACGCGCTCTGGCGGCACAGACGTTGGCGGGACTCACAAATAACGGTGTGCTAAGCGAATAAGTTTTGTGAGGCGCTTCGTGTTTTCGTTTCACCACTGAATGGGATCCTCATCTGGTGGAATACATAGCTCCAGCAAGAACTGTTCCCACTCGTCTCGGCTGGACTCTCTGTAATCATTGCTGGAGAACTGGCTCAGCCTTTTCCGATGAGTGGGCATTGCATCTTTGGTGACGCACCACTCGCATCAAGGAAAATGTTCTGATATTGTTCAAAAAAGTTTTTTTTTCTTACTTCTCTCAGGTTTTCATCGAGAAACCTGAGATGTTTAAGCCGAGGGTCTAGGGCAGACGCGAGAAGAGGAGTTTTCACTGCATTCTCCAAGTTAGCAGTGTTTATTCGTTGCTTGAGAGATGCCGCAACAATGTTCTTGAATTCGGTCACTTTCTGTGATTCTCCATGGTATATTTGAAGTACTGTAGTTCACATATCGCGTCTTTTGCTCAAGTTCGTTATTTCCAATGAAGGAGCGCGGTATGCATGCTCATAATGGAAGTGACACGGTCCCGTTTTTTCCAGGCACGTCCGCAACACATCGAGTTAAAAACATCTCAACTTTTCAGAATGCCGCAAGCGCACCGCGGGTCATGTGACAAGAACTAAACATTCAGCTTCATCCTTTCCCATAACAACGTTGAAAGCTCATCCAAGATGAAGGAACAGCTGATCATAGCTGTATATGGATTGCCATTTTGAAATAAATTTAGTAGCAGCTACTGAAAGCGATTTTTTGTGCTGCAAATCCATTTATCCTTTAATTTCATGGAGAGAACGCGCCATTGTTGCTTAGCAACGGCAGATGCCTCAGGAGCGCTGCTGCCCGAGCGCTTTGGAAAGAAGGAGAAAGCGGCACGCCTAGCCTTTCCCACGCGTTTTTAGGCGCGATATGTGAACGGCCCCTTATTCATTCATCAATTATTTTTTTGCTTGCATAAATCTTCAAATATGCCGTGGAGAATCACAGAAAGTGACCAAATTAGGTTTTATTGTGAACTTTTTTTTCTTTTCTTTTTTTGCTAAATTCGAATATAATTTTTATTTATCGAATAATTAGAGCAGAACGAATTTTCGAATGTTCGACTATCCGTGCACACCCCTAGTTTAAAAGCCACAAGCCTTTGGAAAGTTACAAGGCTTTCTGCTGTGGCCGGTGGTCTCCAGGTGGTGAAAACTGCGTTACACTGGTCAAAGTACGTTTATTCACATGCGTTTTAGCGTGTTGTAATTACACATTGCATTTAGCAGACACTTCTTGACCAAAATGACAAAGTAACTTAAATAACTGCCACTGTTTGGTAAAGACGAGATTGTAACGAGATGTTCAACGTACACAAACATTTCCAACATACTTTGATGTAGGCTAAAGCTGTGTATGTTTAGTTATAATTAGATTTTAACCCAAGGACACATACTGTACCAGGCTTTTGTGTTGGGGGCTGCAAAGTAGACAAACCAGTTCTGGGTTAGATAGGGTAGTTAAATGTGTGATTACAAGATGTAAATGTCCTGGTTAGGTTAAAGCCATTAACAGCGTGAATGCAAGGTGACTTACACCGTAAACAATATAATTCACAATCTCCATATGTGTGCGTGGAGGTAATGGTGCAGGGAGCTCGCATGAGTCGATATTTTGGATGCCTGAGAGCTTCTCCAAATACAGCTGTTTTGCACTTGGTGTGAGCTTGTTCATGTAAGGTCCCCTTTCTTTTGCCTTATCTTTCTGCATTGCTTTACTTCATTTATTTCTCGTATTCGTAGATCCGTCTCTGTTCTGCAGACATAATAAATGCGCAAAAATGAAAGAGCTCTGAAATGTTTAGTCACGCCTCTGTGAAGTTCTGAAGGCGTTGCCCCTGGCAACCGATAGAATGTCCTACCATCATGACCAACCGGCTCAGAACCCTCCTAAATCAACCCAAATCGTCACGTGACTCCTCACTCTGAATAGGCTATGGGAAAAGTAGCCTAATATTAGTGTAATCTATTAACTAGCCCATCTTTTAACTTGTACCAGATATGGGTCTCATGTCATAATTGTTTTTATTTGACAGTTATGATTTTGTATTTAATGTAGTAAAAACATTGTAAGTTACTAATTGTAACAGTTTCATTTTACATAAAAAAGCTTATCAAGTTTAAACATTCAGCACCGCCAAATGCAGCACGCACTCCTCTTCTCACTCTGTTGGATGAACTAGGGTAACGTTACGTCTTCGGTCGTCTGAATTCTGATGCATGAACACATTTACGCAATTTCACAGACCCCACGCTTTCGTTAGCTCCACACGATGGGGAATTTACGTAGCGACGACGTCTGATACGTAAATGATCTACCTTGCTAAATATAAACCAACTGCGGTCCCTGCTGCCAACGACAGGTTTTAATAAGGCATTTTAGAATGTATCATAAATAGTGGGCTATCCTGTGTCCCTATTAGAATTAAGGCATAGTGAGTGAAGTAAAACAAGTCAAAGGCATTGTCTCAGCCCTTTTTTTTCTTAACCTTAATTATTGACATTTCCAGAGGCAATCTAGTAACTCGATTACGAGATTACGGCTCTATGTAAATTAGCTGGTAACGTTAATATTTAGCCTTCGACCGAATGCCAGCGCTTAACGTTGCGAGGCCTCTAAAATAGCACATAAAAAAGCATCTAGTGAGCGTGAGATGAGAGACACGGCTGTGAGGGGAAAACTTAAGTTGAGACGAGCAGCCTGATACCCAACAAACTGCCTTTACAGTGGCCGGTTATACTCAAGGCGGCCTGCCTGTTGCCAATCATGTTTTTAATAATAATACATTAAAATTATGTTGCAACAATATGTCCATGACACTTAATTCAATCAAATTTAAAGAGGTCACCGACAATTTCATAATTAATAACTGATTTCCCTTCCACGCCAAACTTGTCAAGCGCAGATTACGCCATTCGTATTAAAAGCGTCATTTATATTATACTTTGAAATGTTATTGGTATCTTGAACTTCAGCACACAAGCTGTGCCTTTTAAAATGGTTTAATGGACACCTCAAAATAATTCGTACGCAGAACGTACACTCAAAAGGAACCCCCCAAAAATACTCACCTCAGGAATGCCCTGCGTTTTCTAAAATAATTAAAATTGGTAAGATGTAGACACACTCCAGATAAATGCGAACTGATATTTCAAAGTCGCGATCACCATATATCCAATGGCACGCTGTTATAACGGTGATGATTACAGAAGCTGTTCAACCTACCGCAAGGAGATTAGCCAAAATAGTCAATATGGCCGGCGTTAGAAGGCAGCATGAGGCGTGGTTCGCTGAAATAGGAGAAGGGGAGACGTGCGCCCCTCCATGTTAGGTTAGTGTAGTTTGAATTTGGAGGGGTCACAAGCGAAACCCACCAAAACCCAAACCCGCTCTGTGATTAATATATGATTTTCTTTCCCCTCCAGATATCCACTCTAAGTTCCTAGTCAAATTTACGCATTAAAAACATTTGTTTTATTTTTTCGATTACTTTGTCAGCGTATCGGGGTAAATGCTCGCAGAGTTCATTGCTGTAAATGTTAATCTCCGGTTTGAGTGCTAAAGAAACAACAATCTAAATGTCCAAGGAACAGCTCACGGGAAGCGTGGTTCATATCTTTTATATATATTTCTGGGTTTTGTTTGGGGGCGCTGAAGCTCCCATGGACTTGCTGACAAGAATAAATAATTAAACGATTTATTATTATTAACAATAATAATAATAATAATAATAATAATAATAATAATAATACAATTGACATTACTGGCAGTGGTTAATAGCTCTGTATATAAAAATAAAAAACAGACTAGTGACTGTAGATATATCTTGTGTTTGAAAAGGAAGTAAAAATGTGATCTTACTTAAACATTAGTATATTACAAAAGTTCATATGTGGTGCCATCTAGTGAAAGATAATTATTATGCACTAAAGACGTCAGCTGAGGGTCGTTTCTCTTCTGTTATTTACTCAAGTTAAAACATTTTTACTGAATGAAGTATGATGCCCCTTAGCTGGAATGCTATCCTTAAGTATGCACATACATATCACTAAAATGTACATCCAATCTAATTTTATAAACCGATAATAAGGCTACTCATGATAAGATTAATTTAGGACACTTTAAATTTTTGTAGTATCTTGTAGTCATGTAGTATTGTTTATATAAGCCTATTTATGTATATTTGTTTGTATCATCTGTTGAATGTTTCCACATCCTTCTTTGTCTTTTGTCTATTTAGTGTCAATTTGTCCTAAAGTATCACGGTGATGCTGAAACTGCTTAACTGTTTTTCTGAGATACTGAGAAAAAAATATCCAGTAGGTTGATTATGACAATAAGGACATTGAATAGCCTGATATGGAGGGATCAATCTTAGTCTATTCTTTCGATAGGTTAGCTATGTGTAGGTTTCTGTCTATATGTTTATATTTTTTATGTTTCAGATATGTCTCTGTTTATATATGTTTAAATGTGTAGCACTGTCATCCTGTAAAGCATGACATTTTGTTCCTTTGTAAGTCTACAGCGGAATGACAATAAAGTTCACAAAGATCACTTGAACTTGAACTTAAACTTGAACAGTAAATGTGTGCAGTACTGCATACAGTTTTTTTTTTCAGTATGTAAGTAATGTTGTTCCACTACAAGCCATGAATTTTCAAAAGAAGACAGACATTTTTAATCAAAGTTTTCCCTTTTCCATTTGCCATATAATGTTGTCTCTGACTGGGCTGAGATGCCTCAGATGAGTAAAAAGTTTTTAGTAGATCTGTGAAAAACCTCTGGGGAAAGTTTTATTTACACTTTGCACCTCAGTGAGGTTTACCAGATTCTTAAATCTGAAAGAGGCCTCCTAAAAATATTTGTCAGTTTGTTGTAGGCCAGATTTAACTTCTGCAAAGCCACCAAACCACTGACGGCCCATTCTACACTTGTGTATTATATACAATTTAAAGGTTGGACAGCTGAGAGAAATCTTCATTGTTTATCTTCTGTATAACAAAAAAAAAAAAAAGATAAAAAATAAATCAGAATATGTAGCATTGTCGGTTATATTCACTGGTTCCAATTTGAGAAAGCTTTTATTGGAGAACAACTTTGTTTTGTGCATATTTCAAAGAAAATTGAACAATTCTTAATTAAGATATATGAATACACAACAGCAGGAATGCAGGAAAAGCAGGAATGACACAAAATCTCAGACTTAATTAAATACACACCATGCTTAGACATTTTGATATTAACCCTGTTATATCTTTGTTAAAATGTCCAATTGGAATTCTCTTTTTAATTTGTATTACTTTTATTCAGATACTTTTCCTACACCAGAAGTTTACACCATAGTCTAAGTACAGTATTAAATGTATTATACTGATTTGCTGCAAATGTAATATTGATGCATTGTGAAAAAAGCATATCTTAAATTCTCAAAAATGTCGAGCACTTTTAATGTTGGTATAGGTTTTGTTCATGTGTTTGTCTTTTATTTTGTATTCTTGTTCACAGTATAGTTCCTGGTTTGTCTTGTGATTCTCCAACAATTCAAGTGATTATCCAGTCTCTGTGTATATAAGCCCTCAAGTTTGTCATGGTTCCTTGTTGTGTATTTTGTTTCTACAACACTGTTGGTGAATCTATATGTTTGTTCATGTTTGTTTATTTTGCTGTCTAGTCAAAATGTTGTTTAAATTGTATATTCCTTTAATAAATTGGGTTCTTCACTTCAGCTCTGGGTTAAAGGTTATTTTGTTAGTACGTATCCATTAAAAAAAATAGTTTGTTTATTTATTAGTTTTATTGCTCTTTATTTGCTCTAAATCCATTTATTTTAGTTGTCACTAAGATCTTATTTACTCTATGTTTGATTATGTAACATCTGACATCTGCTTGACCTGCAAATGACCTGATTTTAATTAAACCTTCAAAGTTTGGTTCAACATTCTAAAATGAATTTTACATTTAAATTAAGGAATTCTACCATATAAGATTTGCTAATCAAGAATGGCAAGGATAACTTTTTATATAACGCAGACTGGATTCGTCTGAAAGAAGTAAGTCATATACACCTGGGATGCTTTGAGGGTGACACAGGCTAATTTTTATTTTTGGGTGAACTAACCCTTTAACTGCCCAGGGTGCAGATCACAAAGGAGGAAGGCAACCTCTGACCCATAAATGGTGCAGCTTTTAAAACCCCAACCATGCTGGATCCCCATTTTTACTACACAGTAACTTTCCTCATAATTTTATTTGCAAATGGTTGTATAAACATATATTTATTTATTTATTTATTATGTTACTCCATGTGCCCTTATGAACTGCCCCTAAGGGATAAATTAAGTGTTGAACTGAACTGAATTGAAGCTCTTTCCTTGCCTTGCTTTTATCCTTCACAGCCAAATTTTTCTGGAGAGATCTTTTGAGGTGTAGGTTTGATCTCGTCCATCACTGGGCTTTGATATGAATAGTATTCTGGACCAATAAACACCTTTACACCATCAGCATCACAGAAGCCAGCATCAATTTTGGGAATGGGAATAGGTCTCTCCATTTTAACAGCTCGAGGGGTGGCCGCAAGATCAATGTCATACATCTTTTGACCTGAGAAGGAGAATGAGACAATTGTAACGTCAGGAACTGAGAGACACAGGAGAGCAGCAATTTTTACATTTAAAGAGTTAATTTGCAAAAACATATAACTCAATTGTAATATATATAAAAAAATATATATATATATATTTTAAAAAACATGATTTGTGAAAAATTTACAAAACAGAGTTATCTGTTTTTGCAAATAAATGCTTCATTTGTTAATTACAAAAATACAAGGTGCAAGTAAACAGGGTAGACAGAACTGAGCTCACAAAAATGACAAGACAAACAGACAAGACCTGACTTGCAAGATGGGAAACACAAGGGCTGTGTTCGAAATAACATGTAACAACATATTGAGTGTAAAAAAAAAATATGCAAAAATTATACAATTTTTTTTTTTTTAGATGAATGCCACTTTACTGGGACAAAATCGTGAGGTTAATCACATAGCCGTAGTCAGGCTTAGGGGTGCTGGGTCCAAAAAAGGCTTATAATAACTGCATTTGGCAACTGACTCAACATTTTTGCAAACTGTCTAAACTGAATTAAATGTCATGAAGACATTCATATGTAGGAGTTAAACAGTAAATTAGGCATTTAGAGAGCAAATTTTATGAAAGATTTACAGAGGTCCGGACCCCGGTTCTCTGATAACTTCAGCAAGGTATCTAGGGCTGTGTATTGCCAAGAATCTGGTGATACGATACATATCACGGTTCAGGGGTTCCAATACGATATATTACGATACATTCCAATACTGTCAGCAAGGTGATATATAGGGATATTTCTTATTTTAGCAATAGGATATTTTTTAGGAAAGCTGTCATTAAGAACACAATTCAATTCAAGTTTATTTGTATAGTGCTTTTTACAATACAAATCATTGCAAA
Source organism: Carassius gibelio (assembly GCF_023724105.1). Lineage (NCBI taxonomy): Eukaryota > Metazoa > Chordata > Actinopteri > Cypriniformes > Cyprinidae > Carassius > Carassius gibelio. The sequence goes on from NC_068396.1 coordinate 18,180,505, forward strand.
GCAACTTTACAGAAAATTAAGTTTCCTTGGTGACTGTCAGTTTATGTACATATGGTAGAAATCTACGGAAAAATAAATTTAAGACTTAATCAAACAGACAATGAACACTATTTGCAGCAATTATATTATATGCATTCAAACTTATAGCAAAATTTGATGGATGTTACCACAAAAGCCCAAATGACAGCACACTTCAGCATTGTACACCGAACAAGGAACAGGGATAATTATTTCATCCTCCATTAATAAAAGCAATATTAATGCTAACAGTAGTGGCGTGCCCTAATGCTAGTATTTCCTGTTACTCTCACTGTCCTTCAGAGAAGATGACTGCCATCCAGCAGTCTGGATGTTAACACAAAATGAAACAACTGCCATGAATATTGTATGATTTTTTTCCTTTTTCTTTTTTAAATATTGATATTCCATTTTTGAGAATCGATGTAGTATCGCCAAACAAAATATTGCGATATTCATGTGTCTCTCACTATGGGAAACGCCTCAGGAAGGACCAACCCTGGAAGCACCGATTACACCACGTATGTCAGTTGGCAGACCAATAACAACAGTGATGTGGGGAATCCCACCTCCCCTGTATATCACTGCTAGCGGTCCCCACTTCATTCTCATCATATGTCTTCTCCATGAAACTGAAAGGAGGGGAGTGTGGTGAGATACCTCACTCATGTTATCAGAGAACGGGGTTACGCGAGTAACCTAACGTTCTCTTTCAAACATTCGCTCTGTATCTCACTATGGAATATGGACAACTCCCCTATTGAACATATGCTGTCTGAAGCAGATGTCAACTTGCATTCTGAATTGTTTCAATCATATTCGGAAATAAACCTGCAATGCTCAAGTTTAACCTCCCATGGGCCAGGCCCAAAGAACCACTTTGTCTGGGGCTGAGTGAAAAATCTGCCCACATGCTTGTGGGAGGAGGTATATGCACAGCAGGAGAGTCCAGGGCTGGTCGCACAGGAGCTACAATATCTCCGTCAGCCACAATTTCCCTGGCCAGTTTGGGGTGATAAGTATGACTGTGTGACCACATTCCCTTACTTTTTCAGTGTAGGTACAATCAGACTCAGTGAAGGAAATTAGTAAAGCAATGCATTTGGCCACAGGTGTACTAGCGCATCCACACCCATAGATGCACGTACTCGGGCCAGCGAGTTTTTGTGCGAGTCCCACAGTTGGGTCACTACTTGAGGAGCGAGAGTCAATTCTCTGTAGAGGGGATTCCCCCTGGATAAGAGATCCACCTCCACTTTCATTATTCCTGGGAATGCACTGCCCATAGTGACTGGAAATGCTTTTCGCCCCACATGATACATTTTCGGGCCCCATTGTGAAGCTGAGGGGAGCGTGTGCCCCCTTGTCAATTTATGTATGCCACTGCCATTGTGTTTTCTGATCTGATCAAAACGTGGTGGTTCCTTAGGAGCTGTACAAAATGTTTAAATGCCAGAAACACTTTTAACAGTTCAAGGAAAGTTTATGTATGCGTTCTGTAGTGGGACAGGCCATTTTCCCTTCACTATCCTGCCCTCCCACACTGTGCCCCAGCCTGTGAATGAAACATCCATCGTCACCACCTTTCTCAGAGAAACCTTATTCGCTGCTGCCCTAGAGGTATAACTGAGACCACTGCGGCCATCAGTACCAGCAGGCGTAAACATAGTCTGAATGGGGCAGCTGATAACGCTTTTTAACGTTAACATTTTAAACTTATATTTTCTGAGATGTTTGTTGAGATTTGGAAAATCTAGTATAGGTCGGAGACCTCCCCCTTTCTTGGGAATGACAAAGTACCAGGAGTAATTCCCGTGATGGTTGTCCTCCGTTGGCACAACTTGAATTGCTCTTTTTCTCAATAAAGAGGATATTTCTTCTGCAGACTGCAGATGATAACCCCATTTACTGTGGACAAAACCCAAGGCTGCAGTGCACATGCGCACCAACACTCTGAGAGAGCAGAGCGGACTGCTGTAGGTCTCGCTCACTGATAGTGGCACCATCTAGTGGAGCAGGTAAGATTTGCAGTTCCGATTTGCGTGGTTTTGTCTGTATTTTTGTGTTTATTTTCAGACATTTCTGTACCCTTTCCCTGCTGCCTGGATGCACAGGGAACAGTTTTGTTTGTTTCACACATGTTTGCTTTGCCAAACCTCCTCCTTTCTCTTGTATAACCCCACGGGTGGAGAGGGGAGAAACAACATGGTGGGCACTTTGTGAACTAGTACCAACACTCCAGTCTTAGAACAGTTTCTTTCTGAGCATTGAACTTGAATCAAACCCCAACACTTATTTGCTGGAGGGGAAGAACAAGACTCTTGTGTTATAGAGAGGGGTGCTACAGAGACTCTGTGAGTGCTGCAACTCTACTTTTGACTCTGAAAATGGCCACTGATTTGGTTGCCTGCCTCTTTTTTCCCCCTTGAGCATGAGCTGGTCAATGTTTAGCCTTTTTAGCAGGAAATGAGGCCTTACTTCTTGGCTGGGGCTTTCTTGAGATCTGCTCCATCTGCATTGACTGCTGTGGCATGGGGAGGGGCTTGGGTTTTTGGGTAGAGGGAAACTCCAGGAAACAGAGCTATGGGGGTCCAGTAATGGACTTCCAGGGGAGGGAAGCTTCAAAGGCCTCCCAATCTTTTTAGGAAGGTCAAACTGCCGCCACATATTTGTCACAGAAGCTCAACTTGATATGCTATGAGTAAGGTGGCATTTAAGGCTCTGACAGCCAAGGCAGAGGAGCAGTAGGTTTTCGGAAACAGAGAGGTGGAAAGCTGTCCTGGCAGTGACAGGTAGGGTGAAGGATAAGACTGTCTGGCAATTGGAGTAGAGGTGATTTGCAGCTGACAATTCCACCGGGGGTGGGTTTAACATCCCTAGGTTCTCCATATTGTGCACATCCAGCCTGGTGAAACCTTTAACAGAATGAGAGAACAGTTTGTCCCAGAAATTGTGCATCTCTGTCACACATGCTGAGATGGCTGGAATCAGCTGCTTGCAAGGGAAGTGCGTGATGGCAGCCTCTTCTTAACATATAAATCTCATCTGGGTCCTGATGCTCCTGCTTTGAAGGCCAGTCAACAGAGAGTTTGGCAGCTGCCCTCCTGCACACTTCAATGATGTCCAGGTCTCCCCATGTGGGGGAGGGAGACTCACCTGTTACACTGAGCAGTCCAGAAGAGGGATTAGGAGGTAAGATTGCATCATATTCATCTTCCTCCAAATCCTCTTCCAAGAGATGAACAGTCATCTCATCATTGTCCTCCTCATCTTTATCCCCTGTTAAAGGGTCCAATTTCAAAAAGAGGGGAAAGATCGGGAGAGATCTCGTCCATAACCTCTCTCCAGTTAAAGCGTTTGCTGAGCAGCCTCTTATTTCTCCACGGGTGGCGCAGAAAAAATCATATCTCGTTTATTCGTGGCTGCCACTCGCACTCAGTGCTCTAATATCCTGTGGTGTAATGTAACGAAGTAAAATACTTTGTTACAGTACTTAAGTATTTTTTAGGGAGCATCTGTACTTAACTTGAGTTTCAGCCAACTTTTACATTTACTCCACTACATTTCCTAATTAAAATGTATTCTTTTTTAAATGTATACCTTTTCCCCTTAGTATATTCGTTACAGGAAAGCAGGTTTGACGAATCAGTGGTCTGGCGTTTGCAAGTTAGACTCCTAAAAAAACACCTTTGCCCATGTGCAAACAAGTGCACGCCATGCACAACTGTTCATGTAGGCTTTCACCAAATCACACACAGAGTGCATGCACATTGATTTATTAGTCTATTAAAACTCAATATTCTAGGCATTCTAAATGGTAGACAGCAAAAATGCTTCTGTATGCATTTTATTTGTAAATAATTTAATGTAGGCCTAGTTAACTTAATCTATATCACACAAAGATAACTGATAAAGATAACACATTTAATAATCATTTTATAAAAGTTCAGTGACTTATATTTTATACATAATATAGCTTTTTTTTTTCTCAATGAAAAATTTTCTCATGAAAATTGTTCCAAACAAAGATCACAGCACTGCTTTGTGTCTCTAAGAAATGGACAGTGTTTACTTATTGAATGAATCAGCTTTTTGAATGAATCAGCTGAATAAATGATTCAGTGATTCACTCATTAACACAAGGTGCGTTCAACTTCAATCAGCATTGCGCAATCCGATCGCTATCTGACTTGTAGCAGTGCATGCCGGTTAGAAATTTTGTCCGACTTCAGAAGGCGCAGACACCACATGACTGTCACGTGTGGCATCAAGGTAACGCGAGAGTGTTTCGAGAGCAGCCGGCTGACTCAGCCGCCACAGTTTCTCCAGAGCGGCTGCAGGAGCACACAGCTGTTCACAGCTGATGGGTTAAGGAGCTGCAGATCATAAAGCCGACAAACAGTATACAGTAATCCAGACAACGGTAAGCTGCGCTCCACCTAGCTGCTAGTTAAGTAACTGTTAGAGCTAACAACCACTCACAAATGTACTTTTAATTATGCATTTCAAAAGTGTAGTTAGTAACTGTCAACCCTCCCATTTTTTCCGGGTTCTCATGTATTTGAGCTCTTTTCCCACTGTCTTCACGTTTTAGTATTTTTCTGTAAAATATCCCAGTAACGCATTAAAACTTCACAATCATCGGGAAGAAGGAGGTGGGAACCAGCAGACAATCAAAATGAAAGCTTTAATAATAAAAACACAAAACAGCGCAGCAGAGAGATAGCAACAGAAAGATGAATGTTGAAATTTTCCCCATATTTTGGATGATTAACCCGGGAAATTTCCCTTAATTCCAATGTTCAATGTTGAGAGGGAGTACGTCTAAACACTGCGCAGTAGTCCGAGTAGCAGTAAAGGAGGCCATCAACATGCTGCCACACACAAAGAAATGACGTCACGACTCCCAAGCCCTGTCAGAAGCCATTAACAAGTCATTTGTGACCTTAACTAATGCTGTTTCAGTGCTGTGGAGTTCATGGAATCCCGACTGAAGTGGCTCAAAAAGATAATTAGAGGAAAGATGATAAAGCAATTGAGAAGCAACTGTTTGTTTTAAAATTTTGATGAGGAATGGAAGATTAGAGATGGGACGAAAATTATTCCGATTATCAAAGTCCATGTTGTTAGTTTTTGGTATGTGTTGACAGCAGCGATTTTAAGTGCTGCTGGCACAACACTGGTGCACAGAGAGTCATTGATAATTCTCAAAACAACAGGAGAGAGGGAATCAAAACATGATTTAAACAGATAAGATGGTATTGGATCAACTCTGGCTCAAGTTGTGGCCTTTAGTTTGGAAACCATATTACATAGAGACTGAGAGTCCTTAATAACTAATGTAGAGAGAGCGATACCAGAAAATGCTGAAATATTTAAGGAGGAGGCAACAGAAGTAAGATATGCGCCATCTATGCTCCATTTTGCGAGACAAAGTCTTCATAGCAAGCAGATCATCATTGTACCAAGAAGCAGAGCTTGCAAAAAAATAGATCATGATTTCAAGGGATCCAGCATGTACAGGCCAGACAAGAGAACACAATTCATCACAGAAATGTTATCATCCAGATAATCAGAGAATCTAAAAAAAAAAGTAGTTTTTAAAATAGTCAATAAAATCTGAAATATCAGTGGGCTCAATAGATCTCCATAAAGATGCGAGTTCATGTCAGGTAATTCCATGTTAAAAAAGACAGCCCGGTGATCAGACAGACCTAAATCGGAGGTTGAGAACTGAGACACAAATGAACCATTGGAAATCGCAAGGTCAAAAGTGTGGCCCTTGTCATGTGTAGGACAGTTCACGAGTTGGTTTAATTCAAAGCACTCAAATATGGACAAAAAGTATTTTGTTATTGTGGAGTCTTTTATATCAATACGGATGTTTAAATCCCCCAAGAGAAGAATTCTTTCAAATCTGAGGCAGAGAAAAGACTTTTCATACTTGAGTACAATAAATATCACATACTTCAAGATTTTACTCAAGTAAAATTCTAAATGACTTCAACTTCTACCAAAGTAATTTTGGTAAGATATCTGTACTTATATTTAAGTATGACTTTCAGGTTCTTTAAACACCACTGCTAATACCCTTAACAGGAAAAAAGAACAGTGCAGGTAGCATTCAGGATTGGCCAGTGTGACCTGTGCATGTCTAACTCAAAGACAAGCGATGCAAAGGGTTGAGAGTCTTTGGACGAAATCATCAACCCATAAGCGCATAGAAGAGATGGATCTCCACTTTTGAATGGGCTCGCAGTCGCCATAACAGAGAGGCTAACACTAGATATTGATTCGTCACACCACTTGATGTGGGCAGAAGGAAAAATGAGCTGTAACGGCTCAAATAGACAAAAGATGGGAACCCACTCAATGTGCTTATTCCCACCAGAAAGTAAAACAGACAGCAGAAAGAAAATATTCTCTCATAAGAAAGGAAAAGCCATGTTTAAAAAAGTGACCAATGAGACAAAGAACCTAAAATACAAAGAAAATGGCTTGTCAATTAACTGTTAAGCGGCCACTCCCTACGAGGATCTGCTGTGGATAGCTTTCTTAAGAATCTTCATTGGGAAAAGAACGAGAATGAAGTGGGGACTGCTGGCAGCGATATATATATATATAGGTGAGGCAGGATTCCTCGCATCACTGGCATAATTGGGGCTTCCAGGGTTGGTCACGTCTGAGGTGTTAGAGATACAGAGTGAATGTTTGAAAGGGAACCTACAGTACCTACAGCTAAGCATTAATAACACTGTATTACTAATGAGGCATTTTATTTCCACTCTTCAAATATTTATATTGAAAATAAATGCCTTTCTGATCTGGTATGTGATGGGAAAAGAAGAAGCACAAGTTTGACAAAAACCAGAATCAAACACGTGTCGATCGCGTCAAAGGCAAATTTATATATTATATTGCTGCAATATTATTTTTATATCTTTGAAAAAATCTGTACTGAATAAAGCGCTATAGAGAAAGAGAGCATTTAGGCCACACCCATACTGGGGTGGGAAGTGAACAATCTAATGCTCTCCATTGATTTTGTATTGCGGGAAGCTGCCTCCTTGTAATTTCTGACATAACATAAAACATAAAAATGCCTAAAAGCTGTTATGTGACAAGGTGCACAGCAAACAAGTTAAAAACCCTGAACTACATTTTAATAAGATGTCATCCCCCAAAAAACGGATGTTTAGGAACTCAAATAGAACATTTTAAAAGCCTCCTGAAAACATACAATATCTAAAAAAATTTCTTAGATGCATATATTTGGCATCATGCTTGAGAAAACTAAGTGAAAATATCAGAGAGCTTTTATTGTTCCAGTTGTTTTACCTATACTTGCCAAATTTTGCATGTGTAACAAATATATTTGTCAGAATATTTATGGAGAAAAAAAACTAAAATAGGTTTAAATGGACCCGCTGTTCAGAGAAAGTATTAACAGCAGTATAAAATTATGGCAATATCTGTGTACTTTTAAGGTAATCAGCTAACTTAGCTAGTAATTTTTTATTGTTGGCATTTTATTCCATTTTAATTCCACAGTGTTGGTGAGATGAAAAAAAAAAACATTTAGATATCAATATACATATGTGATGGACATCGGTTATGCTCCTCATTGGTATCCCCTTTGAAGGCATGTTGCAACAGGTTGGCCAACTGTTACGCTTTTCATCCTAACCTCTAGAGCAGAGAAATTCAATCCTGCTCCTGGGGACCCACTCTCCTGCAAAGTTTATTTCCAACCTGCTTCAGCACATCTGCCTTTGTATTTTCAAGCAATCTTGAGGAGCTTGATTAGGTGCTTCAGATGTGTTTGATTAGGGTTGTATAAGGTATTTGATAAGGGAGACACACAAAAGGTGCAGGACAGTGGGTCCCCAAGAACAGGGATGAAGACCTATGCTCTAGAGCAGGGGTTCTCAAACCTGTCCAGGAGGACCCCTAGCCCTGTCCATTTTGTACTGTATGTCTCCCTTATCAGACACCCAATTCAACTGCAGTCTTATAGTCTCTACTAATGAGCTGATGGGATTAATCAGGTGTGTTAGATAAGGGAGACATACAATATTTGCAAGGCTAGGGGTTCTCAAGGACAGGTTTGAGAACCACTACTCTAGAGCACTTGGTCCTGGAGACACCCCAACACTGCACATTTTGCATGTCTCTTTTCTCTGACACACCAATTTTAGGTCTTGAAGTCTCTACTAATAAGCTGAATCAGGATATGATGACCTGAGTCAGGTGTATTTGATTAAGGAGACACGCAAAACGTGCAGTGTTGGGGTACCTCCAGGACCAGGGTTGGGAACCACTGCTCACACCAAATACCCAACATAATGTTATTTTTAATCAACTCATTTGACCCCTTTAAGGTCAAGTGTACTGACCTGTCAAAAGAAGAGTGACTGTTCTTGGGTACATGTGATAAAAAATGATGCATGTCACATGATTTTTCTTTTGAGAACTTTTTGTTTCTTTGATTTGATGTTTACTTTTATTTAAGGTACATTCCAAATGACAGGGTCACTACACAGTGTTCACTCCTCCCTAAGCATGGGATATGTGTTGAAGTGGACTGTGTATGTATATGTATGCGTATATATATATATATATATATATATATATATATATATATATATATATATATATATATATATATATATATATATATATATATATATATATATATATATATATATATATATGATGCAAATCACATATTGTTCTTACCTTGAATAATGTTTACTATGTGCTGATTTGGACACAAAAATGCTGCATCCACAGGACCATCGATGCCCAGCTCCTCCTTCAGAGGTTTAGGGTATCCCTCTATGAGTGTAAAATGTGCTGCTGATTTGTATATGTAGACTTGATCACTCTATTCATGCAAAAAAAAAAAAAAAAAAACCTTAATTAAATACATATACGAAAACAAAGAGATGTATAAATTACATAATTATTAATTATCTATCGATTGATTGATTCATTGATTTTACCTGGATAATGTACATATTATCCCCATAATCAAAAACAGCATCCACCACACCAGAAATTTCCTTCCATAACTTTGAAATAGGGAAATGGTGGCTGCCATCACGGTGTGTGTCCAAACGCATGTACATTGCATCTGTAAGTTTAGTAATATTGAAGTTGTATTATAATGTACGTTTTGTCAGTTAAGTTTTGCATACTAATAACAATTTATTAATAAGTGATATTACCCTGGAATGCATATGATCTCCCTTTATCATCTGTGGTGATAGCATTCAGCTTGACCTCACTGCAGCGTTGCTTTTTTGCACCATCTCCATGACCTAAGGAATCATTTCAGCTAGACATTAGGTAAAGAATAAGTTCTAAATAAAATATATATTTTTAAAGCAGAATATATAATAGAGGTGTACTTTGAGTAACATTTAAGTGACTCACCAAATCCTTCACACCTCATAAAGTATTTTCGAGCATCTTTTGGGTATGCTCCCATCACATCCCCAGAAACAGGATGGAATCTAGTGAAGTTGTAACCATGGAAACAGTAATAATGCTCTAGCCAGCGGAAGGCAGATTTGCAGTTTGGCAAGTGTGCCCACACCTTCTTCTTAACCGATTTTGTCTTGATGTCAAAGCTATAAATTTCATTATCTAAAAAAAAGGGTATATTGTGATATATTAAAATGCAAATCATACATACTAAACAAGCAAAGTAACAAATTATTAGCACACAATGCCAAGGAATACCCATGATAGGTGTATAATAGCAGTATAAAGCCATCCAGTGTCTAAAGATTTTAATTGGTCATTGGTGAGTAAATGATTCAATAACCTTTGAAGAACAACACTGAATCAGTGATGCATTCTCCTTTGGGACACTCAACAGCAGCATCTAGATGGCTGGGGATGCCTGGAAACTCCTGCTGGATTTCCACAGGGTAGCCTTGCTCAAGGGTGTAATTGTAATAGCTAAAGACTTTGTCATCCTTATTAAAAACATAAATAAAAAATTACTCATCAGCACTGATTTGCATATCTTTGGTTGTAATATTATAGATTGTTGGCTTTGGTTTTAAAAATATAAACAAATATTTGATAGGTTCTTTATTTTTATGCAAAGAAAAATTGTTGATTTGTCGATTTGCAAAAAAGGCGATTTGAAATTATTTCGATACTCTCTGTATAGAAGCAGACTAGATAAAAAGACTTGTAAAAAAGCACCAGAAAAAAGTATATGTGGTCATGAACACTGAGATCATCTTGATGGTGCATACGGAAGGCTGCATCAACATGACCCAGGTGATGATAGTCATCCAGTTCTTTGAATGTGTTGTTTGAGAGCTCAGCTGGTCCGGAAAAACCTTTCCATAAATGGTCACCTGAAAAAAAAGAAGAAAAGAATGCAGAAATAGCTATCTTAACTTTGAATTGCCACTTGACCTGGTATTGCCATGTAAAATATACTGAGAGAGAGAAAAAATCAAAATAAATAATTATTATAGTAGACCTTTGAAAAAGAAAGTGTTTCCTTTTTCATCTGGAGTTATGGCATCAAACTCAATGCCTTTACACCGATCAGGTTTTGCATAATGGTGGTCCTCTCCTTTAGGCTGGGAATGGTCCTCAGCGGCATCTATAATGATGATATTATTGCCACACGGTCTCACTTAAACTCATCACATATTGATGCTTGGTCAGGACACTTTGGAGTCACTCACTCCACGTTAACGGAGCAGGATCATTTTAAGTGATTAAAACCTTAGGTTTTACTCTCTTCTTCGCAGAAAGGTATCATATGGCTTCAGAAGACTTGGAATGCAACACGACATATTTGTAATGCTTTTATTCTGCTTTTTTATGGTAGGTTTTTGCATTAAATACCTGTGACTGTACTTTTATTTGCCTGTTAAGTTACGTGTTTTTTTAATCATTCAGAAGTGGGTAGGTTTAAGGTAGGCATGGGGTTATGTGCTCCAGTGAAAGTATACATTTATATAAAATTATTTAAAATTAATACAAATGCATGAAAATCATTAAATTAAGACAAACAACTGAAAACAATGGAGGGCCCTTGTCGATAAAGGGGTACCTTGAGTGTCAAAAAGCAACGCCAAGGTGTCCTGACCAAGCACCAATATATGACGAGTTGGTGAGACCGTGTTGATCATTATATGAATTTATAATTCATGAAATCTAGAGCATGCAGTAGTTCAAGAGTGAATATAGTGCCACTTAACATCCAGTTGATAGTCAAACATAAGAAATGTAACGATTAAAATACAAATCCATATAACAATATGGTATTAGTAAAAGCCTTTAGAATTGTGACAAGAAGAATTTGGCATTTTTTTTTTTTTTAACACACCAAGAATGTCATAATCTCTGAAAAACTGCAGTGATAGATTTTTAAACCTACCTTTTATCATGACATCATGTTGACTGAAATAAAGAAAAATATTTAAATAAAAATGCAAAATTCAATAATTTTGGTCCAAACTTGGTAAAAGAGGGCTAGTGTCCTGCAGAGTTTAGCTCTAACTTGCCTCAACACACTTGCCTGGAAGTTTCAAGTATACCCAGTAAGACAGTAGTCTTGTCCAAATACCCACACTTGCGGTCTTTGCACTTGACTACTTGACTACTTCTATGACATATGTCCTGTATTTGGCCCAAGTGTTCAAATGAGGATGAAGAACACAAGTGTAGCCTTGTCCAAATAACCTCAGGATCGGTATATAGTGGGGATTTAGTGTGCATTAATGCACTTGATTAGCTAGTTCCGTTGTGTTTAATTACCATTGAAGCTTAATTCTGCATGACACTTCCCCTCCTGGACCAAGTCTGGTGACCCCTTTTGAGAGAAATTTTTGGTTAAATGACTGCAAATAATAATAATAATAATAACAAACAAGTAATTATATGCTTTAGCAAATTTTAAATTGCTATCTACTGGACAAACATTATTTAAATTATTGTGCATAGGCTGTGAAATTAAGGCAGGAACATGAATAAATAAAATATATATATAATGATGTGGACTTTAACCAGTCAGTATCTATGTTATTGATTGATCTCTGTAGTGTTCTGCAACATCACAAACAATGATAAATCATGCATAAAAATATAAACGCCTAAGGCTACAGAACAAGAGTGCTGTGATTAAACTACTGTTTGCTATATTTGCGTCATTGCTTTTAAGGATCTTAAAAAGGCTATGAGGAAAAGCTGTTTAGAACACTTTAAAATCCTTTTTAGATGGAAAGTGATATTGTATCAGATACTCACACTGGAGCCGCATTGCTCAGAGCTAGAGCTAGAGCCAAGCATGCATACAGGGAAAGTAACACTGCAGTCATAATGAGCTGTTTACTTGATCCAGGTTAGCTGAACCAAGCCAAATACACCGAAGCAGGGAACACAGCTGCCCTTTATACTTGTGCTGTCCGTGGGTGTATACAATGAATGTTTGAGTTTGTGCAGTAATCTTTTGGTAAACATTATACTATTTACTGATGGAGTTGTCCAGAAAAGGGAGAAGATTCCATTATTACAAAATCCTCACATTAGATAACTAATCATTAACCACATTAAGTAAAAAAAAAAAAAAAAATTCCAAACATACATGCGACCCAGTAACAAGTCTTATTTCATTAATAGTAAGATTTTCCGAGTAATTTCCTGTTTTTGTTTGATGCAACCATCACTACAACCATACAACTAAATCTTTTGTCCTTGCACTAGAAGCCCAAATTCTTATGTAAAATGAATCTAAAATAAATAAAGCTTTTGAATAAAAAACGTGACTCATTGTCAGCCAATAAAACCCTAAGAATGTTTCTGTTGCTAATGGTCCCATAAAAATTAAATTTTTCATGACTTTGGTTTTTATAATTCTTTACAACTCTCTCTCACACACGTACAATTGCAATCGAAATTGCTCATTCCCCAGGAGACTAAAGTAATTTACAAATGTAAGCTTTTCTGTAAGATCCAGAAGGGTTTTTAATTGCATCTACCACAGTCAAAATTATAATGTCAATGTATAATGTTTAATATAGCTGTCAATCATACAACTTCTATTCAACATTGTTTTGAAGTCATTTCATTGTTAGAACAGACATATGCATTTGGAAACTCTTTAAGAAAACTGAATTAGCTTGAGCTCTTACACATATATTTGGAGGTTATAAAGATTCCCCTCAAAATTTGACTTTTGGGTGTTAAATAAATTTGTTCATGAGTGTTTAGAGACAAATTGTTTTTTCATCAACTCCATGTTCTCAGAAACACTTGGACGTGTAAACTTTCTATTATAGTTTACTGATGTTGTTGAATTGGTGACCCCTTCTGAGAGAAATTTTTGGTTAAATGACTGCAAATAATAATAATAATAAAACATATAGCTTACATGCATATACATACATGCTTTAGCAAATTGCTGCCTACTGATCAAACATTATTTAAATTATTTTGCATAGGCTGTGAACTGAAGTCAGCAACATGAATTGAAATAAATTCTGAAGTGGACTTTAACCAGTCAGGATCAATGTTATTGATTGTTCTCTGTAGTGTTCTGCAACATCGCAAACAATGATATACCAAATTTAAACATACAAGTAAACAGAGGATTATGCAAAAACACTGTTCGAATATGAATTTCCGTATTTTCATAATCTAATTTATTCCATAGAAAGCAAAGCATATGCAAATGTTGTACTACATGTAATAACATGGATAAAATGCACACGTAAATCATGCATAAAAATATAAACCCCTAAAGCTAAAGAACAAGAGTGCTGTGATTAAACTACTGCTTTCTATACACTGCATTTAAGGATCTTGAAAAGAAGGAAAGCTGTTTTTGAACACTTTGCTGTCCTTTCTAGATGGAAAGTGATATTGTATCAGATACTCACACTGGAGCCGCGTCAGAGCTAGAGCCAAGCATGCATACAGGGAAAGTAACACCGCAGTCATAATTAGCTGTTCACTTGATGCAGGTTATTACAGCTATATTATATTGTTTTTATACAATTATTCTCTTGTCAGTAAAATGTCAAGGGGGTTGAAAAATTTTTATTGCAACAGTTTGGAATCAAATCTATTATGCTTTATTCCACTATCACATCACTATCAACTACTAAAGATAAGTATTGAGAAACAATGTATTGTTGTGCAGTTTGTTGTTTGTTGTTCAGCATGAGGAAGAGGCTTGACTCAGTGTCTTACATAATATGAAGACAATGGTTTTGAACATGGTGTTTAGTTTATTTTTAGTTTAAAAGCTAAAAGATTTTTACTGCTAAGCACAAACAAATCAAGATGAAGACAAAAACTAAATCTTCAAACACATGGCTAAATAGAGAACTTAAAGGTACTGTACAACCTTCTGAATAACAACTGGTGATTATTTTTAAAGATCCCGTTCTTCGTGATCCCATGTTTTAAACTTTAGTTAGTGTGTAATGTTGTTGTTAGAGTATAAATAATATCTGTAAAATTCTAAGCTCAAAGTTCAATGCCAAGCGAGATATTTTATTTAACAGAATTCGCCTATAAAAACGACCCGTTTGGACTACATCCCTGCAGTAATGACATCACTAAAGTGGAAACAGCGGTATACAGATAGGTGAATTATGAGAAAAATACTGTGTTTTTTTTACATGCGAAACATGAACACATGATATAATGCACACTGTGAACACAAATAAAGCTTTAAAAAAGCACGAAAAATGGGACCTTCAAACATCCAAATTGTCTCCCAAATGACCACTCTACCCTGTGCACTTCTTGTTGTTATTTTACCATTCAACATCAGAGTCCGATATCTGATATGTAGTTATCCCATAGACAGCACATTCATTTATTGTACACTTTATGTCAAAACATCTTTAAAATGATCAAACATATAGTGTTTTTATATATATAAAATGCGCTTTTAGCACATCTAAAAGTCAGACAGATTTCGAAATCTAGAAAGCCATTGCTTTTTCCAAACTAAATTATATACAATAATATATTATTTTGACATCTCCGCAATGAGTAAATTTATATCTAAGATTTAACATTGTTTAATACTACTAATTAGGACAAAAAAAATATTTAATAGAATAGATTAATCAAGTAGAGGTCAAGCAAACCCAATCCACCCATTTTTGTAAAGAACTGATATTTGAAGGTTACTGACAGCATGTATACTTCACTTGTAGTGATAAATCTTAACGCAGTGGTTCATACTGTCTGATACTACAAGGTGGCCATCAGGCAGCACAGCAAGGCCTCTAGGGCTGCTTAGACCTTGACTCACAATAGACCGACCAACACCTACTGAAGGATAAAGCACAATACAGTGCTGCTTTCCCCAGTCTGCAACCAGCACATCTCCATCTGCATCAATAGAAATGCCCCAAGGATTTGAAAGGACAGGACCCATGCCAGAACAGATTCCCAAGATACGAATGGTGTTCCAACCAGGTTCTAGCACCTTTATACAAGGTGCCTGTCCAGTTTCATTGCCCCTCTCAGAGACAGCTATCAAACCAGATTTCAAGCAAGTTGCCACCAGGTAAGGCCTACGGAAGCCTGTAACAACTGTGCGCTCCATCTTAGCTCCTGTCTTAGGATCCAAATTCAAGGCTGTTAAGGTTCCACGCCGTATATCTGCCACCAAGAACTCATCTTGCTGTGTCACAGTGACTCCTCTTGGAGCTTCCAGATCTTGCTGAGCACCTGCTGACCCTGATCCTCCAAAGGTCTGTAGAAGGCGGCCATGGCGGCTAAACACCAAGAGTACACGTTCGGCAGCACAAGTAAGGGCTATTAAGCCCTTACTATTACTAGCGACATCAAAGAAGTTACGACAATGTCTGGAAGTGCCCTCACATGTTGGAGGAGAGATTTGTTGTACAACATTTCTTTGTAGATCAGTTATCTGCACACGGACATTTCCACAGTCCACCACAAACAGTTGCCCTTGAGGGGTGGCATGAACTCCACTGGGTAAGGTGAAATCAGTGCGTCCTGATCCTTGTTTGCCAATTTTTTTGACCAGATGTCCAACTTCTTTTCTACTACTCTTCTCCTCCTCAACCATAAATAGCCCCATATTTGATCTCTCCCCACTTCTTTTATCTTTCTTCTGCTGACATCTGGTTTGCTGCATAGCTTTTCCCTCTATAGCAGACAAAGACAAAGATCTGCAAATTCTACTGGATACCTCAGAGAAGCCTGCTGTTGAATGGTCTTTTGATTCCTGGTCTTCAGAAACTTTAGGGCCTTGTTCCGAATTAGTACAGGGAGGACTCTCTGACGGGCAGCGGTTCATCTTTCTCTTTACGTTCTCTCCTTTTCTGTTAATCAAAGGACGGCCCCTGGTAGAAAGGTCGGCTGTAGATATAGACCGTTTTTTCCCTCCTTTTATAGACTCACTAAGACTGCTTCCTGACCTGACAATGAATGTGTAGTTTGAATCAATGCTATCTGCTGGAGAGGAAGGTCGCCTCAGTTCACCAGAGCACTGACTTAACTTTGCTGCTTCCTTCGAAGAAAGATCTAAATAGCTGTGATAGCTTGATTTAGCACCCCTGTAATTGGAATTAGTTGGTGGCATATTATCATTAACATAATGTAACATTCCTCCTCTGAATCCTTGACTTCCTTTATGGTGTTTGAGTCCATTATCCTCAGGGGGACAGGAAGGTTCTTTGCTAGAGACTGGGAGTAGGGTCCTTTGATTTTTGTAGTCTTTGGAGTTTTTTCTGACTCCATTTGTTTCAGTTACTGGCCACTTGTCTTCTGACTCTGCTTGGCTTGACACTGGATGGATAGCCAAAAACAGGTCATCTCCACGGATGTCAGAACCAGGTGATTCCAGCTCTTCATCCTGGGATGACTCAGATTTGTCCCATTTGCAACCAAAAAAATTTTGTGGTTTGGGGCTTTGGAGTTTTGCTGCATCTCCCAATTCATTCTCTTCAGTTGTTGATATACGAATCTTCCTGACAACACGTGAGGTTCCAGTATTTGTCCTGTATGATTCTTTGTCCATTCCACCTACAGCTCCCAGCTTACATGGAGTATGCAGTTGTTCAGATACAGCCACATAGTTCTCATGTGGCAAATGTCCAGCATGGATAGCACACTTGTTGCCCTGTGGTCCACAGACACCAACTGGAAAACTCAGGTTGTTCTCTTGCACAATAACCTCCCCAAAAGGTATGGTACTTGGCTGTTGGCAAAGCTGGAAATGTACGTTTTTTAGAGAGAGAGAGATTTCCCACGGTTGTATCAGCTCCCGAACACCTCTCAGTAACTGACTTTTATTGGGCCCACTTGGATATCTACCCCACATGTGGATCTGTTCTCTCAGTTGGCCCACCTTTCTCAGCTGCCTGTCTACCAGAGACTGTCCTACCCGAACTGCAGCTGCATTCTCTCTTTTTATTTGTTGTATCTGTTGCAGGGTATCCCTATGTATTTGTTCGACTCTCTCCAGTAGGTAGCGTTCCTCTTTCTGAGCTCCAAGAATAGCAGAATCCAAACCCTGGTTTACTTTGTCCACTTCTGCAGTTTGCCATTCTCTTAGCTGCTGGAGTTCCTGCTCACTCTGTGATAAGTCACATAGTGCTTGTGTTATCCAGGTAGGAAAGGAGCTGAGAGACTGGGAGGAGACCTCATGTTTCTCAAAGACTGAACTGGAAAGCCGCACAGGGGTGCTGGAAACTGGTTGAGATACAGTTGCTGGAAAGGGCCTCCTGTGGAAGTGTGACCCAAGCAGCATCATTCTAAAGGCTTTCTGAACTTCAGTTTCACTGATGATACCTGTTGGAAAAATTTAAAAATTCTTGTTACAAAATACCACACACATACTGTGTACAGTTAATACAACCAGGATTTATTGGAAATATGTGACTCTGCCTATATGTATGTAAAACCTGAATTATGTTCTGGGTACTTTCACTGCACTTTTTATGATATGTCCACAAGAGGCACTATAAGCTACAAAATGCATATCTGCAAAATGTTAATTATTTTACCAAAATAAGAGGTGTCATACAAAATTCATGTTGTTGTTTTATTTAGTACTGACCTAGATATATTTCACCAAAAAAGAAGTTTACATATAGTCCACAAGAGAGAAAAAAATTGAATTTATAAAAATGACCCATTCAAAAGTTTGTTAATATTGTGTTGTTACTTGGATGATTTCTGTTTTTGCTTTTGTTTTGTGATAGTTGTTCATGAGTCCCTTGTTTTATTCTGAACCGTTAAACTGGCTGCTGTTCTTCAGAAAAATCCTTCAGGTCCAAGAAATTATTTGACTTTCCAGCATCTTTTGAACCTCTATTTAAATGCTTTCCAAACATGACTGTATGGTTTGAGATTCATCTTCTCACACTGAGGACAACTGAGGGACTTACATGCCACTATTAAAAAAAGTTAAAATGCCCATTGATGCTCCAGAATGAAACATGATGGGTTAAAAGCATGGAGGTGGAATTTCCTTTTTGAATTTGAAGATCTGGGTAAATTCAACATATTATTCAACTTATATATATATGGAAATGTGATATATATATATAAGAATAATGTACACATCTTCATTCTGTTTGAAAGCTTACACTTACTGCATCGATTTTCCTTAAAGAGCTTCAGTGACCATTTGATCCTTTTGTAATAGTTGCTTATGAGTCCCTCTGTTGCCCCAAAAAACATGTATCTCAAAAGGGTTCAAATAGGCAAAAGATGCTGGAAAAACTAAATAATTTTTGGGACCTTAAGTATTTTTTTTCTGAATAACAGAGGGTAGTTTAATTGTTCAGAACAAACAAGGGACTCATGAACAACTATCACAAGAAAAAAAAAACATCCAGTTGTGGATGATCCAGGTAACAACACACTAATAAGAATTGAGCATATTGAAACTTTTGAACAAGGTTATAAAAAAAAAAAAAATTCTCTTGTGGACTATTACAAAATGTATTTTATGTGAAATATGTTATTCAGGTCAGTACTAAATAAAACAATAACATGCATTTTGTATGATCCCACTTATTTTGGTGAAGTAATTAACATTTAGCAGATTCTAGACAGTGTATGTAAAATTTTGACCACATATGTATATAATTTATTCTCCTTTGCAGATGTGGGTTTATTATACAGCACAGCATCATAAAGAAATATTATACTGCATTGCTTGTAATGTTTCACGTGCAAATTTACTACATCAGAAAAGCCATACATAAGGAATTTGTAATGTGATGCAGAAATCTAAATGTGCTTACAAATCATGCGCTATGGTAAAAAGTGTTTCGAGCTCATAACAGTACTTTGCTCACTGTACAAAAATATGTCTTTGTTTTTTTCTGTTTTTTTTTTTTTTTTTTTTGATGTGCCCCTTTATCACAGTTTGTGGAAACAGAATTAAAGGTATTTGTTTGTGTGTGTGTGTGTGTATGTGTGTGTGTTTTTTACTGCCACTAGTGTTTATTTCAACTGGAAACTGTAGTGAAATGTTTCTATAAGCACATTTAGCAATTTTGTAATCCTCTCATAGCGATACAAAGTAATTGAATGCCTTGGTTGCTTCGGGCTTTGCTGAAGAGGTCATCACTTTGTAATACAGTCCGTTGTAGTGTCTTTTTTAGCAGAACACTAGTCTTCTGTTGAATCACACACATTTTACTGATAACCACTGGGGGCAACTGAGAACTAGGACAGTCTCACAAAAGCCTTTAGCCTCCTGAGTTTGACAACTGATACTATGGGCATTGACTGACATGGTAACATTTTGTGCTTTTATTGTCTCTGCAATCTCTGTGAAATTTAAATGCAGGACTTCCAGATATAATTTATGTTAATGGTTATGGAGTCTCACACATTATTATCCTGGCACATTGACCATTGTGACATTGTGCAAAAACAAGAGTAAAACAGCAATGAAAGAGGGAAAGTATCAAATTTACAGTGGTATGTTAGTAAAAAAATAAATAAATAATAATAATTCTTCTTAGAAAATCTGACCCCAGTAATTGAATGAAGGACTATCCCCCATTTCATAAACTGAACTAAATATTATTTTATGTTTTATGTATTTGTAATCTAAAACAGATAAGATGTATTACACAAACAAGTGAAATAATCAAAGTGACATACTCTGCAACAGGTCACAACAATCAACAACAACAAAAACACATAGGAACAAAATTGCTTTGTTATTGACCAGTCCAACAGAGGACAAAAGGGATCTAAAAATCTAAATCCTTTGTGTGTGTGTGTGTGGTCACTTGGGTCCTATCATGTTCATTCACATTAAAGATGAATGAGGGCTCAGGTTGCTAACCTACTAAAGCTGTTGCATAGCATTAGTGACCAGAAATGTGAAATAAACATTTATTTGTATAATAAAAAAAGAAAAAGAAAATCTGATTTTGAAAAGAGACTGTTGGATTTAAAAGGAAGAAATGTTTAGAGAAAACATAAAATATAGGTTATGTTTGCAATATGCAAACTGCTGTGTATTATAAAAAAAAATAAGTTATTAATAATATTGAAAAAGGCTTTACATCATTGTATATATACGCCATGTAAGTTTTAACATTCTTAATCCAAAAAAAACCCAACATTATTTTTCAATACATAAATTCATTAATAAATTGGCAATAATATAACAATATATACAATGTTTTTTGCTATCAAAAGTATCTTAATGGTTTTTTTTTTTGTTGTTGTTTTTTTAAAGATGCAGTAAGAAAGAGAGATCAACATCCTACCTGAGTGCAGGTGTCTCATGTTCTGTGTTTACAAAGAAAACCCCTCCTTAATTTTTTCCAATCTGCCTTTTTCCACTGGCTCATGTACTCCCCTCCCACATTCCTGTGAGGACTTCTCTGCATGTAGCCTGATGCAGGCAAAGGAGGCAGTGCCTTCTTAAAAAATAACAATAAAAATAATACACATATTATGAACATAGACAATGAAAATGTCCAACAGCGACACTTGAGTAACTCTTGCTGCTCCAAACCCATTGAGTTTTAGCACAGACCCCTAAACTGTACGGTGAGTTTGGTGGAGGGTAATTGAGATTGAACAGGGTAAAGTCAAATGAAAGAAGGCGGTCATGTGTTCCAGAAACATTTTCTGTTCTGTAATTTATTTCTTAATGCAAGCCCTGTATACAAAAGAACAAAGTACATAGTTTAACATAGTTCAGTTTTATTTTGATAAATATGACAATATAATATTGAGGTTACATTAAATTATTTGTTGCTGTTGTAAATGCACAGTTTTGTGAGTAAACATGAGTGTGGAAGGCAGACAGGGCCAAAAGTTATTAAACACAATGAATGAAATTTGATCATGTCTACACACGCTGTTCATCCATGTTTACATGACAACACACACCGCAGCCAATGAATTTGCTATATTTGAGACTATATTTGCATATCAGACATCATGTTTATTTATAAATGATGTTATAATTTTATTTATAGGCCTATGAGTTTAGGCTACATGGCACTGTTATTTTCAGGAGCTGTTTTTAAAATAAAATTTAAATAAAATAAAATAAAAATAAAATCTCCAGTACCAACATGGCCCTTCATAGTAACAAACACTAACCAAATAAAATGTTGGAAAAAAATAGTTTAAAAGCAGGATCCTGATGCAGAGTTTTTGTTTGACCATATAATACATACATTTTAGATTACTGTACGTAGCTGAGTTATACTGATACATTTGTACACAGTAGAGAACAGTACATTTTAATTTTAATTTTCAAATCAACCACTTCCTGCTTTTATGGAACCATTAAAGTAAGTAATATGACACTCTTCAACTTAAATAGCCTATTCAGACCTCCGATCATCTTCCGAACACATTTTAAGATATTTTAGATTTAGTCCTAGAGCTTTCTGTCCATCCACTGAAAGTGTATGTACAGTATACTTTCCATGTCCAGAAAAGTAATAAAAACATCGTCAAAGTAGTTCAAGTAGTCCATTGGTCCAAAAATAACAAAAACTACGACTTTATTCAGCATTGTCTTCTCTTCCGGGTCTGTTGTGAGCGCGTTTACTGCAGTGTAGTGATATCCGGTTCGTGAACGAATAATTCGATTTAACTGGTTCTTCTTTGTAAACCGGTTGAACCAGCTCACCAAATCGAACTGAATCGTTTGAAATGGTTCGCGTCTCCAATAAGTATTAATCCACAAATTACTTAAGCTGTTAACTTTTTTAACTTGGTTGACTTGGCTCCCTCTGAGTCAAAATAAACCAATATCCTGGAGTAATTTATTTACTCAAACAGTACACTGACTGAACTGCTGTGAAGAGAGAACTGAAGATGAACACAGAGCCAAGCTAGATAACGAACGAACGACTCATCCGATTCAAGAACCAAGGAGCTGATGATACTGCTCATGCATGATTCAGTGTGAAACACACTGACACACAGCGAGTCTGAACCAAACTGGTTCTTTTGGTGATTGATTCTGAACTGATTCTGTGCTAATGTTATGAGCGTGGGTAAACCGAAGGCTTGAATGAAGGCAATCATCACCAATTACGCCATTACGCAAAACGCAAAAGAACTGGTGAACCGTTTTTTTCCCCTTCCCCCAACCGGTTTATTGAATCGAACTGTCCGAAAGAACCAGTTCACTGAAAAGAACCAAACTTCCCAAAAACTGATCCAAAAACCGATGCAACCGGTTCATGACTCGAGAACGAGTCAATCTTTTGTTCTTTTTTCCGGCTCGGCTCGGTGTTCATCTTCAGTTCTCTCTTCACAGCAGTTCAGTCAGTGTACTGTTTGAGTACATTAATTACTCCGGGATTGTAACTGCCTGATGCCAGTTTATTTCTGTATTAGCACTTTTACTATTCTGTTGTTTCTGTATTTGAATGTTAACAGCAAGACGGAACTAATTATTGGTTCCGCCCGGAGGTTTCCGGCCGGGCGCTTTTGAGCGACGCACTGAGAAAAACTTTACGGCGAAAGAGACTGATTATTCCGCTGTTGTAGTGTTTAAGTGGATAAATTTACAAGAAAATAGACAGAAGATGATACGGGAGATCTGAAAGGATGTTTAGCACCTCTTTGTGATAAGCAGCAATGAGGTTTGTTAACTGTAAATTTTACTTTAAGGGTGTTTGTGTTGATATATGTTTTCATGTGCCATTTTTTCTGATGTATAACATATAAAGTATCTAGCTGTAAATGGCTGGATTGTAACACAATATGTTGAGACATGCATATAGCATTATTTTGTTAATTTGTTAATTTTCTTTCTTCAAACCAGTTCTCACAGGTTGACCAACATTAAAGCCCTGTATTTTAACCAAGACCTCTTGCCTCATGCCTGTCACTGGGGGAGCTACAGTGAGAACTCATCTGCTCTGCATGAGTAGACGAGGAAGACAGTACCAAAGAGCTGTGATCCATGGGCAAGAAGGGACATCTCTACATCCAAGAGTGTGCATCTGCCCCTGACATTTACACATCTGCAGCATCCATAGAAAAATCCAGGTGCCCTACCACGAATCCAGCTGAAGCCAAAAAGCTTAAATATTTTCCACAAGAGACTGTGACATATTTTTGCCTTCATATTCATACGGTATAGTTGTGTGCATGCTTAAGTGTTAACTAAGCTGCAACTAAGAGACTTGAATGAAAATGTTCTGCATAATAGACTGAATTTTGCATTTCACAGATTAACGGGATATTGATTTGTGTGAAGTAGATGTGAATATTTTCTAAAGACTAATACTAGTGGTAGAAAGTTTATGAATGTGAATAGCTTATGAGAAGTGAAACACTTAGCTTCTTGCCAAATTACATTTAACCCAAAATTAAGTACACCAAGTAACAATGTCAGAGCCTAGTCATACCTCTAGCAGAAAGCAGGTTAGTGCAGGGAAAAATGTAGAGCAGCAGTGCATAGACATACAACCACAGGCCACTAAAGGCACAGGAGCTGAAGACCACACTTCCTCACAAGAACCTAGAAGAAGCCAAAGAGTCTGAAAATTAACGGAAAAGGGCCAAGAACTGTACAGTGAGCAAATAAGAAGATTTGCTCACAGTTTCACTGTGAGATATGAGGAGTGGAAGGCTATCGCTAAGGACGCCAAGCGAGCCCTGAGTGGACAATGCTCTAACAACCTGCTACATGAATACATCAGCAAAGTAAGCGTAGCCTCAAAAAATCTGATCATTGCTTATGAAGAGTTGAGGCACATAGATAACCCTGATCAGGACACACGTCGCAGAATTGACACCTGTGATGCAGTAACCAGGAAGATCATCCAAAGTGCAAAAGATCGTTTGGAGACAGCAGATAATGGTGGAGGAAATGAAGAACAAGGCCACAGGGCGACATCGTCTATATTCAAGTCTGTAGCATCAGACAAGATAAGTGTCAGATCCCAATTCACAAAGTCCTCTCATGCTCAAGGCACCTCCAGACATTCAAGTCAGATTTCTGCTAGCAGACAAGATGCCGCTGCTGAAGTTGCTGCCAATGAAGCTACTCTAGAAGTACTACTAGAACAAGAGTGTTGCATTGAGGAATTGGAAAAGCTTGAAGCTGAAGCTGCAGAGAGACAAAAGGTGCTAGAAGCAAAGCGCAGACAACTGGAGCGACTAGAAACAGTTAAAAAGTTAAAAGCTGCTAAGGCACGTCAGCGAGTGTATGATCAGAGTCAGTGCTCAGATGAAGAAATAAGCAGTCTACTCCATCAAAGTGTCTGTATTAAGGAAAGGGAAGAAGCGAAACATGAAAATAATCTGTTGCAGCACCATTCCTCACCACAAGACTGGGGACACTCAAAGCAAGATGACAGCACAGCAGCTCTTGTTAGAGCACTTGCAGAGTCCATCAGTGCAGGTCGTCTTCCGATACCTGAACCAACAATATTCAGTGGCGACCCACTCAGATTCAATGACTGGAAGGTTTCTTTTCAGACACTCATTGATCGGAAAAACATTCCAACTGAAGAAAAGATATATTACTTGCGAAAGTATGTGAGTGGACCTGCTAAAAAGGCTATAGAGAGCTACTTCCTGCTTGGTTCAGAATCAGCCTATCATGCAGCATGGAGGATCCTCGAGGAAAGATATGGGAATCCATTCCTCATAGCCAAAGCTTTCAGAGACAAGCTGGAGGGATGGCCCAAGATAAGCTCTAAAAGCAGTATCGAACTTCAAGAGTTTGCTGATTTCCTGCGGAGCTGTGAGGCAGCTATGACTCAGATCAGAGGCCTCAATGTACTTAATGACTGCAATGAGAACCAGAAGTTACTTGCAAAACTTCCAGACTGGCTGACTTCGAGATGGAACAGAAAGGTAATTGAAGTGGAGGAAGAAAGTCACACATTCCCAAGCTTTTGGGAATAGATTGCAAATAACCCAATAACATCTTTCCATGCTCTGAAACCTGCTGAAGATAAGCAGATCAAAGTTTTAAAGAACAGAGCTGTAGGAGCTAAAGTACTAGCAACTAACTCGGATGAAAAGGCTTCCTCCACAAGCTGTTTCTTTTGTGAGAAGTCAGGTCACAGTTTACACAAGTGTTGGAAATTTATGGATAAGACCATCTCTGAGCGAATCAAGTTTGTTCAAGGGATGAAGTTGTGCTTTGGCTGTCTGAAGCCTGGCCATCGCTCAAAGGAGTGTGAAAATAGGAAGATCTGCGACACTTGTGAGAAAGGACATCCAACCTGCCTACACGATAATCGCAGCAAAGAAAGAGGAATGTCAACAAGGATTGGAAGGGAAATGGAGCGTGACAAGTCAAGAGAAGAAACAACAGATCGTTCACAAGAAAAGATGACAAGAACACCATGCGAGATAACATCTAACAGAGTTATCCAGAATGTTAAAAGCACCCATACATCCTCAGTCATTCCTGTGTGGTTGTCAACTACAAGTAAGCCAAATCATGAAGTTCTTGTGTACGCACTCATCGATACACAGAGTGACACGACCTTCATCCTTGAAGAGACAGCAAAGGTGCTTCACACTAAAGATGAACCAGTCCAGTTAAAGCTCTCCACGATGACTTCAAGAAATACAGTGGTGCCTAGCAGAAAGCTGACTGGTCTACAAATAAGAGGATTCTACTCGGATAAGATAATCTCTCTGCCAGTAACTTACTCAAGAGAATTCATCCCTGCAAACAGAGATCATATTCCCACACCAGAGACTGCCAAGTCATGGTCTCACCTTGAGCACATTGCAGATGAAATTGCTCCTCTACAGAGCTGTGATGTCGGCCTGCTAATTGGCTACAACTGTCCTCAGGCTCTTGTACCAAGACAAGTGGTTGCTGGAGAAGAAAGTGAGCCCTTTGCTCAGAGAACAGACCTGGGTTGGAGTATAGTTGGTTATGGCAACCCATGTCTTGACTTTGGAGATGCTTTTGGAACAAGTCACCAGGTCATTGTGCAGCAAGTGATATCAGTTCTTCCAAATCTCCCAAGCGAAGTGCACTATGTCTGTAGAACACAGATCAAGGAAGTAATCCTTCCAACAGATGTCATCAAGGTGTTGGAATCTGATTTTGCAGAAAGGGCTTCGGAAGATGAACACCTTTCTCAAGAGGATCTTCAGTTCATGTCAATTATGGAAAGTGGCATCAGACTCAAGGATGACGGGCACTATGAAATGCCACTTCCCTTCAAGAAAGGAAGACCAAACTTACCAGATAACAAGATATGTGGCATCCACCGTCTCAGATGTCTGGAGAAAAAGTTAAAGGGAAATGAGCAGTACTACAAAGACTATAAGGCCTTCATGGATGAGACAATAGCTCATGGATATGCCGAGCTTGTCCCTGAAGAGGATATCAGTAAGACTCCAGCGTGGTACATTCCCCACCATGGGGTGTATCATCCTCAAAAGCCTGGTAAGATCCGTGTCGTTTTTGACTGCTCCGTAAGGTTTCAAGGGACATCCCTAAATGACCATCTCCTGACTGGCCCAGAGTTAACGAACACCTTGGTGGGAGTTTTGTGTCGGTTCAGAAAGGGTTGTGTGGCAGTTATGTGTGACATAGAACAAATGTTCCATCAGTTCCATGTTAAGAAAGAAGACCAAGATTATCTCAGATTCTTGTGGTGGAAGGATGGAGATCTTAAAGCCCAGCCCTCCATCTATCGAATGAAGGTCCACTTGTTCAGTGCAGCTTCATCACCTGGATGTGCTAACTATGGCCTGAAGCATCTTGCCGCTCAAGGACAAGAACGCTTTAGAGAAGAAACCATCAGGTTCATCCAGAGGAACTTTTACGTCGATGATGGATTGACAAGCGTAGAATCTGAAGACCAAGCAATCCAACTAGTGAAGGAAACAAGAGAGCTTTGTTGCACAGGCAAACTTCGATTACACAAGTTCATCTCCAACAGCAGAGAAGTCTTAGCCACAATTCCTGAGGAAGAGTGTGCTAAAGCTGTCAAGGATTTGACCATGATATTGGGAGAACCACTAATGGAAAGAGCACTGGGGGTACAGTGGTGTGTGACTTCTGATGAGCTGCAATTCAGAGTGGTTGTTAAAGAATATCCACTTACACGCAGAGGGGTCCTGTCCACAGTTGCCTCTGTGTATGACCCACTTGGATTTGTGGCACCCTTAATCCTGGTAGGAAAGCAAATCCTGCAGCAGATGTGTCGTGATAAGCTCAGTTGGGATGATCCTTTGTCTGATGACCTTCGACCCCTGTGGGAGTCTTGGGTGCAAGATCTAAAAAACTTGGCTGAGGTGAGAGTCCAAAGATGCTACCTGCCATCAGGCTTTAAGGTCCAGCACTATGAGCTCCACCACTTCTCTGACGCCAGCGTGTCAGGCTATGGAGAGAGCTCATATTTAAGAGCAGTCAGTACATCAGGTGAGGTCCAATGCTCCTTAGTCATGGGAAAGTCAAGAGTTGCCCCTACTAAAGTCATGACTATACCAAGACTCGAGCTGTCAGCAGCAGTGGTAGCAGTCCGGACCATTGACATGCTCTAGAAAGAACTAGAAATAGACTGCCAACAAGAATGTTTCTGGACTGATTCAAAGGTTGTACTTGGGTACATCAGTAATGAAGCCAGAAGATTTCATGTTTTTGTAGCAAATAGAGTTGAGCGCATCAAACTAAGTACAGAGGCTGGACAATGGAGATATGTAGCTTCAGAAGACAACCCAGCTGACCACGCCTCAAGGGGTGCCACGGCAAAACAACTCAAAGATTCTAACTGGTTCACAGGTCCAGACTTTCTTTGGCAGAAAGAGTTACCAACTGGAGTTGTCATGGTGGGAGAGATCGAGAGCAGCGACCCAGAGGTCAAGAAAGCTCAGGTTCATGACACTCAGGCAAAAGAAGCAAGAATACTTCTAGAGCGTCTACACAAATTCTCAGAATGGGCAAGATTGGTGAAAGCTGTTGCCAGACTCAAGCGCCGTGCTAAGGAAATCAAAGATCTCAAGCCAAAGTCCTGTGAGGCCTCAAGCTTGGAGGAAAGGAAAGAGGCGGAGCTGACCATAATCAAGATGGTGCAGGAAGCAACTCTCTTTCAAGAAATTCAACGCCTTAAACATCATAAAGAGACAAACCTCAAAGACAAAGCCAACCAGCTGCACAAACTATGTCCGTTCCTAGATGATCAAGGTGTAATTAGAGTAGGAGGCCGCTTAGCTCATGCTGCCCTACATCCACATGTGAGGCATCCAGCAATCCTTCCTAGAGACAATCATGTTTCTGCATTGCTCATCAAGCATTATCATGAAAGAGTATACCATCAAGGTCGAGGAATGACTATTAATGAGCTCCGAGCCAATGGCATATGGATCCTGGGTTGCAGCAAGCTTGTTTCATCCCATATTCACAAGTGCACAAGTTGCAGAAAGTTCCGAAGGTGCACAGAGCAACAAAGGATGGCATACCTTCCAGAAGAGCGGATGGAAACAACTGCTCCATTCACTTACTGTGGAATGGACTGCTTCGGACCGTTTCATATTAAGGAAGGAAGAAAGGAGCTAAAGCGTTATGGGCTGTTACTCACCTGCATGTGTTCTAGAGGAGTTCACATTGAAGCACTTGATGACTTGACCTCAGATGCCTTTATTAAAGCTCTGCGTTCATTCATCGCCATTCGTGGATCAGTAAGGCAGATAAGGTGTGATCAAGGGACAAACTTTGTTGGAGCAAGGCGTGAGTTCATTGAAGCATTTAAACAGATGGATCAAGAGGAGCTCAAAGATTTGGGGTGCGAGTTCGTCATGAACAGCCCGGCCTCAAGTCATATGGGTGGGGTCTGGGAAAGACAGATCCGCACTATCAGAAGTGTCCTGGCGTCTATTCTACAACAGTCGTCCAGACAACTTGACTCCTCTTCCCTACGAACATTTCTATATGAGGCCATGGCGGTTGTGAATAGCAGACCTCTAACCACTGATCATTTGAATGATTCTACTAGTCCAGAGCCCTTGACACCAAACCACATCTTGACCATGAAATCTACAATCATTCTCCCTCCTCCTGGAAAGTTTGTCAAGGAGGATCTCTACCTCCGCAAAAGATGGCGCAGAGTTCAACTTTTAACCAACAACTTTTGGGTACGATGGAGAAAGGAGTACCTCTTAAATCTCCAACACAGACAGAAGAGGACCAAAAATCGCAGAAATGCAAAGGTCGGAGACATTATTTTGTTGCAAGATGCGGCTACTCCACGAAACCAATGGAAGCTAGCAAGAGTCATCAGAGTATCCTGGAAGCGATGAAAGAGTGAGGAGACTCAAGTTACTCATCAGTGACTCCTCCCTGGATGGAAGAGGAAAGCGTACATCCAAACCTGTTTACCTGGAGAGACCCATTCAGAAAACAGTTACATTGGTAGAAGCAGACTGATGGTTCTATCATACACTCAAACACAGTTTATTAGTTGTTTATTAGGATTGAGTTCATTTACTTTATTCATGCAATATGTTTGTCTCCAAGTTTAAGAAATCACTTGTGATTTAGTGGGAGTGTAACTGCCTGATGCCAGTTTATTTCTGTATTAGCACTTTTACTATTCTGTTGTTTCTGTATTTGAATGTTAACAGCAAGACGGAACTAATTATTGGTTCCGCCCGGAGGTTTCCGGCCGGGCGATTTTGAGCGACGCACTGAGAAAAACTTTACGGCGAAAGAGACTGATTATTCCGCTGTTGTAGTGTTTAAGTGGATAAATTTACAAGAAAATAGACAGAAGATGATACGGGAGATCTGAAAGGATGTTTAGCACCTCTTTGTGATAAGCAGCAATGAGGTTTGTTAAGAGGAGTTTGTTTGTCAGAGGAGAACTGGCCCCCCAACTGAGCCTGGTTTCTCCCAAGGTTTTTTTCTCCATTCTGTCACCGATGGAGTTTCGGTTCCTTGCCGCTGTCGCCTCTGGCTTGCTTAGTTGGGGTCACTTCATCTACAGCGATATCATTGACTTGATTGCAAATTAAAACAGACACTATTTCAACTGAACAGAGATGACATAACTGAATTCAATGATGAACTGCCTTTAACTATCATTTTGCATTATTGAGACACTGTTTTCCAAATGAATGTTGTTCAGTGCTTTGGCGCAATGTATTTTGTTTAAAGCACTATATAAATAAAGGTGATTGATTGATTGATTGAACTGTAAATTTTACTATAAGGGTGTTTGTGTTGATATATGTTTTCATGTGCCATTTTTTTCTGATGTATAACATATAAAGTATCTAGCTGTAAATGGCTGGATTGTAACACAATATGTTGAGACATGCATATAGCATTATTTTGTTAATTTGTTAATTTTCTTTCTTCAAACCAGTTCTCACGGGTTGACCAACATTAAAGCCCTGTATTTTAACCAAGACCTCTTGCCTCATGCCTGTCACTGGGGGAGCTACAGGGATATTGGTTTATTTAGACTCCGAGGGACGTGTCAGCCACGTAAAAAAAGTTAAAAGCTTAAGTCATTTGTGGATTAATGCTTATTGGAGATGTGAACATTTTCAAACGATTCAGTTCGATTTGGTGAACTGGTTTAACTTGTTCACTAAGAAGAACCGGGTAAATCGAATGATTCGTTTGCGAACCGGATATCACTACACTGCAGTGAACGCGCTCACAACAGACCCGGAACAGAAGACAATACTGAATAAAGTCGTAGTTTTTGTTATTTTTGGACCAAAATGTATTTTCGATGCTTCAAGAAATTCTAACTGACCCTCTGATGTCACATGGACTACTTTGATTATGTTTTTTATTACCTTTCTGGACATGGACAGTATACTCTACATACACTTTCAATGGAGGGAAAGAAAGCTCTCGGACTAAATCTAAAATATCTTAAACTGTGTCCCGAAGATAAACGGAGGTCTTAGGGGTTTTGAATGACATGAGGGTGAGTCATTAATGACATAATTTTCATTTTTGGGTGAACTATCCCTTAAAAGGCAGTAAATTCGCCATTCATTAAACAGATCATGCAGCTGCTCTGGAAAAGCTGCGCAGAATGAGCCAGCCAGCTGCTCTCAAATCTCTCACTGTACTTTGATTGCATAGTTACAATGACGTGGAATCGGCGACGTCTAAAGTCAGACCAAATCCCAAAGCGTTCCATTCCGCTTTTAGACACACTTACAAACTTCCGTCTCCCAGCTCCATATACCACAATGCAACACGATTGTGATATCACCACATATCTCAATTATTTAATGCTCCTCCCAAAAAAAACTCAATGATAAATGAATAATTGTATATATTATGGAATAAATTAGATAAATTACACAGATTCATGACATTCGACTTGTGAACTTGGGGCAGATCGATTAACCCCAACTTTAGCAAGACATGCCATTTGATGTCACTGCTCCCTAAAAGGATAGTGTGGAGCTATGTTATGTCAAACATAAAACATTAGATATTAAGTGTATAAAATTCTAAGTGAATTTTTGCTTTTTCAAATGGCGGCTTTAAAAAAAAATTAATTATTGATAGAAAAAAGAAAAACCTTTAAAAAAAATCCTCACGATGTATCATGGTGTGTGATAAATATGCTACCATGATGTGATTGACTGGAACAAATTGGGGTTGGAAGTGGAACATTTCAGTCTGGAACATGGCATTAATAAATAAGTAATAATGTTAATGTGAGGATTACTTAGTAAGTAATTCACCCACTTTGATAGCCTACTTTCCTCTATGTGATGTGAAAATCTAATGATTTGAAAACATGATCTGTAAGAGTTTTTACAAAAATAAATAAAATAAATTAAAAAATAGTGACATCAAAGGTATAGCTTATACACTTGTGTCTGTGTCAATCACGTAAATATTAATATGCCTAAAACATAGAATTATAAGACATAGAATATTTTTACCTTTTAGATGATTCTATTTTGTCTGTAATTCGTTTTTCTATAGTAACACATTGGCTGATGCATCGTCGTCATGCATATGCTTAACTTACATGTAAATATTTTACAACTGAAAAAAAATCTACATTGATCTTAAGGGGGCATCTTCCTGCGGAATCCGGCAGCGGATGGTAAATATACGTTTGCGATTTTAAATATTCACCACTAGATGTCATCAAACGACAAACCATAATATAACTTCGTCTAACCTACACTATCATCCAAGAACATTTCCGAGAATGAGTAATCCTGTAATTGTTGGGATAGGAGACTGAACTTTTAAACACATCCACATGCAAGTATTCAAACATGACTGTTCAAATTTTATTTAAAAAATCTACATTCTGAAAAGTAGGCCTATACAATATGTTTAATAATTCAAGAAAAAAAAGCTTTAATTGATTTTACTCTTTGCTAAATGGATTAATGACTGATCGTGAAAAAAATACTGCTCTCTGTCACATACACGCAGTAAAATTAATTTTCAATGTTGAAACAAAGATTAGTGGAGTAGCCTACATTTACAATAATATATGATACTACAGTGTGTTACAGCGTGTTTCTTTGTAATTGTGTGTGAATTTAGGCTAAATGAGTGAAAATCTGATAATGGTTTTATAATTTTAAGCAATGCTTATCGCGGATCCTCAAGTATGCGCATTATATGCGCATGTGATAAGTTGCTTTATAAGAAACCAGCTTTCTCTTTCTTTCTTTCTTTCTTTAAAATATAATTTTTTACTGTTTAATAAATACAGAGTCTATGTGATGTATCGATATTAAGATCGAGACAATTTTCGATACATTATTTACGTAATTAAAACAATTTCAACAGGACATTAAATTAGCCTACTTTTATTTATTTATTTTTTATTTGAGCGTATATTTTATATTTTATTTTATTTATAGGCCTATGAGTTTAGGCTACATGGCACTGTTATTTTCAGCAGGTGTTTTTAAAATAAAAAATAAAATAAAATAAAATCTCCAGTACCAACATGGCCCTTCATAGTAACAAATACTAACCAAATAATCCTGGTGCAGAGTTTTTGTTTAACCATATAATACATACACTTTTGATTATTGTATGTAGCTGAGTTATACTGACACATTAGCACACAGTTGAAAAGAGTACATTTTAATTTTAATTTTCAAATCAAATCAACTTCCTGCTTCCTGCTCTTATGGAACAATTTAAAGTAAATAATATTACACTCTTCAACTTAAATTGCCTATTCAGTTTCAGTATCATCCTTGCCTTTTGTTATCATCTTGTAGGGAAGCAGCATTTTCAGAGAACCTGTGTCATCTCTGCTGTTAGTGGCTGTCACAGCCTGTCATTTAAATAAGAACACTGCATTATAGAAGTAACCAATACTTCAATCAAACAATATTTACATTTATGTTACCTGGTTTATATTCATATCAGTAATAAAAATTCAATTTAAACTTTATTACTTAGTTTTGCATTTAAAATTACAAGTATCGTATGACACTGTAGTCAAAAAAGGGAGAGCTCTCATTTTCCATGAAACTGGAAAACCTTCACTGATAGTGAATAATCTAATTTCAAAGGAAATATTTTTTTATATTGAATATTGAATGTTATTATCCAGATTCTGCAAGAGATGTCAGGTTTATGAAGCTAAAAAGTGGCTTCTCGGGGACAGAATAAGCCGTGTCCTGCAATAAATGACATTCTTGATAGTGATTCGAAATTGAAAAAAGCTGTCTCCTTGTGTAGATGCAGTGTGATAAAACCTCAGCCTCAAACAGGGCTATATAAGATGAACAGACCTGACAGTCAATTCACTCTGCATAAAACTACACTGAGGCCGCTATATATCCAGCCAACCTATCAGAGCAGACACTTACCCCTTTTTGTGGTCCTCAGCCCCTACCCTCTCATTCTCTACATCTGTCCATTATGCTTCTCCCTCCTTCCATCTTCTCCTCTCTGCTCAGCCATTCTGTCTATGGGACATCAGGGGCTGTTTTCAAAATGTGCTTGTTCATTTTCTGCTGAAATATGAACACAGTTGTAACAGAAGTTATACCTTAGTGCTATTAGTGGATATTACCTGTTATTTCTTTCAGATGAGTAATTGTTGTTATTATTTGTGTGCCATGGCTAATTTCAAGTATTGTTTTCTATAGTGCTGTCCTGTTGCTATAATCTGTCCTGTGTCAAATAATCTATTCCAAGCACCTGCACTGCAAACAATTTAATAAACATGTTTTATTGCCCTGTGTCTGTTTGACAATGAACAATGAGGTGAGAGGGAGAACAAATATTGCAAAAAATGCCACAGGGTTTATACAGAATGAATTGTCATGAAATATAGTACAAATGCTGATCAAAGGATTGTTTCTAAAAAAATATTCAATACTTTACTAACAACAAAAATCTGCAGGTTTGTTAGTTTTTTCACTTACTATCTTTTCTTCATCTCCACACCAACAGAAAAGTTGTAATATCAAGACTTCACGAATCACCTTCATGTAAAATTTTACATACTCACTAATTCTTTCATTCAGCATGCATAATATTATAGGAACAATCGTGGAAACAAAACGAGCTGGAGCTACCAAGATGGGAACAGATGGCCCATAATTGCCTCGTAGAGGAAGCCAGGGAGTCAATTTTTACAGGTCTCGAGGGAGTGGCAGATGCAAAAAGTGCAGGTGCATTTGTTTTGATCAGAGATGGCCTAAAGGAGCGATCTGAAAAAATGCCTCAAACACATTAGTGAAGAATTGAACAAAGCACGATTGCTTCATCTCGGCAAGACCGTGATAAAGCAGAGCGTTTTCATTAGGGGCCAATGAGGTAAACACGGGAACGCTCGCTCATGACAGGCGTGTGAAACTGCAACAGATGTGGCACAAATTAAAGCCGCATCATCGTGCAGAGATAAATAAGGAGCACATCAATAGTGTAAAAAAGCATGGAACATTTTCTCATGTGTCGCTGCAATTTCACATTTGAAGAGTAATGTCCAACAATAATTTTTTTTTTTACTTTAATCTGTATTAAAAATCACAGTAGAAACACGAATTGATAATAAAGGCCTGCAACATTTCTTTTATTTTTTGAAAATTGTGAAAGCAAAAAATATAATAAAAATCACACATGCACATATACACAAAATAGATGATCTAGTATTATATATAAATATATCTGTTAATAAACTATTATGCACGAATGAGTATTTTGTTTTTCCTCAAAAATCACCAGGTTCAACAAATTGATCTCTGATCCCTTAGAACTACGCTACATGATGCATCAGATATAGCCCAGGATTTTATTTGTGTCAGTCTCTTTCGATTGTACAGTATATCACATCTGAACATCATAAGTGCTCCTAAAATACAACCCGCATCCCGAATATGCTTTGTTCCAACCACTACCCCTTTATAATCTGAAACTTGAGCTGCCTGGCAATATCAAACTAATAAATTACATCCTGCCTCCTCTATAACTCGCTAATAAATAAAAAAAGAAGCTCCACTTTCCTTGTACAGCTGTGACCCAGGGTTACCTAGCAACAGGTCATGCCCAGATAAAAAGCACAAGGTAGTGATTCACCTATGAGGAGATGGAGAGACGGGGGCATCTTCACTCTCTGACCCTTGACAGATGGAAAACGCACTCAGAGGAAACAGTTCTTTGATTGACAGGACAGTTCTGAGTATGCCTTGTATCACTCCTTCTCTCCTTCAAAATTGTATTAACAGTCAGCAAAGTATGCTTGTGAGATATGCCTCATTCCTTGCTGTTCTTCGCTAGCATTAAAATACATGAGAAAATTGCAAAATGCTCATCAAATTCTTTGCTCTTTTCCCACCAAATGCAACAATAACCTTAATATTGACAACATAGGACATTGAGATGTCATGTGTACGTCATCCCTCTAGAAGCTTTAATGACATATTGAAGAAATGAATCATTCAGACAGCATATTTAAAGGAGTCTGACCTTTCATAAATATCTATCCTCCTTTTCAATCCAAATAAATAAAACATATTAAACAAAGATGCAAAGATATCAAGATTTAAATGGATAGTTGAGCCAAAAATGAATATTATGTCATCATTTAATCTCCCTCATGTTGTTCCAAACCTGTATGACTTTCGTTCTTCTGTGGATATTCTAAATAAAACAACTGTGAACCCAAAGGAGTTATTCTGTCATAAAAATGGACATAAAAAAAATACAGGTTTGACATTTAGTGGTTTGAGAATTATTACTTATTTATTTTATTTTTTCATATGTAATAGGTTGTATATATAAATCTAAATTAACACTGCTCTATATGCCACTGTTGTAATTGCCACCAAGGACTACAGTTGAAATGTAGATAATATTTATATATTGTGAATTGTCCCTATTGTCGAGGGAATTCTGATTTTATAAAGCAATAAAATAATTGTGAAGACTAAGAAATGAAAAACCAAACAGAGTTTTGTCTTTGTCTTGCTTTAATTTTCTGCAGACATTTACACACAGCTAGCTGTCTGTGAGCAAAGAGATTATCAAACAGGCTCACAGCAGCTTATAAAGACAACAGTCACATTTCAAGGTGACCGAAATCCCTTGGGTCCTCAGCCTTCGACCAACCAGGAGGCTCCTTGGAGGGTCACCTCCATCACGCCATGTCATATCTGATGCATATTGCCAACGTTCATAAAAACATGTAAAGACTGACACACACATGGCAAATTCACACTAGCTGAGTGACCGCTTAAGAGTTAAACAAGAAAACCCATTTACTCTCTAGACTACACAATACACTGTTCATTGAATGCTTATTGATTACTGATTAATGATTACATTCAAACGATATAAAATGTTAAAAAGATATATGTAAGATAAATGTATATGAGTGGGATCAACCAATGCAATCAATGCAAATTTTTACAATTTCCATAACACTGTACAAAAAAAAAAAAAGCAAATAAATACATAGATTAGGAAGTCTCAATACTTCAGGATGTATGCTCTTATTTATCTATGCCTAGTAATAGTTTACATCTTGTTTATTGTTTGTATCTAACCACACATCAAGCCATCTGATTTCAACAGCTTTGCACTCAGTCAGTGCCTCTGTTGGCTATTCTCTGTCCCTCAGGGGAGCCACACAGCTGTGTGAGTTTAGCTCACGGTTGAGGTGAGGCCACACACAGTTGAAAAAAAATAACGCTCATTTTTATGCTTAAACACACTATGAAAGCTTTAACATGTAGCTAGACCAACATTTCAGCTACATTATTAACAACATAATACAGTGTCAAGCTGGCTTCTAATAAGATTTGTATTGTGTATTTCTCATCAAAGTGAGATGGGACTGAAGGTACAGTATGAAAAATAAGTATCAGCAGTGCAAGGCTAAGATAACAGAAGGCCCTTCAGGGGCTAATGGACAGCTTTATGGCAATGAAAGTTAATTCAGTGTACATTCGAGAGTTTGATGCTTACTGCTGGCAACATGTAAGTCTGAAGTTTGGTTCTTCGCTTCTGTGTCTATTAGCAAAACACAGACATCTCACCTATGAGGGGAGTAAAGAATTGATGACCTGCACTTTGACTTCTTACTACTCTTACTATTTTCTGCTTGTATGTTTTTGTTTAGATAAAGGATAAATCAGAAAGCCAGAATCTTAAAACGACTGTGGCAAGTATTTCCATGAGCACTTGTGACACAGAAAGAACCATGTCTATTTTACTATTACATTTTGATGAATATTTTTGATATATATACTCTACACACAAGGAGACTCTCATAATAGTTGAAGAGCCAACAGTAATAATAGATAAAGGCTTATGGAGCAGAGAAAATGGGTATTTTCTTGTACCCTGGGGTTTGTCTGTTAAACCATATACAGGACCACAACAGTCATATGACAAATAATGCTACCCCAAGAATTTCATCTATAACTTATTCCTTTAAAACTGATTAGGAAGAGAAAGAAAAAACCGAACTCCTGAACAAGAAAAGGGGATCTAGTAGGTTAACTAGAAGAAAAAACTAAGCATGCTGGTAAAACCTTGAAGGAAATGTTGGTAAAAATGAAAATATCATCACCCTTAGGTCATCAAAGTTTTAGATAAGTTTGTTTCTTCATCAAATTTTTCAGAAGAGAATTTAAACATATCACATCGTCTGCAGTGATTGGGTGCTGTCAGAATGAGAGTCCAAACAGCTGATAAAAACATCAACAACAATAATCCACAAATAATCCACATGACTCCAGTCCATCAATTAATATCTTGTGAAAAAAAGCTGCATGTTTATTAAATATAATAATAATAATAATTCCTTACATTTATATAGCACTTTTCTAGGCACTTTACATTGCCAGGAGGTATCTCCTTATCCACAATAAATAAATAAAAAATCCATCAAGATGTTCTTAACTTTAAACTGTAGCTTCTGACCAAATAGTCCATAATCTATAATGATGCTTCCTCCACTGAAAAAGTACATCCCCAGTTTTCCTCTCACATCAGTTTCAGTTTAGATTGATCTGTGCATATATCTCACCTGATTCAGACTAGATTCGTTTTTTGCTGACTTTTTCAACTTTTAATTAAGCATTATGGATTCAGGACTTGTATTAATGTATGCAGGCTTTAAAACATGTTAATGTGTAATCTGAATATGTTCAATTTGTATGAATGAATCGGGAACTACAGCCATACACTTTCCTCTGTAGCATGGCTCTTAGTTATAGGCTGAGTCAGAACAAAGCATTTCAGTTTGGCACACAATTGTCAAAGATAATGTTTTTCTTTACACCCCACAAGTAAGGATGCAGAGCCAACAGGTGAGGGTCTACAATGTTACCTGTGTATCATGTGTTCGGTCAAACACAAGAACATCTGTATAAAGTGTTTTGGCAACCATGATAACAGAACCCCCCCTTCTCTCCACGGCCAGTTTTAGTCAATGGGCATCCATCACTGATGCTAACAGCTCTGATTAAAAATACATCAACTGCAACTGGCCTCCTGATGGCAGCGCTTCATAGCGAGCATAATTAGGGGATGGGGAGCTGTGATGATGAAGGGCAATGCACACCTGCTCTCCGTTAAATCACACTTCTGTTGGTGAAGCTTGCATCTTTCACCCCCGCAAATTAATTAATACCAAATTATGGATGGGACACCTTATTTATTTATGGTCGGTGTTGTCTAAAGTCACAAACATACCCCTCATTTCCTTTCTCCAAACTTTCCTGGTTGTTCTCATATCAACTTGTGAAGTGGTGGTTGCACTTTAATAAATACAAATGTTAAATCTAATAGATTGAACTTAAAACGAAGGTAAACAAATGCATTTCATCACCTGAAATAATGTTAATATATCAAATTACTAAAATTACTAAAATTGGTTTTACCCTTTATTTACTGACAACCACGACAAAGAGAAAGCCACATGTGTGAAGTAGGCCTACATCACAGGTAGCTTTTCCACAAACTGAGGTTAATATTGTAGCCTATATATATATATATATATATATATATATATATATATATATACACACACACATACAGACAATCACATGCTTTTGAAACACTTTTTTAAAAAAAAACAATACATCAATGATTTATCTGTGCAGTGTTACTTCAAGTCGATATATATATATATATATATATATATATATATATATATATATATATATATATGATTTTTTTTTTCTTAATGAAAATGGCTGCATGTCTTGAGCTGCCTCAGGATTATCACAAAACACATGTGCACGTGTTTCTCCCTGGTGTGTATGACAACTTGCTGATGTAGAAAATTCACTGAACTAACACTCACGGTGTTGCGTCCAGCCTCACCCAATTTGCACCTTTGCCTCTCCTGTCAGCGCCAATGCGTTCCTTTGGCGACAGCACCATGTCAACTGCCAACTCACCACGAAGCAACCGAGACGAAGCAGTATACAAAATGTCACAAACAACAGTGCTGCACACACACACAGCTGTGATCTTTAGATCTTAAATTCCAAAATAAATCTAATTTCGTAAACATCTCAAAAGCCAATACAACATGGATAATATCAACTAGTCGATTAAAAGTCCCAATCGTTGAAGTCTGTTTGTTTGCATATCTTAACGAGATTTGAAGGAAATTTAAGTATTTGGAACTTGCAGTTAATTGAAGCGGATTTTTTTTTTTTATTAAAGCATGCAGCGATCACAGCTGACAAACAGGTCTGTTGGCTTCTTAGGGGCATGGTGCTTAATAGTATCAGAACGCATTGCATAACATTTGTTTTCCTATTCACGCTTACCTAAGTCATTAGGCTTTTTTCCACTTTAGTTTTAATTATGTTTCATTGGCTGAATTACATGGGGAATAAGGGACAGTCTGTCAGATGAGCTGGGATAGATATTCATTTTAACAAACTGTCTTGACATCATTGGACACATAAAGTATAATGTCTCCACAGGGTTTGAAAAATGTCCATAGATTCATATGCACTGTAAAAACTGGCAACCTTCAATTGTTTATTTATACTTGTATTTTAAATATACCTGATATGACACCTAAAAATAATTTTGTTGGTATAAATTAATTTATAAGCCTATATAGTGATTCAGTGA
Source organism: Carassius gibelio (assembly GCF_023724105.1). Taxonomy (NCBI): domain Eukaryota; kingdom Metazoa; phylum Chordata; class Actinopteri; order Cypriniformes; family Cyprinidae; genus Carassius; species Carassius gibelio. The sequence continues at coordinate 18,221,558 of NC_068396.1, forward strand.
TAACAAATAAATACAAATTTGGACTTGAATTAAACCAGTTTATTAAGATTTTACCATTCTTAGGTTAGTATTTTTTTCAGTGTACAAAGCTGTTTGAACTTGGCATGGCCTCTTTCTCTAGAATATATATATATATATTTATTTACACATGTATTTATATATGTATTTACAGTGAGTGTACATATCAGTGTCAAAGATTAACCAGGGCTCTGGATCAAAATGCTAAATCATCCATGTATTTAAAATATGGGGACAAAAAAGTGAAATAATTACATTGCATAAGTATCCATACCATTCTCTAGCCACACTTGATATTTAGCCCAGGAGCATTCCAGTTTCAGTGGATCATTTTTTAGATGTTTCTGCACTTTGACTGGAGTTAACCTGTAGCAAATTCAATTGATTGAACATAATATGGGAAGCCACACACCTGGCATAAAAGGCCTAACAGCTGAAAATGCATATCTGAGCAAAAACCATGCCATGAGGTCAAAAAATTGGCCTACAGAGCTGAGAGGCAGAATTATGTTGAGAAACAGATCAGGGGGAGACTACAAAAAATGTCTGTGGCATTGAAGGTTTATAGGATCATGTGGCCTTCATAATCCTTAATGGAAGAAGTTTGGAACAACTTCTTACTAGAGCTTGCTTCCTGGACAAACTGAGCAGTTGGAGGAGAAGCCTTGGTTAAAGTGGTGATCTAGAAGCTTATGGTTACTCTGGTTGAGCTCCATGACCATGGGAGCTCCATGACCATCAGATGGGAGAAAATTACAGAAGGACAAATATCACTGCAACACTCCACCAATCTAGGCTTTATGGGAGATTAGCCAGCCTCTGCTGAGAGTGCTCAGAACCTCAAACTAGGCTTATCTTCCAACAGCTGACGGTTAAGAGAATGCAAGAGTGGCTTATAAACAACTCTGTAAATGCCCTTGGGTAGCCCAAGCAAGAGCTCGGACCCAATCAATCTTTCCCGGAGAAACCTGAAAATTAACTTGAGGGGATCTGCTGAGGAAAATGCAGATTTGCAAAGTATCATATCCAAAAAGACTTGAGCCTGTAATCACTGCCAAAGGTGTTTCAAATAAGTACTATGTTAAGGATGTAAATACTTGTACTTATTTCAGCTTTACTTTTTAATAAATTCAAGAAGATATCATAGATTTTTTTTATTTGCCATTATAGTGTACGAAGTGGAAATTGAAGTGGAAAAACTTTTTTAAAGCAGTTTAATAGAAAGCTGCAACAAAACAAAATATAAAAGAAATGTATAGGTATGGATACTTTTACAAGTCATCATATATGTGTTATGGTCGGTACAAGGCTACAGTGGTTAAAAGCACTTGGGCACATGCATATATCTTTTCTCATAGCTATCTCAGTTAGTAAAACAATCAATAAGGCTCATAATTCATGTATCTGGATTTCCCTTGAGCCATTTAAAGTAGAGACCATGGCAACTGGTGCATTTTATTATTTCCCTTGGATGTGAAGAAAGGCATTAAAAGATGGAAAGGAATAGCACGAAAATGAATAAAGGAACAGAATAAGAAAAGCAGAGGAAGAACATTGGGACTCCATTCAAAGCTTCAATGTCTGCAAGGGTGACTGTCACTCTTTATTAGAGGGTGGAGAGAAGTGTAGCTCGCAGGTTCAGTGGGAGGGAATGAAGGATAGCAAGAGGAAGGGGTGGCAGCTGTGGAACAATGACAGGGTCTGTGTCCAAGGCTCCTCAGGCAAAACACCAGTTTTCCTACTGCTGTGAATTCATCTCACTCTCTCCTGTGGATAGAGAAAGATAGAGAGAGGTGGAGGTCACCGCCAATCATGCATGCTGTCCATCACACTGGATGCTGTGTTCACAGAGGCAATTAAATGTACTTTGGCACTGCCGCATATTTATTTACTCACTATCAATTAAACTATGTACAAAACCACACAATGCATAATTCAGTTATGTATTAATTTGAAAACCATGTAATTACTTCAGTTTACATAAAACACTTTTCAGTTGACCTAGATTCAGTCTGTCCTAAATAGAAACTGACACTAAAAACTGCTTGTCTATAGAATTTGTTTTCAAATGTTCCATCTAATTCTCTGCAGTTCACAGAGGTTTGAATTATATATATTTTAAGCTGTTTTAACTAATTATTATTTAGTAACTAGTTCCACAGATATTTTACCTTCACTCAGTTTCTCTCTTTAAAGTGTTATCTGAATTGTTAGTTTTTAGTTGGCTCAAACTTTACTGAAATAATTGTATATTCCATTCAGCTAAAATGTTTTAATTGGTTAAAAACAAAACAATTTAGAAAACTACAGCAAATTATGTCAATTAATGTCAGTGTGTTTTATATGTTACCTAAACTAAGATTTCTTTGTGGTGCAGTTAGTTGTTACATATTATATATTTCATAGTTTAACAAAATTATTAAAATATATATATATATATATAGCTGCAAGCAGCAATTACAGGGCCAAGCATTACAGAAGCAAGCATCAGACCAACTGCAGCAATGAGTAATTAAAACCATTTTAAGATTATTTTAGTCAAAATGGTTGACAAATCATAAATACAACCAACTAGTAATATGATTTATTAAAATCACTTTTGACCAACAGGTTGCGCTATTATCAGATGTGTGGTGTATTCTGCTCTCTGAGGTGACAATGGCAGACACAAAGTTTGGTGTCAATGTGTCAAAGTTTTGCAGAGATAAAGCCTCATCTGGAATCATGCTTTAAATTGCCAAAGACACTGTCTTTGTAAAATATTGCATTTTATTACAAAATTCAGAATGGCTGACACCCAAAATGGCTAACTTGGGAAAATTTGAGTCAGCATGATCCACAGAATCTAAAGAGATCAGTTTTGTGATTTTTGGCCAAACCATTCAGAAATTAAAAGCAAAAATAGCAGTTTTTCATATATCCTCACCAGTAAGTGGCACTGCGCCGAAACACTGCAGGTAGCAGTTATGCTTGTTATAACACACACCATTGTGGAGATATAGTCTCACAACCATTTTTGCATGGTTTTCATAGAATTCATTCATGTCTTATTTGAGAATGGTTGGACGAATCAACTTAAACAGCATAAACATAATATCGAAATATAACAGTCCTGCATGTTGTTGATAAATACCAAAGGTAACATTTTACAAATTGATTGATACATTTTCCCAAATCCAATGTTTACTGAGCAACGGTCATTCCAAGTGCACAAACTCATGTTCACAGCCTTCTGATTCTTTACCTAGGGAACTGACTGACTGTGAAACTTTGATAATGGCCTTGTCAAAGGATTCAGTTAATTTTCAGTCATTTTCTAAAAGGGCGACGAACTCCCCTTCCGAAGTGCCATTCACAAGACATGTTTTTTTTTTGTTCTTGGGCTTTTCTTAAGACTCAACTAATCTCTGAAATTTTCAATCTGTGATCCTTGAAGAGTCTTTGGGCACTTAATCTCTCCTCCTCACAGTGCATTAGGATGATATAGACACCTGTCCTCTTCCAAGCAGATTTGTAACATCTTAAGTTCATTTGAACCTCTTAATTATTGTCCTGATGGTGGAAATGGGGATTTAAAAAATATCAACGAAAGAGAAGTCATTGAAGAATATATCTAATATATATAGTATCCATGTGTGTGTTATCTTTCCATTAGTGACAAAGTGCTTTGTGTTTATGTAGTGACTTGTACAGTTTAATCAAGTAAATACCAGTGTGGCTTGTGCTACACAAACACACACACACTTTATTGGACAGGTCAAACACAATCACAGCTCAGCCACACAGGGTTGGCTAATTATGGGTGGCAGCTGGCAATGAGGGCTACCTTTAGGGGCCGGGTCCATGCATGAGTTGTGTATGTGTTCACACACCATGGATGAAGTATAAATCTTGCTCTGCTGTCTAGTATGATCTGTTTGACAGCCCCTAATTTAAAGACAGATGAAGATGGAAATGCAGAGTTGAATTAACAATGTGAATGAGCCTCAGCCCCTTTGTACATGCAGGGATGAACCAGTGATGCAGTTTGCATGTGCCTACAAAGTGTATGGCTTGCTTATGATCCTAGTTTTGAAATATGTTTCACATAGTTTGTTTAGAAATGTATCAACTATGAAGCCCCTTTTGGTGTCAATTTATTTGATGGAAAATTCAATGACTTAGAAAAGAGAATATTTCAGCCACACACTGGATGTTCTGTAAATTGGACAGCACAACGACAAAAAAAGTAATTTCGAAAATCAATATAAATATCTGTCTGTAAGGAAAGAACATTACACTGTCCCCCATAACCTACTGTTGGTGGAATATGAAAGGGAAGAACGGTTGGAGAAATAAAGGAAACATTCATCAGACTAATTTTGTCTGAGAGCAAACGGCATCCTTTTCATCGACTGAAAAATCTAAAGAAGGATAAAATGCATTCAATTTGGCAGATCTAAATGGGATATATCCAACGAGTATATTTTGAATTCCGCTGATATAACTGAATGATAAGCTCAGAGGTGTGAAGCTTGTAAAGAGAAGTAACATTTCCTGAAGCAGAAAAAAATAAATAAAAAATGAATAAATGAATGGGTGTTTAAAAAAAGTGAAATATCACCTTGTTATTTCCACCACTGAGTCCGACGGGACATATACAAAATAGGCAATTTGCTCATGTCAAATGATGTCTCCCTGCCCGGTTTTCCTTTTGAATGCTCGCGCTACGATGAGACGGTCGCGCGCTGAGATGTGCAGGCAAGTTTAAACGCATCTGATATGCTCCTTGGATATATCGATCCACTTCATCCCAGCAGAATGAGATGCAAACAGCCTTGTCCCCATCTGTAGCAACCATAATCATGATATAATGGTTTCTTCCAGCCTCAATATCTGATTTGGATATGATGAAATAATTCATACGATGTGTAGTGTAGATGCAGTGTCTTTTTTTTTTCTTTTTTTTTTTTACTGTCCTAGTATTTCATATTTGGTGAGACAATACAAAAGAATCGTGCTTTATACAGGACGGTATCAAATATACCAGGTACGAAAAAAAAAAAAAAAAAAAAAAAAAAAATATATATATATATATATATATATATATACCTAGCTTTAAAATCTAGTTTTACTTTTTCTTAAACGAGTTAAACATATTTTCCGACTTTCAGCACCCTGGACAGCACACTTGTATTGCTTTATGACGACAAACTACTACTAGCCTACTGTACGTTTGGTTGTGTATATAAGTTTTATATTTGCACTTTATTTTTTCTCCACTCTACAGCTTTTAACGACCAACACTTGTGAGTCCACGCAAACCAGATAAAAAAAAATCTTAATATGACTTAAAAAATGTCAAAGGGTGAACTAAAACCCTCTTCAGCAGCCACAGAGTGAGACTGGTTGGCTGATTGGTTAAGGATGGTGGATGTGGGCCAGGTCACAGAGGCTCAGTGGCTGTTTGCCTGCAGGACTCTAGTCTCTGATGAGAGGGACATGTCACATGTTGTTTCTTCATCTGGCCGAGAGGCCACAAATTTATTTGAACACAGACTGAGAGCCAGTCAGAGATGTTCCCAGCTGTCTTAGTCAACAAGCCTGTGCAGAGCAACACATCTGAGCCTATGTATTTATAGAACAAAAACTGATGTTGCGTGTATAAGCGCTGCATATTAAGAGATACGGATATTATATGCAGAATGTGTGATTTCTAGGTATTTAAAAAGACATGACCAGAAGCGCTGATCAAAAAAAAAAAAAAAAAAAAAAAAAAAAAACACTTTGGAAATTAGGTATATAGATCAATATTACATCATATTTTGCCTTAAATAAAACCAGTTAATTTGGATGTTACCATTTTTTAAGTGCAATTCCAAATATGCTAATAAATGTTTTCAACAAAGCATATTACCATGGAATTATTTTTGTCTTTTTTGTATGTTTTTTTCCCCCTCAATGTGGCAAAAAACAAACAAACAACAAACAGTACAAGAAAACCTAGAACTGCTGAAGAACATCCATATGTATACAACAAAACAAGTAACACATGCTAAATGCTGGTAAGGAATAGTATTTTCTTTTTTATGTCAATACTAAGAGGAATGACAATTAAGTGAAACTTCAACTTTAACTTGAAAAGATACTACTGTCCTAAATATCTCTTAAAATGTCCTAAATATATTTTATTCAAGTCAAAAATATTGTTAGCATTACAGATTGTAGCTAAATATATGGTTACACCAACAAAATGACATTAAAGGGTTAGATCAAGTATTCGGTAGCAATTTCAGGTTACCACTTTTTATAGTGTTATAGACATATAGTAGAGGACACTGTAAGGTTTTGTGTACAGCAAATTAGAAGTCATAGAGTATTGTAGCAAGACAAATAAGAAAGGCCAACAGCATCAGAATAGAAAAAAAAATAAACAAACAAACAATAGACATAAGAATTGCCGCCACAAACACATTGGAGTGCTAAAGAGGTGTGATTACACAAAATGGTGTGAATAAAATTAAATGAAGTGAAAGGAAAATTAGAATGAGAGGAAAAAGGGGAGAAAATGTTATTAAAGAAAAAACAGATGGCCAAATTCAGCATACCCTGGGGAATACAGGGGACAATTCACTGCACCTATGGTTATGAGTGCCAAGGAGGTTTTTATTAAGTGTGAGCATGTGTACGTGTATGTGGGGCAATATTATGTTTTAGTCTAAGACAAAGACATTCCAAAAAAGTGAGCTCATGCTACATGAATGATGATGTCATAAAAAGGTTGAAAGATAACACCAATGAATGCTTACTGTCTTACAAGGTATACACATCATGCACATAGAGCACTCACAGATGACAGGCAGTGAGTGGAAATGAAGGATTTGGGGTTCCATCCCGTTACATTATGCAGCAGATGGCGTGTAGGCCGAGCCAGGCCGGGGCAGTCCCAGAGGTAACGCACACTCATAGACACACTCACAGGATGGGAAGGGGAGGGGCAAAAAGCAGTATTGCCCCTGTACAATGCTGTTCTTCTCTCTTGCTCTCATTGAGCTTGCTTTAGTCCTGTGTCTGGTTCAAGGAATCAGGCAGGCTTCTTAAACCCTTCTTCTCTTCTTGAATCTTATCTTTTTGAATAATAAGTTGTTGAGCTTTCTGAATCAGTAGTTCCAAGGGTTCTGAGAGGGTCAGGGGTGAGAATTCTTATTTATTTTTATTTTTTTACTAACTGTATACCATTCTATACTTTACTTAGAAATGCAACATGAAATGGAAAATTTTATTATATTGTTTGGCCTTTGCAATTCATGGTTATTTCTGATATTTTCTATCACTCGTTCAAAGACAGACTGTCAGTCTGTTTTCAGTAATTGCTTCTGAAGTTTGGAATAATAAAACGATGCAGAAATGTGAATGTTATGAGTGAGTCAATGAATTATTCACTCACAATTTTTCAAAAACCTAGATTAAGTAGCGTGTTGTTCAGAAATACATCAAAGTTAATTCTGCTTTGGCTTAGTTTAGAACTGTATTTGTTTAGCAGCAGAGACAATAAAAGTATAAGTTGTTTAATATGAACTTTTTGTTTATTAAACTGTTGCAATACAATGTCACATTCGTAATCATGCTTTTGGTCTGAACATCAACTAAGTCATTTGCCACTTGATGTCCCCTGTAAACTCTGGGTCCTGAAGCAGTTATAACTCTATCTCTCCTTCTCTTTCTGTCTTCTTTCCACTCTGCTGGAGCTGCACCTGAGGACCACTGCAGAGGGCCATGACCCTGACTAACAAGTGTGTGTGTGTGTGAGAGAGGGAGATCACGTGGACAAGGTGTGTGGGTATGAAAAATGAAAACAGCAAGTGTATTCATGGGAGAGGGAGACACTTATAATTGCAGTCACCATCAGTATGGTTCCAGTTGCTAGTTTTAGTATTATGTTGATTAGTGTCATTATGTTTATGATCATATTCGCTGTGCAAGTTAATTAGTGTTGCTTGGCCGATTATGGACCTCCTGTACCTGAGTCACGTGTTCACACAAACATAATGGACACACATTTCAGTCTTATTTTCAGATGGACTTGTGTGGAGATATGTCTTTATTTGTGTGGATTCACAGCATAAGAAACTTTAAGCATGCCCCATAATGTTGCACAATAGGAATTTCAGTTAAACCACATTATTGTTGCTGTCATTTATCATCAGAAGATGATTTGTTTATTTTAGGCTAAATGTAAGCAGCACTAGTACAACACTGTAATTACAGCAGCAGGGATAATTAGAACCAGTCTGGTCTTTTTTACACAGACAGAGTAAAAGATCTCTATTCTGTCACGTTAGATTGTAGGATTCCCTGGCATTCCAACAGTGTGAAAAACAACTTCAGCTTCCTCATGTGCAAAGATGCTATCAAGTGAATGCATTTTCACAGCACAAACACAGAACACAATACACAGGGAAACGATTTATGTGACCATTTTTAAGGTAGATTTATTTTTTCTTAGTATAAATGTAACATTAATAAATTATCTTAGTCATTTACCAGAAAGCCAACTTCACACTTAGTTACCTATAATCAGTGCCAAGAGTCTGCATATATCTTTCTAAATCAGTAGCTGATGAAACAGACAATTCATAAACAAGTTCATTAGAACAAGAGACACATATCAAAACCCATCCAAAATGTCCTTCCCACTTTGCACAGTACCATGTGGTCATCTTGCCCCCTTGTCCCAAAAGAAAATAGATGCCAAGGGTGCAGCAAGCCACCCCTCCCCAAACTACACATACACTCTTGCTCACATGCCCCTTTGATTTAACCGAACCATCGTGGAGGTTTGGCATGGCGATGAGTTTAATGAACCCATCAGCCAGCTGGAGCAAAAGGAAAAGAGTCAGTTAAAGAGGAGTGAAGAGAGAGAGAAAGGGGTGACCCATTCTGCTACATGCATCGCAAGCCAAAGGGCCAAAACGATAAGAGAGGAAGGAAAGCCAAGTGCAGGAGAGCAAGCGCAAGGGTATAACTAAAGGAAAATTTATCTTTTGGAGTCAAGAATAGGAAGGAGACAGACTTGGTAAAACAGGACAACCAAAGGTATAAATTAGAGAAATGTAATGTAACCTAAATGGCAACACTAAAGAGGGGGTGTTTAAAATATCAGAGAATGTAGAATGAAGTGAGAAATGAGAGATCATGGATTGTTGCATCCAGATGCTTAGACATCTGCACCCACCTGAATCACTAGCTGACTAATGGGGCCTCCAGACTGCAACACACATCCCATCCTTTGTATCTGAGATTTTTCCCCACTGATTCTGTTGGCTTTATTGTATGTGTAAATTGGTCATACTGTTGACTCAAACTTCACAATTAATCCAAATGTTTGGCAAACAGCAATGAGCAGTTGTCTTGTAAAAAGCTGTCAACTAAATAAATGAGGATGATGTGGCACATAGGCGCTAGAGACCCTTGTGGATGTTAATATACCTCGCAGTTCCTCTCTCTTTGTGCATTGCACTTTGTGTGCATTTGTGTGTGTGTGTGTGGGGGGGGCTCCCTGCTGAGACTACAGATGGTAGAAGGGGCTGGCTAGGGCCATGGTGATGGTCACATTCTCACATGGGACCACAGGCCCCCTGTTCTCACACCTACACCTCCTGTTCGCTACTGGCCAGCTCCACTGTCATTACCACAGCCTGCTACCCCTGTAAATGCCATGCCAGTAGCGGTGAATAAGGCAAAGGATGTGCCAATCTAATATAACACACATGCACAACACATGGTTATGTGGCTTGAATTACATCTATAGTTGCCATAAGAGCCTCACTTTAGATGCAGCATGGAAGTGCATTAGAATCCTCAGTTTTAAATAGGGCGAGTAACAGCTTCTGATTTTCTGCATAGATTGAATTAACTTAATTTAAACCATCAATAAAATTTATGCTTTCAAGTTTAGAGGGTTGAAATTTGTGGGTTTAGTGAGTTGATCATTTGAACAAGATAACATTTTCTTAGTACAGTAAATTCTAAACTTTTCTGAATCAGATTTGGGATATATCTCATCGACCACATGTGACACCCAAGCACATCAATGTAGAAACCATTTATAGCTGAAATATCTTATGCTATGATGTATCTTTAGGTGGTTAACTTAAAGGTATAGTTAATCAAAAAATGAAATTCTGTTATAATTTACTCACCCTCAAGTAGTTCTAAACCTGCGTAAGTTTCATTCTTCTTCTTAACTTAAAGGAAGATATTTTAATGATTCTTTTTTATTTTCAGATAATGAAAGTCAGTGGCTACCAGCAACTGTTTGGTTATCCACATTCTCCAAAATCTTTATTTGTATTAAGCAAAAGAAAGAAAGATCTTTAGGGTGAGTAAATGTTGGCACAATTTTTGGTGAACAGTATGCCTTTAATGTAAACCCACATGCAAATGTTATACAGTACATGTACATTTTCATGTTATCATAAAAGTAAAAACCTATATAAAACCAATTAGAAACAATTTTATATATTAACATATATATCTAGCCCATACAATCATGTATGTTTATGTATGTGTAATAATAATAAAAAAAAACATCCATTTCAAAAACTCAGCAACACTCGTTGATATGATAGAATATAAAAAACGTACACTGTTAAATATTATTTGCCTTGTAGTTTGATTTCTGTACTCTGTAAATCTGTCTCTTTATAGCACTCCATCATCATCACCACATCCATTTGATAAAAAAAAAACTTTATGTGTGATATTTCAAAATGTAACTGCTTTTCAAGGTTAATGGCTCTCAATGGGCCCTTCTGTAAGTTCAAAGAAAAATCCTCAGATAACTTTTTGTGCACAGTTGTTTGGACTGTCTTGGTTTATTTTATGTAAGATTTAAATTAACTCTAGATTTATGTTAGAAACTTATATCTTCATCTACCCAGTGCATGAACATGATATATACCCTCATTGGTAACATATATGTCCATTTCACTCTTGATATAGGGCAATATATGTCATATATTACAATTACAAATATGTTCAAAAGAAAACACACAAGATGAAAAGGGGTACCATAGGGACTACAAGTGAACTTACTATCTCATATCATAGGTCAGTGCACCAGTGGTGATTCTAGTGCTGACTGAGAGTGATTCAGCTGTTCTTAAACTGTTTGTGTTCTGTAATTGCTCTTGTATGACACAGATCTCTGTGAGTTGTAGTTGCAGGACAAGAGGTCTCTGTCTGCCCCTCTGACCCACTGCAATTAGACTGACTCCTTGTGTGCTTCCTGTCAGTATAGAGATTCCGTTGTCATATGACATGCCGCTAATACACACATGCACAAAGACACAGAGACAAAAGTCATATCAACTTGGACACAAGGCTTAAGGCCACTTGTCTATCACAGTACATCCACCCACCCCCCACGCCAATTTTTCTGTTGCCAGCACCAGCTCTTTGTCTCCATACATCATGGCAATATGAAGCAAGTTGCAACTAGCCCTTGTCTCCCCACCCTCCCTTGTGTGGCTCAGGGCCACAGCAAGTCAGTGGAGCCTCCCTCATCATTTTAATCAGCTTGTTAGGCATGGTCGGTCACCATAACACACAGATGCCTGATCAACAAACATACATACTTCTTTGATCCTGCTTTGTGATCTGGGAATATCGTGCACATAATCTAACTATTGCGAGGAAAATATTGATGCTGAATAGCTTTAGGAAAATTGCAATGTACTTTGACAGGATGGGATTTTAACAAAAGTTGGCTGTTTGGGGAATAGTTCATTGTACATTTGGGAATTGTGCAAATCATGCATACCATCTGAACTTGCCTGTTTGATTCCCCCATAGCCACAAATCCAGCAGGGTCTCCTCAGCATCATCTGGACCCACCAACTGGCCCCCAGTTCCTACTGCCCACTTTGTCCCCACCTCTAGCTATGATTGGAATTTTGCTTCAATTCCAAAAGTCCAACAGCTTCTGTGGACTCTCCATTGGCCATTCTGAAATTTGAAGGAGAAGTTCAGGTCCACAGATAACCTCTTGTGCACAACTGTTTGGGCTGTTTTGGTTTAGTTCATGCTGGTTTGAAGATTTAAATGTAACTTTTAACGTTAATCAAATTCATACATTTAAAAAATGTGAATCTGAGTCGTCACTTATATTCCACAAATTAAAAAAATAATGACTGTTTTCACATGTCATATTTAAAAAAATATGATTTCCCTGTGTCTTTCTTACTATCTTATCTGTGTTAAGATAATGAAGGAGAATATATAAATATATAAATATTGTGCGTATCTGTGTTTTCCGGCGGTCTGACATCTCTGCTCGTGGGTCTATGATGTGTGGAGAGGGGCAAGAGGAAGGTATGATGCGAAGGGGCGGTGTTAGACAATACCACCTCACAAATATATCCCAACCCTCTGTCATTCTGAAGAGCTTTTACTAAGAACTATACTCTCACACACTGATCCGTTATAGCCCGATCAGGCGACGGAGCTCCAGCGAAATAGAAGAGAAGACAGGATTTACCGGTTTTCGAGTCGAGGGCTGTTTATCTATCGCCAGTTCATTCCAAATAATCGCAGTCTCGCCCAAGAGGACTGACAACATTTCAGTACTTTTCTACAATCTTATCGACACTGCCATCTCTATTGTCTAGAGTCTGGGGTCACGAGGCATCACCTCCAAATATTTGTATCTCAAGATAAAAGGCATCATCTATTATTATTTTTTACAGACGAATAACAGCGAAAAGCAGAATTGCTCGGCATCATAATTTTGACAGAGACATATTTTACTCAATTTGTTTTCGTGGGATTTCAAAGTAGCTACTAAATGAAGAAATATTTAACACGGTGAGATGCTCCATGACAGAAATTACAGAAAGACACGCGGATAGAGTAAAGAGTTGGACAGTTTGTAAAGGACAAGGATCTTCTTTCTGGAGCTGTCAAGTGCATAACACGGTTTGTTGAATTATTCGTGTAATAATTATATTTAACGGCTTTATAATAAATCTGTTTGTATGTTTTTAAAGGTAGCAATATAATAATTATTATAGTTTGTAAAGATGTTAATCAGTAGGTTTCAATATTCGTGTTGGTATATTAAATATTTAGACGTTTAGTTTGTTTTAGGCTACAGTTCTTTTTAAAAGTGTTCTCGAAAATGCTTTGTACAACTGTTGCTTTACACCTTTATTCTATTTACCAGTCATTCAAGAATTTTTCAAAACTAACAACAACAACAACAAAAATAAAAAAATAAAAAAATAGTGTAGTCTATTTAAAGTGAATTAGCCATGTAGATGTTGCAAATATATTGTATACATGTTGTAGCCTATATAATAATTGTGGGTGTTCATTATCAGTTGTGAGAGAGAAATTATGCTGATCTAAAAGCAAAGTTCCCACAACAGATGTTAACCTTTTGAACCATTTATTATTCTGGTTCCGTTTTGTCCTGTCACGCAGCACGCGCCAAGCCTTATAGTGTGACAGATGGATGGCTTTAATTGCAGAACGTGACTCCAGAATTATCATATTTGCACTTAATATTTTATATAGGAAGGACAACAAAAAGGTGCGCATTTTTCATTTGTCCGTTTTAAAACTGTGTGTGTGTGTGCGTTATTAGCATTGTATACACACATTGTTATTAGCAATGCTAAACTGTTTTTAACAATGACAATTTCGTTCTCCTTTTACTCTTTTATTTATAGAATTTCAAATGCTCAAAGTGGAAATATGCATTTCCCCCAATAGCTATAGTAGTAGTGCAAAATGCTTTAAAAATGTAGCCTTTCACGATGTTTGCTCTGCATATTTTGCTAATGTCACGTACAATTTAGTGTGAGAGCTGTTATGACAATATAAGTATTGCCCTGCAAATATCGTCGTGTAGTGTGCAAAGAGGATAATAATAGGCTATGTAGCCTATATTTTGGGGAGCATAAACATGGGGGGAAACAGACAGTGAAAGACTCTTTAAAAACACTTAAAAACTGCGTAAAACAAAAATTCGTTTGTTTTCTTTAGTAACCCAAACGTAATTATGAAATATTTGTGTTTCAGGACTTGAGACATTTCTAAGTCGAAACTGAAAATGATGCTGAGTCCGGAACAAACTGATTCAGATCTACCGTGGAGCCAGTCAGACGCTGAGACAATGCTGAACGATATCAAGGTTGGCTGCATCACGGACGAACCCATGGAGGGAGAGGGCAAGACGAAGTCGCTGGCCCCACAAGCCCTCAGCAGGGAGGAAAAGAGGCGGCGCAGGCGCGCCACAGCGAAATACCGTTCAGCCCACGCCACCCGCGAGAGAATCCGGGTCGAAGCCTTCAACGTTGCCTTTGCCGAACTGAGAAAGTTGTTGCCTACACTGCCCCCTGACAAAAAATTGTCCAAGATTGAAATTCTGAGACTAGCTATTTGTTACATTTCATACCTAAATCATGTGTTAGATGTTTAGCAGAGGACCCTTTTTATGAGTAACGCACTCCAAGGACACATGAGGACCTGTCTGCAGCAAACAAAACGGTATCCTAATTTTTGCAGTTTGCAACTCTTTGCGCATCCTACACTGGAAGTGCAATTAGAAGAGATTGAAACCACATAAAATGGCTATCACCCAAGTGTTCATTAGACTTTAGACATGTTTTCATAAATTTAAATGAGATATTAGGCTATAGCTTAGAGCGAAGAGATACTCTCTTCAACCAAAAATGGTGATTGCTCAAAGAGTCGTGAACCATTTAAAAGACTGTGGTCCCTGCTTTAAGCTAGATACAGAATAAATGATGCAATAAGGTCGAGGAGGACGTAAAACAAATCGAATAACCAATGTTGTAATTTGTGTATATGGGCAGTGTATAGTGTTTTTATAGCAGGTCAAAGTACAGAGAAAACCCGTTGCATCACTCTGTAGAACAGTGAAGAATAAACCAGCCCCTCTCCTCCTCTAATAGCTGCTCGGTAGATCTAGTAAGTAGTTGTATAATCAGGAGGAAATTACGTAAAAGTGCCACTCGAATTATGACATCGTGACCATAACCACTCGCATTAAAATATTTATTTGTTATTTATTATATACTTGTTGAATATATTTTAATATGATTCATGTCATTATTATTATTATTATTTTTGTTGTTGAAAGATTGTTTAATGTACGTTGGTTGTATGTAGCTCAGAGAAAAGTTTGCTTGTGTGTTAGATCTTGTCATTCAGTAATGATGAGATAAGAATGTTAAGCATAAACTTGCACCTTTAGTGTTAATTGATTTAATATATATATATATATATATATATATATATATATATATATATATATATATATATATATATATATATATATGTATATATATATATGTATATATATATATATATATATATATATATATATATATATATATATATATATATATATATATATATATATATATATAACACTAAAGGTGCAAGTAGACATATCTATATATTTTGTGATGCAGTTAGTTAGATAAATTGGCTGTTTTTGTTCACCAGTTTGTCATACATTAGAACAACAAATTCATTACAAAGAAATCTTTTTAATGAACAGCCATTTTCATCAATGGTCTATTAATGTCATCTGAATTGTAGACCTATGATTTATGTGACAATAGACTGTCACGTTTACTGTATGACCAAAAATGTAATCGTAATTTTTCAATTTTCACCTTTTCACGTCTGAGATGTTTTTGACCCCAACTACCCCACTACAACATGTGAGTTATATAGACTAAAGTTATAGTGAGTTATTTTATTTTATTATTATTATTATTTTTTTTTTTTTTGAAAAAACATATCTGCTATCCAAAGATCTATATTGTATTTTCAGGGTCGTGCCCTTCATTGCTTCATGCACATATTTTGTAGTAAAGTTTCTGTGACAGATTTTTTTAATTGAATTATAATTTTTTTTTCATATTTTGATGTTGATTTTTTTTTAAATAAAATAACAATAAAAACGGTTTGACTCTTTAATCACAGATTCCGAATCATAAAATAATATTGTCTTAAAGATTAAATAGGTCGCCTGAGAATTACATTTGTGCTTCTGAGTGATAAATTTATGTATGTAAATTTGATTCTTTATTAGCAGTGACTTTAGTAATTGTGACGTAATTTGTTTTAGGATATTCCGATTACTTGACATAGTCTACCAAAAGATGTGAATTAAGTCAGAAGCGCAGAGAAAATGGTGTAGAGTGGTCAGTCACGGTAAGCGTTGTCGAGGTTTTGCTCTCCGTGTGTTTGCTCCTCGTTCTCCCTCTTGGCTGAAAGGCCGTTTCCCTAGAGAGGGGGCAGGTGTTACTCCAGACGAGCCAAGACAACCAAATTACTGGCCGTCTGGCACCTCCCGTGGGAAACAGAGTGAGTGAGAGAGAGAGAGAGAAAGAGAGAGAGAGCGCGCGAGAGAGAGAGAGATAAAGAGAGAGAGAGATTTATTCTTATATACCATTTATTCATATATAAAATATTTTAAATTTAGACTACATATGCTGATCACTGACTGAACAAAGTTAACCAATAATTAAAAACATGCAAGGGTTAACTTTGTTCAATCTGCCCTTGTCCATGATCAGCAAAATTGTTTGTGTGTTATTAGTTTAGCCATACTGACACTGACTTCTATGAAGATCAAAGTGTTCACAAACTTCTTGTCATTATATATATATATATATATATATATATATATATATATATATATATATATATATATATATATATATATATATATATATAAAACTAAATGATTTCTCACATCCAAAAGAATCAGCAAGCTAATAGCTGCCTACATTAGTTTCTCAAGCCTGTGTGATTATCACTCATTCAAAACCTCAGTTGTCTCAGATCAGTGTTTTTACCCTTGTAAGTCCAAAGTGTTTTTAGGAGAACCATTTTTCTTGATCAAATCTTTTTTATTTAGATCTATTTAATCTGAAAATCTCTTCACTTGCTGGCAATAAAAGAACATTTTACACTTACACAACAGCACTCAAATTCAAACACTGGCTCAGTGAAAGGATTTGAAAGAGCTTCTCTTGTAATCCATGACTTAACATGCGATAATTAACTTTGTGTCTATGATGTCTCTAAAAGGATTTGACAGTACAAGTTGTAGTGCATTATAACATAAATACTGTGTCTACAGCCAACAAAAGACACGTTTTCATCATCAAAATGTAAAGAGCAGCTTTTTTTTATGAATCTGGAGGGAAAGTGATAAGGAGAGTGAGACCTTATAGCTATGAAGCACCAAATCAAGTATGTGAGTATGATTTTTAGTTCAAAAATGGTTTAAACAGGAATTATAATATTTTCTGCAGTTTGGTTTGGCATGGTTTTCTCTTTAACAGAAAACCAGTTTAATCAGACACTATAAAGCATTCCTTTCAAAATTGTTGTTAATGCATTTATTATTATTCAGTGGGGTTCTGGTGTTTCAAATGTGACTTAAATTAATATTAATAAAATTTAAACCAAATACATCACATGGACAAATGCTTCACCAACTGATAATAGTTTGTATGTTATTGAAGAGTATTTATGGTATAAGATGTTATATACTAATTCACTTTACTTTTGTACATACTGCAGCTCCAAAACAAACCCTAATTTAAATAATATGTCAGCTGTAGTCCTGTTTTGAAAGGGTAACAGACTGTGAATGCAGCCAGCACATGTGTGTTTGTGTATGAGAAAAAGCCATATTGCCTCTCTGTTCACCATGGATTATGTAATGGCAAAGACCTACAAGTGACCATATGTCAGGAAGTGTACAGACGGCCAAGAATCCTATTCACTATAGCCCTGTCTGTGGGTTCTCCCATCATCATTATTCAGGTACACTTTTCTAGAATCAAACATGGAACAATATACGCGGGAACACATTCCCATTTTTTCCAAATAAAGCTTCTTGTCTTTCCAAGAGAAACACAAGAAAAAGCAACCATATGTCCACAGGTCTTTACACAGCATTTAAAAAGCAGAAGGGAGTGTTTGCATCTTTCCTCTCCTTCCATTACAAGTGTGCTCATCTTCAATGCCTAGAGCCCATCTCCCTTTGCACCTTCAATCTACCCCTTTCACTCATTCCCTTGATATCCATCAAAGGTGTGTGTTGTAGAGTGAGCGTTGCACTAGCAGTGAGGTACAAAGGCAGATCCATGTGTTGAAATGTGGCCCCTGGGATGGGCCACATTATGCTTGCCCACTTCACCAGCAGGGACCCAGGCTGGAGCTGGCTCATGGCCCTTTGTCTCCAAACAGATGGAAATACACTAGAGTAGAGAGAGTGGGAGAGAAAAGAAGAAAGGGGATACAGAAAAAAAAAGAAGTCAGTCTGTTCTCATTACCTCACATATTGAGAGCGACACGCTTACAATACGTCAGTATCGGAGAGGCTCTGTCTTATTCAAACTCATGCTCAGGCCATCTGTACACACAGCACACATGCATTTACACATGCAAAGCAGTCAATTTCATATATTTAAGTACCTTTATTGCTATACCACCAAATTAAGTGGCAATTTTAAAAGTATGCTTACTTTGTCTGTTTTGTTTGTTTGTTTAGTTTTTTTGTAGAAGTGTATTTATACTTTGTATTTCAACAAGAGCATAATATTGAATGAATACATTTTAAGTTAAATGGTATGAAAATCTGTAAACGCAGGGCATCCATCCCTCAGACTCCAAACAGAATAATCTCAGGGGCCCAAACAGGCGTGCTGAACAGCGATAATCTGCACAATGACTTCTTACAAAGCACATACAGGTGCATCTCAATAAATTAGAATGTTGTGAAAAAGTTAATTTATGTCAGTAATTCAACTCAAATTGTGAAACTCGTGTCTTAAATAAATTCAATGCACACATACTGAAGGTAGTTTAAGTCTCTGGTTCTTTTAATTGTGATGATTTTGCCTCGCATTTAACAAAACCAACCAATTCACTTTCTCAACAAATTAGAATAAGGTGACATCACAATCAGATAATCAACACAAAACCCCTGCAAAGGTTCCCTGATCCTTCAAAATGGTCTCTCAGTCTGGTTCACTAGGCTAAACATTCATGGAGAAGACTGCTGATCTGACAGTTGTCCAGAAGACAATCATTGACACTCTTCACAAGGAGGGTAAGCCACAAACATTCATTGCCAAAGAAACTGGCTGTTCACAGATTTCTGTATCCAAGCATGTTAACAGAAAGTTGAGTGGAAGGAAAAAGTTTGGAAGAAAACGATTCACAACAAACCGAGAGAACCGCAGCCTTATGAGGATTGTCAAGCAAAAACAATTTAAGAATTTGAGTGAACTTCACAAGGAATGGACTGAGGCTGGGGTCAAGGCATCAAAAGTGACCACACACAGATGTGTCAAAGAATTTGCTGAGCCACAGACAACATCAGAGTCATCTTACCTGGGATAAGGAGAAGAAGAACTGGACTGGTGCCCAGTGGTCCAAAGTCCTCCTTTCAGATGAGAGCAAGTTTTGTATTTAATTTGGAAACCAAGGTCCTAGAGTGTGGAGAAGCTCATAGTCCAAGTTGCTTGTAGTCCAGTGTTAAGTTTCCACAGTCTGTGATGATTTGGAGTGCAATGTCATCTGCTGGTGTTGGTCCATTGTGTTTTTTGAAAACCAAAGTTACTGCACCCATTTACCAAGACATTTTGGAGCACTTCATGCTTCCTTCTGCTGACCAGTTTTTTGAAGATGCTGATTTCATTTTCCAGCAGGATTTGGCACCTGTCCACACTGTCAATAGCACCAAAAGTTGTTCAAATGACCATGGTGTTGGTGTGCTTGACTGGCCAGCAAACTCATCAGACCTGAACCCCATAGAGAATCTATTATATTGTATTGTCAAGAACAAAATGAGAAACAAGAGACCAAAAAATGCAAAGAAACCTGGGCTTCCATACCACCTCTGCAGTGCCACAAACTGATCACTTCCATGCCACACCGAATTGAAAAAGGAGCCCCTACCAAGTATTGAGTACATGTACAGTAAATGAACATACTTTCCAGAAGGCCAACAATTCACTAAAAAGTTGTATTATTATTATTACTATTATTATTATTATTATTATTATTATTATTATTTATTTATTTATTTTTTACTGGTCTTATGGAGTATAATTTGTTTTTTAGATATTGAACTGGTACGTTTTTGTTAAATGTGAGCCAAAATCATCACAATTAAAAGAACCGAAGACTTAAACTACTCAGTCTGTGTGCATTTAATTTAATACACAGGTTTCAAACGTTGTTCTCACACTATTCGTCACGTCAAGGATCCAAGAACGAATTAAGACATAGATCTTTCTGAGATTACATCGCCCTCTGTCGGTCACTTTTAGTTGTTGCATATTCAAGCGATATTCTCAGAAAATAGATGTGCACTACATGCATTTGTCCACAAGATAGTGATCTTTGCTTAAGAAAGTGAGAGACGTTTCTTCACATATGTGATACGTGTGTACTACCAATAATTCTCAAATGCTTACTAACAGATACATTGATGCTAGCACATTGTTTTCAGAAAAAAAAGATACACTACATAAAACTGAATTACAAAATTGCAAATTAACCTGAATGGCTGACACTGCTGTAACACTTCTTCGCTTCAGTTACATTTTATATTTATATCTGTCTGCAGCCTCAAGAAGTTTGCCAGAGACTTGGCATGAATAATTTAATAGCTGTAATGCAACTGGTCTCGCCATGCTTGTGTAGCCATAGGGAGCAGGTAAAAATGTCTAAGTCAGAGGTATTGAACTCAGCATGACTCCGGGATATCCTTAATCTTTAGTGTCAAGCAGGAAATTAGTAAAAACATCTGGATGCTAGCGTCAGCTGACTAACATTTTGACTGAATTGTGACGACAAGCTTTAAGAGCTATCATTACAGCCATTATTTGTTGCATTTGTCATCGTTTGTTTATTTAGGCCCACAGTGAATTTAGGTCGTCAGTCACCCTTATAGTGCTTTGTAAAACAACTCTAAAATACAATAGTGTCATTCATAATTCGGTTAGTTCAGATAGCAGAGTGAATCTATCAGCTTTCAGCAGTTCTACAATGAGCAGTAATGATATTGTTCAGTTCGAGTCAGAATTCAGTGTTGATTTGATGCAGTTCTAGTATTGATGTTGCAAGATGTGATTCAGCTATTAAGCAGCTCTACAAAAACAATAGTGCCATCACACAGCTTCAGTTCAAGTTTCCAGCCAATAGTTTTAATCAATGCTGTCATATCGATATATTACAAAAACTTTATGTTATTTATTTACTTATTTAGATTTTATTAGTTTTACTCCCTGCATTTAATTTATTTTACATCTATATCCTTACTTTTACAAACGTTTGTTTGAACACGGGAGTAAAATCGTGTGCTGTTGTAGTCTAATTGTATATTTTGTAGTACATTGTTTTTGGTCGTTACATAATGAATTCTATTCTATTCTATTCTATTCTATTCTATTCTATTCTATTCTATTCTATTCACGCATTCCTAGCCTACTTACTGTACAGTAGGCGTTTTCAATTGGTCGGCCACAGTTGTTCCCCTACCGCGACATGTTCGTACTGCACTTTTGCCTCACTTCTAAAGGAAGCACTGCCCAGACCAAATCCCAGTGTATCAAGCTGTATCTATCACAGGAAATTCGGTCAGTTTAAGTCTCGGACATACCCGGGGATTATATATAAAATAAAGTCGTTGTTCCGAACTTTCCATCAGAATTCAACGATTCGATAAAGGTGAGTTTGTTAACGTTATATCGACGGACTGTGATGAAACATTCTGCCGCCGTGAGCTTAGCTTGCTATGGAACTGCTGTGACACTTGCGAATTTGCAACCTTGCATTGTTTCAATATCTTCTCTTCAACTGATTATTATTAAATATTGTCCGTAGGGTACTATTTTATCTTTTTAGTCTTACCCTGTGGGTACACACATAATTCATTTAAATAATGGTCTCATGTTGTTGGTCAGCAGATCACGATTAGATGCCCATACATGTATGTAACCTTACAGTGATTGTTACCGCACTAAAAATGACACTATTTGCAGCGAGCTCCAACATTAACAGTGGAAAACGCCTTGGAAAGTGCGGGATAGGGATAGAAGCTGAATATCGCTTCTTCTCTTCCAAACTTAATTCTCTCCTGCTTAGGAGGAGTTTTATTCATTTACAGCGGTCTTTCCCCTGTCTGGGTCGGTTAGTCGTGAGGTAGCCTATACTAACTAATATGATTTATGGTTAAAGGAGTAAGGCAAGACGTTTCAGGCCTTGAACAGACCGGGGTTTTTCCTACAGCGTCCGCCATTTATTCGAGTTGCGGGAGGCTACAGGTACTATTGGGAGTTGGCAAACAAAAGTTATGGGTTTTTCGACATTAAACAAAACACAAGCTTCATTTGACCAGTGTAAACAGTATATCAGTAAAAAGCCAATGTTGAAACTGAGCTGACAGTTTAGGGTAAACAGTGGTCAATTTTATAGTTGTAAATCCTCAAGAAAACAACATCATAACACTTTCTCATGATAAGAATCCATCTAAAGTAATTCCAATTTAAGTAAACTATATATATTTTTAATATCTGTCTTTTATGCTTCACTGAAAACCATGGACTTGATGCTTGTATTGTTTATCTGCAGAATAATTAGTCATCTTTGTTTGCTGACCATCCAAAGCATTCCAGCAGTCATTTCCTGAAGCTCAATTCTTTGTAGCTTGTCATACAGAAATATGTGGTGTGATGTCTTTTTTTGTTATAAAACATGCACAACCTGCCACCAAACAGAAAATCATTTAGCAACTTGGAGATTCCCACCATCCTATGAATTATTCAACACTGTCAGTTATATAGATTATATCTGTGCTTTTAACCTTTGATGGCTGGAAATTTCATGATTATTATCTGTGCAGTTTACACAGGATTACACAGGACCGTGAAAGTGTCTGCTAAATACCTGTCATGCAGCTACAATTTCAAAGCCATTTAATAAATGCTACACCCTTTTTTGAAAGACACCAATGAAATGGCTGTTTAAACGGTAGACTTCTCTCTTATAGTTGTTGAATCTAAGTTGTGGTAACAGTGCAGTGTGATTCAGCTTCAATGCAAAAAAAAAAAAATATATAAAACAATTACATGATGGTTTCAATATTTAAAGGGGTGATATGATTTTATTTAAATTCTTCCTCTCTCTTTGGAGTGTTACAAGCTCTTGGTGCATAAAGAAGTTGCAAAGACTAAAGTCTCAAATCCAAAGAGATATTCTTTATAAAAGTTAAGACTTGTCCACATCCTCCTAAAACGTTTAAACATGCCCCCACATCTACGTCACTGTGTGGGGAAGATTTACATAACAAATTTCCAAACCTCCCAAATTTTCATGCAAAAAAAAGAAAGTGTAACTAGCAGAGCACTGAGCACCTTTCTGAAGATTCCGCTCTGCTTGCTCAACCCAGTCCATAATCTAAGTGTTCTTTAAGTGCATTTCTTCGTGTGTGTGTGCTTTTCACAGGCTTTATAATCCAGTTGTATTTTATAAAGATCTATGCGGATTTCATCTAGTGTGTTTGTGTTTGTGTTTTAATGAGCCTGTTTTGAATGTTCTATTGCACAACAACGGCAGCTATTTTCTCAGAAATAAAGTGAACGAAAATCATATACACTTCTTCAGTTTTTGGATTTTAGGATGGCTTATAAAATTAAGAAGAATGTAAGAATTTTGTTTTGAATAAATTATTTATCAGAATGCATAATTTTAGACAATTATCCAAGAATTTCGGTACAAACAGTAAACAATTAGGCTTACTAGATTTTTTGCAATAGCCTGTTAAAGCTGCAGTAGGTAACTTTTGTAAATATATATTTTTTACATATTTGTTAAACCTGTCATTATGTCCTGACAGTAGAATATGAGACAGATAATCTGTGAAAAAAATCAAGCTCCTCTGGCTCCTCCCAGTGGTCCTATTGCCATTTGCAGTTACTGACCGCTCCCGGTAAGAAATCAACCAATCAGAGCTGCGGTCCGTAACTTTGTTTGTGTTCAAAATGTAGAAAAATGTATATAATAAGCGAGTACACCATGAATCCATTTTCCAAACCGTGTTTTTAGCTTGTCCTGAATCACTAGGGTGCACCTATAATAAGTGTTTATATTCGGACTATTTTAGATTGCTTCGGGGGAACCGCGGCGGAGTAACCCAGTACCTTTGTGATTCTTCATAGACATAAACAGAGAGAAGTAGTTCCGGCCACGATGTTCTTCCGCAAGACGCAAGCAGTTCTGTTTATTAACCGCTAGAGCGTCAAAAGTTCCCTACTGCAGCTTTAAGCAAGCTATTGTGAATGTGAAATCTGTGAGATTTTTTGTTTTGTATTTATCTTGTTAAAATTATATCTATTGTATTTTCAAAGTTCTCTGTGTTTATTTATTTAATAGTAAAGTTACTTCCTAGATAATCATTTGGTTCATGTATGCAGTAGGCCTTGCCTGCGTTTAAAAACGTGCGCCTAGTTGCGGTTTTGTTTTAACGGTTATTGTTTTTTTAACGCTAATAAAAAACAAATCATAAAAAATGTCATGTGTGGTGCTTTGGTTTATCATCTGTTGCTTCATATTATTTGAATGTAATCATGTTTAAAATCGGTTATTCTGGATGATAACTTGAACGAATATTTAGTTTGATTACCTATTTGTGGAAATTTTTCACAAGCCCTGAGATATAGTCCGCAGGAGTGGATGGGAGTGGACACAAACATTGCGGGTGTGGGCGGGCCTGGAAAACATAGGTTGCGGGAGCGGGCGGGCCTGCTCATACATTCAGCGGAAGCGGGCGGGTGCGGTTTTAAGAAAACAGTCTCTAGACTGCAGGGCTCTAGTCTATGGTTCAGGAGTGACTTAAAAAGTGGAATATGACAACTGTAGCCAGTTGTGTGGTGGCTCTTGATGCCTTGACCCCAGCCATAGTCCATTTCTAGTGAAGTTCACTCAAATTCTGAGGTTGTACTTCCTTCGCCAACTGAGGAAGTTTAACCTGCCACAGGACTCAGGAGCTGCTGAAACAGTTCTACTCAGCCATCATTGAGCCTGTCCTGTGTACTTCAATAACTGTCTGGTTTGGTTCAGCTACAAAATCAGACATCAGAAGACTGCAGAAAACGGTTTGGACTGCTGAAAGGATTATTGGTGCTCCCCTGCCCACCCTTCAAGAACTGTATACATCAGGGGTGAGAAAAAGAAAATCACTCTGGATCCCTCACATTCAAGTTACCCCTTCTTTGAACTTTTGCCATCTGGCCAGCGCTTCAGAGCCGCATATACCAGGACAGCCAGGCACAAGAACAGTTTCTTCCCCCAGGCAATCTACCTCATGAACAGTCACTTATGCAATAAAAATGTGCAATATCCTTATATTTATTTGTTACCCCTTCATCCTAGTACATCCCTGCATCTTATTCGATCCTATTCCATTATCATCTATAGCACAACTATTTATACAGCCTATTTATTTGCAACTTTTTTTTTTTTTTTTGGTCTGTGTTGTTTTCTCAGATTTTTTTTTTGTTGGGTACGCAAGATCTAAACCATTAAGAGCCTTGTAAGTAATACTATTTTGTAACTGATACGGAACTTAATAGGTATGTGTGGCAAGTGGGGTGGGGCCGAGGGACGTGGGAACAAGGAGTGAAGCCGGCGGGATGATTGGGAAATCAGCGACACCTGCGCCCCACCGCCGGTCTCGAGTCCCACGTAGGAGATGGAAGGATATAAAACTGGAGCGACGATAGTGAAGGACGAGAGAGGACCAGGCCTGGGTCTTATTTTATGTTTTACTTTTTATTTGCACGCATCAGTCGTCCGTGAGGGGCTGATGCGCTGTTTTGTGTTTATTTTGAATAATTAAAATGTTATTTGATTGTGCGCCGGTTCCCGCCTCCTTCTTCCGGATGATTAGGAAGTTTTTATCATTACAGTGGTGCCAAAACCCGGGAGAAGGAGGGATGCGCTGCTGAAGATCCCTCGCCGCTGTGGTGAATCCACGGTGCCATCGAGCTGGCGTAGGGCTGGGTACCGAACTTCGATGCCTTTATGGTATCGAACGAAAAACTTCGATAATATGAAAAACTTCATCATAGTATTGCAACCAAAGCCGGTGTTAATGAAGCATTTGTTTGGAAGAGTGTTTTGCCCTCCCTCCCTGTTTAGTGTGGTCTACTCCATTGTGTATCTTGAAACACAAGAAACACAAGTATTTACGAGAATACTTGCAGAGACAATTATTTTGATTATAATTGTGTGTGTATGTGTTCTTTCAGAAGTTACGATACGCGAAAGATGAATTCATTCTCTGTACGCGCATTGTCTGAAATGCTTCTCGCAGCGCGTGCTTTCAATGAGTGAGTGAAAGCTCCGAACGCGCGCAAATTGTTTAAAACGCTTGAATCAGCAACATTTAGAAACGAGTGCGAGCAGCTTTTCAGAAACGTTGCAAATGTTGTGTGACTTGAACTGTAAAGCACATAAAGCTGTCGTTTGAGTTTATAAACTTCTATTTCATGCATGATTCGTATGGATCTGCTAACTGAATGCAAAGTGTTAGTTCTAGAAGAATGTTTGTGTCTTGATGAGCATGTATTGCTTACTAGGAGTTGCTAAATGAACAGCTGCTGTTCTTTTTTCTTCTTTTTTTTTCAACGGTGGATCAGTTGCCCTACTGGTTAAAATCCCCAAACTGTTTACTTAAATATTAAATTAATAAATGACATCAAAACAGGGGCGTTTGCGTTATGATTTGGTGGGCTGCTGTGGGCCAGAGAGTCCAGGGCCACTTTTTGGTCCCAGTCTGCTCCTGAATGGCACACCCCTATCCAAAAAGCACAACCAGTTGTATTAATAATGTTATCCTGAGCGTGAAGTGTTACCAGAATTTGTTTTCATTAAGGTGAGAAATAAAAGTTTTGTGTTTAAAGTATTTGTGTTGATGTTGAAATGGATTTTAAAACATATGGTATCGAAAAAAGTATCGTTAGGAACGGTATCGAAACTGAGGTATCGAAATTGGCACCGGATCGAAAGATTTTGAACAATACCCAGCCCTGGCCAATACCTAAGCTGGCGAGGAGTGTGCCGCCATGGACGCTCAAGGCGGTGGGCTGGAGCGAGTTGCCGGGGACGGGCGAGCTCGCTGCCGGCCGCCCACGATATGGAGGGGCAGCTGCCATCCATGAGGGAGCGGAGGAGTCGGCGCCGTTCGCCAGGGGGCCGGAGCCTGCTGCCTCCGTGAAGGAATCCGGAGGAGCAGGGAACGGGGGACTCCTGCCGGCTGCCCAAAACCGGAGGAGCCGTCGCCGTCCACCGGGCGGTGGAGGAGTGTCGTGCCGTCCGCCGAGGGGACATCCAGTGCCACCGCCAGGTACTGCGGAGGAGATCACCCAGTTGGTGGAGGGCCGAGCAGCAGTGCGTCTGGGAACCGGATTTGTTTTTTGTTTTTTTTTTCTCTCTCCCCTCTCTCGTCTCTGTCGCTCCTCCTTCCAGCTCCTTTTCTCTCGCCTCGTCTGTCCTACCCCCAGGTTCCCGCAGGTCCCCGTGAGCGGTCCCCCCCGGCCTGCGAGGGGCGATGGGGGTATGTGGCACATAGGGCGGGGCCGAGGGACGTGGGAACAAGGAGTGAGGATGATTGGGAAATCAGCGACACCTGCGTCCCACCGCCGGTCTCGAGTCCCACGTAGGAGATGGAAGGATATAAAACTGGAGCGACGAGAGAGGACCAGGCCTGGGTCTTATTTTATGTTTTGTTTTTTATTTGCGCGCATCAG
Source organism: Carassius gibelio (assembly GCF_023724105.1). NCBI lineage: Eukaryota > Metazoa > Chordata > Actinopteri > Cypriniformes > Cyprinidae > Carassius > Carassius gibelio. The sequence continues at coordinate 18,249,433 of NC_068396.1, forward strand.
TCGTCCGTGAGGGGCTGATGCGCTGTTTGGTTTTTAAAATTATAATTTAATTTGATTGTGCGCCGGTTCCCGCCTCCTTCTTCCGGATGATTAGGAAGTTTTTATCATTACAGTATGTAATAGGTACGTTTTAGGGGGGCGTTGCTGAGTCTTAAATTTGATAAAGAATTGGTTTTGAGACTTAAGTCTTTGCAACTTACAAATCTTCTTCATGCGCCAAGAGCTTGTAACACTCCAAAGAGAAAGGAAAAATTTTAATCGAATCATATGATCCCTTTAAAGGTCCGTTCTTTGTGATCCCATGTTTCAAACTTTAGTTAGTGTGTGATGTTGTTGTTGTTGTTGTTGTTGTTGTTGAAGTATAAATATCTGTGTTAAAGTATGAAGTATCACTCAGCTGCTGTCGAATCACAACACCGGAACCGCTGGCTCAATCAGAACTTGTTACGTATTTCTGAAGGAGGGACTTCATAGAACAAGGAAGTCATCAGCCCGTTTTTATGACAGTGAAAACAGCAGTATACAGATAGGTGAATTGTGTGAAAAATACAGTGTTTTTGTACACGCGAAAAATGAATTATGCACATGTTATATTGCACACTGTAAACACAATCAAAGCTTCAAAAAAGCGCAAAAAATGGGACCTTTAACAGGAACAAAGGAAACGTTATCTGTCAGAAACGTTATCAACACTGCCAAGTTATGCTGAAAATTGCAATAATGACAGCTGTTTGCGTAGCTTCTCAGTGAACTACATTTCTGTGTAGTAAATGCTGCTCCATCTGAATCATGTGAAAATACCACATTTAATAAAAAAAAATTTTCTCCAAACTCACTTCATAACATCAGTCGGAGTGTTTGAAGTAAATCTGGTAACACTTTAGTATAGGGTCCAATTCACACTAATAAGTAGTTGCTTATTAGCATGTCTATTATTAACATATTGGCTGTTTATTAGTTATAAAGTACATATAATGCATGACATCCATAATCCTACCCAATACCCTAAACTTAACTACTACCTTATAAACTATTAATAAGCAGCAAATAATGAGTTAATTGAGGCAAAAGTCATAGTTAATGGTTAGTTAATAGTGAGACTTGGACCCTAAAATAATGTGTGACCGTAAATCTTTCTGTGAGATGATGTGGCTTCTTGCACAGAATAAGGCATGCAACATATTTCATAGTATTCTAAGCAGTGATAAAGCCATTGCATCATAAATATATAGTATTTTAATGAAAATCATAATAATAATAACTCAGACAAACCATATATTGTCACAATTGTGTGTTTATTAGTCATGTTTAATCAATAAAATCCGTTAAATCTTCTGCTACGCTATAGGCATTTCCTGGGTTTCTTCTGTGAGGTGTATTTGGAGTTTCAGTATGAGAGCGACTTCTGGCATTTGAATGGTGATTTACTGCTTATACTGATGAGGTCCTGCGATTACTGAGCTCCTGTACTTGTACTCATGTTTGTTAAAATGCCCCCATTACCAAATGCCAATACCCCACATCATGTGATAAGTGCCATATTCAGACAAAGAAACACAGAGAACAGTACAACAGACAGCAGAATACACTTATTATTAGAGATTAAGTATGTCTACAATTTAGTGCTGCAACGACGCTTCGACGTCATCGATTACGTCGACTACAAAAATACATCGATGTAGCAGAAATGAGTCGAACAGACAAATTAAAGAGTCTATCAGAGCTGTGTGCATTGAAACATGAGCTGAGTTCCTCAGGAAGTCATAAATCAGTTCTAGTGCCACAAGAACCAAGCAGATTACCAACCAACTTGTTCACACAATAGCTTTCAACATGAACACCACTAGAGCATTTATTTACAATTTCATTTCGAAGAAGAGATTGTCAAATTTGTTGTTCATAATTGAAATGCAACGCTGGACATCACATGGAAACTCATGAGAGTACTGCACAAGTCCCATTGACTCCCCCCCCCCCCCCCCCCCCCACACACCTAGCAGAACCAGACTGAAATTCCTAAGGGGAGGAAGGGCTTTAAACCTCTGTCTTCACAGAACATCCCTTTGCCAGAGAATGGCAAAGAAACTGCTTCTTGTACATAGATATGGACCAGAATGAACTCAAAAAAGACTTATGAATGAATCATTCCATTGCTTAACTCCATATTCATTTATGTGTAACCCACACATTTGACTATCATGTATAATCACTTATTTTGTATGTCTTTTGATAACTATAGGATACATAGTCATGTCTAGTATTGATGTAATCAAATTTTCTTGCTTGATATTGTCCTGACAATCATTTATTTGTAAAATATATCATAATCGTGTTATAGGAATCATGTCCAAAATTAGACCCTGTGAGGCAAGAACCACATGCTTGGTAAGATAAACAAATGATTTATGATACCCACCCCAAGACCATATCTGATTGTTCAAGGCAACATTTGAGGGGTGGCCAACAAGGAAGTTTAAATACTTTGGACCCCATGAAACTTTGCTTTTAGTCTGCTTTTAGTTCTAGCATTGCTTGTGCTATCAGTCATGCCTTGCTTTTAGTTCCAGCCTTGCTCGTGCTATCAGTCATGCCTGCTCTTAGCTTTTAGCTTGTAGCTTTGCTACCTAGCTTTAGCTTGTAGCATCTAGCCATGCGGTTAGTCATCATTGTTCTTTGAGCGCGGTTCCAGCGTGCATGCCTGCTGCTACTATGCCACAATGAGAAGGAACACAACTTAGTCTCGTCAAACTTTATTTCTTTTCTTTTCCGTTTGAGAGTTTCGTGTTCTGAGTTAAGTTTTGTAACGTCAACCTCGTCTGCGCGTTTGAACTCCAACCAGCCACACAACTCCAGCTTCAGCCAATGCCCAAGCACGGGCTCCCCAAGACGTCACTTCAGCCAACTGAGCTTCCAGCCAATCAGCGACACCGGGATACCCCTTTCAACTGGAGTCCCTTTCACAGCAAACAAAGGCAATGTTTTCCCAGATATTTGTTGTGCTGGTGTATCTAATATAATTTTAACCCCATTGAGGAACTCAATGCGAGCGCTATTTACGTGATTGATGGTTGTTCATGTTTATGCAATTTAACGTATTGCTGTTAACTTGGGATTCCATATTTCCATTCTCTTAAACTCATCTTTCCCTAACTTTCGACCTTCCTGCAACTTGTGTGAATGTGTGTGTGTGTGTGCTTTTATGTGTTGGATTAGTTCATATGTCTTAGATTTATCTAATAAAGCCTTATTCATATTGAAAAGAGAAGTATCTTGTGTTTTGTGCTTACAAGTTAATGTCTTAAACTGCCGATCTTGTTACTGTGCTAATTGATAGTGTTTTCACTATAGTTTGGATATTAGTATCCAGCGCAGATTTGATGTTAAACGGCTCGTTCACTGAACCGCAGGCGCGTCTCCGTGAACAGCCGTGAAACAGTGATTCTGTTCAAATTCCCTTTAAAATCTTAAATGATTCCCTTTGAGCTAAATTGACCTGTTTCCCTTACATCGACGTGCGTGAAATGCGTCGACACGTCACACTGTTTGTTTACATCTCGCGTAATGGCATACTGGGAATGGAGAAAGTTGCATTCTATCACAAAAACAGAGACCACTGTTATCAAAAGTATGGAAATACTTTAAACAGAGAACAAATAAAATGGCCATTTGTTCCCTTTGTAAAACCAACATGGTGTATCACAGCAGCACAACTGCGATGCGCGAGCACCTCAAAGGAAAACATCTTGGCACTCTCCGGTGTTACGGTTTAACTGGTTACCGTGTGATCTGGTGACCAACTTCCTGGTTCAGGTCTGATATTCTTGCACTTGCGGCATTCTGAAAAGTTGAGATGTTTTTAACTCGATGCGGTGCGGACGCGCATGGAAAAAACGAGCGTGTCGCGACCGCGCCGCTTCCATTATGAGCGCGCTTATCTGGCGCCTACATTGGAAATAACGAACTTGAGTGCGCAAAAGACGTGATATGCGAACGGCCCCTTAAAAGACAGCGTGCCGTCGAGACAACAGTCACAAACCACCGAGCTACCCCGAATCAGCTCCAGATCTCTGGAAACCATGCTAAACCATAGCAGAACCCTGAATACATTTCATGGAATACATTTACATTTCAAGAACATTTTATGACGTCTCAGACAACTGTAAATTTATGGCTACTGTGGTTTAATTATAAACGCTATCATAAGCTCATATTTACCATAGTAAAATAATTATCTTTGCCTCTTTATTATTTTATACAGTAAAAACTTCAACCACATTGGTTGAAAATGAATAAAGGTTGAAATGTTATATTAGAAGTTGTACTTATATTTTTTTTGTAAAGTTATACAAAGGATTCATTAGCTAATTAAAAAAAGAATATTAGATTAATTATTTATTGTAATACAAATAATCGTTAGATTAGTCGACAGGGAAAATAATCGTAAGTGGCAGCTCTACTACAATTGTTTATGTGTCTATATATAGCTGGTGTGCACGAGCTGATAGCGGCAGGGCACATGCACAAGCTTGTCGTTTTAATATCCTTTTCTCACAGACATCACTGGAAAGTTTGTAGTTCCGTCAGATATGTCAAAAACAGGTAAGTAAAACTTCCCCCTTAAAAGCATACTAGCGTGTGTGTAGCCACATGACTCTGCTCTCCAGTCAGTGTTATAAAAGCAAAACACAGAGCTGCACGCCGGTTCAACACATAGTGATGGCGCGCGTGCGGTGAGCATTGAGTCTTCACTAAACTTTGTCAGTTGTATTTGTTTTATGGTTTGGACATTCAAGCGATTAGACTGTCGGATGTGTATTATTATTTTGAGCTCCCATGTTCGCACAGCTGCATTGTGGCATGAATACTCATATAAACAGTAGCTGTGAAGATCGCGCACACAGAGGAATGCAAAAACTAGTTGTCAGCGCAGTCCTGTGATTTATTACTAAAGTAGCTTAGAATCTCAGAACTTATAGCATATTTTTCTACTTTTGAAGTAACTATGCTATTTACAACCCGCAGCTTCATAATATAGAGACAGTATTCACACACGCAATCACTCGTACTGGTAAAGTGCTAATTTATCTTTATTTGATCTTTATTTATCTCTTACACAGCAATAATCTATAAGAAATGTTACGAATATAGATAAAATAACTGCTGATAGTGAACTATGATGTCAGATCGCGCTTTAAGTAGGAAAAAATATCCCACCTTTAATAGTCGATCTCAACCGTCTGGCTGAGGCCAGTCTAAAAAGAAGCTCAGGACAGTTGACAGAACGCTGCTGCGTGTCGTAACGAAAGCGTATCATTTTCATGTGTTATTAAGCCTTGCCACTTGCCAATTTAACCATTCAAAAAAACTTTAAAGAACATTCAAACACAAGACGCGGAAAAGCTGAACTGAGCAGCTGGTTACTCGCGCTGTGCTCGGTGCGCATGTGGAGAGAGAGCCGCGTCTCACAGACAGTAACACTGAACCGACCTCTTGTTTGCGGAATTGCTAATGCAACTTTTTCACACCACAGCCTTAACACAATTAATCATTGCTTGGTAATTGGCCAACAAAATATTGACTGTTGTCTGAAGTTTTGTTTGATTGTAATCCATTACATATCTTTCTATCAAAGAGTTCTTATCATATTTTATTACCATTTTCTAAACTATAGCAAATAAACTGATAATGTGAGATGTTGAAGGCGTCTGAATAAATTTTGGTTTGACTGTATGTTTAATTTTTACAGTGCTATTTTACATTTAATTATTCGGTTTCTGTACCTGGACACTTACAAACTTCTCTTCAAGAACTTAAACACTGTGTAAATAGCAAAAACAAATAAACAGACGGAACATACAATTTAAACACTTTCAAACAGGGCCCACTGGTACAACCTGCACCTGGGCACCGCTAACCCCAGCTACGGCCCTGCGTACAGTACAAACCTTGTCAGTGAACTATGAGGGCAAAAAACCAAAACTGATACAAAATAATCGTTCATAATCGTAAACGAGGTAAAATGTTCAATTAATCGATTTTTTGACTTTAGACCATAATCGTCCAGCCCTACAGCAAGTGCAACATTGCTTTAAATAAAGCATTGTAAAATGTTCCCAACAAAGGCATCTGGGCTGTGCACCATTTCCCAGTGGTTCTGCTCCTGATGAAAACCGTTATATTCTCAGAGAAGTCTGCCTTATATTGTCTTGCCTAACAAGCACAAAATATGTGAAAATATAATGTGCTAAGAAAATAAAAATATAATTATTGATAATTAATTGATATGCAACTTCTCAAAGAGCATGTTTGCATGCTGCATTCTTCTCTGACAATTGACATTTATGCATTTGGCAGATTCTTTTATCCAAAGTGACCTACATTGCATTCAAGGTATATTTTTCCTATTCTTGCTTTTGCTGGGACTCAAACCCTTGGCATTGCTTGTGCCATGATACTGTTTGAGCTATAAGAAGGCAAGTGTTGGGATGACAGCAAACCCAGACAGCAACAAACGAAGTGACCTCATAACATTTTCATTAAGATTTACTGATTTCCTACAATAGGAGCAACAGTCATCATTGACAATTCAGCATAGTTAAACAGAGCTCTGCTTCATGCAATAAACATAAAATCACTAGATGCTTGTTCTTAGTCCTGCAAGGGATCAAACACTTTTCTTTTAGTTCATGTAGTTACACCCAACAAACCCACAAATTCGTTCACACACCTATGTGTTTAGACAAGGCTCAGCTTGTTACTTTCAGTCCAAAAACATGTCATTGTGCACTTTAGTTTTACATCCACCCAGCTTTAGAGATTGTAATGAAAAAAAAAAACATGTCTGTCTGAAGAAGAACCTCACAATGATGTAATTCCAAAATAAGTATATCTGAATTTCTTTTCCTTCTCCATTTCACCTCAGAGATATTGTTTGAAATATTTACTAACATCTGTATTGGTAAAAATGTCTGAGTCTAATGTTCTTTTTCATTTCCTAACAACCAACAGCAAAATAATATTATATACACTGTAGCTTTCTTAGCAATTTATCAGGCCTTTAATGCCTCTATTGCTAATAAGTTATGATAACTTTTCCGCAACTTTGATATGCTTGCTGCTGATGTAACTGGCATGTCTAGTGTTGTCAGGATTTAAACATTTCAGTATTCGGTAACGATACCAGTGAAAATCCACAGCTCTCAGTACCAATTTCGGTACTAAAGCAAAACACAAAAATATGCTAAAAAAAAAACTTTTTATCACTAAAAATAAAACCAATACCATTCTTTATACTTATTTACAAAGTTTTTCTACAAGTAATATAATTATGAAAAAAAGTAAACAAGTTTCCCCCAAATTTAATTATTCTTAATTCAATTTTAAACACACTTTATTTTTTGGTAAATAAAGGGGATTTGCTATTAAAATTAAAACATGAAAGAAATATTGTGTGATTTATTTCTTTAAAAAATAGTTTTATTTTTTCAACAGTATAGCAGCAGTATCACATACACTACTAAATAATAGTAATGTTTCTAGCTCAATGCCTTTATGTAAAAATGAACTTTTATTTTGACGGGTTACCTTGAATACCTTTAAATTGACACTTGTTTTACTCAAATAAAATAATAAAATACTTGTGAAGTGACTCAAAACAGTTCTGGTGATGTTGTTTATGTATGTATGTCCTCATTGAGACTGGAGATGCTGGAATCACAACAATCGTTACGCGCTTCAGTCGATGTAGTAAATAAACCCGCACGTTTCTGCCATTTATTCATTCACACAGAGATGCGCAGAACATGCAGGATTGATATTTCAACCAACTTTTGCGGCATTAATATTTACAGATACTGGTCCATATGAAGATTTAATTTGATTAATTTATGCTAACTGACAAATTCTGTGACTCCATATTAAAATGTAAGTTTCATTTTCATGACTAGATTTTGAGATTCTGTCCACGTTTTCTGCTTCGCGGAAATCATAGCGCTATATGCGTCAAGAACCGGGTTGACCGGGTACTCGGTACCACTGATACTTAAAGAAATCTGGTACCATGACATTTTAATTTTTTTTGTACCGACTTGGTACCGAAGTACCGGGTCTATTGACAACACTAGGCATGTCTATTTAAAACCGCTGTAGTCTAAAGTAGTTGATTGACTGGTGAGTAGGCAGACTGTTGTTGTCCAGGATGCAAACAAGATAAATATTATGACGTGTAGAAAGCTATATTGATTGTTAAAGGGGGCCTATTATGCCCCAATTATACCAGATGTAATATGTCTCTGGTGTCCCCAAAATGTGTCTAAGTGTTTGCTCAAATACTCCACAAATAATGTATGAGTAGACGGGTCTATGATGCAAATTATTAAAGTTATAAAAACTTTTTATTTTGGATGCAATTATTCATTTTACAGTACTATTCAGAATGTTTTCCATTTGTTCCATGAATTTAGAAAGAAATAACAAATTTACCATTATTTACCTAGCATTACTAAACTATATCATTTTCAGCGGGGCAAGAAATCCCCCCCAAAAATTGCACCTTGACATTTTAAAGCTGCAGTCGGTAACTTTTGACGCTCTAGCGGTTAATAAACAGAACGGAGCTACTTCTCTCTGTTTATGTCTATGAAGAATCACAAAGGTACTGGGTTACTCCGCCACGGTACCCCTGAAGCAATCTAAAATAGTCCGAATATAAACACTTATTATAGGTGCACCCTAGTGATTCAGGACAGGCTAAAAACACTGTTTGGAAAATGGATTCATGGTGTACTCACTTATTATATACATTTTGTATACTTTGAATACAAAAAAAAGTTACAGACCGCAGCTCTGATTGGTTGTTTCTCTTACCCAGTACAGTGGTGTTCCAGTCCCAGTACAGTGGTACTTTTATTCAATACAATCACAGTATTGTTACCTGGCTTTCAGGGATAGTTTACCCAAAAATGAAAATTTTCATCATTTACTCAACCTCGAGTTGTTCTAAACCTGTATAAATTTATTTGTTCTACTGAACACAAAGGAGTATGTTTGGAATAATGTTAATATACAAACTATTTCAAACATATTAATTTCAATGGTATTATATCTTACTACTATTGAAGTGAATGGGACCTATGTTTTGCTTTGTTACAAACATTCTTCGTTACAAATAAATTCCTTTGTGTACAGCAGCAAAAAGAAATTAACACAGGTTTGCAACAACTCGAAAGTAATTGTAATTTTAGCTATCCCTCTATGCGCTGTTTTATTAGTTTTCTTCTGTTATCAACAACTTCAGCTTAGCCCTAAATATTATTCATGCCCAATAGGAGTGTCATCAATAAAGAAATAGTTTAAACAATGTATTTTGCACGTAACTTAACAAAAAGCTGTAAAATACTTGTTTTAAGATATATCAAGTCAAGTCACCTTTATTTATATAGCGCTTTAAACAAAATACATTGCGTCAAAGCAACAGAACAACATTCATTAGGAAAACAGTGCGTCAATAATGCAAAATGATAGTTAAAGGCAGTTCATCATTGAATTCAGTGATGCCATCTCTGTTCAGTTTTTAATAGTGTCTGTGCATTTATTTGCAATCAAACCCCAACTAAGCAAGCCAGAGGCGACAGCGGCAAGGAAACAAAACTCCATCGGTGACAGAGGGGAGAAAAAAACCTTGGGAGAAACCAGGCTCAGTTGGGGGGCCAGTTCTCCTCTGGCCAGACAAAACCAGCAGTTCATTTCCAGGCTGCAGCAAAGTCAAATTGTGCAGAAGAATCATCTGTTTCTTGTTGTCTTGTCCTGGTGGTCGTCTGAGACAAGGTCTTTATAGGGGATCTGTATCTGGGGCTCTAGTTGTCCTGGTCTCCGCTGTCTTTCAGGGATGTAGAGGTCCTTTCTAGGTGCTGATCCACCATCTGGTCTGGATACGTACTGGATCTGGGTGACTGCAGTGACCCTCTGATCTGGATACAGACTGGATCTGGTGGCTACGCTGTCCTCGGAATAAGAGAGAAACAGACTAATATTAGGATAGATGCCATTCTTCTAATGAGGTAGCAAGTACATTGGGTGTTATGGGAAGTGTTCCCGGTTCCGGTTTACCTAATTAATGCAGCCTAAAAATCCTTTATCGGATTTGGATATTAAAAGCATATTAGTATGTTATATGTAAGCCAGGTTAAAGAGATGGGTCTTTAATCTAGATTTAAACTCCAAGACGAGACAAGACGTCAACCTCGAAGTCTTCACTGTGGAGCATCGTTTCTCGGGAAATGGATAATTTTCCGTGGGTCTACCCTAGCCTGTGAAATCTACACAGTGACCGCTAAACTAATGAATTACAATACAACTACTATTAGCAGAAGTGCTTTACCGGAAATCTGACACATTATGGTTCTAAAATGGCAGTGCCTGAGTTTAAGTGAAAAATAAGGTGGATATGCTGATGTGGGCAGTGCCTGTTTCAATGTGTCGTCACAATCTGTTAAAAATGCTAATGACTAATTTTAAGGCACTATTTATGATTTTTAGAGAGTATAAAGAAATGAATGTGTCGGCAAAGATAACCTTGTGGGCAGTGTGCCAACTTGTAGCACTACGGGCATCCCGATCCCACCCCCCTCTCACTCCCATTTTGCTTCCTGTCAGCTCTAAACTATCCTATCACAATAAAAGGCAAAAATGTAAAAAATGAATCTTAAAAAAAAGTGGGTGATTTTTTTTTTTTTACCATTATACTGTGGTTGTGGACACACATTGCTGATCTTCTGGTCAAACACCATGTAAATGTAAATTTAGTATAATAGCTCCCCTTTACCTTCTGCAAATGTGGGGCTGAGCATTTCGTGTTTTGGTAAAGCCATAACCGTAGTGGTGGCATCTTGTGTTATGTCACGGTGAATGAATATACATTGACTAGATGGCATTTACATCGAGACTCACCTCCCAGAATGTTTTAGATGTCTCACTATTCAACACACTAAGCTGATAAATTTAATTAGTGAGACATCTAAAACATTCTGATAGGTGGGTCCCTGGGAGGTTTACACTATACTGAGATCCGTTCACAATGCATATGTGGACAGCATCTGGATACTGGTCACATGTTAATGGCAATTGCAAATACTGCTTGAGTAGCTGTATGTAGTTTGCTTTGATAAATCAGATTTGGGGCCCGTTAACACTCGTATTTAATGTGGTTCAATTGTGAGCAGAGATGTACACAGAACAGAGACACACAATTAGACACGGGAAACAAATAGGAATCTGGGGAAAAAAATAAAATCTCTTGACTGGAATACAGGAAACAGGAGTGTCAGCTGTATTCTGCTGCTCTCGATTTGACTTTTAGTCCCACAACTAAAAATCTAACTCTTGTCTTTTCAGAATGAACCCTGCTGGTGTAAAGCCTCCAGGCACACATCCAGGATTGAGAACTGACAGATTACTCTCATTGTTCATCTGCTGAGTAAGCTCCTTCTGATAAGACTCTCTAAAAACTTCTGCCTGCCCTTCATCCTGTCAACATCAAAAAAGCCCTCAGCCATTTGCTGGGGCAAAACAGTGCCACCATGGATACAGAGTCCACCTACTCTGGCTACTCGTACTACTCCGGACGGTCGAGGGGATCTCACAGACATGGGTAAGAGTTTCCATGAGGGTCTCTTTCTCTTTCAGCTTCCTTTATGCATGTCAGTTGTTGAGTGGCAAGTTTTAAAGACACTGCAGTGTGATATGCAGCAGGTCACTGGATACTGTCTCCCCTCTGTCTGCCTGTCTTATCTTATCTTATCATTGTCACTCTTTCATTTTCCCTTTCTCTGATTAATTTTTCTTATTTATCAGATGATTTATCAGCCCAACATCTAGTTATTTACAGTATTCTAAGGCTCACTCAGGGGTTTTCTATACCCAACTCTTTAAATTTCCTTTAGACATGGCATGTAACCCAATGTGTCCTTGCAGCTGCACTCCCTCATGTCTCTGTTTCTGAATCACTATCATTCTCCATTGGTGTCAGCATATTGAAAGATAAACTTGAAGAAAATGAAGGTAACTTTTGGGAATCCTTTAAGTTTAATCAACTTCATTTTATATTTTTTTCCTTCCAGTTGGTTTGTGTTACAGTAATTCAATGCATTGAATTAAAAAATAATGAATTTACATATATCCTGTAGATCTAAGTTCAGTAAGCTTGCATTTAGAAGTTTAGTTGAACACAAATATTGACTCAAAAGAAGTTGAAATATTTCTAACATGAGATGTCCAGCAGGTTTTTACATGTTTTTATTTACACCATGCATTTTCATGTTCGGCAACATTTTCACCCTGGGTGAAAATTTCAACCTTACTTCAGCACATTTAAACCTGACAGCAATATTTATGTTGGTTTGGGAAAAAGCAATACAACAATAATTGAGATTATCATGAAAGCATGATTTGCATAGTTATGGGTAAACACAGTCCTGGTCAGTAATGACCAGTCCCTAGTGATTTAGGACAAGTGGTGGTAAGTAACAAAGTAAAAATACTTTGCTACATTACTTAAGTATTTTTTTCGTGGATCTGTACTCCGATACATTTCCCCATGCCCGCTTCAAGTATTTATTACACTGATTTTACAAACCAATGAAAATTTGGTTTTCTTTTGAAAAAAGAACACACGACTTCGCGAGTTCTTTGCCAACATACGCTTGCGCAGCAGTTAGTTCGAGGTGGAAGATGATCGCTAAAATAAGTGAGTGTAGCTCTTGCTGCCCGCAATGATCCCGAGATTCCCGACAGGGATCACCCATGGCCATATCTCAAGGATATGTTTGAATTCACTGAAGTCAAGGGAGATTCTGAGATGTCTTCTTTGCCTGCCACGGGTGAATGAAATTTCAGTAGGCTGTGTCGAATGCGATTTTCTTGCTCATCTCATCAGTAACGCTCCTGTAATTAGTAGTATATATTTCCAACACATGCGTTCAGATCAGGGTTGCCAGGTTTTCACAACAAATCCTGACCAGTTGCTTCTCTAAACTAGTCCAAAACTAGCCAAAAACGCGTTTCCAGGAGGTTCCCCGATAAAAATTGCTTCCAGGGGTTAAAATATACGTTAATTGGAAGGGTTGTCTTGGTAAAAGTCACATTTTAGGCGTTAAATATCAAGTTATTGGGATTGGGTTTTCTTCGATCAGCGGACATCTGTTGCCAAGTCTGTGGTTGTTTTTCATGTCCGCAGGTCGAAGCGACAATACCAATAACGTGATATTTAGCCCCTAAAATGCGAATGTCAGAATTTTCATTTTTGGGAGAACTAACTCTTTAAAGAGGTGATTCTTCCTCATTTATATTCTGAAACAGTCTTACCATGTATCTTGCATATCTTCTGTTTGATGCAGCTATGATGTTATGCAACATGTCTATTGAAAGTTCAATCCCTATAGCCTACTGCGATAAGGTTCTTCATTGTCTCTTTTGATTTTAAATCTAACAAATTCTTAAGTATCTAATCCCATCATTTGTTCAATTAAAACACTGCATATCACTCCCAAAACAACTGATCTGCTTAATTATTGATATTTACAGTTAATTTGAATATTTACTTTTTACTTCCGGTACTTAAGTATGTTTTAAATCGGATACTTTTGTACTTTTACTCAAGTAATGTTTGAATGGAGGACTTTCTACTTTTACTGGAGTCATTTTTTATTTAGATACATCTACTTTTACTTGAGTATAAATTTTGAGTACTTTTACCACCTGTTTAGGACTTAGGACAATGTCAGTCTATGCTGAAATTAAAAGGATGTAATGATAATAGCCTTTCTGCAGTACTAGTTTTGCCAAGTAATGACTCAATGTGGTACCTGTGAACTGACTGTCTGACTGACAGACAACTGCTTTCAAATGCTGATATGCTATGAAGAACACCTGCATTTTGCAGTATATGGCTGGCTGTGCATGAATGCATATGACAGATCAGCTACTTGGTCGGAATGCCCACCTTGCCATGTATTAGCCTAATGCAAATAAAGTTGGCTGTCTTGAATGTAAACAGATGGGTCACAAATGCTTGTCAAATGTTTGACAGGTCAGGACTGTGCCTGTGCTTCAGGCCTTGTCATGTAAATGTGATGCTTTGGAGTCTGGAAGTTTGCACACAAACTGTTGATATTGATCCCTCTTTCAATCTCAAGCAATCTTTGCACAACTCCAGCGCTGAGCTGACCCTCGTTTGTGAGGCATTTGAGTCTGGTGTAAAATTTTATGCATGTCAAATGTTTGACAAGTCATGTCTATGTCTGTGCCTGTGCTTCAGGCCTTGTCATGTAGATGTGATGCTTACTTTGTCTGGAACCTGGAAGTTTGTACACAAAACATTGGTATTGATCCCTCTTTCAGAAGCAATCTTTATAACATATATATATATATTAGGGATGCACGATAATATCGGCACAATATCGGTATCGGCCGATAAAAGCTTAAAATGACCATTATCGGTATCGGCCGATATGAATATTTCTGCCGATGAGCCAAACCGATATTCTCCAAGTGAAATAATTGACCTGTTTTTCAGATGTGAATGTCTGTCTACATTTGTAAAATAATAAATTTATGGTAGAATCAGTACAGAAGAGATAAATGGATTTCTCTTCAGGAAAATTAAAGTTTAAATATATCAGTATATATTTGTATATATATCGATATCGGTATCGGCATCGGCCAAAATTATTTTGAAAATATCGGCATATCGAATATCGGCCAAAATCCAATATCGTGCATCCCTAATATATATATATATATATATATATATATATATATATATTAGGGGTGTAACGGTTCACAAAATTCACGGTTCGGTTCGATACGATACACTGATGTCACGGTTCGGTTCGGTTCGATACGTTTTAGATACAGCAAAATGTAAAAACATCTCAACTTTTCAGAATGCCGCAAGCGCACCGCGGGTCATGTGACAAGAACCAACCAATCAGCTTCATCCTTTCCCGTAACAAGGTTGAGAGCTCAGCCAAGATGAAGGAACAGCTGATCGTAGTTGTATATGGATTGCAATTTTGAAAAAAATTTAGTAGCAGAGCTACTGCAAGCGATTTTTAGAGCTGCAAATCCATTTATCCTTCGCTGAAATTTCCGCGTCTCATGGAGAGAGCACGTCATTGTTGCTTAGCAAAGACAGACGCCTCATGAGCGCTTCTGCCCGAGCGCTTTGGAAAGGAGGAGAAAGACGTGCTTAGCGTTTTCCACGCGTTTTTAGGAGCGATATGTGAACGACCCCTAAGGCGCTCGCTCACTCAGCACGCGCTGAAGGCTCGTTGCAAAATGTCTAATGCATTTAACAGACCAGAAATATAAGATCCTAAAATAACCAACAGGTCTGGTGTTTGGGTTGGATTCCCTGTAAGCTATAGTGTCTAAATGCTGCAGGGATAGTTTGCTGCGTGCATGTTTCTCCTTTTTTTCGTCTTTTCCCAGATAGTACTGACGCATATATCCCAGATATTCCCGCTGGTGTTTTTTTTTTTTTTTTATTTTTTTTTTTTTTTTATTCCCGCTGGTGTACCCTGTCATGTTGCAGATGCGACATACCGTTGTTTTTTTTATCCACCACTCTCTTGCCATCACCATTATAGCTTAAAGGGAATCCAAAGTGCACCCAAACACCAGACCTGTTGGTTATTAGGGGATCTTCTCATTTCTAGTCTGTTAAACGCATTGGCTATTTTGCAACGAACCTTCAGCGCGTACTGAGTGAGCGAGCGCCTGCTGAGTAGCCTAACATAAACATATAAGATGGTGTTTTTTTCTTCTTCGGGAGTGTCAGGGGCGTTGCCTGTTACGTTGTTTGGGTTATTGGGCTACCTTGTTGAACGCATATCATTATATTTCTATCTCTCTCTTTTTTTTTTTTTTTTTTCAAATATAATTAATTACTCCAACGAACCGTTCCGTATACATAATGCGTACCGCGTACCGAACCGAAAGCGTCGTACCGAACGGTTCAATACGAATACGCGTATCGTTACACCCCTAATATATATATATATATATATATATATATATATATATATATATATGAAGCCGAATACCTTATTCGAAAAAGCATGAATAATGACTTCAAAAATGAATAACGGATAACGAATAATTCTACATAAATACTCGGCTGTGGCTGCAGGACAGGCTGGTGTTTACTAGATTCACAGGTGAGCCAGGGGATCAGCGCTATATTTTACACAAACCTTTGAATTCACTTAGTGAGTGTGTGAAGTGAATGCACGTAAACTTTATGAATGAAAAGAGCACAAATCAAACACCGCATTGCTGTTGCGACGCCGTACATCTCTCAGAAATCAGAGCTTGGCAAGAGTAGGGCTGATATTTCTTAAAAATTACATCATACACGTTCTACTATTTAAACCTTACAGGCTATGGTATGATACACGAATGAATAAGCACAGCGCGATTGCCTATCAAATAGCCACGTTCCTATCTCTGCGCGTCTCCATCTCTCAAAAACCAAAAGAGCTCTCTGTCAAGAGTATAGGCTAATTAAATAGATACATTTTCTTCTAGGCCTACATGTTTGCTTCCTTAACGTTTGCTAAGGAAGTGAAAACAGGAGTCTTCACTGTATGAATTTAACTTTTTTTTGTTTCTTAAAGCTACAAAAGTCCTTCACTCAAGAGCAGTGTGATTATAAATTTGTCTTTTGTTGTTTGATTAATAAGCACACAGTTGCAGCAGGAAAATAGTCCGCTGTTACTTTAAGAGCCGCACGGACCCAAATGACCGTAACACACGTATTTTAATTCTCAACTCTTTACATTCATTTATTACATGACCGACGAAGGTATACATGAATAATCATTAAGCGCAGCATTTTGACACATTTTTGCATGTATTTGAGTGTTTAGGCGTGCACCTTGAGCTAAATGATGACTTTACATGTTTGTGTTCTGTTCCGTCTGTAAGCGCATATCTCTTCCTGAGGAGCATCGAAAGTTCTCTTTCAAGCTTTTAAAAACATGAATAAATATACTTTTATAAATAAAGCATGTCCCATTATGCAAATGTCATGTAACATGATTTTACTGATTTGCACAGGAAATTTGGCTTTTGTGGAGGAACGAAAGAGCAGCACTGCAAAAAGGGGGCGGAATGGGGCGCACTTGTCATTTTATCTTGATTATTGTATTTTCATGGTCGTTGGAGGCCAAAAATCGTAATCGAACCGCACAGCCCTAGTGGCATATTCACTTTTTTCTGTAGTGAAGTTCAAAAACGACTGGTTTAAATAGTTGATGTTTGTCATGAAATTTTCCTACTTGTATGATAAATGTATTTTTAGAAAGTATTCATTTTATATTTTAGAACACTGAATAGGGCAAATAGTCTAAATAGTTTTTCACGCTCTGTTTCCTTTTTTCCCCCATAGTTTTTCCAGACCTGCAAATTGTGAAAAGTGAAATACTTTTTTTAACTCTGCAGGAACCGGTGAGCCAAAGGAATTCATGTTGTTTTATATAATGTGTGTGTGTGTGTGTGTGTGTGTGTGTGTGTGTATATATATATATACTAGTGGTGGGCCGTTATTGCCGTTAACGTGCTGCGTTAGTGCGAGACTCTTATTGGGCGATAAAAAAAATATCGCCGTTAATCTATTCTCAAAGTTGGGTTGGGAGCTGGGTCTATACTAAGCAAGCTATGATAACTTTCACCTTGATATTTTATATAACTGACTCGCTGAGGACAGCCTAAAAAGATGATCAGGACAGTTGACGGGCCACTGCTGCGCATCGTCATGAAAGCTTATCTTTCTCACGTGTTGTTAAGCCGTACCGCTTGTCGATTTAAACATTAAAGCATCCAAAAACCAGACGCGGAAAAGCTGAACAGAGTAGCGCGTGCCGTTAGGTATGCACGAGAGAGAGAGCGGCGTATCACGGACAGCGACACTGAACCGAGCTCTCTTCTGCGAAGTTCACCTCGAAGTTCCTCCTGCACCTGAACGAACAAATGCAAATCGCAATTTGAACAAACAAAAATATGTGAAAATATTTCAATGCGAACAAAACACTAGAACATCGAATTTGCTTATTTTTGCTCTTGTGCCGACAAATACATACAAAATATGTCAAAATATCCACCTTGGAAATTATGCTCGAAAAAACTGTCAGTTATTTCTTAAGTGAAAGTAAACAGTTGAGGTAAAAAATGGGATGTGTATTATATTGGATGCGTTCATGGTCTCTTAAAGTGACCGCCCCTAATTTAGCTACTGGCTGCTGTAATGTTAATCCAAGAAAATGAAAATGAAAATCACTCACTGCTCTGGACTGAATTTCTTTGTAGTTTTAACAGTCAAACCAAAAGTTATTCAGAAACCAGATATAATTTTTGATATATATAGCAAAACTGTAATAATGTGAGAAATGTTGAAGGTGTCTGAATAAATGTAGGTTTGATTGTGTATTTCATTTTTACATTGAAGACTATCCAGTGCTATTATTTGTTTTCTGTACCTTGACACCTACAAACTTGAAAAAAAAACTTAAACATTGGTGTGAAACAGTAGTAATGTTGTTTGCACCTTGTGCAATGTGGAATTAGTTTACAGCTTTTTCAAGCACTTTGTGATGCATTTTGGAAACAGGAGATGAGCCCCTTTTCTAATGCAGCACCTAGCTTGATAAACCCCTTCTCAAAGACTTACTGTTTGTCAATTTTATTTGGGTAACACTTATTCTGAATGCCTTCGTCAGAATTCGAATGAGCCTTTTGAATCTAGATTAATTTCAAGACCACAGTGAGATTAATCTAGATTAAAAAAATTAATCTATGCCCACCTCTAATATATACACATATACATGTGTGTGTGTGTGTGTGTGTGTATGTATGTATGTATGTATGTATGTATGTATGTATGTATATATATATATATATATATATATATATATATATATATATATATATATATATATATATATATATATATATATATATATATATATATATACATACACACACACACACACACACACACACACACACACATGTGTGTATATATATATATATATATATATATATATATATGTATATATATATGCATGTGTGTTAGAGCTGTCACTATTGAGAAAAATCTCATTCGAACGGATATCGAATATCATGCAATGTATTCTAATATATTCTAATATCTACGTGCCCGCCCCAGCCCAACACCCCCCCCCCACGCATAAAAAAAGTTGCCTAATGCAAATTCAATCATAAATTTATTAACAGTAAGTCATAAACAGACATCTGGATTATTATTAGTTTTTTACTTAATGTTTGCAACATCAGGTTATCAACTTAGAATATCAACTTATATGAAGTGCCACTATGCATATCCCACAACATTAGGCTAAATGAAAAAAGAAAAAAAAAACTATTCAGAACAGGCACAAACAATAACGTGACAACTTAACCTGTTAGCCCGCAACCCCCATTATGGGACTCACAGCTGAAAGTGCTCTTCCTAACTTTTAATTGTAACAGTTTCCTACTTCAGTGTGTTACAAACATAGTATTGGTGTCTTTGGAAAGAAGACACTTTGGGCTTTACTTTTTATCAACCAGATTTGATAATGCTCAAAAATATTAAAAGTTATAGACACTGAAGTGCCTTGACATTTTTTTTTTTAACCACACTTTTTTATTTGATATAAAAATACATTAAATGAGTCCTGGAGCAATCTAGAAAAGTAATTGGTTGAAAGCCACATGTCTCATGAGTTTCTATTTCAAATCTGAATAAGATATCATGAAAAATTAGACTCCTGCATATATTTTTCTTAGACTGTCTAGACCCCCCACCCCCCAAATATAAGAAAATATATTTCCCAATAGTATTGAAGGCTTCTACAAAACTATTTAGTCAGTAAACATACCACTGCATAGTTTTTTTCAATTATAAAACACTAGACAGAAACTTAGACATCATATAAGTGATTTATTTGAGCACTAGAAAAATACAATAAGAATAATAATAAAAAAAAAGATGTAACTGTTTGCCAATTACAGAAAATCCTGAGATTGCTACAAATTCAGCATTTACAATAAATTACGATGCAAATGAGTGTTGATGTGCTGATGGCCACTTATACAAATGGTAATAACATAAATGTGCCAAAGTAAATAATCCAGTCTCTGTATTCATATAGACGCGTTCACTTTGATAGCCGTGATCATACAGTCATAGCGAGCTGATTTAGGCTGATATGCACTCAGATAGTAATAATGCAGATATGTTCACATTCAACATAAAACACACTCTCACATTTATAAAAACTGTTGAAAAATAAAACAAACCAAGAAAAAGGCGATCCCTATAATTTCCGCCTCCATCAGCTCACAGGTGTGTCAGAGCGTGTCACGAGGGAGCGCCAAAATTCAAATATACTATCTTTTCGCCTATCTTTCATTCAATCTTTTTTCAGGTGGAATGTCTCATTCTGTTTGTGACACTGTACGCTGCAAAACCATGCTATTTTTGTACTACCAAGACGCAGTTTCCGACCGTGACTTATTCCATAACGGACGCAAACAGTTCTGTCACTGAAGAACCGAAATGTAAAGAAAGGAATTATGATCCTTATTACAACATTAATGCTTCGTTGGACCAAACGTGCTTCATGAGATGTCGTTCAGTGGACCCTTACCTTTCTAACTAAACCGGGATTTACAGCTGTGGATGTGTTTATGACTCGTTATTACGACGGATCTGGTATGTACAGCGTTTCTAATGTTCATGTTCTTATGTGTACTGCTTACACAAATGTAGCAAATACAGTCTTTATAAGCTTTCCATTGAAAAACAGCGTTCTGTCGTCGATGCTTGAGGCTTAGATCTTTATAATGATACATAGTTTGTCAAGATTAAATTTGTCCCGTTTCATTTAATCTATTCGTAAACACTGACATGTGCAAGTTGAGAGGCGTTCAGGATGAGGGCGTCTGGGTGCTGGCTAAGAGGCATATAGCCTAGCCTAATTCATTTCTTAATATTGTTTGCAAAAAACACCAGTCTATCAACTTGATCTGGATTAAGTGCGGCTCTATTTAAAATGTTCCCTGCGGTGGAGCGCACAGACGTGTCACGTGCCTGGCTACTAGCTTTTATTCACTTGATTGGGTCATGGGCCTAAGCTACAATACGTCTAGAGTGCCCTCTACTGGATAAGATGCCAAAGAATAAAATAAAAAACAAACTGTCTAATCATAGACTGTAAAAAATGCGCTACACATGGCATTTTGAAATTACGGATATTTCACGTCATGTTCGAATGCATTTTCGAATATCAAATAAAAAGTGACAGCCCTAATGTGTGTGTGTGTGTGTGTATATATATATATATATATATATATATATATATATATATATATATATATATATATATATGTATATGTATGTGTGTGTGTGTGTGTGTGTGTGTAAAACATTAAATATTTTTTTTCATTTTTTTTTTCTTTTTAATTGTTCTGTATTGCTTTTTTCCATTTCAATTTTTTCAACTCCTTTTTTACAGTTACATTTTATATTATATTTTAAAAGCATGTCTAATTAAAATCATGAAGCGTTTATATTATCACATTAATTTATTTAAAGTTTAACAACAATTTCATGTTCAGGGCCCTAGGAAATGTAAAATAAATTTTCACTATATTATTTATATTTTTTATTGTTACCAAATTCTTTGTTTTAGCATGTGTAATTATTTGAATGTATAAACCACTTAATTTATTAATTAATTTTTTTTCTTAAAGTAGCGTTATGAATTAGTTTTTTCCTCAGAAATTGTGTTGTGTATTTAAATTTTTCTGATTATCAAATTAAACTTTTTTTGGCAAACAAAGGGGATTTACTATTACAATTAAAACATGGAAGAAATATGTGATTAATCTTTAAAAAAAAAAAAAAAATTAGTAGTAGTAGGGGGACTTTTATTTTGATGGGTTGGCGTGAATACATTTACAGTTCTGTGTATTTGATGTGACACTACTTTTACTCAAATCATTCATGTTCAAGTCCTCATTTAGTGAGACGGCAGACTGAAATCACCATGAGCGTCAGGCACTCTTCAGTGTATGTGTAGTAAATGTAACCGTGCGTCTGCGCTATTCATTAACAGAGATACGCAGAACATGCAGGATTCATATTTAATTTTTTTTATGGCTGTATATTTACAGATAACATACATATTGTGATTTGAAGTGTAATGACCTACTTTTTTATTGATTAATTCACAGTTTGACACATTCTGTGACACGTTAAACTGCATTTATGTTAAATTCTGCATTTATGACTGGATAAAAACTACACTGCGTGATTTTCCCGCTTGTCAAGCGTCCACTTGCCTGATGTGAATATAAAATATCTTACATACCACCACTGGTGAAAGGACCAGTGTCATGCAAATATATTTGAAAGGTCTGGGCGAAGATATAGTCATGTTCCAGTCAGATCTCGCGAGATCTCATGGCACCCCTAGTAAACAGATCAGGGTGTACTGTCCCGAATCGTACCATACTGTACTGACCCATACCATTCATTGGATATGAGCCATAAATTGCATCTTGAAACTAATTTTAATTTTGCTCAAAAATAGACAAATGTATCTATGATAATCACATAGGATATGATTATGCCTCAAATTACTTCCTCATTGCTAAACATCATTTATCAAAACAACCAAGCTTAGTAGTCTGACAGTTCTTCACTACCAAACTGGTTTGATCCAGCTGTTTAAACGTTGCTTGCTAAATGACTTATGCTGAATGACTACTACTACTACTACTACTATTATTATTTTTAATATTATTATTATTATTTTCTGTGCACACAAACAATGGTACACTCACTGATTAAATGCATGCTGCAAATCATTAAGTTCACTGCTAATCTATAGGACATACTAGGCTAGGTGAGAGTAGAAGAAGTGCATTGCATGTGAAACATGAAACTGGTTATCCTGGTTTCACCTTTGTCACCCTGCCAAGCTTTGATTTATGGTCACCAGTATCTGGAGAAACCATAATTTACTGTCAAACCTAGTAATGCATGCTGTCAGATTCCACACACATACGTGCTCAGTTACAAACACTGCAAATTTGCAGTGCAACACAGTAAGACTGGCTCCACGTACTGTTGCATGAAATGTCTTCAGATGGAAGAAAGTTTGTAACGGAGCAGCATCAAAATTAAATCATTACCAACCAATTGTGTGTAATTATTAGGGATGTAATGATTCACACAAGTCATGATTCGATTCACAATCCGATTTGATTATTATTTTATTTTTTTTATAAAATTTGATTTAAGACGAATTAAATTAAAAGTGCAATATGTGAAATGTTTTGTTATATTGTTTCAAAGTCTTCAAATCCCGATAGCAATCATTTAAGTTAAGTGATTTTCTGTGGAAGGTGTAGGACCAAGAAAATACCAAGCTCGGTCCGAGCGATTTAAATATCTTTCCTACCTGCCTGTCAACGAATGTATCTGCATACCTCTACGCACCCTTTTCACAGTTTTGTAGTACTTTTAAAGTTTTCTCGCTGGTCAATGACACATGTTGTAGCCCAGCAGTTCCCATGCATGTCTTACTCAGTTAACACACCTGATTCAGATGACCAACTCAAGCTACGTGAATGAACTGTGTTCCAATCGATATTATACCTACACCGTGTTTATTGCTCCCTACTCCCTGAGCAGGGGTTTAGTTCACTTCGGAACATGGACTGGAATTGGGAAGCGCTGATGTAGCCTATTGTAGTAAGGTTGTCTCTGGTATTCTGCTCTGTGAGCATAAATGCATTCAGGGGGCGTGGCTTTGGACAGTGATTGCAGGGAGCATGGGACATTCGCTTTCAGTGCTATCAGAATTCGCCTACATCGAACGGCCAGTTTGGACTACATCCCTCTACTTCATTAATGACGTCACTAGAACAGTTTTTTGACTAACCTCCGCCCACAGGAATACACAAAAAAGGGGGCGGGGTCTTGTTGCGCTCCCATGGAGAAGAAGAAGAGTTGCGTTTTTAGATTGTGTTTGTCACCATGTTGTCGAAACGCTGTTATTTTCATCTCTGAGTCCAATCACCTTTGTTTTGCCTTCCCAGGGACACTGTACATAGAGATCAATGGTTACAATATATGTTTAACTCGGTTCCCGAAAATTATAATCCACATGTAAAACTATGTGCAGCACATTTTGCTGAGGACAGCTTCCTCAATCTCAATCAGTTTAATGCCGAATTCGCACAAAGATTATTCTTGAAAGATGGAGCAGTTCCCTCTTTGTCTGGAGAAGGCGTTGTTTATGGACCACAACTGGTAAGTGTATTTTAATTTGGTTTGTTTAACAGTTTCTGTAACTTATTACACAAAGGGCAACGCTGTTTAGCTTTAACTAGATGGTAGGGCTGTGCAAAAAATCGAATGCGATTTTCATGCGGATCTCATCAAAGGCGATTAGAAGTACACCTCTAGCACGTGCGTTCAGATCAGGATTGCCAGGTTTTCAAAACAAATCCTGCCCATTTGCTTCTCAAAACTAGTCAAAAACTAGCCTAATCGTGTTTCCAGGAGGGCAACGTGCGCTAAGCTGCTGTCGAATCACAACACCAGAACCGCTGGCCCAATCAGAACTCGTTACATATTTCTGAAGGAGGGACTTCATAAAACAAAGGAAGACATCAGCCCGTTTCTATGACAGTGAAAACAGAGGTATACAGAGAAGTAAATTGTGTGAAAAATACAGTGTTTTTTCATGCACGAAACATGAACACGTTATTGCATACTGTAAACTAGGGGTGTGCCGGTTTCAGAATTGGTGATGACGGTTATGACGTGAGTCAAATGTGACGGTTTATAACATAACCGTCGGGGGGTGGATGGGGGTTGTTCTTGGAGATAGCGGGTTAACTCTGTGTCAGCGTGCGCTCTGATCGGTAAAGAGGCAGAGATTTCAGACCTCCGTTTATTAAGGAGATCTGTCACAAAACTTCACAAAACACAAATCATCCGCGCCAACGTTTTTTGAGCAAATTTCAAAGCTGCACCCGCCCGCCATCCGATGCAATGCTTTGCTGATGCGAGCTGCAAAAAAAGCCATTGCCATTTGCGCATTAGCTCCGCCCACTACCGGAGAAACTGGTATGTCTTCTGCTTGTTCGAAAATGAATATGAATAATTCTAAATGAACTCCATTATTTTGACAGTAGAAGACAACAAAGAATAGTTTACATATAGCGTGTTGTTTAAGCGTGGTAAGACTCTCGCTCTCTCTCTCTTTGCATGTGTGAGAAACAGCGCTATCAGTAAAGTGACGGTGAGTCGTGCGCCTTCACAAAGAGTTAACAGAGCATCAAATACAGGTGCGCTGTGCGTCCATTGAGATGAACTGAAAAAGTTCAGATCGCTTGAAGGAGAGAGAACTCTGAAGCTCAGATGCTGAAATTAATGCAAGCGTCATGCGCTTCAGTCTATGTAGTAAACAAACCTGCACGTCTCTGCCATTCATTAATTCACACAGAGACGCGCAGAACACGGATTTATAGTTTAAACAACTTTTGCGGCTTAACATTTACAAATACTGGTCCATATGGAGATTTGATTTGATTATTTTATGCTAACTTTGGCAAATTCCATGACTGTCCAGATTAAAATGCAACTTTCATTTTCATGACTGGATTTCGAGATTCCGTCCTCGTTTTCTGCTTCGCAGAAATCATAGAGCAAATTTCAAAGCCGCACCCGCCCGCCATCCACTGCTTGTTTTGCAGTCTATGCCGATGCAATGCTTTGCTGATGCGAGCCGCAAAAAAAAGCCATTGTCTGTTCTAGAAAGGATGCAGCAAATATATTTAATGCTAATGAGGCATAGGCCTACGCTGAGTTTCATTTACGATGAGATGTGCTCTAGTTCACAGTGCAGTGCAAGTGAACGCGGCGCGCTGGTGCTTCCATGTCACGGTTATCATTGTCTGCTATATTAGCTTTTTATTTATTAAAATACATGCAATTGGTTGATGAAACATTTATTAAAATTAAGATAAGATTTGTACAAAACGAAATTCGTTTTTAAGAAAAGTTTTCTACAAAGCAAAATTTTATGAAGTGGTAAATATCATGTCTGACGATTTACAAAACTTCATTAAGTGGAAAAAACCATGTCTCCCAATATATTGCGCATCTTATGATCCTATCTAAAAAATGAAAATAATTTTTGCTAAAAAATGTTTGTAAAAAAATATTTTAATGACACGGTTTTGGCGGTTATAGAGTTCTAATGACGGTGTTCAACTATAACCGCCGGTCTCACGGTTATATACTAACCGTCACACCCCTACTGTAAACACAATCAGAGCTTCAAAAAAACATGAAAAACGGTACCTTTAATCGTTACATCCCTAGTTATTATTATAGGTAATTTGCCTTTTGATATTTTTAAATGGTTGGATTTCACTCATTTATTCCTCGTATAGCAGTTTTCCAGAAATCAGATCTCACAGCATGTTAAATCAGCATGATTTAATATCATAATTTAAAAAGTTCTGGAAAAAAAATTATCGTATTAAGTATGATAAGCCATGTGATCTGACAGCAAAACAAACAAAAATCCGGTGATGGTTGGACTCATTTTGTTCCAATATATAAAGCTCTAGATCTTACGTTATGCCTTAAGCCGCGTTTCCACCGCAGGAACTTTACCCAGGAACTAGGGACTTTGGCCTGGTACTTGGTGTGTTTCCACCGCAGGAACCAGGAACTAAATAAAGTTCTGGGTAAAAAAAAATGCCCCTCAGAAAGTCCCTGCTGGCGAGGTGGTACTTTTTCAAAGTTCTGGAACTTTCGGGGGCGGGACTTTGGCGCTAAACATTCTGATTGGTTGAGTTCACGCAGCATTGGTTGAGTTCAACCACCATTTATTCGGATCAACATTTTCAAAATATTACTGTTATTGTGTCCTGAAATGTAATTTTAAAAGTATTTCAGGTGAGAATGTAGTTGTTTAAAACTCAATTCTGTGGTTTATTTATAAAGACAGCGCCTATTTAAAAATGTGTTTCGCCGATGTCTCTTTAGTGGTTAAACATAACATAATTCAGCTGCGGGGTAAATCTAACAGGTTTTCTTTGGTCTGTAGTCAATTTATCTATATGTTAAAATGAAAATAAAAAAGGCAAATTTATATAATATTTCGTTTCATTGTAATGGCTGCATATACACATATCCCTGAACTAAGTAAATTTCTGCAGCTGTTATTATTATTCTTAAATGAAAACCAAAGGAGGCAGTGGTATTTTATATCCTATTTCGTTTTATTGTAAATATACAGAGAGGAAAATTACAGGATTCGCGTCATCGCTGACATCACACTCCCCAGTCGAATGCACGAAGTCAGAACTAACTACCGATGATGCACGTCCAAAATCAGCGTAACTTTTTTTTTTTTTTTTTTAAATCAGCGGTACTTTGTATTGAGAAACGCGCAGACCTACGTCACCATTCTATTTGCCTAATCAACACGGTACTTTACACCGTGGTGGAAATGCAGAAAGCAACAGGTCTGGGGGGAAAAAAGTTCCTGGGAAAAAAACGCAGACACAGACTAAGCTTGATGACGTCAGCAACCTGTCTGACAGATGTAGATCTTCTAGTAGCTGTACGTGCAAACTGCCATCGTTAATCTTGCAGAGATGGCGAGCTTGAGCAGGGAGTTCTTTGGCGTGAGTGAGCAGGAGTAAGTATTCTGATTAATTATTTTGTATAGTATTTTAAAATGTAACGCCAGTACGCCATATTAAGTTAATTGCCTGCGAGATTCTCATCCTGTCTGTACGGTAATTTCTCTACTGTGCGACAGTGAGTCGAGTGGTTATGACGCAATCGTTAGCCTATTTTTACAAAAACAGTTTCCACGGGGCCATAATGTAATATAGAAGGTAATGGAGCCCTTTATACATTGTCGTGTATCTTTAGAAATAAATAATGTACAAATTATTGGAGTCTTTAATCGCCTCAGATGTAAAGTTATTCGCTGTCAAAGTGACGCCAAAATGAATGGGAGTCAATGGGATGCAAACGCAAGTGAAGTTCTGCTACAAGATGGCGGCACGCGGCCGACTTCAACTTCCGGGCGACTTCTTTCCCACCTGGTTTTGACAGGATTGAGAGCATTGCTGTTTAGAATAAACCTGTACACAGTATTTTACAATGACTAGGATATTATAGTGGTTATTTTGCTGTCTGTTGTAGCATCATGCTCTGATTTTTTTAAGCCCAAAATGAAAAGTTTGATAACCATTTAAAGAAGTGCTGCAACGATTCGTCGACGTCATCGATAACGTCGACTACCAAAATAGGTCGACGTGCGTGAAATGCGTCGACGCGTCACACTGTTTTTTTACATCTCACGTAATGGCATACTGGGAATGGAGAAAGTTGCATTATATAACAAAAACAGAGACCACTGTTTGGTGTATACTTTAAACAGAGGACAAATAAAATGGCCCTTTGTTCCCTTCACAAAACCGATATGGACCACGGCAGCACAACATCTTTGCGCTCTCCGGTGTTACGGTTTAACTGGTTACCGTGTGATCTGGTGACCAACTTCCTGGTTCAGGTCTGATATTGTGGTGTATTTTGCCGGTTCTCCAAAGAATTGAACTCAGTCAGGGATTTTTCTCTCAGAATAAAAGACTTTATTTTAAGCAAAACAAAGCCGAGAGGTCCTTGCAATGAGATCTCCTGAATGCTATTTGGTTTCTCATTATATACCCTATTCAGGGTGTTTCCAAATAGTCAGTCTTTTCCTTATGCTTGCAATTTTGATTCCTCCCTAGAGAGGAGAGGCCCCTACTTGTTTTGGTATAACGAAAGGCCCCCTTTCTGTATGTCTGACCATATGTTTCTAATCAGTTCTGAACATTCCAGCACGTAAGCATATTCCTTTCTATCCATTACCTATAGGATTATAATGGAAAAACAACTAGCAACAAAAATGGCTAGATTCACATTGATTATTCTTGATTGATTAAAATCTTATTAATAAAAATCTTCCACATATTCTCCCCTTTGAGACTTAATAAGTTTCACATTTGATTATTCTTATCCAGATTGCTACTCCATAATCCAGTCATATTAGTTACACTACCTAGTGACTAAATTAGTCACATTGTATTATCCCCAGTGACTAGATTATGAAATTCCACTCTGAGGGATTACTGGAACCAAACATCTCTCTCCTAATTTGACAAGGAGTGAGTAAAAGATCCAGTCTCCCTAACCCCTCTTTTAATAGTAAACATTGTTAAAAGCATGAATGTGCAAATGGTTCAGCATTTGCCTGGTTATCACAGTTATGTATAAAAGGCATACAAATACATACATCACATCACACATTGATTATCACAAGATTATAAGAGTTGATCTTCAGCTTAGATACCTTATGTATAAATTTCCCATTATCTTGACATCTTTGAATTTAATTTGCTTAACTGTGGCTTTGACTAGTGACCTCAATATAAGAAGTATACATTAAAATAGTAAATCTCCTGTCAATAATGCAATTCCTAAAAACTTTCCCAATTTAGTTATAAACTATGCTCCACATGCTCCTAACTGTAAATCAAGCCAGTCTTACATTTTATTATCTTTTCCAACATTTTTTTATCTACCATTTTTAGCCTTTTCAAATTTGATCAGTTCTTCATTAAATGGTCCCTTCTATAAATACAGCATTGTCCCCCAAACATAACACTTACTTTTCCTTCTTCAATTCACAAATCTTGAGCTTTTCTTTTTTTGCTCCTTTCATTCTATTTGTTGCATCCAATTGCTCTATTTTCCCTTCCAATCTTCCTACATCCATATTTCCCTTCTCATAACCTTCAAATTCTTCATCTACCATTACTTAACATTCTCTTTCCACCTTTTCTTTTCTATTTGTTGGCTCATATCTGCTCCCAAGTATTTTGATCTCAGTAGCAGTCCCATCACTCTCTCATTCCATCTTCACCAGGGAGACTCTTTGCGAGTTGTTGCAATGGTCTTTCCCTCGTTGGCAAGGGTGGGTCGTTACTAGCACGCCCTTCATCCCTCACTTCATGCTGGGTGGAGTTGTTGAAGCTGGTTGGCATCTTTTAAGGTTAGAGATGTGAACTCAGGTGTCACGCTGTAACCGTTTTGCTGATTAATGCAAGGCTCTCCCTTGAGATCATAACTGCACTCTCACTGGTTCTCTTTTATGGAGCGAAGCATTCCTTGGCCTTACTAGAACTGCTGTCATTTGTAAATGGAAAACTTAAGAATTTTTTGTTAGTGTTATCAAGCATGCTAATTTGCTCATCTTGCTAGTCGTCCTTCTTGGTGTAACCTGTGAAAATGTAATGTGGGTTGAGGGCTGTCTTGGCCCCTTTTTGAGCTTTAACAATTCCAGTGCTGTCCTTATAATGAGAAAAGGGTGAATGCCCATTTGTTTATAATATAACAAGAATTTGGTTTTACTCCGTTATCAGCATACTTACTATTGTTAAATTAATTTCCACTTTATTCTCAACAATTTGCTTATTCAGTTCTCTCTCTTTTTTTTTTTTATTTGTAAACTGAGTTCCACTATATCACTGGATAATTTATCTATCTTGCTCAGTAGCATAGGTCTTTTGCCCTGGAAAACACTCATCCCACTGTATTTATTTTAACAGTCAGAAAAATAATATTTCATCCTTTTGACACAATCAGGTCCATCATGATATGCTGAAAAGAAAGTTAGATGTGGGGTAGACAGAGCAAGCTTGCTTTGCTCTGCCTTCCCATGTTATACGCTGCGCATGTGTGGCACTGTTTTTCTTTCTGCCACAACAAAGACCTAGGTACTGACCAGGAAACTTAACCAAATTCATCCATGGTCATTATTTTACTGGGCATAAGTTTGCCCTGTGGGCCAGCATTCAAATGTGTATACAGCTGTTTGGGCAAATTGATTGAATTGCCTCAGTGTCTCGTCAGACACACTCTTTCATGCCATACAACACCATTCATACTTTTTCACACACTTTCACTCCCCATTTTTGCCAAAAACTTTACTTTTCTTTCTTTCCTTCCTTTTTCCAAAATCTCATAGATGAATTTGTTTAGAATATTAGGCCTAGGCATTGGGCATTTGAGAGAGCCAATTATCATTTCTCAAATGTCATGTGTTTGTCTAATTTAAAGTTTAGTCAAATACTTTTTTGTTATTGTTCATGAGCAACTCTGAGAAGAGGATTGGAGATCTCTGTAAATCTTGGATCCATGGCCATCAACATTTCCATCTTGTTATCCCCAGTGATTACAGCATATGTGATTTCATGATTTTAGAATATTTTTTTTTCATTCATTATTATTTTATTCAGTTTTACCTTAGAAAATTACAAAATGGAGTGACCAATATTTCTATTTTGTCAACCATATTTTTTTTTTCTATTGTTCATCAAGATTTTTTTTTATTCTCTTCTTTCCCAAAGAGCTCAGCATGGTTTTCAAGTATTCAGTTGTGATTTTCCCCCAGTTGGTTAATGAAACAGTCTTACTCTGCCAAATCCAGCTCCATGTTTATCTGATTGGTGAGTCAAGTACTCACTTCTGTCTGTCAAAATATTATTATCATTATTATTATTATTTTTTAAGACATAAGGCTGGACTGGAACCTATTGAAAAGCAGATTGAGAGAGTTAGTTAAAACACAGAATTTAAGGAAGTGCTGTGAGACCAGTGAATAATCAAGATTAAAACATAGTAAATAAAATAATTAAATAAAATAATTAACATTTGAAGCAGTCTCTGTGTTCATTGAATATGCAGGACCTGTGCATTGAAGGGATGGAAGTCCTTCTGGTTAGATCATCAGCCTGGGCTGTTGTACTGGGTCGTCAGTCTGTGATGGCACTCAAAGACCTGATGTTGTGGTGTACAGTCTCCGTTGTTTTTCTGCTTCTTCTCAGTCTGGCTTCTGGTTGCTTTCTGCCAGAGTTTTGCATTTCATAATGTTCTTTTCACCCTCAGGAAAAGTCTCAAGTGAAAGATTCACCTTTTCCTGCTTTAATTTCAGTCTTTCTCCTTGCTGAAGTGTGGTCTTCTCTTTCAGGAGGGGAGGGGAACATCCATCAGCCCCTCCCTCTTCTTCTCTCTGTAGCTGTGTTTGCTGCTTTGCCACTTCTCCAGTTCATTGCTTTCCTTTGTCAAGGCACTGTTCCAGAAATCATCTGAAAGTTTAACACTCAAAGACTGCATTAATCAAATGTACCTATGTAACTTCTGACCAAATTGTGTCTGAGCAATCAGCTCTTTTTCTAATTTTCACTTTTCAACCTCTTCTTTCAGTGGTCCCTTAATAAAAACACAATCATCTGGTTGAAAACAGCAGTTCTCTTATTCTGTGTTAGTAAAGCAAGTTCTTCATTGCAGGAAAATAGCAAGCATTTTTTCTTCTTTGCAAAATGCAGAAATCAGCTACCTTTATTATCTAAGTATACTGCAATAAAACAAAATAAACCTTCCTTTTTTAACAGTCAGACATGCATATGGTAAAATAAAGACTTCATCATCATCATCTTTCCTTTATATTCGCATACATGATTCAGAATAATCTGGTATTGATGAATTAATGTTTCCTTACCAAAATAAAATAATTCCTATTATTGTAAATAAAATGATTAAATTTAATTCTTTAAGCAACTAGTTCCCTTCCTATTGTAAAATGCTTATGGCTTTTGAATCAATATGTCTATTAACTTGGTCACCCAATCTTGCTCTCATTCCACATTGCACA
Source organism: Carassius gibelio (assembly GCF_023724105.1). Taxonomy (NCBI): domain Eukaryota; kingdom Metazoa; phylum Chordata; class Actinopteri; order Cypriniformes; family Cyprinidae; genus Carassius; species Carassius gibelio. The sequence goes on from NC_068396.1 coordinate 18,282,297, forward strand.
AGTTATGTATTTTATTTTTTACATTTACACAAGCCCAATCTCTGAAACTCTGTAATGGATTAAATTTCATACTGTGTCCCAGGGATAACAAGATACAAATTTTAGATGTCTTCACATATTAGATATAGAGTTTTAAGCTCGTGCATCTTTTAAATTCATCTATTAATATACGTTATTAAATAATAAATGCATATCTTATTTTAATTAATTTATTATTTTTTCTATATTCCACCATATCTGCCATCTCTATATTAGTCCATTTCTTGGAACATTTGTATTTATTTTTCTCTAAAACAACCTTCATACAGTTAACTTTATTGTTTTAGGGCTCCTGCACTTATCCTTTCTCAACACCAGCCACGCCCGTCTCTGTATCCTAATCACTCTCAAGTGATGGTCCAGGAGGGGAGAGCACCTCTTGCTCCACCCATGTAATACAACTTTAATGTGGAAACTTCCTCCCTTGCTCTCACTCCCACTGCACTGAGCTCAGAAAATTTTCTCCCCTTTCACACAGACATCCAAAATGCAAAATCTATTATAGATCTTGGTTCAAACTTTATTGATACTATTTTCCTATACTCATCCACACTTTCTGCACTCTTTATTGAGCCAGAGTGCTTATTCTTGCATACTTTTTCCCTTAATCTAAGGGATAATCAGTCATTAATTGTCCTTTTATTATCAAGGCTCATCATACATTCATCCCTCTCAAGTGGATACTAGTTGCGTCCAACTCCACCCAGCCACCCTGAAGTGACGGTCCAAGAATGGTGCGCAACTTTTACCCACCCAACACAGAATTTATTTGTTCACACATTCATTCGTCCGGACACAGATACATCCACACAACAAAACACAGCTCTACCTAGAGCTCCTTAAGGGCCCACCTATTCTGTCCTTCGAGAATTTCACTTATACTTTCTCAAAGCGGTATCCGTGGGACTTTTCCTCGCAATTCCTTAACTAATCTGCTTATCCGTTTATCACTGTCCTTACTTGGCACAGCTATCCAATAAACACAGACCATTGCATACAATGTCTTTTTGCCTACCCCATCTTTGTTTTACATCAAGGCTGCCTTCCAAGGCTTTCGTATTAATAAACCAAATATGTGCATGCAGTTATTTCTTCTGGAGTAAAACACCTTTTTCAATTTAGTTATCCTATTATTTTTCTAAATTTGGAAGAGCAGATTTTAAGTGTCCTTACCACTCAGAACTGACCAGTCAACAACACACACTAATTATATAAGCAAAAATTCTTACCTTACTCTATGGTGGCCACCACTGTGTGTGTTGCTCATCAGTCAGCTCAAAAGCAGTCGCCAACTCTGCTCCTTTCCAGTCCCATCTGGGGTGCCAAATCTGTGGTGTATTTTGCCGGTTCTCCAAAGAATCGAACTCAGTCAGGGGTTTTTCTCTCAGAAGAAAATACTTTATTTTAAGCAAAACAAAGCCGAGAGGTCCTTTCAAGGAGATCGCCGCGAGCGAGACAACAGTCACAAACCTACCCAGAATCAGCTCCAGATCTCTGGAAACCATGCTAAACCATTGCAGAACCCTGAATACATTTCATGGTTTGTGATGTAAGAACATTTCATGACGTCTCACACAACTGTAAATTTATGGCTACTGTGGTTTAATTATAAACGCTATCATAAACTCATATTTACCATAGTAAAATAATTTTCTTGGCCTCTTTATTATTTTATACTGTAAAAACTTCAACCACATTGGTTGAAAATGAATAAAGGTTGAAATATTATATTAGAAGTTGTACTTATATTTTTTTTTTTTGTAAAGTTATACAAAGGATTCATTAGCTAATTAAAAAAAGAGCATTAGATTAATAATTTATTGTAATACAAATAATTGTTAGATTAGTCGACTAATCGAAAAAATAATCGTTAGATTAGTCGACAGAATCAATAATCGTTAGTTGCAGCTCTAATTTAAAGCAATAAAGAGGTCATAAAATCAATTAAATGATTTCATCAAATGAAAAAAATATGCCACTTTATGACACAATAGTGTGGCTAAACAACGCCTCCTTCGAAGATCAACACCTGCTTCTACATCACTGCCTGTTTTGGCCCCACAAACCAATTTTATTTATTTTTTTTACTTTCACTTTCTCTATAGCAGTGTTGGGGAAGTTACTCAAAAAATTTAATTAGTTACTGGTAAACATGTCTAATTAATTTAAATAATAACACTTATACATTTTCACTGCAATTTATTAAGTTTAACAAAAATTACATGTTTAGGGCCCTATGAAATGTTTTATTTTTTCTTCACCATATGTTTTATTTTTTTGTTGCATGTTATTATTTAAATGCATAAAAACAACTTAATTTATTAATTTTTTTCTTAAAATAGCCTTATGAAATGTTTTTTCCCCTCAGAAATTCTGTTGTGTATTTACATTTTTCTGGTTATCAAATGAAGGCATAAAACGTTCATTTGGATTTTCTTTTAAAGATAAATTGCATTTCTTTTTTCTTCTGAGAAATATATTTTCAATTGGAGTATGAACAATAAACACAAACTATGCAGCATATTGTAAAAACAATTGCTCATTGTCTTCAACAATACAGTGCAAAAACAGTGCAAATGATTCACAAACTACACACAAAATGAGAATATGTAGAAAGTTGACATGTGCTTTTGAAAGACTTTGGACAGGCATGAGAGGTGTTGGAAAACATCAGCTTGGAGGTAAACTGCTGCCACAAATCTGTATGTAGCACAGAATGTGTAAAGGCCCTTTGCCCCTGGACATCTTCTCACCTCTGCCTCCTCTGCCTCAAATTACTATTACCTTTATTTTCAAATCACTGACACCCAGGGTGGCGGATGCTGCTTTGAGTGTTGCAGTACGATTTGCACTGTTTCTAAAATATAAATTAAGTTCTTGGAGGTAGTCCCTGAAAGTGGCCATGTACCTTATATCATTTGATGAATCCTTGCAGGCAAGGGCCAATCTGTGGGCAGCACAAGCTACAGACACGATCTTTGGAAAACTGTCTTTAAGTTGCTTTGCAACTCCATTCACACGACCGGAATATAAATAAAATAATTTAGCGAAAATCATGGGATACAAAAAATAAAACGATCTCACATGAGCATCAAATAATTACCTGTCATAACGGCTGCCCCGTCAGTCCCAAGTCCATATAGCTTTTCTGTTGGGAGGTCTTGATTCAAGATAACATTCTTGACAGCTACGACAATAGTGTCTGCTTTGCCATCAGCAATAGGGACCAAATCCAGGATGTGATTAAACACAAGTCCCTCTTTATCTATGGATCTGAGAGAAAGCATAGGCAAGTAGAATTCACAGATCATTAACAGCACCCAGAATTTATGGGATTTACATCAAACAAAATAAATGTTCCCATACCGGACATGCAAGTCAAGTTGCCTGCCAACTGACACATCTGTCTTCCAGGCTAATTCCCTGTGATGATTTAATTTTAGTGAGAATTGGCTCCTCTATGACCTCTGCTAAGGCCTCAAGCATGTCGTCAATAATACGATGAGACCTAGTTATTCCTCGTGTCAATCTTGACATTGGGAAAAGGGAAAAAAAGGACTGTAATTTTTATTTATTAATGTAAAGATTAAATGTAATCTTAAGTAATGCCTAGGTGACCTTTACCTTTAATTTCCTGAAGTAGTCGCACCCTAGAATCTCAGCAAGGCTGAAAAGTTTTGGATAATTTGTGTGGTGGGCTAGTTAATTTTTTACGAGCCAGTAAAGGCACTTGAACCCACCAGTGACTGCCTCATGCTCCAAAACAATAGTGGGCTCAAACGAGTTTATGACTGAGATGGCTGTGACAAAATTATTATAAAACTATTTGAAAACTAAAAGTTTATACTTGTTTTTGAAATTGGAACCTACCAGAGGCAAAAGATGCCTGGCATCTGATACTGTCCTGGTGGTGCTCCATAGTGATGTGACGTTCCAAGTAGTCTTTTCTGTATATAATGGCTCCAACCTCAACAAAAGCCCTATTTGCGCGGCCTGTCTTAGGCGCAGGCTTGTGTTGTCTGCATAGTCGACAAAACATTCCTAAAAAAAACAAACACAGCAAAGAATTAAAAATTAATAAAATAATGAAATAAAAATATTATTTTCATTATTGTTTCATGATTACACAAATTATGCAGTTTTTAAATTTACCATGCTGTGTGAGGTACATTACAGCCAACTCTTAAATTGAGGCATCTTTAGCCACTCTGGATCAAATCCAGTGCCTCTGTACTTGCTGCTTGTGCTTGCTGTCCTGTCTACAAGTCACAGACAAATAGAAATGGGACTGCTCTTCCTGAAAAATCAGCTTTTCTGACCTGACCCTGCTTCTACACCTCCCTGTGTTTGCTGTTAACCTCACCTGTTGCTTCAGCCCTACCTAGCTCACCCACAGCAGCAGCATGTTGGCTCCAGTCCTCCTCTCCTACATCTCTACAGCTAACGTTCCCTGCGCCTCTCTTCCTGCTTCAGCAGTGCTGAAAGAAGCCTGGAAATATAAAAAATAAATTAACCGAATAGCTTATCACAAAGGTCGGAATAATGATCTTCTACATGTGTTTCTCTGCTGTGCTATTACCTCTGGTCCAGACTGTATTTGCTTCTCTGGACGAGCCTTTTTAAATCGTTTAAAATATTTTTCAATATTCATCTGGATTGAGGGAGCAAACAGTCTGCGTTTTGATTAAATACTTAAACAATAACGTTATGTAGTAAGGGCAGTCAATATTAACAGCTTACAGCGAGTTAACATTATGTATAACTTACATGGTGGAAATATTTTGCAAAACTGCTATGAAAACAGTTTTCGCACATTTACAGTCAATTGACTTAGAAAGCGCGGTGTGTTTGAACAGATTACAAGACTTCTTTAATTCATAAAAGACAAAATAATTAGAGGAATAACGTTACTGGATTCTAAACCTTAAAGAAATGCCACAAAGACCTCGGAGCAGAAATGAGCGAGAAAATACCTCATATGTGCCGCTCACAGTATAAGGGTCTTTCCTTGTCATTAATTAACACGCTCAGGCCTAACTAACGTCTCTTTACATTAATATTAATTAATAATAATGTCTAGTGCGGCGGCTGTGATATATATATATATATATAAATCTACCAGCGTCCGTTGCCATGATTTTTGGAATGACTGATCGTGAGATGGAAAAAATGACATTTTAGTCGCATAACATTGGTTAAGAAATGGCCGTCATTTCACAATAGTTTTTATCAAAATGTTGCAAGAATCTCATTCTGTAATGGAAACGCGACAACTACATAGACTAACTTCTCAGAGTTATGTTGTGCAAAAGTGTTTATTACTAGCCATTCAACTCCGGATTGATTCTTGAATCTTCGAGCACCAGAAACAATCCGTCCTCCTACGCATGCTGCTTCTTCTTTTGACGCTCGTGTTTTGATTCAGATCGTGCTCGAAGAGGAGGGGCTATTAGCTGCTCATCCTCCATTTGTCAGTTTGTGAGAGAGGGAGAAAAGGGAGAGAAGGGAGCAAACTGCGCGCAGATCTACAATAAAATACAACTTAACCCATATTAAATAGTAAAAAAAAACTGAAAATCAATCCGTGGCGGCTGCGTCTATATTGTGGCGGGTCTGGAAGAACATTTCCAGAGCCTCTTAATATGGAAAGTCAGAAAAGTCTGGTCTATTTATTGAGATCCGCATGCATGCTGCAAGATTGTCTCCTTGCAGCCTATTGCGGATGTTTGTCTTGACCTGCAAATGCATTAACTGTTAAATGTGATAGCTTAACATATAGATAAAAGCAGCAAATCCTATTGTGAAAGTTCATGGTTGAGAAGTCCCTTTCACAGTTTAGCTGGGTCAAAACCTGTAATTCAGTGATGACTGGACTTTTGATGCTTGTCAGGGGCAGGATCATGGCAGTGCATTATGAAAAGAGTGTGTTTACCTCATGATTTTATTTATTTTTATTTATTTATTTATTTTTGGTAGATGGCATAGCTGTCCGATTGGGTATGCATGTTCCTTTTACACTTGGTCACATTAATTTGTCTACTCCAAATTCTGTCCACTATATATAACAGAATACACTTCCGTGACAGATCTAGCCAATGAGTGCAATGTCATTTTGGATGAATTACTTATGAGAGGAAAATTAATCTCCTTTACGTACTACTTTGTCTCTATCAGAAGGACCTATATCTAACTTCACTGTTGTGCCCATGTTTCTCAGAGAGCGTAGCCGGGACCGCCACAAATCCCGCATAAAGGAGAGCAGTCGCTCGGAGAAGTCTGTCACTATCAACGCTCCCCCAGCAGAGCCATTGTTAGGAGACCAGTCAGTGCGAGGAGAAGAGGTTCAGGTGAGAGAGGTTTTCTGTCATTTATAGGACTATATGGTGTGAATCATGAGTTTACTTAAATTTTTAATTAGTGATAACTTTAATATTATTAATACATTTAATAAAACATTAATTAAAAGTTTAATCTTTTTTTATTTATGAATACTGATAAATATGTGATTTTTCTTTTTACTTAATGCAAAGATGTGCTGTGGTGTTCTTAAAAGAAAATGTAAATTCCTTAAACTTTGTTTTTCAATCCAATGTTCTGGAAGTAAATGCACCAATTACATGAATGATTAAGACAATTGTGAGTAATGTTCAATGTTCTTTTTCGTCGTCGTCTTCTGCTGCTGCTGCTTTTGAGTCTATGGCATCCCACAGAACCACATGTGGGAAAGTAATGAAATTTGGCACATGGATAGAGGACAGTCTCATTAACCATAGCAAGTTTGGAGTCTCTAACTCAATGTCTAGCGGTGTGACAATACACTTAGCTCATGAGACAGTAGTCGATATTGGGTTCACAAGAATGAGACAAGACAATATTTTAACAATATTTTCTATCATGAAGTGACCGGTCTATGACTGGTCTTAGACTATTTATGACTGGGGTGCTCTGATTGAACGGCTACCAATCATTGTCGGCTGATAATCACATTGGGTTTTTTGATCTGCGGTCTCTAAAAAGGCTGATCTCAAGAAAACGATGATGCTGATGATGCTGCCATGAAAGGTTTGAAGGTGCTGAGGGTGAGGTACATAATACACATAATGCCGGGTTCACATTACTCCGTTTGCAGTGCATATGTGATGTGTATTTTTTCTTCTTTTCTTGACTTTTATAGAATTTTTGTTTATTACCAGTGTTGGGGGTAACACATTAAAAGTAATGTGAGTTAAGTAATCAGATTAAATTTTTCAAATAATGAATAAAGTACAGTGGTGGACAGTAACGGAGTAGCTTTACTTCGTTACTGTACTTAAGTACATTTTTCAAGTATCTGTACTTTACTGGAGTAGTTTTATTTTGAGTGACTTTTACTTTTACTTCACTACATTCCAAAGCATAAAATCGTACTTTTTACTTCACTACATTTCATAAAACATATCGTTACTCCCTATAATATATCACGTGCTCCGACACGCAGAAGCGGTGTCTGATTCATCATGAACGAACTGAGTCTTTTCAAAAGAAACTTTTAAATCGGATCGCGAATCGCACCAAACGATTCGTTTACGAATTAGAATGATCCGATTGCAGCAGGGGGCAAGGAACTCGACCGGAATTTGAAGTCGGTTGGGGGCTGCCATCTTGTAGCAGAACTTCACTTGCGTTAGCATTCCCATTGACTCCCATTCATTTTGGCGTCACTTTGACAGCGAATAACTTTACATCTGAGGCGTTTAAAGACTCCGTTTGTCCATTATTTATTTCTAAAGATACACGATAATGTATAAAGGGTTCCATTATCTTCTATGTTACATTATTGCCCCGTATAAACAGTTTTTGTAAAAAATAGGCTAACGATTGCGTCATAACCACTCGGCTCGCTGTCGCATTACCGTACAGACAGGAGGAGAAGCTCGCAGGCAATTAACTTAATATGGCGTACTGGCGTTACATTTTAAAATACTATACAAAATAGTTAATCAGAATACTTACTCCTGCTCACTCACGACAAAGAACTCCCCGCTCAAGCTCGCTGTCTCTGCAAGATTAACGATGGCAGTTTGCACACACAGCTACTAGAAGATTTACATCTGTCAGACAGGTTGCTGACGTCCTCAAGCTTCGTTTGAGTCTGCGCGTCAGAAACGGAAGTGCTAAAAAACGCTAAAACTGGGCTTCATTTGTCTCAATTGAGTTCCAATGGGGTCGCTGTGTCCATTTCTTTTACTGTCTATGGATTGCAGCTGTTCTGGAGTCGACCACTCACTGATTCAAATGAACCGTTTAGTGCGAGTCTCCAGAAGTAAGAACCGGGAGATCTTGTGAGCGCGCGTGCGTCTGATGTTGCTAAAAGTAAGTTATGTCGAAATTTTGGATTAATTATTGTAACTGAAAATCATATTTAGGTCAAAACTGTCAGTTGTTTGGGAACTAAATCCGTTGTAAAGAGAGATCTATTTAAGCCCACTGAAATGCTCCAGTGCAGACGATGCAGACACATCAATTTAGGTAAAAAAACAACAACAACAAAAACCTTAAAACAACACAGATTAAATACAATAACTCATGCATGTTCAAATTCACCGCTGCCGTAATGTTATCAGTTTTATTAAAATGTCCTATGTGACGTCTGTTTTTATATTGTTTATCGACAGTAACGTTATACATATGTATATTGTTTTGATTAACTAGACGACTAGACAGACATGAATGTTCATCGTACTGAAAATAAGTAAATCTTGTTAGCTGATGCTAACTGTCTAGCTAACAAGCTTGTTGGTGCTAAGTTGATGTAATTTTTATAAATGTCCAAATATTTTTATTCAGCCAAATGTCCAAATATTTTTATTCAGCCACACACACATATATATATATATATATATATATATATATATATATATATATATATATATATATATATATATATATATATATATATATATATATATATATATATATATATAGATAGATAGATAGATAGATTACATCTGGTTAGAAAAGAAAGGATGTGATGTTCAGAACATGGTTACTACAGTAATTATCAAAGTGGGAAGAGATGCACCCCGTTTGGCTAGGGGTGTTTTTAAACCACAGACAAGGTTTGAGAAAGAAAAAATCATTATGAATTTTTTTTTATTATTTTTTTAGAGTTTTCTTTATTTTCATGACTATGAAAATTGTAGATTCACACTGAAGGCATCAAAACTATGAATTAACACATGTGGAATTATATATGGAATTATATACATAACAATAAAGTGTGAAACAACTGAAAATATGTCATATTCTAGGTTCTTCAAAGTAGCCACCTTTTGCTTTGATTCCTGCTTTGCACACTCTTGGCATTCTCTTGATGAGCTTCAGGAGGTAGTCACCTGAAATGGTCTTCCAACAGTCTTGAAGGAGTTCCCCGAGAGATGCTTAGCACTTGTTGGCCCTTTTGCCTTCTGTCTGCGGTCCACCTCACCTCTAAACCATCTCGATTGGGTTCAGGTCTGGTGACTGTGGAGGCCAGGTCATCATCACTCTCCTTCTTGCTCAAATAGCCCTTGATGCCTTCAGTGTGACTCTACAATCTTCATAGTCATGTAAATAAAGAAAACTCTTTGTATGAGTTTTCCAAACTTATGGTCTGTACTGTAACTTTGATGTTCTGTAAAACAACTAACTTTAAAATACTTTTTTCTTACTGGTGAAAATCAGATGGTAATCTCTGTTTTCTCTCAGGTACATCACAGTGTAAGCTTCACAGTGAGCATTACTCTCATCAGCGTAGTCCATATCAACAACAAAAATATATCTTGACTCCATATAGTGGTTATTTTGGAAAAAATCCCAGGTATTTTGAGCAGTAGGATTATAAAAAAATGTGCTAATATAAAATTAAATTAAGTAGCCTATGTAAAATTGCAAACATCTATCTTGCAGTACTTTTTTACTTAAGTACATAAAAAATTTAGTACTTTTGTACTTTCACTTGAGTAAAATTGAAAAAGGAGTACTTTTACTTTTACTGGAGTAATATTTTACCATATGTATCTGTACTTTTACTCAAGTACTTGATTTGTGTACTTCGTCCACCACTGATAAAGTAACACATTACTTTTTAATTCATAAGAAAATATCTGAGTTACTTTTTAAAAAAAGTGACATTTATTTACTGACAAGTCTCCTGTCCCCATATTGGGAGAAATCAGAAGTACAGAGGCGTTGTGTGTGCTGAGTGAACATGTAGTTCTTGACTAATTGTGAATATGCATTAATTCATCCCACTCAAAAAAAATCCGATTTAGTTTAATCAAAATTAATTAAAACAGTCAAATGCAATCTCAGAATATGACACTAACCTGCAATAATTAAATATGTTAAATAACACGTGTCTAATCACATTTTATTAACTAATGTCTTTGCTGATGACCTTAAATGATCAAGTTTTTTTAGTACCACTTCGGTTAAGGTTTAAAGTAGGGCTGTGCGATATGGACAAAAAAAAAACCTATCACGATTTTTTGATCAATTTTGCGATTTCGATTTTAATCACGATTTTGACTCACAAAGACATGCTTTACAGTCATAAAGGCATTAAGTATAAATTTTAAACATATTTCCAAAAGAAAACCAATGAGAGCTTTATCAAATGTCTCTAGAACAGACATAAGGCAAAATAATCACTAAGTAATGATGTCAAACAAAATGTCTAGACATATGGAAAAATAAATAAATAAATAAAACCATGTTCAAGGATTTTTTTTTTTTCTTTTTTTTTTTTTTTTGCCATGCATTGGTCCTAGAGCTCACTGTAGCGGTGCCTCAGGTGTTCTATGTTTTGCCCGAGTGGCAACCTCGCGCTCTCACTCGTGAAGCCAATAAGGAAGTGACTAAAACTGCAATTCATCGACTGGCTGCTTGAGGCTGGCTGCAGAAGAGAGTAAGTCCCATAGACTCCCCATGTTAAAATGCCCAATTTACAGCAGAAAAAAACATGTTTACAGCCAGTTTCAAAAAATTATTTTGGTCTATATTGCTAATTTTGCCCTTCATGACAACTGTGAGGGGGGTGGATTTTTTTATAACTCATCCGTTTAAATTATATTAATCCTTAAAGTTCTGCATAATTAAGGCCATGGCCACTTGAGTGACAGGTGGATTACCGATGCTGACAATGCCGTCGCACTAGGTGGAGTGTGGTTTCAGCAATCAGCTCCCGCCTTTTTGCCCATTTTCGATTATCCAGGAGAGTCGTGCGGTGACGCACTGCCAAGATGGCGACGGCCCGCTCTGCACACTTTAGGCTTCAAAACCGCTATTGAGGAGTCTATGGGTGACGTCAAGGACACTACGTCCATATTTTTTTACAGTCTATGGTTTTGCCCAATATATTTATTGCCCAAGGGTCAGACATACTCCATCTGCAGTGCGTATACAGTAAGTTATGTGTACGCGGTTCAGAAGCAGCAACGAGAGCGCATTATTGTATCGCGAAAGCACATTAAAATAATATGCGAATCTATCCACTCGCACCAGTGATGCGCGGGTCAATGTATTAATAACCCGCACCTTACCGACTTTTTCAACTAACCTGCCTGCAACTCGGACTGCAAAAATAATAAAATTAAAATATTTTACCCGACCCGCATTTTTAAAAAGCATTAAATGCTCATCGTAGCATGATTGGGCCATAGGAACATAGGCAAAACTAACTAGGCAAAAAAATAAAAAAAGAATTATTAAAAAAATCGTCAGTAAGCTCATAATTTGTACTAAAATAGTCTAGTCTGGCTATGTCTATTTGTATGTTTCTGCAAGGTCAGCAGACATTGAGGCTCGGGTTTGTTCTGAGCTCGTGAGCAGAGAGCGCATTTCTGGATATCCCGATCCGCTCCCTCATTTCGTGTGGTCTCGCTCAACCCATAATGGCCTGCTGGTTCGAAAATATGCAAGGAGTCATTTAATTGTTTAGTAATAAACTGGTGTTTTCTGTGTTTGATGATGGAGACTCGCCATGAACGCCAGAGAGAAATGCACATTTCATATGGATTACATCAGAGAATAGCCCGTTTATTTTGGTTTGAATATTTTCGTTTAAAAGAAGACATTTCAAGCTGTCTGTAATATATAGCCTATATTTCTGAAATCTGTGAGGCACACGCTGAGTTTCGGGTTGGTTCACGAGCAATGCAAGAGATCGTGCCGGCGCCTTATTACATTGTCTGCTAGGCTATATATTTGCTTCTTCTTTATTAAAATACGGGCAACTGATTGATAAAATATTGATCAAAATTAAGATACAATTTATACAAAACAAAAATCTTTTAAAAAGAGTTTTCTATCAAACAAAACTTAATGAAGTCGTCAAAATCATGTTTTACCAAAAACAGCGACGTTGCTCCCCATGCGTCATCTTTGCCGCCTCCATCTCTACGTGCAGACTGAGCTTGTGCGTCATCTTCATGCCAGTTATTCAGCCAATAAAGTGTAGGCCTATGTATTTAAAAAATGTGTCTAGTACTAGGGCCCTACCGGCAGCGACCCGAATATCATTAAAAATATTTTTGAATGACTCGTAACCGCGGGCGACCGCAGGCACCCGCTCATTTTGGATCAACCCGCGCATCACTGACTCGCAGGCAGATTACCTTTGCTCTGTTAACAAAGCCAGATGCGCATGATCAGATCATTGACTGTATAAGGATCGGATATATGCTGCCTTACAACGTGTCTCCTCTCACTCAACCTGTGTCCTGTGCACTCACAACTCTCTCTGTGCTCATGCGCAAGATATTAAATCTTTTCGCACCTTTCTATTTATAACCTTTTCTGTTCTCATCTTTTTACCGCATGCAGTGTGAACGTTCTGTTGCGTTAACATGGGCTGGAAAAAAAGGCTACGCATCACAGACAAAGTGTGTGAACCTGGAGTTAGTCTGCTCTGTTCTCGCGCTCCACTTACAGGTAGGTGCGCTGCATCCTCATTGGTTCAGATAACCTACTGCGGGAGGTCGGGGCTGCAGAAAATCTTCGATTTAGAAATCGTGCACACTCAAATCGCGATTTTATTTCGATTTTAATTAATCGCACAGTCCTAGTTTCAAGTGAACTGTACTATTACCAAAACTTGACAAACTCTGCTGATCACGAATTGCCTGCAAATAATAGTCACTTTCTGCGTCACTGAACAAAACACAAAAGAACCGCTAAATATAAATCAGCATAGCACAACACAGCACATCGGAAAAGGCTGAGCCAGTTCTTCAGCGATGATTATAGATGAGGACTCCTGCCTGTAGCTATATTAAGGCCAAGTCTCATTGCAGTGACAGACGCGAACCAATGTGGAGGAACACTAAATTATAATAAGTCACTTCTCAGCCATTCCATGACGCATCAGGTGCCAGTGCAGCATGTTCAATCAGCGAAAACAGACACCAACAGTGGTAACTTACTGTGACAAAATCCCCCAAAAATTGTCTTTTGCTGTCTGTCAGTGAGTTGTAAATTGGTCTTTACAGAAGGATAAGTACAGCTAGTCTGTATTTTTTTTTTAATAATTATATTCATATAGTTTGCAGTACATTTACAGCAGTACTACAGTTTAGTATGGAAATTTTCTTTATGCGCAGAATACTCAAATTACCCTTTGCTGAAATGTGTAAACAGTACATCATAGCATGGAATATGTAAAACCCACATCCCACAGTGCAGTATACCCAACTTCCGCTATGTAGAAATGGCTGTTAGTGCCTCTGGGGAGATGAGAATTATGCCTCCCTTGATAAATGGTGCTTCATCCTGTGTTCCTGCAGACACTGAAGACATGCAGATATAATTTACCCTCTCTTTAGTCCTCCATTCATGTACTTCCCACTGACTGCTCTCTTCTCTTGCAATTCTTCTCCAAATGAATTATTACAAGAGCTTAAAATAACCGTGACATCAATGAATGACTGTCTGTGTCTGGGGAAAAGCATCTGTAGCCTGAAAGTCTTATTGGTTGTGAGCACAATATGTGAGTTGCATGTAGAAGTATTTTTAATCTTTACACAGTTTCCTAACCAGATGCAACTTGATTCTAGCAGCAAGCAATTTGTCTATCATCTAGACAATCTGAAGCGTGTGTGGGCAGGCTTTTTCTGGAAGCGCACAGTACTCCCATCAAAATCGATAAGTTTATAATTCAGAAATATTAAACCTTTTAACATTATTAAAGGGTGTGGTTGATTGTGATTTAACTTTTTTAAACTTCAGTTAGTGTGTAATGTTGCTGTTTGAGCTAAAACAATATCTGCTAAGTTATGATGCTGAAAGTTCAGTTCAAACAGAGATATTGTCTTTTAAAATTATGGTATGTGGTAGGGACAACAACAAGCTCCTTCCTGGGTTGGTGACATCACTAACCCTGAAATTTACATAAAGCCAGCACCTGGGAACATGCAACAAGGGGTGAGGCCATGTTATGCTGCTTTAGTTAGTTAGTTAGTTAGTTATCCCCTTGGGAAAATTTAGTTTCAGTGTCTTGTTTCAATATGCTGTTCTCACAAAAGACAATACAACATCAATTAGGACAATACAAATTTCACATCAATTAATCGAGAAATACTAATACTGAATGAGACCTGCTCATTAAAGAAAAATGCATGTGATATTAAATATTTTTCACCCTATTTTAAAAAAACACAGGTATCCTAAATCTTCTACCTGAAAGCAAAAGCTCAAACTCATTATACAATGGGTACCTATCGTCAGATATAATTTTTTTAGCTTTACCAAGGCATCTGGTCTGATAAATTTGTTGTAAGCCCATCACAGGGGAATACCAAGTAATTTACTCACAGTACTTAACATTTTCCTAAACATACTCTTTTGTTCCACTGTAACATTCCCGAACCTGGAAATAATACTAAAGGTCAGTACACTTTCAATAAAACAGTTATAAAACACCTTTAACAATGGAGGGCTTTCACTAAATGACACTCTCATCTTTCTAAGGAAATATAGTCTTTGCTGGCCCCCTTTTTGTTCAAAGTAGTGTTGTCAAAAGTAGGGATGCACCGATCATGATTTTTCATGGCCGATTCCGATACCGATTTTTTACAAGCAAATTGGCCGATTCCGATACTGATTTCCGATTTTTTTTTTTTTTTAAGCAACAAACAAGAAAGAAGAAAAGTGTGCATAAACAAGATATTTGGTATTTAAAAGGCCAAACTTGCTTTTGGCTATTGAAAACAATAACCGTAACCATCTGAAATTAAAGGCAATTACTTCACAATAAGTAGCCTAGATTCAATACAAACATAGATGTTACAGACATCAGCATTTAGCTTTTGTTTTTGAATTGGGTTGAAACTACATAGAACTGGCCTTAAATATAAATATTAACTGTAACCATGTGAAATTAAAGGCAACAACTGCATAGTTCTACAGTCCAAGCAACACAATCAACACACATTCAATAAGATGCTTCTTAATCGGCATTCAGTATTTTAGTTTTTTAACTTGGTTTTAAATAAACAAAAAGCTCTTTACCAATGAGACTAAATAAAAGTATGCTATATAAATACATTTACCAAAATGTTAAAATCAATTAATGTTGGTGCGAATAAAACAAAGATGCAAAGCGTTTCATTCATTCAATAAAAACAAAAGAAATAGGGTAATGATTCACATCTATATTTTTTTACTTGAGCCAGTGAAAAATAAATAACTTATTGTCTCAAGTAAAAAAAAATATATACATGTGTATCATTACCCTAAAATGTTTTAATTGGATGAATGAAACCCTTTTTTCCAGTGTACTACAGCAGGTGATTTTTCAGTTAAATTAAGTCTAAGTGATATTAAGGTAAAAAAAAAAAAATCATCCTGATGATGATCGCTTCCTGCTATCTGTGCCTCAGACATGAAGCTCTGCATTTCCAGTACTGATCGGATGCCCGTGTCCTTCGCACAGATTTCGAAATACTCTTCCACACAAATGACATAGCGATGACATAGCGATACAATGTAGTCTGTGCACGCGAGCGAAATTCCGGAAAAATCGGCCGGGAAAAAGACAAAAAACCGTCCGATTGCCGATCGCATATTTTAAGCAAAAACCGTCCGGTTCCGATTTATGGCCGGTCAACCGGTGCATCCCTAGTCAAAAGACCTGGTACTTCGGTACCAAGTCGGTACTAAAAAAATTAAAATGTGACGGTACCAGGTTTCTTTAAGTACCGGTGGTACTGAGGTCCCGTTCAAACCCGGTTCTTGACGCATACAGCGATATGATTACCACGAAGCAGAAGACGCGGACGGAATCTCAAAATCCAGTCATGAAATTGAAACTTACATTTTAATATGGACAGACACAGAATTTGTCAAAGTTAGCATAAATTAATAAAATCAAATCTCTATATGGACCAGTGTTTTTAAATGTTAAGCCGCAAAAGTTGTTTGAAATCTGAATCCTGCATGTTCTGCGTGTCTCTGTGTGAATGAATGAATGGCAGAGACGTGCGGGTTTGTTTACTACATAGCAACCTTCTACATTGCGAGTACATCACTCCCAAATGCGACTAAATCTTCCATCTGGCTACTAAATGATGTCTAATATTAGCCAATGGCTAATAAATTCTCAGATTTTACTCGCCATTGTGTGAGTTGGAGGCTAAGTATAAGTTTAGCTCAGATATATGTTCACTCGCCGAACACTATCTGAGCGCTTTAAAGTTTCACTCTCAGTCAGGCGATCTGTGTCAATCAATCAATCACCTTTATTAATATAGTGCTTTAAACAAAATACATTGCGTCAAAGCACTGAACAACATTCATTTGGAAAACAGTGTCTCAATAATGCAAAATGATAGTTAAAGGCAGTTCATCATTGAATTCAGTTATGTCATCTCTGTTCAGTTTAAATAGTGTCTGTTTTTATTTGCAATCAAGTCAATGATATCGCTGTAGATGAAGTGACCCCAACTAAGCAAGCCAGAGGCGACAGCGGCAAGGAACCGAAACTCCATCGGTGACAGAATGGAGAAAAAAACCTTGGGAGAAACCAGGCTCAGTTGGGGGGCCAGTTCTCCTCTGACCAGACGAAACCAGTAGTTCAATTCCAGGCTGCAGCAAAGTCAGATTGTGCAGAAGAATCATCTGTTTCCTGTGGTCTTGTCCTGGTGGTCCTCTGAGACAAGGTCTTTACAGGGGATCTGTATCTGGGGCTCTAGTTGTCCTGGTCTCCACTGTCTTTCAGGGATGTAGAGGTCCTTTCTAGGTGCTGATCCACCATCTGGTCTGGATACGTACTGGATCCGGGTGACTGCAGTGACCCTCTGATCTGGACACAGACTGGATCTGGTGGCCACAGTGACCTCGGAACAAGAGAGAAACAGACAAATATTAGCGTAGATGCCATTCTTCTAATGATATAGAAAGTACGGTGTTATGTGAAGTGTTTCCGGTTCCGGTTTACCTAATTAATGCAGCCTAAAAATCCTTTAACGGATTTGGATATTAAAAGCATATTAGTATGTTATGTGTATGCCAGGTTAAAGAGATGGGTCTTTAATCTAGATTTAAACTGCAAGAGTGTGTCTGCCTCCCGAACAATGTTAGGTAGGTTATTCCAGAGTTTAGGCGCCAAATAGGAAAAGGATCTGCCGCCCGCAGTTGATTTAGATATTCTAGGTATTATCAAATTGCCTGAGTTTTGAGAACGTAGAGGACGTAGAGGAGTATAATGTAAAAGGAGCTCATTCAAATACTGAGGTGCTAAACCATTCAGGGCTTTATAAGTAATAAGCAATATTTTAAAATCTATACGATGTTTGATAGGGAGCCAGTGCAGTGTGGACAGGACCGGGCTAATATGGTCATACTTCCTGGTTCTAGTAAGAACTCTTGCTGCTGCATTTTGGACTAGCTGTAGTTTGTTTACCAAGCGTGCAGAACAACCACCCAATAAAGCATTACAATAGTCTATGGATTAACATTTCTGCATTTGACATTGAGAGCATAGGCCGTAATTTAGATATATTTTTGAGATGGAAAAATGCAGTTTTACAAATGCTAGAAACGTGGCTTTCTAAGGAAAGATTGCGATCAAGTAGCACACCTAGGTTCCTAACTGATGACGAAGAATTGACAGAGCAACCATCAAGTCTTAGACAGTGTTCTAGGTTATTACAAGCAGAGTTTTTAGGCCCTATGATTAACACCTCTGTTTTTTCTGAATTTAGCTGTAAGAAATTACTCGTCATCCAATTTTTTATATTGACTATGCATTCCATTAGTTTTTCAAATTGGTGTGTTTCACCGGGCTGCGAGGAAATATAGAGCTGCGTATCATCAGCATAACAGTGAAAGCTAACACCATGTTTCCTGATGATATCTCCCAAGTGTAACATATAAAGCGTGAAGAGTAGCGGCCCTAGTACTGAGCCTTGAGGTACTCCATACTGCACTTGTGATCGATATGATACATCTTCATTCACTGCTACGAACTGATGGCGGTCACATAAGTACGATTTAAACCATGCTAATGCACTTCCACTGATGCCAACAAAGTGTTCAAGTCTATGCAAAAGAATGTTGTGGTCAATTGTGTCAAACGCAGCACTAAGATCCAATAAAACTAATAGAGAGATACACCCACGATCAGATGATAAGAGCAGATCATTTGTAACTCTAAGGAGAGCAGTTTCAGTACTATGATACGGTCTAAATCCTGACTGGAAATCCTCACATATACCATTTTTCTCTAAGAAGGAATATAATTGTGAAGATACCACCTTTTCTAGTATCTTGGACAGAAAAGGGAGATTCGAGATTGGTCTATAATTAACAAGTTCTCTGGGGTCAAGTTGTGGTTTTTTTATGAGAGGCTTAATAACAGCCAGTTTGAAAGGTTTTGGGGACATATCCTAATGACAATGAGGAATTAATAATAGTCAGAAGAGGACCTATGACTTCTGGAAGCACCTCTTTTAAGAGCTTAGATGGTATAGGGTCTAACATACATGTTGTTGGTTTAGATGATTTAACAAGTTTATACAATTCTTCCTCTCCTATAGTAGAGAGTGAGTGGAACTGTTCCTCAGGGGGTCTATAGTGCACTGTCTGATGTGATACTGTAGCTGACGGCTGAATGGTTGCAATTTTATCTCTAATAGTATCGATTTTAGAAGTAAAGTAGTTCATAAAGTCATTACTGTTGTGGTGTTGGGAAATGTCAACACTTGTTGAGGCTTTATTTTTCGTTAATTTAGCCACTGTATTGAATAAATACCTGGGGTTATGTTTGTTTTCTTCTAAAAGAGAAGAAAAGTAATCAGATCTAGCAGTTTTTAATGCTTTTCTATAGGATATGCTACTTTCCCGCCAAGCAATACGAAATACCTCTAGTTTTGTTTTCCTCCAGCTGCGCTCCATTTTTCGGGCTGCTCTCTTTAGGGTGCGAGTATGCTCATTATACCATGGTGTCAAACTGTTTTCCTTAACCTTCCTTAAGCGTAAAGGAGCAACTGTATTTAAAGTGCTAGAAAAGAGAGAGTCCATAGTTTCTGTTACATCATCAAGTTGTTCTGAGGTTTTGGATATGCTAAGGAATTCGGATACATCAGGAAGATAACTTAAAAAGCAGTTCATCTCAATGGATGCACAGCGCACCTGTGTTTGATGTACCTTTAGTGTTAAGGCGCACAGATCCAGCAGCTAATTAATCCTTAGTAATCTTTAGTGTGTTTTTATAGTTCTTCTTATTAGAATTCTTATCAGTATTATCTTATCAGTATTCTTGTTAGTTTTTCTCACCTCTTTTTTTTTTCCAGAATCACTGAATGACAAAAAAAAGCACCACCACCATTCCAGTTAAAATGTTCAGTTAAATTGACTAATATGCATTTAAACATAGTTATCAAGTTTACTTCTAATTACTAAAGTTCTAATTATATATCAGTCTGGCGAGTAAACCAAAATATTTAATGGCCAATGGCGATTCAATTGCAGAGGTGTCCGTAGAGGGTTGCATAGACTGAAGCGCGTGACATTTGTAGTAATTTCAGCATCTGCCATCTCAATGAAGACATAAATACATAAACAACATCACCAGAACTGTTCTGAGTCACTTCACAAGCATTTTACCGTTTCATTTGAGTAAAACCAGTGTCAGTTTAAAGGTATTCACGGCAACCAGTCAAAATAAGTTCATTTTTACAAGAAGGCATTGTGCTAGAATTATTGCTATTATTTAGTAGAATGTATGTGATACTGCTACTACTGTTGAAAGAATTAATAAAAAATTTTAAAGAAATAAATCACACAATATTTCTTCCATGTTTTAATTTTAATGGTTGCACTTTATTTTACAGTACGTGTACTAACATGTACTTATAGTGTACTTACAGTGTACTTATCTAAGAAAGTTCTGGTATTTCCAAGTTAACTACATGGGTTAGGGTTAGGTTCAGGGTTAGTACCTAGTTATTACATAGTTATTGTATTTACTATAATAAGTACATAGTATGTACATGGGGAACAGGACTGTAAAATAAAGTGCTACCATTTTAATAGCAAATCCTTTATTTACCAAAAAATAGAATGTGTTCAAATTTCATTAATTAAAAGACAAATACTATTTGAGTGAAACTTGTTTACTTTTTTTCATAATTGTATTGTAAAAAAAAAAAAAAAACTTTAATAACAATTTTAAACCTGGTACCATCACATTTTCTTTTTTTTAGTACCAACTTGGTACCGAAGTACCGGGTCTTTTGACAACACTAGGGGAACCAATATTCTTGATTTGTTTGTCAGACAATGAGATACCCACAGACACTCATTGAACTCTGTTACTTTTAAATTAAAAAAACACAACATCACTCCATCTTTAGAGAAATCTACAGATAATCTTTTGACCAGAACGGATGGCACAATATTATTATAAGCAGAAGAAATGTCATCAAAGAGAATTTTCACATTATTTTTAGGGCCCTCAAGATGTGAATAAATCATATGTAACTGTTAAAATCTACTCTCTTGTTTGACTGATAAGCAAATTGAAAAGGATCCGGTTAATGCTTAAAGCCAGTGTTTTTTTCCACTATGTACCTTTTAATAAGCCTTTCACAGCATTTAAACACAAGATAGGTTTTAATGCAATTGATTGATAATCACTAAGCTCTAATGGTTTGTTAATTTTAGGAACTATAGTTTTAGGTACTATAGCTGTCATTTTCCATATAATTGGCACTGCAAGCTGGTCAAGTGACTTTTGAATAGCAAAGTGAAAACTGTAGATAATTGCCCCACACACAATTTTAACTGGCCGCAGATATTATCTTGTATATATATTACACTTATGAAACATTTTTCTGACATCAACCTCTTTAATAAGAAATGTATTTGTAGATTGTCAGAACCATTGATTATTTTTTCTTTCTTCTTCTTTTCCCTCAAAACGGGAGAAAAAAAGATTTAACATATTTGCTAATTTAAAATCTCCATCTTTTTCATCATTAATGATCAAATTTGTTTCCCTCTCCTTTTCTCTTATTTGAAACCCTTATCATCTTTACAATTCCTTCCCAGATTTGTTTAGAGTTTCCCTGTGATATATTAGCTTCAATTTATTGTTTATATAAGGTCTTATCTAGCTTAATTTGCTTTTCAATTTATCTTTGATAAATTCTAAATCTAAAATATCACGATTATAATAAGCTACCTTCTTATTTAATAATTGCTTTTATTTCTTTGATACCCACAGCTTATTGTTGGGTAATATTTTATACATTTTTTGTGGTTATAACTGACTCCATACAAAAATGTATATAATCTGAAACCACAATTGTTTGAGTATTGAGATCTAGAGAGTTAAAAGTTTTCCACAAAGTACACTCAACTCTGAGGCCACATAATACTCTCTTCTTTCCAAATCTTAACAGTCTGTACCTGAGGTTTCTTCCTTTCAAAAAGTCTTTTGATATTTAATTCAAAGATTAACAACGTTATCATCATATCCTCCCAGTGGTGGCAGTGTGGAGGCAGAAAAAGCATCTTTAATATTGCCATAATACTTGTCCAATATCTTATTTTTCCTAGTGCAATGGTTCTCATATTGATGATAAGTCCTCAAACTGTTTTTTAAACAATTACAGCAATTATTCAAATCTCCTAAAATAAATTTCGGAGCATCAGGACAAAGAACACATCCGAGACTTTGGCTGATTTTGCAACTGTGGAAACTCCAGAGGAAGGTAAAAGGGTCTTACTGAAACACTCAATAATTCAATATCAGGAGTACAGGGAGATTCTCTCACTACCACTGATCTGCACCAGTTTTCCTTAATAAGCAAGCACACTCCATCACTGCGTAACTTTGCTGTGATATCAGAGTTTCGATCCAATAGTTCGAGAATAGTTTGTTTCCCAGCCTTTTAAATCTCTGCCGAATCCAGCCTCTCTTTCCACCTCTTTGTTTTCTTTTTTTCTGAGTAGCCTCACCTTTTGAAGATATCACAAGTCTATGGACTGTCCATATTTAAACTACCAGTCAAAAGTTTTTGAACCTTAAAAGTCATCTGTTATACAGTAATACGATTTGAGCTCAACATGTTTGTTGCACTGGAGCAAAAATTCCCAGGTGCACCGAATCACACCTCCCGGGCGTTTTCGACACTTAATGCGTTGATTAGATTAATGCTTCAAATCCAAACAATAAGTCCGGTAATCCACTGATATTATTCCATAGTTGCTAAGCATAGGGCCACTCCACTCTACAGACGATTTAAAAATATTCATTAAAAAGCCAATGTACTACAAACACGATATATGCTGCACGTGAAACACAATGCAGGTCTCCACAGCGCAGCGCCCCGGATCTTCGAGAGAAGATCTTTAGAGAAGAGGAAGAATTTTTGTTCCCATGCTTTAAAAACTAGGGGTTCAACAGGGGCATTTTGGGGCATATAACACATCTTAATGGGGCATCATCTATACAATTCTGTTAAAGAATTTTATAGCTGCACTGTAAGTATTGTTTTTATAACTTGTTTTGGATTCACCATCAAAGCATGTC
Source organism: Carassius gibelio (assembly GCF_023724105.1). Taxonomy (NCBI): domain Eukaryota; kingdom Metazoa; phylum Chordata; class Actinopteri; order Cypriniformes; family Cyprinidae; genus Carassius; species Carassius gibelio. Next base: position 18,305,389 of record NC_068396.1, read on the forward strand.
ACGCCTCTATATCTGACAGGTGCTGGGGCATGTTGGCCTTATTATGTAGAGATCACCATAGGGCTGGGCGATATATCTAAAGATATTATCATGCGATATATCTAAAGATATTATCATATTATCATACTAAATGTTGAAATTAACAATGTTGTAGAAGTGCAGTTTAGTAATAGTAAATGTTAAATAATATAGTTAAATAGTTTAATAAATAGGACATTATTGTAAAGTGTTACAGATTTTTTTTATACACCAATTCAGACATCTGGTGAGTTCAGTGTTGGACAGGTCAGTTGTTTAAACCATTCATTAAATTGAATCGGTTCAAAGGAATCATTATTTCGCGAATCAGACGTGTACAGCATGCGTTGTGTAATTGTGTCAGTTTAAGATATCGCACAAGATTTGACAACACAGAAAACATGTCATCACAGAATATTTTTTTTTTCCGACACCATCATGTCAATTGATTTTGATTAATTTGCGCGAGGGAGAGAGCAAGACAGCGCTTGTGCTGTTTGAAGATGGTGAAGGTGAGCGTGCGCGCGCAGCTGGGGCTCTCTCTCTATCTCTCTCTCTCGCGCGCGCTCTCTCTCGCACTCTCTCTCGTGCTCTCTCTCTCTCTCTCTCTCTGCTCGTTCTTATATGTGCTCTGTTACACTGACAGGACTTAAACTGTGCAATTAATCCGCGAATCATATTCGTCAAGGGCCGGGGAGCAGCTGCCCGTACAGTTAATGAATAACGGATCAACTACGACAGCCTACATCGCACATCCTGCTATGTGACAATCGCGGATTCGTACATAGCGATATCAATGCTTAAACGGCACATCGTGCAGCCCTAACTCTGGGTGATTTAAGGCACATTTCACTAATTTCAGTTTCATAGAAAACATTGTTTACTGATAAACAACAGCAACATCCAAAGTTTCAAATAAATAATCACCTTAAATTGTCAATACTTCACATCACAATCCCATTCATGGAATCATCAGTGTTATTTATAAACAATATATAAAACATTTACACCTTGAAAAACAAATAAATGTGATTCAAATATCTTAGAACTAAATAGTACAATTTAAATTAATGAATTAAATTACAAATGTAATTAAAATGAAAATTTTTAGCTGAACAATTATTTCTGAATAATTTAAACATTTCATTAGGGAAATAAAAAATTCTAAATATTACTCATGTACTGGTTATTGTAATTTGCGTGTTTTTAATTAAATGAATGCGTTTAGTGAGATTTAGTTTTAAATTTAAGTAATTTAATAAAGTTTAAATATTTTTAATGTTTGCTTGAAGGTTTTAGGGTAAATAAAAAAATAAAAAAATTTGTAACAACATGCTGTAGCCACTGGATGCCTGTATGACCATATATTTTATACATTCAGAAATAATTGTAAAAATTTAGTTGTATATACTGTGGCTGACTTGTAGATTTTGTATGTCGTTTTATTTTATTTTATTTATGTTATGACAGCCAATTCTGACTGTGAACAGAACAAGTGACAATTTTTACAATCATTTAGTCTTCTCTAATTATACAAGTTTTTTTTTTTCTTTCACATGGCAAGTGGCACAAAAGTCAATACGATCCATCACATTCCAATAAGTAAATATTAATAATAATAATAATCAGTCATATTTCATTTTTGTCACATGAATCTCTGGGTTCTTCCAGGTGCTGGCTTTTACAAGTAAGATCATTCAGGAACCACTTTAATGTTAACAGATCTTACAATAACCCTTTTTTTTTTTTTTTTTTTTTTTTTTTTGAGTTCCTCCAGGAACCTCCTGAGCATTTTGAGGTCTTAGTGTGATGAAAGGGTGACTCCAGAACCTCAGAATTGGAAAGAGAGTGCTTGAATGATCCCATGAGTTCATGTATGTTCTGCAAAGACTAATGGTTCCTCCAGGAATCCTATTATGAGAAAAAAAAAAGAGAGCTTTGAGGCACTTGAAATACATTTTTTAATTCCTAGAGACTCAATAGGATTTCTAAGGCAGCTTTTACTTTTTACAGTGTAGATAAAAAAAGCAAACTGGGAGCTTAATGCAAAGGTAATTTCAGACACATTTCAAACATTTACCTCATTATGATCAACCACGATTCGTAAAAATTGTCAAAATAGTTACCTTGTCTTGCATTTTCAAAAGTTATGTTAGCTTAATTGATTATAAAGATAGTGCTCTTTGATTGTGTATATAACCAATTCACAATCTGAAAAAAAAGTATTTCTCACGTTGCTAAATACCAGCTGCAAAGGTTCCTGAGTGACAACTGTATTGAAATCCAAGACTGAATCTGAAATGTTCATGTTTTTAGTGGATTTTTGTTAAATGTGAGCCAACATCATCACAGTTAAAAGAACCAAAGACTTAAACTACTCGAGTCTGTGTGCACTGAATTTAATACACAATATGATGATAACGTTTTACAATTTGTGATGAATTACTGAAGTAAATGAACTTTTCCACGATATTCTAATTTATTGAGATCCACCTGTATAGGCTATGTTACGTGTCGCACTGTTTTCTTCCCTTGTTTATCTGTAAACTAAATCAAATATATTTCTTATATTCTTGTATGTTTATATGTACTGCTTAATGTAATAATATTTAGTATTTTCACAAGGATTTGTAGTGAAAGGTGAGTAATATTTTCTTTAGGTGGATTTTTTATTTTTTTGTATAACTGTCTGTTCAAAATGTAAAGAAATCAAGCATAGTTGATTTTTGTTTTTTTCATTGTATCGAAATCATATCGAGCCATGACCCCCAAACAGTGACATCTGTGTACCATTCCACCCCATATTACATTGTTATATATTTATAAAATCTGCAGTACATATATACATACAAGGAATACATTGTTGAAATATATTTGATTTAGTTTACAGATAAAAAAGGGGGAAAAAACTGTGACACGTAATGTAGCCTATATACGCTGAGTTTGTTTATTTTTGCGATATACGCACACACACACACATTAGTTTCAGCATTGCCTACTTGACCAGCGCAGCGCATACTTTATCAAAATAAAATACAGTGAAACAAACATCAGCACGCCTGCCTCTGTGTCCCCGTTGGAATGCGACTGAAGTACAAAGCCTATAATTTACATAAATAATAGTTTCTCTTTCAGATACATTACGTTACATCACAAATATGGAAATATTATGGAATATTTGGATTTGTGCTGAGGTAGGATACACAAGCACAAAGCTCCATTTCACAAACAGTTGAATGCACAAGCCTTTAAAGTATACTCCGGTCTGTGAGAGACACATTCAGAGTCAGCAAATGGTCACTGTCTAGTGGGCTTTGTTTTCAAGTGTGCAACTCATGGCATTCGTTGTTCTTCTGCTGGCGGGTGGTTATCAAACAGCGTTGCATTGCCTCTTCTGGATTGGGTCTGAATTGCATTTATTCATTGTATGTCCTCATCCTCATGGTTCGGTACAAATACATGTATCGTTCCACCCATAATGTTTACATAATTTAATAATATTTGAAAGCTACGTGCTAATGTTTTAATGTAATGAGTTGAGTGAAATGAGTGAAATATGTAATATTGTTTGTGAAATTGCTATAGAAACCTTGGGGGTGAAAAGATATCAGTCAAATAATTTTTTCACTTTGTTTATGGAGTTTTTCTTTTTCACCTAACGAACATAAGGATAATGATAAATGCAGAGCACAAGACTCTGGCTCCATCGTCTTTGAAGCTCCTATGAAATAACAGTATAATGAATAAATATTATTATAAAACACTTTACAATAAGATGTCATTTATTAACATTAATGTACATTACCATGAATGAACAACGAACAATATATTTATTACACAATTTATTAATCTTTGTTAAAGTTAATAAAAATCGAGTCATTCATTGTTCATATGTATCATAATGTATAAGCAAATGCTGAAATTAGGATGAACTAAGATTAATAAATGCTTTGGAAACATTTTTCATTATTGTTTGTTATTTATATATGTTATCTAATGTAATAATCTAATATTAACTAATGAACCTTATTGAAGAATGACCGCAAATGAGGCATTAAGTCCATTGGAGTTTAATGTAGCAATGTGGTCGCTCAGTTTTTCAAGATCGGTTTTAATCGTGGAACTGTTAATAGATTTTAAAAAAAGAAATAAAATTATACTATGTACATTGTATTGACCGTATTGATTGCAAATACAAAAACGAGTAAAGAAAATGCAGTACATGTTAATATAATCCCCCTTTACTTAAATATATGAAGATAGAAAAACGCTGTTAACAGGTTAATATAACGTTTCCAATTCTAGTAAAATAATGGCAACTTTGACGAACACAGCTGTGACAGGTGTCAGTGTTAAGGCACAGTACTACCACCTGGGAGCTCAACCAGGTACTGGTGCTGGACTATTTACATGTGGTGTTATCATAAGAGAACTGTTCATTTTAAATATTGGGGTTATTGTTAATACCGGTATATCGTCACACACTAAATTTACACAATATCGATAATTGTTGCTTTTAATACCATGGTTATCGCTAATACCGGTATATCGTGACACCCCTACTACGGTCTTAAACAGTATGTAATATTAGTAATATGATACGTGTAAGAAATAAAATGAGTGAAGAAATTTAAGGGAACATAACAGACAACAGTGATGTGATGAACACTGTGATATAGAAATGTTGTCTAAACATCAACAAAACTTGCAAACAATATTTTCAAAAAAGAGACTGAATGTAACAAAGTATTACAACGGGCGTCTACACAGCCCCTAATTGGTCAATTATTTTATTTGCAGTATCTCCCTGGTGACTGGAATTTTTTATTTAATGGACTGACGACCTCCCTCCTCCTCCTTCCATGCTTCTCTTTCCTCTCCTTGGATATCACGTGACATACCCTCTCCTCATCTCTTGGACACTTCCAAAGCTTTTTATTTAATCTGAGCACACAAGAATGTAACAGCTTAGATTGCATGACGGGTACATTTTTGCAATAAGACAAAAGCAAGTTAGTGAGCAGTGACCGGATTCCGAGTGGAGTGTTTGCTTTACCTGCTGCCTCAGAGAGTTAAAAAACCACAATTGCAAATCTGAGTTACACTGTAATGGCAGAACCGGTGCAGGCTGAGATCAGTATGGAAGAACTGGCATTAAACAGTGAACCTTCAGAACAGCACAGTTCACTGCCTGCACAACCTCGTCAGGTAGGACAACTATTGTTATGTAGCTCTTTAATCTAAGAAGAAATTACGATATTCTGTCCAGGTGTGTGCTATGAAAACACTCGACTGCTTGAGGTATGCCAACAATTTTTGTTACTTATATAGAGCAGTGTAAGTCACTATTTTTTCTACATTACCCTGACATCAGGTAACCTATGGTGTTAGATAATATTATAAAGTTACAAGGTAGTGAAATGTACATTTATTGGGATTCAATAGAATTATGTGTGTTAGGACAAGCACAAATGTAAGAACGCTACAGGCTATTGCTTCTCTGAACCTGTTGGGGGTATAGCTTGCATAGCTTATTTTTTCTCCTTTAGCTTTGACATATGTAATGGTATAACCTTGGATCATATGAATAATGCATGTCAAAATACATAATGGGTGAATTATGTGTAGAAACAGACTGTGCTTATTTTTCTTCTTTTTGTGCTATGTATAAGTCAATATTTTCCATTGAGAGTATCTACACCCCCCCCCCCCCACTCTCACTCACTCTCTCTCTCCCTCTCTCTTATCCTCCTTTCTTATGCCTCTAAAGTGCACCTTTAGAGGCCTAAGCTTCAAACAGAAAGCCTAAACAGATTGAGGTTCATCACATCCCTTGTGTAGTCCTGATGTTATTCTGTAAATATAGCATTTTTCGTACTCTGCACGCATTTTGACCCATAAGTACGCTTGTACGATTCGCTGCTCTCTAGGTACGCATTTTGTTGCGTCTCGCATTTCGCCGATTTCAGTTTCCATGCAATCTATGATGCTGATTCTGCCGCTGATCCACAGCATTTAAGTGGAGTGAAAAGCTTTCGGCCAATCAGAGCGGTGCATGTTAACCCACCGCCCACCTGCCCCTCATATCCACAAGCTTAGTTGGCAGTTAGAAAAGTGGTGGAATGGCTTGAAATCTAGAAGGTTTTAGACAGGCCAGGTGCTGATTAACGTAAGATAAAGGTAACAGTTAGGCTATGTTTAGCCTAATTGAATTTATGGACATTAAAAATGACCTTGACATGACATCATAACAAGCAGTCCAGCTGTGACTAGCTCAGATCAGTTCACGCGTTCATGTAGGCTAACGTGTAAGGGTGGCCCTGCCAATAACGCACCTAAAAGATGTCACAAAGAACCGCCAAAAGTAATGATTATGAATATTTTATATTTTATGAATATAATTATTAATAAACAAGTGTTTTCTGTATCAATGTCATGTCGACTGCAAAGATAAAGTTGACGATGCTGTCTCGCGATCTTCGCAGTAGTGAACGCGCCAGTGAAATGCACATTTCATACGGATTAACATTACATAAGCAGAGAGAAGTCTGTTTTCTTTCGTTTTGAAGTGTTCTGTTCAACCCTCTTGAGTCGGTTAACGCGTATACGTGTTATGAGTCATTTTCTCCTGATAACCCCGAAAAGAACTTAAATTACGCTTTCAGTTTTGATCGTACAGATAAGAGCAAAATCAAATCTGTAAAGGGTCTACTTTAATTTGTATACAGACATAATAACAACAAAACTTTGTGCACATAAAATAAAGATAACTAACAAGGTGTGCTGTCTGCAGCCTTTGTCTGCTGTGATATTCATTTACAAACACATCATTAAAATGAACTGTAACTCAGTGAATACTCAATGAATAGACATGAGAGATATATCTATAGAAAGATTGATATGTCTACTTTTAAACTAAACAAGTGACGCCGAAAACAAATATTCTGTGATAAAGTAATCCATATGAAAACAACGCGATGTCTTGTCAGTTTTTCACATCTCCCTTCATTATCTTCTAATTCGACCAAGCCCCCGCGCTGAACGCGCTATTCAGATTCTAATGTTAAATAAAGTTTTTATTTTTATTTTACTGTTTGCTTTGCGATGAGAGGAATAAGATATAAGTCACCCCAAAATGTGATGTGGTTGAGTATTTGAGATTTGGATTTCCTCAGAAAAAAAGAATGAAGCACTTTATTCAGCAGAGATCATAAACATGAGTAAGTCTCTTATTATTTATTTATATACTTGTACTAGTTTTCATATAACGTATAAACATTTTATTAGTTAGACCTTTTCCAAACTATAATTCCTGACTAAATGTATAATCAAGTGAAACATTATGAAGTTTCAATAACAATATGCAATATTATACCATTCAAAAGTTGATGTAAATAATATAAATGTAACAAATAAATGTAACTGTAACAAATGTAACAAACAATGCTGTTCTTTCAATTAATTCCCCAGAAAAAAACATGAAAAAAAAAAATTTCTCAGCTCTTTTCAACATTAATAACAATCTATTAATATTAGCACAGAGATGTTTAAAAAAATGATTGCCTCCAAAGTCATGATTGCCTCCAAAGGCAGCAGTTGTTACAAAGAGACTTTCACTGATGCACTACTTAAAAAAAGCCAAATCTGCAACCTTTAACAAGTTAAACAACGCAAAAGTTTAAATACTTTGAATGGAAAATTTAAAGAAAAAATGTTGTTTGTTTTTAGCAAACTGATTTTGATATTGATAACTGCTGGTTTTGCACATTTATTTAATTTTTTGATTTATTTATTTAGAAAGAATGTCCTCAGTTTACTTTTATTTCTGACAAGATTTTCAGGTGGAAGAAGTTTCCATGGGCTATGCCTCCAGTACAAAATATCTTGAGTGATTGCAGAAATTGTATAACATTTATGGTCTACTTGTATATGTTATGGAGTAACTAATAAGTCTTAATCGGTGAAAGTATATTATGTGTATAATATGTATTATAGTTTTAGGTATCTCATAGGTGTGTGTGCAATGGTGGAGCATACATTGGCGGTGGGCTGTAAGGTTCGCGCGCTTTTGTGGGGGGGGGGGGGGGGGTGTTTGGGGGGTGGGGGTGGTGGAGTTGTGTAGTACTTATAAAATTTCTTCAAGGTTGGCAGGTATGATATAGTCCTTAGAGCATCCGTACACTTAAGAACTGCAGGACAGTAAGGGGCAGTTCACATATCACGCCTAAACGTTTTCTCCTACATTCCAAAGCGCTCGGGCAGTTGCACCCCTGAGGTGTCTGCCTTTGCTCAGCAACCATGACGTGCTCACTCCATGAAGACGCGGAAATTTCAGCAAAGGATAAATGGATTTGCAGCTCTAAAAATCACTTGCAGTAGCTCTGCTACTAAATTAATTTCAAAATGTCAATCCATATACAACTATGAACAGCTGTTCCTTCATCTTAGCTGAGCTTTCAACGTTGTTACGGGAAAGGATGAAGCTGATTGGTGAGTTCTTGTCACATGACCCGCGGTGCACATGCGGCAATCTGAAAAGTTGAAATGTTTTTAATTTGATGCGGTGCGAACTCGCCTGGAAAAAACCGGCGCATCGCACCGCGACTGCGTCGCTTCCATTATGAGCGCGAATACCGCAAGCCTACATTGGAAATAACGAACTTGAGCGTGCAAAAGACGCGAGATGTGAACGGCCCCTAATAGGGCTTGGGCGTCGTGACGTCATTACTTGGCGTGGCCACCACGTTGACAGCCTCCTTTACTGCTACTCGGGTTACTGCAGTGTTTAGACATACTTCCTCTCATCCGTGTGTCTTAATTTGATTAATTAAAAATCTATTTCAACCATAGTAAACCGTTGCTGTATTGTGGGGTGTAAATAGCCCAACATATAATCGCCATGGGGAAAATAAAATGAGAATGGATTAACTTTACACCGGAGTGACGGAGACCATAACATCTGAATATTCATTTATATAGCTTAAGTCAACATTGAAAATAAGGGACATTTTTTGGGTTACTCATCCAAAATACGGGAAATTTCAACATTCATCTTTTTTTTGCTATCCCTCTGCTGACATAAAAAAATTGCTGCATTAACTAACGGTCTAACGTGACTTTAGTTACAGATTGGCATGAAATCGTGCTCTCACAACAACCACGCTATCTTAAAAAGCCCAACATCACGCTAAGGTTGCTTTCAAGTAAGCAAAACGATGCTTTGAAAACAGCTGTTTCGCTGGAAGGGCAAGGAGTAGCAACAGGACAGCAACACAGAGACTTGACAGGTCCGATTGAAGAGCTAACGGGAAATTTTACAGGAAAATACCCATCCATTTGTGAACTGTACATGAAACTTCAATGACTTGTAGCTTCGGAAATATTCTGAAGTTTAGGCTCACAAAACAAACAAGGTAGCCGAAGATATCTATTATGCAAAAGTGCGGCAGCAAATCTCCGTTGGTACTCCACAATTTGTTGGGAATTTCATATGGATCCAAACCGTTAATAGTGCCGATTTAATCCACATACCGGTCCCTGGCATCCATATTTAGCGTATCCCCATAAATCCCACAACCTTTTCACGATTTTACCATCTTTTCTCTTTCTCGTAACTCTGCTTCTTCTCGTTCGACTTCATGTATGTTTACATTCGCGAGGCTGCCAGCAGGACCCGCCACGTCCCAGAATGCAACACGGCGCCCAAGCCCTATAGGGTCAGTGTTACAGTCAGACATGTGTTACTATATAAGTGTGATGTTTTTTCTGTGAATGGAAAAAATAATTCACAGTACAGGAATAAAACATAAATTACAGAATATGAGATCAAGAAGCGTTTTTTTTTTTTCAATATTGTAAAATTATATTAGAATACATTGAATTAAAATAATAATTAGTTAAAACAAAGCACAAAATTCTTGCTGATTTTTTTTTTTTTTTTTTTGTAGAAAAAAAAGACAAGAGTGACCAAAATGTACCTGACATCGTTATTATCAGGGTTCTAAATTAACTTTTTTGATCACCAGCCAATGTGGCTGGCAACTTTCTAAAGTTACCAGCCAATCAGAATTTCCACTAGCCATTTTTTTTTCCAGTAAAAATAACAAATTATGAGTGCCACTGAATGCATTTGATCATTTTATTAACATTGTTGGCATGAAAAACTTCTGTTTATAAACCGTACTCACGAATTCATAAACTGTTACCTTGGTTTAACAAATCGTGCCCACGAATTTCCAATCCGTGCGCTCAGTTTTTGTAAACCGTACCCTCGGTTTTTGAATCCGTACCCACAAATTCATAATCCGTGCGCACACTTTCACAATCCGTTCCCACGGATCTGTAAACCGTACTCACAGATTCATGCAGCAAGCTCCTGTTAACATACAGTTTTATTGACTATTATTATGTGGAATAGGTTTAATAATAATAAAGGAATAATCTTATAATAGCAACTGATTATTATTGTACAATAAACCTGGCATTGTGACTAACTCTGGAGAAATTTTTTTCCTGTTGTAAATTGTTTTGGATAAAAGATTCTTATGCATAACCTGTATAATAATATATAAGTTTTTTTTATCATTTTAATTTGTAGGCTAAATAAATGAGTACAAGAAAATAATTCATGAATTGCTTTATTTTTAAATAAACTTTGACAGTTTTGTAAATGCTTGTCTACAATTCTTTCTTAACATGCATGAAGACTTATTTTTCAGATTTTATTATACTAAGCTCCATCCACCCCACCTGCCGGAGTTAGATGCATGTTTCACTGTTAATGTTATTAATAAATAATGAGGCCGAAAATAACATTGCATTCAGTTAGAGAGAAAAGGAATGAAAACATAACCGGCATATTATTTGTTTTGTATTGCTTTTTACCCTAATTTTCTTTTTCTTTTAGCGTTTTTTTTTTCATAAAATACAGGCGGCTGTGTCTTATCCTATTGGTGATTAATGTAATAATCACTATTAAAATAAAAGCTAAAAAGAAGACGAAAGAAGACATTTGTGAATGCTGATCGTGGACTCACTGGATACTATGAAAAATAATGTTTAATAAACAGAAATGAATCTGCCGGTGGGGGCGGAGCTACAAATGCGTGTCAGTTTACAAATACAAATCCGAGGGAACGGATTGTGAAAGTGTGCGCACGGATTATGAATTCGTGGGTACAGATTAAAAAACCGAGGGTACGGTTTACAAAATCTGAGCGCACGGATTGGGAATTCTTGGGCACTTTTTTTTTAATCCGTGGGCACGATTTGTTAAACCAAGTGAACAGTTTATGAATTCGTGAGTACGGTTTATAAACTGAAGGGACGGATTGCAAAACTGTCGTCACGGATTGATTTTTTTTTCTCCTACAGGTGACGTGCGGGGCTCTCCGTAATATCATCATCCCCTGCCTCGTTCCTCTTTTTGCCCCCAGAAATCTGTCCCAACCACCGCCACATTTAGTTTAATCTTAATTTTTTTCTTTAAAAGCTAACTCCCTCCTCTTTCAGTCTATGTTCCCTGCTCTGGCTCCATTCGTTCTTTTTCCTTGTGTTTTCTGATGGACGCTATTCGTTTCCATGTTTTTTCACTGCAAACTGCGTGCAGCCAATGAGCATATGAAACGTCATCACGTAGCATTACAGCACAGTGTTCATGGGAAATGTAGGAAGTGCTGCCAGGGGGATAAATGACCGAGAACAGAGCCTCATGTCATGCATCACCAGCCGAACTGGCTAGTAAGTTTTAATTAACACCCGCCAAAATGAATTTTAACCCTCATTTGGCGGGTTGGCGGGTGTTAATTTAGAACCCTGGTTATTATGACTTCAATCAATATGGACCTGAAGTGACATTTGAATGAGTGACTGAATAATGACCTATGAGTGCACAGTTTTAGCTCTAATAGGACCTATGTTTGCGCCTACTTTTTTTTATTTTATTTTTGTTGTTGCACTCCTGCACATCATAAGTGAAAATTTGCCCCAGGAAGATAAAATCATGTGTAGAACAATGTGTAGATTCAGTCCATTGCAGGACTTGCAGATGTTGCAACATCTTTGTTGACCCTGGAGCAACATTGTGATTAACCAATCATAATTGAAGAACCAGTTTATAGTTTTTGTGAATTTTAGACTTACAATCAGTGTTTGGTGCTTGTACATCAGTGTCATTCATCTATCATTTGCTCTGATTTTAGGGATTACTCATGGTTAAGGTTAAGTTTAGGTGTAGGGACATGGTCAATACTACATTTTTGGATAAATTATATTATAGGATCACATCTAACTCAGCAAAATAAGGAAGTGCTCTGTGTCTTAGTGTTCCATCCAGGTCAAAACCTATAATATATTCTTGAAAATAGTATAAGCAACTTTAATTGTATTACTATTAAAAAGAACCACATCTTCTACGGGCCATCACCCACCCAAAAAAAAAAAAAAAACGTATATAAATTCAGCAATCCATGCTGACTAGTGTTGTCAAAAGACCCGGTACTTCGGGACCAAGTAGGTTCTAAAAAATGAAAATGTGACTGTACCAGGTTTCTTTAAGTACCGGTGGTACCGAGGCCCCACTCAACCCGGTTCTTGATACATACAGCGATATGATTTCCGCGAAGCAGAAAACGCAGATGGAGTCTCAAAATCCAGTCTTGATAATGAAACTTACATTTTAATATGGACAGTCACGGCATTTGTCAAAGTTAGCATAAATTAATCAAATCAAATCTCCGTATGGACCAGTTGCAAAAGTGGGTTGAAATATGAATCCTGCATGTTCTGTGCGTCTCTGTGTGAATGAATGAATGGTTTGTTTACTATATAAACTGAAGCGCGTGACTCTTGCAGTAATTTCAGCATCTGCCGTCTCAATGAGGACATAAATACATAAACTACATCACCAGATCTGTTCTGAGTCACTTCACAAGCATTTTACCGTTTCATTTGAGTAAAACGAGTGTCAAAATAAAAGTAGCCCATCAAAATAAAAGTTCATTTTTACATTGTACTAGAAATATTACTGTTATTTAGTAGAATGTATGTGATACTGCTACTTCTGTTGAAAAACTTAATAAAACTATTTTTTGAAGAAATAAATCAAACTTTAAATTTTAATAGCAAATCAATTTTAATAGCAAATCCCCTTTATTTATCAAAAAAATTAAATGTTTACATTTCATTAAAGGGGGGGTGAAATGCTCGTTTTCACTCAATATCCTGTTAATCTTGAGTACCTATAGAGTAGTACTGCATCCTTCATAACTCCAAAAAGTCTTTAGTTTTATTATATTTATAAGAGAAAGATAGTCTGTACCGATTTTTCCCGGAAAAACACGAGCGCCTGGAGGCGCAACGTGTGGGCGGAGCTAAAAAATCACGAGCGTGAGTAGGCTTTTGCGTTGAGAGCGTTTGGAAGCTGTGACACAGATCCAGAGGCTGAAATTTAACAAAAGCAGCATCAGCAACGATGTCTCTATGTGGTATGTATTGAAACTGTATATATTTGCTTAGCGGTTTGGAAAATGGAACTAAGTTCCACTTTATGTCGTCTATTTTTTATTTTTTTTTAACTGTACATGTGGAAAGTGCAGTTTGATGACAACATCACATGTTGTTTACTTGATGTGCTTACGCGCCGATTGCTAAGTTAACAACACAGAGATATTTGAAGCAGTTTTACTCACCGGCTGCGGTTCCAACACACGATCGTGACCCTTTTTCGTTGGGACTGCATTATCCTTAGGAAATAAACGATATGCAAATCCGCCGTCAAACTGGTCCTTGTTTGTAAAACAAGCATCTTCGAAATGCAGGGAACAAACAAAAACACTTGCACAACTCCGTTGATGCGCTGTAAAAATAAACTCCATCCACTGGTCCCTTAATGCTGTTTTTTTTTTTTTTTTTTGGTAATCTGTGCAGGGTTGTCTTGCCCTGGCAACCAAAAACACACTTCTTTTGTGACAATTTGCTCTCGCTCTGATCAGTGAATGTCTCTGCTCTGCTATACGGGAGTGCGCGCTCTTCCGGCAGAAGTGCCCTTAGGACCCATATAAGGAAATTCCGCTCCATCTAACGTCACACAGACCCATACTCGAAAAAAACTTTCCGAAACTTGTGACAAACCGGAAGAGGTATTTTTGGAACAAAAATACTCCTTCAAACGTACAACTTCATTTTTGAAACTTTGTCCATGTTTAGCATGGGAATCCAACTCTTTAACAGTGTAAAAAACTCAGAATGCATGAAATAGCATTTCACCCCCCCCCTTTAATTAAAAGACAAATAAAATTTCGGTGAAACTTGTTTACTGTTTTTCATAATTATATTACTTGTAGAAAAACCTGAAACATAATTGTAAATAAGTATAAAGAATGTTATTGGTTTTATTTTTAGTGATAAAAAGTTGACATTGACAAAATGACATTTTCCTTACATTCAACTCCCAAAAGTGCATTCATCTTTGCCATATTACATTCATTTAGTTGACTAGTGCTATATGCTGTATTAACAAAAACATAAATGGCATTAATAAAAACACTAACACTAACAAGCTACGCAATATCGCATTCATAGTCGAATGTTATACATCTAATGAACGCAATATAGTGCAGGTTGTCCATGATCTACGGCTCTGTGTTTTAAGTATTCCTCCATCTAAAAGCAAATGATGGAGATTTACTGTACTATTAATCACAGAGACGGCTTTACTGATGAGATGTGGATGACAATCACATGCGATTTATCGTATAGCCTTTGTTTGTTTATCACAAAGTACAAAGTAGAGAAGAAAACTAAGATGTGGAGTGGATTGAAAGCGTTGACATTACTGTCCAGAGTGCGTGGAATGATGTGCTTTGATTGGTTGTTACCGTTTACAGTGCGTGGAATGTTGTGATGTGACTGGTTGAGCGGATATATCGCATTCTGCAAAAAAGGGAGACTGGCGCTTGTCGTGGTTTGGGAAAAAAATGGAGAAAACATGACCTAATAACTCTCAAGACTAGGTCAAGACTAGACTAAAACACTGTCAGTTTTATTTCAATATCAATGTTGACTTTAAAGGAGATAAATATGAAGAGTTTGGTCCCAAACGTGAAAAACACCATAAAAAAAAAAAAAATTATTTTCCGCCAAAATCAGCTTAGTTTCTGGTCGATATTGAAAAGTACATTTTGAATTTTACGCAAAATGCGTAACAAACGCAACGCAAAACGCAAAATGCGTAAAACAAACACCCTCACCGGCCATGATTTAAAACTCAAAATGCTGTAACATACTGTAAACACTGTCAACTTATTTCGCAAGATGGAGAACAGATGGCTACTTTGCGTAAAATTCAAAATGTACTTTTCGATATCGACCAGAAACTAAGCTGATTTTGGCGGAAACTAATTTTTATTTTTATTTTTTATTTTTATGGTGTTTTTCACGTTTGGGACCAAACTCTTCATATTTATCTCCTTTAAAGTCAACATTTATATTGAAATAAAACTGACAGTGTTTTAGTCTAGTCTTGACCTGCAAGCCAAAACTAAAATATTGTTTGACAAAGCTTTGATGCTCTCAGTCCATATGCTCCCAGTGGTCTAGTCAGGATACTCTGCAGGTCTTGTGGAAAGCATGTTAATGTGTCTCTCAACCCCATACATACTATATGGTTTCCTCTCCAAGGGATCCAGTCATTTAATGCATGTCTTCGTGTTACAGTACTCTAGTTATAGATGTTATATTAATACACATTTTATCTCAAATGTCTCAAGCCTTGCTCTCTTTCTCCCTCCCCATATCTCATCTTTCCATATCACTGCATCCCTTTATGGAATCCTGCTTTGTACATCAACTCTATCTATTATTGAGTGCATTAATTTAATTCCACCATGCATCTCAATAATGTGTATATAACCAATGCACACTCAAGGCTAGCCACAAGGAAATACCGATGCACTGTGTGTGATACACCAAATGAATTCCTGCATCTCTCGTTAAAAGATTACGTCCACAGCACTTCCCAGTTTGTTGTCCTGAAAAAGAAATCTGCCATAAGGGCCATTTGCACTGCAGGAAGTTTTTCATAATACCAGAACTCATTTTGGAACTACCCACTTTTTGGCGCTTTCACACTGCTGGAACTGGGTATGATTTTAATACTGGACTGCCTTTTTTAAGAACCAAATTAGCTCCTACTCTGGAGCAGGGTCTAACCAGCAGAACTGGTACTAACCGTGAAGTAAGTATACATTGATTGGGCAAAAGTGTATGAAAACGCCCTCACCGGCCATGATTTAAAACTCAAAATACTGTAACATACTGTAAACACTGTCAACTTATTTCGCAAGATGGAGAACAGCGATAGATGGACGGACGCTGAAGTGCAGGCAGTTTTTGCAAATTTAGCACTGCCAGTTGTCATTGGTCCTCCTTCAATCACTTTACGTATACTTCGACATTCCATGTTCATTATTGTGAAACCCACAAGACACATCAAAAACACAGCTCCGATCACAGCGTCCTCCATCCTCCTGTTGTTAACATTGGTTGTGTTTGTTTTCGTTGTTGAACGCCATGCACAAATGATGTCGATGTCAATCAGCTTACGTCACTTCCTAGTACACAGAGAATGCATCCCTTTAAAAAGTACTGGGTAAAAGTTCGAGCAAAATCGTCCCAGTACTGTAGTAGTCTGCATTTAGTTCTGGAACAAAAGTGGTGTGAAAGTCCCTATAGTGTCCCTCGCCCCGCTTTTTATTATTTTTATGCTTCCTCTAGGGCAAATTAAGGAATATGATTTAGGGTATTACTTTTATGCTAATGGTAAAGTACCTACATCAGGGGTGCCCAACCCTGCTCCTGGCGATCGACTGTCCTGCAAATATTAGCTTCAATCCTAATCAAACATACCTGAATCAACGAATTAAGGTCTTTTTTTAATTTATATCAGACTATGGAATGCACTTCCATGTACTGTTAGAAATGCTCCCTTATGCATCTTTTTAAAAAATAATTAAGGTATACAGTATAATACATAAACAGATAATTAATTAATAAAGTCATTATAATTGGTTAACAGTCATCTGTCTGCTGCCTTACCTGACAGCAATGGATTTTCCATCAGATCAATCCATTCTCCAAACCGCTTGTAGTACGTAGTGACAGAAAATTTGTTTTGTATCATTATTTCTGAATTACATAGCTCTCCTCAGACTAATTAAACCAACATGCTAATTTCAGATCTCTCAGTCTGAACATATTTGAATACACAGACAACCCTTCTTAGTTTCCATTGCACTTCTGTATTCACCATATCACTGTAGCCTGAGGCTCTGAATGCTTCAGTGACTCTTTCTGGGTTCAGTGTGTGCTGATGTGATCTCATAAATGTAGGCTTGTTTATATTATACTCAGCAAGGAGGAAAAGTAAACAAAGCTATGATCCAGTAGCTAAGCTAGAACAAGATTCTGATACATTTGTCAATGTTTTAGCTTCTAGAAGCAGTTTGATTATAGTGCTTTTAGTTTATTTTATTCTATTTTTTTAATATTTTTTGTTGTATATTACACTCCTTAGTTCAGTATTTCAGTGCTCCCAGTGCTTAAGTGTTTGGCTTCCTGTACAGCTTACAACTGACTAAAACGACTATGTGATAGTTAAGAATTGCTGCAAGAATAAGTCACTTCAACTTGGGACAATTTTTATGCCCCAGAGGTAGATTTTTTTTATCCACTTAACATTTTCCTAAATAAGGAATTTATTATATTTTTCTTTTTTTTTGTTCCAAAAATTCCATGAACATTGTTTCCATCCCATTTGAAAAAGAACAGCATATACTGGTTAGGTATGTTTTCAAACACGGCTGCTTGTTTGAGCTGGTTTACACTGGTCCTGAGCTGGTTTAAGTTGGTCCTTAGCTGGTCACGTGCTGGTCCTAAGCTACTGCATGATAAATCGGATATGATTGTCATGTGAATCTCGTCAGTAAAGCCGGTTCTGTGATCTCCATTACATGCTTTTAGATGGAATGGCAGAGCCGTAGTTTACTTACAAACTAGACAATATCACTTTCATAACCGGCTTTACTGACTAAATGTGCATGACAGTCGGATGTGCTTTATTGTGCATACCTAGTTCTAAGCTACTAGCTCTTGCTCAGGACCAACACATGACCAGCTCATTGTCCAGCTTAAAACATCTCATTACCAGCTTAAACCACCGCAAAACAGCAGCCATGTTTAAAAACATACCTAACCAAAATATACTGGGGTTTTTTGGGGGGGTTTTTTTCAACAGTGATGACATGCAAGTGTGGAAATGGTATTTTGGGCAAATGTACCTAAAGTCCACAAGGCCAAAAGTGCCAATAGTTGAAGGAAGATTCACATTGTTTATTAATCTCTCTTACTCAAATCTGTCACGTCCTATTGGTCACCTCGTCCTCATGCACAAATGATGCTGAACTATGCTTCAGACTTTCAGAGTCTAATCTATCTCTCTTTCCCCATGCCCTTATCCCTCTTTCTTTCCAGGATGATAACTGGGGTGAGACTACGACAGCTGTCACTGGCACCTCAGAACACTCTCTATCTCAGGAGGACATTGTTCGCATCAGCAAAGACCTCGACGATAGCGTGGGCCTAGACTGCAAACGTTATCTAAATGTGGCTCTGTCTGTCATCCTGGGACTCGTGGTTTTTCTGACTCCACTTGCCTTCCTTATCCTGCCTCACCTCCTCTGGCCTGATAGACTGAGAGCCTGTGGAACGGCCTGTGAAGGTCTCTATATATCTGTGGCATTTAAACTGCTGATTTTATTGTTGGCAGTGTGGGCTCTATTCTTCAGGCCACCCAGGGCTGGTTTGCCAAGAATCTTTGTATTTCGAGCCTTACTAGCCACACTGGTGCTACTGTTTGTGCTTTCCTATTGGTTGTTTTATGGAGTACGCATCCTGGATTCACAGGTGAGGCTAAAAGTGTACCTTCTTGCCTACTTATTTTACACTTACACTTATTTTACACGTACACTTTGGGCTTAACTGCACTAATACTAAAAATATTAAGCTAACTAGCATGGCCCCTTCTCCAAAAACATCTCTGTGAAAGTACTAGGCCCAATTTCCTCTACTTTGTAACTTTAAAGTATCAACATGTTAACATATCACGAAGAAACATTTCCAGTAATATTATGTACCAGCTAATTCTCATATTGCCCTACTTTATGTAACAGTCACTGACAGTCACTCTATCTGTTCCAGGATGAGGACTACCAAGGGATTGTGCAGTATGCGGTTTCACTAGTGGACGCTCTGCTCTTTATCCACTACTTGGCCATTGTGCTGCTGGAGCTCAGACAGTTACAGCCATTCTTCTCTCTCTGTGTCACACGCTCCACGGATGGAGCAACACAACACTATAACTTGGGTCAACTGAGGTTAGAACACTCTCAACAATCTGCTAGATTTATGTAGTTATGAAAATTCATTTTGAAATATCATATGCAAAATGGCAAAGTATTTCGGTATTTAAATTTACATTTTCAGATACATATGTGCAACATTTAGTGCAAATTAAAAGCATGTTTAAATGCTTTATACACTACCAGTAAAAAGTTTTTGAGATTTAAGATTTTTAAAGAATTATCTTCTGCTTACCAAGCCTTAATTTATTTGATCTAAAAAAGCAGTAATATTGGGAAATACTTTTACTATTTAAAATAACTGCTGTTTATTTCTATATATTGTAAAATGTAATTTTTTTCTTTGATTGCAAAGCTGAATTTTTAGCATCATTACTCCAACACAAAAATAAACAATATAAAATGCCCTAAAATGTTTTCTTGAACAGTATATAAGAATGATTTCTGAAGGATCATGTGACACCGAAGACTAGAGTAATGAATGATGCTGAAAATTTAGCTTTGATCACAGAAATACATTTATCTCTTCTATCCCATAATGGAGCACATAAGTGTTGCCCATGGAAAAAAAAAGCATTTTAAGAATAATTTTGCTACAGTTTTTGCTTGGACAGATTAAACGCATCTGATCAATTTGGGTAGCATTTTAATTTTGCTACTTATAAACCAAATAGTAAATATGTTTTTAATTTACATAGTGTAGGAAATGGCAAGTGTAAATTATATAATTGAATTTTCAGTTTAATTTTCCACTAAATGTTGTACGTATGGGAAAATGTACATTTAAATACAGTAATACATTGCAGTTTTACATATTGCATTGCCATTTTGCATATTACATTTCCAAATGAATTTTGAGAAAGCCCATGAAAGAGACAATAATTGGATTATTGTATACATGGTTTCATCAAGCTCAGGCTAGTATGACCTAATGACCCTGAATATTTCACATTCTTGGAAATTTGTCCACCCTGTTACATGACATTTTTATAATGCAGTTAAACAAGATGGGCATTTTAAGCTAATTGCTAGTTAGGAAAGAACATCCTGCAAGAGGATTAACATTTAGGAAGATATTAAATAGATGTATAAAAAAAAACATGTCCAATATAAATTAACACATCAGGTAGAAATTACATTTTACATTATTAGGTAAGTCTTAAAATTTTAGAAAAAGGAGAAAAGATCAGTGGTACAATTCCTGCAATTCTTTTAAAAAATGTTCCCCTTCAACTTTATTGTTGGCTTGTCACAGAAGTTAATGCGTGTTATTTTAATATTTTTTTTTTTATGTCTTGTCAGTATAAGCATTGACAGATACTCAAATGTCACTTGTTTCCATTGTAATCTCTCTTCATTATATGGTGGGGTCAATAAGGGTCAAAATATTTGAGAACAAGATTTAGAAAAAAAGAAATTTAAAAAAAAGCAAACAAAAATCAAACTTATGTGCATTTCTTTCTTCTTCGGAGCGCAATGATGATCTGACATGATTGCCGGAGACAAAGTAGCGCAGAGTAGGGTTGTGCCGATAGATGATAGTATCGTGTACTGATGATAGTCAGAAATATTGATGATTGCAGATGATTGCAGTGTGCTGCGCTAATCACTCCGCCCAAGTAGCCACTCCGCCCAAGTAACGTTAGCTGTGCTCCTACGCCTAGTGAGAATATAGTTCCCATTATTTATACGATTAAAAATGGTCTCTGTCTCATATAGCCTTCTTATTTGTACACGCTGTGACTATACAGATCACAATGTGTAAATAGGAAAATGTTTGCATTATTTTGACACTTATTGGGATTACTATGCTACCATTATCCATTTACATCCAGTCTTTGTGCTAAGCTAGGCTAGCGGTGGGTGCGTCAAATAACACTTACAGAATGCACAGAAATGAAAAAGGTATGTATAGACTTATCTAACTCTGGGGGATACTGTGAATAAGCTAAAGTCCTAAAAAGTCGGAGTGTTCCTTTAATGCCACAGTTATGTCAGAATCAGAGATGTATAAAGTACTAGAGACCCATACTTGAGTAAAAGTACAAGTGCTCTATCAAAAAAGTGACTTGAGTAGAAGTTGAAGTGCTCTTTAAGCACCACACTTAAGTAGAAGTACTAAAGTATTCAACATTTTTTGTACTTAAGTATTGCAAGTAGTCTATTTTAAAATTTACTACTCAAGTACTGAAAGTAAAAGTAGAAGTATTGTGTTATGTAGCTATTAAAGAAAGTAGTCAAAAGTCTGAACATATTGTTTTTACTATTTCAAATGATTAACCTAAACGACAATCACAATTCCTTTGACTGTAACTTCTTGTAAACAAAAAAACGGTTACTAGGGTTAGTTAGCCCAATTTGCAAAATTATGTCATTAATAACTTACCCTCATGTTGTTTCAAACCCGTAAGACATCAGAGGGTCTTTTAGAATTTTTTGAAGCATCGAAAATACATTTTGGTCCAAAAATAGCAAAAACCATGACTTTATTCAGCATTGTCTTCTCTTCCGTGTCTGTTGTAAGACAGTTAAAAACAAAGCAGTTTGTGATATCCGGTTCGTGAACGAATCATTCGATGTAACCGGATCTTTTTGAAACAGTTCACCAAATCGAACTGAATCGTTTTAAACGGTTCGCGTCTCCAATACGCATTAATCCACAGATGAATGAAGCTGTTAACTTATTTAATGTGTCTGACACTCCCTCTGAGTTAAAACAAACCAATATCCCGGAGTAATTCACTGACTCAAACAGTACACTGACTGAACTGCTGTGAAGAGAGAACTGAAGATGAACACCGAGCAGAGCCAGATAATGACTTGTTCACGAGTCAAGAACCGTTTCTGTCAGACGCGTCCGATTCGTGAACCGAGGAGCTGATGATACTGCGCATGTGTGATTTAGCGTGAAGCAAACCGACACACAGAGCGTCTGAAACGAACTGATTCTTTTGGTGATTGATTCTGAACTGATTCTGTGTTAATGTTATGAGCCCAGGTGCAGTCAACGCCAATGACGCCATTGCGTCGAGCGCAAAAGAATCGGTGAACTGTTTTCTTCAACTGAATCGAACTGTCAGAAAGAACTAACGTCACTGGTCATCCGAGAACCGATGCAACCGGTTCTTGACTCGTGAACGAGTCATTATCTGACTCGGCTCGGTGTTCATTTCTCTCTTCACAGCAGTTCAGTCAGCATGCGCAGTCTTCTTAATCGCTTGATTCGCTCAATGATGTGCCAGCTTCATCAAACCTGCCATGCCATCTACAGTTCTGGCAGTGGTTTGTAATGGAATTATTCGTAACATTTTTATAATTGTAACGAGTAACAATGCAGCACTTAAAAAAATATCGGAGTAAAAGTATTAAACTCAGCGAAAATATGTACTGAAGTAAAAGTGGAAGTAGGAGAAAAAAATAATACTAAGTACAGATACCGCCTTTTAGTACTTAAGTACAGTAGTGAAGTAGTTCTACTTCGTTACTATACATCTCTGGTCAGAATGCAACTCATCGCATTCGTCATGTATGACTGATGAAGCAGTTCAACTTTATTCCAAATATATGAAATTACCTGTTTTGAACACTGTATATTTAACGTGTTCGTTAATGTCCAATATTAGTGTTAAACTGTTGGACTTTAAAATAAATCTACTATTGATTTTTACCATTGACTGATTTTGCACAACATTTAACTGATAACTTCTGCGCACAGATGTGGCAAATTTGTCACAGGACACGCGATATGACTGCTGGTCCGACTATATTTTAACTAGCGGTTTTAAATATTTGTATATTTAACATTAGTTTATCAGTATGTTTGAAAGTATATTTTTTCGATTATTGGTGATTCCGTAGGCTCTCTCTCGTGCATCTGCGCGGTTAAAAACACAAAATAGTGATGCTATGACAAGAACAGAGAGTCTCTCTCTTGCTCCACCTATTCATGATAATATCAATCTCACGGGCTGACGATATGATGATTTGAAAATTGACCATATAGCCCAACAGGAGACCAGGAGGATTCACATCTAAGGGATTTATTTTATACAACACAACGAGGAACCCAGGCAGGATCACACACGTAGACACATGGATTAACGTTCAATAGCAGACAAAGAAACTTAGAATAGGACTCATTATAAATACACAGGACTTGATAAAGGGAAGATGAGGAAAACCTGGAACTAATGTAATAACATAGGCAACACCTAGGGCAAATTAACAAAATACCCGGGAGACAGAAACTGGGTCACAGGGAGCAAAACACACAACATGGAACAGAGTCTTAAATGATCCTTAATGTTCTTAAAAATATTTAGTTTTGTGAAAGAAATGAATTCAAGTTTGGAACAACATGAGGTTGAGGAGATGACAGAATTTATAATTTTTGGTTAAACTGTTTATAATATTCTGAATCCATATGTATGTGGATTCAGAGGTGCATTTTAATTGATTAATTGTTGTAACATTTATTTTGTGCTTTGCATTTTTTTGGTTTTGTGCTCCATACTACAGTGGTTTTCAACCTGTGGTCTGCGATGGTATTGCAGGTGGGCCGCCAATTACTAATAAAATAAATAATATATTTCATATATATATATATATATATATATATATATATATATATATATATATATATATATATATATATATATATATATATAATTAAATAACAAAAAATTATCATAGATATTTTTGCTGCATATGCTACAGAACAACAAATTCAAACAAGCATAAATGCTGTCAACATGTCTCCTCCTGACTGCTTGCTCTGCTGACTGTCTATCCGCTGCCGAGCTCTGCCTGCATCTGGTTTTCCCGTTTTGCTGAGCGGTGCCAGCCAGAGTTATTTTCTGTTCATTTCCAGTCCATTCTAGGGCTGTGCGATTAATCGAAATCGTAATAACATAACAGTTTGAGCCTGCGCGATTTCTAAATCGCTTCATAGCACGATATCCACGGCCCTGACCTCCAGCAGTATGCTATCCGATCCAATCAGAATGCAGCCTAGCACAAGAACAGAACAGACTGGGCATATGCCTAACTCGAGGTTGTGATGCGCCTTTTTTCCGAGCCCATGTTAACGGACCAGAGCGTTCACACTGCACGTGGTAAAAGGCTAGAAATAAAAAAGTGTGAGAATAATTAATGTCTAGCACATGAGCATAGAGAACGTTTTGAGGGCACAGGACGCAGTTTAAGTGAGAGGAGACACGTTTAAATTCCGCACACTCTCTCTGGGTGAGAGCAGCATGTATCTGAGCAAGCACATCTGGTTTTGTGACAGAGCAAAGGAAATGTGTGTGCGAGCGGAGAGATTCGCTCTCGTGCATTATTTTAATGTGCTTTCGCGTTCCAATAACCCAATCTCGCTGCTGCTTCTGCATCGCACACACATATTGTATACACACTGCAAACGTGTGAACCTGTATAATGTTTAACAAATCTATTTCAACCCTTTAGGCACCGCTACAATTAATGAGCTTTATGAACAATGCATGGCAAAAAAGAAAAAGTCACTGGACAGAGGATTTATTTATTTATTTATATTTTTTTTTTTTGCCATGTCTATAAATGTTGTTACACCTTTACAATAAGTGATTATTTTGACTCGTAGGACTATTTCAACCTAAATGCATTTATGACTGTAAAGCATATTATGTGTGCGTCAAAATTGTGATTAAAATCGCAATTTTTTTTTTTTTTGTCCATATCGCACAACCCTAGTTCATTCAATAAATACAGTTAACAATCTAGCTTCTGAGTACTAAGTTATTAACCCAACAACAATAGCGGGTCAGTTAATTTTTTTTTTTTTTTTTTTGCAGTTGGCCGCACCAACATATGTTTGGTTGTGTGGGCCCCGATATGAAAAAGGTTGGGAACCACTGCACACTGTATTTTCTTTTAATATTCTCATCCTGTATTGTCCTTCCTTTTATTTGTCTGCAATTACATTAGCTAGTCACTTCCAACTCCAATACATCTGTGCCAAATACACTAATCAGACAGATCCTTTCAGATTTACACGTCTTTTCTTTTTCCCTCGGATGTTATTAAATTGAAGCTCTTCCTGGTGTTTCTGTGTTCTGCTCTAAGAAGTAGGCCACCTCTCCCTTTTATTTTCTGTACTTCTGAGTGTCTGTTGTGTAGTGAGGTGTCTGCTTGTCCTCAGGGTGGACAGTAGAGCATCTGTCTGTAACATGCATGTAAATAGGAAGCACATGCCGTGATCAAGCACAAGCTCACTACAATCAGGTTAGCATGGATTAACAAATCACACAAGCTTCTGACTGAGGCATCTGACCCCAATATAACTGTCACCATGTTGATTGACCCAAACACACTCACATTTAGCAGCTGGTAGAGTCTATTATCCTGATTTCAGGGCAAGTGTGTCTGGGAGACATGAACAACACTGTATTACTATGTTTCCTTCATAAAGCCAAAGCACACGATTTCCAGTAAAGCAGCATTGCATTTGTGTAACGTCTAGTTTGAAAAGGCTATTTTTTTTTTTTTACTAATATTGACATACTAATGACATACTAAACCCTTAGAGACCCAAAGCAGCAAAACTCAAACACATGATTTTGATTTTCATCTAACCCATAATAATGGGTTGATTTGTGCAATTTTTTTATAGGTATACAAGCTTATTTTTATCTCATGCATGGGTTTATATTTTCAGACTTCAAACTTAAATCCTGTAAAAAATGTAGTAAAATACACTAAATAACCACTGTTAAGATGATTCACTTTACTTGAAAGAATATAGTCCTTAATACAGCATATTTTACACAAATTTTGTTAAAGGGGTCATCGGATGCAAAATCCACTTTAACGTGTTTGAACTGAAATGTGTTATGGCACCCAGTAGATATTTTTTTAATCCCCCAAAATCATAACAACTTTCTCAAAAATAAAGGGATAGTTCACCCAAAAATGAAAATTTTATGTTTATCCGCTTACCCCCAGTGCATCCAAGATATAGGTGACTTTGTTTCTTCAGTAGAACATAAAGATTTTTAACTGAAATCTTTGCAGTCTGTCAGTCATATAATGTAAGTGGATGGGAATAACTGCTTTGAGAGTAAAAAAAAAAAAAAACATACCAAATTAAAAGCCTGACACATCTTCTTATTCTTGATTGTATTACAGTGGATCACAGACTCAAGTCCATTACCGCCACCTTTTTTTTAAACAATAATAGGGCCATATAAAATAATATTCTTAATTTTTCTGGCTATCAGATGAAGCCATAAAACAATTGAATTTATCCTAATCAAATGGAAAACGGTAAACTAAACTTTTATTTTGACAGGTTGCTGTGAAGAACTTGAAGCTGCTGTGAATGTGTTATGATGGTAGGTTTGTCAAATTAAACGGTAAAATGTTAATGAGGTGACTCTCAGACCAGCTGGGGATGATATTTGTGTATTAATGTCATCCTAGTGAGACAACAGAGGATGAAAACAGTGAGCATCATCCACGCTTGTGTAAACAAAACTGCCATATTTTCTATTGCGGAAAGTATGGTGCCTTTACTCGTGATTTCAAATGTTTCACAGATCTGTAGTATTACTATAGAATTTTACCTGAGCGTTGGAAACCACGCATATTGCTTTGTTCTTGGTTCTTGTCAACGGTATCTCCGCCATGATAAGCACTGAATGAGGGACAGGCTTTCTGTTGTAACATTGCACAAGGTAAATAAGAAGGTGACATCTAGTGGAGAAGACTTATTAAAAGAGTCACATTATTCAGATCTTCTTTAAAATGTTTGCTGAAATAAATAATGGAAAAGATCGATTCATGCCTTTTGAGAATAGTTATCGAATTAATATCATTAAAAAAAAAAAAAAATATAAAAAAAAAAAAAATGTATTCTCATCCACTTACATTATATGACTGACAGACTGCAATGGTTTTAGTTAAAGAATCTTTGTTTGTGTTCTACTGAAGAAACAAAGTCACTTACATCCTAGATTCCCTGGGGGTAAGCAGAAAAACATCAAATTTTCATTTGAGTGAACTATCCCTTTAAGCCATTCTCAGATTCTTGGCTGTGTGACATCACACAGACCCAGGCTGCTAAATAAAGGCCTGTTCTGGCAGGTGATGCTCATTAGCATTTAAAGGAACATGGTTCACTGTGAGCAGAGCTGTTTTTAACAAGGTAAAAAGGGTGTTGTTAAATACTACCTTTGAGATATTTTAACCAAAATATGTTATAGATTTTTGCTTGTGGAAAATAGGCATCCGATTACCCCTTTATTGTATGCAAAATGTAAAGTAATTTATATTTTTTATTAAGCTCCAAACATTTTAGAAATAAACATTTAACATTTATAACAATTTATTTCAAGTGTAATCAACTGTTCTCTTTTATAAGTTTTCCAATTATAACCCAAAATATGATCCAATACAATCAAAAATATATTTATATAAATCAGATTACTTTCAACAACAAGTAAAATAAAATTATTAATCACAGATAAAGTACTCTAGAAAAG
This sequence comes from Carassius gibelio, assembly GCF_023724105.1. Taxonomy (NCBI): domain Eukaryota; kingdom Metazoa; phylum Chordata; class Actinopteri; order Cypriniformes; family Cyprinidae; genus Carassius; species Carassius gibelio. Next base: position 18,333,341 of record NC_068396.1, read on the forward strand.
AAAACCATACGTACCTGAATACTCAATTATAACAGTGCTGACATTGCTATTTTGCACCAGTGTTCATAAATATCATGTTTTTATTCCTAAAACACAACAGTATCAGTACTTGGATCTCTGTGGGTAAAAATCCCTGACGTTGTCATTGAATCAGAGATTTAGATGTTGTTTTGCACATATATTAGATGCTCACTTAGATGATCTCTCATGGTAGGTTGTAACCAGGGCTTGCATAGATTAGTCGAGTTCAACTTCACCCACTAGTCGGCGCTGTCGGAAACAATCGACTACTCGAGCATGTATTAATCATAATGCATGCACAGAGATTGCAAGTACACTTGAATTTAAGGATTACAATACTTTGTGTAGCTGTTACTTTCTATGAATTTATCTATGTTGCATGTAAAATTAAAATATGTTATGTAATAATTAGGGGTGTGCCCGAAGCAGAATACTTTATTTGAAATGGAAAGGATAATGTCTTCAAAAACTGATTCTGCCTGAATATTCGACTGAAGCTGGCACAGTCTAGTGTTTGCTAGATAACAGTTGAGGGGATCAGCGCAATATTATACACAGACCACTAAAGTCACATAATAAGTGTGTGAAGTGAATGAATGCAAGCTTTATGAATGAAAAGAGTGCAAAACAAACAGAGCATTGCTGTTGCCTCTCTGTGCATCTCTCAGAAATCAGAGCTTGGCAACAGTAATATCACCTATAATAATACATCATACACATTATATTATTTATATATATATTTAAAAAGCAATTATTTTAAACCTCAGGCTATGATATGAAACGAATGAATGGAACAAGCACAGCGCACTCACCAAACAGCTGAGTTGCGCATCTCAGTCTCTCAAAAATCAAACCAGTTCTCTCTCAAGAGCAGTCTAATAATTAGGGGTGCACCGATCAAGATCGGCCGATCGTTATGCGCATCTCGTCAGTAAAGCCAGTTCTCTAATCATTTACATTTACATTTATTCATTTAGCAGACGCTTTTATCCAAAGCGACTTACAGATGAAGACAGTGGAAGCAATCAAAAACAACAAAAAGAGCAATGATATATAAATGCTATAACAAGTCTCAGTTAGGTTAACAAAGTACACGTAGGATGGGTTTTTAACTAATATAATAAATAAAAAGAAAACATAGAATAAAAAAATAAAAGAATAGAGCAAGCTAGTTAGAGGTCTTTACACACACACATACATATACAATTGCATAATAAATGAAAAGAAAATAGAATACAAAAAGATTAGAAAGGTAGTTAGATTTTTTAAAGAATAGAATTTGAATAGTGAGTGTTAAAGTTAGAGGGTCAAATAAAGATGGAAGAGATGTGTTTTAAGCCGATTCTTGAAGATGGCTAAGGACTCAGCTGCTCGGATTGAGTTGGGGAGTTCATTCCACCAGGAGGGAACATTTAATTTAAAAGTCCGTAAAAGTGACTCTGTGCTTCTTTGGGATGGCACAATCAAGCGACGTTCACTTGCAGAACGCAAGCTTCTAGAGGGCACATAAGTATGAAGTAACACAGGTAAGTGGGTGCAGAGCCAGTGATAGTTCTGTAGGCAAACAGCAATGCCTTGAATTTTATGCGAGCAGCTATTGGAAGCCAGTGCAAATTGATAAACAGAGGTGTGAAGTGTATTCTTTTTGGCTCATTAAAAATTAATCTTGCTGCCGCGTTCTGAATTAATTGTAAAGGTTTGATAGAACTGGCTGGAAGACCTGCCAAGAGAGCATTGCAATAGTCCAGCCTGGACAGAACAAGAGGTTGAACAAGGAGTTGTGCAGCATGTTCCGAAAGAAAGGGCTTGATCTTCTTGATGTTGAATAAAGCAAATCTGCAGGAACGGACAGTTATAGCAATGTGGTCAGAGAAAGTCAGCTGATCATCAATCATAACTCCAAGGCTTCTAGCTGTTTTTGAAGGAGTTATGGTTGATGTGCCTAACTTGATGGTGAAATTGTGATGGAACGATGGGTTTGCTGGAATCACAAGCAGTTCTGTCTTGGCAAGGTTGAGTTGAAGGTGATGGTCCTTCATCCAGGAAGAAATGTCAGTTAGACAAGCTGAGATGCGAATAGCTACCGTCGGATCATCAGGATGGAATGAGAGGTAGGTAATCAGTGGTAAATTCCATCAGGTGCGTGATTTCACATAGAGCAGCTGTTACCACACAGATCCACAAATCCAGGTTCATTATCAGTGTTTATTTGCGCAGTTCTCAGTTAACAATGGCTCTGTGAAATCACGCGCCTGATGGAATTTACCGCTGATTAGAGAACAGGCTTTACTGACGAGATGCGCATTAATGATCATCCGATCTTGATCGGTGCATCCCTACTAATAATCAGCTTAGATACGGATATATCTTCTATTTGGTCTACATGTTTGCATCTTTATATTTTGCTGGCTTGCCTGGCACACGCACATTTGTTTATTGAAGTTCACAAAAAGACTTAAAGAGGTCTGCGTACTGAAAATGTGTGCATTGAATTGATTCAGTCATATTCAAATGATCACTAAACGTTTGTCATGGCATCTCTCTGCTTGCATGATAAATATATTTTTAGAAATTAATAATTATTTTAGTTTAACGGTGATAACTATGAAAAAAAAAAAAAAAAAGATGTACGACATTCTTTCCGAATGCAGAGATGAATAATTTTGTAATTGTTACAGATGCAAATACACATACAAATACTGGCTGTTACATGAAAATTTAACGCATAATATCATAATTATGAGGTTTTTTTATTAGAATATGAATTAAGCGTTTATTGATGAAAACCATTTCATGTCTTTTCATTTACAGTAGCATAAACAACGAGTAACTCGAGTATTTTTAAATAAGAAATCAGTAGTCGTGAAACCCCTAGTTGTAACTATATTTTTCATAAAAACATGGTAGTGTTATGAAGTTGTCTTCTATGGGAACGTATAATTCCACATGCAAAATCATTTTAATGATATAAAACCACTATTAATATTGATGCAACACTATTCTTTTTTTTAAGACAGTTATTGAACAAATCTGAATCTACACTGAACTTTTTTTTTTTCCTTTTTTTTTTTTTTGAGAATTGATCTCTGTTTGCATCATTGAATCATTATTGTCATATTTATCCCTGTAAAGCTGCCTTAAAACAGTTTGTATTGTATAAAGCACTATATAAAAAGGTGACTTGACTTCTTCTGGTCTTATCCACGTGTAGCATCCAGAGGGCAGCAGTGGTTATCCTAGAGAACTACTACAAAGACTTCCCTGTCCATAATCCTGCGATGCTAACAGCTTCAAAGTCCCGCGCTGCCAAACACCTGGCTGGCCTTAAAGTCTATAATGTGGATGGTGAGTTCACAACCACTTATTTCCATTTGCTTAGAAATGTGTTTCTCCTCTCAAATGCTTTTCCAGTTCAGTCATTTTAACTCAGACCTTAGAGCTTTGTTAACTTTGACATGACTTTACCAATCGTACTAAACTGATGTGGTAAATTCGTTGTGGCCACTGTTGTTAACATTTATCTTCTCTGGTTTTGTGTCCCTGTTTAAAAAGTCTTTAAAATGAAAATGAAAGCTTACCTTTTGGACAGTAAGTGGATAATTAAACTGTATTGTCCCTTTATTTTGGCCCGGAACACTTTGTTGCTGCGCAGTAATCACTGATGAATGACCAGAGGTTTTTGGGGCACCAAAGTGGAAGTTTTGTCAATATATTTATTTGCTTGTCTGCACCAGTGAAGTCACATATTTCCCTAAAAACTGCACAGAATGCATGTTATTTCAGTTCCCCCAGGTTTCAGATAAGCTACTGTAAGGAGTCACCAATAGCAGCTGATGCTTTAACCCTCTGGAGTCGATTCACTCGTATACTGTACGCGTGATGAAGCATTTTCTCCTGATAACCCTGAAAATAACTTAAATTACACTTTCAGTTTTGATCCTACAGATAAGAGCAATACTGTACATCAATCGAATCTATAAAGGGTCTACTTTTTTTGTTTTGTTTTGTTTTCAGACATAATAACAACAAAACTTTGTGCATTTATAAAACAAAGATAACAAACAAGGTGTGCTGTCTGCAGCCTTGGTCTGTGGTGATCTTCATTTAGAAACGCGTCATTAAAATGAACCATAACTCAGTGAATACTCAACGAAAAGACATGAGAGAGATATACTGTATATATAGAAAGCTCGACATGTCTACTTTTAAACTAAACAAGTGCTGCCGTAAACAATTCGAAAACTTTATTCTGTGATAAAGTAATCCATATGAAAACTATGCGATGTCCAGTCTTTCACATCTCCCTTCATTATATCTGATGGGACCACGCCCACTTGCTTTTGAGATTATAATGTTTCACTGAAGCGCACGGCTTGAATACGCCCATACAACAGAAAACAATGCAGCGAGACTCTTCAAGTTTTTTTTTTATTTTACTGTTTGCTTCATGGTGAGAGGAATAAGACATAATTCAACCCAAGAAGATGTGATGAGGATTACCTCAGGATTTGAGAATTCCTCAGAAAAAAGAATGAAGTGCTTTATTCAGCAGAGATCATAAACATGAGTAAGTCTCTTTTTATTTATTTATAAACTTGTATTAGGTTTAACATAATGTATAAACATTTTACTACCATAGTTTACTAGTTTTACTAGTTTTTCCAAACTATAATTCCTGAATAAATGTATAATTAAGTGAAACATTATGAAGTTTTAATAACAATATACGCTATACCATACAAAAGCTTGATGTAAATAATATAAATGTAATAAATAAATGTAACCGTAACAAATGTAACAAATATTGCTGTTCTTTCAATTTATCAACAAAAAGAAAACCCTGAAAAAATATTCTCAGCTCTTTTCCACATTAATAATAGTAATAATAATAATAATAATGATACTAATAACAATAAATGTTTTTTTTTTTTTTTTTTCTTTCTTTTTTTTTTAGAAAATCAGTTTGTGCCTGGAGCAATGATGCAAAAAAAAAAAAATCAGCTTTGAAAGTCAGCTTTGATTGTTCTTAATAAACTGTTTAATTGGACTCACAAGTGAATATTACATTATTTTGTGGGATAATTAAATATATTCTAAATAAACTACAAACATAAAAATATATACATTTATTTTGTCCTCACATTCTTTCTTGTAACTCGTCCCTCTCAGTCACAAACCTGACTGAAAGGCTCATTATGCCGCTCATTATGCTGGTCTTTGTCTTCTCAGGTGTAAATCATAATGATATTCATGATAGTTGATGCCTACTCAATAATGACTTTATACAAACAAAAAGTGTCTTAAAAAATTGTAATCAATATATTGTTTTCTGTGAGTAAACAAGATGATTTTCACATCATTTAGAAAGGAAAATTCTACACTACAAGCTCTCAAAACTCTCGGGAACCAATGTTCTGTATGTTTTATGGCCTTATTCAAGTGATTTACAATTTTTTGTTTTTCACTAACCACACATAACTTTATCTTGTACATACATGCTGCTCACATATTATTATAGCCCAGTATGTGCTGATTACAGTGAGATTAGACTTTAGCCATTTAGATGTTTATAAGCAACTGAAAAAGCAAAAATGTCAGGGCATGATAAAACTTCTCCAGGCCCCAATAATACCCTTAGATCTCAGAGGGTAAAAAAGAGTTTGTTTATACATGTCTGCACCTCTACAGCTGGATGTTTAGATGGACTTCACTTTTGTGTGTGACTGTAACAGTTGCATATTTAAATTTCATACTCTGGGAGCCATGAATATAATTAATTTATTGTTTGTAATTTATGCATTTACCTTAGAACCAACTGAAATTTAGTAATCATCCTGGGTCACAAAAAAGTTCCCAAAGTCACCTGTGTGTGTGTGTGTGTGTCTGTTAGGGGGATCATATGCATCCCATATATGGGACACGTCCCAGCCAGGATTTTAATATTGCCTAAAATATCCAGATTTTGGCTATTTGCACTGTGCAGGTTGATCGTTGTGATACATTCATGAGAGCTATAAAGAGCAGAGCTTTTGAATGCTTTTGAATCGCTTTCACGTGTATGTTTTTTCGTTTGACTTGAAGGATTGTGGCGCAATTTGTTTTTTTTGTTTTTTTCGATGCTTCAAGTCAATTCGAACGATCAAACACGTGCGCATATTTGCATAGCTTTGATCGTTCACTCTAGATCGCACCTTCTCACAAGCAGCCCCACAATTGGTCGATTCTGTACAATACCTGCATGTTATTGGTCAAGCTGCTCTGGATGTTTTAGGCATTATTAAAATCCTGGCTGGGACGTGTCCCGTATGAACGGCACATATGGTCACCCTAGTGTGTGTGTGTGTGTGGGTTTGTGTGTGTGTGTGTATTAGTGCTGTCAAATGATGAATCAAAATTAATCGCATCCAAAATAAAAGTTTTTGTTCACATAATAAATGTGTGTGTGTGTGTATACATAAATACACACACATGCATGTATATATTTAAGAAAAGGTTATGTTTATGGATTAAATATATTATTATATAATATCAATAATATCAATCTAAATGTTAATCATATTATGTAAACAAAAATATTTTTTCTGTATGTGATTAATGGTTTTTTTATTAGTGACAGCACTCGTGTGTGTGTGTGTGTATTGACCGAGACAATCAAATATATATAATTTACCACTCTAACACGATCTGTTCTCCTTTGTGTGATTTTGGCTGCTATGTTTTTAGATGCCCTCTCACACTGGTTTCCAAGAAAAATGCAAAAACTATTTATTTTTTTTGTGTGTGATTTCCAGCACATTTCACTCCATACACTTCCCACACTTCTTTTTGATTTTGATCTGCAAGTCTTCCTGTCTGTCTTGTTGTACTTGACCAGCCACACATTCCAACATGCCCACAAACAATTACATTCTGTCCTGCATTGGAAATGGTTGGGTTGTGGGTAGTTTGCTGGGTTGTTCATGGTAACAAGCATTTAGTGAAACTTCATCCTGCCATCTGACAAATACCGTGACATACCATGCCAACAGTCAGCTGTCATAAAGGGTTTGTCAGTCAGTTAATTTAAAACCATCACAAGTCTGACCCTTGTGGGGTTTCTTGCCAATTGAGTATGTTTGCTTAGCTAACAAGGGCATGAGAACAAGAACAAAAGTGATAAAAGCAAGTAAATAAAGTCAGCAGGATGCACACAGAAGCTCTTCTAATTTTATGTCATCTTTCCTGAGCATATACATTTGCATATCTTCTGTATTTCCACTGGTTCTGTCCAGCTCAAAAAATCCTGAGTCTCCAGAGATCCTTCTCCTACCTCCTATAAAGTCAGCCAGTTCATCAGCCACACTGCTGGTACCCTCCACCTCTTTGGATCTTATTTCATTTACTCCACCATGCTGCATGGATGGACCTTGGTTTTTCCGGTCTCTATTTTCGTCCTGGCAAAAGGATCCTCTGGACTTTACCTCAACCTCCCACCCGTCAGCTCCACCGTGCTCCATCAGTCCTCACAGTCTGCTGTGCTCCTCCTCTTCTCCAGTTCTACAATGGTCCTCACACCCGCCGATTCTGCTCCAGTCTGCCAAGCATGCGCTTGTTTCTATCTCGGTCCTGTGAGTCTGTAGTGCTGCCTCAGCCTTCCAGGCCTCCAGTATCACCTCAGGTTTCAGTCTCCTAAGCTCAGCCTGGGACCCAACCTCCATCATCTTTGTTTCATCCATTGTCCCCCTGGTTTCATCAGCCAAGTTGCTACCATGGCTCCTGTTTCCTGGGTATTCCAGATATTATTAAAAATGGTTCTGTTTGGATTCTCATTGTGCACTTATTTACACCCACCATGATCAAATAATAATGCTGTATACAAACATTCATTTTTGCTTTTGAAAATAAACAAAAAGTTTTTATTGTATGGGTCTTAAGTAGTTAGCTTATCTCCTTCAATTTCAGAGATGAGTAGAGAAACAGATGAGTTCTGAACCTCATCACTTATTCACCATCCAGCCCACTATCAACATACATTGACAGCAGCTCCTGGTAGACTAAGATTCTGCTGCATATTTATTACAGGCATAAAATATAATCTTTGAAGTTTCCATAGATGAATATGGAAACAGACTTTTGACACCTAGTCTCAAGAGGGGCTGGATTTGAATACCTTAAAGGGGGTGAAATGCTATTTCATGCATACTGAGTTTTTTACACTGTTAAAGAGTTGGATTCCCATGCTAAACATGGACAAAGTTTAAAAAATTAAGTTGTATGTTTGAACCTTCCGGTTTGTCACAAGTTTCGGAAAGTTTTTTTCGAGTATGGGTCTGTGTGACGTTAGATGGAGCGGAATTTCCTTATATGGATCCTAAGGGCACTTCTTCTGGAAGAGCACGCGCGCACCCGTAGAGCAGAGCAGAGACATTCACTGATCAGAGCGAGAGAGCGAAATGTCACCAAAGGGACCAGTGGATGGAGTTTATTTTTACAGAGCATCAACGGAGTTGTGCAAGTGTTTTTGTTTGTTCCCTGCATTTCGAAGATGCTTGTTTTACAAACAAGGCCCAGTTTGACGCCGGATTTGCATATCGTTTATTACTTAAGGATAATGCAGTCCCAACGAAAAAGGGTCACGATCATGTGTTGGAACCGCAGGCGGTGAGTAAAACTGCTTCAAAAATCTCTGTGTTGTTAACTTCGCTATCGGCGCTTAAGCATATCAAGTAAACAACATGCGATGTATGGTATTTAATACATTTGTTTAGCTGGCCACATAATGCATTTCAAGACATAAGTATAACCGGTTCTTATTTCTTGGCAGCAAACGTTTTCCGCCTCAAAACTGCACTTCCCACATGTAAACCTAAAAAAAAAAATGACAAAGTGGAACTTTGTCATTTTCCAAAACCGCTAAGCAAATATATACAGTTTAAATAACTTACATACCACATAGAGACGTCCTGCTGTGGTCGTTGCTGCTGCTGCTCTTGTTCAATTTCAGCCTCGGGATCTGATTCTGGATCATTAATGTACGGCTGAATCTGATTGTTAGCCATGGTTTGTTTTGGATGATGGTTTTTTCCTCACGGCAATGTCATGTTTTTTTTTTCCTCACGCTCTCAACGCAAAAGCTTACGCACACTTGTGATTCTTTAGCTCCGCCCACACATCACGCCTCCAGCCGCTCGTGTTTTTTCCGGAAAAAATCGGTAGAGACTATCTTTCTCTTATAAATTTAATAAAACTAAACTTTTTGGATATATGGAGGACGCAGTACTGCTCTATAGGTATTCAAGATTAACAGGAGATTGAGTGAAAATGAGTATTTCACCCCCCCCCCCCCCCCCCCCCTTAAGAATACTGAGTAAGGTGAAGGAATTTTTAAGGCGTCATTCATCCAAAAATGAAATTTGTGTCATATTTATTTATCCTTATGTCATACCAAATCCACATGACATTCTTCTGTGGAATACAAAATAAGTTTAATGGTAGCATTTTTTTCCATGCAGTTACAAAGCTTTCAAGCTTTAACAAGTACACAAAAGTTATTTAAAGTAATCCATGCAACTCTTTTCTTTGAAAGTAGTATGAAAGATTTATGTGCGGAACAAACTGAAATTGTTAATTCATTCACACCAGTTTTGTGAATCAAAACCATCTCAAAAGCATTTATTATAAAAAAAAAAAAATAAAAAAAAAAGATTTAACATGTCACTGACTTGATGCCAGACATGAAAACTGGCCATATATTACAAGCCAAAACATATTTTCAGTCAGCTGGATTGGTAAATGTCAATAAAGCACAGTCTGCACTTATCAATACTGACACAAACCTTGTTACTCTCTATAGCCGCGTTTCCACCGCAGGAACTTTACCCAGGAACTAGGGACTTGGTCCGGTACTTGGTGTGTTTCCACCGCAGGAACCAGGAACTAAATAAAAGTTCTGGGTAAAAAAATGCCCCCCAGAAAGTCCCTGCTGGCGAGGTGGTACTTTTTTAAAGTTCCGGAACTTTCGGGGGCGGGACTTTGGCGCTAAACATGCTGATTGGTTGAGTTCACGCAGCATTGGTTGAGTTCAACCACCATTTATTCGGATCAACATTTTCAAAATATTACTGTTATTGTGTCATGAAATGTAATTTTAAAAGTATTTCAGGCGAGAATGTAGTTGTTTGAAACTCAAATCTGTTGTTTATTTATAAAGACAGCGCCTATTTAAAAATGTGTTTCGCCGATCTCGTAGACGGTGAGCTCCACTCGATCAGCGGGAGCTCAGTCCTCATGTATCCGCAGAGAGCAGCCTCTCCTGGGATAGACCTTCTGATATGCGCCGCTGGCTCTGATGTGTCGTTAGTGGTTAAAACATAACATATAATTCAGCTGCGGGGTAAATCTAACAGGTTTTCTTTGGTCTGTATTCAATTTATTTATCTATATGTAAAAATGAAAATAAAAAGGCAAGTCTATATAATATTTATTTCATTGTAATGGCTGTACGTTACACTTATCCCTGAACTAAGTACATTTCTGCAGCTGTTATTATGTTTAAATGAAAATGAAAGGAGGCAGTGGTATTTTATATCCTATTTCGTTTTATTGTAAATATACTGAGGGGAAAATTGCAGTAGCCAAAGCGATCTGAGTTCACGCAGCATTGGTTGAGTTCAACCACCATTTATTCGGATAATTTTCAAATATTACTGTTATTGTGTCATGAAATGTAATTTTAAAAGTATTTCAGGCGAGAATGTAGTTGTTTAAAACTCAAATCTATGGTTTATTTATAAAGACAGCGCCTATTTAAAAATGTGTTTCGCCGATCTCGTAGACGGTGAGCTCCACTCAATCAGCGGGAGCTCAGTCCTCTTGTATCCGCAGAGAGCAGCCTCTCCTGGGATAGACCTTCTGATATGCGCCGCTGGCTCTGATGTGTCTTTAGTGGTTAAACATAAAATATAATTCAGCTGCGGGGTAAATCTAACAGGTTTTCTTTGGTCTGTATTCAATTTATCTATATGTTAAAATGAAAATAAAAAAGGCAAGTCTATATAATATTTCTTTCATTGTAATGGCTGCATATACACATTTCCCTGACCTAAGTACATTTCTGCAGTTGTTATTATGTTTAAATGAAAACGAATATTTCGTTTTATTGTAAATATACAGTAGGGAAAATTGCAGTAGCCAAGACGAGCTGACTGAAGTTATCAAGTATCATATATATATATATATATATATATATATATATATATATATATATATATATATAGTATATAGTTACGCTGCTGTTTATAGATTTACCGGACTTGCGTAGTTGCAGACATCACACTCCCCAGTCGAATGCACAAAGTCTGAACTAACTACCGAGGATGCACGTCCAAAATCAGCGTACTTTTTTTTTATTTTTTTTAATCAGAGGTACTTTGTATTGAGAAACGCGTGCAGACCTACGTCACCAGTCATTTGCCTAATCTACCCGGTACTTTACACCGCGGTGGAAACGCAGAAAGCAACAGGTCTGGGGGGAAAAAAGTTCCTGGGAAAAAAAGTTCCTGGTAAAAATGTTCCGGGTAATTTCGGTGGAAACGCGGCATATCACTATTTCCAGAATCAGTGCACTGAAAAAAAGTTCAATGACCATGTAATTTATTTAAAGTGCGTTTTTATATTGTACTAACCAAAAATAATGGTTTCTGGTTTAAGCTTGTTTTGTTAGTTTTGGCTGAAAGCAAATAACATTTCTTATAGAACATAATTTAAACAATTTTGTTTAACGGGGTCGTATGATGCGATTTTTCAATTTTTCCTTTTCTTTAGTGTGCAATGTAGCTATTTGTGCATGTACTGTATAAGATCTGCAGTTACAATGCTCGAAGTCTCCCACAAAAGGATTTATTCTTTCTAAAAGAAAAGGGTGAATTTGACCGGGCTAAAATGCCTCATTCAAACATACCCCCACATCTACGTCGATGTGGAAATTTTAGCATAATGCTGGCCAAATGTTCATTGCAAAGAAAGAGGGTGTGGTTTCAGGAACCACAGTAGTGTTGATGCAGCAATGTCAGGGATAAGCTGGTTGGATCAGAAAACTTAGGCAGGTGACTTGCTTCCTCGTTGCCGTATCAGGCAATGACTTTGCAGGCAGCCTTTTTCCACGAAGGCACCTCATGAAACTGATTTTGTACAGGCTTCTGAGGCAGAGTAATGGTTTAATGATCTACAGCAAAATATAGTGAGCATTGGTGATAACTAAGTGGATATTTCATTATTGCAAAACATACATAAAAAGTAGAAAATGTTGACCAAAAACATGCATTTTCACACAATCTGACCACTGACAGCGACTTTCAGACACCATCTTTATTTTCTGGCTTAACTGTCATAGAATGGAATGCACAGGATTGTGAGATATCAAAGGCAGTGAAAGGATACATGCTGCCTTCAAAATCAGCCAGATGAAGGCATCTCAGGAGACAGGAACTGAAGCTAACATTGAATTCAGACGTGCCTTGATGCCTTTTTTTCAGTTTTCTATTGCAGCAGTTGTTTCTATACGAAAGCAAATGTACTTTATTTGGCCTTCCGAAAGTAGATGCAATGAGGTATCATTGGTTAAGATTTATTTACAACAGAACAGCTCAACCCAGATTTTTGAATTTGTGAAACACATTTTATGGATGACAGTTTTGTGAACCTTTCTTAGTGGTTTAAGTATTTGCTATTGACTGTGCAAAAGTGGAGTTTTGCGCCCTGTAGAATATTGCATTGTGTGTTCATGTGAAAGAGAGACAGGGTCACATCCAGTGCTTGAAGTGTATATATAAAATTTTGCCTTTAGAGTACCTGCACTTTTTTGTGCATACCAACACTTCTGACATGTCACTATATAAATCACACTACCCAGGCGGGATTACCTTTCATTTTGACCAATCACGTGAATGAATGCAAGCGGAGTGTGTGGGGCTGTCAGGGTAGGTGTATTATACAGGGGAGTAGAATAATAATTAATTTTTGATTACTAATTTGAGTCAGTATTTTATACCGAAAATGAAAATTATACTAATACTTAAAATGAAAAGAAGCAGGCTTTTGCGATCACATAATTTAAAACCAGTAAACTCCTGGAAAGGCCAAGGATCCAGTAAATTAATTCAAACAGTAAGTTCAGACCAGCGCTAATGCGGGGAAAGACCGACGATTGTGGGGAGAATAGTGACTTATGTTCAAATGTCAGAAATGTTTTTCTTTTCAGCATGTATTTGGCTTAAAAGCAAGAGTATTTTATAATGAGCAGATATTATGGCCACAGATTTAGTGATTCTGAATGGATCCGTAAAGGCAGCTGATTTAGTGGTCTTTGGCATCTCTCTGTGGTACTGTTTGGTATCGCAACTTGACTTGTGCTAATTTGGCTCAACAAAATACTGTGGAATTCATTATAATCAGTGATGGTCTTTACACCATAGATACATATACATATCTATGGTCTACACTGAATGCGGCATAGCACAACATGACAAATCCTCGACAGAAAACAGCTATTTTTCTATTTATGATGTATTGACAAGTATAAAATTATTTTCTAGACAGACTTTAGCTGTTTCGGCGTAGACACAGTGTTACTCTCCTATCTAGAAGAAACAAAACAACCTCGGCGTCCGATTTTTGAAAAATCACCTTTTTTTTTTAATCATGGCTTGTGTATGAACTACATACACAATTGTAGTTGATGAACTACAATAATGTACAGTATTTGAAATATAATATGTTTTTTGAACATTAAAGCGTCTACATATTCTGTTATAGCATCATGTGACCCCTTTAAATATAAATTTTACTTGACACCAGAGTGTTGATGTGAACAAGAAGAAATTCACGTTACTATATTGGGCAAGAGTAAAAGATGACTTAATTTTAAGGTGACCTATTCTTTTTAAATTTCATGCAGTATATCTCAGTTGTTTCTCTCATTACCCTTTTTTTTGGATCCTAATCTCATCTATTATGATGAGTTAAGTTGGACCCACTATACACACCTCTACACAGTACACACTTCTCATACAGACTACATGGTTTGGCTTAAATCTATTAAACTGGCACCACCGGGTGAGAACAAAGACTTGAAATGAATCAAGTATAACTATTATTGTCTTTTGTGGAGCTGCTCCACATCTGAATCACATCTTGCAACACTGACACTGTTTTTGAACTGTGCTGAATCAACATTGAACTAACAAAAGCGATTGATGCCTTTTGTAAAATTCACAAATTCACTGTTATTGATTTGAACTGAATTAACACTAAACTGACTTGTTCTGAGTAATGACACTGTTAGCTTTTAGAGCTGCTTCACAGCAGGTTCCATAGTTGAGTTTCCATTCTGCTATTTTTCTTGTTCATCACGGTGAAGCTGCTTTGACACAATCTGTCAATGTAAAAATCACTATCAAGGTGAATTGACTAAACAATTTCAATGCATGTGTGTCCCATCATGATCAGGTCCAGGAGGGAATAATGCAGCTGCTGGTATAGCCCAGTCTCAGTCTCGAGCAATGATTGCTGCTGCTGCCCGCCGCAGAGACAGCAGTCATAACGACCTCTACTACG